>NC_081191.1:56567821-57786321 GCF_902713425.1 Acipenser ruthenus | reverse complement strand
TATCTCCTTCCCACACTGTTTTCCAGGTGCGCTCTGCATTTCTTTAATCACCACAACAATCAGATTGGACCTCAACACCTGTGTGTCCCTTCAAAACAGCCGTACGCCTCCTCCACACACACACTCACACACACATCTTCCCACATCTGCCTGGAGTTAGCAGTGGTATATCAACCTCCTCCTCCCACACACTGAGGCACATGCTGCAACACCAGACTTCCTTTCAAGGTGTAGTGCTTTTCCGTGGCCTAAATTACACTGGCCACAAATTCAAAGAACTAGCAAATGAAACCTCCCACAAAACAAGGGCCTGTAAGAACGGCCATAACTAGCTATGAGGACACTGAGGTTGTGTCCTTGGTTGTTTTTCTGCATCATCAGTGCTGATGCTCATGTAAAAATTCTGGTAAAGTACAAAAGACTCCTTAATTTTTTCTGTTGATTTGCTGTGTAACATAGATTTGGAAGTTGAATAGTAAATACCAAGCAGTCATATAAATACTGCCAGCTATAGCTTGAAACCTAAGTTTGACCTCAGTAGAATGTCAGTTGTGGTTACGACGCTGCTTGTAAGTAGGGCTATTGGGGTCCAAGCCTTTTGTTCGTTATATTGAGGGGTTCGTTCTAGCGAAAGTACAATCAAAATGAATGATAAGCTGTTGGAGTAAGTTAATGAGATGAGATTGTGAATAAAAGTAGAAATATATGTACCTGTTCGTCTCATGTATGCAGTATTCTGCTTTATCCTATTCGTTGAAGAATTAAAACACAGTACAAAAAGCAAAAATCCCAAATTGAAGCTGAACTTTTATTCAAAATCAATCTGACATGGATCGTTTCAAAGTGCACCAAATCTTAATCCAACATGCAAGTATCCCAAACAGAGCTTTTATTCAAAATCAACCCGACATGAAAAGTTCATCAGATCTTCAAGTTTTGTTGTTTTTTTCTTTAATCAATTTTGCTTTGCCGCATGGTTGCTTTTTGACAACCTATATTCACGACAGAGATATGCCTGCGTTAAGGTCTCCACACACCAGACGCGATGCGATTTTTTAATTGGCGATGAGACACTTTTGCAGCGACATGACCACACACACCAGAAACGACACAGAGGCGATGCGATAGGTTTGAAAACTGTCAGAGCTATACAACTGTTCAAAATTGCTATTGACAAAGCTATCAAGACTGGTACATATTCGTCAACATGATGTGGAAATCATGAGTGTCTTCTCTGACAGTAGTTCAACATATATGGCAATAAAACATACACACCAGGCTGATCCAGTTCCTTGGAAATATATTATCTTTCAAATCTGTATAATTGTGGTGACCTTTGTCATAAAGCTCTGGGTATTTCTGAATAAATGATTTTCATTTCGGAGGCATAGTTACACAGCGCATGCTTTTTATTAAGACAAAAGTGTTGACTTCACTGCGGAGGTGGCATCCCATGTGTACAGACCGGGATGTTGACAGTGTGTGTTTATGTTATCTTTTTTTTATTATTATTTGGGGTTCAGGGTCCAGGTTCGTTATATCCGAAGGTTCGTATAATTGACAGGGAGGCAGGCGCACTTCATTGCCTAGCTCTGCTATTGGCTAAGGGTGTACATCAGCAGTGAAAATGGCATTTAAAAAAAAAAGCAATGCGTGGAACTATTTTGAAAAGTTAAACGAGACCACCGTGCAATGTAATCTCAGCAGCACAAGTATTTTGTGTCATAAATCAACCGTTACTTTGGAAGAAAACACAGAATGTGGCAAAAAAACAAACAAGCATTTAATACTGTGCACAATTTAGTACTGTGCACAATGGTCGGCGATGAGATGTCTCGGGCTGAAGAAAATAGCGTTTTTTTTTGTTTGTTTGTTTGTTGTGTTTTTTTGTAAATAGTTTAATTTGGATTTTGACTGCAAACTACCCGGTCAATGTTTGTTTGAGTTCAGCTGTTGTCAGTCTCTTACTGAAAAATATTTTTTGTAATTATTATTATATTATGGAATCAGCAAGTCCGGGTACAGTACATCTCGTTTTTATCTTATATTTTAATAACATAGATGTTATTAAGCAAACATATTTTGTTGTGCTTTGTTAGTAAGCAGTCATGGTATGAGTTGTCAAAGGCTACACAATACAGTTGAAAGTTTTGTAGGTCCTTTTTACAAAGTTCGGCGTTTACAGTTAAAACCCCCCTGCTGTGTATTCTTATTTCTTAGTTTAAATTATTGTTTTTTCTTCGAATACATTAGATGTCTTACTGTAGATCTAATGCGTCCCCCTACTATATGTGTGGTTGCTGCTAATATGTTCTAAAGACCTGTCAATGTTATAATTAGAGGTCAAGTATTTGGGTATTCGAAATTTGTATTCTTGGTATACTTGAATATCTGATTATTCAAAATATCCACCCCTACTTGTAAGATATAAAAAGCTATGCAAAATATTAATGGCCATTTCGTAGACAAAGTGCTGAAAATTACACATTTTGTGTTGAAATGAGAGCACTGTACACTGAGTAGAAGTCCAGAAATACACAGGTTCTCAGCTACCATTAATCTGTCTAAAATTGCTGGCAGGTTTTCTAGTATAAATACAATGTATTTCCAAAATTAGGGATGTCACCATATGGCATACTGTAGGCTACAGTATACCCTACATGAAAGTAGTACAGAACTCGGTTACTTTTTCTGAAATCAATACTAAAGCACTGAATTCTGCTTAATAGAAGAAGTGGTTTATTTAATTTACTGCTTATTGCAATAAAAAATGATTTCCCTTTATTGTTCAACCACTGCAAACCTGCTTCAGTGAATCAAGCTCATGATGTGATGAAAGTTAAGGCATGCATGATCACATTCAGAGATGTTCACTGTATATGAACAATATTGGCTGTGTTTGAAAAACACAAAACAGTGAATCTTAGCAGATTTTTTTTAAAGAGACATTGATCTGGTGCAAAACACCCTATTCAAAAAATCTATTCACTACTTGTCTACTTTATGTAAATGACCAACTGCATTGTTCTATAGTCACTGCATAGGTGTGCTACAAATGTGGTTGTTTTGCAACCCACCGAAACCTTTCTGTGACCCCCACCCCCGACACACATTTTGCGAACCACGGTCTTAAAAGTTGCAGAACGTTTGGAGAATGTTCTTAAACTTTATGTGTAGAGTTCAATTCCGGTTGTCTAGCCTTTCAGTGGAATACAATGCTTTGAAACCAAGTTCTGCTCAACCAAAAGCACAATGGAAACCAAGATGCCAGTTTAGTGTATTAATTTAGAACTAACACACACACATGTTGATCTTTAATTTAAGGACTTCGATGTCATCAACTACAATAATTTGCAAAAAGAAAATACATAGTACTGTATAAATAAACACAGGTGCAGTTTCCATGAGGGAAGCAAAGGCACCCCACCCAACCATGCCCCTCCCACACCCACAAACTACTGCCATCCTGCCACGGGGTTCCGAGAGGCTATTACTTGCTTGTAAGAGGTAATGTTTACTCTTAAAAAAATAAACTGCAACATAAACAAACACAGACTGCTTTGGAAGTGCCCTTGCAAAATATGAAAATCCAATGACAAATTTAACAGCAGCTGACACATAACTTCATTGCGAAACCCCAGGTTGCTTCCCGCACTTGATTTGAATATCTATCGTTCAGAACATACATCATTACTCATCGTTGACATTTCTTTGTTTGCAAGGCGTGCAAGACCATGACCAAAACACTCAGAAAAGCCCCCATACTGAGCTACGTAGGTGGACTGCAAAGAGGTCTCATGTGAATTATTACCTTTAATCTATGTGAATCAAACTGAACTTTTCAGAAGCCAGCAGTTACAAAGACCTTTGATACAAAGGGTTTGTATAATGGCAGTCAGCTCTAAAAATGGTGCCACTTGTCTTTGCAGGCACTCGCAAAATAAACCTTTCCAAAAATAGACCGCAGGTATGGTTTACACTAATACAAATCAACAACAAATAAAAAATCTCTCCATTATCACCCAAACGCCCACTAAAGTATGTGTTCTATTTCCATCGAAAATGCTGACAAGCACCCATGTTTACATGTATTTTTCTGTTCTGAAATCAGAGCAAAGGTTGTAAATAATTGTGTCAGATCCAAGAGAACAAGATCAGTTGAATTTAATGCAAATCTCAAGGCTTACACTGGGTTTTTTTCTAATTTCTTATTTGTCAATTTACTGAAAAGCACATGAACGTTACAATTGGGGATCTACAGTACAAAAAAAAAAAAACCCGACACATAATGACAGTTTGCAAAGTTCCAGTAAGTTACTGAACCAACGACATAAATGTAAGCCTTTTCACAGCAGGAAAATGACTGTCCTTTTCACATTTAGTTAGTAATCAACGGTTTTAGAATAAAACAGCCACTTTGCATGCATTTGCTCCTTATTGAGACACGTTATGTGCAAACGCTTACGTTAAAGTACACTATGTTAAGGATTTGGTTTCCAACACCAAGAACATTTTGCTTGTTATTACAGTAGATAGTAACAGTAATCTCCAGCTTTTTACAATCTGTTGAACGAAGGATTAAGGTAAGGGTAACAAGCTCTTATTAATTTTCTGTAACAACCAAGAGTTTGAACAATTATACAAGTTTTCTGCAGTAAAAGCTTAGTGAAAGCACAGTGTACATTAGCACAGGCCAGCATAATAAATCAAATGGAAATTTGGGAAAGAATGGGAAAAGCATGACAACGTGCAAAATGACTGTACAAACATGCCATTGTAAGCTTTAATAAGCGTTAATACATTCAAATCAAACTGTAGGAATATAGAAAGAAAAAAATAGGCTGCACTTGGCTTGGTTATACAACTACATAATCCTGTTTGTTCTGTGTCTTGTTATAAAGACTGTCAACTCCAATTCCAGACCTCTGGGATATATGTCAATTTTTGTATTATTAATATTTACCTAGCAAACAATCCCATGTGTAACAATTTCATTTGAAAGTCACTCTCATAAACTTGAAATGGTCTGTTTTACTACTCTCTTCTTCATTAAATATATACTTCCTCAAACAAGCATATCTCAACAGTACAGTGTACTGCTAATACAACATGTTATTGTGGTAATGCAAAACAAACATTAAGCCGAGGGGACACTAGTCTACATGTTGCTAGAAAAATGTACAAAGGCGTACTTTTTTTGTAGAAAGTGACGTGCAAGCTACAAGTTCCAGGCAACAAAAGGACAAAATCAAAGGACAGCTGATTTTGTAGAAGCAACATTATGTCATAGAATTAATCAGCCAATGAAAGTGATGTAGAAAGTCAAGTGACTAACTTCTTCGCACTGGCGGAGATAATGAATGTGGAGCCAGTTTGGTATATTGTGAGGGAGATTCTCCTTATCGATTCATTTTTCTTTTGTTTTTATAGGTGGTATAGGCAAGTAAATAAGTGTTACTTAGTCCATTCCTGGTATTTAATGATCACCTTGTCAGTTAATGCCACGAGATGTAGTGGAGTGGCATTAAAGTCGACACAACGATTTACTATTATGAACCGTTTTAAACATAATGTTGTGTTGGCATTATAGTTAGGGCTTCTGATTTTCGGTTTTAACTGATAAAACACCCCCCAATACAAAAAAAATGAAAAACTGTGGAAATGGTTAATCAATTCACGTTGACTTTACCCTTTTGCCATTAAAAAATAAAACCTGCTACAAAAATAATAATAAATACATTTCCCAGTGCTGCTGGGCAATGTCCCGCCTTCCTGACTAGTATCTATCATTGATTTGTTCTGAATACTTTATATCCGCCACAACTACTGAGTGACAGCACATTCCTACATTTCTATTGGAGACTCTGCTTGCGAGAATTAAAACGAGATTACAATTACAGTTAAGATACGGAGGATTTAAAACAGAATTGTGGCGAAATGTAAAAAAATGCCTACACACAAAAACCCCAGAAGAATGTGCCCCTGACCATAGGGATTTTGTTGTGGAAGACAGCAAAAGGAAAGAAGATACAACTTAAGTGTGCAAGTACTGTCGAGTTACTACTGTTATATATTTTAACAGAAAAAAAAAAAAAACGCTCAAGCATTTTGGAAATTAACCAAAAACACTAATTTCATACAGTATTCAAAAACGAAAGCCCCAAAAAAAGCGATTTACATAAAACTCTGGTACCGATGCTGCAGCATTAGAGCGTTCATGTTAAACTGCAGCGGTGTGTTAACGGTATATGTTACATTTTAGTTCCAAGTTGTGTTTCCAGTCATCATTTTCTCTCAAATAAAGGCTTTCATTTGATACAACTTAATAGTAATGGATAAAGTGAGTGCTACTTTTTGTTTAAAGCCGTTTGAACATTGCAGTTCAGCCCCCTTGGCTTTAAGAATAAATACATATTATTGTCCCTTCCCTCACCTTTTATGGTTGATGCCACAGTTACATCTAATCAACGGTGACAAAAAGTGCTTAGTGAAAAAATGTAAGTTTACAAGGCTGCAGTTGCAATACTTGTCCACTTGTGGCACTGTGCATACAAACTTCCATAAGAATACAAAACAATCAGTAATATAAATTATAACCGATAAGCAACATTGCACAATAAATTCTATTTAAACAATCATTAACAACATTTGCCAAAAGTCCCATGTTAAACATTTTCGTAACTATAAACCACTTTAATTTCAGAGCAATACAATCCTAGTTTAAGTTAAAGTCAAATAAAATGTCCTTTATTCTACCACATAAATTCATTTTTTCTCTAAAGATGTTCTGTTTGAAAGTGTGATACAGAAATGAATCATGAACACATTTCATCACGTCATTGTGGGAAAAAAAAGCTAGCGTCATACCTGTATTCAGCTGTAAGTGACACTTCAATAACAGGAACACAGAAATAGGTGGAGTAATTGGAACATTTTCCACAACTTTTTAATGCAACCATTAGTCTAAGTGCATACCCATGACTTTCTATTTAGAGAAAGCAGACATGCTTACTTATTTCTGAACCACAAACCTTCCAGTGCAGCTATTTACAGTGCTTCACAATACTTCAGGATCACAGTTCAGCTCTGATCAGTTATGAAGAGTACATTCTGTTATTGCTGTTACTATAGAAGATACATGTGCCATGATTAATACTGAGGACATAAACATTGTTATTACTAGTGATCACTACTAATTGGATTACTGCATGGCATGTAGTGCCGTTGATGGCCAAATGTAGTCTTTCTGATTTCTTGGAAAGTCACTGCTGACAACGTGCAGATGTCTTGCAACCTGGAAAAGGGACTTCATGTTAGCCATGCTTCACAAAAGGAACTTCAGGAATATTCAGTGCAAATCAAGGCTTTAAATATAACATGTTATCAGCGTTAGCAACATGACTGGCCTCCTTCTGTTAAAAGTGTTTGGTTCTGTGCTTGCTTTAGGCAGAACATATAGATTTTTCAAAATATAAAACTATACAAAATATTAAACATTTAAAGTGCTGCTTCTGGTGCATAATAACTTAATAATAACTAATAACTTCCTCTGCTGTAGGTCATACAGTCTGAGAACAGTTAGACCATTGTAGTGAATCTGATTGGCTTAGAACGTGATTCGGTATCAGGAAGCAAAAACACCTTTTAAGAAAATAGATCTGAAGGCTTGGTTATAGATCACTGTGACAAGAATGGCTGCAGGGAGGAACTCAGACCAGAGAGAGAAACACACAGACAGAGACGGTGGTGATGCTGAGCTGAGTGCAATGGCTGCACTCAGCGTTTATTAACAAAATAAAAAGGTTTACCAAACAGAACACAAAACAGGACACGGCACTACACGCCAAAATAAACAGACAGACAAAACGAACTACACAGACAAACACGGTGAGCTTCTTTTACTATTATTACTTTTAAATACCCTCCGTCTCCTAACCCGTTCTCCACTCACCGAACACCAACCCCCAGTGAGTGAAAACATGCAGCTTTTATGCAGTTGTACCGAGATTCGATTGCTAGTCAATCATTCAATTGGAATCTCGGTACAACTGCACGTGAATTAATTAAAGTGCAATTCCCCGTGCTCACATATTACTTTTTACTTGCACGTGATGTGATGTGCCATCCCCGTGCCTAAATACAAATATACAATTTACACACACGTGAAACACAGACCGCTTATATCCCGTGTACCAATGCCTATACACCAACATTTACACACAACACGTAACATATAACACACACAGGGGGGGCACTTTGCCACAATCACTCATAAGGTTCATTCAAAATTTGGAGCCACAATTAAACTATGCCAGTTATCATCTTTATAAATGATAACATAGTGAGGTTATGAAGAGGAGCTAGACCATGTGACATATCCTGACAGATACATAATAGAAATGCTTGTTTAGCACTACATTGTATTAAGTACAGCACAAGTACTGCATAGCTGAGTAGTGCTGTACCAAACCTGAAACTGTCAAACACACAGTAAAACCCAAATAATTAGGGTTGGATGATAATTACATTTTCACCTATCGATTATCATTATCGGCTGAATAAATAAAATATTTAAAATTCTTGTAATTTATCAGATTTGTACTTCAGCAACATGCCAACCGCTAGTCTAAGTCAGTTTAGAGTTTAGAAGAAAAAAAACTAGACAGTATGTGCGCCGAGTTTTTACATTTCTGGTGGGTGCCCAGAACAAATGTGGGTATACAAATACACCTATTGTAATTTGTATATTAATAAATTATGTAGTTTTCCTATAAAATACATATATTTCTTATTTAAAGATTTATGTTAATTCAAGAACGTTTACTTTCATAAGAAAGAAAATCTATTAATATAACGAAACAAAACTGCTAACGTTACCTGGAAGCAATTGGTTTCTTTACTTGTGTGGCGAATCTGCCATTAAGAGAACCAAACTAGTTTAAAAAAAATACTATTAGGAACATACTGAGTTTTGCACATCGCTGCTTGTATACAGACAGTTTAATAAAATAAATTGCCTATCCTTCTATTAAAAGTTAACTCTTCTATTTATGCTACAATAGCAACGCCATGGGAACAGATAGATATAGACGAGGATTCTGAGCACCCGCTTATTTTTCCCCATGCGGTGCACAGACTGCAGTACAGTACTCATGTCTTTACTGTAGTTTAAAATAAAGAAGCAACAGAAGGGACACAGTTGTTTAGGCTATATTACACATGTGCCTTATGGTTGTGTTTTTCTTGTTTTCTTTTTGCACTTTACATTTCATTTATGTAAAAAAAAAAAATTCCACTTTTCTACAGTAATTTTACAGTTTTTATTTTTTTATTTTACAAACAACATTTGTGTTTTTGTGTTAGAAAACCAGTCATGCTTTGCCAGTGTACAAATTATCAAAATAAAACCATGACAAAGTTATAAAAGCATATTGTTTAAAATCAATACTTAACTTCCCAGTGTAGACACAGATCATGTTTTACACCTCACACAGACAGTTCGGTGCCGCTTACTGCTCAATGCAGAGCCACTTAAAATTATCACTGCAAAAAAGTTATCGTGATTATCGATATTATCGATTATTGTTCCAACCCTACAAATAATAAGCTAAAGCATTAAACCAACAATAATCCCTTTTACAAAATGTATTTCTACGGATAGCCCAGTGGGGGGTGGGCATAAATGTAAATGTCTCAGCATGGTGCAGTTAAGGGTTAGGAAAGTCTAACATATTCTAGACAGATAGACAGTTTAATTATTTTGATGGATTTATAATTAATAAACCACGGTAATACAAAGCAGGATAATGATGGATTAGGTTGGAGTAGTGGAAATTCTGGGTTAAAAAAAAGTGGGCCATCCAGTGCAATGCCAGACAGTTGAGAGGTTTAGCCAAGAATTATCCTCACTGTTTCTGACACCACTTTGGTGTGTGGTCTGTGCTTGGATTAAAAAATGGCTCAGCTGTATTTAAGGTAAATCTCCAAGGTGCTGACAGAGCCTCCCTGCAGACGGTCAGTTATTGCAATTGTTCAGTGTCATCTTGCACAAAAACAATGTTAATTTGAAATGTTATAGAAAAATGACACATAGATTCATCTCCTTAATAATGTTCTTTAACATAGTATAGACAAGTTTAATTCATACCTTTCATCTATTAAAACAGACTTGAGAAAACATTCTGTAAATACCAATTAAAGCTTTGTAACTAAATTATTGAGACTCATTTAATTACTTTATACAGTACCACAACACCAACCATGCACTTTTTCTAGCAAATATTGCAACAATACCTTTAATGGTGTTTACAGAAGAATCATTATGGGTTCTCAAAATTGTCTCTCAGTTGAAGACTTGAGGTAAGTCCCACTTATTTAAAACTGAGGGAAAAAAATTCTGTGGAGCTGAGTTTGACAATAGATAGTTTGGATACCTCAACAACATGAACATTCCCATAAAGCCTACAGTTTAAAGACTATTCTATAACTGAAGCTGTCATGTTATATTTGTATTTTCCTTTATTTACAGTTTTGAATAAAATCGTAGGATTTTTTTCCTTTCATAAATACTGTATTATATCAGAGTGGTTAACCCTGAATAACACGACCAGTATGCAGCAGAGAAATGACACCTGTGCTACAGGTGCTATTACAGTATGCTGGTGCCTCATTCAAGAATGAAGATGCACTCCCCTTCACAAAAACAGGCTCCTTACTCTTTAAAACTTTCTTTAGCCATTAAAAAAAGAAATAATTGTGTAACTTTTTTGTGAAAGCATTATTAATTACTGAAGAACTTCCATCTGCGTTTAGTTTTTTTCTGTCTCGATTCTCAGCCCTTTGTTTTTAAGCCATGTCCTGTACATTTGCAGCAGGTACACTATATTCCCAGGGTGTGTTCTTGACCAGTGAAGTCCTGGTGACTAACTAAGGCTATAATGAAAGGTGCTTTAATTTGCAAATGCAAAGAATAAAGCAAGTAATAGGGCATTGTTTACCAATGCAATGTGACTGACTCTGTTGTGCCCCGGACTCCACTACAAGTTGCATAGTAAGATAGGTACAAAACACAAGGAAAACAGATGGGATTTCCCCTGCTAAGTTTTAAAATAAACAGGGGAAAACCAGTCGAGGTATTTGTGTACTTATCATCAGTATAATCTACCAGAAGAGGGGGTTTTGTGTAAAATCTCAGAACAGTACCCATGATTTAACCCTTGCAGATTCAGCAAGAGAACCCCAAGAATATCCAAACGTGGTACTTGCTTTGGTTAAGCATTAAAAATTCAATAGCTGTTCATCATTTTTTATATATATATATATATATATATATATATATATATATATATATATATATATATATATATATATATATAAAGACATGCTAAAGAATTTATATACGATGAACATAAAATTCAATTTAGGTAAACATTCATTTAAACCCAAGCCTAGCAGTAGACCTTGAATATATATATATATATATATTGTTCAAAATTAAATATATTAGTTAATATTAAATGCTTTTGACATTGAGGGTCCAATTCATAAAGTCTACATCTGGATTACTACAAGTTAAGAATATAATAAGTGTTTTATTCTTACCATCAATTAAAGTCGAATATGATCATATTATACATGTCTGCCTACTTTAATCTTGACCTCATGGCTCATTTTTTCATATATGTTACAACTTCAGAGCTTGAGTTTACTACTAGATTACACTGTTGCAGACAATCTAAAAATAACAAAGATAAACATGTAATAATTAAAAACAAAAATCTTGAATAATTACTTTAGGTGCAGTTTGTCTGCAAGACATATAGAAATATTGCATTTCAATTTGTGTTTTATTCATATACAATTTGCACATTTAACATATAGGATTGTGTGTATGTGTGTGTTTGGGGTGGGGGTTCAAAGCTTGATATTTTGTATCACATTTTGATTTGTTTTGTTTGATGAAATACATATTTTTATACAGAACTGAAGACATTAAAATGGCTAAAGAAAACGTAGACTACTACAGTCAAAAAAAGCTAATCAGGATAGTTTTAACTTTTACGGAGGTGTTATTTCAGACTTATAATATAATAAGTTTAAAAATGAGTCTTACAACAAGTCTACATTTTCTATGAAAAGAACAGTAAAGACATAAGATAAGATATTCTATATGTACCAACCAGCCACATCAGATAGCAACACTGTATATATGTGCAGTATAGGTGTTTTATATTCTTTATCATTCATATTAAAGTTAATTTAGGCATTTTGGGTTAAGTAATAACTAGCCGTTGTTAATCATGGTGTAGTGTATATGTACACCAGTCCTCAAATGCCATTTGATAACCTGTATATTTGGGCACTTTTACATGTTTATAAACAATTTGCACACGTGATCAAGACTCATTGATCATATCTTCTTTAATAATCTCAGCGTAAAAAGTGTATCCTTGTGTAGTGGTTTGTTTTAGCGCAACAAAAAACTGAACTGAAACACTTGGATCTGAAAATTGATGACAAACAGAATGTCGTAATTGTCTTCAAAATGACAGTGCAAGCAAAGCCAGAACAAGAAGACATTGATGGTCTATCCAGCTGATCTACTTTAAACCAATGACAGACACCTTTTAAATCATTAAGGGCTCTCCCTGGTTATTTAGTTATTTTTACAGCAAATAAACAGTTACACTATTGGTTGTTGATTTCTGTCAGCTACACACTATTTTAATTACCTAAACAGCAGTGGTATTTAGATCATAGTGATCTATTTTCATGTCTACATAGAAAAAGAATAGCCAATTAAGAAAATCAGGGAAATATGTTGTTGCAAAAAAACTGATACAGAAGAACCTAGTTTTTTCTTTTTTCTTTTTTTTTTTTTTTTTACATCTTTCTTCACCATAAATTATAGATTACAAAGGACCTACTTTTTAATTATCTTATGACATTTTTCCTAGAGCGCTTGCTTATGTTTATAAGCAGGCTAAATACAAATGATTCATATTCTTATTATGAGATGAAACAGAACAGCTTCAACTGCCTCAAGGAAGGCTGTATACTAAATAATGCAAACATAAATGAAACACTCTTTAAACATTGTGTTGTGCGGGGTTGTGTGCCGGTGCAGTAATTTTAGTACCACATGTAGCAGGTGAATAACATTGGTAGTTAACACTATAGCACATCTAAAGATGCAGGTGATCTTTTAGCCCCAGAGCTGTGGGAGCCAGTTTAACACGAAAAAAAAAAAGATGCCAATGAATTTTTGGCAACAGACAATAGTTACACTTGCATTAGTCCAGGATGCTGTGATTAGCAAGACACCACAACCTAAACAGTCACTACAAGTACATTTTTTCACTTTTAAACCTGAAGCAGAAAATGTTACAAACAGTTGTACTTTGTTAACCAGGGGAGAATAAATAAATAAATAATTACAATCTAAAACGACCCACCCAACTTTAGAAAACTAGAGTGGGACTACAGAAAAAGAATGGCTTAATTTAGCTTATTTTCAATTCTCGGTTTTGTGTTTGATGCCATCACATTTTTTATTGACCTGGTTTCTGGTTCCAGTGCATGATAAAGGAACTTTAAACCAACACAATTTATTATGACCCATTTTGAATATCATTTCAAAGTATCTGCTGTACTCAGTACAAATAAATAAAATAATAAACTAATTAAAATCAGTAATACATTAGCAGCTATCTGTCTTCAAAAGACAGAGGTATTCAATACCTTTGAATAGATTTGACATTCATTCAACTGTTTTGTTATATTTACAGACTACATAATGAGCTTATCACTAATGGTGGCACTCTGACTTGTCTATCAGACTCATGCACCCCATGCAATACATCTGAACTCTTTACCTCATAGCCTGAGAACCTGCGATTTCACATATTGATTGTCATGTAGAGTTCTGCACAGTAACCTTACAGCCTTACCTGAAACTGCTAACAAATTACAACTGTGGAGGGTGACACATCCTATTGTAGGCGTGGCAGAGGAGTGGTAGTGCAGAAGGAAACTTATTGGTTGGCAGGCTAAACTAAATGCACAGAAAATGAAAATTCGTATTGAGAGTAAATTTGCAGGTGTGATGCAACCTAAATATTATAACAAAATGTATTTTGATGACAGTTTATGTATCAAAGTCAAATTAATAAACCACAGGCTTAGTTTTGGTAAAACACATGAGCAGGGGCGTCACTTCAGAACAATTCTGGGGGGCGGGGGCAAAGGTGTGTCAGCATTGAACATTCTCTGTCCCAAATAGCATCATGAATGAGAAAAAACAGGCAGTAATTGGGCCATTTTACAACGGGATAGTGTGCTGCGTTTTGTCAGCGTCGTTCTTATTCTTAAAATAAATTATACAAACTGATGACGCCCCTGCACATTAGCCATAAAGATCAATGGTCGCCAAACAAATAATAATAATAACAATGTTTCCACAATGAAGCTGCAGGTAAAAACACATTTTCCATTGTCTGTCTATATAGATAGATAGATAGATAGATAGATAGATAGATAGATAGATAGATAGATAGATAGATAGACAGAGAGAGAGAAAGAGATCGCAAATGCCTTTTGAATTGACATTGCACCAGAGGTACATGCATCTCCAAAATACACGAAAAGGTAAATATAAACTGCTATTATTAACAAGATTATTTTCTATTTGCATTATTGTCTATTGCCACACGGGTGTAAATGACTTTCTGTCTGATGACACAATCAATACAAGTGTCAATAGCATCTTCCATAAAAATGTAAAATAGTCACATACCCATCCCCCATTCTCTTGGATCCAATTCTGAAGCGGTCCATTTAGGTACTCAGTCATCCAGTTTGCTATATTATCCACTTGGGACGTCATCTCCCGGTTCACGCTTTCCAGGCACATTGTCCCACCAAACTCAAAGAACGCGACAATCCTCCCCCAGTTCACCCCATCCCTGAAAAGCTCTTCGACCACCGATTCAAATTTCCTTTGGACTGTGGTTGGTGTGAAATGTAACTGTCCAGCCATCTCTGCAAACTCTCGCTGATACCTTCGTGAGATTTCATCCCCGGCTTCCCGTAAAACCTTATGGAGGTCCGCATGGGGATCGACCCTGGGCGTTCGATTTACTAAAAGGGAAGGACCCTCTCCAGGATCTGGCACGGGACGCCGTACCAAAACTGGAGAGCTGGAGGGGGAGGAGCCGAGCAATCCATTATTATTTGGAGAACCAGATTCTCTACCCACATGGGAAGTCCCACACATAGCCCCTTTTCAGGAGTTTGTAATGGATATACTTTGACACGATATTCCGGTTATCGTAAGGTCTCGTGTTATTTGCCATAACGCGGTAAAATAAAGTAACTAAACCAGACGTTTCAGGCGTTATGCAAAACACATTTTCCAAAAAACAAAAAACAAAACAAAACAACTCAAGATAGTTTTCACTTTATCAATTTAGACTTTTGTGACATGCAAGGTTTGTTTGAATTATGGTAATAATTACTCAGAGCTTTTTAAAAGTAAAGTGGTCCTGCTTTAATTTCTATTATTGTAGTCTTCTCGTTTTCAAAGGAACGTGTTTAGGACTGATTTTTTTTTTTTTAATTCTAAATTTAAAAGTAAAATGATCTGTTTATCCTGCACTAACTGTATTTAAAATAAGTATACAACTGCTCATAATCCTCTGGCATGCAAGTTACTAGTATGCATTGTTTTAATTGTACTCACGTACCTTTAAAAGTTCACGCATTATCTCTTAGCTTTCAGTTATTTACTTGTTTGAATTCAGATTATATACTGTAATACAGTCTGTATCCACCATACAGTATCTAATGCAATCCGTCAGGAATTTGGATCCAGGATAAAACGCCCCTTTTCGGCAATGCACAGAAAATCCTTGAAATGCGTGGGTTTAAGATATATCCTTAAAATACCAGTTAGAAAAAAAAAAAGATTTTGGAAAGCAGGCTATCCACTTTAAGTAAATGAAACCAATGAACTGCATACACATCCACGACTAAGAACTGTATGTGCTTCCCTTTCTGGGTTCAATTCCAATGACATTACAGCGCCTCAGAAAGACGGAAGAGAAAGCATTGGTTTTCGAAATGCAGTAATCCCTGAAAAATGTATTTGGAAAGGCTCCTTGAAAGACGAAAATGGGGGTTTCAAGAACTCCCACCTGCAGAAAGACCGACACAGTCCTGTTGCTTGCAGCTTCACAGCAAAACTGACTGTCACTGTCAGAGAAATCCTTAACCGCTCTCGCTCTCGCTCTCACTCTCTCTCTCTCTCTCTCTCTCTCTCTCTCTCTCTCTCTCTCTCTCTCTCTCTCTCTCTCTCTCTCTCTCTCTCTCTCTCTCTCTCTCTCTCTCTCTCTCTCTCTCTCTCTCTCTCTCTCTCTCTCTCTCTCTCTCTCTCTCTCTCTCTCTCTCTCTCTCTCTCTCTCTCTCTCTCTCTCTCTCTCTCTCTCTCTCTCTGCCTCTATACTCCTTCCAATGAGGTATTTCCTCTACGTCACACCCATTCATTAAACTTTTCAAATTCAGTTGAACTTCATAGAGTGTGCAACAAGCCACTGAGGCGCTTTGGGGACTATAGAGGGAGCCAGACAGAGATGCGGAATTGCATTTTGCAACAAGATTATTCCAGTCTAATCTAAATTTCAACAAACTCTACATGTGATACACAAGCCAATTATTTGCGGACGCGCCTGTGCTCTAATTTGTGAACTCTGGGAGATAATAATTTAGCTTGAAGGAGAAATACGAACTGCTCACTACCTTTTAAGATCCGCAATTATATTCTGCTAATAAATGTAGTGTACCATATTATGAAGAATAAGACAATTGCCAAATTCGACCTTTTATCAATACCTAATACTTTCTTTTAGAAGGGAATAATAGCCATTTTCTATACTTTTGAGGCATAAGCAATTAGGAAATAACACTTACTACCCAGGAACAAAAAAAAATAAAACATTTGTTATACGGTGTAATCAAAGGACAAGGTCCTATAACATTTTAATTGTGCCTACAGTAGATGCTATGGGAGTTATTTCACCTGTAATGGAACTACAGTATGGTATATTTTCAGAAATTAACTTATTTATTGCCACATTCGTATTTTTCCATGTGTATTGAATCCTACTAGATGTAGGCCCTCTTAGCTAATTTTAAGGTCATGTTTCCTCATCATTTTTTAATGCTAGTGTATTTTAAACAATTTCAGCATTCTGTATGTTGTTTAGCATTGTTAAATATTAAAAGATGATATTGTTTTGTTTACAAGACAGCAATAAAAAAAAAAAACATATATGGAATAAATGCTATGTTATGTTAGTCCATTATACAATGAGCCAAGGTTAGAAGCCCTTTGTTTTAATAGGTCACCAACAGACAACCATCTCCTGGAAAACAAACAGAAATTCCATGGCTTAAACAATGACAGTTGTTAATGATTATGTCACTGGCTTGGACAAAATATTTAATTTAAGACAACAAGCTGGAAATTGGCAGGTAAATGGGCTGCTGTTGAAAAACAAAAGCAATGAAAACAGATACAATACCCTGCTGTATTGGGGGGGGTCATCCAAAATGATCATCTAGCAAGCATACATGGCACGCTCTTTATCAAGACACCCCCTCCCCAAAAGTGTACATAGAAATGCTAACATAAGAAGCAGGCCCTATATTTTCAAAATATAACTACTCACCACAGTGAAAGGGAAAATTGACACTTTTGACTGGTTTACTGTGCTATATTGTACACAGATACATAGGAATTTCAGAATTTAGGCACTGGTTCAATATTTGATAATAATCTTTTTCGCTCTATGACAAGAGGATCCTAATCTACTCCTTAGTTGGTTCATAGATTTCCAAAGAGGTAGAAATGTTTGGTGCTGTCTGCACCAGCACAGCTGTGCTTCTCCACTCTGCACCTGTGCTGACCTTGACACATGCAGGGAAAGCACCCCAGGATTGCCTTGGCTGACAGGAAACAAGTGTGGGGGGGGGAGCATGACAGAAGCACCCTGACTGGCCAGCCAGGACAGTCCGGGCCTTTCTATTGGACTAGATCTGAACGGGACTATTGTCTAATCGCATGAATGTTGCAACATTGAAGGGTCTGGGACTATATAAGCGGCCTGGTGCCATCTTGTGTGTGTCCTGTTTAACCTTTTATGCAAAATAAAAGAACCTGCTGGCCAACATTGCTTCAGAGCTTAAACAGGAGCGTCATAGAGCCTACGTAAGGTCCTCCCCTGCTGAGCAAGAGAAGGTCAGGCTGAAGTTCATACAAGCGCTCGGGACAGGAAAGCTGAGGGGACAGCTACCCCCAGAAGCAGCCGACAGAGCAACTGCACCCTGCGCCAGCCCGCCGAGCCCAGACACAGTTGTGGGGAGAACAACCCTGGGGAACTTCTGGCAGATTCCTATCAGTGTAGAGAGGGTCCCGTGCACAGCCCCCCAGTTCGAGCGAGACATCTTCCAACAGCGTGCTGGGCGAGTTTGCACCAATGAGAGGGAAGGGGCCAATGAACATCCAGAGGTGTGGGTGGCAGCCATAGAAGATCCCTGCATCTTGGGACTGGACTCTCAGATGAATCGGCAGCCAGCTGGATCTTTGGAAGGGGCTCCTCAGCTTCCAGGTGGGCGTAACCCTTACTCTGGCTATTCCGGGAGAAACAGAACCCCGCCGGGCGGTCTTTTGAGGGTTGGAAACCTGGTTGTCCTCAGAAGTTGCTGCTATGCTTCTCCACTCTGCACCTGTGCTGAACTTGCCACATGCGGGAAAAGCTTCCCGTGCTCAGCTGATAGAAAACAAGTGTGTGTGCTGTTCAACCTTTTCTGCTAAATAAAAGAACCTGTTGTTTTTTAAATACTACCTGCTTCTACACTCCTTCTTTTGCAAGCTTGTTACAATATTTCATTACAAGTCCAAGTCCCCCCAACACGTGCAGCTCTGGCCAAAGGCGTTGCATCACCTAGAATATTAGGACTGAGACAAAATTTTAAAAAATAAAGCAAACCGTGTTAGTTCTATAGGGTAATGCAAAACATTTGGCCATAGCTGTATAACTGTTCCCAGGGCATTAAAAAACTATGATACGTATTATTTATCAAGGCATCCTTCTGAGACAAAAAATGCCACTGGTAAATATTTCTTATTGTTTCTGAAAAGAAGACAGGAAGTACTGCTTTGGTAATTCTAGAAATGTGTTAAGATAAGAGGCATAGTGGAGAAAATAAACACCAAGTTAAATACAGATTTTCATTTCAAACAGGGCTTTCTCGTTATCCTAAAATGTGC
Source organism: Acipenser ruthenus (assembly GCF_902713425.1). NCBI lineage: Eukaryota > Metazoa > Chordata > Actinopteri > Acipenseriformes > Acipenseridae > Acipenser > Acipenser ruthenus. The sequence continues at coordinate 57,766,994 of NC_081191.1, read as the reverse complement.
ACTTATTAAATACATTCATCAATGGCTTTCAATACTGGAAGAAGTCTGTCTGGCTTGCCTTTTGAGAATACCGTATATTCAGCTGAATTTGAAAAGAATAGATACTTATCCAGTAGTACAAACCATTTATTCTGCTTTGTAGAGATAAGAATTGTAAACTTGGTTGCTATTCTGCAAAGGAGAATCTGCCCCTAACCAATACGTCATCAGCAAGTGCATAAAAGCTCTGTGTGTTATTCTTTCATGTCGATTCTGTTTCGGCTGCTCAGTCAAGCGCTGGGAGGCCGAAACGGGAGTTGACCGCTTAGATCCTGGAGGAAGGGCTGCCCTCAGCTTTTACGGGGGTAGGTGGCTCATAGTCACTTTCTATCTGCGGCACTGGGATGCATGTAACTGTTCATGTATTTCCAGCCGGCCTCACGCAGGTAGACGTCGGGCACCCACGGACGAGGCCTCCGGCCAAATTTATCTTTCGGGCCCTGAGCGCCCTTCACAGTTCATAAATCATCTGCAATTGCAATCATCATCATTCATTGCCATTCATTCATAGCGGATTCTCAGTGCTGAATTGTTGATTCATTAAATGATATAGAGTTCTATTTGCAGTATTGAAAAGATGTAAAAAAAGCCTAGATTTTGCCTCCAAAATACTGTTGAAAAATAAAGTCTGGACGCAGGACTTGAACTGTATAACATAGGCCTTGATTCTAGCTAGCATCATTAGCATTCTTTTTTTAGAATGGAAAATTACAGTCGTATTTTTTTTTTTTTGAGTGATAATCAGGTTTTTTCCTTTCAGAAAAAAAAAACATGCAAATGACGATTTTCAGTAAATAGTTTTGAAAATCTAACCCTTATTGTACAATGTTGAGTTATTTAAATAATGTTTTATAAAAATAAAATAAAGATTGATATTCATTAAACTGTTTTAGGCAGTCTGTAAAAAAACAAAAAACAAAACAAAACAGTAACATAACAGTTTCAAACGTCAAATTGCTTTGTAAATAAACATTTGAACTAAAAAAGAAAGTCATGGTAACCTATACAACTGTCCTGAAGAGGGTATATCTCTGCCCACACCTTTTGACTGATTCAATCTTAATCCAGTTATAAACCCCAATGGAAATGTATAATTTCTAGACATTTCTCAAAAACAAAGAATTTTAGGAAAAATCTTTTGTAGCAAAAGTTTTGCTTTTGTGGATGAGGAAAAAAAGTTACAATAAATAGATGTCTATAGTTATTTATTTCAGCAATTATTTTGCAAAACTCCAAAAATACTAATTCAAAAGTATTCATACCCTTTGATGCTATAATAATATTGTCTATAATATGATAATGCAGAACCTAATTCTACAAAAAGTCTCGAAAATGCTGATTGCAGGTGAACATTCTTAGAATATAAAAGGGTTAGACATAGGATGATTGTTGTCATTACCAATAAGTCAATATGGGAAAAAGTAAAGAACTGTCTCAAGAACTTGGGCAGAAAATGATTTATTGTCATAAAGCTGGAGAAGGATACAAGAAGATTTCCAAGCATTTGAGTATCCCAATTTCAACTATTGTTTCTATTATCAAGAAGTACAAGACTCATGGTACTGTCAAACAATGGCACAGGAAGTGTAGTTCCAATACATGGTAAAATGGATTCCGTAGCATACCAAAAGATCAGTCCAATCATCAGGCCAATCATCTGAAACACTACAAAACTTGGTTAAAACGCAACTGGATCTTCCAACATGACAACGATCTACAAAAAGATTTTTCCTATAATTATTTGTTTTCGAGAAATTTTCCACTGGGGTATGTAAACTTTTGACTACAACTGTATGTATATATATATATATATATATATATATATATATATATATATATATATATATATATATATATATGAATATCAGTATGCCATAGGCCCAGGGTTCCAATTGTTCTTTGAAATAGGGTTGTTCATCCCATTAAATTAAAGTGCTACTAAGGGTAAATGTGTAATTGTGCGTGTCCTAAACTCATATTTTGGGAATCATTTTTAATTATTTTGTTTTGTTCTGATTCTGAAACCTGTTTTTTAGGGTTAAAATCAGGCAAAATATAGAATCTACAGTATTTTCAATTATAAATATTGTTCCAGTAGTTAAATACTGTCCTGGATATTTAAGAATTTTCATTAACCAATGATTTGATGCATTTTATTGTGTTTTTATATTACAGATATGGAGGACTGTTCTTAAAAGAAGAAGAAAAGAGGACAACTGGAATTGATACAAAACTAGATGTTTTTGTTATTAAAAGAAAGGAAGACTGTGCTATTCTTGTTTTATCAAAAAAAATACATATTTTGGGAATCCTTTTTTCTTTTTTGTAAAGGTGGTTCTGAAACCTGTTTTTTTATGGTTAAAATCAGGCAAAATATACAATCTATATACTTTATAAATATTGTTCCAGGAGTCCTGGATAACCAGCATATATGCTATTAATGTATAATGTTGTTCCATGAGCTATGTATTTGTCCTTTATCAACACCCATACTAGTCATCAATATTAGGAATATTGTACTTAGAAATACATGTGTGTTTGTCCTTGATCAGCACATATACTATTCATTTATACATTATGAGGAATGTTTATAGCTTGTAGTATTCATTTAAATTAGAAATGTTGTTCCAGGATCTACATATGTATGTATCCCTTAAATGGGTGGTATCAACAAACACAAATGTTTTCCATGTTGCTTCTCATCAATGGAGTCTGCAAAATTATTATTATTAAGTCCTGCTCTGGAGCAAATGGCATATAAAAGACAGCATGTTCCTTGACAGGTGCACTCAACAGAACGTACATATTCACGGTCAGTGCTATGAAAGTGCTTCTTACGCATCATAGAAGTTCTGATATTTTCAATGTTCTGTGCTGTGACAAAATACTCTCGACTATGTAGATCATTGTAACCTCTGGCTTTAGAACAGCTATTATTATTATTATTATTTATTTCTTATCCAGGGTGACTTACAGTCGTGAACAAAAATAATAATCACACTACAAGTATTAACACGATTAAGAGCAGAATAAAATACAATGACTTCGGTTCTAGCAAGTGCAAGCATATATATAATCAAAATACGATTCAATAACGGAGCAGATAACAGCGTCAGTGATAGTTACATCAGGATATAATTAAATCCAAAATACTACAGATTAAATAACACTTGTGACAGATTACAGTACTCAGCAGATAAGAGCAAGTAAAGCGCATTAAGGAAGAGTGATAAAGTGTCCAGAGGGAAAAGAGGAGTTCTACAGGTGCTGTCTGAAGAGGTGAGTCTTGAGGAGACGCCGGAAGGTGGTCAGGGACTGGGCAGCCCTGACATCTGTAGGAAGGTCATTCCACCACTGCGGGGCGAGGGTGGAGAAGGAGCGGGCTCTGGAGGCAGGGGAGCGTAGAGGAGGTACAGCCAGTCTTCTAGTGCAGGAGCTGAGAGGTCGAGTGGGGGTGTAGGGAGAGATGAGGGTCTGGAGGTAGCTGGGTGCAGTCTGGTCAAGGCATCTGTAGGCAAGTACAAGAGTCTTGAACTGGATGCGAGCGGTGATCGGGAGCCAGTGGAGTGAGCGGAGCAGTTGAGTTGCGATTGAGCGAGGCAGAGAGACCAGGCGAACAGCAGAGTTCTGTATGAGTTGGAGCAGACGGGTGGGAGACGCAGGGAGGCCAGCCAGGAGTTGCAGTAGTCTAGGTGGGAGTACCAGGGCCTGGACCAGGAGCTGGGTGGCTATGAGATTCCATACATATGTCTGGCTTAACACCCAGGGAAATCAGCTCCTCAATCTGCATCACTAAATCTGTGTGTCTGTGATAATGTGCATCCTGAGCCTCAGTGAGATTATGTCCATTATGCATGTCATATCCACGCTGCACAATGACAGTATACTTGTCCCAGTCATTGATTACCTAAAGGACACAGAGGCATTGCATCCTGCAGCGCTGATCATACACACTGAAATTTAAAATAGACATTTCTCCTATCTTTGCTTTCGGCAGAAATGCCAAATTATAGAACCACGGGAGGAGAGGGGAGGGGGTGTGTGTGTGTGTGGAGAGAGAGTGGAAGGATTGATTGCTGAACTCCTGAAGGAACTGAGCAATCAGAATTCCAGTGAGGACAGCCAGTGAGATTGGGCTTCTGAGAGACTGAAGCCTAGGAGTAATGTGTAGCGAGAGCCTGAAGAAGTGAAAGCGGGGGTCAGTGGGTAAAGGAAGGAGTTAGGGTTTTTTTTATTGTTTTTGTGGCGTGGTTTTGGCCCGAACTGCTAAGAAATAAATAAAAAAAGTACCAGGATCCACCTGTTTATCAGTTGCGTTGTATTAAAGAAATTTGCAAAAATATGTATTTGTAAAAAATAATAAACCACAAGAAAATGGTCTAGAAACAAGAATAAACTCAGTAAGAAGTATAATTTAAAATGCAAAGAGAAAGAACAAAATGAAATGAGATGGAATATGAACCAAATGACCCCATAAGTTACCACTAATAAAATGTATTCATTGAAACCTGCTGAAATAACCCATAATAGCAAAATGTCAAATTCCCGTCGGACTGGCAAGAATGCACCTGCTATCACGTATCCGGACCTTCCTTCATCCATCGCCCCGGTGCCACACTGCCATGAGCTCCACGTACCCACTCCGGAGAGAGAGCAGCTGTCTTTAGAAGAGAGCAGCAAGTCAGAGAGCGAGGAAGACGTTGTAGATCCAGATGACAATTTCAGAGATGGAGCTGAGGAGAGAAACCCATACTACCCAACCAAAAAGACTACTCACTTCTAAATCTTTTGTATTCATTTTTGTATTACTTTTTTATAAATACATGTTAATTTGGATTCATATGTTGTTTTTTTCTGACTTTATGTGAACGAAAAGACACAAATTTGCCCGTTTTCTCATTGGAAATAGGTAAATTTCAAAATATCACTGTTCTGGTCACAAAAGCAAAGTTTGTGGGGAATAATAGCCATTTTCTATACTTTTGAGGCATAAGCAATTAGGAAATAACACTTACTACCCAGGAACAAAAATTGTGTTACATAGTGTAATCAGCTCAATAGTACCACCTAATGTCCGATTACAGTATTTACATATAAATGTGTCAATGTCTTTGTACTTTATGTAAAATAAGGTCCTTATACAGTATTCTTAACACTGTAGACCTGCAAAGTCACATTTATGAATTTTTTATTTGGATTATCATCTTAAATGTCTTAAATATTGCACATAAAATGTTATCTTTACTGCTGATCAAAAACAATACGTTCTCATTCACACAAGTACAAATTCTAATTAATAAAACTGGTAGAATAAAATGCTTACTTCTTTAAAACACAAGTCTATGCAATGCAATACAAATATTCTCCAGTATGTACCTGTATCAAGTTGTCAGTAAAATATGTTTCCCCAGAATATGTTTATTGATTTCTATAACAATACAGAAAATAAGACAGTTGAGAGATTTTTTTTATTATTATTATTCTGAAACACAAGGGAAGCTCTCTTGCAAGCTTGGCTAAAACAAAATAAACAGACAAATATATTCTGATCAATACTGACTTCTTACATTTTACCTTAACGCTTATTAAGTGCATTATAAATGTGAGTACTTGGCATGGAAAAAATACAGGCATTTTTATCAGACATACATCCAACAAATTATATATACTTTATTTGCATAGCTGAAACAGTTTCATGATTTTTTTTTTATATGCTACATTATGAAGCTTATTTTGAGAACAGTTTAAAACATGTAGAACAAGATTATATAAATTAATTACAGACATTCATTCTGTAGTGAACTACAGCCTTACGTTGAACAATGCATCAAGCCCCTCAAATGAGATAATCATTTTAAAAGAATCAGAATCAATTATCTGTTCTCATGCTCATCCTTGGAATTTGTTTAAGACATTCTTTACAGAAAGAAAAACTGCAATTTCACATGACAAATAAAGCTTAGCATACAAAAAAATAAAAAAAACATAACAGTAAACATTACTTTTGGACAAACATGTTCAGTTATTAAGAATATAATTCTAGAAGAAACTGGTGATCAATCAAAAAATAGTGCCTGCGTTATTTGTCTTTTTTTTTTTTCCATAAGTCAATCATATTTTCCAGAGGCATAATGTGTTTAAATTAAGTGCTTATCACATGATCCCACGTGTACAGATATTTGGCATTTTGTCCTGTGTGGAAACAGGAGTGAAAAGGACAGAATTAACGTCTTGAATTAGCTCCTCAATCAAACTGACAAACATCTATGCCTTTATTAAACCGATCAGGTTTGTCTACTTAAGTTTCTTATAATGTCCACAGAGTTTATGATTGAGTGTTCCATAAATCATACAAGTTTTTTTTTTTTGGCTATTAGTTCTTTAAAACATGGCAAGAACCACTGTTCCTTTAGGACTGATCCACCTCCAATAAAGCAGCAAGTGTACAATGGGGTTTCACGGATAGTGGCAAAAGTGCTGTTTACTTGCTGGTTTATCGCAGGCACAACTGATTTACGTAAGGCTCTTATTACAACCTTTCACAAGCTACGAAATAAGATTTTAGTACTACTACGATATGTACAGCTAATTTCTCATCACTATGATTTTATCATTAGGAGTACCATTCTCCTCGGATGAAGCCATCAATCACGTACTAAAAGGAAAGAGAATATTAGGTAATAATATTTCTATAACACAAAAATAGAAACATTGCCCCTACTATTAGTTCAGTGATTTCAGAGAGAAGAAACCAAAACTTAATCTAGAAGGTTTAGAAGTCTACTAATGCAGATTCTGGGAACTTAGACAGACCAGGCTACAGGTAAGGATACAACTGGTAGTGAGGACTACCTACTCCATTCTGTTCAGTGTTAAAAACAAATTGCTGGTTTACAGAAAAGGACTACCATGATTCTGAAGCAACGTGGTGAGGTGCATACTAGTAAAATGGCCTGGATGTTTATATCAATTGTATTGCAGGCAAGATGGCTTATTTTATCATCAGTGGCACAATGCTATAATAAAGGTTACACTGGTAAGCCAAATGCCTTTATTTTCTACATTTAAAAATTCAAGTTAAATTCATTTCAGCCTTATGTCATTTGGTCGGTAATGTCACCACCACAATCACACTAAGCTTTATTTTAGTGTAGCATTTTCTGATAATGTATACTGCAGGTTTTGTAATAATTTACGTAGAGAAGCGAAAAATGTCATCGTCACAAGTCACTTGCACCATGCTTTGCTTACTTTAATAGAAACAACTGATAGTGTTATATAACAAACATCTGAAACAACAAAGGGTCAACAGAATGGGAAAAAAATACATCAGAAAAAGTCCCCTTTTGAGAATACATGCCCTCTTCAATTTAGTGTACTGACTGTCTTAAACACATTGTACTGTGTGTGTTGACTGTGCTAACTGAAATATTCCTGACGTTGCAGGACACCTTCAGTAATAGAAGTGCGCCCTGAAGTGCGTCACAACTTCAATAAAATAAATGCATCAAAACAATAATACATAATTACAAAAAAAAAAAATACAAAAGGTGTTTGTTAATAATTTGCTTACTTTGCATAAAACACAAAATTGAAGTAGGCAGGCATTTCAGTTCAAGAGTATCACAGTGTGTGTGTCAGACATTTACTTAAAATGTCTCCACAGGATAGACCCTTGAATGCAACATCTTGTTTTGAAGAGTATATAGCAGGTACTGTTGCTTACTATATCTAAAGTGCACAGCTGCTAGAAAGGTAGACTCCAAACAGATTGTATTCTTTGGTTGTGTGCAAGCCTATCATTATTCTGAATCTGAGAACTCAGACGTTGCTGTATGGAAGGAATATCATGTGGAAAAGCTAAAAATATCTACCTGCATGGCTGCACATAAAACAATATCTGCTGGGGAGGACAGTTGTCAGGGGAGACAAACGTGTGACTCATCTAAAACATGGACATCAAAAATTCTTACAGCATGTTAGTAGTGTTTACAATAAGACAGTTTATTAGCAACATTATCACTACTCTGTGGTTGGTTGGTAAGTAGGTAGGTAGGTAGGTAGATAGATAGATAGGTAGGTAAGTAAGTAGGTAGTCTGGCCAAAGTATTACACTACAAGGGACTTGGAAAAATCCCCCAAAATGTATCAGATGAAAATGGAAGGTAGTCATGATGCTTTGGGTTCTAAATATTAAAGTCACCCATAAGTGATGACAAACAAAAAATGATGCAATGTGAATCTAAACAAAAATATATTAGCTAGGATAAGACTGATATTTCATACTCCTACCAAGCTGTTCTACAAGTTCTTGGAATGCCTTGGGATGGATATTCAGTAGAAGACCTTATAACTAAACTATAACAAAATACCAGACTAAAAAACAAAAACACTATAAAACCAGAAAAAAATTAACACACAAAAAACAAAACTGTTGCACCAGCATGGTTCAAAATAATACTGCACAGCAATGCCTTTCATACCCCTTACATTTGCATTTCTTTGGCATAACACCAGTACCTGGTGAATGCAATTCATTTTCACTGTCCGTCATTGCTTCTCAGGAGTACAATCATCAGTAACTCTCCGGTCTCCGAATGTGTTGGAGGGCTGGGGGATGTTGCCACTCTGACAAGTCTACTCCAGATCTCCAACAGAGGTCCCGGAGGAGATTATTTATTCAGTCTTGTCTGTTTTTTTTAACTGTTCTCTCTGCATCATGCAGCGGCGAACAATGCTGTCAAAGCTTCCCAGATAAAACAGTGCAATTGTCCTGAAAAGGCCCATGGTGACAATCTGATCAGGGCAGAAAAGAAAGTCAACTGTGTTTTAATACCTTAATAAATTGATTTTCAGTAAATTGCCATGATGTGAGTGCTGTGAATTTGAGGTTAGTCTTGTTTCTCAAACCACTGTATAAAACTTATTAAAAAAAAAAACAGCAATTTATATAACACCATTAATTAAACTTTAATAATAATATTGCAGGGAATACACGGCCTACAACCCAAGTAAAATTGTTTTAAGTCAATATTACACATTTAAAAATGTCTTGTATAAAACATTTATTTTAGATCTCAATAATGTACTATTTTCTAAGTTTACAAGTGAATAATTAATAAATACATTAAGGGGAACTATTTTGTTTGAGAGATCATGTGCAAACACCCTCTTCTGAAGCAACACTGCTTGTACATGGGCAGGTTAGCCTGCTTTGTAACAGTGTTGTCAACGGGAAGGACAAACCTCATGCAAACACCCTTACCTGTTGAAGTCCTTCAGTGATAGAAGTGACAGGTGACATTCCACAGGTCAGTGCGGAAAGCATATAGCCATCTGGACCCACAGAACTGTTGAAATTACCTTGCTGGTAGGGAAGACAGAAGTAAATATAACATAACTAATTATTATTTCATTGTAAAAACACTTGTTTTTTATGTTGGTGTAAATGAGCTGTCCCTTACATTTATGCAATACATACCCAGTCCAATACAATCCAGACAAACTACAATACTCGGAGTTAAACTAATATGAATACCATTTTTTGGTTTGTATTATTACAACACAGAAGTATTTGTAATGTTTAAAGTAAAATGGTAAGTTTGTTCATATTATTGATTCATGGCAATGGTGAGCTTGTAACTACCTTACAATTTAAAACTGTACCAAAAAATACTTCCTGTGTTAACAGTTTATTCAGTAGTAGTGTTTGTGTATCTTATAATGTGTCGGTGGGGGGGTTCTCAATGTTAGCCTTTTATTTTTTATTTTTTGTTTTATTTTTATTTTTTTAAAAATCAGAGAATTTCTTTTTTTTTTTATTGTGGAAAACTAGGATCCCTGGTGATTACTGTGGAACAGTATGCCAATCCCTGCAGAATATTCCCCCAACACTTTGCAGCTTATGATGTTGCATTAGTGCTGTCCTAATTTGTGTGTCACCCCTGTCCTATATATCTGATTAATTTAAGGGCCCATTTCTCATTAACATTAGACTCATGTTAGGTAGGGGTGTGCCGATTCATCGATTCACAGGGTGAAACGTTTTATTTTTCTTGTTGATACAATTATCAATACAGTGACCCGTGTATCGGTATACAGTGATACTTTACAGTGGCTCTCAAAAGTATTCACCCCCCTTGGACTTTTTCACATTTTATTGTGTTACAACATGGAATCAAAATGGATTTAAATTAGGAGTTTTTGCCACTGATCAACACAAAAAAGTCCATAATGTCAAAGTGAAAAATAAAATCTACAAATTGTTCTAAATTAATTACAAATACAAAAGAGAAAATAATTGATTGCATGGTATTCACCCCCTTTGCTATGACACACCTAAATAAGCTCTGGTGCAACCTATTGTCTTTAGAAGTCACATAATTAGTTGAATGGAGTCCACCTGTGTGCAATTAAGGTGTTTCACATGATTTCAGGTTAAATACACCTGTCTCTGGGAGGTCCCACAGTTGGTTAGTACATTTCCTAACAAAAACTACATCATGAAGACAAAGGAACATTCAAAGCAAATCCGGAATAAGGTTCTTCAAAAGCACCAATCAGGGGTAGGATATAAGAACATTTCCAAGGCATTGAATATCCACCGGAGGACAGGAAAGTCCATTATTAAGAAATGGAGAGAATATGGCACAACTGTGAATCTGTCTAGAACAGGCCGTCCTCAAAAACTGAGTAACCCGGGAGAGAAAGCCACTAGTCAGGGAGGCCACCAAGAGGCCTATGGCAACTCTAAAGGAGACACTGTGCATACGGCAACAATAGCCTGGGTGCTTCACAAAACTGGCCTTGGGAGAGTGGCAAAAAGAAAGCCACTGTTAAAAAAAACTCGCATCAAATCTCAGCTAGAGTTTGCCAGAAGGCATGCGGGAGACTCTGAGACCAAGTGGAAGAAGATTCTATGGTGTGATGAGACCAAAATAGAGCTTTTTGGCCTCAACGCTAAGTGCTATGTTTGGCGCAAGCCTAACACCGCACATCATCCTGAGAACACCATCCCTGCCGTGAAGCATCGTGGTGGCAGCATCATGCTATGGGGATGCTTCTCTGCGTCAGGGCCTGGAAAGCTTGTGAAGATAGAGGGCAAAATGGATGCAGCAAAGTACAGAGAAATCCTGGAGGAAAACCTGCTGAAGTCTGCAAGAGACTTGGGACTTGGGAGAAGATCCATCTTCCAGCAGGACAATGACCCCAAACATACAGCCAAAGCCACACTGGAGTGGCTTAAAAACAAAAAGGTCAATGTCCTGGAGTGGCCCAGTCAAAGCCCGGACCTCAATCCAATTGAGAATATGTGGAAAGAGTTGAAAATTGCTGTTTGCCAAAGGTCCCCATCCAACTTGACGGAACTTGAGCAATTTTGCAAAGAAGAATGGGCAAAAATTGCAGTGTCCAGATGTGCAAAGCTGGTAAAGACTTATCCAAATAGACTCATGGCTGCAATTGCTGCCAAAGGTGTGTCTACCAAATACTGACTCAAGGGGGTAAATACTTATGCAATCAATTATTATCTGTTTTGTATTTGTAATTAATTTAGAACAATTTGTAGATTTTATTTTTCACTTTGACATTATGGACTTTTTTTGTGTTGCTCAGTGGCAAAAACTCCTAATTAAAACCATTTTGATTCCATGTTGTAACACAATAAAATGTGGAAAAGTCCAAGGGGGGTGAATACTTTTGAGAGCCACTATATATATAAAAAAAAAAAAAGTTAAAATGTGAGACTGCATGCAAATAAGGTGGTGGTCATAGATTGTTTTAATCAGAGAATAAAATGTATTAGTAAGTACTCTAGCAGCATCGCCCCAACTTCTCTATCACTGCGTGTAAAGGATGTATTTGTCAAGCTTGCCGGAAGTGAACTGGAGAGCTAAGTGGAGGTGGGCTATTGTTGATCATCACAGTTAATTTAATAATGGAAGGCAACACGGCAAAATACAACAAATCTACACTGAACAAAAATAAACGCAACATGCAACAATTTCAAAGATTTTACTGAGTTACAGTTCATATAAGGAAATCAGTCAATTGAAATAAATCCATTAGGCCCTAATCTATGGATTTCACATGACTGGGAATACAGATATGCATCTGTTGGTCACAGATACCTTAAAAAAAAAAAAAAAAAAAAAAAAAAAAAAGGTAGGGGCATGGATCAGAAAACCAGTCAGTATCTGGTGTGACCACCATTTGCCTCATGCAGCGCGACACATCTCCTTCGCATAGAGTTGATCAGGCTGTTGATTGTGGCCTGTGGAATGTTGTCCCACTCCTCTTCAATGGCTGTGTGAAGTTGCTGGATTTTGGCGGGAACTGGAACACGCTGTCGTACACGTCGATCTAGAGCATCCCAAACATGCTCAATGGGTGACATGTCTGGTGAGTATGCAGGCCATGGAAGAACTGGGACATTTTCAGCTTCCAGGAATTGTGTACAGATCCTTGCGACATGGAGCCGTGCATTATCATGCTGAAACATGAGGTGATGGCGGCGGATGAATGGCACGACAATGGGTCTCAGGATCTCGTCACGGTATTTGTGTGCATTCAAATTGCCATCGATAAAAAGCAATTGTGTTCGTTGTCCATAGCTTATGCCTGCCCATACCATAACCCCACCACCACCATGGGGCACTCTGTTCACAACGTTGACATCAGCTAACCGCTCGCCAACACGACGCCATACATGCTGTCTGCCATCTGCCCGGGACAGTTGAAACCGGGATTCATCCGCGAAGAGCACACTTCTCCAGTGTGCCAGTGGCCATTGAAGGTGAGCATTTGCCCACTGAAGTCGGTTACGATGCCGAACTGCAGTCAGGCAAGACCCTGGTGAGGACGACGAGCACACAGATGAGCTTCCCCGAGACGGTTTCTGACAGTTTGTGCAGAAATTCTTCGGTTGTGCAAAGCCACAGTTTCATCAGCTGTCCGACTGGCTGGTCTCAGACGATCCCGCAGGTGAAGACGCCGGATGTGGAGGTCCTGGGCTGGCGTGGTTCCACGTGGTCTGCGGTTGTGAGGCCGGTTTGACGTACTGCCAAATTCTCTAAAACGACGTTGGAGGCGGCTTATGGTAGAGAAATGAACATTCAATTCTCTGGCAACAGCTCTGGTGGACATTGCTGCAGTCCACATGCCAATTGCACGCTCCCTCAAAACTTGAGACATCTGTGACATTGTGTTGTGACAAAACTGCATATTTTTTAGTGGCCTTTTATTGTCCCCAGCACAAGGTGCACCTGTGTAGTGATCATGCTGTTTAATCAGCTTCTTGATATGCCACACCTGTCAGGTGGATGGATTATCTTGGCAAAGGAGAAATATTCACTAAGAGGGATGTAAACAAATTTGTGCACAAAATTTGAGAAATAAGCTTTTTGTGCGTATGGTAAATTTCATTTTATTTCATCAGACTGGGCAATAATGTCATTTTTGTTTCACCCTTATTACTTATCATGAAGACATTGGCGAAGACACCCCTAGTTAGATGACAACTCAGTATTTTGTTTATTTGTTGTTTTACATTAATCTTCAAGGTTTTAAAATTACAATTACATTGTATTTATATATCTCAACTAATGACAAAGTAAATTTCTCAAATTATCTTATTCATTCGTTTGTTTTTAAAAAAATAAATAAAAAATACGTACCACAGCATCTTTAACTATCACTTTAGCGACTTGCTCTGGTTGGCAAAGGCAAGATGTTTCAGAGATCAATTTGGTCTCCAACGGCTAGAACATTATATAGCAGAGAGAGAGAGAACAGGATTTAGAGCACTGTGTTCACATTATACACAGCTTTCTATTATGTAATGCACCAGGTTAGGGAAACAATGCAGTGAAAGAATCCAAAAAAGAAAATGACTCAAAAATCAGCAGCCGTCTGACATGTAACTTCATGTACATTGCATATTGCAGCTCCAGCACAGCCTTTCATTTTATGAATCAAGTGAACAGTGTTTGTCAGGATGGCCTCTTTACCGTCCCCATCACAAGCAAATAATGAATGAAAATATCTGAACAGATACCAAATCTGTATACATGTCTTCAGATAATATTTGGATGAATGTGGTTTTTCCTGTTTACATATATTCACTAAATTAATATTGGTTTCATAAAATAAATGTTCCAGTATGTGAATGTGTCTTCTCATCTAGATGATTAAGTAACAAGTGAAGGCTTTGTGCATAATGTTGACTAAACATAGTACCCAGAAAAAACAACCAATCGTCCATTGCATTCAAGTGATCACAGGATTCCAATTACCTTGGTTTTATTCTCTTCTGCAAGCCCAGGGGTGTCTGTGTCTGGTGGATAAGCTACTGTTACGTAAATATTGTAAGGTTTTATCTGAAACAAGAAAATCAATGCTGAGAATAACGTACATACAATTAGTTGTTGTCTTGCAGCAACTGTTTCAATAACCTACAAAAGGCGCAATTGTAATTTAGGTTTTTGCAAGAGTATATAATGCCCTTTTGCCCAAACTTTCCTGGCATGTACTACTCATTCATAACCCAAGTTCCCTAAAATAGAAATGGAACCATTACCGTATGGGTATTTATCTCAAAGACCCCGAAACCTGAATAAGATACATCAAAGCTCCTCGTACAGCCTGTGACGCAATCATGGCCGACCCCGAGGGCACAAAAGCACTGCAGTTACAGACCTCAACGTCACTTTTCCTTCAAGCCTGCTGCAATCATGGACGCAGCAACCTTGAAGTTTAATTGTTATTTCTGCTTCTTGGAAGACATGTTTCTTTAGTGATCGTCATGGTTTTATGTTGTCCAAGAGAGGAGAGCATTTATTTTCTGCAAACTGCCTGTCAAGATGATTCCATGCATATTCTATAGGGTTCCTGTCTATGTTGGGCAGCAGTGTGGAGTAGTCGTTAGGGCTCTGGACTCTTGACCGGAGGGTCGTGGGTTCAATCCCCGGTGGGGACACTGCTGCTGCACCCTTGAGCAAGGTACTTTACCTAGATTGCTCCAGTAAAAACCCAACTGTATAAATGGGTAATTGTATGTAAAAAAAAATAATGTGATATCTTGTAACAATTGTAAGTTGCCCTGGATAAGGGTGTCAGCTAAGAAATAAATAATAATATGTTCTGCAGAAAACAGGGTTGTCTGTTCTATGCCTTCCTTGTAGTAGATGTTTTGACTATGGTTGCAGTTATACTGTTATATCGCGATACAGAAATTGTTATCATTTGTATCTTTTGTTACTGTGATATTCCAGGATAATGGCGCGGATATTAGTAAGTCAGAGATATGTAGCTACATATAGCAATCCACACTTGGAAATCTTTCTTGCTCGTCAGTCAAACAATATGAAAGGCTTATGGATGAGTCTAGTCTAGTTCCCATCAGGAAAGGACCTTTGTGTGTCATGGGATGTAGGACACACCCCAGTGGACTGACACTATACATGCATACGCTCCACGCATTTAATCCTCGTTACAAGGCAGGCTGAGTTACGTTAAAAAAAAAAAAAAAAAAAAAAAAAAAAAATTATATATATATATATATATATATATATATATATATAAAATATTATTATTATATATATCATATTATATATATATATATATATATATATATATATATATTATATATATATATATGCATTAAGTTTAGAATTTTAAAATGCAAGTAGCCTAGATGTAGGCTACTTGCATTTTAAAATTAGGAGGCTGTGTGGTCCAGTGGTTAAAGAAAAGGGCTTGTAACCAGGAGGCCCCCATTTCAAATCCTGGCTCAGCTACTGACTCATTGTGTGATCCTGAGCAAGTCACTTAACCTCTTTGTGCTCCATCTTTTGGGTGAGTCATTGTTGTAAGTGACTCTGCAGCTGATGCACAGTTCACACACCCTAGTCTCTGTAAGCCGCCTTGGATAAAGGCGTCTGCTAAATAAACGCGTACAGTGCCTTGCATAAGTATTCACCCCCCTTGGACTTTTCCACATTTTGTAGTGTTACAACCTGGAATTAAAATGGAATTAAAATGGATTTAATTTTTTGTCACTGATCTACACAAAATAGTCCATAATGTCGAAGTGGGGAAAAAAAATCTACATATTTTTCAAAATTATTTACAAATAAAAAACTGAAAAGTCTTGATTGCATAAGTATTCACCCCCTTTGCTGTGACACCCCTAAATAAGCTCTGGTGCAACCAATTGCTTTCAGAAGTCACATAATTAGTTGAATGGAGTCCACCTGTGTGCAATTAAAGTGTCACATGATCTCAGATTAAATACACCTGTTTCTGGAAGGCCCCAGAGTTTGTTAGAGAGCATATCTAAACAAACAGCATCATGAAGACCAAGGAGCTATCAAAACAAGTCCGGGATAAAGTTCTGGAGAAGCATCAATCAGGGTTGGGTTATAAAAAAATATCCCAAACTTTGAACATCCACCGGAGCACTGTTAAATCCATTATTAAAGAATGGAAAGAATATGGCACAACCGCGACTCTGCCTAGAGAAGGCCGTCCACCAAAACTCAGTGACCAGGTAAGGAGGGCATTAGTCAGAGAAGCAACCAAGAGGCCAATGGTAACTCTGAAGGAACTGGAGAGATCCACAGCTGAGATGGGAGAAACCGTCCATGGGACAACTATAACCCGGACACTTCACAAAGCTGGGCTTTATGGAAGAGTGGCGAGAAGAAAGCCATTGCTGAAAAAAAACCCATATCAAATCCTGTTTGGATTTTGCCAAAAGGCATGTGAGAGACACAGCAAACATGTGGAAAAAGGTTCTCTGGTCTGATGACACCAAAATTGAACTTTTTGGCCTTAGCGCAAAACTCTATGTGTGGCGCAAAGCCAACATTGCTCATCACCCTGAGAACACCATCCCCACGGTGAAGCATGGTGGTGGCAGCATGATGTTATGGGGATGCTTTTCATCAGCAGGGACTGGGAAACTGGTAGGGATTGAGGGCAAGATGGATGGAGCCAAATACAGGGAAATTCTAGAGGAAAACCTCTTTCAGTCTGGAAGAGACCTGGGACTCGGGCGGAGGTTCACCTTCCAGCAGGACAATGACCCTAAACACACAGCAAAAGCTACACTGGAGTGGTTTAAAAACAAGAACCTGAATATTTTAGAATGGCCCAGTCAAAGCCCAGTCCTCAATCCGATTGAGAATCTGTGGCAAGACTTGAAAATTGCTGTTCACCAACAGTCCCCATCCAACTTGACAGAGCTTGAGCAATTTTGCCAAGAAGAATGGGCAAAAATTGCAGGATCCAGATGTGCAAAGCTGGTAGAGACTTGCCCAAAAAGACTCACAGCTGCAATTGCTGCCAAAGGTGCTTCTACCTAGTATTGACTCAGGGGGGTGAATACTTATGCAACCAACAAATGTGTTTTTTTTTTTTTGTTTAATTAACTTTTGTGTCGCAATAAAAAATATTTTGCATCTTCAAAGTGTTAAGTATGTTGTGTAAATCAAATGGTAAAAATCTCAATTAAATCCATTTTAATTCCAGGTTGTAACACTACAAAATGTGGAAAAGTCCAAGGGGGGTGAATACTTATGCAAGGCACTGTAATAATAATAATGTAATTAAGAGAATTTACCTGTGTAGCAAAGTTTGATTTCTTCCCCCCCAGAAAATCCTAGGCTTATTTATTATGATTGATTTTTTCACATTTTTTTTATTTTTTTTATTTCACAGAAATGTCAAACAAAAAAATAAAAATAAAATGTTTGGTATGCCTTGTATTGATAAAAAGCAAAGCATTTTGTAAAACAAATCCAACTTATGACAATTGGATTTATGTATGATAAGAACAAAAATACAGTTGAAGGGGCTCCCGAGTGGCGCATCCAGTAAAGGTACTCCGCGGGGAGTGCATGATGTGCCCTATAGTCTGGACATTGCGAGTTCGAGTCCAGGGTATTCCTTTGCCGACCAAGGACGGGAGCTTCCAGGGGGCGGTGCTCAATTGGCTGAGCGCCGCCCGGGGGGAGGGAGGGTTAGGTCGGCCAGGGTGTCCTCGGCTCACCGCGCACCAGTGACCCCTATAGTTTGGCTGGGCGCCTGCGGGCTTGCCTGCAAGCTGCCCAAGAGCTGCGTTGTCCTCCGATGCTGTAGCTCTTGGGTGGCTGCATGGTGAGTCCGCAGTGTGAAAAAAAGCGATCGGCTGACGGCACACGCTTCGGAGGACAGCATGTGTTCGTCTTCGCCCTCCCGAGTCAGCTCAGGGGTGGTAGCGGTGAGCTGAGCCTAAAAATAATTGGCCATTCCAAATTGGGGAGAAAATAAAAAAATACAGTTGAAATGCTCAGCAATTCAATTACTGCAGACATTGAAATTCTGATGAAACAATATTTTTACAAACCCAGTTAAAACACTATTCCATTTTTAAAATAAAAAAGTGATCATTTTTACAGTAGTGATGACAGCTAGTGCTGTGTGTTTTTGCACATTTATCTGGGTTTTAGAGTTGTTGTTTTTTTGTTTATCTATTTGCTACACATGAGGGGTGTATAGATAACTAACCAGACTTACACAGTTAAACATGACACATATAATGTTGACTTTAAAAAACAAAGTAAAAAAATTAAGGGCATACGAAGCTGCGTTTCATCTTGTAAAAAAAATAAAAATAATATCCAGACCCCAGTGTAGAGGCTGCTTGCATGCTACTTGCGTCTGTCTCTGGTTTAGTGAGTTTATATTTCAATGAAATATGAAAACAAATCTTTTATGGTTTATGTCATAAGCATTCGTAAAAAAATGTTCTTTGCGTTAAAGATATCCAACTGGTAGCCATTTAATTCAATATAATACTGAGAACAGGGGTTCTTCTTTCCAGTAAAGCATTCAGAATCTATTTTTATTTGCTGTCAGTATAACAAGAGTTATACTCCTGATCCCAGGCAATGTTCTCTTCTTTTTCAATTAATTCAACATCATTCACTGAAATTAAAATGTATTTAATGTTGTAGTCCGTTTACTGTCTGGACATGTACTCTTGTACAAGAATAAAATTCAGTGAAATAAACAGTTTCTTTGAAATTCTATTGTATTATGTTATTGTTCACATTATTGTTGACATTAATACAACTGTTCCATTCTTTAAAATTTTCTAAAAGAAAAAAAAATATCGGTTCTAGATCCAGATAATTTACCGCGATAAAATTCGGATATTGTCATTTTCAGTTCAGCTTGTATCTCTGCAACCCTAGTTTTGACACTATGACAGTGTGCCCCCAAATATTCAACACAATTAACTCAAGACCAGCCTGTTGAAAAAAAGGCAGGAGGCTGGGCTAAAGGATAGAGATATGGATTTAAGCTTTGTATCTAGAAGAACACAAACTCTGTTCTGACATGATACAAAAAGACACTATACTCTACCCTGGGCCTTCAAGAACATACATGCATGGGATCATCTTGGCACAAGCTCAACCTCTCACAGACACTGAAGGATTACTCTTATGAAACGATATTATGAAAATACATTAAATTGTCAGAACATTTAAATATACCTCCATCTGCAGGGATTCAGCCAATCCACGAAGGGCAAATTTGGACGGTGAATAAGCGGTGTACCCAAACAGGCCTAGCTGCCCAGCCTGCGAGGACACAAACACAATCCTTCCCATCCTCCTCTCCTTCATGGTGGGAATCACTGCCCTTGTTGGATACACACTGCCCAGATAATTGACCTCCATCAATCTCTACAAATAATTGAAACCATTCTATTGTTACAGCAACACTGATCAATAATACATAAAATGTTCCCCAAACGATAACTGTTTTCTGCATACATTTTACTTTTGTATCTGAGAAATAACAAATTAAGAATACGCTTATTTTTGTGAATCACCGCTTAGTAGATTTCTTTCCATGACCATGTAAAATGATACTGTAATAACTATAGATGATGAAATTCAAGTTGTTATAGCAAGATCCTTCTTAAGGCACACTAAAAGGCGCAGTAAGGCTTTGACACCGAGATCTTTAGTTTTAACAGCCAAGCATATGTTTCAGCATTGGGAGGGTAGAGATTGACTTGAGAAAGACTTACCTAAAAATCACACAGTAAATCAGGGACTAAACTGGAATTAAAACCAGCTCTTCTAACATGCCGATTGAGATGTCACTGATATGCAACATTACCAATTTGGATTAATGCGCCTAGAAAAAGGAACAGACCTAAAAATACAAGTTACTCAAATGTCCCCAATATTTACCTTGAAGCAATCCACTTCAACCTCTTCAAACTTTGCAGCCACTGTTATCCCAGCACAGTTAACTAGCATGTCAACTGGCCCCAGTTTTTCCTGTGCCTAGAAGAAACACAGGCAGATAAGAATCATCAGTCTCAGCAGTGCTACAAGAGTCTAACACATTGCACAAAACTGGATAACTCTTCCCATTCACACTTGCGATTTTGTGAACACTCTAAAAAAGAAAAGGCAGCCCAGGGCCAGCCTAGATTTAGGTCACTGTTTCGATGTGGCCCAGGGCCTGAAATCCAGGACCAGGGCCGGCCTTTACACATATTTACACAAAGAAGACTGGTTACATCACTCTTTACTCCCATACTCCCACGTGTGCAAAAGGTAAATAGAAAGGTGAATTCTCTGGTAGCCAAGACAGCAGTGGATCAATATTGAATGGTAATTGTTTCTACATCACACAACTAATTATAAAACATATTAAAATTGCTACGTAATTCGCCACATTTTAGGCCTGCTTTTTAGTCACATATGTGAATGCGCAAAAGTGCCTTAAACTGCAAATGTGAACAGGGTTGGAGACCTAAATATGTGGCGGCCCTGAGCCAGCACAGTAGTGTGAACAGGGTCTCTGTTGATCATCTTACTGCACATTTTGCCTGTGGGCATACACTCCCATTTACCCGAATGGCTGTTATACAGACTTTTACCATAACCCATAAAAAGGGCTTCACTGATTATGTACAGATTTTATTTTTTTAATTTTTTTTTTTTTTTTTTTTTTTTTTTTTTAAAGAAGTACAATACTAATTTAAGGGCTTCTATTTGACTTTCAACCTCAAAATAATTTGTATGGAACTTGTAAAAGACTGCTTCCATTGAAGGAAAAATAGTCCAGGGATCTAAGACTGACTGATTTGTAAAAATCTTAATGGCCTTCTCAGTGTACTTTAAATCAATGCCATCTGTAGGAGGTGCAACTGTCACTTTCTCAATCTCATTGATGACCAGCACTCTATCTTTTTATAGTGAATACATAATCCTAATCAAACCAAGCGAAATATTGAGTCGTAGATATAAAACACACCTTTTACTGCTTCTATCATATGCAACTAAGAGACTGTTCTTAATACAGATATTGATAATTTCCAAAATCTAAATTTAAATGTACAGATGAGGAATCCTAAGTAAACTTACTTGCTTAATGACGCTTTCAACTTGACCATATTCCTTGGACACATCAACAGATATGCACAGTACTATCTGTAAGGAAATAAATAAATAAATGTATATATTTATTTTACCAAAGAGATTTTTAATTTACAAAATTACTTTGGGGGGAAAAAAAATAAATACCTGTTTGTCATTAATAGCATGTTTTTCGATCTCCTTTTTTGCTTGTAGCAGTTTGTTCTACGAAAGAAAAAAAATGATTTGATGATAGTAACTATGTAATATGTATGTGTGTGACCTTTTTCAGATTTTTTTCTTTAAACCTTTTAGACCAGGTAGATGCCAAAGAAAGTCAATTAGATGCAGTGGTAATCAGTGTCAGCCAAGTTTGAAAATAACTGTGTGCATATTCAATGAAGTATAAAAAATACAAGAAAGGAATATTTTGTGAACAAAGAAGTCCCAGGGGCACAATGAATAGGGTCTGGCCTCTATAATGGAATAAGGGGAAAAAAATGGCCTGAGGTTAAACCAATAGGGCACTAAAAAGGTTAATTATTACTGGACAACACCTGTAAAATAACTTTGTAGAAATAATAATATAATACACTGTGTTATACTGACAGACAGGCATTTTAACAAATTGTTTACTGTCTCTCAGACACTTAAATCATGTGAACTCAATGACAGCCATGAAAATATAAAGTCACTATCGCAAATGGTCTTGAGACTATGCGGTACAAAAAGGTTCATTTTTCTTGTACTGTAGTTTCTGCCCCCGCTGGAACAGTGGCAATTATGAGTTTGGACATTTTAGAAAATTGACATTTTTATTGTTAAAAGCTTGTAAGCATGGAAAATAATGATCTAAGTAAAACCAACTGGGAATACGCAAGAAACACATGTAACTGGATATTAAACTTGTAAGAAACGTAATGTTAGGAAAATGTAGATGACAAAGTAACCTTTTTAAGTTCTGCCAAAGTTTAGATAATGTATTGATTATACTCACAAAATACACTTACCTCATCTCGTGCCACCAGAGTTATAAAAGCACCTTGCTTGTAACACTCAATAGCAATACATTTACCAATACCACTGGAGCCTCCTGTTACCTGGTTAAAAAATAATACAAAAAAATGTTATCCAATGTTAGTTGCGATACATGTGCAGGGATTTATTAAAAGCAGATTTTGTCCCTAACTCCATTTACAGAAATGCAGCGCCAAACTTGCAAGGAAACTCCACCATGCTTCACTGTTGCCTGCAGACACTCATTCGTGTACCGCTCTCCAGCCCTTCGGCGAACAAACTGCCTTCTGCTACAGCCAAATATTTCAAATTTTGACTCATCAGTCCAGAGCACCTGCTGCCATTTTTCTGCACCCCAGTTCCTGTGTTTTCGTGCATAGTTGAGTCGCTTGGCCTTGTTTCCACGTCGGAGGTATGGCTTTTTGGCCGCAAGTCTTCCATCAAGGCCACTTCTGACCAGACTTCTCCGGACAGTAGATGGGTGTACCAGGGTCCCACTGTTTTCTGCCAATTCTGAGCTGATGGCACTGCTGGACATCTTCCGATTGCGAAGGGAAGTAAGCATGATGTGTCTTTCATCTGCTGCAGTAAGTTTCCTTGGCCGACCACTGCGTCTAAGGTCCTCAACGTTGCCCGTTTCTTTGTGCTTCTTCAAAAGAGCTTGGACAGCACATCTGGAAACCCCTGTCTGCCTTGAAATTTCTGCCTGGGAGAGACCTTGCTGATGCAGTATATCTACCTTGTGTCTTGTTGCTGTGCTCAGTCTTGCCATGGTGTATGACTTTTGACAGTAAACTGTCTTCAGCAACCTCACCTTGTTAGCTGAGTTTGGCTGTTCCTCACCCAGTTTTATTCCTCCTACACAGCTGTTTCTGTTTCAGTTAATGATTGTGTTTCAACCTACATATTGAATTGATGATCATTAGCACCTGTTTGGTATAATTGTTTAATCATACACCTGACTATATGCCTACAAAATCCCTGACTTTGTGCAAGTGTACCTAGAAGAATTGATGCTGTTTTGAAGGCAAAGGGTGGTCACACCAAATATGGATTTGATTTAGATTTTTCTTCGTTCACTCACTTTGCATTTAGTTAATTGATAAATATAATCTATTAACATGTCTATTTTTGAAAGCATTCTTACTTTACAGCATTTTTTCACACCTGCCTAAAACTTTTGCACAGTACTGTATATAAAATTACAGCTCTCTAACAGAAATACTCTTTGAATGACAATCTGATGACAATTATATACTGTATATATACACACAGTATTTGCTTTATTTACTATGGTTATTATTCTGCTGTACATTTGTTTACTGTAGGCTCTGTTGACTATGTGCTTTGCTAAACAGGGGTAACTCATCTTCATTCAATCTGTCTCCTTGTTATATTAATAGACATAAGCGTGCATGTCTGCGTGAAAACATAGCACTGAATTAAGAGCCACACGCATCTACACAATCTCAAAATATCAGATTCCATATCTGAAAAAACAAATAACAGAAATATACACCAACACCACCAGCTCTTTACAATAAACAACAAACTATTCTACACAATCAGCACTCTCTTGGTTTGCAGTGGGAAGCAAGGTACGCATGTGTTAATGGCATAAAAGGAATATTCATTTTACCATGTAAATGCAACACATGAAAGGAATAAGAGAATTCCGCCTGCATATATACAGAACATTCAGAATATTCTAGAATTCAAAATACTTAATATTCTGAATACGTGTGCCATGTAAACTTACTGAATGAAGTGTCTCATTTAAAATGTTCTGAGGGCTTGTACTGCAACCAAACTGGCTTGGCCTGTTTTAGTATGTGAATGTATTTTGTCTTGCTTATTTAATGTGTATTGCTGAACCAAAATCCACGTTATTTTGATGAAAGAGCAAGCCATTTTGTGTACAGAATTGATCTTCTATGCCACATGCAGCATGCCGTTTTCTGATCTGCATTAGTTGTATTGCTAACATTGAAATGTATTTTTGTTCATGACTAAGTTGCCCTGGATAAGGGCGTCGGCTAAGAAATAAATAATAATAACAACATCTGCTCTTTACTGGACCCTGCTTCTCAGCTGCCACGTTTCATCTTTTATTGGCCCCCTGGTGAGTAAAACTTGGGAGGCAAGGTTGTTAACTGAAAAAATACTTATCGGTTTAAAATGCCCAGATCAAAAAGTTGCAAGACTGCTTGCTCAAGCGACACAGAGCAGAGTTCAGTTACAAAAACTTGTTTGCTGAGTTTCGCATGTTAGGCACCATGCCAAATGGCTTTCAACAGCCACAGTAATAGAAGACGGAAAGCAGGGGGCTATGAAATTGGAACCTGATCAAGGGGGTATTATTGTTATAAAAGTAGGTATTGGCATAGCCTGTAAAATCATGGAGTTGAAAAGGCCTCCACTCAGCATGACATTACAGTGCAGCATAGAACCAACATGGACCATTTTAATGGGTTTTAGGGCCACTGTGGGCAGCTAGAACAGATGGAACAAGTCTGCAAAGTAGGCTATTTGAACAGTTATATGGACAGATATGTGGTCATGCACTGGGCTTCAATGATTACCCTACTTCCTCTAATGCGATCAGGCCTGCAACATTGGGGGCAGACAATCTGAAGTCAAGGTGGTTCTCCAGACTAATTACCCCGTTATGAGAAGTATGAAAAATGATAAATAAAAGAAAATAAATAAACAAAAAGTATGATTCCCAAATGATCACCAAAAAAAGTCAGCTGCATAAATCCCACTCAAGCAGAAACCAGGTAAGTTCCTAGAAATCTAATACTAGGCCTAATTAGTTGTGGGTTTCATTAACATACACACTATAATAATCATGTTAAACCCTAAATAACCTGCTTAAAGGGTATATAAGGACCTTTTTATGTTATTGTTACCTTCCCATGTGTTTACGTAAGGTGTGTGTATTGTTTTAATTTTTTTTTTTTACATTTTGACCACTTTTTTAAATTTTTAAATTGCATTTGCAGCCTAAGACGGCTTCACATGTACCTGCATGGACCTCTCAGAACTACATTTCCTATCTCCCTGATGGGAACTGTAGTTCAGAGGCCCATGTGAAGCCATCTTGAGGCAGGGAAAAAAATAAATAAAATAAAATGAATACAATACACACACCTTACGTAAACAGTTGTAACAAACACATGGGAACATGTAACAATAAAATAAAAAGGTCCTTATATACCCTTTAATGTGAACTGCGTGTAATGTGAAAAGCGCTTAATGTGGCTTAATATGCGGAAATACAAAACAAATATGCTTACAAACTTTACAGATATCAAGCTTAACACTTCCCAATACTATCCTAAAATAAATAGTACTTTTGTAATTAAACTGCGGGGATAAAAACGGTTTCACAGACCCCAATTAGCACAAGTCTTGGACTAGTGCTAATGGTAAACCACGTAAACCAAGATTAGTGCTAATCTGTGTCTGTGAAACCAGCCAATAAAGTAAAGTATAAATACAAACATGATAAAATCAAATATAATTATTTTATATAGTGAAAAGGTTACCGTATCAAGCTGAAAAAAGTGTTCTTTGATGAGGTCCAATCAAGTTATCTTTTGCCAGTCGCATCGTTGAGTGCATAAATAAAGTTTTGAGTCAACACGAACAAATTTATTTATGTTGCATCTTCTTAGCAGCCACAACTATCCCAGATATAATAAATTCGGTTATATTGTTTACCGTCATAATATATTTCAGAAGTCAGCCGAAAAGATGTACGTCTTGGGTCTATATATAAAGGTATGTTACACTTACTGAACATATTGGTGTTTAATTTCATATAGGTGAATTTTATTATGCGGCCCACCACCCACTGTGCCAAGCGACCCCCCTTGACCAAAACTTTGGGAACCCATGATGTATACTGTACAATCTACCTTTGATTGCTATCTGTTACTAAAATTTACTTGAACTTACATGCTAAAAATAGGTGGAGGGTCTGTCTAGTCTCAACGGGACTACTGAAGAGAACACTCTTATAATGTCAAGGTCAGAATGCAACACAAAATTATATTTTAATGAAATACCTTGGTAAAATCGAAAAGTTATATTGTAAAGGTCAAGTTTTTGTACCAAAATCTCTCAGTGGGATTCATTCGTAACAGTCCCGTCAGACAACCTGTAAATAGCAGTTCGTTTCCACATAACCCGAGAGCTTCCTACTAAATTTAGAACAATGTTTCGTACAAAAAAATGAATTCGCATTTACCCACGCTTTTGAAAATAAAAACATTCCTGGTAAAAATGAACCATATACCTTTGTACACTTAGCCTTATTCATCACATTGTGACCAATGTTCTGCGATTCTCCTTAAATAAATTAATATTAAGGTAAGTCGTCACTTTATAATCGCACGAGAACATGCGATTTCTGATGGGAGAATAAAATAAAATAAATCAGCTTTGTTGTTTGTACTTACCACTACATGGGCACCGTTTAATTTGAGAGGTTTGGGGCTAATCAACGGTGAGACCATGTACAGCAGAAGTACGAAGGCCACGATGAAAGCAGCAACTACCAGCAACATAATGAGAGGCAACAAAAGCCACCAAGAATGTAAGAACTGACAGAGCCAGTCCGGGATAGCGGAGCTCAGACCTTCCTCCTGCAGCACCTGCAAAGGCCAAACCCAGGGGGAGCACATGAGAGATTCAAATCGAGCTTCTTCAATCACTGAAGGGGCGGTAAGCTCAGAGTGGCTGGCGCTCCTGAACTGAGGGGAGGGGGAAAGACGTTAAGAACAGGGGTTGAACTAAACAAGACTTGCAGAATACAGTATACATGTAGCAGTTGTTTTAGGCAAGGCCACACCAGGAAGCAAAACAAGGGGAATGATTAAAACAGTCTCTTTGCGCAAGTTCCTCCGCCGACGCAAACGACAAAAGCTGCGTGTCCATACAGACGAGAATTTCGGGAATTGTAGTTTTTCTGATATATTTGCTTCGGCTGTCAACTCCCTGTAGAGTCCACAGTGAAACTTTTAATCACGGTGAGTGATACAAATGCTGTGTACTTCAACCACAAATATTTGACATACAATTTGCTTCAAGGTAGCTGCTTTGTAAAATGTGGTCTGTGGGTAATGTATTGATTACTTATATGGCAATAATTCAGTAAACAATGTGGAGATCTAATGATAGAAGAATAAGTGAGACCAAATGCTAACTTACATCAGACATAACACATTTCAGTATAAAAAAATCATAAAATGAAACAAACTTGAATAAGTAATAGCTTTATTTACATATACATGAAAAACCAATGGATAAAAAATGAACGTTTTGGGATTTAAGATATTCTTATCATCTCTTGTATGTAGTAATTCTTACCATGGTGCAATAAAGGCATATCACACACACACACACTATATATATATATATATATATATATATATATATATATATATATATATATATATATATACAGTGCCTTGCAAAAGTATTCAGACCCCTGACCAATTCTCTCATATTACTGAATTACAAATGGTACATTGAAATTTTGTTCTGTTTGATATTTTATTTTAAAACACTGAAACTCAAAATCAATTATTGGAAGGTGACATTGGTTTTATGTTGGGAAATATTTAAGAAAAATAAAAAACTGAAATATCTTGCTTGCATAAGTCTTCAACCTCTGTGCTGTGGAAGCTCCCAGTTTGCACCAATGAAAGAAATTGCCCTAACGAGGACACAATTACCTTACCATTGGCCTCCACCTGTGAACCATTAAAGTTGTTGTCACATTTTCTGGATAAAAACACCACTGTTGAAGGATCATTGGTCAGGCTGTGAATCTGAAGGAAAATGAAGACCAAAGAGCATTCTACAGAAGTTAGAGATAAAGTAATACAAATGCATAGATTAGGGAAAGGGTACAAAATAATATCCAAGTGTTTGGATATCCCAGTGAGCACAGTTGGATCAATAATCAGGAAGTGGAAGCTGCATCACACCACCCAGGCACTGCCAAGAAAAGGCCATCCCTCAAAATTCAGCGCTCAAACAAGGAGACGAGACTTATGAGAGAAGCCACAGGGAGGCCAACAATCACTTTGAAGGAGCTACAGAGTTCAGTGGCTGGGAGTGGAGTAATGGTGCACCAGTCAACCATATCAAGAGCTCTGCATAAGACTGGCCTGTATGGGAGTGTGGCAAGAAAGAAGCCGTTACTCAAAGTACAATCTGAAAGCACGTCTGGAGTTTGCCAGAAAGCATGAGAGTGACCCAGCTGCGATGTGGGAAAAGGTTTTCTGGTCAGATGAGACCAAGATAGAGCTTTTTGGCCAAAACTCAAAGCGCTGTGTGGCGCAAACCTAACACTGCCCATGCCTCAAGACACACCATCCCTACAGTGAAGTATGGTGGTGGCAGCATCATGCTGTGGGGATGCTTCTCATCAGCAGGGACTGGGCATCTTGTTAAAACAGAAGGAAGAATGGATGGAGCAAAATACAGGGAAATACTGCAAGAGAACCTGCTTCAATCCGCTAAAAAACTGAAGCTTGGGAGGAAATTCACCTTTCAGCAGGACAATGATCCCAAGCACAAGGCCAAAGCAACATTGGAGTGGCTCAAGAAAAAAAAGGTGAATGTTCTACAGTGGCCCAGTCAAAGTCCTGATCTCAATCCCATTGAGAATCTGTGGCACTATTTGAAAATTGCGGTCCACAAGCGTCGTCCAACCAACCTGAACAACCTGGAGCAAATCTGCCAAAATCACTCCGACACTGTGTGCAAAGCTGGTACATACTTACCCCAAAAGACTTAAAGCTGTTATTGCAGCGAAAGGTGTCTCTACCAAATATTAATGTGTGGGGGTTGAATACTTATGCAAGCAAGATATTTCAGTTTTTTATTTTCCTTAAATATTTTCCAACATAAAACCAATGTCAGCTTACAATAATTGATTTTGAGTTTCAGTGTTTTAAAATAAAATATCAAACAGAACAAAATTTCAATGTACCATTTGTAATTCAGTAATATGAGAGAATTGGTCAGGGGTCTGAATACTTTTGCAAGGCACTGTATATATATACATATATATTTGTATTATACTTCATATGTTACACTAGATCGCTATACTTTTTTTTTTTTTTTAAAGATTTAAGAGTTTTATAGGAAAACCAACACCAAGTGCATAGAAGTACAGTCTTGTACAATCATTGAATACAATTGTAAATTAAATGTGCCCATCTTTAAAAGATGCAATATTCCAAAGATAACATTCCATATCAACCTGACCGAAGAGTGCATAATGAAGATGCTACTCACTATTAGACAAAAAGTCACACAGAAATACAGTCTGTATTAAGTAACCCATAGTAAAAGGCACATGTTCTAAGCCACCACTACGTGTGCTCAACAGGTAGCAGTAGATCCCAATTACAAATAAACCCTGGTTTAATTCTGGGAGCTGTATAATGAATACGTACTCTCTTCTGTTTATTGATGAACTCTTTACAAGCCATTTTCAGGTGTGGAATACAGACACTGTCATATCCATAAGATCTTTTTTTTTTTTTTTACTCCAACCCTAATAAGTAATCTACAGTGAAAGTATATATATGTATTTATTTATTTAGGTCATGACCATTGAAGGTTTATACAAATAAAGAAAATGTACACTCCTATTAGCAGTAGGAGTATTAGGAACATGAAAACCATAGCGACACCCCTTTTGTCCACTCTTAAAGATTGGTGTAGCAAATCAGTCAAGTTGAATGTCCTAGGGAGAGCTGCTCAGTATTGGAATGCCACCAGAAAAGTAAGAGAGGATGAATACATTTATTTATTTATTTTTAGGTTCAGCCCTCCTGGCCGAAGTCCTCTGTAAACTTCTTCAGTTTCTCCAGGTCCTGCTCATTAATGGTTGGCTTGGTGCTTGCAAGGGATCTCAACATGTCAGACTGTATAAAAAAATAAAAATAAGTTATATATATATATATATATATATAAAATCAGATTGACAGAATTGGTAGGTCTTTACTATCAAATACTGCCTACCGCTGTAGACTAATACAAGTATATCATTATATTACAATTGGAATTTCTCTGCCATTCGTTTTTATTGGGATTACATAACCTGTTACCCTTCAAAACTGTGACATAGGTCACTTCCAAAAAACAAACATCACTAAGACCCACTGACAGCATACCTTAGCAGCCTGTGGCTACTGGCTAATTCGGCTTTAGTCAGGAAACTGATAACTGATTTTTTAAATGAAAATCCTGAACCTTAAAAATCAAATACCAAAGCACTGGACATGTAATTGCTAAACCACAAGACACTGAGTGTACTTGGATCCAATTGTCAGACACAGTAAAGTACAAAATGTTAACTACCAGTAGGTAGACTCAGTCTATTCTATAAAAGAACAAGAAAATGGGCTTGACACCCAGCCTTAGAGATCCACTGGGTTGCACTAGCCAGACAACTGGTCTATATGTACCTTTGCTATATCCCTGTCACCAGGGAATATTAACATAGTTATTATTCTTACCATGGAAACAACTGGCTCCAAAAGTTTATCCCCAGGGACTTCCATCCATGTCATTTCTATAGCATCGGGATCTCCTGGCGAGCATGGGGTCAAGAGGTCTTCTACCAGCTGGTTTGGGTCCTCTCTTGATTCTCCTTGTACCTGTACAAGGTAATTGGTGCCACTGGAGTAAACATATACACTAACTGCATAAACTAAACTTTACCGTTAAAAGTTCGTTGTTTCGCATTCTCAAGAAGTATGATCTTGGGTCCAATTAATGCAACATAAAGCAAATGTAGAAATTGTGTGACAAAACTGCACATTCCTAAAACAGTGCTCTACATTTATGCATCAATTTCAACTGGCTGGTGTCTGCGGTTTAGTTTAAAAGGGAATGGCTCAACATTTGCTTACAGTAAACTTAATTGAAGTGTGCACACATTTAAAACATGGAACACTTGTTGTACTCCTTTTCCCTTCCATTCAAATCATACACATCAACCAAATAAGCAAAACAAGCGGACCTTTTTAAAGTGAGTGGATGACTGCACTTTTCTGACGGGCTGCATCAGGGCGTCTCTCACGATAATGCTGACGTCAGCTCCAGAGTACCCGTCAGTCTTTTTTCCCAGGGTGTGGTAGTCTGCTTCAGTCAGGCTGGTGGGAGTAGTGCCCATGTGTAGTTTGAATATGAAGGTGCGGGCATGTTCTTCTGGGAGGGGAATGTAAATACGCTTCTCAAACCTGAAAGCGAACAAAAACCCAATATCTATTTTATTTTTTATTTTTAATACAGGTAGTGGACAAAAAATGTTAACACCTGGGTAAATGAGGGACATCAAGTATATTGAAAGCAAGGGCTTCCAGACAGGTGTGGCTCATTTGTTAATTAAGCAAATAACATCCCAGCATGCTTAGGGTCATGTATAAAAATGCTGGACAGGTCTGGTTGCCTATAATTATGGCTAGCATGGCTGCAAGTGGAGACCTCAGTGACTTTGAAAGAGGGGTGGTTGTTGGGGCGCGTTTGGCAGGAGCTTCAGTGACCAAGACAGCTCAACTTGCTGATGTTTCACGAGCAACGGTGTCTAAGGTGATGTCGGCATGGAACTCCGAGGGAAAGACATCATCAGCAAAGGGCAACAGTGGGCGGAAGCACATACTCCAGGATCGTGATATCCGTGGATTAATTCGAAGTGCAAGGCAAAACAGGTGAGCAACTGCAGATCAATTGACTGCAAATTTCAACCTGGGGCGCAAGCAGCCAGTTTCATCAAAAACGGTCCGCCGAGAACTCCACAGAGCGGGATACCATAGTGGCCCAATGCCCTATTAAGTGACTTTACATTGGTGTTTCCATTTTTTGTCCACTACCTGTATAATTGAATGGCACTAGACTGATGGACTATTTCTTTAAATTCAGTTGGATAGTATGGTATTTTAATATTTGTACCACCCAGCAGAAATAATTATATATGTCATGTTTCTCCACATTGGATTTAATCTTTAACATGGAGAAATGGTGATCCAGTCTTCTTTAAAACACTCTCAGAGAACTAAGCCTTTTACTGTCCAAGGATTTCACATTAAACAAACTATTAATGCAAATGGACCTACAAAGAAGTCTACAGTAAAAAGAATACTCCTTTAAAGTTAACCATCCATGAATAGCTTATCCATGAATGCATATACACAACCTAACTTTCAAGCAATGCATCAAAGCACTGTACATTGCAGTACGTTGCAAAATGGTTGCCTTTAATTTCAGTAAAACCATTTTAATTGATAATGTTAAAAATTAGATACAAATACGATTTTTATACAAAGCCTTTGTTGTTGGTACTGTATCATACATATTACAGTATTTGTTAGGGAGGACAACGCTCCGAGTCGGCTGCTAGGCAGCATCACAAAACTTAGTCTTGTCATTCAATTGCTGACTTAATCAGAGGATAAAATGATAATCTAACTAAATGATGCTGTCATTTGGTTTTGAGAATATTGTCACACAACTCACAACCAAGAACAGACAACACTGCCTGTCACATACAGTATAACAAACGTCACATCCAACATCTTAATTAACTTAATCTTGATGGTCTGCAATCCAACAAATAGAACAGCATTTACAATCAAATGCCCTCAATATTTAACTTTGATTCAACTACTGAAATAAAAATGCCAAGCATTAAAATTACCTTCTTCTGATGGCCGAGTCTAGTGTCCATGGAATGTTTGTAGCCCCAAGTACCAATATTCCATCATTATCTACCCCAACACCTAGAGAGAAATGAGTAGTTACAGATCTTTAAGGAATAGCACACATCCCAGGAGACTTGTTGACAGATAAAAGAAGGACCTTGAAGGCTTCAATATATTTGCACTTTAACCCAAACACTGAATGTAGGTAATGGCCAAGAGACACTTGGCCACTTTACTAGGACAAGTAGCTAATATCAGGTTGGGCCAATGTTGCCCTGACCACAGTCTTGACACAACTAGGCATAGAAACTTGGCGTAAGACACTGGGAGGTGTCTTTAACGATGTTAGTCCATTCAGTCATTCATTTTTCAACTAGCCTCTGTATCTATTACTAAATGTTTGTAGCCACAGCTGTCACTCTTAACAGCCTACCAACATGACACTCCTTGCTGCTTTGGCACCTGATCGATGTTGGATGTTCACCTTTTTTTAATCTTTACCCCCCCCCCCCCCCCCAATTTATGGTAGATTGCTTTATAGTGCTGTAGGGATCACATGACAAGATCAATCTATTTTGCATCACTAGTTCAGGATGATACCAAATCCATTCAAGTAGACAGGTCCTAATAAAGTGTGCAGGCAATGTATAACAGACAAGGATTTGCAGGGTTCTGTACAAATACATAACATCTGGAGACACCATAAAACAGCTCGACTACAAGAATCATTATGAGTGAGCTATGGAGGACTCTGTGGTTGGAAGAAATTAGGTCTCATGGCTGGGTTAAAGTATATAACCTATACATAATTAAGGCTGTACAAATCATGACAAAAAATGGCTTGGATAAATTGAACACCGCGATTGGCTGAACACGATCACATGACCATGCAGAAACAATCGTCTTATGCACGGCTAGGGGTGAATCCCCTCTGAAGATCAAGGTCTGGGTCAACATACTGGCAGTTCAGGAGGGCCAAATAGATATTCAACCTTTTGATATTTCTTTATAGTCAAACACCAAACATGGTCGGTAGTGGAATAGCCTAGACTCGAACCGGCGACCTCCAGGCTATAAGGCGCATCCTGCGCTCCACGTGGAATGCTTTTACCGGATGCACCACTCGGGAGCCCCCCACGACTTATTTTTTTAACCTGTAACTTAGTCCTACAGCCCCAAGATGTTGATATAGCCTCCACAGTAAGCCACATAATGAGCAACCATTAAACAACCATCTCATTACGTTACTTTAACCACTTGAATTGGTCATCCCATTACTACAAAGTATGTATTAGCAGATTAATAAACAGAACGCTGTAGATTGTTACTAACATTTATTTAACCCTTAAATCCCTGTGAATACGTGTAACAGGATTTAAAAAGGAAGTTTTTTTCAATATTATTTTAGAGAACTCACAAGTGTAAATACATTATTCATAGGTTTTAATTTACCAGTACACTTTTGCGCAAATCATTTCGTAAAAAAATGAATTACATTTTCATGATATGTGGATTTCACCGGGCACAAATATATTTCATCAACACAAGAGAAGATATTGTTTTTTTAATGGATTTCCCGTTTCTGTCACTGATTCCTGAACAGTATCGATATAATAACTATTTATTGGAATCTGGGCATTTGATAGATTCTGAAATATATGTAAGCTGTGTATTTATTTATTTGTTCTTTGTTTTTAGTGGTTTTGTTTTGTTCTTTGAATATAATGTAAAAAAAAAAAGAAAAGAAAAAAGTTTGTTGATGCATCTATTTATTATATTTATTCTAAAACAGCAAGTCTCAAGGTAAGCTTTTTCTTTAAAGGCATCAATTTCTAGAGTGGCAATAATTGTACCTCATAATTAGGGGGTGTTTTCTAATTACTTTTACTTTTTTGGTCAGTTTAGCTGGATTGGCTACACAGACATCTGGAGGTTTAGGACTGAATTGCAGGTTAAAAGGCCCTAATTATAATGCAGTGAGTAGTTTTGTTGAGGTTGACATTCTGCATGACTAGGGAGATTCTGGAGAAGAAGAGACACAGGAAGCACATTTGGAGGAAAACAAAATATAAAAGGGCAGATCAAGATGATTGTACTAGGGAAACGATAGGTTGCGGATGCAACCCCGGTTCCCTGAAAGAGAAAATAACCATCAAGCCTTGATGGTTATTTTCGACTTGAAAGGGAACCGTAAATTTCAAACATTAACTTTACTTGCCAAACTGTATAAAACATTATATTTTTTGTTTTTCAAACTGTACTTAAATAACCTTGAATATCAAATTGTATTTATTATTATTATTATTATTATTATTATTATTATTTTTTTTTTTTAAATGTACTAAGCAATATGTTTTTCCATCCAATTAGTAGCTTCTAAAAGACAGTATAGGAACTATTTTGCGCTGGCAGAAGGATACATTATATAAAACTTAATTTAATGTTTAAAATGCTATTGTTTTTTGTTTTCTTTTTATAAAACAGACATTTTATATGCGCAATAACCCACTCCAGGGTATACGGTAAGACATAATATTATTATTATTTATTTCTTAGCAGACGCCCTTATCGAGGGCGACTTACAATTGTTACAAGATATCACGTTATTTTTACATACAATTACCCATTTATACAGTTGGGCTTTTTACTGGAGCAATCTAGGTAAAGTTCTTTGCTCAAGGGTACAGCAGCAGTGTCCCCCACCTGGGATTGAACCCACGACCCTCCGGTCAAGAGTCCAGAGCCCTAACCACTACTCCACATATCTATGGCCTTGTGCCTCAATGCACGTAGGCATGCGTAACATACGTCTTACTGCACATCCTGTGGTGGGTTATTGCTTACATATACAATACAACACACTATATTCTTACCCTGCATCTGAACAAGAAATTCTGTTTTAATGCGCCTTGCAGCCTCACTTTCATTTTCACTCCTGGATCCACACAGGGAATCAATTTCATCAATGAAGATAATAGAGGGCTTATTCTCTCTAGCCAGTTGGAACAGGTTCTTTACCAGCCTGAGGAACAAATAAATAAATACATTAAAATGAATTTCAAGGGACCAGCAATTATCAGTAATTCTTATTAATCAGGAGTCTAAATGCATACTGTCAGTTTTTATTGAAGTTACGGTAACACTGAAATTTTATTTCAATTACAGTACAATAAAACAGTATTACAAATTGAAAAGTACTGTGAATTTTATTGAAAACACTGTTTTAAGTAACCTTTTAAAAAGTATACATTGCAACTTGAAATCTGCATGTCCCGTTCTGATCACAGGCATTTTTAAACCACAAAAGCAAGGCGTCCTCAACATCAAGGTGCTGAGAAGATCCAAAGTAGGCCTGTATTATTGTATCCCGGTTTTTCAGAATGGTTGAGAAAGTGTTTGCGGCAATGTTGAAATTTGCAGCAACGTCTTTCTTTTTCTTGTACGGTGGTATATTATTCACAGAATTAATGTGTGAGCACTATAGCAACTCAAAATGCATCACAGTATCAGTAGTCCCAAAACAGGACTAAAATATAGTACCGAGGTGCTAATCTGCATGCAAGTTAATACATTTCCCAATATCCTTTACACTCTGCTATATATATTTTTTTTGTCCTTTACATTGAAGTGTATGTAGATTTAAAAAAAAAAAAAAACAATGCTGCAAAATAAAGGTTTAAACTGATACTTTGATACACAGCCTTACTCCAATGGTCTATCTGCAATCGTAAAAAATTTTTTTTAAAAGACTTCTTATAAAATGGGTGTATGGAAAATCTGTACCACACTCCCATTTAGTGGAGCGTTACAGGTTAATCTGTAAAGGGTACTTACTTTTCACTTTCACCAAGCCACTTTGACACCAGATCCGAAGAAGATATAGAGAAGAATGTGGAATTGTTAGCTTCTGTTGCCACAGC
This sequence comes from Acipenser ruthenus, assembly GCF_902713425.1. Taxonomy (NCBI): domain Eukaryota; kingdom Metazoa; phylum Chordata; class Actinopteri; order Acipenseriformes; family Acipenseridae; genus Acipenser; species Acipenser ruthenus. Next base: position 57,729,866 of record NC_081191.1, on the reverse strand, counting down.
TTTGGCCAGGTAGGACTTTCCAGTTCCAGGTGGGCCAAACAAGAGAATCCCTCTCCATGGAGTTCTTTTGCCTGACCAAGTTAAGGTTGAATTAAATGTTACATAACCAGTCTGGTAATGTACTCCCATGAATAAGCAAAACCCGGGCAAGCCTAATAAAACTGGGATTAAACATTTAAACAACCATCCACATTTAAAGTAATTGTAACAAACAAAATAAAACCGTTCCTCATTTTGAACATAATATCTTATATTTCTTTAGGTTAAAGAAAGTTATCAGTTTCTATGCCTTATTCTCAGGTTAACTGTTTCACTTGCACTTCCAGGGTCACTTGGTTGTCAGTATAAAAGCCATTTAAAAGGGTGGGGACAATAGGTGAAATAACCAAGAAAAAGCAACACTAACGGAATGGATGGCTTGAAATCCAGACATTTGAGACCTATATAATGACTATAACATTTATGTATTTATTTATTTTTTTAAACAGTGTGTCACATACTTATTTAAATATATATTATCCGTAGGGCTTGAAGTTTTCAGGTTTTATTTTTGATCACATGACATCCCTTTAAACTAACTAAACTCAGAAAAAAACTGTTCATTACAAAACAGTTTTTATCTTCATATCTTGACTGAGCCTGATTCTGTTTTGCTTAATTTATTTCAAACAGACATGACAAATTATGTTAATTGCTCATGGCTCATCCTAATTGCATTTCATTCTTGCAGTTGTGCTTTCATTATTTTAACTTGTTTAAAAGAGCTGTCCTAACACATTTTCTTTTCAGCATAAAATACCCAGTACAGCGTGTACACTGACAGCAAGTCCATCACTTAAAATCTCGTTGATTTGTAGAAAAGAAAAAAATAATCGTAAACCCAGTCTTTTCTCTTTATTAGGATGCAGAGACTACTAATTAACATTTAAAAGGGAGGTAGAAATTTGGTAAATAAAAACCAAAAAGTTCAAGCTCTAATTATAAAAGGTCTATGCACACCAGACGTGAATGAAGTGCGCAAAGCGAATAAAAAATTAAACCTATTGATTTAAATGGAGCAAATGAACACCACAGCCGTAGCGCGCAGTGCGAACGAAGCGAGCAAATTTATTTCTATTCGCACCACGAGCTATTCGCATTGCAATGGACCAATCAGAAATAAGGTCAAAGGTAGTGGCTGTCAGACTGTCACTGTCTCGCTCACACAGAAGATTACCACAGAAATAAAAAAAAAATGGACATCAACGAGAATGTAAAAAATATATAATAGTTATAAAGACAATAAAAAGAAGGATGCCATATGGCAAGAAATAGCAAAACATTTGAAAATTGATGGTATGTCTATCTCTATTTCACTTTAATTTTAGTCAAAGTGACGGGGAGCGCCACACACTGGTTTCATATTTCTGTAAAATTCAGCTTTTTTTTTTTTTTTTTAATAATATTGACCAATAATATTAATCACATTCACACAATAACAGACAATTTTATTAATTGAAAATCAATAAAAGTAAATTAAATTACTCATTTCTTCAGTATTTCCAAATAAATGTGTAGATGTATTCTTTTTGAATAATTTACATGTTAAACCAGATCACATATAAACAGTCACTGTTAAATGTCCTTTTTTCAGTGTATTGTGTACCCATACTCTTTCTTTGTTTTATTTATTTTATTTCGTCTCCACAAAAGAAGCAAAAGGAGACAGTATTTACTTTTCATAACTAGCTAGTTGTTGTCTTTATTTATGTACTCGTGCTGTATTCGTGTCGTTTGCTTCGCTCCCGGTGCGCATACTTTATTCGCCTCGAATCCGCTCGCTCGCGTCCGGTGTGCATAGTCCTTAAGACACATTTTAATTTAGTGTACTCTACATTTCCCCAGAAAGCACTATTCGGATATGTATTTAGATATGCAGTTCACTTAACAATCTTTATTTACCTGTGAAGAGATGTGGAAATTTAATGGGCAAAATCACAGCCTCTTTCAATGCCTCTTTGGCACCCTCCAGACCAGCTACATCACTCCACTGTACATTGGGCTTCTCCATAACTATGGCGCCTGCAATACAAGTATAAGGTATAATTATGCAAAAAACAGACAAAGCTATTAGGCAAAACATATTGGGATTTACAAAATAATTAAATCGGTTTTCCTTTCCCGGCACTATGGAGGGTACATATTTTTCTGCTAATAAGCGTGTTGTATAATATATAAATTATAATACTGTATTTATTTATTATATATATATATATATATATATATACACACACACACACAGAGTCAATTATCCTATCTTTGATCAACCGTACTGTCAAAACAACCGACCGCACCTGCTGCTAAAACAGCCACAAGATTTAGCTGCCAAAAAAAGGACCAGCAGACTGAGGCAAATGAATTATTGCAGAATTATTAAGACCACCAAAACCTTAGATGGAGCACTGTGTGCTTTAAATTGTTGCAGTTAAGCAAATTAAGAGAGTCACCTCGTTCTTGATTTTTCTTCTATTTCGTCAGTAAGGGCTGGAGATCCTGTTATGTTATTGAGCAGCTAGAACTTTTATTGTATTCATTTCAATTGCACGTTACTACAATGCCTTAACAGCAAGTATCAGAGTAAAGAAACATTGTACTGATTTTTTTCAAGTTTAATGATTCATAAAGTTCTGTAAACTTTAAAAGGTTGTACTGAATTGTAGTCTTTGACGATTTTCAGTTTGGTATATGGTATGTTTAATTACAGTATTTCATTAACTTAACTGTAGGTGTTAGTTTTAATGAATTGCATTAATTTAATGATTTGTAAAGCTTTGTAATTGTGCATGCTTAATGTGATAGAATATGTTACTAGCTATATAAAATCAGTAGGTTATTGTGTATGTTAACTTTATTCTATGCATTATTAAAAGGTACAGTAATTGTTATTGATACCTGTTCTATTATCCATACAAATTGATTCACTATGTAACACAATTTTTGTTCCTGGGTAGTAAGTGTTATTTCCTAATTGCTTATGCCTCTGCTAAAATAATAATAATAATAATACTAATTGCTTATGCCTCAAAAGTATAGAAAATGGCTATTATTCCCCACAAACTTTGCTTTTGTGACCAGGACAGTGATATTTTGAAATTTACCTATTTCCAATGAGAAAACGGGCGAATTTGTGTCTTTTCGTTCACATAAAGTCAGAAAAAAACAACATATGAATCCAAATTAACATGTATTTATACTAAAGTAATACAAAAATGACTACAAAAGATTTAGAAGTGAGTAGTTTTTCGAGATTTACGATTATACTGTAAATGACTTTCACGAATCAGCCCCCAAATGTAGTCTCCCATCATGTTCTCGTTATACTGTCCTTGGTAGCGGCGTTCAAAGTCCAGTATATCCTGGTGGAAGCGCTCGCCTTGCTCCTCCGAGTACGCTCCCATGTTCTGTTGTGCCGTAGTTCTTCACCAGAGTCTCAACCAGCTCCACATAGTTTTCGGCCTTGTGATTGCCCAGGAAGCCCCGAACCACTGCGACAAAGCTGTTCCAAGCCGCTTTCTCCTTACTAGTGAACTTCTTGGGGAATTCATTGCACTCCAGGATCTTCTTTATCTGTGGTCCAACGAAGACACCGGCTTTGACCTTTGCCTCAGACAGCTTAGGGAAGAAGTCTTGAAGGTACTTGAAGGCTGCCGACTCCTTATCTAGAGCTCTGACAAATTGTTTCATAAGGCCCAATTTGATGTGCAGTGGTGGCATCAGCACCTTCCGGGGGTCCACCAGTGGCTCCCACTTGACGTTGTTCCTCCCCACAGAGAACTCGGTCCGCTGTGGCCAGTCCCGCCTGTGGTAGTGCGCCTTGGTGTCCCTGCTGTCCCAAAGGCAATTTCCTTGATGCTCATCTTGATAAATTCAACGAGAACATGGGAGCGTACTCGGAGGAGCAAGGCGAGCGCTTCCACCAGGATATACTGGACTTTGAACGCCGCTACCAAGGACAGTATAACGAGAACATGATGGGAGACTACTTTTGGGGGCTGATTCGTGAAAGTCATTTACAGTATAATCGTAAATCTCGAAAAACTACTCACTTCTAAATCTTTTGTAGTCATTTTTGTATTACTTTAGTATAAATACATGTTAATTTGGATTCATATGTTGTTTTTTTCTGACTTTATGTGAACGAAAAGACACAAATTCGCCCGTTTTCTCATTGGAAATAGGTAAATTTCTAAATATCACTGTCCTGGTCACAAAAGCAAAGTTTGTGGGGAATAATAGCCATTTTCTATACTTTTGAGGCATAAGCAATTAGGAAATAACACTTACTACCCTGGAACAAAAAATAAATAAAAATTTGTTACACAGTGTTATGCTAACTAGTATCGGTCCCAATTAGTTTGGATAATTGACATATTATATATATATATATATATATATATATATATACACATATACACACACATACATACATACATACATACATATATACACATACATCTATATATATATAGTTGTTTAAAAATGGTTTAGCATGAATTTGCAGAATATTAAATAAGACTATAAACTTGATTTATACTGCAACTGCTGAAAAATTATAGCGTTTAATAACTTTTTTTAATTCAACACTACAGAGCTGAATTTATTCAAATCCAATGACAGAATGACAAGACATTTTTCCAAAATTCAATGTCTTTTCAATCAATGCACTTTACTTAAACAGAATAGTACATGAACGTGGTGCTGTGTTTATTTCACTCATGAGGATGGCCGTAAACAAAACCCTTTCCTGCGGTACCTTGTACTGTATAGGGAGTGTATACCTTGGAGCTGGTTTTGGCGCTTCTTTTTCTCTGGGTCACCATCTTCATCACTTTCATTCCTAGACACAGTTAAACAAATAAGTCCAACAGTGCTGAGTTTAGTGGGTTGAAAATTTGACTTTTTTACATTCAAAACTGGGAGTCCATATTGTGCGCAAAACATTTATTTCATATTTTATCTTTTAATAACAATAACAAAAACAGTTTCTTGGGGTAGTACAAATTTAGCCAGGACAATGGTTGTACAAAACGTAAAATAAAAGTGTTATGCTAAAACTCAATGAGAAACTTTCTGAGCCCACAGGACATAAGGGGCTGACCCACAAAGATAATGACTTCCTACCCTTTTTCATCTGACTGCGATTCTTTTACAGGCTTAGCTGGAGCCTTTTCCTTCTTTTTCAAGTACTCCTTTAGTTTTTCAGCTCTGTCCAGGTATTCTGCACATTTCCCTCTGATGCTCTGTTTGGCTTTGTCACCCTGTGCTTCATCTAAAACAAACAAACAAAAAAAACCAGGAGAAATAATCCTACATTCTTTATTGTTGTTCTATTTAGACTGTCCAGTTATGTTCCCTCAATACAGCAATGGCCCACAACAGCTCAGGAGTCTCTTTATACCCAGGAGCTCGAGAGAGAGAGAGGATGTTGGCAGGCTACTGATGCTGTGAGGAAAAACAGTCCATGTGGAATCCCCAGTGAGATATGAGCTTTGATACAGCAAACGTATATTGTGTTACTGACACTGCGTTCGTGTATCTAGCAAACATTTTGTATATACAGTAACTTTTATACTGTAATGGGGCATGTCAACTGATGAGCAATACTAAATCCAGACACCCTACAAAAACAAATAACTACTTGAAGATAATGGTACAGGACATATCAATTGAAGTTGGAATATTTCTGTTTTCACAATCTTGCACAGAGCAAGTGATATACAAGAACATAAGAAAGGTGACAAATGAGAGGAGGCCATTCAGCCCATCTTGCTCGTTTGGTTGTTACTAGCTTATAGATCCCAGAATCTCATCAAGCAGCTACTTGAAGGATCCCAGGGTGTCAGTTTGAATAACATTACTGGGGAGTTGGTTCCAGACTCCCACAATTCCCTGTATAAAAAAAGCCTCCTATTTTCTCTTCTGAATGCCCTTTTAACTAATCTCCATTTGTGACCCCTGGTCCTTGTTTCTTTTTTCAGGTTGAAAAAGTCCCCTGGGTCGACATTGTCAATACCTTTTAGAATTCTGAATGCTTGAATCAGATCACTGCGTAGTCTACTTTGTTCAAGACTGAATAGATTCAATTCTTTTAGCCTGTCTGCATACAACATGCCTTTTGAACTCAGGATAATTCTGGTCGCTCTTCTTTGCACTCTTTATAGAGCAGCAATATCCTTTTTGTAGCGAGGTGACCAGAACTGAACACAATATTCTAGATGAAGTCTTACTAATGCATTGTAAAGTTTTAACATTACTTCCCTTGATTTAAATTCAACACTTTTCACTATGTATCCAAGCATTTTGTTGGCCTTTTTTTATAGCTTCCCCACATTGTCTAGTTGAAGACATTTCTGAGTCAACATAAATTCCTACATCTTTTTCATAGATTCCTTCTTCAATTTCAATCTCTCCCATATGGTATTTATAATGCACATTTGTATTGCCTGCGTGCAGTACCTTACACTTTTCTGTATTAAATGTCATTTGCCATGTGTCTGCCCAGTTCTGAATGCTGTCTAGATCATTTTGAATGACCTTTGCTGCTGCAACAGTGTTTGCAGCTCCTACTTTTGTGTCATCTGCAAATTTAACAAGTTTGTTTACTATACCAGAATCTAAATCATTAATGTAGATTAGGAAGAGCAGAGGACCTAATACTTATTCCTGTGGTACACCACTGGTTACCTCGCTCCATTTTGAAGTTTCTCCTCTAATCAGTACTTTCTGTTTTCTACATGTTAACCACTCCCTAATCCATGTGCATGCATTTCCTTGAATCCCTACAGTGTTCAGTTTGAGAATTAATCTTTTATGCGGGACTTTGTCAAAGGCCTTTCTAACTTCCTTTTTGACTTGAGCTTGCAGTTTCATCTACTCTTTCTGTGTACTTTGTTCCTGGTCCCTTTTAAACGCTCTGTAAAGTGCCTTTTTTCTCTGAATTTTTTTTTTAATTGATCTATTAAACCATGATTTAGTTTTTTCTACTTTTGGGCTGTATAAGTTTTTTTTTTTTTTTTTTTTTAGCAAAAGGTCTGCAGAGTTTAGCTGGAACTAATGCTATGCCATGTGCAGTACTGGAATTTTCTTTGAAACACTAATGTAACATACTCAAAGCAGACAAGATCATGGGGTTATTGCAGATAATATACTAAGACTACTCCCTTTCTAACTAAGATCCAACCAGAAGAAAATGTGTCTATGAATGTCTAGAATTTTAACATCATAAATAAATAAATAATACTAAGAAAGAAGAAATACTCACATTTCACTACATGTAGAAAGTACTGCACCGCATGCTGGTATAAACGAAGGGCTTCTTCATAATTCCCTGCTTTGTCTTCTTGAGCAGCCTTGCTAGCAAGGTCTATAGCTTTCTGAAATAAAATAGTAATACAGAAACAAATGTGAGTAACATACATCCCCTGACAAAGTGTGTTAGACTTAGGTAATCGTGATGGCTCAAAACAAAATTGAGCTATCACCATTAGCTATGTCTAACATAATGTACATCCTTGCAAAAAAATCCCTGGTAATCAACAGCAAAAAAAAAAAGCTCTTTTTTTTAACTTTGATTTTGTAATCAACTATTTGCGATTTTCAGTTTTATCCGCCAATGTACCCCAACCCCGAAGTGGCAATTCTGCTGACAAACTATCTAATTGTGTCATTCACCTGTCTCACAGGTTCAGTAAAGCAGGATGGCACAACATGCAAACAAGGCACTGCTTAAAATTAACTATCAAACACAGACTCTTTTGTCTATTTTTCTTCTAATGCTGCACAATTTTAGCTGTAAATTTCCCCATCACCAAAGTTTATTGAAGGCTTACATACCATCTAATTACAATTTTATCTTTACACTTCCTTTATAGTTACATGCGATGCAGGTATCTGAGGGATGCATTTTTTAGGATTCCTTGCTCTAAACTGCTAGTTAGAGAGCAGTAAAATGACTATTCACTGGTGCATCTTTACCCGTATCCCAGAAAATACCATCGGGAAACCAAGGATCAAGGTGTCTTGTGGCAACTAAAAACGATTAGCCTGTGTGTGGTCAGAGGTCATCGCTGACTGATAGGGAAGACAATGATAGTCAATGTTGATTGCCAAGGGCTGTGAAACCTGAAAGGTGTCAATGAATAGACACTATAACCCAAATATTGAATTCGGTGGTGAGCAAGCTACATTAACCAGAACAGTTGTTGGTAGCATTCACTCAACTCATTTCTTGTTAAAAAAATAAATAAATAAATAAATAAATACATTTATTGTGAAAACACTACCATATTACAACTACTGTGTAAATATAGAAGGGTGTTAACTGTAATAGGTTAAATTAATGTAAAGAAACAGAGTTAAGTACTGCCAATCCTTCAGTGTAATGAAATGATGACAGGTCCACATTAAAACACTAACATTTCACTATGATAGATTTTCTTAGGATATCTAAATATAATTTGAAGAATGTTTCTAGATATACAGGTTTCAGACTAATTTCAACATTTACAAAAAAGCCTTCGACATCAAGTATGTTTATGATGCTTATCACCCATGACAGGTGACAAAATCAGGCATAGCGTGACATAATAAAGACAGTTGTCATTTCACTAGCACAACTAAATTTGAATACTGAAAATATATTAAGTACATAAAATCATGTAATATTTGTTATACCTATTATTGTGGTATCTGTAAAATGAATAAATACATACAAATAGCAAATGAAACAAGAAGAACACTAGACACTATGCAAGGTGTTGTAGTTCTGGTGTAGTGTTATTTTGTGGTATGAGTTACAAAATGGTACACCGTGTACTACGCTTGCCTGGGCATGCGCAAATGATTTTAGCTCAGAAAACAAGTTAATGCCCATCTGAAACGGGTACAACGGGTTGAATTTGGCCCTTAAAGTTCTTTTTAAGAATCCAGCAAATGTATGCGACTTTGAGCAACAAATCGGGTGGTTACCAAATTCTGCAACATTTTTTGTCGTTAAAATGTAATGGGTCATTTTAAGAAAAATAAAGTGGGAAATACAGAAATGATGTATGTATTTATGAAATATAGGTGAAAATATTACTGCGCATTAACTTTTATTTCAGACGGTGAACGTCGGATGTAGTTGCCACTAGAGGCCGCGAGAGAGAGGGAAACAAACGGTGTTTTAATACAGTAAAAGTTTAATGGTGACATTAGATTTAGGGTTAGGTTTAGATTTATGGGTTAAGATTAGGAGTAAATCACAAATGACGGACACGGACTGAAGTTGCGCATGGACAAATAAATGGTGGTGTTAGTAAATAAGGTAATGTGAATGATGGAGTAACATGACGTTTACTTTTTGACGTTTAAGGATGATCGTTTTTTCTAGTTATTTTTTTGTTTGGGTGCTTAAAAAAAGAAGCTGCGCGAGCGCAACGATTGCCGTATTTGTAGTATGATTGCATTTTGTATTACTATATTTTTTGTAAATAAGTTTATAATTTTTGTATTTTCTGCATTTTTGTTTAAGATTAATATAATAAAGGTCAAGGATGAGAAATTTGGGAGTTTTGTGTTTTTTGCGTGTGTGTGTTAACGTGTATCGTACCCAATCGTGTTATCAAAATGGTAAACATATACGATTTTGTGGGTGAGCAGCTAGTTTGTCTTGTTCGTAGGGATTTGTGCAGTACTAGTCAATCGCGGCATTGACAGAGTGCCATTTTATGACGTTATACGGGTCAAGTTTTGGTACGCTTACCACTTTCTGGACTTATACCGGTACTTCCACTTTTTGTTTATCTTTTTGGAAGTTGGTTCACCATTACTCTTTATACATATATAAACACGTTTTCTTATTTCATATTAAAAATAAATACATACAGAAGCAAATAATTGTACATTCACTAACTAAGCTAACAAAGAGGTACAAACACAATACATAAATCGCGTGGTACGATATAGTATTTTCTGGTAGAATAATGGATAAAAGTAATTGATTTAATATTAAAAACGTTTAAAAATGTTATAAAACTCAGCAGAAGGGATGTCTCCTTAGAACACTTTCCTTACCCCTCCTAACAGCAAGTAGTGTGTATATTATTGTTGTTGCTTTTCTTACTCCTTACCTGTAAGTTGCCATTGGCAGCCATGGTGGCTGAGAGTGGAGCGACAGGCGATTCAACAAATAACACCTACTATATTAAAATTATCTTAACGTTTAAAATATAATTCTGTCGCCGTTCTTTCTTTATTTTGTTTACTTCTGATAGTTAGATAAGCAGAGAATCAAAACCCTTCCGCATCAAGATGTCGGATGTCACTTCCGTCTGCTGAGCCCCACGTGATCAAATGAATTACGTCGACGTAAATCCTTACACACCTAGCTGCTGTGACGAGCCGAGGGATAGCTTTTTAGAGACAGACACAGTAAAAACAAAAATAGGACACATTGGTTTGTGGTTGTGAATATGGTTGCTGAAGTTAGTTACTTATTACCTATTGGAGGCTGAAATTAGTTACTTATTCTCGCACAGTTACGTATTTAATATTAGCTCACATTCTAAGGGTTAAGTGCAGTATTTGAAATGGGGCGGTACTCGGCACATCTCAATTCAAATGACTTATCTACCATCACTTTTTTTAAAAAATCCAAATGTAGTGCTATGTGTGCCGGTGTCGTATACAATGGGTGCGTTTACGACACGCAGACTTTCGTCATTCTGCGCAGAATCGGATCAAGTAGGCAATTAATTTTCAGAATCTGAGCAGACTTAGCAAAGTCTGCCTCTGGTGAACGCACCCACAGACTTTGCTAAGTCTGCGCAGATTCTGCGGAAAACCTGTTCAAATTCATCGTCTGCGTGAACTCAGCCGGAAAAGACGTCACCAGGTCATGCATCCACGGGCTTAAAAGTCTGCACAGCGGAGCAGCCGCGGCTCAAAAAAATGGACGAGTGTTGGCTGACAAAGTGTGTAAGCAACCAGATACAATCCTCACTCCATGTGCTACTGCCACCTAGTCGGGGTGTGAATCGCCTTCGAGTCGTGGCATTAATTATCTTATGAATGATTTGTAATACAAATTAAAATGATTTGACTATTTTTTCCACAGTTATTATACTTTTCAAATATTTAGATATTTGTAAAAAAATAAAATAATGCTAAACGGTTGAAATTAACCTAAACCGCTGTTATTTTCAGCAGGTGTAATTGGTTATTGTTGAAAGGCTATCAGGGACAGGGAATAACCTACTTTGAATTAAGGAGAATAAATCAGCTTTAATAACAGGTAGTTGAAGTGAGATATGTGACCATCTGTGCAAGTATTTGAACTATTTTTGTCCCAGATCAAAATACAGTAAAGTCTGACAACCCCTTTGTGAGAGGGGGGGGGGGGGTAATCATCCTGTCCGTTATAATAATATAATTAATATAATTAATTTGTCTCACATCACAAAACATACGTTTATATTCTCTTTATAGCAGGGACTGTTTCTACTATACATTTTCAGGGACTGTTTCTACTATACATTTTCTGATCATGCTGTAAACTATGAAGCTGGTGGAGCACAAAGGAAACTTCGATTGCATCCACTTCTTCTGCGATTAGAATTTCTCTCAACACCACCTCCATTTTGTTCAGAACTGTTGTTCATCTACCAAAGCTGTCCACGCTCCGTCTGCACAGACCGTGACGTTACGCGCAGACTCCCGTCTGCAATCTAGCCAGCAAAAAAGTGTCGTGAACGCACCCAATATTTCCCACCGTACAAATTTTCACACATTGGTGGGGGGGGGGGGGGGGGTTCAATCCTGCGACGGAACCGGAATTTGGGGTGGGAAAATTTGTACGATGGGAACTATTGTATACAACACTGGTTTTATCTGTCACCATTGAAAATGATGACAACAGCCTTGAGTTGAGTACTCTTCTATCCAAACTAGTGAGCGGTTGACTTGAGACAGAGTATGGACTACAGCTCTAGGCGCTATGACCAGGTTGTCAGGTCTTCTGGTTGTGTGTTTTCGCGATGAGGTATTGTGTGGGATAGAGATTTCCTGTCAAGATGGCGACACAAGTTTTACAATTTGTTTGTGTAATCTTTTCTGAATTATGTAGATTATTTTAGATTTTCTGTAAATAATAAAAACAACATGATTGTGTACATGTGTTTAATATTTTAATGTAAAATGGGTTGTGTAGATTATAAAGTCATGTATTATAAACCCCATGTATTATAAACCCCAAACAAACCACCAGCACACCAGTCATCTTGGGAAGAACCAGTATCCGGGCGCATCTCCATCTGAACTGGAGGGTGGAGGATGTGCCCTGCACCGCACTGATAGACACCGGATCCACCGTCACCTTGGCCAGACACAACATCCTTCAGCAGGCTGGCCAGACCAGCCAGGCTAAAGTGGCAGCCACGACGGTGCAACTGCGGATGGTGATGGGACAACTATCCCTGATGCGAGGGAGAGGGCTACTGCAGCTGCGTCTGGGGGGTCCGCCTTCAACCAGGAGGTCTGGGTCGCAGACATCCAGGACCAGTGCATCCTGGGGTTGGATTTCCTTCAACAGACGAGAGGGCGGCTGGATCTGGCAAAAGGGACGGTGACCTATGGAGCAAGCCCGCCTCTCCTTCTAGAGGAGTCAGCCACCTCACCCAGCGCAACAGGCTTTGCGGGAGCCGTGGTACATGCCAGCCCTTTGATGGGCTCCTGCAAAAGGCGTCGGCCAGGGTTGAAACATCAGCGGAAAACCCAGAGCAATGGACGGTGCCATTGCAGCTAATCTTTCCTACCTATCCGAGGTAAGGGTTAGCAATCGCGATTCCCAAGAGCAAGGCAGTGATGTGGACAAAGTGAGGGAGTGGCGACCAGTCCCAGCATCACACCCCAGACTCCAGCAAGCGTCAGCCCTTTCAAGGGCTCCTGCAACAGATGTGGGAATAGCGAGAGAGAGACGGCCGATCCCAGCATCAACCCCTGGATCCCAGCAAGTGTCAGCTCTTTTGAGAGCTCCTGCAAAAGACGCAAGCAGAGCGAGAAAGTGGCGACAGACACCAGCATCAACCCCCAGACCCCAGCAAGCGCCAGCCCTTTCAAGGGCTCCTGCTACAGCCGTAGGCAGAGCGAGAGAACGGTGACCACTCCCAGCATCAACCCCCAGACCCCAGAGAGCTCCTGCAACAGACCAGGGCAGAGCGAGAGAGAGACAGCCGATCCCTGCATCAACCCCCGGAGAGCTCCCGCGAACGGTGCATACCTAGGGCAGGCAGCCGCCTCAGTGAGGCCATGGAGGAGGTGTACCAGCGCAGCAAGGAGGGACTCCGGGAACGAGAGAGCGATCAACTCCGCGCCTTACTGCAACAGTTTGAGCACCTCTTTGTGGTCAGGCCAGAGGACGGAGTACGGACAGGAATGGTCAAACATTAAATCGATACTGGACAATCCCCACCCAGTCAAGAACCCCAGTTGCTGCTGTTCAGGTGCAAGGCGGCTGCAGAGATCATTCGGGAGATGCAAGAAGCCAGGGTGATTGAGCTGTCCAACAGCCCCTGGGCCGCGCCCATGGTACTAGTGAACAAGAAAGACGGAAGCCTGCGGTTCTGTGTCGACTACCACTGATTAAACGCGGTAACCAGGAAGGACTCCTACCCACTCCCCCGCATTGACGAATCACTGGACCTCATTACTGGGTCCTCCTGGTTCAGCTCCCGGACAGGGCCTCTGGCAATTCAATGTCATGCCGTTCGGACTGTGCAACGGCCCGGCCACGTTCGAGCGGCTGATGGAGAAGGTGCTGGATGGCATCTCCAGACAGGCGTGTGTGGTGTACCTGGATGACCTGCTGGTACACGGACCGACCTTCTCAGAGGCCCTGCTCCACCAGCGTCAGGTGCTGCAGAGGATCCAGGCTGCCGGGCTGCTACTGCACCCAGGCAAGTGCCACCTGTTCAGGCGCAAGACCACCTTCCTCAGCCACCAGGTCAGCGAAGAGGGCATCGCTACTGACCTGGGGAAAATATCCACCGTGCAGCAGTGGCCCACCCCAGCCAACACAAGGCAAGTCCGCAGCTTCCTGGGCTTGGCGTCCTATTACAGGAAGTTTTTGCAAGGATTCGCCACCATCGCCAGCCCCCTCACCATCTCCTGGACAAACAACGGCCCTTCCAGTAGGCTCCTGAACACGAGGCCGCCTTTTTTCAACTGCACCATGTCCTAACCAGTGCTCCTGTGCTTGCAGCCCCGCCCACGACAGGCCCCTTAACCCTGGATACAGATGCCAGCAGTGAGGGTGTCGGTGCGGTGCTGTCTCAAAGCACCCCTGAAGGCAGAGAGAGAGTGGTGGCCTACTTCATCTGTGCCCTCAGCAAAGCAGACCGTAATTACTGCGTGACCCAGAGGGAGCTATTGGCGGTAGTGAAAGCCATCAAACACTACCGCCCCTACCTCTGTGGTCGCCGGTTTGAGCTCCCACTGATCACGCCGTGCTGCAGTGGTTGCTGCGATTCAGGGAACCCGAGGGACAGGTAGCCCACTGGCTCGAGACGCTTCAGTCCTACGACCTGGACATCTGACACTGGCCAGGAGTGAAGCACGGGAATGCTGACGCCCTGTCCAGATGACCGTGCAGTGAGGTGGGGTGCGGATACTGCGACCGACAGGAAGCCAGGGAGAGAGAGGCATTGGAAGAGGAAGGGGACACGGTGACAATGAGTGAGATGCAGCCCCTGTCTCCCGCTGAGTGGCAGGAGCAGCAGAGGCAGGACTCAGAGCTTAGTCTGCTCCTACAATGGAAAGAGGAGGACCAGCGACCAGACTGGGCTGAAGTAGTCCTGCTCTCGCAGACAGTGAAAGTGTTGTGGTCACAGTGGGCAGCCTTGGAGCTTCAAGAGGGCGTCCTGCACCAGCGATGGCAAGTTCCGTCCAACGGAGAGCCCCGCCTGCAACTAGTGTCTCATTGCCGCTGCGAAGGCTGTCAGTGACAGTAGGTTTCCTCTAGTCTTAGGGCTGTGTTGCGTTAAACCAGTAGCTATACAGATGGGCATCCCTTTATTTTGCTTATTCTGTAACGTAGGTCATTGACCTACCAACGTTCTTAGTGAACGAGGTTACCGTAACGGTAGTGTACCGTGCTCTGCACCGTACCGCGCCGTGCACCGTACCGTACCGTTTGCACCATACCTTGTGTACTGTGCTCCGTGCACCATACTGTGCACGTACCATTCCGTTTGCACCATACCATGGGTACTGTGCACAGTACCATGTGTGTATAGTTCTGTACTTGTGCTTAGACAGGTACCTAAGAGCAGCGAATTTGGCTTGAGTTTGACTCGCTCTGTTTTTATCTTTTTACAGTACTTTTGCCTGTAACATACCGTATAGCGGCGTTGCTGCTTGTGTTGTCTGGGACAGCGGGTCTTTTTGTTACAAGTACTGTATACTGCACCAGCCCTGTTACTGTAAATACTGTATATAAGAGCTGCAGCTCCCGTCCTTACACAGTGGTGTTGCTGCTTCAGCAGACGCGTCTAGCTTCTGCTGGGACATGGTCTAGAATGGCAGTGGGGGCATAGGGGATGTGTAACCCCCATTGTGCACTAATGTACCTACCCTGTGCTACAGGCACCAAACCGGTACCAAACAGCTTTGTACATGTACATTGCTTGGTATTTGCATAATGCCTAAGGATATCCCTGTGACGCATGCAAAGCCAGCCTGCCTGCCTAGTACCAAGCAGGCCTTGTTGATAGTCCAGTTAAAGTCTTAACAAGTTGAGGCAGCAACTGTACATTGTTCTGTACATTGTTTGCTATTTGCATTATGACTGGGTCTTATCCCTGTGACACGTGCAAACCACCCTGCCTGTCTAGCTCCAAGCAGGCCTTGCTGACAGTCCAGTTACTGTCTTTAACAAGTTCCTGTCTGAGGACGTGGCGTCACATAGCGCATCCCCTGCGGGTAAACTCTCCCTGTAACAGCCGAGCTTATGTCAATGATCAAAAAAGCATAGAGAGGTGGCTGCATCCTCACCCCATGGCTCTGTGCCAAAGGAGAGCCATGCACCTGGGAATAGAGAAGCTCTGGGCAGCAGTTTCCCACAGGCACGCGTACCTGATGGGGACAACGTTTGCTCCTTTCTGTTTGGTACCAGCCCGCTACCGACCGGCCTTGTTGACAGTCCTGTTACTGTCTTTAGCAGCTGAGGCAGCAACTGTACATTCTTACTGTACATTGCTTGCTATTGCATATGCCTGGATTTTTATCCCTGTGCCAGCAGCCTCAAGGACCAGCACAGCCAACTGCGCCTGCAGCCAGACCGCCTCCTGGTGCAGAGGCAGGAGCCTCAGGCCAAGCCACAAGGTGAGCAATTGCCCTAGAGGTTTGCTACCACAGGTCCAGGGCCCATTCTCAGGGAGCCCTCTGGAGTATTGGCATCAGTGCACCACAGACATCTGGGTGTTTACTACTGGGCTATTCATATGGTACACCCCCTTCAATTTGAGGACAGATTCTATGCTATCCTAGCCCCATTGAGACTCAAAGGTATCTGAGTACTCTATTACTGGACGACTGGTTCGTATTGCCCAGTCTCCAGCTCAGACATACGCTCACACGTAACTGTTCATCGGCCACATTCTACGGTTAGGGCTTATGGTGAATCTGCAACCTTCTCAGACAGCCTCCTATCTAGGAGTGTGCTTGGACTCCGGGTCCATGCTGTCCACTCCAGGTCAATGCTGTTCACTCTTGTCAGAGTGCAGAGAATAGCTGCCTGTTAGACCTATTCATCTCAACTGAGCGCTCATGGTAATGGCGTTCCAGAACTTTTGGGTTTGAGGGCATCGGCTTCCCAGACCCTACCTTGCATGCGCCCTGTACAAGCCTGGTTCAATAGCAGGGTTTTTCAGTCTGCGTTGAACCACGGCTGCCCGTTGAGGGTGTTCTTCACTATCTAAGGGCACTCTCTTGTTGTAAACAGCCTGCCCATCCGCACCTTGGCATGGCATTGGGCAGTGTCACCAAAAATGATGCTGTCACCACAAATGCGTCCAGCAGAGGCTGGGGCACTGTGTAGAATAGCACTCCAAATAATGTTTTGGAACTGCAGGCAGTTTAACTGGCCTTGTAGCATTGTTGCAGAGGGTTTAAGGTAAGCATGTACTTGTCTGTGCAGACAACGCAACAGTGGTGGTTACGTCAACCACCAGGGCAGCCTCAAGTTCCCCATTCTCCATCGAGTAGCCCATAAGCCGTTACTCTGGGTGCACGATCACCTCCTCTCCCTGCGAGCAGTACACCTGCCCGGGGTGATAAGCTAGGCGGCGGAACTCCTCTCAAGGGGAGTTCCCAGTGCCTCAGAATGGAGTTTTCACCCAGAGGTGGTAAGCCTCATTTGTCAACGGTTTGGGAGAGCAGAGATAGATCTCTTGCCTCCCAGGAATCGACCCATTGTCCCCGCTGGTTCTCCATAACAGAAGCCAGGGACCAACTGGTGATAGATGTCTTGGAACACCAGTGGCCGAGGCAGCTGCTGTATGCCTTTCCAATGCTTGCCATGCTCCCGCTGTGTCTGGAGAAAATCACACAGCACCGGGCCAGGGTGCTATTAGTAGCTCCATACTGGTCCAGGGGTGTGGTTTCCAGTTATGATGCAGCTACTGAGCGGCCAGTCGTGGAGCCTCTCTGAACGTCGTGACCTGCTCAGTCAGGCACGGGGGACACTGTGGCATCTGAAACCATCAAGCCTGTGGCTCTGACTCTGGCCCCTGAACAGCAACATTTGAGCCATCCAGGTTATTGACACCCTGCAGAATGCTAGAGCAGCGTCCACACATTCCCAAGTGCAAGTGGAGTGTTTTCAGATGTGGTGCTTGCCTAAGGGCTTTGACTCTGTGACCTGTCCCATGGCAGTTATACTGCAATTTTTGCAGGACCTGTTGATAAGGGGAATTCCCCTCTACATTAAAGGGCTATTTGACACCTATAATCAGCTTGCCAGCTTTCTGCCGAAATGACGGCTTTGGTCACCTATGAAGGATGTTGTCCCTCTCTGGAGGCTTAACATGATGCTTGAAGCGCTTATGAAGCCTCCCTTTGAGCCCTTGCATTCAGCTGAGCTGAAATATCTTGAAAGTGGCTTCCTTGCTTGCAGTCACATTCGCGGGTGGGTGAGATGCAAGCATTTTTGATTGTGAAAGCCTGCTTAATTTTTACAGAAGCCAGGACAAAGGTTACACTTCGTACCAATCCTGCTTTTTTGCCGAACACTATCTCGGCATTCCATGTCAACCAAGCTTCTTCCACTTCCTTCCAGTCTGACAGGGAGCTGCATCTCCATACATTCGGCCCAGTGCTGGTCTTGGCGTGCTATGTTGACAGGATAAAATATTGGAGGCAGTCTGCACGATTTGTTGTCTGTTTTGGAACAAGTTCCATGATCAAGCCCTGTCAAGGCAGAGGCTTTCAAATGGATCACAGACACAGTCAAGACTGCCTATGAGCTGGCCAACTTGCCCCCTCCAGAAAAGCTCACTGCTCATTCCTTACAGGGGTATGGCAATTTTGTGGATTTTATTCCAGGGTGCATCTGTCAATGACATTTGCAATGCAGTGGTGTGGGCTACTACCCATACCTTACTAGGTTCTATCAACCTGAATGTCATGGAGCCACACAACCCTGGTTTTGGAACAAGAGTGTTAAGGGGGTGGCCTCGAGCTCAACCCTTACAGCATAAACATAGAGGTGAGTTCTCCTCAATTTTTTTAGGCCTAGCTACTTGTGCTGAGGTTCCTCATGGTAACGTGCAAGGTGGCAGTTGGGTTAGCCTTGTAGCATTCCAGTCGGTCTGCAATATTGCCTTGCAACAGCTTTGGTATTCATACCCATGAGGTAATGATTAAATTTCATACTTGATAGGGAACATTAGATTATTATCATAACCACAAACACATGTCCACAGTGTGTGCTGAAGTGCTTGTGGTGTAAATACAGTTATTAGTGAAACAAAGTCCAGTGTAGTCCGGGTTTGTGCTGACCTCTGGCGACAGCTCCGGATCGTGTTAGCCATCTAAATAACAACAAACATTATATTTAATAATGGCAAAACAATCAAAGCACTCACAATAATAACACATGTCTTTCCTTCCGGTTCAGCTTAACCAAGGAAAAGATCACTTCGCTATGCCCCTTTTTGTACCGCCAATCATGACCCCTTGGTTAACTAGTGCAACTGCTCTTCCAACCTGCAGCTGCCACATCGTTTCCCTTCCGGGTCGATGATTTAGTGTATCGTGGCCCCACCCCCTTTCTAGATGACCGACTTCCTTCTAACCCAGGGAATGAATTGTCTGGCCATCCAGTTCATGGGACTCTGTTCCCTTTACACAGTGCCCTCACAGGTCGGGAGAGAGATTTGTCACCAAGAATCATTTTGTCTCTGTCTCATACTCACAATAT
Source organism: Acipenser ruthenus (assembly GCF_902713425.1). Lineage (NCBI taxonomy): Eukaryota > Metazoa > Chordata > Actinopteri > Acipenseriformes > Acipenseridae > Acipenser > Acipenser ruthenus. Next base: position 57,710,374 of record NC_081191.1, on the reverse strand, counting down.
GGATAAAGGAATATCAATAACACCTCATAATCCACCCCCTACAAACCACTACATCCCATCAGGGCTTCAGTACCGGCACTATTTCTTCCCATTTCAAGCACTGGTTAAATCACATCGATAGCCTAGTTGTGCCACCTCAAGTAAGGTATCATTTTAAAGCTTGAACATTTATCTTCAAAATAAAGTAGATTGCAGAGCGGCACAAGCAAGCATTTTATATGACGCAACAGCACCAATCTTATCAAGCAGTTCCCCGATTCGTGCACAGCACCAAATCTCTTTCAGGGAACCAGGGTTATGATTATAACCTAACGCTCCCTTTCAAGTATGAAATGTATCATTACATAATGGGATATATCTCTTATAACCCAAATTACCTCAGCACATATCAAAGGTGCTCCTTTGAGACCCGTCTGCATCAGGCGTCATCTCCGCCCCCAGCAGATATCAATGACTGTCGCACAGGGATCGGCACCATTTTTCTTTCAGCCTGCCTGAGAAAGGGGTGAGCTCTGACTTTTCAGTCAAAACTACAGAGATAAGTTTGCATTTCACTTTTTCTCTCTCATTTCAATTCTCAAACAATTTCACTTTAATATTAAGTGTATAATTATATCTTAGCCTAGGTTCTGATTAAGTCCCAACACGGCCTTGTGTACTGTGCGAAGCAGGCGGCTCTCCCTGCCCCTTCCCCCGGGACCCAGTCCTTTTCTGCGGCTAAGTTCTACACACTCTCACTTGCTGTTTGGCTCTTCGAGAGTTGATACTATTTCTTGCTAGTGCCTTTTCATATATATATTTTATCATTCATATATAATTTTTAGCGATTAGGCTGTCTCCCTGTACTAGCTGTGCATGTGTACACAGATGGTATCCTGCGCTAGCTGTCTGTTTTAAGCTTTTCGTGCCACAGAGACACTGCCAGTGTTAAGGGATTTTTAGCTACACTGTGCTGTTGATTTGGCAGGAGCCTTTTCAACCGTGTGTACCGTGCAGCGCTGTGACTGTGCACTGACGCTGTAGTGCTGGGCATCGTGTGCCATATGCAATGTGCACTTTGCGCACCGAGATACCTAAGTACAAAGGGCTATGTGTGCGCCGCAGTACCACAGCGCCTGGTGAGGGGGGGTGCTACGCAATTGTGCCTACCCTAACCGTGCAGTCACACATACACCTGGTCAGCACGTAGCATGCACCATGGGGACACAAGTGCCAAAGCCGCGGTGAGCGAGTTGAAGAAGACAGCAAAAACCACGGTAGAATAGATAGTATAGGGGAGAGCACACTGTTTGTTTACAAAGCCCGACTCACCGAGGTGGGCGGGCCTACACAGCCGTCGAGGTCTATTCGACAGCGGGGATGCGGCAAGGCATAGCCCCGTGGAGGAACTGTATACTCTCAGAAAGAAATAGACAACCACTCGCGGGTGACTGCACAGGCAGCCGCACACATACGACAGACAGATAACAAGTGTAACAAGTGTAAAAAGTTGTCGGGATTTTAACAATGAAAAGAATGACAGGTGTGTTATTTAAACAGTTGCAGCAACACATGGGGACATTTAACGCTATATTTTTTGGAACCCCGCTACTCTTTAACATGGAAAATATATACTGCAAATTGAATCATTAAAACAACACTGACTGCACCGGTAATTCATGTTTCAGCTATTTTAATTGTTTCTCTCTTTACTTAAGAGATTGCACAACACTATAAGGCCATGTCACAGGATGGCTTGTGGTAGTGAAGTCAGACCCGGAAGACAGTGGACACAGACAACAGTGCTGGGGTATGAAACGTGCTGATGCACCGGTTTATTATTAAACAGAAAATAAAAAGGTTGAACAAAACAAAATACTTAAAATAAAGGGCACAATGGCCAAACAAACAGACAAACAAACTGTGGATGAACAAACAAGTACCGTGCAGGTGCTTCCAGCATGAAATAGCAGTTGTTATTTTTCTTTAAAGTTTAATCCCTACTTTCTCTCTCCCGTTCTCCACTCTCAAACACACAACCCTGAGTGAGTGAAACGTGCATCTATATATACTGTTGTGCCGGGATTCAATTACTAATTAATTATTCACTTGAATCCCAGCACGTGAACTAATTTGTGCAATCCCCATTTCTCCCTTCTGGAATGGATATCCTTTTGTAAGTAATATACCTTACAAACTGCAGGTGGTGCTGTAACCAAATCAAGAACGTTACTACAGAAGATACTGTACCCTTACACAAAAGCCTGACAAAATACTTTTTTCTAACTATTTATTTATGATCCCTTGTGAAGGGGTATACTGGAGGTACATACACGTCACACAGATCTCTCCAGATATCTGGAAAACCGATAGTAACATTATTTAGCAGAAGTCATTGACAATATCAGATTTTGTGGGATATAGGGGGGGGGGGGGGGGGGAGGGGGTCTTTTGTTTGTACCTCTGTCCAATTGTATGTTACACTTACATTTTTGCAAATACTAGGCAAACTGCTTAACAAGTTGTCATGATGCTTGGTATTAACATTACTTAATTTACATTATTGCTGTGAGAGTCAGATTCTGGGGAGATATTAATCTTACAGGTAACCGTATTCACATTTTTATAGATTGCTCTTATTTGAAATCATTCTCACCCATTTACCGTACTTACTACATGCTCTTACTGGACTTACTCATATAATCAAATATTTTTTCTGTGAGTTAGCTGCTCAGTCAAACTCGCTCTTATATGTAAGTACTTACTAAATTCTTTATTTTGCTCTTGTTTGAATGTGATCTTATTTGCTACTGATTTTATTGTACTTTATAACTGTTCTTTTCTGTAATGTGATATACTTTGTACTGTGATATTTTGTGACAATTGTAAGTTGCCCTGGATAAGGGCGTCTGCTAAGAAATAAATAATAATAATAATAATAAATAATAATATAGGGGGGGTGTCTGCCTACGTGTTCATCAAATTGACATTAAACTTGGTTATGCTTGTTGTATACTATTGTTTAATACTGTTGATATATGTCATGGGCAGTAAACTTTTTAATCATACTAATTATGAATGTACAGCTATGGTGGCGGATATATGTTAGGGACTGTGATCGAGTGGTTTGCAGTGCTCAGGTGTACAGGTGATGCAGGTGCTTCAACAACGACAAACACAAAGTTAATGGTTCAAAACAGTTATTTATTTCTCTGTTTCCTGGTTTGCAACCGGTTATATTATAAGGCTGGCTCTACACAACAATGTGTATTGCCAGCTTATAAACCACAGGGTTCAGTCCCGAAATAATAATACAAAGAACAACACAGACACGGTCACTTCTCCTGACAGTGCAGGTGTGGTGCAAGGTAATTACAGTGACAGTCGTGCAATGTAGTCTGGGCTTGATGCTGGTCTGTAGCGACGGTTCGTGTTAGCCGTCTAACAGTGACAAACACAGACAGTTAGTTTCCACAAACAAAACACTTAACACTCACGATACGCTTTTCACAGTCAGTTTCCTTTCTCGGTCATTCTCATAACCACATCAAAGGAACCAGGTGTTAAAAAAAATTTCAAACGTGTTACTTGAGTAAAAGTACTATTACTTGGTGTAACAGGACGAGCAGCCCTGTACAGGGTTTGTTTATTTTTAGAATGGGGTCTCTCCCTCTGTCCCTTAAGTTCTACAAGAATGCAACCATATCTGTCATCTAAGCATTTGATATGCAACCAGTACGGTTAACCAGGTTTCATCGGTGCAAATTAAGTGGTACGAAATTGTCTTCAGTTGTTGACTGAGATTTCGGTAACTAGCAAATCATACACACATATAAAGACAGTGATTTAAAAAAAAAAAAGTAACATGTGCCACAATATCATTGAATCCTGCTTTGTATGACCTTATAAATTATAAGGTTACAATCACAACTGAGCTGTTTTGAAAGTAAAAGCTAATTCCAGCATGGTAGTGCTACATTTAAAAGTTTCATGCAACGTGTTATACTAACTGGTTTGTTCATAAATATGTATGCTCGCACCCTGCCTTTTCACTGCATTTTTAAATACTGTACAATTTTGAAGAAATTAACTAAGAAGTTATAACAGAATATGGGATATCAAACAAGGTTTAGATAAAATTAAAATACGCTGGGTTCGTTTTATTAAACAGTGGCATTAGTTAGCCATGTGTGTTCATAAATAACATTTTATGTTAAAGCACACGTTTCACAAGATAAACAGGAGAAGTATGCAAGGTAGTGATAATCCATTATAAAAAGAAAACAGATAGATAAATTAATGCACCTCGAGATTGTATTTCGTCTATTATTCGTACTGATAAAACAAGGAAGACGTTACTTGGATCATGGTAATGTTATAGCTAGCTATTAGCTCCTTTTTTTTTTTCGTAGTCAGAATTTTGATAAAGTAATAATTTACTTTATCTACCTATTATGTGTTCATTTTTAACGTGGGTGAAACCAGGGTTAACATAACAAAATAATCTCCATGACAGATTAAATTAGCATTTATAGACACTGAATAAACTTAATATCCCGTTAGGTCACTGTCTGTTATCTTATAAAATCGTAAGGTTTTTAACAGTTATTTCATTTTACTTTCGGTCTATAAAATAAACTTCATACCTTTAAATTGTATCCACGTTGTTCAGTACTGTTGGTATTTGTACTCGACTGTCCAATAAGATCTGCATTGTGGGCCTCGTGCGTATCTACATCATGGGGTGGTACCAACCTCCGTCATCTATCGGGAAGTTCTGTATTAGCTATGGTTTCCGGCTTTATGAAAGATAGCTACTTCTGCATCCAGCGCTCAATGAATATCAAGGACAGTTGAAGAGCTTTTTGAGATGTTACAGTAATAAAATAATAACTTGGATCGCATTATTGAGGAGTTTGATGATAAAACAAGTGATCAGGAAATGATTTATCAGTATGCACGACTATAAAGAGGTATGTGAAAAATACAGTGAACAAGGTGTGGGCTGGAGAGGGCTGGAGATGCAGTACTGAGTGTCCTGTTGATATGCAGTGCCTTTTAAACCTGTTTTACTGTGAAAAAATACTTTTAAACAGTGCGTCTAAAATAAACTGTGCGTGTGAAAATAAATTGGACCTGACGCGCCTGACACGCGCTGAATAAATGGACTGCAAAGGGTTAAATATCGACCTGGACACTGTAATGCTAATGCTGACCTTTTGTCCCAAGGGGAGGCAGAAATAAGTCCAGTAGAAGTGTTGGTGTCTGCTGTCTTACAGTGGGTCCCCACCGAAGAGGAGGAAGAATGGCCAGGGCCAGAGTGGAAGGTCTGGCAAGAGCAGGATCGGGTGCTCCGGACTGTAAAGTACTGGATTCGGTTGGGGATTCCACCACAGGAGTGGATTCCACCACAGGAGTGGATACAGAAGGTGGTGTCTAGAGCTGTCAGAGAGGTATTGAAGAACTGGGATCGGCTGCAGGTAACGAAGGGGGTATTGCTGTGGAGGGCGTGTCCTGAGGGTGAAGAGGCCAACCGGTTGCTAATAGTGGTTCCGCTGGCCCAGACAGAACTGGTGTGGCAGAAATACCATACAGCAGTGGGACACTTGAGTGCAAAAAAACCTTATTGAACATTAGAATAGGGTTTTATTGGACCACTATGGTTAAAGATGTTGAACAATGGAATGCCAGATGTGAGAGATGTGTACTGATGAAAGAAGGGCCCGGTAATAGAATTCCTATGCGGCCCATAAACAGCTCTTATCCGATGGAAAAAATAGCTATTGATTATTTAAAAACTGGGAAGACCTGCTGATCCTTACCAAAATATATTGGTAATGGTTGATCTGTTCACCAGGTTTGCTTGGGCGGTGCCTACCAAGGACCAAACTGCAATAACTACCACAAAGGTACTTTGGACAATCCTCATTCAGCTGTTCGGGTGTCCGGAACAGCTTCATTCTGACCAGGGAGCCAATTTTGAATCTAACGTGATTAGTCAATTATGTCATATGTACAGGTGTACAAAGAGTCGGACAACCCCGTATCATCCACAGGGAAATGGGGCCTGTGAAATATTAAATCAAACTTTACTAGCTTTGTTAGGGTCTCTCAGTGATCAGGATCAAAGTCATTGGGCCAGCAAAATGCCTGAGATTGTGCATGCTTATAATAATACCATGCATAGTGGGACTGGATTAACACCTTTTTTATTAGGAGGCTGTGTGGTCCAGTGGTTAAAGAAACGGTCTTGTAACCAAGAGATCCCTGGTTCAAATCCCAGCTCAGCCACTGACTCATTGTGTGACCCTGAGCAAGTCACTTAACCTCCTTGTGCTCCGTCTTTTGGGTGAGACATTGTTGTAAGTGCAGCTAATGCACAGTTCACACACCCTAGTCTCGTATCTTGTAAAGCGCTTTGTGATGGTGGTCCACTATGAAAGGCGCTATATAAAAATAAAGATTATTATTATTATGTTTGGTAGGCATGCTCGGTTACCTGTTGATTTGTCACTGGGGGCAATGCCCTTGGATCAACCGGGAACAGTCTCACAACGGGTAGCTAATCACCAGAAAACATTACAATTGGCGTATCTTCAGGCTCGGGCTCGGATAAGGGAGCGACAACAGAAGGATAAAGCAAGGCATGACCAGCTGGCCAAGGAACATGAACTCCTCCCTGGAGAGCGGATATTAGTACGGAATTTCCGACGAAGGGCACAGGGCAAATTGGCGCCATAATGGGATTCTACTTTATTTGTTATTATTACTGCTTTGAGGCCCGGGCATGCAGTATATCGGATTAGACCTGAGGGTCCAAAACGGACTATTCATCGCCAGCGGATTTGTACTTTTCAGCCTGCCCCTCCAATTATCACAAAGCCAGAAGAAAGGAAGGTGGTGGCCTGGGACGGCTGGTTCTGGGGTAGGCTACCTAGTAGTGGTGGGGGGCCTGTTCAGTAGGAAGAGTTAGTGCCTTGTCTGGCTTTGCCAGTATTCTGGTCCCTATGTCTTCACCTGACCCCACCATTGGTCCAGTTCAGGAGTGGTCTCCAAAACCTGTGAATATGCCCATACCTGTGACTCCTGAAAGCCCCATGGAGCTTCGGCGAAGCCCATTGGTTCTTCGGAGATCTCAACGAGAGGGGAGGGGGCAATGACCACTAAGGTATGTGGAGGAGTAGGTTAGAGTATTCGGGACGACTATATTTCTAGCTGGGGGGAATGTCAAAAGCCGAGTTGGCTGTGACGTCGGGGGGATGAAGTAAATTGCATTGTATTGTTAAGCACCTTGATAGAAAATGGTTAACTAGGAAACAGCTGTGTTTGATTTGTCATGCTGCATCTGAAGTGGGGCAGGGGGGTATAAATGACTGACAGAAAGACGGTCAGGGTTGGAGACCGGAAAGCAGAGAGTATTTCGAACTGACAGCCCATGGAATTACAGAGAAGCGTGTGAGAGAGACGAACTCTAATAAATGACCGTGTGGAGAGAGACTGCCGTGGAAGCTTTATATTCAGAGCAAATACTAACTAACTTGCAGTGGGTCATTTGTATGTTTCATTAAGAGTTGTGATTGTTTAAGCAACCGATTGAAAGATGGACATCGTATAATAGTATTATCACCTCAAAGGCTTGGTAGCATTCCCTGGAGATAAGTATTCGTGTTTTCCGGAAGGCAACTTGCTCGAGGAATAGCAGCCAGTATTGGGGTGTAGCAAGAGTCTAGGACTCAGAGGGGTGTGTTGTGTTTCTTTGCAGGGCAGGCGGCGGTGGATTCAGGCTCTGGGTTGGAGTGGGAGGAGCGCGATCTGACCTCTTTGGCTGCTGGCCACGTCATTGACATATTCAGAGCAACCTCAAGGGAAATACATTGACAACACTGGTGTGAGATCGGGATTGAGACAGAGCAGCAGCAATCGCCAGAGATACGGCATTGTATCTAATATAATCACTTGACATTGAGTACATGTGTATATTGTTGGGCCAGGGCACTAAGACAACTGCAATTTGGATGTGCTTAATAAGTAGTGAAATTGGTTTGGGCGCATTACCAGGGAACTACGGCAGGGGGCACACCATTCTTACGAATGACATTTTTGTATTTCTGTTTAGAGAAGGACAATAAATAGTTCCAGGTTTTAAAAGAAAGTTGGATAATGGGTTTTTAGGAGGGTGGGCAGGTAGATGTTGGAACCAAACACTACTCTGTGGGTTTGGTAAATTAATGCTGAGGTATGATAAGTAAATGATATTGTTGTGTTTATGACAAACTTATTTATTGGTGTTTTAGAGATTCTATTGGGTACTCATTGGAATGGTATTTATTGATTTAATATTAATTGATTTATTTAGCCTGGTTAGTTATTGGGTATGCTTGGGTATCTGTATAGTTATGGAGTATGGTGACTTTGTTGTTCACTGTATGGTTGTTAGATGCTGAAACTGTATGTATTGAATAATTATTTATCAACCTATTTAGTATTTTTAATTATTATTGAGTGGGTACTTACTGGTAGACTTATTATACACTGATTGAATTGTGACTGGTTACTTTATTACAATGGTATAGTGAACTACGGGGTGGTGGAACAGGGAGGAGAGTAACAATAAAGGGTGATGAATCCAAATTAAATCATTGGGGGTTCTTATAGTTATGGGCTGTACGTACAAAAGCATTTTTGTCTATGTAATAAAAACTGTTATTTGTATTCTCTGTGTCTGGTTGTGTTTCTGGGTATGTTGTGGTACTGAGATATTGGGTTACGGCAGGATCCAGCAGTGGTGGACTATAAGTGCAGTAGCTGCCACTGCGCAGGAAAATACCTGGGACACTCACACAGATTGTAGGTGATAACTGATCAAAATACCTATCATATTTGAACTTAAGATCTCGTAATATATAGACCTTTTTATAATAATATTCATGAGCTACAGGAAGTTTGTCATGTTCCCTAGAAAACTTCCGGTTTCATGTTATTTATCTGGTGATGTTGTTGTTATTGAAGGAGTTGTTGAATGACTGATTGGAGGAAATGAAATGGAGAGCGTGAAAACTAAAACTAGCTACATTAGGATCTTGTTGCTGTGCAGTCGTGTGATCAGTACGACCTGGTACAAACCAATTGTCGAAGGTAAAGGTTTTCAGGTTTCCAAAAGATACCTCAAGGAGAGAGGTGTGGATTGCCGACGTTAAACGGGAAGGATGGGTGCCGACCACCAATTTAAGAATATGTAGCCTGCACTTCATCTCAGGTATGGTTGTTTATCAACTTTCACAGACATTATTTACAAGTGAACTCGGTTTGATTGCATGGTTAGAAAATATATTAGGTATTTTAATATTAGTTTTAAGGTTAAATACAGCCGATTTTGTGATTTATCTGCAAATCGCAAATGTGGCGCATTTTAGTTTTAGACTACACAAGCTGGCAAAAGTGAATTGTTTATAATTTGCGATTAAGGGCGAGGTAAATATTAAAATTCACGTTGACAGACGTAAGTTTAAATATTTAACTGATTTTTTTTGTATAATTCTCATTGAAAATATATATAAAATAGATTATTTTATTATTACAAGTTCCAATTTGTGACATTCTATTTTGCTTTTAAGCAAATACTGTAATATGTATATTGTAGACGTTAACTTTCTGTCAATGTAACCTGTCACAGATGTTACTATACAACAACATTGCTAGGTAATTAAATCATTAAACCTATAGCTTAAAAATCTGTAATATACTTTTTGGTTTTACTATTAGTGAAACTAAAGTTGTGTGTATATCAGTGTTAATTATTGTATTAATGTGTACCATATAAATAAATATATAAATATACAGTACTGTGCAAAAGTTTTAGGCAGGTGTGAAAAAATGCTGTAAAGTAAGAATGCTTTCAAAAATAGACATGTTAATAGTTTATATTGATCAATTAACAAGATGCAAAGTGGGTGAACAGAAGAAAGATCTACATCAAATCAATATTTGGTGTGACCACCCTTTGCCTTCAAAACAGCATCAATTCTTCTAGGTACACTTGCACACAGTTTTTGAAGGTACTTGGCAGGTAGGTTGGCCCAAACATCTTGGAGAACTAACCACAGTTCTTCTGTGGATTTAGGCAGCCGCAGTTGCTTATCTCTCTTCATGTAATCCCAGACAGACTCGATGATGTTGAGATCAGGGCTCTGTGGGGGCCATACCATCACTTCCAGGACTCCTTGTTCTTCTTTACGCTGAAGATAGTTCTTAATGACTTTCGCTGTATGTTTGGGGTCGTTGTCATGCTGCAGAATAAATTTGGGGCCAATCAGATGCCTCCCTGATGGTATTGCATGATGGATAAGTATCTGCCTGTACTTCTCAGCATTGAGGAGACCATTAATTCTGACCAAATCCCCAACTCCATTTGCAGAAATGCAGCCCCAAACTTGCAAGGAACCTCCACCATGCTTCACTGTTGCTTGCAGACACTCATTCGTGTACCGCTCTCCAGCCCTTCGGCGAACAAACTGCCTTCTGCTACAGCCAAATATTTCAAATTTTGACTCATCAGTCCAGAGCACCTGCTGCCATTTTTCTGCACCCCAGTTCCTGTGTTTTCGTGCATAGTTGAGTCGCTTGGCCTTGTTTCCACGTCAGAGGTATGGCTTTTTGGCCGCAAGTCTTCCATCAAGGCCACTTCTGACCAGACTTCTCCGGACAGTAGATGGGTGTACCAGGGTCCCACTGTTTTCTGCCAATTCTGAGCTGATGGCACTGCTGGACATCTTCCGATTGCGAAGGGAAGTAAGCATGATGTGTCTTTCATCTGCTGCAGTAAGTTTCCTTGGCTGACCACTGTGTCTACGGTCCTCAACGTTGCCCGTTTCTTTGTGCTTCTTCAAAAGAGCTTGGACAGCACATCTGGAAACCCCTGTCTGCCTTGAAATTTCTGCCTGGGAGAGACCTTGCTGATGCAGTATAACTACCTTGTGTCTTGTTGCTGTGCTCAGTCTTGCCATGGTGTATGACTTTTGACAGTAAACTGTCTTCAGCAACCTCACCTTGTTAGCTTAGTTTGGCTGTTTCTCACCCAGTTTTATTCCTCCTACACAGCTGTTTCTGTTTCAGTTAATGATTGTGTTTCAACCTACATATTGAATTGATGATCATTAGCACCTGTTTGGTATAATTGTTTAATCATACACCTAACTATATGCCTACAAAATCCCTGACTTTGTGCAAGTGGACCCAGAAGAATTGATGCTGTTTTGAAGGCAAAGGGTGGTCACATCAAATATGGATTTGATTTAGATTTTTCTTCTGTTCACTCACTTTGCATTTAGTTAATTGATAAATATAATCTATTAACATGTCTATTTTTGAAGGCATTCTTACTTTACAGCATTTTTTCACACCTGCCTAAAACTTTTGCACAGTACTGTATTCATGTTTTTTTTAATTTTGTAAAACAAGTGTATAAAAATTATTATTATTTTTCAGGCAACCCTGCACATCCAGATTACATTCCATCTGTATTCAAACACAGGAACCTCACTGATTCTGCACAGAAAATAGGTAGATACAGCAGGCTTCACAAAAGAAGAACATTAACCGAAGAAGCAACTTGGGAAACACAGCTGTGCCAAAGCCACCTAGAAGACATCAGTAATGTCAGTGTCAGTGTCTCAATGGGCGCTGATCTCTCTATGGAGGACATTGACTGTCTCAGACAGGATAACGATAATTTGAAACAACATGTTAAGGATTTAGAATCCAAGGTAACATATTTGGGGAAAAAAAAAATTATTGAAATCAGCGAAGTCCTCGGTATTTGATTTTAAAAATGATAGTCAACAAGTGAAATTATACTGGCTTGCCTTCCACCCAAGTTTTTTTTGACTTGTTGACATTCCTACTGACAGTATGGGTACCCAGCACCACTGCACTGCTATCTCCAGCTGAGCAGTTTCTGATGGTTTTGATGAAGTTGTATTTGGGACTCACCCATCAGGACTTGGCTTTTAGATTTAAATTAAACTGCTGTACTGTTTCTAACATTTTTCATTGTTGGTTAGATATCATGTCAAAGGAGCTACAGTGTCTCCTTCGTTGGCCATCTAGAAAGGAAATTAAAAGAAATTTGCGTCCTTTATTTAAAAATAAGAATTTGGATAGTGTAAGATGCATCATTGACTGTAGTGAAGTATTTATTGAAAGACCAACCAGTCTTCATGCCAGGGCTTTAACCTACTCAAATTATAAATCTCACAATACCATCAAATTTTTTTTAGGTGTGAGTCCTACAGGAGCTGTTACATTTTTGTCACGAATGTGGGGAGGGCGTGCTAGTGACAAAGCAATAACAAAAAATTCAGGATTAATTGATTTAATTGATTAATTGAAGGAGATTCAGTTTTAGCAGATCGTGGATTTAATTTTCCTGAGTATTTTGCTACAAAGGGTGTTAAGCTTGTCGTTCCAGCATCCACAAAAGGCAAAAAGTAGTTATGGGGTAGAGGTGTCTGTCTCAGGTCAGATGTCCCGTGCAAGGATTCATGTGGAGCGTGCAATTGGAAGATTGAAAAACTACCGCATCCTCCGCAATGTCCTTCCAGTTTCAGTGATTCGTAGGTGAAGTGATAATGATCTAGTCACCGCTGACAAAATTCGAATAATATGTGCTGCCTTAACCAACCTGAGTAAACCTCTTGTGCCTAAATAAATAAAATTGTGGCAAAACACCCTCTCTATAAAGTACAAAACATTCACCATATCCTCTTATCGATATGTACTAAATCTGTGTTCTTTCCCACAAAAGTAATTCTAAACATTAAGGCAGCATCCCTCTGCCCCCTCTTATCTACAATCCCATATTATTATGAAAACCATTTTGACCCAACATCCTCAAACGAACATAGTCTGGTTGTATTACGTTGTAATAGATAAATGGAGTACACACAAAACTGGTAATGGTGAAAAATAATATCATCTGTAATTAATCTTTACAGTTTACATTTAAGTTTTAAGTTTTAAATAGAAGAAGAATGTCTTTACAGTTTTTTTGTGTATATTTAGTATATTTAAGGATACTTAGATATGTCAGTAAACTATATATATATATATATATACAGTATATATAATTGACCACAAAATGTATAGTACAATCAATAATACAAGTACTACAGTTGCAAGCAACTTTGCGGCTTCCAAGCAGTTATCGTGAAATTTAAGCGTATTGGTTGTTATAGATGGAACGTTATCCTCATAAATCATTTTGGACACAGCTGACTGTCCATTTTTGCAAAAATATTGGAATCACTGGTTATTAGTAAATTAAAATGTTATTTGGACGCAAACAATATTCTAACTAGCTTTTACAGTGAAATGCATTTAAGCAATCAGCTTCATTCCCTGAGGCCTGCACAACTCAGAAGTTTGAAGAATTTATATGCAGCGGTGTTTGTGTTACAGACAGTGCAAACATTATGTGACCAATGAGCACCACCTAGTGATCAATTTTTTGATAGAGCATTGTAGCAGGGCGGTAGAGAGCCCTGTACGTATTGATTTGTTTGTTTTATTTTAGAATGGGGTCCCCCTCCGCCCCTGTGTTATTTTGTATTGTTTATTTTATTGTATTTATATGACGGCGAGCGCCGTATGTTTTGTTATTGTTTTGTTTAAATGACGCCGTAGCCGAATGTTTGTTTATTTTGGTTAGTAGCGTGGATGGGAAACCCCATCCACAGTAATTGATAAACTCGTGCAGAAGGTGGCCATCTCCCGAATTAGTTAAGTGATTCATTTTGTTGCTAATCAGGAGATGGTCACCTGAATATAAAAAGCCTGCAGCTCTCCATGTTCTGGGTGGGTGTTAGGAGCGGAGAGAGCGAGAGTGGAGAGAACGGGGAGTTTAAAAAGGAGTTTAAAAAGGTAACAGGATCAGTGAAGGCTATAGCTCAGCCTGACCTGTGTTTTATTTTGTGTTCGTGATTTGTTTCGTTTACCTGTTTTATTTTGCTCTACGAGCAAGTGTGTTTTTGTTTAAATATTTTATTTATTTTTGTTTTTGTAAATAAAAATGGCGCAAGCGCCTTTACCTGCAGTACGTCCCTGGTGTCAGTTTTTGTTCCTGCTTCTGCCGTGATGTCAGACCACCAGTCACCCTGTCACACATGGTGGCAGCGGTGGGATCACCAGCGCCTCCTAGACGCAGGCAGAAGTGGGTACTGCAGTTTTTTGTTTTTCATTTTTTTCGATTATTGTGTGTGGAGGACAGAAGATGGGAGGAGGAAGAGGAAGGATGAGAGGAAAGAGGAGGAGACAGCAGCAGCTGCAACAACAGCAACAGCAGGCACAAGAGGAGATCAGCTGGGAAGCCCTCCTCCACAGTATAAGCCAGGTGTACTGTTGCTGCATCTGTGGGGAGCAGGGGCATTTCCCAGTTAATTGCCCCCTCCCCGAAGAATGGAATTACAGCTGCAGGAGAGGAGACAAGGGGAAGGAGTCGGTGTGTCCACAGCCCAAGAGGGAGGAGACTGAGCGTCCACAGCCCAAGAGGGAGGAGTCGGTGCATCCACAGCCCAAAAGGGAGGAGGCCGAGCGTCCACAGCCTAAGAGGTAGGAGCCGGTGCGTCCACAGCCAAAGAGGGGGGAGGCCAAACGTCCACAGCCCAAGAGGGAGGAGCCGGTGCGTCCGCAGCCCAAAAGGGGGGAGGCCGAATGTTTACAGCCCATGTCTCCACCAGCAGAGGGAGAGTTCCTGCTGGTTCCGCCTCCATTTCCGTGGGAGGACTGTGAGTCGCTCCCACCTCTGCCAGCAGAGGGAGAATACCTGCTGGTGCCACCTCCGCCTCCGTGGGAGGACTGCGTGTCGCTCCCACCTCCGCCAACAGAGGGAGAGTTCCTGCTGGTTCCACCTCCACCTCCGTGGGAGGACTGTGTGTCGCTCCCGCCTCCACCAGCAGAGGGAGAGTTCCTGCTGGTTCCGCCTCCACCTCCATGGGAGGACTTGTCGCTCCCTCCACCACCAGCAGAGGGAGCATGCCTGCTGGTTCCGTCTCCATCGCCGCCACCAGCAGAGGGACCATGCCTGCTGGTTTCACCGCTGCAGCCAGAAGGGGAGGAGCCCCTGCCACCTTCGCAGCCAGAAGGGGAGGAGCCCCTGCCGCCTTCGCAGCTAGAAGGGGAGGAGCCCCTGCCGCCTTCGCCAGGAGCAGAGCAGCAGGAACTGCCTCTGCCTCCACCACCTGAGGGAGAGGAGCAGGAGCTGCCTCTGCCTCCACCACCACCACCTGAGGGAGAGGAGCAGGAGCTACCTCTCCCTTCACGACAGGACAGACCGGAACAGAAGGCTGGTGGTCCGCAGCTGCCTTTGCACAGGCTGCTAAAAAGAGCAAGGGGGAAAACCGCTGGGTCGCAGCGGTTGAGAAGAGGGCCAACCCTAGCACCGCCGCTGGTCCTGGCTCCCCTCCTGCAGTCGCCTCCCGAGGGTCCGCTGCCGCCGTCGCCTCCTGAGGGACTGCTGCCGCCCTGTCGTGCATCACCCGGGGATGCCAGTTCGCCATTGCCCAGGGATGCCAGTTCGCCATCGCCCGGGGATGCCAGTTCACCATCGCTCGGGGATGCCAGCCTTGCACCGCCCAAGGATGCCAGCCTCGCACCACCCAAGGATGCCAGCCTCGCACCACCCAAGGATGCCAGCCTCACACCGCCCAAGGATGCCAGCCTCGCACCGCCCAGGGATGCCACGCCTGCTCCACTCAGGGATGCCACGCCTGGATTGCCTGGGGCTGCCTGTTGCTCCGCATCGCCTGGGGCTGCCTGTTGCTCCACATCGCCTGGGGCTGCCTGTTGCTCTGCATCGCCTGGAGCTGCCTTTTGCTCTGCACAGGGTACAGGGAAGTGGAGCTCCCGCTGCTGCCTCCATCCACAGTAATTGATAAACTTGTGCAGAAGGTGGCCATCTCCCGAATTAGTTAAGTGATTAATTTTGTTGCTAATCGGGAGATGGTCACCTGAATATAAAAAGCCTGCAGCTCTCCATGTTCTGGGTGGGTGTTAGGAGCAGAGAGAGCGAGAGTGGAGAGAACGGGGAGTTTAAAAAGGAGTTTAAAAAGGTAACAGGATCAGTGAAGGCTATAGCTCAGCCTGACCTGTGTTTTATTTTGTGTTCGTGATTTGTTTCGTTTACCTGTTTTATTTTGCTCTACGAGCAAGTGTGTTTTTGTTTAAATATTTTATTTATTTTTGTTTTTGTAAATAAAAATGGCGCGAGCGCCTTTACCTGCAGTACGTCCCTGGTGTCAGTTTTTGTTCCTGCTTCTGCCGTGACGTCAGACCACTCATCCACCCTGTCACAAGCATATATGTGTTTTTATATTTGCATATATCTGCAATCTTTATGGAGTAATAAGCATGTTTTAAAATTGAACTTTAGTAGAGGTCAAAGGTCATGGTCATTGAAACTTTTTGATGGAGCATAGATGTGTTCCTATATGTCTTCCATACCAACCATGACTTTATCTACATTCTCTAAGCAGTTATTGTCCAGTTTTACATTTGACCTTTAGGAGAAGTCAGAGGTCACAGGCAACAACATTTTTTATAGAGCATATATGGGTTCCTATGTTTAACATAACAATCATGACTATCTGCAATCAATAAGAAGTTAAACAGTTTTATAACCAGTTGCGTATTCTGATGATATCATCCGGCATGGTAGCCCTGTTTTTCACAGTAGCAACTTCCCTTGAACAAGCGTAACAGATGACCATAGTGAGATGTTTTATTCCCGTATAACCCTGTGAAATTTGAAGTGTTTATGTGCAATGGTGCTAGTGTTATGAAATGCGTAAAATGTGGCCAAAACATCAGTATGTCCATCATCCATGTGACCAATCAACTCCATTTAGTGGTGGAGATTACTTCCCATAGGTCTCTAGAACTGTGTAAAGTTTGAAGAGTTTCAATGCAACAGTGTTCTTGTTATGCAATACGCTAAATGTGGGCGAAACGTCAATATGGCCGCCAACCATGTGACCAATCAGCTTCATTAAATTACTAACATTACTTCTCATAGTTCTCTACTATTATACAAAGTTTCATAAGTCTACTGCATTGTACCACTGACATATACTGCAATATGTGCAAAATGATCAATGCTGAAACCGATCAGTGCTGAAACCACGCAACCGATCAGCTTCTGATGCACGTGCCCCAATCTTGGACTATCCCTTAACATGTATAGCAAGTTTCAGAACTCTGCATGTTACATAACAACCATCTGCAGTCAATAAGAAATCATGCGAAGTTTTATAGCCAGCTTTAAATTTGACCTTTAGCAGAACTTAACCATACTATATAAACATATTTATGCATTACACATTCCACTACTTGCATTACCTATAGTGCTCATATAAATACACCAGTTTTTGTAAAACAACAAAAGTCACATCTAATAAATTACAAACATACAAACCTTACAATTCTATTCAATCCACAACAAATCCAAACCAATTTATATCAACACACATCCTACATTAAATAATAAAACATAAACACTTTATATAAATAGTGAGTATTTCAAAACTACTATGTGTAAAAATCATACATGAACAACACACTGAGCTGAAGGTTACCAGGGACAGTATTTAATACAGGGTTAAAGCAGGTTTAAGAAAGAGCTGAAGTTAATATTCCAATATAAAAGTAGTATTATTAAACTGCTTTTATGTAATGTTTAGCAGTGACAGTATATAATACCAAATTAGTTGTGGGTTTTTAAGAAATTACTACAGTTAGATGTAGCTAAAAAGTATTCAGTCAGTCACCATACATATAAAACAAAGGATGGAGAGAGAAATCGAGATTTGAGAGTCTTACTAAACTCCGTAGGTATTGCGTGATCACTTCCAGAATTTGTTTCTAAAGCATGTCTGGGTTTGGTCTGTGGAAAAGGTGGCAACCCTACTTACAGTGTGTGTGTCCGTATGTGTAGCCTACAGTTCTGTATATGCCTGCATGTCCACAAGGTTATTTTAAGTAAACAAAGAACATTATGGCAGAAAAGCTGGTCAGCTCCAATTATACTAAAATGTCAGCTTTTTGGGGGGATTCTCTGTGAATAACCATGCGATCTTCACAGTTACAATTGTATTTCATAGAGCAAGCGATTCTGAAGAGTTCTGTCTATACTTTTTATTACCTAAAATAATTAATTCAATGAAAGATACGCTCCCAAAGCTGCAACCCCTGCCATGCGTCTTTTAAATGGGTTACACGCGCGGCTTCGTTGCATTCAGGATTTGTGATTGTCGTTTTACGTTACATGAGTTAGTGAAACTGTTCTTGCTAAACACCAACGAAAAATGGCTGCTTCAAGAAATATTTTTTCTAGACCTTGCTCAGTTTTCCATGGTAACAGCTATCCCCAGTGGTAGGAATGTGTCATTTCAGGGTGAAAAATTGGCAAAACTGGCATGTCACCCATATTGATTGGATCATGGCGGTCATGTCTGTTCATGTAGGAACTTTTCCTGACTAACTTTTTTAGAGGACAGTACA
Organism: Acipenser ruthenus; assembly: GCF_902713425.1. Lineage (NCBI taxonomy): Eukaryota > Metazoa > Chordata > Actinopteri > Acipenseriformes > Acipenseridae > Acipenser > Acipenser ruthenus. The sequence continues at coordinate 57,691,846 of NC_081191.1, read as the reverse complement.
ACGATAATACCCAAGATTCACGTCAATCGGCCAAAGGGTTCATGAGGAGTTGTCGTTTAAGTGTTTTACACAAAATCCAACATAGCTGCCACACCATGTGACCGATCCATTTTTCTTTAAGTAGAATCAATCGTGGACATGAGCGCACTATGTACAATTTTTTTTACAGCTGTACTATTTACCATTCATGAGAAGAAGACTTTTGAATATTGTGCAAAATTTTCATTAAATCCAAGATGGCTGCCACACCATGTGACCAAATTGGCCATATTTTCTGGTCTTACACTAGGTCCGTGCTTCAGTCCCACATGTCCGGTATATTGAGATGGGCTGGAGTAGCCTCTGCCCTGGATGGCCCAGTAACCTCGCCCGCTCGGTCACACTGCGTACCAACCCCCTTTGTTTGGCATTTGCTACCAGCCGAGCTTTCTCCCGCCAGACCCCAGTCTCGTCTCATTGATGCTCCCTCCCATTTTTCGATCTGTCTCTCTCTTTTTGTTTTTCTAGGATGAAAAGTTGGGGAAAACAAATCAGTTATAAAGGGGAAAACCTCGCCAATCAGTTCCCCTTTCCCTTTTTCTGTCACGTTTACATGTGTGACCGGCGCTGCCATTAATGTAACCAATTCTGCATAGTTTGGCCAGTCCCGGCCCAGAATTACTGGGTGTGGTAGCCTTTCTGCCACCCCTACTACCAGGTGACATTTGATTGATAAATATACTTTTAGTACGGGGTATGTCGCCATGTCTCCATGGATACAGGAGATAGCCACCTGACCTTGTGGCTGTCACAACACACCGCCCAAGAGAGCTGTTCGAATTAAGGTCTGCTCACACCCTGCATCCACTAATGCGTGGGTTTTCACTTTCCCTATAACTACATCAACAATACAAGGCCCCTCCCTACCGTTTCCCCATCGCTTACCCGCTTCTGATGCCAAATAACATGTTGCCATGTCACACCTCATTGCCGATGATCATAACCTAGCAATGTGTCCTGGTTGTTGGCACCTGAAACAAATAGGGCAACAGGGCAGGGCAGGGGCAGCAGATCTATCTCAGCTGGTGGCCAACCTTGGCCTCCATGATGGGGAGATAAGGTTGCCCATTGTGGTTGGTGGTCTAGGATGTCTTAGTCCGGTCTTGGGAGGAGGTGGAACAGGGAGAGAAGTCGGTCCTTGGCTGCTCCGTGGTAAGGGAGCAGTGAGTAGTCCGGTCTTGTAGGATATCAGGGAGTCCTCAAAATCCTCTGCCAGTTTCACGGCAGCTTCCAGGGTGTCGGGATTGTGGTGCCGTATCCAGGCCTGGGTTTCGGTACCAACCACATGGCAGAACTGCTCGGTGACAATAGCCTTGCCCATTTGTATTCCCAACTTCTGGGCGGGGCTTAGCCAGTGCACCATGTGGTCACACAATTGTTGTGCGACCACCCTGGGGCATGTATCCGCCGATCTTTGGTACTCCCTGAATCATACCCTGTGTGTTTCCCCCATGATGTTCAGGCAATGGAGAATGGCTTGCTTCACCAGGTCGTATTGGGTGGCTTTGGCATTATTCATGGCTTGGTATGCTGCCTGGGCCTCCCTGATCAGGCAGGGCCCTAACTGGCTAGCTCAGAACTCCCATGGCCATGATGTGGTGGTAGCCAACCACTCAAATGTGACCAAATATGCCTCTGGATCATCCTCCGCTGTCATTTTTTGTGCCCTCGCCTTCGGGGGCCGTCATCAAGGGTCCTGTCAATGTGCATGGCATCATTGCAATCCCAACCTTCTCAATTAGAGCCGTGTACCTCTCCTCTCTCCTTCTCTCTTTGGCCTCCCGTCTACTATCCAGCACCTCCAGCAGCGCTGACAGTGTAGCGTGATCCATCCCGTGTTCTGACACCACGTGTTTGCACTGGTTTGCAGTGCTCCCGGTACATGTTAGTCATCTAATAAGAACAAACGAGTGCAATTAGAAACAACAAAATAAACAAACACTAAACACTCATGGTTACTTTTTATTTTCCTTTTAGTAGTTCTCGTTCAACCTAATTTTTTTTAAAATTTTATTATTATTTATTTCTGCTAAGAAATAAATAATAATAATAATAACCATAACAAAGGAAGAGATCGCTTAGCCACATCCCCTTTTGTACCATCAGTCACGCCCCCTTGGTTAGCGAGTGCATCTGTTTTTCCTCCAATCCGTGGTTGCCACATCGCTTCCTGTCAGGGGTGATGACTTGGTGTACCGTGGCTTTGCCCCCTTTCTAGATGGCCAATTTCCACCTTTCCCTGGAATGAATTGTCAGACCATCCAGTCCGGGGCACACTGTTCCCTTTACACAGTGTCCTCACAGGTCGGGAGGGAGATTTATAACTAAGATTCATTCTTTCTCTGTCACACAGTCACTTGTTGCTTAATTTCACTTCCAGTCATCATTGGGGGCTCGTTCATAATTTTAACCCTGAACCTCTTTCATTCAAGCTCAAATTAGCACCACAAAAGAGAACAAAAAGGTAGGATTAGCTTGGGTCCTTCCCCAAAGTTGAAAGTGCTCTTGTGCTTACCTTTTGAATGTCATATTCCTATACTAGCCAGCCAGCAGAAGAACTAGCTCCACGGACTTGCTACCTGCAAATTGTTCCACTGACAAGCTACATTAGTATTTTCTGTAACTACATTAAACCCAGATAGAAAGCAGGCAAGGTAAGCTGTTCATACTGCAGTGTCATTGACACGTGCAAATTGGCTTTTAAATCCATTAACAAGTGTATGACTTATTGCATGCTAATAAAAAAAAGTTGAAGTTAAATGAATGTAGCACCCAGGAGGGGCACTCGTTCATTTCGATCAGGGTGGGATCAGTCACAGGCAGAATACCAGAAGGAAATAAACTAAGACCACAACAATATAAGAACATAAAAATATAAGAACATAAGAAAGTTTACAAACTTGCTCGTTTGGTTGTTAGTAGCTTATTGATCCCAGAATCTCATCAAGCAGCTTCTTGAAGGATCCCAGGGTGTCGGCTTCAACAATTCTCTGTGTAAAAAAGTGCCTCCTATTTTCTGTTCTGAATGCCCCTTTATCTATTCTCCATTTGAATCAGATCACCGCGTAGTCTTCTTTGTTCAAGACTGAATAGATTCAATTCTTTTAGCCTGTCTGCATATGACATGCCTTTTAAACCCGGGATAATTCTGGTGGCTCTTCTTTGCACTCTTTCTAGAGCAGCAATATTCTTTTTGTAATTAGGTGACCAAAACTGAACACAATATTCTAGATGAGGTCTTACTAATGCATTGTAAAGTTTTAACATTACTTCCCTTGATTTAAATTCAACACTTTTCACAATATATCCGAGCATCTTGTTGGCCTTTTTTATAGCTTCCCAACATTGTCTAGATGAAGACATTTCTGAGTCCACATAAACTCTTAGGTCTTTTTCATAGATTCCATCTTCAATTTCAGTATCTCCCATATGATATTTATAATGCACATTTTTATTGCCTGCGTGCAGTACTTTATACTTTTCTCTATTAAATGTCATTTGCCATGTGTCTGCCCAGTTCTGAATGCTGTCTAGATCATTTTGAATGTCCTTTGCTGCTGCAACAGTGTTTGCCACTCCTGTCATCTGCAAATTTAACAAGTTTGCTTACTATACCAAAATCTAAATCATTAATGTAGATTAAGAATAGCAGAGGACCTAATACTGATCCCTGTCGTACACCACTGGTTACTTCGCTCCATTTTAAGGTTTCTCCTCTAATCAGCACTTTCTGTTTTCTACATGTTAACCACTCCCTAATCCATGTGCATACATTTCCTTGAATCCCTACTGTGTTCAGTTTGAGAATTAATCTTTTATGCAGGACTTTGTCAAAAGCTTTCTGGAAATCTAAATAAACCATGTCATATGTTTTGCAATTATCCATTGTCGATGTTGCATCCTCAAATCCAATCCAAAAATCAAGCAGGTTAGTTAGACAAGATCTCCCTTTCTTAAAACCAGGTTGACTGTCTCCCAGGATACTGTTACCATATAGGTAATTTTCCATTTTGGATCTTATTATAGTTTCCATAAGTTTACATATAATAGGGTTATTGGTCTGTAGTTACCTGGTTCGGTTTTGTCTCCCTTTTTGTGGATCGGTATTATGTTTGCAATTTTCCAGTCTGTCGATACAACCCCTGTGTCAAGAGACTGTTGCATGATCTTGGTTAGCGGTTTGTAAATAACTTCTTTCATTTCTTTGAGTACTATTGGGAGGATCTCATCTGGCCTAGGGGATTTGTTTATTTTAAGAGCTCCTAGTCCCTTTAACACTTCTGCCTCTGTTATGCTAAAGTTATTTAAAACTGGATAGGAACAGGTCGATATGTAGGGCATGTTGTCTGTATCCTCCTTTGTAAATATGCAGGGCAATGAACATTGTTTTATTAAATACAGATGGTTAACTATATTTAACAAATAGGACAAGTCTAGAATACACAGTCACGGCATGGGGTTTGCACTGTTCAATAAAAACAATACATGGTTAATTATAATTAATGAACAAAGTGCAGTGCTGATCGATACAATCGCAGAGACAGGGCTTACTAAAAACAATAAAACCAATACTTTAAAAAGTCCCCGTCTCCAGCACTCCTTTAAAACCCCAATGCCTTTAAAATACGAAACAGTTAAAAACACACACAAACGGAGGGAGACAGAAAGCACAGCAGGAGCCTCGCTCTAAATGTCGGCGGCTGTTTCATTTTCTCCCCAACCCACCGCCGAACACAAACAAGTGGAATTCCTTCTTTGCACCTGCTGGCTGTGCGTCCAACCACCACGCTAGACAAACCTTGGTTCACATCACAATGACAAAATCCAATCTCTCGAATGGATGAAATCAGGAACTTTTATACCAGGTGCTCAGCTTCTTATTCTATTAGCACCTATGGGGGCCGAGAACAGGAGAGCATCAACGTGCCAGTGAGATCTGTGCAAATCTACAACATGCTTTATAAACGTGTTAAAATAAAACAAACTAGCTAACATTAAATCAAATGTGACAAATCAAATGTGAATATACTACAATAACAAAATCAAACATGCCTAAATAAAGTGAAATAAAGTGGGTCATCCTGTTACATGAAGTAAAAAAGTTGACAAACAACAAAAAATGAATAAACATTCAAAAATGTACGTTTGTTTTCTTGTGCCTTTAAGAAAACTGCCCTCCCTTCAAATAATTTGTTCTGCTGTTTTGGCCAGTGTCCCACAGTGTCATTAAAATAGTTTGTGAAGCTGACTGGGGGAAGGGTTCCTTTGCAGACATCTGTACTGAACATTTCCCCAAATTAAAACAAGGCACGGTATGTTTCTATAAACGTTTTATTATTATCACGAATTGTGGATTGATGAACTGTTTATTTATTTGTTTGTACTGAAGTGATTTTAGCAAGCACATAAATCATTTATTTTCTAGAGTTCTGTATTACTTGATACTTAAGTGTAATAACAAAGTGGGAATGCATTTTTATAGCCACTTAATAATCGTTCTATCATCTTCAGACAGTATACTGTTACAGTAATATCCTATAGTTAGCTTGCTTTTGACTGCACTAGAGTTGCTTACATACAGTACATGTATGAGGATAGTACTGTACTGTTTTGTTTCTGTTTTTATACAAAGTGTGTTCAGAATTGAAAAACCTTATTTACTGTATTTAATTGTAATTCCTAACATCAGTACATTTTAAAATAGATAATAAATACCTGCATTGAGTTATGTGTATTTTTGGGGAGACAGAGGTAAGTCTTATGAAGTTATTTCTGGTTGAACAATAAACTAAATAAATTATTTTACCACATCACTAACAATATCAAATATTCTGTTGCTGTAGGCATCTTTAGAAAATTACATTTAAGTGATAAGTAGAGAGTGCATCAAGTGGTCAAATAGCTAACAGTTTTGTTACAGAAGGAGGTTGAGGTTTGTATATTAGCAAAGTAGAAGGCTGTCTCCAAACAGATTTCCAGCAATGTGTTCTCTACTTATAGCTATTATGTGATGACTTCTGACTTTAAGGCCTGGAATTCACTTTGTGCTGTTCAGCTCTGAATCTGACCTCAACGGAATCAGTCATTCAGTGGCAGGCTGTGTTGCACTGTGAATGGAAACCCTTGTGAGTTTAAAAAAAAAAATCTAAACTGTACTGTGTCCTTTTACAGAATAAACTTAATTTTAATTACAATTACAATAAATGGCCAAAAGATTCTACTGCATATGGTAAAGCCATAATTACAGGGCACATCAAGTGATTGAGGAGATAACTTCATAGTGGATAAAATGGTACACTGGATTCATCTTCTAGTTATAGCTATCATATTATTACATATACAGTGCCGTGAAAAAGTATTTGCATCCTGTCTGATTTTCTGCATTTTTGCACATTTTTCACATTGTATTTGGTCAGATTTTTTTGTGGGTTGTAGTAGTATATAGAGGGAGTCTGAGAGAAAAAATGACACCAAAGTTTGGTGCTTCTTTCATTTGTTTGGTGTGCAAGGTAATCAAACATGCAATCTTCAGGCGTGAAAAAGTTATTGCCCCCCCCCTAGTTAACTCAACCCAATTAAAGGGATAATTAGGGTCAGTTGTTTGAGTACTTTGGTTAACAACCAGGCCTGATTTGGGCCAGCCCTGCCCAATATAAATCTGACTAACTCTGGCCCTTACCATCAGAGTGAAGTTGTCAGCACACAGGTTCTAGAGGCACATCATGCCACGAACAAAAGAAATTCCTGAAGACCTCCAGAAAAAAGTTGTTGATGCCTATCAGTCTGAAAAGGGTTACAAAGCCATTTCTAAGGCTCTGGGGCTCCACCGAACCACAGTCAGAGCCATATTGTCCAAGTGGAGAAAGTTTGGGACAGTAGTGAATCTTCCCAGGAGTGGGTCAAGCATGGTGGTGGTAGTGTCATGGTTTGGGGATGCTTTGCTGCATCAGGACCTGGACGCCTTGCCATCATTGAAGGAACCATGAATTCTGCTCTGTATCAGAGAACTCTACAGGAGAATGTCAGGCCATCCGTCCGTGAGCAGAAGCTGAAACGCAGCTGGATCATGCAGCAAGACAATGATCCAAAACACACAAGCAAGTCTACATCAGAATGGTTGAAGAACAAGAAATTTAAAGTTTTGGAATGGCCTAGTCAAAGTCCAGACCTAAACCCCATTGAGATGTTGTAGCAGGACCTGAAACGAGCAGTTCATGCTCGAAAACCCACAAATGTCACTGAGTTGAAGCAGTTCTGCATGGAGAAGTGGGCCAAAATTCCTCCACGGCACTGTGAGAGACTAATCAATAACTACAGGAAGCATTTGGTTGCGGTTATTGCTGCTAAAGGTGGCGTAACCAGTTATTGAGTCTAAGGGGGCAATTACTTTTTCACACAGGGGCATTGGGTGTTGAATAACTTTCTTTAATAAATAAATGAAATATGTATCACATTTTTGTGTTATTTGTTCACTCAGGGTCCCTTTTATCTAATATTAGGTTTTGGTTGAAGATCTGATAACATTCAGTGTCAAAAATATGCAAAAATGCAGAAAATCAGACGGGGCAAATACTTTTTCACGGCACTGTACATGTTTTAGGGTTTACTGGTTTTAAGTTCCTGTTTTTAAAAAAACGAACAAAAAAAAACACAGTTTGACTTCCAGTCATTGGGCACACAGACAAACATCTGTTTCTATTTTGTGTGTGGAATGTTTATGACATTTGTTTCCAAACTGTATTGTGTTGTTATTGTTTTCACCTAGACTGCTGATCATGGAGACCCTGGCCAGTGCAAACACCCGCTTCGCCCTGGACCTCTTTAAGAAGCTCAGTAATGACAGAAAAGCAGAGAACATCTTCTACTCCCCCCTGAGCATCTCCTCCGCTCTGGCCATGGTATATCTGGGGGCTCGGGGGAACACAGCCGCTGAGATGGCACAGGTGGGTGCTGACAGATTATCTAAAGTTCAGGTTATGGGCCAGATTCTCAGAGCACTTACTGCAAATTGTTTTTAGCACAGTGAACAAAGACACACTTCAATTCTAAAACAATTATGAAACAACTTAAAACTATTTACAAGTCTATGGCAGTGTGCCCCACCCATGTGTGGATTTTGTGTTGTGAGTTAATGTTGGTGTATAGGTACTGGTGCACGGGATATAAATGGGTCTGTGTAGCCACAAAGACCCACAAGAGGTTTTTTTTATTATTATTATTTATTTCTGGTTTGGCAACTTTGCTTTAAATAAAATCATGCTAGAGAATCTAGCCTTATGTTAATAAAACAAATGTGTTATATTTACACTATCCAGCCTTCATTATAGACATGATAACCCTTGAGGATCTTGACACACTTGCAACAAAGATCACTTATTGGGTTTTTGGATTATGTCATTAAAGTTGTTTTGAAAGTAAAAATATGAATTATTCAACAATACTTATTTCCTTCTACTTCAATTAAGCTTACTAGTATAAAAACACCTACTTTCAAGTTAAAATGTGCTGTTGTTTTTGTGAATAGGCCCTCCATAGTGACCCTTCTGGAGATATCCATTCAGGATTCAGCTTACTGCTTGCTGATATCAACAAGCCAGGAGCCCCCTATCATCTGAGACTAGCTAATCGTCTTTACGGAGAAAAGACCTGCAACTTCATCAAGGTAAGCTTTTAAACATGTATGCATCTTGAAAATCTAAAATATTTTTTTGAAGTAAAGTATAATTGAAAATGTGTGCTCTCTTTAATATAAAACTGTACAGAAACAAAAGTAGGGTTCAGGGGCTAAAGATGTAAACATTTGACTAAGGGTTCCAAAAATATGATGAATGAGGACTGCTTGTTTATATTAACTTTAATGTCCTCACACAGGGAATATAATTTGTAATTATAATGTAGAAAATGACAAGATACGCCTTTCGGTATTAACGTCAGGGTTATATTAGACCTATATTTCTCTCAAGCATATGAAATGCTGATTAAGGAATGTTGTTCAGCAAAGGTGATGATGCTTGAATGGTATCTAACATTGCCCTTCCTTAAAAGAGCTAGATAGAAAAGCTATTGTTTTTACCTTGTGTACGCTTGGGAAAATTAACTCATGGCATACAGATGTTAAAATACTGATGCTACAGGTGATTCCTATAGGAATTTACTGATGGCACCAAGAAGTTCTACGATGCAGAACTGGAAACTGTTGACTTCAAAACTGCTACAGAAGAATCCAGACAGAACATCAATTCATGGGTTCAGGACCAGACACAGGGTGAGCTCTTTTAACACGGAAGGCAATATTTATAAATACCTTTTTTTTTTTTTTACTGCATTAATCACATTGATAATGTGCCTACAGGAAAAATCCGGAACTTGCTGTCTGAACTATTTGTTGACAAAGAAACAACATTGGTCCTGGTGAATGCTGTCTATTTCAAAGGAAACTGGGAAAAGAAGTTTGATGAAGAACTTACGATAAAGAAAGATTTTAGACTGAGCAAGGTAAAGGAGATTTTGATCAGGTTTTGTCATTTCATTTACTTTATAATGTGAGGGACATCTTGTAGCCACCAGTGCTATGTTAAATTGTGCCACACTTCCAAATTTAATTTCAGTTTTGAAGAGCAACTTGAAACACCAGAGGTATGTATTTGTAACTAATGTATTGTTGTTGTTTACATCCACTTTGTATCAATTTCTGTTTCAGTCACATCCTGGTGACTTTTTAAAACTTACTGTAGCCTGAAAAGTTCTCAGAATCATGTCTACCATCGAAGCACATCTGGTGAATTAACGTCCAGTCATATTCTCTAATTAGAGGTCCACAAAACATACTGGAAACAAATCAGAATACCATATTTTTCCAGACTGCGTTTGACAGGAACTGTTGTGTGTGCCCATTCACATCATATATGTGCTACACCTCACAAGGTGTGTTTTGCTAGGCCTCACGGTAAGCTGACAGGGTCTTCAGTCTTTGATTTTTAGGTCCTGTGTGAAGTGGTAAAGACAAAGCCAAATCCTGCAGTTGGAGGTTAAACAGGAAACTAATGGTAAATAAAATTACTGTGTTGTGTCTTTTTAAATGTTAACAGATAGAGAGGAAGCCCGTGCAGATGATGTTCCAGAAGAACAAGTTTAAATTCACCTATATCAGGGAGGTACAAACACTCATCATTGAGCTGCCCTACGCTGGCAAAGACCTGAGTATGATCATCCTCCTCCCTGAGAACATTGAAGATGACACCACCGGACTGGAGCAGGTAAGCCCACTGAGAAATAAACAACATGCTTCAGTACATCAATTTGATAGAGTATGTAGCTTCAAATTACATTTTAACTGTTACTTTACATTTCTATTGCTTTCTATCATGGATGCAATCATTCTAAGTGGTTCTCAGTTCTGTAGCTCCTATACTGAATGATATTTACTATCCAACCTTGTCTCATTTATCTTCTTGACTGATTCATATATTAAATATGTACTGTGGCTTTGGGCATTATAGCCCCCTGTCATGCACAGCAAAGCTTTTTCCAAAAAGAACTGCTGACCATAATGCACTTTATATATTAATGTATCTGCAGAGTTTAAAAAAAAACAAACAAAAAAACTACAATGCCATATAAAGCATGTATATAAAGCATGTATATTTTGCTCGATGACGCACGTAGAGGTTGGTCGCACACACACACACACACATATACAGACGTGCTCAAATTTGTTGGTACCCCTCCACAAAAAACGAAGAATGCACAATTTTCTCTGAAATAACTTGAAACTGACAAAAGTAATTGGCATCCACCATTGTTTATTCCATATTTAATAGAAATCAGACATTGCTTTTGATTTTTTATTCAACATAATATTGTAAATAATAAAACAAATGAAAATGGCATGGACAAAAATGATGGGACCGCTAACCTAATATTTTGTTGCACAACCTTTAGAGGCAATCACTGCAATCAAACGTTTTCTGTAGCTCTCAATGAGACTTCTGCACCTGTTAACAGGTAGTTTGGCCCACTCTTCCTGAGCAAACTGCTCCAGCTGTCTCAGGTTTGATGGGTGCCTTCTCCAGACTGCAAGTTTCAGCTCTTTCCATAGATGTTCGATAGGATTCAGATCAGGACTCATAGAAGGCCACTTCAGAATAGTCCAATGTTTTGTTCTTATCCATTCTTGGGTGCTTTTAGCTGTGTGTTTTGGGTCATTATCCTGTTGGAGGACCCATGACCTGCGACTGAGACAGAGCTTTCTGACACTGGGCCGTACGTTTCGCTCCAGAATGCCTTGATAGTCTTGAGATTTCATTGTGCCCTGCACAGATTCAAGGCACCCTGTGCCAGGCGCAGCAAAGCAGCCCCAAAACATAACCGAGCCTCCTCCATGTTTCACTGTAGGTATGGTGTTCTTTTCTTTGAAAGCTTCATTTTTTCGTCTGTGAACATAGAGCTGATGTGACTTGCCAAAAAGCTCCAGTTTTGACTCATCTGTCCAAAGGACATTCTCCCAGAAGGATTGTGGCTTGTCAATATGCATTTTAGCAAATTCCAGTCTGGCTTTTTTATGTTTTTCTTTCAAAAGTGGAGTCCTCCTGGGTCTTCTTCCATGGAGCCCACTTTCGCTCAAAAAGCGACGGATGGTGCGATCAGAAACTGACGTACCTTCACCTTGGAGTTCAGCTTGTATCTCTTTGGCAATTATCCTTGGTTCTTTTTCTACCATTCGCACTATCCTTCTGTTCAATCTGGGGTCGATTTTCCTCTTGCGGCCGCGCCCAGGGAGGTTGGCTACAGTTCCATGGACCTTAAACTTCTTAATAATATTTGCAACTGTTGTCACAGGAACATCAAGCTGCTTGGAGATGGTCTTGTAGCCTTTACCTTTACCATGCTTGTCTATTATTTTCTTTCTGATCTCCTCAGACAACTCTCTCCTTTGCTTTCTCTGGTCCATGTTCAGTGTGGTGCACACAATGATACCAAACAGCACAGTGACTACTTTTCTCCATTTAAATAGGCTGAATGACTGATTACAAGATTGGAGACATGTGTGATACTAATTAAAGAAACTAATTAGTTTGAAATATCACTATAATCCAATTATTTATTATCTTTTCTAAGGGGTACCAACAAATGTGTCCAGGCCATTTTAGAATATCTTTGTAGAATAAGCAATAATTCATCTCTTTTCACAGCTTCTTTGCTTTATTCTATGATATACCAAAGGCATGCAAGTATACATGATAAAATAGCTTTTAATTTCATCACTTTTCAGGAGGAATGAAGCATTATTTCAATGAGCTGTAAGGGTACCAACAAATTTGAGCACGTCTGTATATAGTTGCATTTTTTACTCTGAGCATCAACAATTTACTCAAAGCCTACACTAGTATTTTCTACTATTAGAAAAACCTTGACTTGCATAAAGAAGGACAAACATTGAGTGAAATGGCTTGCATCACTCGATTTTTCAAGGTGTGGTATCTGAAGCATAATCAACAAGTACAGAGAAACATCATCTGTAATTGACAAACCCAGGACTGGAAGACCCAAAAAGCTATCTAACAAGGATGGGCAATACTTGAAGATAATATCCATAAGGAATATAAAGAAGAAGCATTGAATTGACAACAGAACTGGCAGAAGGCACAGGTGTCGTTGTCTATCAAATCAACAGTACGAAGGTGTGACAGAGACAGAATGATTCTTGGTGATAAATTTCCTCTCCTGACCTGTGAAGGCGCTGTGTAAAGGGAACAGAGTGCCCTGGATTGGATGGCCAGACAATTCATTCCCAGGGTTAGACGGAAGTCGGACATCTAGAAAGGGGGCGGAGCTACAGTACACTAAATCATTGACCCGGAAGGGAAACGATGCGGTAGCCGCGGATTGGAGGAGCAGTTGCACTTGTTAACCAAGGGGTCATGATTGACGGTACAAAGGGGACGTAGCGAAGTGATCTGTTCCTTCCGGACAACATTGCACCATTGTTCACGATTAACTGTATTTGCACCACGAGCACTATAGCGCTCACTGTGGACTTATAATCGTGTTTGTGTTATGTGTGGGTGTTTTAAAAAAAAAAAAAAAAAAAAAAAGAAAAAACACTAGTGGAGGCTTTGAGTAAATTGTTGATGCTCATAATGCATCAGAGTAGAAAAATGCACAGTGTGTATAATATATACAGTATATTCCCCCTGTCAGTAACAATAGCCTTCCCTCGGGTCAATCATTTTTATATATATATATATATATATATATATATTAAAGGAAAGAATAGGTGGGTCCAGCAGTTGAAAGGTCCCATTGTCACCTGACATGAATGTAATGAGGAAGCTCAGAGCATGGTAAGATAATTACCGGTATATCTCAATACTGGAGCAAAAATACCCACTCAGAATTATTACAAAAGGAAATGTAAATAATACTGTGACGGGAATGGTGAGTGGTGACGTTAGGCCAGCAGTGCAGGAACCAAAAACACAAACAAGTACTGCAGTGAAAAGACGCGTGGTGCGCAGTTTATTTAAATACAAAAATAAATAAAATATTTAAACACAAAACTCAGTGCTCACAGAGCAAAATAAATATTTAAACAAAACAATCACAAACACAAAAATAACAAAACCCAATACTGAGTTCCGGCTGGGCAGCAGCCTTCACGGAACGTATAGGTTTTAGTTTCGTTTTTAAATTAGCTCCTTGCTCGCTCTCATTCCTCCTCTTGAACACCCACCCTGAGGGTAGAGAGCTGCAGGCTTATATGCAGGTGACCATCTCCTGATTTAACAACAAATTAATCACTTAATTAATTCGGGAGATGGCCACCTTCTGCATGAGGTTTTTAATTATTCCTGGCAGAGGACGAACTCACTCTCGCCTCTGCCAGAACACATTTAAATAAAAATAACAAACGCACAGCTACGCCGTCAAAACAATAATAAACATAAATCATAAAACAAAAACACAAAATAACACAGGGGCGGAGGGGGAAACCCGGTTCTAAAAATAAACAAATAATACATTTAAACAGCAGGACTTTCTACCGCCCTGCTATAAATACATTTTAAAATAATCAATGAAAATGACATTTGAAGCTACTCTTAAATATCAAAAGTGTGATTAGAATTTAAAAAAGAACAATATATTTAGGGCTTCTGTTTTTCGGGTTTTATTAATTGTATTTTTCGGTGCTTATTTTTAGTTATTTTTTAGTTTTATGTAAATCTTTTTTTCGGGGCTTTTGTTTTTGCTATACTGTCTGAAATTAGTGTTTTCGATTACTTTCCAAAATGCTTGAGCGTTTTTCTTTTCTGTCAAAATATGTATAGTTAGTAGTAACTTCTTTCCTTTGCTGTCTTCCACAACGAAATCCCTATGGTCATGGGCACATTCTTCTGGGGTTTTTGTGTGTAGGCATTTTTGACCATTTTGCCACAATTCTGTTTTAAATCCTCAGTATCGTAACTGTAATACAGCTTGAAATCCTGCTAACAAGCCTCCATCCTGATTGTAATCTCGTTTTAAATCTCACAAGCGGAGTCTCCAATAGAAATGTAGTAATGTGCTTTCACTGAGAAGTTGGGGCGGGTTTAAAGTATTAAGAACGAATCAATGATAGATGCAAGTTTTTGTAGTAGGTTTTATTTTTTAATGGGAAAAGGGTAAAGTCAACATGAATTGATTAACCATTTCCACAGTTTTTCCTGTGTTTTCCGGTGTTTATTGGCTATCCACCGATTTCATTTATTTTGTATCAGGGGTGTTTTATTGGTTAAAACCGAAAATCAGAAGCCCTAGATATACTATACATTTTGTTATAATTAGTTCTAGATTTAGAAGGTTAAAAACAATAGCTTTTCTACCTAGCTCTGTTTATGAAAAGAAACATTAATAATGTTACAAAATAGGTCCTTAAAAGAAGCACTTGAGTGTAGTGCCCCATTTGGTTTTGTAATTTGTTACCTCACAAGCTCATGTTTAAAATATTAGCTATTAGTATACTGTACTAAAAAAGAAATACATGAAGAAAAACTCAAGCCAGGTCTGGATTTTAATGAAGTAGAGTATCTGGAAGAATGTGGTAAACATTCACCTAGAACTCATATTTTAGTGTAACATGAACGTGACTGTGTCAGCAACCTGCCATTGTGTTAAAATGATTGAAATGTGTAGCATCACATATTTAATTGAAAGATTCTGGGGATTCCAGAGCTTTATCTGTGTATTTTTTGTGCATGTATTTACATTATAGTGATAATGGTGAGATGAGAGTAGTGCAGACAGGCATTCACACTAACTGCCCCGCAGCCCGCCTTCTGATTCCCCTTTGCCTGATTGTAGACTGGGGCTCCACGTCTGTATCTCGAAACTCCTTCTATTTGGGTTTCCGTGGCAGCTCTTTAGTCCTCCTGAGAAAGGCAGTTAGACTCGGCAATCTGCATGTTTTGTTTTGTTTTTTATCCCGTCTTGCCCGCACCCACAGCCGCACCCACACCCAACTGTCCCCCGACTGGACCCACTGACTCACCTACACAGTTCCCTTATATATACGTCCCCTCCCCATTAATCCGCCACAGCCACTCGCTACTCGAACAGCTGTGGCTGTAATCCCGGTATTAATTTGTCAGGAACTCAGTACACCTGACCTCTACCTACTGTATCACCTCTCTGCTCTTTACAGTGCTTACCTATGTTTTACCATGCTTTCACTATGCTTTATTACTTTGATATGCTAATACTATGTGAAACTTTTATAAGGGACAATAACCAAACATATAGAATATTGAGACTACAAAACAATTTGAAGTGGAATATGCACAAATATTAAAGTAAGAAAAAAAATCTAGATGCATGAACTGCAACATTCAAGGAGACAAACAAAGTAAAGTTTTCCATGTTGAGTTATTTGGATTGGGATTTGGATTTGATTGTGAGACTAATACTAATATCTGGCTTTTGGGCTTGTTTTGACAGCTTGAAAGAGAGCTGACATACGAGAAACTCAAAGACTGGACCAACCCTGAAACGATGGGCAAAACTTTAGTGGAGGTGACCCTGCCAAAGTTCAAGCTGGAGGAGACCTATGACCTCAAGTCGGTTCTGAATAGCTTGGGCATGGTAGATGCCTTTGACGTGAGCAAGTCTAATTTCTCTGGCATGTCATCCAATAATGAGCTGGTGCTGTCGAAGGTGGTGCACAAGTCCTTTATGGAGGTGAATGAGGAGGGCACAGAGGCAGCTGGTGCCACTTCTGCCTCTGCAATATGGGGCCGCAGCGGCAGAGCAAGTTTTACAGAACAGTTTATGGCAGACCATCCATTTCTTTTCTTCATTTGGCAAAACAAAACAGGCAATATTCTCTTCCAGGGCAAATTCTGCTCCCCTTAAAGTGTGCGATATTTACTATTTTATAAAATGTTGTACTTTTCACTTTATTATTTGCAAACATTCAGCTTCCAGTATTAAGATTTAAAATTGCTAGCACTGAGATTTGTATGATACATCAACTGATGTTGGTTTGTACTTGGCTTAAATGTACTTGGCTTAAATAGTGGGCACAGAACTGAAGGAATGAAATGCAATTTTGTGGGAAGTGGACAGATGTTAAAGGGCATACTGTAGCTTTTAAATTACATTTTTACTGTGCTTACCTTCTGTGTGCACTCATAGCTAAAGCAGCTTTTTATATACAAAATATTTGCATCAGAATGCTTGCAAACATTATACAATGGTATAGGGGTAGTAAATAAAATGTAATTTGAAGTTATATACTCTTTAATTTCTGAATCCAGGACAAAAAAACTTATTTAAAAGCAGTTCATAATTTCTTTAGATGTGGTACAGTATGTGTGTCTGTTTCCTGTTTACCGCTGTTCTATTTTCTCAGAACTGTAGTTGAATATAACTGTAGATGTTTTTTAAACCTGTATTTAGTTACATTATTATATTACATTTTTGTGAAAATAAAAGTGAAAACTGTCAAATGCCATTCGGTACTGCATGATTAATGGTCTATATACAGTAAAGCTTCTGCAAACATGATCAGCCTGAATTGTAAATACAAACTGGATAAGTTCACCCTTTATTCAAGACAGTTTTATCACTTGAGTTATACTGGGATCTATTCAATTGATATAAATAACACTGTGCTGTTTTCATTAAAATTAGATTTAAAAAAAAACAAAAAACTTCTACAGATGGTTGTCAAAGATAACAACAATTCTAAACAGGTCCAAATTTAACATTACAGTACCGGTAAGTAATATAATAACCTAAAATAATTAACTTTAACATGGACTTTCCTACTAGATAAAACAGTTGCTCCTTCATAAATAAAACTGCATTTTACAACTAAATGGCATTAAAAATCTCGAGGAAGCTTTCAAAAATGGGTAACAAAGTCAGCATTATGGTTTGTTTGCATGGGACTATTTGGTGTTGCAAACCATTTCTTGGCCCTCTAGAAACCACACCACTTATTTGTATGCAATATTTCATTTCCAGCAATATTCCCCTGAGTGCAGTTATTTATGTTGAATCACAGGGGCTGCTGCTGGCAGATTTCCCTTAAAGGGAAACTTGGTATGGTTTGGAAAACTCAGTTATCTTAACAAATGTGGCATTCTTACAGTTTAGAGTTACAATATGTATATAATTTTCTGTTTAAGTCACCAATCCTTTTTTCAAATAGTTTAAAGAACCCCTGTGTCCTCAAAAGGGTGTGCAAACATGTATTCTCTCAAAGTTTAGCTAGTACACCAGACTGGAACTATTAACCTGTCCCCCTGAGACCTGCTGCCTCCACTAGATGTAGGAATGCCTTCCGTGTGATATTTCTGATGGATTAAATTCAATGCAGACAGGGTAGAGGCTAAAAGTAAGACTTGAGTCCAGGTACTATTTGTCTGGACCCTGGGGAGGCAAGGTCATCACTGTCAGTTGCTCATCTGTGGCTTGCCTCTCAAAATATACTAGTGTTCCCTTTCAAGCACGAAATGTAACCATTACCGAATGGGTATTTACCTCCTAAACACCTGAATCCTGAAAATTGTATACCAAAGTTGCTCACCAAGCCTGTGACATAGTCATGACTCCGCCCCCGAGGTATCAGAAGGACTGCACTCGCAGAGCTCAGTGCAATTTTTCCTTTCAAGACTGACCTGATCGGAGAGCCTTGTTCTGATAAGTACTTTGTTGCTTCTGTCTGTATATATTTTGCATTTTTTGTGTTTTACACAAATTATATGTGATATTTAAACTAATCTCTGTAATCATTTTCTATTCCGCATATTGTGTGCACTACAGCCTGTTGCTAGTTACGTCCCGCTGCAGCATTCTGCCCCGCATGAAACCAGCGGCTTGAGTGGCTCCTTCCCAGGGATCTAGCAACATCAGTAGACTGGCTTTGTGCTCTCCTTAGGCTGCAGAGCTCCAGCTGGAGCTTATTTTATTTCTCATTTTTGCTTTTTAGCACTATACAAGATCATTTATATTATTCATGAATTGTTTAATTACTGTTTTTTGTTAAAGTCTTTTCTCATTGTGTTTTTTTCTGTTTTTACAGATACTATGCACAGGCCTGTATGCAACGTGGTGCTCAGCACATGTGCAGCAAGAGCTGCTGCTGGGCTCAGCAGCACTACGCACGACCGAGATTCCAGCTTCGGTTGTTGTTGCTTGCAGTCTCAGCCCCAGTATCTTGATGCCGTTTTGGTGACAGCTTTTTAGCTTCGCCATTGCAAAGGTTGTTAGTCCATTATAACTATCAGGCTTCACTCAGTTTCGTGCTGTTACTGACTGAGTGGATTTGCCAGTGGGTTTTACAGGTGGGCATCCCTGTACATTGCCACCCGCTGTGACTGCAAACCGGTGGAACCGTAACGAACGGTACCGATCCTGTGCTAAAGTCACCTAACCGACCCGGTGCTGACCCGGTGCTAAAGTCACCTAACCGACCTGGTGCTGACCCGGTGCTACAGTCACCAAATCGGTACCGAACTGGTATCAACCTGGTTCCAAATGGTGCCAAAGCCACCAAACCGGTACTGAACCGGCCTGGTTCCGACCAGGTTCTGAACCTGTACTCAAGCGGTTCTGAATAATTACCGACCCAGTGTTAAATACACCAAACCGGTACCGAACCGACCCGGTACAGATGGGGTATTGACCCGCCCAGTTGATATATATAAGCAGATTGAGGTAACAGTTGTACAACCCTATACTGTATATTGCATTGCCTGCTCCTTGCATCATGTCCGGGTTCTATCCCTGTGAGACATGCAAGGCCAGTCTGCCTATGGAAGACAAGCACAGCAAATTTTGTGCCCCTTTCTCGAAGCAGTGTTTGAGAAGAGTTTATCCTGCAGCTCTAAGGAGCGGTCTGCAGTCCCTTACTCCTGCTCAGCGCTCTTCCCCATCACCCTCTCTTAGAGAGGTGGCTGTGTCCTCACCCCATGGCTCTGCAACAAGGGAGAGCGGACGACGCACCTGGAAAAGTAGCCCATGCAGGAAACATGGTCTTCCTCATCCTCCTCGAGCTCTGCCTCTCCTTCCTCTCCCCCGTGTAAGAGGAAGAAGAGTCGCCATTCCAGGCGATCGGCAGACTCGGAGCAGATGGAAAAGATCTGGGCAGCTGTTTCCCACCAAGGAACTGTTCTCGTTGAGTTACTGTGTGAATGTTCCTCGCCACCTGCTGTGTGGGGCCCAAAGGATTCCGAACGAAGATTGGCCACAGGAGGACATGCTGTCCATCGCCGTATCTGAGAAGGTGGACGAACAGGAGCTGACATTCCCATCTGAGGACTGCAAGTGCCCTGGCCTAGGGGAAACAAGGCAATAATTTTTTGATGACGAGCCTACCGCCTCTCCCATATCCCCCCCAGTTCACCTGGATTTTCTATATGGAATCCAGTCTTCCTGGGACCATCCGGCAACAGCTCCTGATGTTTCACGTTCGATGGACACCCTATATAGGGTGCATGATGTGGAAAAGTTGCCGCCGGTTGAGGCTTTCATTGCTGTCTTGGTCCAGGCGCCTAATGTGGCGCTCCTATCCACGGACACTGCTTGCCCTAATAAGCAGTGCCGGGTTTCTGGGGTGATCCTCAAAAGAGCCTATTAAGCCGGGGTGTTCGCTGCACAGTTAGGGAACTACAGTGGCATCCTGGTAGCCTACCAGTCACATTTGCTGCGGTCCGTCTCTGAGAACCTCAGGCCCTCATCACAACAACTGGATGAGATGCGCCTGGTAAACAAAAACCTGCCCCGTGTGTCCAAACTCAACAGACAGGCTGTAGGCAGAAACCTGTCTGCACTGGTAGCCACCTGCAGGCAGATTTGGCTTTCCCAGGCACGGGTGCCTGACAGGGATAAAACACCGCTGTTGGACGCCCCAATCACGCCAGGGCATACGTTTGGTCCTGCGGAGGATGAGATGCTGCAGTGCTCTCACCACGCACGAGAATCCACTAAGGAGCTGGTTCGCCTGCTTCCCAAGCGACCTCCTCCTGTACGTAAACCAGTGGCAAACTTGGCCCCAGCAGCATCAAAGACTAGAGGCGATGTTAGGTTCTGCCGCTCCTGCACAGAGACAGAAGCCGCAGGCCAAGCCACAGGCCAAGCAGCAACCCTAGAAGTTTTGCCACAGGTCCAGGGCCCCTTCTCAGGGAGCCATCTGGAATATTAGCGTCAGTGCAACACAGACATCTGGCTGCTTACTACCATTCAGACTGGCTATTTGCAGCAATTCAAGCATGGTCCCCCTCCCTTTCAGGGCATGATGACAACATCAGTCACAGGCCCACAGAATGCCACTGTGGTGTCTCAGGAGGTAGCAGCTCTGCTGCAAAAACAGGCTATTCTCATGATAGACCCCCTCCAGTTTGAGGAAGGGTTCTACTCCAGGTACTTCCTAGTGCTAAAGCGGGATGGTGGCCTCAGACCAATCCTCAACCTCAACCTGTATCTGAGCCAGAGGTTTAAAATGTTCATAATGTAACAGCATGTTTCAGTCATCAGGTCAGACGACTGTTCACCACAGTGGACCTTTAAGATGCCTATTTCCACATCCCCATAAAGCCAGCACACAGGAAGTACCTGCAGTTCACCTTTAAAGGGACAGTGTACGAGTTCCGTGTCTTGCAATTTGGCCTCTCCCTAGCTCCATGTGTCTTCTCGAAATGCATGGAAGCTATCTTGGCCCCATTGAGGCTCAAAGGCATCAGAGTGCTCAGTTATCTGGACGACTGGCTAATTTATGTCCAGTCTCCATGTGGCAGTGTGACGGGGTACTCCTCACCCCTGTGCATGTTTTGTATTATTTTGTATTATTACAGCTATTATTTGTATTTTTTAATTACTCGTGAGATTGCGTGACTGTTGGCTTGTAATTATTTAATAAGGTGACAGTCACGCAGATTTATTAAACCTATGCAAAATGTGACCGAGGGGTTAATAAAATAATTGATAGCTAGTTAATCCCTCGGTCACCACTATAAAAGACCTGCAGCTTTGGCTGAACGGGAAGTGTGTTCAGAGGCGGAACGAGGGCTGGGAGGTAAAGCAAAGTAAAGCGTAAAGAGAAACTAAAAACCAATAACAATTGCTACACGTGCTGTTTTACCACCAGCATGATACTTGTTTGTTTCATGTCTGTTTGTTTTGTTTGTCTCTTTTGGCCAATATGCTGTTTTGTTTGTTCTGTGTTTTGTTTCAATCTTTTATTTATAAGCAAGCAGCGCATTCATTACCCCAGTCCTGCCTTGTGTGTGAGTATTGTCTTCCGGGTCTGACGTCATACACCAGCTATCCTGGATCTGGATGTCCCTCTGTCATGGTCTGGCTCTCAGCTTGCATCCAAGACATTGAGGGCTGGATATCTGCCAATTTTCTTCAGCTGAACACCAACAAATCTGAACTTCTTCTAGTAGGATCGAAAACTCAACTCAAGAATCTCAATATTGCTGTCTTGAACCTCGGAAACTGTCTGCTGCTACCTTCCCCCACTGTACAAAGCCTTGGTGTACTTCAGGATAGTAACCTCTCCTTTGATGCCCAAATCTCCTCTGTAGTCAAATCCTCCTTCTACCAACTCCGAAACATTTCAAAGGTCTGTCCCTACCTTTCCCTCCCGGATGCAGAGATACTCTTCATGCATTCATCTCCTCTCGACTCGACTACTGCAACTCTCTCTATGGTGGTCTTCTGTCACGCACCATAAACCGACTGCAGCTGGTACAAATTGCTGCTGCTAGGATCCTTACCAGATATGAAAAACACTGAACTGGCTACCTGTAAAGTTCAGGATTACTTTCAAAGAAAGAAAACCCAGGTATACCACATCAACCTGTTAAAAGAGTGGGTGCCTAGGAAAGAGACAGTTGCTAACCAGTTTTGGGCCTGTTCTATTGTAGAGGAGATAAAGGAGCAATACTTTCCCATTGTTCAGGGACCTTCAACTTTCCCTGAGATGAGTCATTTGTCTCTCAAAGTGCCAAGTGGTCTTTACCAGTTCACTGTGATGCCGTTTGGGCTGCATGGAGCAGCCGCTACTTTCCAACGGCTCATGGACCAGGTGCTATGAGGGGCAGAAAGCTATGCAGCTGCCTACATTGATGACATCGTCATCTACAGTGCATCGTGGGAGGAACACTTGCAGCACTTAAAGGACGTCTTCGAGAGGATCGGTCATGCAGGTCTGGTGGTCAACACCAGCAAGTGTACCCTGGCTAAGGCTATCGTCCAGTACTTGGGCTATGTATTAGGAGGAGGATTAATAAAACCTCAAGTGAACAAGGTCAAAGCCATACGAGCATGTACTCAACCTAACACTAAGAATCAGGTACGTTCATTCCTGGGCTTAGTGGGGTGGTATCGACGGTTCATTCCGGACTTTTCTAATCAAGCAGCTGTTCTGACGGACTTAACCAGGAAGTCTAACCAGGTGCTAAAAATGGAAAGGAATTTATTTTTAAACTTACCTGCATTATGTCTGCGGTTCCGCTGAGTTGTTCTGTCGGGTCGCTCTGTAAAAGAAAAAAGAAAAAAAATGTGTTAAAGTATTAATAGTAGGTGACGCTCTGCTTGCTTTGTTGACAGGAGATGAGTGCACACATCTATTTTCAGCAAGAGAGTTATATCTGCTGTTTATACAGAAATAGTGTTTTTTTTCTAGTTCTGTGTTAATATTCACTATATACTGTATGCCTAATGTTAGTCTATAAGATTAGAACTTTTTCTAAATGAGAAAGCACTGCATTGATATGTAATGCACGCACGCACGCAAGTGGCACGCACTTGCCGATTCTTCCTGAGCAACATCCGAAGAATCCGACCCTTCCTCACCAACTATGCTACCCAGCTCCTGGTCCAGGCCCTGGTACTCTCCCGCCTAGACTACTGCAACTCCCTCCTGGCTGGCCTCCCTGCATCCGCCACCCGTCCGCTCCAGCTCATCCAGAACTCTGCTGCTCGCCTGGTGCTATCTCTACCTCGCTTCGTACACGCTACTCCACTACTCCACTGGCTCCCGATCACCGCTCGCATCCAGTTCAAGACTCTTGTACTAGCCTACAGATGCCTTGACCAGACTGCACCCAGCTACCTCCAGACCCTCATCTCTCCCTACACCCCCACTCGACCTCTCCGCTCCGCCTGCACTAGAAGACTGGCTCTACCTCCGCTACGCTCCCCTGCCTCCAGAGCCCGCTCCTTCTCCACCCTTGCTCCGCAGTGGTGGAACGACCTTCCTACAGATGTCAGGACTGCCCAGTCCCTGACCACATTCCGGCGCCTCCTTAAGACTCACCTCTTCAAAGAGCACCTGTAGAACTCCTCTGTTTGTATCCTGGGACACTATCACCCTTCATTTAAATATGCTTTATTTTGCTCTTATCTGCCCCCTATTTTACTGCATTTAATCCTGTACTTCAGAATATTGTAATCTGCCAAGTGTTTAACCTGTAGTGTGTTGTACTTAATCATATCCTGATGTAACTATCACTATTTAATCATATCCTGATGTAACTTTCACTATTATCTGCTGTATTATTGAATTGTGGTTTGTCACACTTGAAAAAATTATTGTATTTCTTGCTCTTATTGTATGAATTGTATTGTAACACTTGAATGTATTTGTATTTGCTTGCGATTGTAAGTCGCCCTGGATAAGGGCGCCTGCTAAGAAATAAATAATAATAATAATAATAATAATGTAATGTAATATAATGTAAAGGAATGACAGTCTGGAAGCACTGTGTTTCCATAGAAGGAAAAGAAATGTTGTTTTGACATGTATTGTATTTTTATAGATGTCATGACTTGTACCTACCTGTTAATGTTACTGATGGCATCTCCTGAAAGGTGGAGTTCAGTGTGGGCAAGGCTTTAAAAGGCCTCCCCAAGTTCAGTCAGGGAGGGAGAGTTTAAGCCTGAAGGTTGCGTATTGCAGGTGTCCTTGCTAAAGTACTAAAGGTATAGAGTGTTCCTCAGAAGTGTGAGTAAATTAGTCTTTATTTTATACTTTGCTGTTTTAGCGTTTATAAAGTTTCAGTTTAAGACTTTAAAGTATACTGAACTTCCCACAGTTAAATAAGTGGTTTAATACTATACAGCAGTTGGCAACCTTTTGATATATTTTTTTTGTTTAATTATTTTTATTTTGCAATTTTTTATTTTGTTAATTATTTCTGAATTTGGCTGCCTTGAAAAAAAATAAAACATCATTGATCAATGAAACGTCCTGAACACCCGTGTCTTCCTAACATCTCCCTCGGTCATCAGTCCATTCTACTTTTCGACACCTTGTGCCTTTTATTTTGTTAATGTGTTTTGTCTGTACTGTTTAGTGTTGTAAATAAACATGTTCAACGACAATTAAACTGCATCTTTCTTGTCTCTTAGTCTCTCAGTTTGGCCGTGATGCTAACCTGTCACACTCCAGCACAGGCACAGGCCCACACGGAAATTGTCAAGTCCCACCTTCAACGGTGGGTCTTACGGGGAATCATGCGAAAAGCCAGCTCACGCCTTCCCAGACAGCCTCCTTTCTCAGAGTGTGCTTGGACTCTGGGTCCATGCTGGCCACTCTGTTGGATGGCAGAGTGCAGACAATAGCCACCTATTTGGAGCTGTGGCAATGTGCCCCTCCCAGCCCGGCATGCAGGATGAGGGCTGCAGCTGTTGTTGCTGCTGCTGCTTCTGCTGCTTCCTGCAGCTCTTTCTTCCCATCCTCGCTTTACTATTTTTTTTTTTTTTTCACAAAACCCCCTCTCCTGGTCTGACGCTTGGAGGCGCTAGTATCCCACGATGACACCACGTGTCACAAAGACGGCCGGAGTGGGTGGCGTCAGACCAGCAGCAGGAAATAAATAAACAGAGAGATGGGGTTTTGGCGTGATTGCATTTAATTGCATTTAATAACGGAACAGAAAATAAAAGGTTTGCAACAACAAAAACACAGGACACGGCACTTCACGCCAAAATAAAGAGACAAACAAAACGTACTAAACACTTAACAAACGGTGCACGGAGAGACAAACAAACACGGTGAGTATAAACACTTATATTTACGATCTTATTTTGCTATTTAGTTTCTCCTTCTCTCTCTCCCGTTCTCCACTCTCGAACACCCAACCCCGAGTGCTACGTGTCTCTATATATACTGTTGTGCTGGGATTCAATTACTAATTAATTATTCACTTGAATCCCAGCACGTGAATTAATTCTGTGCAACCCCGTGCTCACATATTACATTTAACCAGCACGTGAAGTGATTTGTGCTCTCCTCGTGCCTAAATACAAATCTACACTTTTTAATACACGTGAAACACAGACCCGTTTATATCCCGTGTACCAATCTATACACCAACATTAACACACGCACGCAACATACAACATATAACACACAAATGCACACAGGGGCGGGGCACATTGCCACAGGAGCTCAACAGAGAGCTCACTGTAGTAACATAATAGAAACTCTTGGGCCTGATTAACAGTGTCCCACCACTGTATAAAGCTTACTCTCTTGATGGAAATAGCCGTCGCATACACGTCTAGGCATAGCGCTGGGCAGTGTCACCAGAAGGGAGATCGTCATCACAGACGCGTCCAGCCTGGGCTGGGGCGCTGTGTGGAATGGCCGGGGTGTGTGGAACCCCCCATGGCAGGGTCTCCACATCAATATTTTAGAGATGCAGGCAGTTTACCTCGCCTTGCAGAATTTTTTGCAGGAGATTCAAGGCAGACATGTGCTTGTCCGTACAGACAACATAACAGTGGTGGCATACATCAACCACTAGGGTGGCCTCTTGTCACCCAGTCTCCATCTGTGCCCGCGACCTTTTGCTGTGGGTGCACGAGAACCTCCTCTCACAGCTGCCCGGGGTGATGAACTGGGCGACGGACCTCCTCTCAAGGTGGTGAGCCTCATCTATAAGAGATTCGGCAGAGCAGAGATAGACCTCTTTGCCTCCCAGGAATCAACCCACTGTCTCCTCTGGTTCTCCATATTAGGAGGCAGGGACCCACTGGGAATAGATGCATTGGCACACCAGTGCCTTCCCACCGCTCACCCTTTTATTGTGTATTTATTACATAAATAAATATAAGAATATTTTGTGGACAGTGTGGTTTCGCTTTCGTTTCCACCGGTGTGTATATATGTTTTTCTGTTTTTCATTCTTACAGAGGTAAGTATTGTAAAATTCCGAGCAGCTACTGTAGGCATTCCTACTAGCAGCTCGATGCTGTTTTAGTCCTGCTTCTGCAGTGCTATTGCAAAGGCTTTTTGAAGCAGGCTGTTTCTATTTTCATGTGCAAATTTAGAATTAGCCAGTGGCTGACTCGCAGGTGGGCATCCCTGTTGATTCACCACATACAGTAACTGCGACTCGTCGCTCCCTATCCTTAAGGACCGAGGTTAGTGTTTCGGTGCAGGCTTCTGCTGGTTTGGTGTTTGCACTGACTACACAGTTTAGCCAGTGGCTGACTTGCAGATAGGCATCCCTGCTAACGTGCCACTTGTAGTAACTGCGATTTATCGGCCCCGATCTCGCTTGCGAGTTTGAGGTTACTGCTTCAGTACTGAGTGTCTGTACCAAGTGCATTTGAGTGTTGGTGCTGAGAGTACTGTGTCGGCACCGAGTACACGTGTAGGTACCGAGCGTCGGTACCGAGTACATGTGTAGGCACAGAGTGTCGGTACCAAGTGTCTAGTGCAGTGTGCAGGTGATATACAGTACCAAAAAAAAAAGAGCAAAAGCCCATGATCACATTCAGCAGGGGGCAGATCGACAAGATCTGGGAAGCGGTTTCAAGCCAGCAAGCAATCCCTGCGGAACTGCTGCTCAGCTCCATCGTCACTGCCAGCAGTGTCACCGACTGCTCCGCCTGCACCCTTGCAGACAGTGACTGATGAGATAGATGACATGCTCTCTATTGCTGCCTCGGAGGAGGTGGATGGTCAGCTGGTCCTCCCATCAGATGATGCAGAGTCTGACATGCCGGTGGCACAGCTCTTGCTTTCAGCCGAGCTTATGCCTTTAATGCAGCGAGCGACTGCAGTGTTACAGGTGCCCTGGCCTGCAGCGCAGACTGAAAGGTGCTCTATTTATGATGAACAGCCGACAGTTACCCCTGCTGCCCCTCCGGTCCACCCGGACTCTCTGTACGAGTTACAGTCCACCTTGGAATATCCTGCCACGGCTGTGACGGTTTCCTGTTCAATAGATGAACTATACAGGGTTTCTGGTGCTGACAAGCTGGGTCTTACCCACTTTCCACCAGTAGCGGTCCCCATTGCTTCACATGTTCAGCCTTCTAACTTGTCCTTGCTTTCCAAGGACGCAGCCTGTCCAAACAAGCAATGCAGAGTGACTGAGGTCATTCTCAAGAAAGCATATACAGCTAGTGCTTTCTCTGCTAGGCTGTGAAGCTACAACAGCATCCTTGTAGCTTACCAGGCTCACCTTATCAGGTCCATTGCTGACACCGCAAGCCCTCGTCTCTCCAGTTAGACGAGTTGCGCTTGATCTCAAGGAACCTGCTCAGGCTGTCCACGCTTAGTGGACAAGCTATAGGCAGGAACCTGGCAGCATTGGTGGCTGCACGCAGATAGCTTTGGCTCTCGCAGGCACAAGTGCTGGATGGAGATAAGACCACTTTACTGGATGCTCCCATCACTCCAAGCCACAGATTTGGTCCTGTGGTAGATGAAATGCTACAGCTGTCGTAGCATGCAAGGAAGTCCACCCGGGAGTTGGTGCGCCTTCTTCCAAATCGCAAGCCTGCACCACAGTGGCACCCTAGACCACAGAACAGACTAGTTCTGCAGGCTGCTGCTTCTTCGTGCGGGCCCGCCCGGAGGCAGCCTGCTACCGCTTTCTGCAGTGGCAGGCGTGCTTTTAAGTGTTCTGTGCCTAGACAACAAACACAGGCTTTGCCACAGGCAAAGAAACAGCCCTAGGTCATTGCTGCCACAAGCCCAGAGCTCTTTCTCCAGGAGACACCTGGACTACTGGAACCAGTAGCAAATTGCTTATTCTTTCCAATTTCAATGCGGCCCCCCTCCTTTCCAATAACAACTGTCATGGACCCACAAGCCGCCACCCAGGTGGCTCAGGAGGTAGCAGTTTTGCTGCAAAAGTGGACCATTTACATAGTAGACCCCCCCCCCCCAACAAGATCTGGGGGTTCTACTCCAGATATTTTCTCGATCTCAGACAGGTGAACCTGTACCTGAGTCAGAGACGGTTCGACGGCTGTTGCAGTCCATCAGGCCAGGCGATTGGTTCACCTTGGAGAACCTAAAAGATACCTATTTCCACATTCCCATAAAACAAATGCCAGTTCTGTGTTCTCCCTTTCGGCCTTTCTCTAGCTCCACGCGTGTTTACAAAGTGCATGGAAGCTGTTCTGGCTCCATTGAGATTCAAAGTCCTCAACTATCTGGGCGACTGGCTCATCTGTGCAGGGTCTCCAGTACAAGCACGGGAGCACACAGAACTCGTCACCAGCCACCTACATTGATTAGGTCTGAAAGGGAACAAAGCATAGCGTCAACTAGTGCCCGCCAAGATAGTCACCTATCTAGGGGTGCGCTTGGACTCTGAGCTCATGTTGGCCACCCTGTCGGAGGACAGAGCGGTGAGAGTAACCGCCGGCCTAGAGTTGTTTCAACTCAGTAGTGGTTTTCCAGAGGCTTCTGGGTTTGATGGCAGCAGCGTCAAATACCCTCCCACTGAGTCTTCTACATATGCGCCATCTGCAGCTTTGGTTCAACTACACAGTTCGCCAAACGGTGTTGAACCG
This sequence comes from Acipenser ruthenus, assembly GCF_902713425.1. Lineage (NCBI taxonomy): Eukaryota > Metazoa > Chordata > Actinopteri > Acipenseriformes > Acipenseridae > Acipenser > Acipenser ruthenus. The sequence goes on along the minus strand of NC_081191.1, from coordinate 57,662,500 downwards.
CAGTAAGCTTGTGAAATCAATGTCTACAGGCGCTCTCCTGGTGGAAACAGCCGGCTCATCTACGCCTATGTGTAGCGCTGGGCAGCGTCATCAGGAGAGAGGTCATCACCACAGACGCGTCTAACTCCAGGCTCATCCGGATGGACAACAAGCTTCTGCTGTGGGCACAAGTGAACCTCCTCCCACTCCGGGCAGTCCACCTGCCGGGGGTGATCAACTGGGCTGCGGACCTACTTTTGAGGGGGGTGCAGAGTGGAGACTCCATCCCGAGGTTATGAGCCTCATTTGGGAGAGGTTCAAGAGGGTAGAGGTGGATCTCTTTGCCTCTCAGGAGTCGACATACTTTCCCCTGTGGTTCTCCATAAAGGGAGACAGGGGACCTCTGGCAGTAGATGCTCTGGCACACCTGTGGCCAGCACGTCTACTCTATGCTTTTCCACCGCTTGCCCTGCTCCCTCTGTGTCTGGAGAAGATCAGACAGGGCAGGGCCAGGGTGCTCCCAATAGCCCCTTACTGGCCCAGGAGAGTCTGGTTCTTCTCCCTGAAGCAGCTCCTGAGCGGCCAGCCGTGGGAACTGCCGATGCATTGCGACCTGCTCAGTCAGGTGCAGGGCACTTTGTGGCACCTCAACCCATCGAGCCTGCAGCTCTGGGCTTGGCCCCTGAACGGCTGCACTTGAGCCGACTTGGACTATCAAACAGGGTGTTTGACACCCTGCAAAATGCTAGGATGGTGTCTACTCATTCTCAATATGGGTACATGTGGGGCGTATTCCAGGTGTTTGGCTCGTGGAACCTATGAAATGCCATACTCCAGTTATACTGCAATTTTTACAAGACCTATTTGATGAGGGGAAATCCCTCTGTACTATAAAGGTCTATCTGGCAGCCATTTCGGTGTGCCATGTGAAAATCTACTTCCTGAAGGATTTGCTTCCTCGCTGGAGGTTAAATGTGGTGCTTAATGCACTGACAAAACCTCCATTTGAGCCCATGCATTCTGCTGAGCAAAAATTTGTGTCCTTCAAGACAGCTTTCTTGCTTGCCATCACCTCCGCTAAGAGGGTGAGTGAAATGCAAGCATTATCTATTTCGAAAGCTTGTCTAAATTTTTCAGAGGGCAGAACGAAGGTCACACTTCGTACTAACCCAACTTTTCTGCCCAAGACCATCTCGGCTTTCCACATGAATCAGTCGATGGAATTGGAGGCTTCCATCCCCATCTTTTCCAATCTGACAAGGAGCGCCAACTCCATACACTTTGCCCAGTGCAGGCGTTAGCATACTATGTGGAGAGAACTAAAAGCTGGAGGCAGTCAGAACAACTGTTTGTTTGTTATGGTGCTAAGTCCCAGGGACAGGCTCTGTCTAAACAGTGTCTGTCCAAATGGTTAGCAGGCACAGTACAGACTACATATGAACTGGTCAATCTGCCCCTGCCTGAGAAGCTCACTGGCCATTCCACCAGGGGTCAGTTGACTTCATGGGCATTGTTCCACGGAGCATCTATCCAGGAAATATGCAGTGCAGCAGTGTGGGCATCCTCCCATATGTTTGCCAGATTCTATCAGCTGAATGTCGTGGACCCGCAGAATCCTGGATTTGGCACAAGAGTAGTGAGGGTGGCGTCCCTCACAATATAACATTAGAGGTGAGTCTTAATGTTCTTGGAGCATTTTGTTACACAACCGGTTACTAGCTTGCATGGGGTTGTATACCATGTCCTTGAGACAGCTTGGGTATACTCACCCATTTTGTAATGGTTAATATTCCCTACTTGAAAAGGAACGTTAGGTTATTATTATAACCCTGGTTCCCTGAAATAGGAATATTAACCAATAATTTCGGGGTCACAGCGTTCATGGTCGCAATTTGAAGAAAATGACGATGATTGTAGGGCTGGCTGCTGCTTATGGTAGTGGGGCAGAGCCTCAGCAACGCCTCCCTACTCTGGCGGGAATCTCTGGTATAGAGTTTTTCAGTTTGGGCGTCTTAAAGGGAAACACCCATTTTGTAATGATTAATATTCCTATTTCAGGGAACCAGGGTTATGATAATAACCCAACAATTTCACCTCTGGTGTCATGCTGGGGCAGGTTTGTCTTGTCCATGATCATTTTGATTAATTAAAATATATTAAAATTATTATTATTTTTATTATTTTTAGTGAAAAGTCAGCCTTAATGGAGTACTACTATAGAGCTGGGGCTGGCTTGTTTTTATTATTGGATACTGGATAATATATACCTTGGGGCAATATGTTCTTCATCTAGGAATTACACCGTTAATAACATACTATAGACACCTTTGTTGATGCCATTATAATACTTAATAGAAATAGTCAATATAATACTTAATAGAAATACGTAATTTGCATTTCTCCAAACTTTTATGTATTTTTTAAAAAAACATTTGAAATGTCTAGTTTTTAAAAGGCACATTTTTTTCTTGCATGTTAATTTCCAGCATAAACAAAACACTTTTTTTTAAAAATAGTAAATTATTGTGAATGATGAACCACTAGAGGTCAGTACAAGCTCCTACACATTGTTTTCCGGTTGAACTGCCTTATACACAAGGCCCTTCAGTGTTTTTAAATGTCTCAAATTTTGCCATTAAGTATCGAGATTAATATTGTAGGGCAGATCAAGAAGTTTGCTTGCTTCAATATTCTACAAATACAAATATGTGTCTGACGGTGTAAAGTTGGTGTAAAGTTAACAGACTGCCTTGCTGCATTCAAATGTAATGTTATGGTATTCTGTGTACAGATGTCATTCCGTGCATAAAACACCACACCTAATTCCAATGTTCAAAAATCAAAACAAAATAAATAAAACACACATCCCCCATACTTTTAAAAAAATATTACTGAAATTGCAGAAATAGAAAAGCAAAAAGTGAAATCGCTACAATCTGAGGTCAAAAGTAAAAGATGTTTAATCCTTTAATGCTATTGCTGCACGTCTCTCTGGCTGTAGTATAAATCAATATTTTCAGTTGCCTGAATGGGCCAAATTTCAGGTGACAATCTGTAAACAAAAAAAAAAAGGTATTTCTCACATACACCCCCCGCCCCAGAAATGTAATTAGTGCTAACCAATTTAAAATGTATTTATTTTCTTTGCACTACCAATAATATTACATATCCCCTTTTTCTTCTGTTGAAGGTCTTGCTTGTATTTTGTACATCACTTTGTAATAATAATGCAGATATTTCAAAGACAACGCCATAGAAGTAAAAGTTGCTTCTTCTACTTCCTGGTAACAACTTCCTGGTAACAACTTCCTGTGCTTTGCTCACTTTCACTCTAATATTTAAGGTATAAGAAAATTAGCAAAAAACCATAAAAACCCTGAACACAAGAGAGTTATAATGCTGCAACATGTGTTGATCTGTAAAAAGGATTTTCCCAACAGCACAAGTATAACTCATTAAAAGCTAGGCTAAGTATATGAATATTAATTCTATACTGTCTATAATTCAGAGAATTTTCATTTGATTTAAATGGCCAAGGCATTATATTGTTAGTGATGAAATTAAAAACCACTGACATGTTCTGTAGTTTATGATGTTACCACATGTCATCACATTGCACCCTCAGCACCCAACTACCTACTTTACAATATACAGTGGGCACGTAAAGTAAGTGAGCTCCTTAGAGCAGCTCAGTGGAAGAGCCCACTGCTCAGTTCCACTCCCTCTGAGCAACTTAGAGCACTGTGGAGCAGATTTCATCGGTGATCTGAGTGAGCAGAAAGATTCTCACTCTGAGACGCTCAGTTACTTAACACACCCAGTATAATCTTGACATCAGACAATCTTGAACACACACATCATGGCAGCTGTAATACCCAAACACAACATGTCTTGGATATATTGTGAACTTCGGTAGATGAAGACAAGATGAATACCAGTCTCTTGAAATCTGTAATAAGCGTAATGGGCATCCTTAATGTAGGAAGCTGTATGTTTGCGTTCAACACACAGGACCTGACTGATACAAGCAGCTCTGTGCACACTGCTCCATCTTGAGACTGATCGATGGACAAGAGGAATACATCAAAGCCTATAAGAGAACGATGGCAGAAAATACAGAGCAGAGAAACGGGTTCTGATCCACATTCCCCTCTTCTGAAAGAGGAAGCCTTTTGGTTGGGTAAAGCAAAGGAAATGATAATGCCTCTGGCCTTGCTGCTAGACTACATGGGTCTTCTGAGCCTTGTCTACAAGATATTTATTTGGCTCACTTATAAGACAGGAGTAAAGATTTTCTTTAAACATCATTCTATATGGGAAAGCTGGTATGAATGACTAATTATTTTCAACTGTGATGAAAAACAGATTTACCTCTCTTCCTATGTATGCATTGGACTTGTCTGACCTAAGCACCATGTTACTGGATGCTTAGCTAATCCACTATCCTTGCACTATTGCACTACTATTATGTCATTGTAGCTACAAATGGTCTTAATCCTTGTTACTTCTTATCTCATATTGTATTCTGGTAGTATTTGCACTCACAGTAAACTATACTGCATTTAAATATTGTTTTTGCACTGTAACCTTGCATTCCTCTGTAACATCTGTATGTCGCTTTGGATAAAGGCGCCTGCCAAATAAACTAATAATAATAATAATAATAATAATAATAATAATAATAATAATAATAATAATACCATTTTTGTATAGTTGTGGATGAAATAGCTAGTAACTAAATATTGCTTGCTGTCCAACTAATACGATGTCAAATCTGTAATAAAGACCACCATTATAGAAACACCACTTCTCTATACTTGGGACCTGGGACCATGCTAAATAACCTAAAACCCAAAGGACCAAAAAATCAAGATCACAAGTGACATTTGTCACTTTTCCTTTAGATGAGTATACAGTTTTTAATCAATGACAAATATAATTTAGCAAAAAGTTGGTCACTTTGACCTATTTTCACTATGCAGTACATTCATTTAAGAATGTAAGTTTCATGACAGATAGACAAACAGGATGTCTCCACATTCCACCAGATTATGATCTTAATAACTAAAGAGTGTCCTTTCCAAGTTTCATACAAATTGGTTCATATATATGCGTGATATGCAGACAGTAGGACAGACAGGCACCCACCCTCCATATAACTCCATATTCTGATGTACTGAATAATTTGTGCTAAAGAGTGTCCTTTGTAAGATTCATCACAATTGGGACAGTGGCTCTCCAGGTATACAGTATGTTAAAATAAGTTGGACGTACAGACAGAAAATCAGACAGACAGACTCCACATATCCCGATATTATGATACTGAACAATTTGTGTTGAAGATGGTACCTACTGCAAGTCTGTATCGCCAATGGAGGATAATAAAGATTTAAAATATTGTAAACCTTGACTAGCAATTCTGAATACATGTACAGATATGCTTAGTGGCAAATATCCAGCATAGAGGTTAGACAGCCAGGATTAATGCTTAGAGCTAGCTATTACAGTGCCTTGCATAAGTATTCACCCCCCTTGGACTTTTCCACATTTTGTAGTGTTACAACCTGGAATTAAAATGGATTTAATTGGGATTTTTACCATTTGATTTACACAACATACTTAACATTTTGAAGGTGCAAAATATTTTTTATTGTGACACAAAAGTTAATTAAACAAAAAAGATAAGAATTTGTTGGTTGCATAAGTATTCACCCCCCTGAGTCAATACTTGGTAGAAGCACCTTTGGCAGCAATTACAGCTGTGAGTCTTTTTGGGTAAGTCTCTCCAGCTTTGCACATCTGGATCCTGCAATTTTTGCCCATTCTTCTTGGCAAAATTGTTCAAGCTCTGTCAAGTTGGATGGGGACCGTTGGTGAACAGCAATTTTTAAGTCTTGCCACAGATTCTCAATCGGATTGAGGTCTGGGCTTTGACTGGGCCATTCTAAGACATTCAGGTTCTTGTTTTTAAACCACTCCAGTGTAGCTTTGGCTGTGTGTTTAGGGTCATTGTCCTGCTGGAAGGTGAACCTCTGCCCCAGTCCCAGGTCTCTTGCAGACTGAAACAGGTTTTCACTAGAATTTCCCTGTATTTGGCTCCATCCATCTTGCCCTCAATCCTGACCAGTTTCCCAGTCTCTGCCGATGAAAAGCATCCCCATAACATGATACTGCCACCACCATGCTTCACCGTGGGGATAGTGTTCTCAGGGTGATGAGCAGTGTTGGCTTTGCGCCACACATAGAATTTTGCACTAAGGCCAAAAAGTTCAATTTTGGTCTCATCTTTTTCCACATGCCTTTTGGCAAAATCCAAACAGGATTTGACGTGGGTTTTTTTCAGCAATGGCTTTCTTCTCGCCACTCTTCCATAAAGCCCAGCTTTGTGGAGTGTCCAGGTTATAGTTGTCCCATGGACGGTTTCTCCTATCTCAGCTGTGGATCTCTCCAGCTCCTTCAGAGTTACCATTGGCCTTTTGGTTGCTTCTCTGACTAATGCCCTCCTTACCTGGTCACTGAGTTTTGGTGGACGGCCTTCTCTAGGCAGAGTCGCGGTTGTGCCATATTGTTTCCATTTTTTAATAATGGATTTAACGGTGCTCCGGGGGATGTTCAAAGTTTGGGATATTTTTTTATAACCCAACCCTGATTGGTGCTTGTCCAGAACTTTATCCCGGACTTGTTTTGATAGCTCCTTGGTCTTTATGATGCTGTTTGTTTAGATATGCTCTCTAACAAACTCTGGGGCCTTCCAGAAACAGGTGTATTTAATCTGAGATCATGTGACACTTTAATTGCACACAGGTGGACTCCATTCAACTAATTATGTGACTTCTGAAAGCAATTGGTTGCACCAGAGCTTATTTAGGGGTGTCACAGCAAAGGGGGTGAATACTTATGCAATCAAGACTTTTCAGTTTTTTATTTCTAAATAATTTTGAAAAATATGTAGATTTTTTCTGCACTTCGACATTATGGACTATTTTGTGTAGATCAGTGACAAAAAAATCCTAATTAAATTCATTTTAATTCCAGGTTGTAACACTACAAAATGTGGAAAAGTCCAAGGGGGGTGAATACTTATGCAAGGCACTGTATAGGTAAGATGAATTACTACATTTCTCTGAAGTAATGGAACAAGCAATAAACAAAAGGCTTCTGTTAATTTAAAGTTTGATTCTGCTTTAAAGATGCTCCCCTCACTTTTGTGAAATTGTTTGGGGCATCTTACATACTGTACATATAAACAAGCACTAGTTCTATAGGTCTACGTCAGCATAAAAACCATTTGAATGACCACAACAATCACAGAGCAAAAAAGACTCATCACAGTAGTCCAAAAAATGACCACAAAATGCACATATATAGTCTAGTTAAGTGCTTGTTGTTTCTTTTTTTTTCTAGTGTGAGTGCAAAGAAGAGCAACCAGAATTATCCCGGGTTTAAAAGACATGTTGTGTGCAGACAGGCTAAAATAATTGAATCTATTCAGTCTTGAACAAAGAAGACTATGCGGTGATCTGATTCAAGCACTCAAAATCCTAAAAGGTATAGACAATGTCGACCCGGGGGACTTTTTTGACCTGAAAAAAGAAACAAGGACCAGGGGTCACAAATGGAGATTAGATAAAGGGGCATTCAGAACAGAAAATAGGAGGCACTTTTTTACACAGAGAATTGTGAGGGTCTGGAACCAGCTTCCCAGTAATGTTGTTGAAGCTGACACCCTGGGATCCTTCAAGAAGCTGCTTGATGAGATTCTGGGATCAATAAGCTACTAACAACCAAACGAGCAAGATCGCCGAATGGCCTCCTCTCGTTTGTAAACTTTCTTATGTTCTTATGTTCTTATGTGACAATTTTAGTTAGCAAATGTATTTGACAGAAATGTAAAGTATTTGATCATTTAAATGGTTTTACTTCATTTCCCAGTATACCTCCCTTTCACAGCTGCGCTTACGCATTAACGGGAAAAAGAAAGACATCATTTCCCAGCATCCCTCCCTTTCACATTTTATGTGGCTGCTGTACTGTCTCGCGGTGCAACAGCATACTCTACTGGTATAGGGCGTGTTGCTTGAGTGAGTTGTTTGCATTGCATCTATGCGGCTATCCAATCACGTTAACCTGCAGTCATATGATGCAGTATGAGTCATGTGTTTTACTTGGTGCGTGCGCCTGTGCGTCTGGTTTTACTGGCGAAGTGTCATGATGGCTGGTGTTGTTGACGAGCCTGTCACTAAAAAGCAAAAAAGACCTGCAAGTACCTAATGCAGTGGGGCAAAAAATGGATTCAATCATATGCCCATGGTCAAGTCATCCAATTAGGATTAGGGTTATAATTATGATTTCACAGACATTTCGCTGACCTGTTTATACATTAAATACACCTAATATTTCAGAGCACTATAAAAGCCTAAAAATAGTGGTAGTTGCATCCTTACTAAAACAGAGTGCTATCATTTGTTAAAAGGCAAGCATGCAACATCTCCCAACAGTTGCTGCTGACATTCTCTGTCTGGTGTGGACTTGCCCATACATTGAGACTGCACGTCTGCATCCACTGAATTGGTTGGAAGTGTAAGGCAAAGCTTTACCAAGTTATACAGATGTGGAAATCGATTAGAAACAGTCCCAGAACTCGGTTACCCAAAAGTATCTGGCATTCTTTAATAAAGTCTATATATGCAGCACGTTCGTTGTCATGTTATTTGTCCCATCCAGGAATTTATTTGATCAGTACTGAGTCAAAACAAAGAAAACGTGCCTAGTCGGGTCTAAAATTCTAACTGTGTTTAAAAAGTAAACAGCAGGTTGTTTGAACCAAGGTAGCTGTGCTTGATTGTAAATACAGTGTTGATTTAACTTGGGTACAACCAACGCAGGAATACTTTTTTTGTCTGTGCTGACTTTCCAGTTTGTTTTCTGAAAGCTGTTGTTTGTTTTACGTTCTGTTCAGCAGCCTATGTAGTAGCTTTTTGTTTAATGTGTGATTCTGAAGTTCTAGTGATCAATCGTATTTTCTTTAAGTCACATTACAAGATGTGCAAAACAATTCCCTCCATCTGCATGTACACCTTGTTTTGCTTTGTCGCCCATTTTTGGTATTTTACTTCCAATGCTCAAAACAAGATTTTAGCAACCTAAATAAAAACAATGCAGCTCTGCCTGTGTCCCACCTGCTACGCACAGTACAGCAGGTTAACCGCTTTGGAGTATTTTTTTTTAAAATTATATTTCTCTAAGGTTTTGTTTTTACCTAAGTGCAATGCACACAGGAAGGCGAAGGAATAAAAAAAGACTATCTACAGAAGAAAGATACCTTGTTTGCGTCACTTGCGTTGTGCAGTAGTTCATGAGGTTTCTTTCCTCCCCACACCAACTGAAAGTGTCCTGATTTTTCACTCCTGCTATCTGGTCACCCTACAAAGAATGGACCCCTGGCTCCCCGCAGAACCTCACAAACAGCAGAACACGTGCCAATGCATAACATAAATTCAAGGAAGAAATGACATACAAGACAAACAGAGAGGGGTTAGAAAGAGTTAGTGTGTGATGGTTTATGTGTTAGGTAGCCCGTACTCCGGGCATGCTAGCTATTTTTTGATGAGGTGTGGCAATGTCAGTAGGAGATAAGCGAATATATGTGTCTACTACACCATATTTTTTTTTAGGTGGAGATAGATGTTAGCCATTGAATCTGTTACATCTGTTAGCACTGGCTGCTGAAGTGGCTGCACCAATTCTAAACGAATGGGGGATATAGAATTGTGGCAAAAGGCCTGTTATGGAGACGAGAGTGGTTAAATGTGATGAAAACCAATGTTGAGGTATGACTGAGCGGGAGGAGTCGATGGTGGCTCTGATGGAAGAAAATTGAAGGAAATGTACTTTGTCATGGGAGTGTAAGGGCATATTGGAGAATTGATTTTTGATTATTATTATTATTATTATTTATTTCATAGCAGATGCCCTTATCCAGGGCGACTTACAATTGTTACAAGATATCACATGATTTTTACATACAATTACCCATTTATACAGTTAGGTTTTTACTGGAGAAATCTAAGTAAAGTACCTTGCTCAAGGGTACAGCAGCAGTGCCCCCCACCTGGGATTGAACCCACGACCCTCCGGTCAAGTCCAGAGCCCTAACCACTACTCCACACTGCTGCCCTGATACTTGAATAAAATGTCTATGATGAAATTGGTCGGTTTTCGAGGTGCGGAGCCAGAACTGAAAAAGGTTGCAGGAACGTATGCTGGAAGCTGATGTGACAGTAAACTCTGAGCATCTGAGAAATCCGAAAAATGCTGTTGAACACATGACTTCCATAACCAGGTCATCAAATGGACAGAAGCAGCCTTTCTGGAGGGTAGAAATTAGAGAAGGTGGGCTAGGGGGGGAGCTCTTGAGGATCCCTCTGAGTGTCAGATGAAATGTTGGAATGGATAGGAGAGTCATTAAAAGTACTGGTAGCGGGAGCCAGATGGAGAGAATCCCTTGCATAGACGATAAAGGTTTAAGGATTTTTGTCTAAGTATTACCCTGACTTTGAAGCTCTGTTGGCATGTGGCCCGAAATACACCCATGTAGGGAGTAATTGGCTTTTCAGAACTCGGAAGGATGATAAAACCTGTGTTTCTGCTTAATAAGCTGTTTTGAGCCTATGTACAAACTATAATCAAACCAATAAAAACTGGTTCTAACTTACTTTTGTTAAAAGTGACATGCTATATGACTTTAGGTAAGTGTCACAGAACGCATAATAACACACTATTGGAACACGTAGGCTTTTTCTGATAAACACAGACCTTGTGTAGGGCAGTGTACACACTGTACAAGTTAAATGGCACAAGCTCTTACTGTTTCATCAGCCTTTGTTCCTTTTCATTATACAACCTGTTACTTATGCTTCCCATGTAAATGATGAAGGAAGTGAGAAATCATTGAAACTGTCTGTAAACATGTGATTTTCCTGTGTTCAATGTAAGCTCTGCATCAATGCAGGGTTAATGAACTCTTAAAATTAAGCTGTACATACCGGTGTACATCAGCAGTTTGCAATGACCAGCCTTGACTTTCGACCTTGTGATGCGTGGGTATAGCACTATGCTGCCTGTGAGAATTGAGCAAAACTCAAAGCATTGTTCTTAAATATAACTGATTTCTGCTGACACTGGTAAAGTGAAGAAGAAATGCAAATGTTAACTTTCAATGTGCGTTGTCTCCCACCATGCATCATGCTAGGGAAATAAGACCAGATTTGGTCAAGGGAATTACGTAAGCTAGTTGTATAGCTGTGCTGTTCAAAGTCATTTCCACACTCAGCTCAGAATGCCAACAGCAGGAAAAAGATTTTTTAAATGGTTGATTGCTTGAGCTGGAGGGTCTGATGGAGGGGATATAAGAAGGAAATTATCCATTAAGTGGAGGAGAAATGGAACATGGTAGGAGTTGAGGAGAATCCAGCAAAGTGCTTCGGAGAGCATGTCAAATATTTTTGGGCTGCTGCGGCAGCCGAATGTAAGCTGAGTAGCCAAGTAGCATTCACCCTCCTAGTAGATACCAAACAGGTGGTGAAGGGAGGGATGGATGGGCATGACTTTAAAAGCATCTGGATTTAATAGCAAACAATGCATTTTTAATATCTGCAGGTTTTGTGGTAACAAACAGCAGTGTTGAAATTATTACAAATCTGTTTGGCGCCGGAGAAGTTGATATTGCGACCGTATCTGTCCTGAATTGTGGATCTGTTCGGTGGAGGTAATGAATGGATGGGGTTTGGAGCGGATAATCTTGTATTAAAGCGTGGAGGGGAGGAGCGTTGACCAGGTTTGATGAGCTTGCAGCTGCTTTTGGACAGAGGGAGGTAGGATGTGATGTGAAAGCACAGACGCCACAAGCATTAGCTTGTAATTTGCTGAAGATGCGGTTAAAGAGATCTAAGTCGGGGGAAGACCAGTCGATAATATGGTTATCTGATGATAGAAGAGAAGCAGCTTTAGCTGAGAAAGTTTTGTTGTGCTCTTAGAACATGGTACCCCCATATCTTAGAGAGAGTTCCACGATGTAGAATAGATATTGATCCAGCTCGTGGTGGCGGTGTTGGTAAACTGAGCAAAGAACATCACGGTAAATGGAAAAAGCGAGGACGAACTCCCCCAGGGTTAAATTCTTCAGCAGGCGTGGGTCACGGGATTTGAGGGTAACTGAAAGGTCCCCGCAATCAATTATGCGGTGGTCCAAAAACACGGCAATGAGTTGGCAATGATTATGGAGACCAAACTGATATTTTTACCTTTGATTATTTGTTTCCGAATATATGCTGAAAGGGAATGACGCTTAACCCTTTGAGTAGTACGAACGTTCACTGCTCTGTGGTCCCCAGGGAGTAAGAACGTACCGGTACATTCTGCAACTTTAAATTTGAATTACTGAGCCTACAAAACTTCTGATAACAAGATATTGTAACACTAGGTTTCTGTAACACCTTTTATTGGTCTCTTGTACCCTCTGCCAGATATTAACTGAATTACATACAATAAACTATCACAAAAATGGCGAAAATTGCTCATTGAGAAAGAAGTATTAGAAATAATACTGAATTGAGATTCCGATTTAAATTCAAATACATACAATTCTTCCACTGAATCGGATGTCAGCGAGTGTGTCAGTGAAGAGGTAAGTGAAGAAGATTTACCATCAACATCAAGCGACAACGAACAGGCGGTGCCAAGCTCTGTGCGTTGCTCCATGCTTCAAGGAGAATCATACACTGAAGCATTAGACAATCTCACTCCCTCGGCCCCCACAACCTGTTTACCCGGATATGATTTATTCATGTCTCTCTCTCTCTCTCACTCTCTCCCTCTAGTACAGCCTTTTTTTTTGTTAGGACGTGTTGTTGTGGTTGTTCCACTCCGTTGTTTACCTGTTATTTTTTATTTTGTTTGTCAAAACCTTTCCCTATGACAACATAAAACATTATATTTATTTGTTTTATTTATTTACGGTAAAAATTATTTGTCTGTATTTCATCAGTATTCATTACATACATACATACATTGGTTTTCCAAGTTGTCAAACCGGGCGTTGATAGAGTTTGTTATGGGGAAGCAGTGTGGAGTAGTGGTTAGGGCTCTGGACTCTGGACCGGAGGGTTGTGGGTTCAATCCCCAGTGGGGGACACTGCTGTTGTACCCTTGAGCAAGGTACTTTACCTAGATTGCACCAGTAAAAACCCAACTGTATAAATGGGTAATTGTATGTAAAATAATGTGATATCTGTATAATGTGAAATAATGTATAATGTGATATCTTGTAACAATTGTAAGTCGCCCTGGATAACGGCGTCTGCTAAGAAATATATAATAATAATAATAATATGGGCTGGATGAGGTCTTTTAAATCGTTACAGATGCTCTGATGAAGGTGGGGAACGAATGGGATGGAACAGGGATTTGAGAAGGCTCTGTGAGGTCAGGTGCGGAGTGTCAGCGGGTAAGGGTCGTCTGCTTCAAGTTGCTTGCAGGTGAGGAAAGATGGGCTCTGCGGATATAACTTTGCAGAATAAATTGAAGAGAGCCAGGTGTTTCACTGCCGACGGGAATGTTGATGCCTTTATCAAACAAATCTTTTAAAAGTTTGGTGATGAGCCTAATAAAGTATTTTCTAATTATTTTTTTACAGTTCATCATTGAACTTCTGTAAAAGTGTGCCAGCCATTCTGCCCAGAAGTTTGTAAATGACGTGATGCATGGCCTGTACACCACAGAGTATATGTCGAGGCTCAGTGGAACTGGAGGGCGGTCATCACAGTGTGGCATGGAGGCAAATATTAAAACAAGTATTCCAAAGAATGAATTGCTTGCAATCATTTATAAGTTGCAATATAACAATTTCAGTATTTAATGTTGAATAATGAGATAACAGAATTTAAGTAAGTAATATGACTAACATTACAAGTGTTTATAAACAGTTACATCAGCAGTTTTTATTTATTTTCTTTGCATTTCATTAACATTTCCCTTTTCAGTCGATAAGATTTATTTTTGTCATATGCATACATTCCATTAAACCTTCAAAGGTCCTAAAAAATTTGCTTTTTTAACCTTTAATCTAAAATGTTGAAATTATGCAATGTTCAATAATATGCATTTTCAATTGGCATTTCATTTTCAGTATGACATGGTGTAGCAGGGCAGGAGCACATGAAGAGTGTTTTTTGTGTGGATGTATATTTGTAAATACTGTTTGTTTCTTGTAAATAATTAATGAAGTACCTGACGCTCCTGGGAGAGCCTGTGGAGTAGTGGTTAGGGCTCTGGACTTGACCCGAGGGTCATGGGTTCAATCCCAGGTGGGGGACACTGCTGCTATACCCTTATACCCCAAGGTACTTTACCTAGATTGCTCCAGTAAAAACCCAACTGTATAAATGAGTAATTGTATGTAAAAATAATGTGATATCTTGTAACAAATTTAAGTCGCCCTGGATAAGGGCGTCTGCTAAGAAATAAATAATAATAAAGTGGGACCTCCATGCCTTAGGGAGTAGCACATGCCGTTTTCACAGCACCTTTATTTTGAAAGTTCTTTGCACTGTGTTGATTTGGGCATTTTGTATGCTGGCCATATGTCCTCAGTGCACTACCATTGTTGGTAGAGTCAAGTGAGCTGTTCTCACTGTGTGTGTGTAAATAAACCTGCTCGCCTGCAGGGGTGTGTCATCTTCAACCTCCATCTCGATCTCCTGCCTGTCACTCAGCAGTGAATGCACGCACCCACAAGCCAACAGCCTGTTACACATGGCTTCATTAATTGGTTGCATTTATTTTTTTTATAGCGGCAGTAAAAAAGGAATTATCTGACCAGACGGAAGTTTAAAGTTTAATACAACAAAAAGGAAACAACTGTACAAAGGTTGTGCAGAGGCAGCAGGCAAATGTATATATGTTACATTTAATAAAAAGGGAGTTCTGTTTTTATATTTTGCCTTGTGTCTTCAGGTAATAATAGCGAAAAATGGTTGTCAGAGTAACAGTCTGTATTTAGGTGTTCAATAGAATTAAATAACTGAAAAATAGTACATTTTCTTGTGGAGTAAAGCATATATTGTAAAACTGATTTTCTGCTTAATTGTGTTCATGTCTTTGAGCTGCTTTGTTACTGCAGTAATTCAGAAGAATAGTGCAGAGTATTAAACAACAACCCTTTATAAAGAATACAGAATACAATAATTAATTTTAAGAAATACAAAACAGCCACAGAACCAGTATCTTCTGCAGTAGGACCAGTATTACAAAGGTTTCAGCGTCTCTGGGCATTCCCAATCACGGCAACCCGAATGCACAACCAAGCGCAGCACTTATGGACCAAGCAATCCCCCAAGCCCCGCTTCTCAGCCACTCAGAGAGAGGGAAAGCTAACACACCCTCTTCCCCACCTCTCCGTGTCATCGCCATGACTGACAGGCGGATCTTACGAGGCTGCTGCCCTCTTCCTGCAGAACCATGAATGCACCAGACAGTCAGCACAGATCTCTCCTGTTACATTGGCAAATTGTTCGATTACTTTATTATTAAAGTCAGGAATGTCAGCCATCATATATTTTGTCAATTGATAACGTGTGGTAAAGTGGCTGCTGAGTGAGAACAGGTGCAGAGGTGATGCAGTGCAGAAATAATCACAACCAGGAAACTATAATCCGTTTTGGAAAAGGGGTCTTTTATTTTTAATCCTGGTCTGGCGACCAAACAATAAACCTCCGGCAATACACACCAATGTGTAAATCACAGAGGTAACAATAATAATGGGTTGTAGCCGAAATAATAAGCACACGTTATCTACCCCACAATAATACTGTACACAATCACCAGTCCAGGTGCGTGCAGTAGTGCTCGTGGTGGGTGATAACAATTTATTAAGTGACTGTGGTGTTGTTACAGGTAGTGCTGGCCCAAGGCGACATTTCCTGATATATGTTAGCCATCTAGTGATTCACAAACAAAGACATTTACTAACAATGACAAACAAACAAAAAACACTCATGAATACTTACTATGATTCGCTGGGTCTCTCCCGGTCCCTCCAGTTTCTGTCTCAAAACCAAGCGAAGGAATAGACTGCGATTCTCCTTCCCCTTTTATGCTTTCACACATGACACCTTGGTAAACGAGTGTAGCTGTCTCTACAATCTGCAGCTGCTACGTCGTTTCCCCTCCGGGTCAATACGTTCCTGCAACAGTCTCGCCTTCTTCCAGACTGAACGACTTCCCGGCCCTGAGAAAGAACTGTCAGGCCAGCCCGTCCAAAGAACTCTACCAATGAACCAAGATTCATTATATTTCTGTCACACATGGCTAAAGCATTTAATCGTTCGGTTTTCATACTGTTTCTCAAAAAGGTTTTTGAGAAACACCTCTCTGCCTCTGCTGTAGTCATCAGAGTGGTAATAACTATCTTCAGTGTTTTGTAATCTCCGGAAATGTTCTGTCCAAGTTGTTATATATCATCAGTTCAAGCATACTTAATGCATTTTCAGCATTTTTAAAATCTTCTGTTTCATACACTGTTTGTAAGTGTTACAGGTTCCAGATCTGCATCTGACTGGGTCCTGTACCTGAATTGAAATAAATAGAGGAAACACAGTTTTATGTTGTTATTCCTTCTGGCCGCATTTACACACAATATTCAAACTTTTCATTGTTTCAATACAATTAATTATCAGCAGCATGTAGCTCGTTATTTGTAAATTGTATATGATAATCAACAAACATACTGTTAATAATCATCAGTGACAAAATTTTACAGTTTTGACTTTGAATCACATTTTAGTTTGCACAGTACCAGCTTTAAATATACACATGAGCCTAACTCACTTAGTGCATACTTTTGTTTAAAGTTACAAAAATAAAGCAAAGTAAAAATAAAGCAAAATAAAAAATGCATTCATGCATAATCTAAATAAGAAGGGTAAAACCCAACAGAGCTCAACCAAGTGTGTGTAAAGTGCTGCAAAATCCAGGACTTGCTTAAACTAGTAAGTATGCTAGAAATGGAGCTGGAGGAAATGAGACAGCAACAGGAGCTTGAGGAGCTGACACACACACAATTCATGGAGGCAGCAGTGTGGAGTAGTGGTTAGGGCTCTGGACTCTTGACCGGAGGGTTGTGGGCTCAATCCTCAGTGGGGGACACTGCTGTTGTACCCTTGAGCAAGGTACTTTACCTAGATTGCTCCAGTAAAAACCCAACTGTATAAATGGGTAATTGTATGTAAAATAATGTGATATCTGTATAATGTGAAATAATGTATAATGTGATATCTTGTAACAATTGTAAGTCGCCCTGGATAAGGGCGTCTGCTAAGAAATAAATAATAATAATAATAATGAAAGTCTGCACCCCAGCAGACTGAAAGCCACCAGGGAGATGGAAGAGGGTCGAAACAGCTGGTTTCAGATAAGCAGAAGCAGGGAAAAAAGAAACTTCGTCAAACACAGCCAACAGAAATCCAAACATCCAACAAATTTGAGCCACTTCAAAATTTCGATGACCAAAACCAACATCAAGAGAACGAAAGGAACAACATCCAGGACCCTATAAACAGTGCTGGCCAGGCAGTAAAAAGAAGGGAGGTCATGATTGTTGGGGACTCCATATTGAGAAACACAGCAAGTTCAGTTCACAGTTTGGACCCTCTCACTACAACAGTTTGCTGCCTTCCAGGAGCCTTTGTCACACACATCACTGAGAAGGTGGACAGGCTCCTAGAACGAACAGGAGACGACCCGGTAGTAGTCGTCCACATCAGTACAAACAATATTGGAAGAGACAGGCCAAGATCCCTGCAAAACAAATTTAGAGAGCTAGGAAGGAAATTAAAAGACAAGACCAAAACTGTGGTATTTTCTGGGATACTTGCAAAGGACCATATGAACAGCTGGAAATACAAAATCAAAATGCATGGCTAAAATCGTGGTGCACACAGGAAGGCTTCACCTTTCTTGAACATTGGAGCACATTCTACAAGAAGGACTATCTATACAGGTGGGACGTACTGCACTTAAACAAAAAGGGAACCAATCTACTCGGAGAAAGAATCCTTGAGGAGGTCCAGAAGCATTTAAACTAGAAAGGAAGGGGGGAGAAAACAAAAAAAAAAAACAGAAGGGAGACCACATCAAAACAAGGGCAACAACTCAGGTAAGACAACTATTAAATGTATTTATCTTAATGCTAGAAGTCTCAGAAACAAAATGTTAGAACTTGAAGCTACTGCACTAACAAGTAACTATAATGTGATAGGTATTACAGAAACGTGGTTGTCTGAGAGTGATGGAGACGAATATAATATTAGTGGGTACACACTGTATAGGAAAGACAGGCAGAACAGAAGAGGCAGAGGGGTAGCGCTATACATAAGACATAGTCTTGAAGCCCAGGTGTTAAATATGGACAAAGAAAACAACGCCGAATCAATATGGGTGAGAATAATGGACAAAAATCCAAAGGGCATAATAATAGGAGCATGCTATAGACTGCCAAATTCAGACGCCAAGCAAAGTAATCTGTTATACAATTAAATTAGAAATCCGTGTAGAAAAGGAGAAGCCATACTAATGGGGGATTTCAACTTCCCCCATATAAAATGGGAAAACCCGGTGGGGTGCACGACAGACGAAATTGAAATGGTGGAAATGACAAATGACTGCTTCTTAACGCAATTTGTCAAGACACCGACTAGAGGGGAGGCATGTCTTAATTTAGTCTTTTCAAATAACAAAGACAGAATAACTAAAACAGAGGTCAGAGAGCCATTGGCAAACTCAAACAACCACAACATGGTCTCATTTGAAGTGTTTTTTAAAACCCCAAATGTAATGACTAAAGCTAAGGTTTACAATTTTAGAAAAGCAAACTATGAAGGTATGAAACAGAAACTAACAGAAGTAGATTGGAGTAAAATAGTGAAAACATCCACAGAAAAAGGATGGCTGTTTTTAAAAAATGTAGTACTAGAGGTGCAAAACAATTACATCCCAAAAGTAGACACATCTAAATCTAAAACAAAATGGCTAAAATGGTTTAATAGATCAATTAAAAAAAAAATTCAGCGAAAAAAGGCACTTTAACAAAGTACACAGAAAGAGTACTTGGAACTGCAAACGCAAGTCAAAAAAGAAGTTAGAAAGGCCAAGAGAGAGAGAGAAATTAACATTGCTAAGGGGGCTAAAACCAATTCCAAAATATTTTTCCAACATTCAAAGAGGAGGTTAAATGTCTAAGAGACACAAATGGCAAAATCATAGATGAAGAAAAAAAAAATAGCACATATATTAAATGATTACTTTTCACAGGTTTTTACAAAGGAGGACACTGACAACATGCCCCACATGTCGACCTGTTCCGATCCAGTTTTAAATAACTTTAGCATAACAGAGGCAGGAGTGTTAAAGGGACTAGGAGCTCTTAAAATAAACAAATCCCCTGGGCCGGATAAGATCCTCCCAATAGTACTCAAAGAAATGAAAGAAGTTATTTACAAACCGCTAACCAAGATCATGCAACAGTCTCCTGACACAGGGGTTGTACCGACAGACTGGAAAATAGCAAACGTAATACCGATCCACAAAAAGGGAGACAAAACCGAACCAGGTAACTACAGACCAATAAGCCTGACTTCCATTATATGTAAACTTATGGAAACTATAATTAGATCCAAAATGGAAAATTACCCATATGGTAACAATATCCTGGGAGACAGTAAGCATGGTTTTAGGAAAGGGAGATCGTGTCTAACTAACCTGCTTGATTTTTCTGAGGATGCAACATCGACAATGGATAATTGCAAAGCATACGACATGGTTTATTTAGATTTCCAGAAAGCATAAAAGATTAATTCCCAAACTGAACGTAGTAGGAATTCAAGGAAATGCATGCACATGGATTAGGGAGTGGTTAACATGTAGAAAACAGAAAGTACTGATTAGAGGGGAAACCTCAAAATGGAGTGAGGTAACCAGTGGTGTATCACAGGGATCAGTATTAGGTCCTCTGCTATTCCTAATCTACATTAATGATTTAGATTTTGGTATAGTAAGCAAACTTGTTAAATTTGCAGACGACACAAAAATAGGAGGAGTGGCAAACACTGTTGCAGCAGCAAAGGTCATTCAAAATGATCTAGACAGCATTCAGAACTGGGCAGACACATGGCAAAGGACATTTAATAGAGAAAAGTGTAAAGTACTGCACGCAGGCAGTACAAATGTGCATTATAAATATCATATGGGAGATACTGAAATTGAAGAAGGAATCTATGAATAAGACCTAGGAGTTTATGTTGACTCAGAAATGTCTTCATCTAGACAATGTGGGGAAGCTATAAAAAATGCCAACAAGATGCTCGGATGTATTGTGAGAAGTGTTGAATTTGAATCAAGGGAAGTAATGTTAAAACTTTACAATGCATTAGTAAGACCTCACCTAGAATATTGTGTTCAGTTCTGGTCACCTTGTTACAAGAAGGATATTGCTGCTCTAGAAAGAGTGCAAAGAAGAGCAACCAGAATTATCCCGGGTTTAAAAGGCATGTCGTATGCAGAAAGAATTGCTAAAAGAATTGAATCTATTCAGTCTTGAACAAAGAAGACTACGCGGTGATCTGATTCAAGCATTCAAAATCCTAAAAGGTATAGACAATGTCGACCCAGGGGACTTTTTTGACCTGAAAAAGAAACAAGGACCAGGGGTCAGAAATGGAGATTAGATAAAGGGGCATTCAGAACAGAGAATAGGAGGCACTTTTTTACACAGAGAATTGTGAGGGTCTGGAACCAACTCCCCAGTAATGTTGTTGAAGCTGACACCCTGGGATCCTTCAAGAAGCTGATTGATGAGATTCTGGGATCAATAAGCTACTAACAACCAAACGAGCAAGATGGGCTGAATGGCCTCCTCTCGTTTGTAAACTTTCTTATGTTCTTATGTAACTGTTTCCTCTAGTACACTGTCCAGGAAAGCTACCTGATATTCATCAAAACGGTTACTCTGCAGCAATTTTGCAGAGACAAGGTGCTTCCTGAAGGCAAACCGTTCCTTTGCATTAGAGATGATGATGTCACAAATTTGCAAGGCAGCTCTGTCAGAATCTTCTGTAGTATTTGGTCCCCTTCCTCTTTTTGGCATTGGTGGCAGGTTCTCAGGGAGGCTGGATTCCAGTGTTCTAACAGATGCTCGGATGCACTGAATGTTTTGAACAAATTGAGTTACCGCTTCATTTCCATCAACAGATGTAATATTTCTTGCCTGGAGTTTCCCATACAAAATATCCACCTTCATTATTATCTTTTGGAACAAGTACAAGAAGTACAGAAACTCTCTGTCCACGAGGCTACGGCAAAAACCATTAGCTTCTCTAGCTGTGTGTGGTGGAGTGTCCCGCCCCTATATATTTATTTATTATTATTTGTATTTTTGTTTTCGGCGCAGTTCAAAGCGCTGCGTATTTGTTGTTGGTTTTATATTTTAAAAACCTTGTGAGGATGCGTCCATATGGGGCAGGATGGCTTGCAGTGGTGAGGTGTGGTGACGTCACGGACCAGGAAGTAACAGAACCAAAACAGTGGATGGGCGGGTGAAGCTAAATGCTACTGCGCTCAGCGTATTTATTAAATCATAAAACAAAACAAAAAATTTAAACAAACAACAAACACAAAACAAAAAGGCACGTTGGCCAAACAAATAGAAACAAATAAGCGTGCTGGTTTTAACCCAGCACGATACTTAGCAGTTGTTTATTTTATTTTCCTCGTTCTCTCCGCTCCCCGAACTCTCCTCTGTACACTCTCTCCTCACAGCACGGACAGCTGCAGGTTCCTATACTCTGGCCCAGGGGTTAACTAGCTGTTAATTATCTTATTACCCCTCGGCCACAGTCTGCTCGAGTTTAGTAAGGATGCGTGACTGTCAGCTAGTTAAATAATTAGTAGCTGATCAGCCACACATCCTCACAAGGTTTTTAAAATATAAAAACAACAACAAACATGCAGCACTTTGAACTGCGCCGCAAACAAAAATACAAATAATAATAAATAAATATATAGGGGCGGGACACTCTGCCACACTGTGAAAGTCTCCAGAATCACTCATTGTTTGAAAACACTGTAACAGGTGATCGCGCTGTTCAAACACTGTCCTCACTGCTCCACTACCAAAATTCCACCTCGCTTGAGGAGCAGTTGGTCATCTTTTCTTTACAACTTCATCCAAAACAGCAGTTTTCTTTGGAGAGTGAGAGAAAAAAGTTGAAAAACCAGAAAGGGTTTGGAAAAAATTTGCCCCTCTGAAACTTGACGTGCTGCTTGACCCATTATTAGATTTAGTTGATGGGCATAGTAATGGACATAATGTGCATTTAGATATTTTTCCCTTACAAATTTCTGGACCCCACCAGTCTCGCTATGCATTACACTAGCTCCATTGTAGCTCTGTGAAATTATTTTAGCGTTTTCACTTTCTTCTGTGAATATGGCATCTATCTGTTGCATAATGGCAGTGGAAACAGCTTCAGCATTTCCACGTTGCAACTCAGTAAACCCAAAAATTCACTCAACAAAATGTCCAGTTTTGGGAACAATGTACCTAAAAACTAGTACACTTTGGGAAATATTTGTAATGTCACTGGTTTCACCAACTTGAATAGCGACATAATCAGTCTGTTTCAGTTCTTTCACAATATTTTCCTTGCAAACCTCTAACATACAGCCTAGAAGTTCATTTTGAACTGTCTCAGAGATGCCTTTAAAGACTGTGGCCTTCCTCAAATGTGTTTCCATTGTCTGATCAAGCTTTGAAACAAAATCTAGCAGCCCAAGAAACACACCAGGATTGGAAGATGTTGATGATTCATCATGACCTTACAAGGTCAATTCAAAAGCTCCACAGAACTTTATGCATTCAATGATGCGTGTAAGTATGTGTCAGTTTTTACACACTTCTTCATTGTGTTTCTTTATGGCATTTCGGTAAGCAGTGCTAAGCTGGACAGCAATATTCACTCTCCCTAACATACCTGGACGCATGTCTTATGAGTTCTCATGTTTTTTTTTGATTTCGAGGAGAGAAGTTGCAGGTCTGTAACCTGGTTCTTGACCATGCTGCATCAGTGTCACCCCGAGCCTTAGCAAAAAGGAGGCAAGGAAAGCAAAACAGTGCATTGCTGTTTTCACTTGCACAACCCCATGGCCTAAGCTTATACCACAAATCATTAAAGGTTTGAGTGTATGCCCATCCTCTGTCACTATTCACCTGCATTAATTTTATTGGAGGTCTGCTGTGTCCCAACCTTTTGATCTGCAGTTTCTGCACTTCCTCCATTGTAGCAAAATTATTAGCAAACAAAAATTATACTGTAGTCATGTCTTCTTTTTTTGATTAACTTAGAATATTAAAACCTGGCAATATGCCAAAAACATATAAAAAAGATTAAAAAAAAAACCTAAAACACACTGAATGTACTCAAATTTAAATGTGTATTTATTTAAATTTAAGTTGTCCCTGAATCTAAATCAATCCCAAGTTCAAATGGAAGTCGCAATTGAGGCCAAAGGAAAAAAACAAAACAAAAACACTAATTAAACAATAAAGTAGATTTTTATTTTATTTTCAGGAACCAGCAGATCATTTATATAGACCTAATAAAAGACTTAAGATAAGATATAAATATTAAGATATAAATATTAAAATAGAAATATATTGTAATAACCGATTACCCAAAACAGGCATTCATTTAAAGTTTGACAAAGATAATTAGACTTGTGAATTTTATTTGAATATTTAAACAGCTAAAACATTTTCTGTAACACACCATGCAAGAGTTACTCCTGCTGGAATTCTGCATGCTGTTTTCAATGCAGAACTGGTGTTTGAAGTCAGAGCTAAATCGTCAACAAATTGGTAGTAATAATCATCAAACGAGTCCGATATCTTTGCTTCGTTATGCCTCGTTTCTATGGAGAGAGATTACTGTAAAAAAAACGAGAGCGCTGGGGGCTCCCGAGTGGTGCATCCGGTAAAGGCGATTCGCGTGGAGTGCAGGATGCGCACTGTAGCCTGGAGGTCGCGGGTTCAAATTCAGGCTATTCCACTGCCAACCGTGGACAGGAGTTCCCAGGGGGCGGCGCACAATTGGCCAAGCGCCGCCCGGGGGGGGGGGGGGGGGGGGGGGGGGGGCGCTTAGGTCAGCTACGGTGTCCTGAGCTCACCAGCAACCCCTGTAGACTGGCCAGGTGCCTGCGGGCTTGCCTGTAAGCTGCGTTGTCCTCTGACACTGTAGCTCTGTGTTGGCTGCATGGCGGGCCTGCAGAGTGAAAAGAAGCGGTCTGTTGACGGCACACGTTTCGGAGGACAGCATGTGTTTGTCTTCGCCGCTCCCCAGTCAGCACAGGGGTGGTAGCGGTGAGCTGAGCCTAAAAAATACAATTGGATATTCCAAATTGGTAGAAAAACAGGGTAAAATCAATTGGTGACTATTACATTAAAAAAGTAAAAAATACAAGAGCACAGAAACACAATTTGTAACTGCGAAATGCAAAAAATACCTCCTCTCAAAAAAGAAATTTGGCTTGCGGTTTTTTATTTTACCCTTAGAGTTCTAGTCTGCTCACACTCAAATCCCGTTTTACGTTTATAGTTCTATTCTGTGTGCGCGCGATTCTCTTTCTACACTTACAAATCTTTTTTCTGCTTGCTCTTGAATTTTGACAGTAGTTTCTCGCTCAAAAAAAATCTGCAAATGTGTAACTCAGGCAGCCTAAATGATTGTCAGCACGCTCGTTGAGCATTTCAACTCAAACGAGGTGGAAAACCAAGTACCAGCCGCTTCACAGCCTGAGGTACAATTGGATTTTCATCATTTTATATGGTTCATGTGTTCCGTAAGTGTACATAATGGCATTTTGTTTTGACACTTGTACCGATACCGCTGTACAAAAGAGCCGGCTCGAAACAGCCTTCCTTTTGCCCGAGTGTCATAGTTGCGCTTCTGGCGACAGTCTGCCACCTGTAGCTGATCCCAGGCAAACTGGTGGGCGAGGTCGAGCTGGCTCTTTTGTACAGCGGTTTTGTGTAGTCTCATTGAGTTCAGATGTATGCTGCTCAGCTGCTCCACGCTCAAGGACGAGCTTTCTTTAAACAGAGGAAATATGTAATGAATTACCCCTACTAACCGAATAGGCACATTGTATGTGTGCATAAAAGACATGACTACAAACCCCATTATGGGCGGGATTTCCCTTAAGCAAAACTGTAGCGTGTCTGCCTGTAGTGCCGAGGGTCAGCAGTTGGAATCCGGACCGCGGTGAGTGTAAAATCAATAAATAAAGAAATATAAATATAAATAAAAAGTGTTAGAATATCATTGAATTGTTTTGTATCCTGATTTCCACGAGTGCACCTCACCGCTACAAAATGGCATGTAAACAAACTGCAAAATGCACCGCTGTTTCTCTTGCTACAAAAAGTTGGAAATTGTTTGAGCTCTTTAATAAAACCTGAATCAGACACAAGTCGCCGAGCAATTTGGTATTTCCCCATTCTCGCAAGTTGCTTCACCATTCTGTTAAATAATGTGCAAGTCTTGTATATTGCTGCTGCATTTAACGTGTGTAGGGGTGCTGTGTTAATGTCACGGGTTGGGTGGCCAGGCTTAACCACAAGTAAATAAATAATTTGAATAGTACCAACTATGCCACATTGAGTTTGAAAAGGGCAAGGACCTTTATGACAGTAGTAATAACCTTCCCGGAACAGGTTCTTTTGAACCCTGAGGGTCCAACACACACACACACACACTAAGGGAAACCCAGCTAGGTTAAAACAAATTTTATTCTCTCAACAGGGTAAAAATGCTCTTTAAAAATCACACACAAAACTCACAACAAATAGAAACAGTTAAATGATGGAGAACCTAAAAAAATACAAATTGAGATAATCTCCTCCTGTTGATAAAGCTCTCTAAAAAAATATATTAAAATGTTCGTGCTTAGCTGCCACACAAAGAGTCCAGTAAAAGTATTGGAAGTCTGATTAAAGTTGGTTCCCAAACCGCTCACCTGCCCACTCGTCCCGACGTCCACTGTCCCACGTATCGAACTGCCAATCAAACTCACTGCAACGATACGCCGACCCACTGAAGATGAAGATGATGATCCCGGGAAACCTGAGAGGGGGAAGGGGGGGCAAAGAAAGGAGGCCGTCAGAAATGTGTACAAACGGTAAGTAAACTTTCTCATACACTCCTGTGTTCCAGCTGGTTACTTCTCCTTAGCTTATCTTGGACTCTCTCTCGCTGGTTCTGGAACCCGACTGTTGCACCCTGGACTGTACCGGACCTCTGGACTTCGACCCCCAACGATGGACAGGTAAGTATCACCCTGGTGGGCTTCAGGTGTACCCTGATAGAACACAGAGCCGACTCAGGATGGGTAAATATAAGGTATGGATATACAGTAATATATCAAAGTCTCAAAAGAATAAGCGAATAATAATGAACGTTACTTCCCTTCTCTCTCTTCACAGGTCACAGGACTCCTGGCAACGTCTGTTCAAACCTGGCCAGCCCCTACAATGTAGCCCAGCTAAACACAAGCATGACCAGAAAAAAATAAAAAAATGTATAAAGCTCCAAAAAACATCTTTCTAAAATCCCAGTGAGTTTCGCACTGTCTGGTAGCTTTCAAAAAAAAAAAAAAAGCCCAATATGACGGGATATGAAAAGCGGTCACAAAAAGTTGGTGCAGTACATAAACCACAAAACAAAATCTGTTAATTACTCTACAGCCAGAAACCTTCTTCCAGGATAGCCAAGACGCTCTTTTTTTCTTCTCTTCCGTCAATTTAACGATTCCAGCAACTAGTTTTCCTTCAGCAGCCACAACCAGACTGCTTCCCTACACCGCTTCCTTCCTTCCTGTCCTTCCTCTTTTATATCCCCCTGGATACTCTCATTCGCTGGACGGTGTTGGACGGGACTTCCTACTAATGTAGGGAAAGCGCTCATGCAGATGATAAAATAGTGTGCACACAAAAATAAACACTGATTTAAACATGCAGACTCCAAAGTGCAACAACAAATAAAATACAAAAGAAAAACAAATCAGGTAAAGGTACATCGTAAATGGGAAACACAATAATAAATCATTTCAGTGCACAAAATAATAATTAATGAAACGTCACTTGTGACATTAATTTAGTTTGACAGTTAGTTTATTAATGTTAGGTTGTCTGTTACTTTATTATTATAGTTTATTAACATACACTTGCCTATTGCTTTTCTTTTACATATTCAGTTCATTTCATATGCTGATGCACATGCATCATGACAAGTAATACATATGTATTTATTTATTTATTTATTTATTTATTGATAAAAAAATAATAATACATTTTATTTTTTAAGCACCTTTCATGTAAGCATCTCAAGGTGCTTTACAGAATTACAATCACAGCAATTAAACAGAAAATAAACCTATTAAATAGTATAGAAACAATAAAATGCAGAAATAAAATAACAAACATTATTAGTATTCCAATATTAAAATACTATACAATAAAATATGTTTAATATTAATAAAACAATAATATCACATCAACTATGCATGGTCATTAATTAAAATAGCAGTTTATAAAGATAGTTCAGTAGTTCGGGACAAAACACCAATCACAAAATAATTTGATTTAAACTATTTATTGAAGAAATGCGAGGTATGTGATAGCTGTGGAAGAACTAACAATACATGACTTCCGTAGATACGTTAATTTGGCATCAAACCTAACTTGGTTTGAGGACTCACGCCTGGCCATGAGGATAAGGCAGAGACCCCAAAAGAACAAGCAGGTCTCAATGCCGCAAGTAGGAGTATTAGCTGACTAAAGGACTAGCCGAAACGGGGGTTACCGATACTAAGAGGATATCCTCGAAAAAACATTAAGATGTACGATGTTTGTCCTGATGTAACCTTGATAAGCCCCAGAAGACCAACGACCTAGCTGCTTAATAATGCAGTCTGGAACTCTGTGACGAGAAGCTGAAGAAGCTGCTCCGATCCTGAATGAATGACCGGAGAACTGCCTGGCTGAGAATCCTCTGGAAAGGATCTGATGAAGGTGGAAAATAAACCAATGCAGGGTAACGACAGCTCCGTTTTCATTAATGAACAAAGGGTCGGAAGCTGTGGCACCCTGAGAAAGGCGGAGTTGAAAAAAAGAGAGAAGGGATTCATAGGGGCTTACATGGAGTTTTAATCTAAACAGATAGATTAGGGATCCCTTTCCTTCCTGATCGGTTTTACTTCTTTTGAGCAAGAAGGTTAGTGCGTCAGAGGAGAGGATAGATAAGTCAGAAATGCAGAGGTGGATCTGTGGGTTAAATTTATAAGAGTGTGCTGCAAACTCTGAGCACCTCAGAAACCCCAAAAAAGCTAGAAGGAATAGAACTTCAAGAGTTTTGTCTAAAAACTGAGATGAGTAACCGGAACGAATAAAGAAGATGCACTGGGAAAGTATGTCAAAAGTAATAAGTAGGGGGGTTTGGGGGGAAGGCGATTCTGACCTTTGAAGCCCTTTCAGAATTAGGGAAATCTGAGAGTTGCCAAGTGTCAAACTAGGAGAACCAAATATAAATTTGTGAAAAAACTGGATACCAGCAATTGATACTTTGATAGAAGAGACTTGTATAGCTCTGTTTTGAAGGGAAATAATGAAGGATGAAACTACCTGAATTGAAAAAGAAGGAAAAGGAATATTAAATACGGAATGGAAATTTTTTAAACAAGCTGACCAGTACGTCTGCAGGGTGCAGAGAGCAATACCGAGAAGAGCTGTCTCTTGAGCTTGCAGAACCAAAGGATGCAGAGGATGGTTCACAGGAATATCAGGTCTGAATAGGGAGGAACCGGAGTTGGCAATAGGTCAGCTTCTGGAGCTAGTGATCTGAATTTCTGAAAAGAAAGAGAGTCAGCAATTAAGTTTAGGTGGCCAGGAATGTGTTGGGCTCTGAGAACAAACTGGTGGCAAACAGATAACCAGGTAATTCTTCTGAATATTTTCATTAAAGGGGAAGAAGAGGAGTGACCTTTATTTATGATTTGGACTGTAGCTAAATTATCTGAGTGTATGAGGATAGACTTTTTGACCCAAGTGGACCCCCAAAGAAACACGGCTACGGCCACCAGATACATCTCATACAATGATGACGACTGCTCAGATAAGGGAATGGTGCTGAATTTTTTCGGACCGTGTAGCCGAAAACTAGCCGAAAACCATTTCCGCTTGTAGTATCCTCCGAAGCCGAGGGAAGGAGCTGCATCTGATTCAAAGGGGCCTATCATGAATGGATTTTCTAACTCTTTCTTTAGCAAAATATCGACAGTGTCAGGGTCGGAAATGGCAAATTGGAGATTATTGCAATAGATGGAAGAGGTGGGAAAGGAAAAGAGACCCGTAGAAAACCCTTCAGTGAGACCATTAATAAGATAAGAAACAAATGAGGGGTCAGGGTGCTTGATTAACAGTGTAGTCAGGGCTTGCGTGTTGACAGGTGTAGAAAGAAATTTTGGAACATTGGCAATGGAAGGTTTGGTTTTTATAGAGGGGGCTGTGTTTGGGTTTGCAGGGCCAGGCAGATCATGAGTGTGCTTCACCACAGTGGCTGCAGATGTGGAGGAAGTTGCAAGAAGAAAAGGAGCAGGCTTCTTCGTTAAAATTATTACAAATCTGACGGCCTTCAGAGAAAGTAATACTATGGCCGCATCCGTTCTTAGACCTCGAAGGATTGAAAGAAAGAGAAGGATTGCGAGGAAGGGACAGAAGGGGGGGGCTGAGGGGCAGTAAGGGAGCAGGAGATGGTGGGGTGAGATGTGGAGTTACATATGGAGCATGCCAACAACCAGAGACCAGTGAAAAAACAAGAATATAAATCTTGATCCAAGACTCCCCAGTAAATCCTTTGGTTCCATTGCTGAAGAGGAGCAGTGGCATTTGCAGAAAAGGCTTTATGGTATTTGAAGAAATGTGATCCTCCGAATCTAACACAAAGGCCTAGAATAATTGACATATAATCATCCAGCTCATGGCGCCGGTCAGGATAGAATTCACAGATTATACCTCTAAAATGTCTGAAAGCTAGGATAAATTCAGAAATGGTGAATAAGCGTTTTGAATGAGTTTTGAATAAGCAGGGGTCAGATGTTTTGAGGGTAACTGAAAGATCTGCGCACTGAACCACTGTGGTACTGGCTGAATCTAGGGTGTTTGTAAGGCAGTGTATCAGGGGGGATCTGTGCTGACAGCAAGGATGGAGTACCCCTTTGATGGCTCCTGTGTCTCAACATCCTACTGAAGCTTCCTGGCGAGAAACCAGTTCACTGATGTGTGGAACAACCTGGGAGGTGAGCCAAATCGACTGGGATTGCCCCGCTATGGGATGTGACGTCATCTGACCAGGTAAGACTGTTCCATTCCATCAGTCACTCCAGCAGATGTTGGATGTTGGTTTTGTGATTCCTGTGTCAGTGGATGATACACAAACCCAGGCTCTCTTAGATTCAGGGTGTAGTCAGTTCCTAATACAGGAGAGCTTAATCTCACCGGGGCATAAGCAAATAACGGGACAGGTGCATATTAAATGTATTCATGGGGATGTGCGCACTTATCCTAAGATGTTTGTGAATTTGAAAATTGGTCAGCAGGTGACACGAGTGCAGTTGGGTTTGTGTCCTCGATTGCCAGTTCCTGTAGTTCTGGGATGGGACTTTAAAGTTTAAAGATTGGTTGGCTGCTGTGACAGCCCTGACCTCCCTATTGGTAAAAAAGAGGAAGTAATTGGAGTGATCTTCCTCTTTCGTGACCAGGACTGCTATTGCCATAGATTTAGAGCCTGTAAAACTAAACGGGAATGCCTGGCCGCTGAGAATGAGTCTGAGAAGTTTCAGGTGGGGGTGATTGGTGAAGAGTCTGGGGGGGAGGCCGCAGAGCCAGTGCAGGGGTCTGGCTCGGCTACCTCCGCTCAGGACCGACCTGATCCCGAGCTGGAAGCAATGGGAGCTGATTTTTTTAGCTCGTTCCCGTGACTTCCAACTCGAGCGTGACGACATGCTGGGCAGGCTCTTTGACCAAGCAGCGGTGGTTAATGGTCGGGTGGTCGAGCCCAGACGCGCCGCCACGTACCCTCACTTTGAAATTAATTGAGACCTATTGTACCGTGTTGAAAAATTACCCCAGACGGGGGAAGTGCATCACCAGTTGCTCATTCCTTAGAATTTGTTGCAGCTTGCTCACGCTATTCCCGTCTGGTCATTTGGGAAGGGACAAGACCAAAGCGAGGCTCGTGACACGGTTCTATTGGCTGGGGCTGGATGGTGACGTCAGGCGTTTTGGCGAACGCTGTGGGGAATGTCAGAAAGCTAGCCCTAGAGCTGTACCACGAGCTCCACTGGTGCCACTGCCCCTAGTGGAAGCTCCGTTTGAGCGTATTGGAGTAGATATAGTGGAACCGCTAGAAAGAAGTGCGGCAGGATACACACATCTATTGGTCATTTTGGATTATGCTACGCGTTATCCAGAGGCCATTCCTCTCCGATCTGTGTCTGTTAAGTCTGATGCCAACAAGCTTGTGAAGGTTTTATCCCGGGTGGGGATCCCCAAGGAAATACTGACCGACCAAGGCACCAACTTTAGGTCTTTCAACCCCAGACTGATGGTCTTGTGGAACATTATAATAAGAGCCTCAAAAACATGTTGCACAGATTTATTGACAGTGACGTGTGCTACTGGGACCAGCAGATTCCTCCCCTTCTCTTTGCTATCAGAGAGGTACCTCAGGCTTCTACGGGATTTTCACTATTCGAGCTGCTGTATGGGCAGAGACCCCGGGGTGTGTTCGATCTGGTCAGAGAGGTGTGGGAGGAGCAGCAGGACAATTCGACCAATACTGTCCGGTATGTGTTGGACCTGCGCAAACATCTTGAGTCTGTGGGAAAATGGGCGCATGTCAATTTGCATCAGGCTCAGCACAGACAGGAGAACCAATATAACAGGAGGGCACGGTTACGCACATTTCAGCCAGGGGATAAAATGCTTCTATTGTTACCCAGCTCTGAGTCCAAACTTCTGGCGAAGTGGCAAGGACCTTTTGAGGTTACACGCCGGGTTGGGACGGTGGATTATGAGATCTGCCAGTCGGAGCGATGGAGAGAAAAGCACGTTTATCATGTAAATCTCTTGAAGCACTGGTTGCAACAGGAGGCTTTGTTAGTGGTGCAAGCAGATGACGTCACAGACCTGGGACCTGATCTTTCTGTGTTGGCGAAAAAGGGGTCGGTACAGATAATCTGACACAAACACAGAAATGTCAGGCTCGGGCGCTGGTGGTGGAGTTTCCTGATTTCTGTTTTCTCCCATCCCGTGGCAGACTCGAGTAGCCCACCATCACATTGAGATTGAGCCGGGGACGCCAGTTCGCCAGAGGCCGTACCGCATACCAGAGTGCAAAAGGCAGGTAATAAAGGCGGAGATTGATTAGATGCTCAGACTGGGTGTAATAGAGGTCCCAAAGTGACTGGAACAGTCCGATTGTTTTAGTGGATAAGCCAGACGGGTCAACTCGATTTTGCATTGACTTCAGGCGAATTAATGAAAAATGTTGATGCTTATCCCATGCCCCAGGTAGATGAGTTGCTGGAGCGTCTAGGCACTGTGACGCCTGTCACACAAAAGTAAATATTATATAAATAGTCCATTTAAGCTCACCACTTTTTAGCCTGGCCAGGTATTCAAAATGTGTTCTTTAAAGTCAGAATATATGATACTTCAATGTATGCTTACTGTTACCCTTTTAAGAATGAGTTTTAGGAAACGTTGCCCCTTTAAATATGTTGGAGGACCTTGACCTTTATAAACCCTGCACTAATGCACTATGGGACGGCACCTTTTCCTGTTGGGAGTTTGGACTCTGGTTAGTTTGCTGCTGAAGGTTTGCCGTCGGGTATTTCATGTGTACAGGTTTACTAAACTTAGATGTGTTAATGC
This sequence comes from Acipenser ruthenus, assembly GCF_902713425.1. Lineage (NCBI taxonomy): Eukaryota > Metazoa > Chordata > Actinopteri > Acipenseriformes > Acipenseridae > Acipenser > Acipenser ruthenus. Next base: position 57,629,427 of record NC_081191.1, on the reverse strand, counting down.
AAAACTGCATAAAGTTAGATGTATACTATGTTTATCTAGCTTTAGTTTTTTACAGTTTTAGTCAATGGTCTTTGTTTAGCAAACGTTGCTGGCACTTTTTTTTTTCATTGCTATTTCCTGGAGGAAAACAAGACATTCCATTGGATTTTGGATTACAGCTGTGTTTTTTGGACTTTGTGTCGTCTTTCTGGAGCGCTCATGGACAACCACACAAACCGCTGAGACCGAACTGATTTAGTATTATTTTTTTATGGCGGATGTTTGTTTAATTTCCTTTTACTTTATTTTTGTTGGTGGATTACAAACTGAATTTTGATTTTTGGGTTTTTTTCTATTTTATGTTTGTTTATGATACTGGACTATTATTTTGGGACATTTCTACTGGACATTATTTTTACTTATTTATTACCTCTGTAGGCTTACCGGTGGATTTACCACCATCCTATTTCTGTTTCAACGGTTTATGTGCATGGGTCAGCAGCTACCCAAGGTACTGTGGGTCATAAAATTGTTTGGTAATCTGTGTGGGTTGGACAGATGTTTTTGAAATTAAATGTTTTGCATTCAAACGAACCTAGCAATCCTATTTTTTGCTGTGTATCTGCCTTTCTGATGTCATTTTTAAGGAGTTTTTGGTAGTAACCGATTCTTATTCTGGGAATGTTGTGTTGGCCTTTTGGGTCAAAGGTAGATTGTTACAGCACGGCTCATTTTATGACGACACTGGATTTAACGAAGGGGTACTGGCAGATACCCCTGACCCCTGAATCCAGAGAGAGGACTGTGTTTTCGACTCCCTTCGGGTTGTACCAATTTAGGACCATGCCCTTTGGGTTGCACAGAGCACCAGTCATTTTCCAGCGCTTGATGGGTCACATTTTCCGGCTCCATCAGCAGTATGCCGGTGCTTACATAGATGACGTGGTTATCCACGTGAGGACTGGACAAGTCATCTGTGTAAAGTAGCGGCAGTGCTGCAATCCTTGCGGGAGGCTGGGCTCACTGCTAACCCAAAGAAATATGCCATTGGGAAGAGTGAGTCGGAGTATTTGGGGTATCGAGTAGGGAGCGGCCAGATCAGACCGCTGATTGCTAAGGTGAAAGCCTTTTGATGACTGGCCGGTCCCTACGACCAAAACCCAGGTGCACTCTTTCTTGGGACTAGCAGGCTATTATAGGAAGTTCATCCCGAGCTTCGCCACGCTCGCTGCTCCCTTGACAGACCTCACCCGGAAGCCTGCCCCAAATACAGTTCAGTGGACGAAGCCGTGCCAGAGATCCTTTCTCACTTTGAAGCGAAAGCTGTGTAGCAAGCCAGTGCTATGCAGTTCTGATTTCAGTAGGAGGTTCACCCTGCAGATGGATGCTTCAGAGACTGCTCTTGGGGCAGTGTTGTCTCAGGGTGTGCGTAGAAGCGAGGACCCGGTCCTGTATATCAGCAGGAAGCTCCTTCCCCATGAGAAAAACTATAGTACCAGGCAGGGGCGGACTGGGATAAAAAAATCGGTCCACCGGCCCATATTTATGTCAAAATCAACATACCGAAATAATAAAAATGTAATAGTAACGCAGCGCGCCGTCATGATGAAGTATCTATCAAAAAAAAAAAGTGTTTTAAATTGTTAGGGTAAAACTTCTCTCTAAATTGTAGGCTATAGCTACTACCAGGTTTTCAGACATATTAGGGGCGATTTAGGTATAGCAAAGTATAGGCTATGACAGTTGCCATACCATGGCTTCATGATCTAGAAGTCACAAATAATAGGCTATCCTATTGAAAATATCAGATTTTTCCATCTACGAAATATTTTTCTATTCATTATTCTTTGTCTCCGCACGTCTCTCTGTCTGCCACTGCAACATTGTATCAGAGCTAGATTCTTTCGCCAATTGTCCAGTTTACGCACCACAGATTATTTCATTGATGGCTCTGCTCTATGCAATTACAATTTTCTGTTTACAGTAATCTCTGGTCTAAGATCTAATTGCATATCAGATTATTTTAAACACAAGATTGCCGACAGTTGGTAGGCTATTATTTAGTATTTGTATTTACTGTAAGCAAATAAACATGAGTAGCCCATTTTATCAAGTAGAAAGAAACCATTCTCCGCATACCAATACCAACCTCAGTAGGCCTAATAATAAACTGTAAAGTATAAACACATATCTTATTTATCAATTCTAGAAACCATCACTGACCTCACACAGATTGCGGTCTCTCAATAGGCCTAATAAAAATAAAAAAACTGTACATTCTAAACACATCAGCTCATATTTAGCAATTCTAGAAACCATTAGCAGCACTCAGCACCAATACCAACCCAAAATTACAATAGGGTTTCATAACCCCGAATTATATCTCAAAATACAGTCAAATACTTCACCCAAATCCACAGTAAACGAGACTGTCCTACCTTACGTCGCCAGCAGACGTCGCAGCAGTGCACTCTTCTGCGCAATCCTGTCAATAACTCCATCACTGTCTAGGGCCATCAGTATCTCTTTCTCTGTAGACATTAGCATGAACCCTTCCAAGTGGTCGTGGGACATAGTGCTTCTCAGTCTATTCTTGACAAACTTCAGAGTAGAGAAACACCTTTCACATGCTACTTGCGTTACTGACAAAGTCAGGAGGAATTTGTAGCCCAAACCAATTACATGATAGGCATCAGTCAATAAATTATATCGGGATAGAATCAAATAGCAACACATTGCACAGTTTTGCATGAAGTGCACGTTTTGTTCTCCAGCTCCAGCTCTTCACATGCTCCACTGTTTCCATCCTCCTCAGGCATCTCACTTGTTGTTCTGACTGTATCCATCCCAAGCTGACATCTTCAGTCTGTCACACTGTGTTTGGGTGATAACAAAAAAATGTGTCCAGCTCTTTGGACTAAGGGCGTGTGAAGTAATCAAAGCTACCAGCTGACCCCCCTGCATTCACTTCAAATGCCTGCATCTTGTCTCTCTCTCCTCTTTCCTCAGCTGTTGTTCTCTCTGCACTGGACCCTGCAACAGCATCCATTCTGTCCCTCTCTCGCCCCTCTGCATTCACTTCATATATCTGCATCTTGGCTCTCTCTCCTTCTCTTTCCTCAACTGTTGTTCTCTCTGCACTGGACCCTGCAACAGCATCCATTATGTCCCTCTCTCGCTCCTCAAGCTCAGCTGCATCTGCTTTAATATGCATAAAAGAACAACAGCTATCAATTTAATTAATATCTTTAGCAAACTTTATTATAATTTGAAAGAATACTCACAAGAACATAGCTTGTTTAATTTATAAAATGGATAGTTCCGGTCCTCCTCTCTGATTGGTCAAAACAGCTATCCAGCCGTGCTATATTCAACCATAGGCCACTGTTAGGCCTTCTCACCGTTCCATAAACTATATCTTTGCGCAACAACCTAATCAACATCGATCTAAGTATCAAACCCAATCAAATTCATGTGCTTTAAAATTTGGGATTTTGTTAGTGTGATACAATACATGCAATGTGAAATCTACTCTGCGAGTGTCCAGTAGGGGCCATTACTATAGCCAAATGACATGTCATGCTATAGTTATACAAATAAAAATTGGCTAATACCACCATCAGCTCGGCTTGCCATGATTGTTTCAGTTTATATCAGGGGTAACAAGCTAAATGGTCGAGAGAGAGAGAGAGAGAGAGAGAGAGAGAGAGAGAGAGAGAGAGAGAGAGAGAGAGAGAGAGAGAGAGAGAGAGAGAGAGAGAGAGAGAGAGAGAGAGAGAGAGAGAGAGAGAGAGAGAGAGAGAGAGAGAGAGAGAGAGAGAGAGAGAGAGAGAGAGAGGCGACCTGGTAAATGCTCGAGCGAATGTTTTTTTTTAGTAACCGATCTAGCTAGCATAGGACGGTTAGTCGATTTGCTAGCGGAGCTTAGCATAACTATACGTAGCTGACTGAATCTCAAAAAATGACTAACGTTACAAATATTGGTGTAACCGTTTTATAAAAGCAATAAGGTTACGAGAGGCTGTGATATATCGTGTATATAGTCACAGCTAGGGCATTATTAGGTACGAGCCGCAGCCGAGTCTTTAACCTATTTTAATGCAACCATGAACTCTACTGCTTGTACCTGCTGTGCTCGACCCTGCCACAGCGTCATCTTCAGTGGGTTCCCTAGGCTGAGTCGGCTGATTAACACAGGCATCCTGACGTCCCTCGCTCTCCCTACTGCCAGCCGGCCTGCGGAACATGTCCGTTATTTTCTGCCTCGAGAGACCGTTGCCGTTTGTCTCTAATCTTTTCTGCCCCACCTTTTCTTTTTCTCTCCATTTTTTACACTGACACTCATCCACTATCAATACATGAGGTTAAAATGAAAGACAAAATCTGGTTGACCAATCCTGTTCCAAGAAAATCCAGGCAAGTCCAATCAGGGAGTGGCCACTCCTCGCCCCCCCGTAGATATTGTGATATTGGGATCTACCCAAGAGATGACTGGTGTGGTGATGTGTGCGCGCGAGAGAGCGAGACTGCCAAGTTAATAACAGCGTCATTCTCAGCATGTAATGGGAAGAAAAAAAAAATAAAAAAATTATAAATCAAACGTAGACCAGCGGCCCACGCAGGTCCAAACTGACCGGCCCACCGGGGATTCTCCCGCACTTTCCGATGGCCAGTCCGCGCCTGGTACCAGGAGTGTCTCGCAGTAAAATGGGCAGTTGAGTCACTCTGGTACTACATCTGTTGGGGGCGACACTTCACCCTGATTACAGATCATGCCCCCTTAGCATGGCTTCATCAGATGAAGGATATCAACGCCAGAATCACGCGGTGGTACTTGGCCCTGCAGCCCTATGCCTTCAGGGTAGTCCACTGAGCAGGGAAACTGCATCAAAACACAGATTTTTTCTCTCGGGAAGGCATGGAGATGTAGGATTTTGGAATGGACTGGTGGTGCCATTCTGGGAAGGAGGATGTGTAACAGGGGAGATCTGTGCTGACTATCTGGTGTGTCCGTGGTTCTGCAGGAAGAGGGCAGCAGCCTCATAGATCTGCCTGTCAGTCATGGCAATGACACGGAGAGGTGGGGAAGAGGGTGTGTTGGCTCTCTCTCTCTATGAGTGGCTGAGAGGCGGGCCTTGTGGGTTTACTCGGCCCATAAGTGCTGCGCTTGGTTATGCATTCAGGTGGCCGTGACTGGGAAGACCCAGAGACGCTGGCTGAGAAGGCCAGTGTAAACATAGACCAGAATCAGAACTTCTGTTGTGTCTGTATTCAACTGTAAAAAATTACAATTCATCCATTGTTCTAATACACAAGATGATAACACAGACATAGCAGCCAAATTTATCAGTAAGAGAAAATATGAAAATAGATACACAGACTTAGATATGCTTACCCTATAAACAGTAGGGCACAGTTATATTTTGTGTAACAGGCAAATCACAATTCGATGTCAATAGATCTGAAATTTAAGATTTGATTATCTAAAATGTAATGTGTTGACATAGCTGGAATGGGACCTGATATCCACAAATAAAACCTGATCCCCCGCATTGTCTGTGACAAGTCAGCAGATATTCTACTTCCATGGTCATGTCCGTTTAGATATGAATTAGATTCCAGGTCAATGTCTGAATTCACAACCCCAAATGACACTGGTTCACTTTACTTTGTGAGGATCTATTAACTTTGTGCCAATATAACTCTCGTTATCTGCTGGAATGAAGTGTAAATGTAATATTAAATACTAATATGAAAATCTTATTCAGCAACATATGAGCAAAGATTTTTTATTAAGATTTCCAAAATGATAAAACTACTTTATCTGATACCATATATTTAAGGAATAAGGCATGAGAAGGCATGAGTTGTGCTGGAAATGGTGGTTTGCACCTTCTAAATGATTGAATAGAGAAGCTGACTTTCAAGTATTTGGTTGCTATGCATCCCCAATAATTTTATTTATTTTCTGAAAGACATGAAGCAGTCTGGACTTGCCTTGGTTTGGCAATACAATATGTTTTAACTGACTAAAAAAGTCTAGGCATTGACCAAGAGGTTGTGGCTTTTTAACTTTGAAATTTATACATATCAACCCAGAGTAATACAGCATCATGGAAAAATAAAAAAGGTGTGGTGCATACTGTCATTAATCTTAAAAAAACTGGGCGCAGTAGCTGTCAAGCATGTGTGAAACAAGTGCGTTCATGTAGTTTGGGACCTGGCTAAGGTGTCTGTATTGTAGTGCAGACAAATGTGATCAAGACCGTAATTGCAAGTAATAAGTTTCTTTAATAGTTCCAAAATTAAAACAAACTAAACACACAGAAGTTCTTCACAGTTAATAACTAACTAAATGAACACAGTACATTGTCATGGATGGACTCCTTCTGGAAGCAACCCTTTGCACTGGAACTCAGGTAACTTTTCCTTTTGTTGGTTTGTTGCTGTTTCCCCTTTCCTCTCTTTCCAGATGCTGTGGAGCTTCCAGCCTTTGGTGCTATGGAGTCAGGTCCCTCTGGCTTCACTACACCCAGGTTTGTACTTACTATTGCCCTGGTGGTCCTTTGAAGAACTGCACGGTACAACCCACCTTTTGTGAAGGTAAACACACTGCTCTTCAAATCGAATATTATCAACTGTACTGTCACCACAGTCAGAGTTCTGTTCGTAATTCTATATTATGTCTTTTCTTACAAGGTTCCTCTCTCTATGGATATAAAATCCCATTGTGGATAGCCCCACTTAAAATGCCCTGTATATTGTGAGCTTTTAGTTACCGTCCCGCTACCCAGTTGGCTTCAGCCAGGGTTTCTTAAAACAAGGACCAGTCCCATACCACAACACATCCAGGAACAAAACACAACACACCGTACCGTACTCACTGTGATCCGTGTTGTATGCATTGTTCCACTGCGTTGGGCCTCTGTCGGGAGGTATTTGTAATCCTCAATAATCCTCCGTGCAATGTAGCAGACGTGAGCCGAGTGCAGCGTCTCGCTCTCGTCTGGTATTGAATTTGTCATCCTTACGCTCACCTCTTTGTCAGGTTGTAAACTCGAACCGAGTGCAGCGTCCCGTTCTCGTTTGATATTTTGGTTGTAATCCTTAGTGTTCACCACTCTTTAATATAGCAGAGGAGCCGTGTGCAGCATCCCGTTCTTGTTTCATATTTTAATTTCGCCCGTCGTATTATCGGTTGTTTCACCTGTTCTCTCTCTCCTACCTAGCAGCCTTTTAAAGTCACTGACTTTCCCCGTCATGCACTGCCTGGTTTCCTGGTGGTCGTTGGGAAATGTAGTTTCTGGTCCTTCTATGTAGGTATTTAGCCCCTTAAAAACCTTATTCCCATCACACATGATTTATAGATTTTTTTGGAGTGTTGGTCAATATACTCTGTAGGTCACTTACTGTATTAATTTCCCATAGGCTGCTGATCATGGAGAGCTTGGCCAGTGCAAACACCAGCTTACGAATGACTGAAAAGCTCACGAATGCCAGAAAAGCAGAGAACATCTTCTACCCCCCCCCCCCCCCCCTGAGCATCTCCTCCGCTCTGGCCATGGTGTATCTGGGGGCTCGGGGGAACACAGCTGCTGAGATGGCACAGGTGGGTGCTGCTCAAGCATTTAAGAATTTACAGCTCTGTTGTTTTTTTTCAGACCCCTCACACTTGACTTGGATATGTGCAAAGGTCAGGCCAGTTGGTGTTAATTCTGTCCAGAGTGTTCTGTCTGAGGAAAATGTATTAGCCTTTTATCCCCTGGGGCGCAAGTAGAAATAACTTTATTGCCTAAACTTGGCCCTCATTAGACTGTACAGTGGAATATTATTATATTATTATTATCATGATGCTTATGAGTATTATGATATGTATGTATGTATGGATAAAATATCCACTCTGGCACGCACTTGCCGATTCTTCCTGAGCAACATCCGAAGAATCCGACCCTTCCTCACCAACTATGCTACCCAGCTCCTGGTCCAGGCCCTGGTACTCTCCCGCCTAGACTACTGCAACTCCCTCCTGGCTGGCCTCCCTGCGTCCGCCACCCGTCCGCTCCAGCTCATCCAGAACTCTGCTGCCCGCCTGGTGTTCTCTCTGCCTCGCTTCGCCCACGCTACTCCACTACTCCGCTCACTCTACTGGCTCCCGATCACCGCTCGCATCCAGTTCAAGACTCTTGTACTAGCCTACAGATGCCTTGACCAGACTGCACCCAGCTACCTCCAGACCCTCATCTCTCCCTACACCCCCACTCGACCTCTCCGTTCCGCCTGCACTACAAGACTGGCTCTACCTCCGCTACGCTCCCCTGCCTCCCGAGCCCGCTCCTTCTCCACCCTTGCTCCGCAGTGGTGGAACGACCTTCCTACAGATGTCAGGACTGCCCAGTCCCTGACCACATTCCGGCGCCTCCTTAAGACTCACCTCTTCAAACAGCACCTGTAGAACTCCTCTGTTGTATCCTGGGACACTATCATCCTTCATTTAAATATGCTTTATTTTGCTCTTATCTGCCCCCTATTTTACTACATTTAATCCTATGCTTCAGAATACTGTAATCTGCCAAGTGTTTAACCTGTAGTATTTTGTACTTAATCATATCCTGATGTAACTATCACTATTTAATCATATCCTGATGTAACTTTCACTATTATCTGCTGTATTATTGAATTGTGGTTTGTCACACTTGAAAAAATTATTGTATTTCTTGCTCTTATTGTATGACTTGTATTGTAACACTTGAATGTATTTGTATTTGCTTGCGATTGTAAGTCGCCCTGGATAAGGGCGTCTGCTAAGAAATAAATAATAATAATAATAATATGTATTATTATTTAATTTAATAGATAATTGAGTAACCTGCCATTAAAAAATAAACTCTGCCGTCTTAGGTCTGTCCTTTAAAAGATTAGACCATATAAAATAAAGACTAGGAGAAATGACCATCTTCAGAATGTTTAAAGATAATTTCAGAGCAACTCAGTCTTCTCTGGAAAAAAGGCAGCAAAATGTCTCTCTGCCCTTCCCACCAAAGCTAGGTGTGGTGCTCAGTAGGTAAAAGTTCAGTTATAGCAGTAAGAGGAGCTTCTAGTACAGTTCATTGTATGGTAAAAATGCTGCCAGAAATCTTACTGTTTGGGTGTGGTTCCAACTTTAGGCAATGGCGTGTGCAGTTCTGCTGTATACAGGGGTTATAAAGTGCCTGAATGTATAAGCTAAGTATATGCTATTTTGTCTAAAATCATCTGTCAGGAGTGGAACTTGATTTCAATAAGTATTGAACTTCACCCTGTCTATCATAGTTTTTTCATTGATATATGTTGTTTTTAAATTACTGCATTTCTATGGTGTAATTTTCAAAACTGATAAAATACATTTGCCTATAATAAAATGCAGAAACAGGTTTGGTTCCTTAGGTGAAAAATGGTATGGCTTTTATAAAATAAAACTGTTTTCCAAGGATAGAAATGAGTCACTCTGAAAAGTGAAAAGCCCTTTAGAAAGAGGATATGGCACTGTCATCCCTTGTTAGCAAAGTTTCCAGTTTAAGATGTCAGTTTAAAATGTTTCTACAAGAGCTGTCTTTAAAATGATGTCTTATGAAACACATTGGATACATGCCTGTGCCTTATCAGCATGTCTTTGGAAAAATGGTTTTTGTGGTTAGAATAATAAAAAGGCGCTGCTTATCTAAACAAAACAAATGACAAAGGCTTTTGCTTAGGTTGCTTCATTTATTTGACGTTATTAAAACTAGATTTACATTTCAGTTTAAACCACTACCACCAGTTAACACTCTCCCCACCTCCCTGGTCCTTATACTTCAATAAATTGCTATGGTTTGCCCTCAGTGGCGGCGCCAGGCTCTCCCCGGTGAGAGAGCTGAGGGGGTCTTGGCAAAAATTTGAGGAGGCTAGACTCCATTTTGTGTGGGCACGTATAGTGTCAATGTTTCAATATGTCTCGTAAAACATAAGTATTATGGTGGAATATAATGCAGATTAAGTGCCTGTTAATAATAATAATAATAATAATAATAATAATAATAATAATAATAATAATAATAATAATAATAATAATAGACGCCTTTATCCAACATAGTTTACAGTGCAGTATGAAGTAAGTGCTGTTGTAACAGGGCCGAGGCTGGGTGCGAATCAGCAACCCCACACACCTCAAGAGAGCGTCCAATTGCTCCCATGTGAATGGGGCCTTAGAGCAAACAATCCAATATCGAAAAAATAGATGGTCTCAACTCATTTGGGCAATTGACCCTGGTACGTATCTATTAGTTTTGCCCTGTGTGAATGCTAACTTGTCTAGGGATGAATCGTTTGTTGTCACACCAGCCCAGGGCTCAAACAGCATGTATGATCATATTAATTTAAACACTTTAGTCTTCATACACTGTGAAGTTTCTGCTAGCTCTGGAAATCAAATCTATTTTATGGAGTCATCTGGTAATAAGTTTGATGCTAATAGAAGTCCCAGTCCTTCATTTGACATTTTGTATTATTATTTTGAATTGGATTTTTAAGCTTACAGATTTTAAAGCAGAGTGAGCAGATTATAAAATGGATACATGTATGCTGTTTGTTTAAGTCTGGTTTGGTACACATTTATATACAAAAGTTGCAATTTTCAACTATGGTATTTTTGCATAATTGCTACATTGTATTACACAAAAGCGTTGCAAAGAAAAATCCCACGGCCAATTTCTTTGGTAGAGAACTAGCAGAAACACTAGTTTCCTATCTATATTTTATTAAATGTTTTAGTTATGGGAAAATACATCTGAAGACCGTTTTGTTAACAATGTTGTTGCAGGTAGTTTACAAACCTTGACATTTCACTGCTCTGGGGAAACGTTGTTGTAAGGCAAATACATTGATTTTCTCGTGTATTGAAAATCTTTTCACCTTTTGAACTGTCTCTGTCGTATCACTTTTACTGCCCACTTGTGTCGGACATTGATACAATTATTCTATAGTAGTACCATTGTGCTGTACTACAGTACTGTAAAGTACTGTACTACTATTGTACTAGTATTACTATGGTACTGTCCTATACAGCATTGCAGTAGTACTGTACTATAGTAGTAGTACTGTTCTGTACTACAGTACTGTACTCTATTAATACAGTAATACAGCTACAATGTAATATTACAATAGTCAAATATAGTAGTCCAATGGTAATACTAGCAGTAAGCAATACAACAGTGCTACATTTTCCTAATAGTTTATTAAGAATAAAACAAAAACATGCACCAAGATGTTTTTATTTCAATAATTTTATTTGTGCACAGAATATTGCTGATTCTGTACATTACTTAGCAGTTTAGTTTATCACTAATGTGGCATGTCTTCTGGCAAGCAGTTTCTTCATTTATCAGTTTAGTTCCGATAGCTGAGTTAACTTTTTTCCCCCATACACATATATAAGGAAGACGACCAACAAGTGCACCTTACAGGCAGTTGCCTTATTAAGCACCACAGGTAAGTATAGCACAGCACCATTGTCTTTTAAGACAAAGTCACTGTACTAGCACTTAGCGAATCCGCTCTGCAGGTCAGCTGATGCCCCGGCGTCTTGTGCATAGCGTCTCGACGCTTGGTAGACGCGCTTCGGTGCTCTTGGTGTCAGCGCTTCGGCGCTTTGGTGCAGTGGTTCGGCGCTCAGTGCTTAGTGCTTCGGCGCTTGGGGCTCGGTGCTCGACGCTTCGGCGCTCGGTGCACATCCTATAGACGCTTGCCGTTCGGCGCTCAGTGCACGCACCCTCGGGGGGCTCGGTGCACGTACCCTCGGTCAAAGGTCTCCGGACACCAGACCCGGAACGTTCCCATAGCCCGTCTACGCAACCGCGAGGCCCCTCACCTTGCAGGGAACGCCCCCCGTCGAGTCTCGAGATCCCGTTCCGGGTCACCTCGCCGAAGGGGACATTCCCATTCCCCTCGTCGAGACAGGCACTACAGGGAAAGGTCGAGCGTCACAGAACTCACATCCAAAATGTCCCAATTTATGGAGGTAATGATGGGTCAGCAATCGCTGCTCATGTCCCTGGCTAACATGGCGCCGCAACCCACAGACGAACTGGTTGGGCCGATTGCCAACCAGCTGGTGGTTCCTCCACAGCCTCTGTCTGCTCCGGTCTTGCAGCAGCAACAACCCCAGGGGGTGTGGGACGTGGATGCTATCTCCAGAGTTGCACTGGAAGGAGAGCCTCTTCTTGAAGAGAACAGTGTAGAGGCTGAATTAACCTCCCAACACTCATAGCAGGACACTGAGTTGGAAGTGTTAGACACCAATGATCCTTTATGGTCACTGATGGAGCGAGCAACTCGCCATTTGAGGATAGAATGGCCAGCGGTAGAGCAACCTCGGCGGTCTCTTTTTCAGTCGCCCTCGGCACGGTCACAACAGCCCACGATGCTCCCGGCCTTCCCGGATTTTATTATGGTGGTGCAGTCCACGTGGGGGGCCCCTGCTTCCTCCCCTGCAACTTCACGGAAGGCTTCCGCCTTTGCCATGCAGGGAGCGAGCGAAGCGGGTTTGGCATTTTTCCCCAAAATGTTGATGCTGCGTTCGCAGCCCTGGTGAAGACACCAACGCTCTCGGGGCTGGAAAAGGATCCTGCATACCCTAACAGGCAATGCAGGATCACTGAGTTGCACCTGAAAAAAGGATACTCGGCGGCTACAGAGGCAGTTAGGCTGTCCAACGTGGCCAGCCTACTCTCAGTATACCAGGCAGCACTTATAAAGGACCTCCCTTGAGTACCGGTCAGTGTCCCTTAGGATGGAATTGGGGCTAGTCACCCAAATCCTGGTTAAGCTAGCCCAGCTGAACGTGTGGGTTCAAGGCAGGAGCATTGCGTCCCTAGTGGTGGCCAGAATGCAGCTCTGGCTCTCACAGGCGAGAGTTCAGGAACATGATAAAGCTCCACTACTTAATGCTCCCATTACACCGAGGGACATGTTTGGCCCAGCGGTAGAGGAGATGCTGCAACACTCTGCTAAGGCCCATGAGGCATCGCAGCAAATGGCAAAAATGTGGGTGGGGTGGCATTCCAGAGTAGGCAGTAGACCACGCCCTCGTGGCTCCAGTCAGGCCCCTCATGAGTGGCCACAGCCAAAGCAGCCCTGAGGCGTACAGGCAGCTATCAACCCACCCCTACACTCTCCCACAGCTCCAATTCTGGCAACTGTGCACCGACGACAAAAAAACATTTCCACTAGTTACACCCTTCAATTCTGGTTCACACCCCCCCCCCCCCCCCCCCCCCCTTTGGGGAGCGGTGGTAAATGCAGTGAAGGACTTCGCTCTGTCTTCAGCTGAATGTGGAAATACAAGCATTGCTCAGCAAGCGTGCCATTCAGCAAGTAGACCCTGCTTCAATCGAGCAAGGGTTCTATTCAAAATACTTCCTAGTGCCCAAGAAAGACGGCGGGCTCCATCCTATTCTAGATCTGCAAATACTGAACAAATACCTACGGGTGTTAACGCTCAAGATGCTTACGCACCGACACATCATCCAGTCTGTCCGTCACAGCGACTGGTTTACCACCGTGGACCTAACAGATGCGTACTTTCACGTCCCCATCTGTCCGGGTCACAGGAAGTACTTGCGTTTCGCCTTTCAGGGCAAGGCATACGAATTCTGTGTCCTTCCATTTGGCCTGTCACTGGCTCCAGGTTGCCATTTTTCTGGCATCTCAGTTCCTAAAGGGCGCAAGGCACTTGCGACCTTCAAGGACGACCAGTTTACCGTCATGGAGCCTTGACGTGGTGCTAGAAGCCCTTACCAAGGCCCAGTTCGAGCCCCTCCACAGTGTGGATATGAAGCTTGTGTCTATGAATACCGCGTTTCTGCTATCAGTGGTATCAGCGAAACGTGTGGGCGAGTTACATGCACTATCAGTGCATCCATCCTGTACTCGCTTCGCAGGAGACGGATCTATGCGTCCGAATCCGGCTTTCTTGCCCAAGGTCATATCCCCGTTCCATGTGAAGAACAATTACACGTGCTCTGCCCGGTGCAGGCATTACGGTGTTATATCGACCGTACGAGAAGCGTGAGGCAAACGTAACAGTTGTTTGTATGCCATGGTTCTAGGACTCTGGGTCAGCCGTTGTCTAAACAACGCCTTTCCCATTGGATAGTGGATGCTATTAAGTTAGCATACGAATCAGCAGACTTTCCGCCACCAGGGCAGCTGAAGGCACATTCCACTAGGGGGATGGCGACATCCTGGGCCCTCTTCAGAGGGGTGCCAGTGTCTGATATTTGCGCTGCAGCCAGCTGGGCTACACCGCATACTTTTACGAGGTTCTACCGGTTAAATGTACTGGATTCCTCTGCTCCGTCATTTGGAGCATCTGTATTACACTCTATGACGCCTCAAGATGCGGACATATAGAGTAATTTTACAATATGGTGTTGACTATTCCACCTTAGGACAGGTGTCATTGTGAGCATAGATGCTGAGGAGCTGCTCCGCATATGTGTAGATGGACTACCTACGCAGTTGCATTATGACGTAAGTCTGTCCTACTGCCGAGAATCCTCCCTCGCGACAGCTTGGGTACACTGTTCCCATACTTGATGGTTATTTTCGAATTGAAAGAGAACGATTCCCTGAAAGAGAAAATAACCATCAAGCCGCAAGGTCGCTCCGGAAGCCTTCACGGCTTGAAGCAAAAGAGGAAGAGGATCTATGCGTGCTGTGTACTGTAAGCTTCCAAGGGGACGGGCCTACACGTCAGCTCACGCAGAGGCCTATCGGCAGCTTTGCTATAAAGCTCAGCCAATCCCTACCGCCCGACGGCGATATCCCATACTTGATGGTTATTTTCTCTTTCAGGGAACCAGGGTTGCATCCGCAACCTATCGTTGTCCATGGTGTACGCTGTGCGCTGACCAGGTGTGTGACTACATCTGCTAGAGTAGGCACCGCTATATTAGCTGTCCCCCGGTGCTTCTGTACCTCGATGCACGTTCAGCGCTTGGTACTTCAGTGCCTCGGTGCGCACGGTGTTCGGTGCACACGGTGCCTGGTGCTCACGGTACTTTGGTGCCTCGGTGCGCGTAGCATCTCGGTGCACACAGTGCTCGGGGCGCACAGTACTTCGGTGCCTCAACGCGTGAGGAATTTTGGGAATGCATTGTGAAAGTGCCAATGAAAGGATAGCATTCTCATCACGTGACTGTTTCACAACGTGTATTTTAAAATGCAATGCATAGTGGATTTTTTACTAACGCGTAACCAATTTTACATTTTATGCCAAGAGGGCCATAACTCTTTGATTCAATGGGTTGGCACGTGGTCAATCATTGTATAGTTTTTAAACACATAATACTTTGTAACCCAGTCCACAATGCGTTGTGGAATTTTAGCCACAGCCAATCCTGACTGCCCTTACAGGGCTGCATAATAAATGCTCAAAACACTGACCTGCTCACAGAGTAAGAAGATTGACTTTTATAAGCAGAAAATAGATAATGTGCGTGTATTTGTTATTGTATTATATTCACTTTCTATTGAATTTTGTTTTTTTGATTTGATCACGTAAGCACGTTTATTTTGGCACATTATTTTCTGTAGATTGGCACCAATTACATTAATGCTCTCCTGTTCGCAGCTCCCATACCTGTAAATTGATTGATTTTGGAGAAGCTGAGCACCTGGTATAAATGTTCCCGATTTCATGATTCCAGAGATTGACTTGTCCAGTGTGATGTGAACCTGGGTTTGTTTGGAGTGGAGGCTGAACACGCTGCCAGCAGGAGTACTAGCAACTGGACCCTGATTCAGCAGGTGGTTGGAGAACAAAAATGAAACAAAGAGCCACCGAATTTAAGGGTGCAAACCTGCCTGCGCTTTTGGTCTTCATTCTGTCGTGTGTGTTTTGAAACAATTTTAGTATTTTAAAAGGCATTGGGGTTTTAGAGGAGTGCTGGAGATGGGGGCGTATTGGTTTTATTGTTGTTTTTAGTGAGCCCTGTCTCCGCAATCGTATTGAGCCACACTGCCCTTTAGTTTTAAATTGAAATCTTGTATTTTAGTTATTGTTTTAATTAAAGGGCAGTGCAAACCACATGCCGTGACTGTGTGTTCTAGATCTGCCCTGTTTGTTAAGTATAGTTACTGTTACGATAAGTAGCCTTTAAGTCGCTAGCAAAGTTACGACCAAGCAAAGCCAAACTAAAACTTTATGACGGCACTGTAATGAAGCCAAAAGGAGAGTGCAAGCTGATAGCTGAACACAACAAAAAAACAGACTGAATTTCCAAATAATGCAAAAAACGCAAAAAACGCTCATCAGCTAAAACGTGTGAATGACTAAACCTGCATAAAGTCAACTATGAAAAGGCTGTACATCATGTTGAAGACAAAACAACGATGCAAGACAAAAGCCTGACGACAGCAGCGATTCTAGAAGAATATGGAGATGTTTTTGAAGAACTTGGATGCCTGCCAGGAGAACTGTATCTGGAAATCGACGAAACGATCACACCAGTGCAACACCTTCCGCTGAGAATACCAATACCACTGAAGAAAAGTGTAATGGAGATCATAGACAACATGGAAAAGAACAAAATAATTGCCAGGGTCACAAAGCCAACGAAATGGATAAGCAACATTGTGGTTGTAGAAAAACCAGGCAAACTACACATTTGCATCGACCTGAGTGCTTTAAACAAAGCCCTGATTAGAGCACACTATCATATGCCCACGATAGAAGAAATCCTACCTGACTTGGCGAAAGCAAAGATTCTCAGTACTTGATGCTAAAGACGAAAACTGGCAAATATGTCTAGATGAAGAAAGCAGCTACTTAACAACATTCTGGATGGCCAAAGGAAGATACAGATGGTTGAGGAAGCCCTTTGGAATAAAACCAGCGGCTGAAGAATACCAGCGAAGACAACACGATGCATTACAAGGACTTCCCGGAGTAAGCGTAATAGCAGACGACATTCTAGTGGAGACACTACAGAAGAAGCCATAGCCAACCATGATCAACATTTAATCAGCCTCTTAAAACAGAGCCAGAAAAGTCAACCTGAAGTTAAACAAAACCAAAATGAAGCTAAGACTTACAAGTGTGCCATACATGGATGTGACCGAGCTGTTGTTGAGTGACGTGTGGGTGGTGACGTCACGGACCAGAAACAGAAACCAAAACACAGAATGGCGGTGGTGAAACTGAGCGCTACGGCGCTCAGCTATTTTATTAAATAATAATACAAACAAAAGGTTTAAACAAAAACACCAAACACTAAACAAAAGGGCACGTTGGCCAAACAAATAAACAAACAATAACCGAAACAAGTATACTTATATAGCAATTCATTCTTTTTTTTCTCTCTCTCTCTCTCTCTCTCATTACCCCTCTGCCACAGTCTGCACAAGTTTAGTAAGGATGAGTGACTGTCAACTAATCAGTAGCTGATCAGTCACGCATCCTCACAAGGTTTTTAAAATACAAAAACAATAACAGATACACGGCGGCTTTTATCTGCGCCGCAAACAATAATACAAATAATAATAAAACAGTGCACAAATATATAGGGGCGGGACACTCCGCCACAATGAAACATTTACTTACTGCAAAAGGACTGTCTCTCGACCCAAACAAAGTCAAAGCAGTACAAGAAATGGCACAACCGACAGATACAAAAGCTGTGTAGAGCTTACTTGGATTCATAACTTATCTAACGAAATTCCTACCTCGTCTATCCGATGTCTATGAACCATTAAGACGACTGATGGACAAAGATGTTGTATGGACGTGGCTACACAACACGAAGCGGCCCTAAAGCAAATCCAGCACCTGGTCAGCAATCGCCCCATACTCAGATACTATGATGTGCATGTTCTTTAATATGAAATCTCTGATTTAAGTCAGATATGTGCATGAAGAAATCACCCTACAATGCGATGCAAGTGAAACTCGGAGCAGCACTACTGCAAAACGGACAACCAGTAGCTTTCGCTTCAAGGACACTTATGTCAACTGAACAAAGATACGCACAGATTGAAAAAGAATGCCTTGCCATTGTCTTTGCATGCGAGAAATTCGACTAGTACATCCACGGCAGAGAACACATCAACATACAAAGTGATCACAAACCTCTAGAAATAATCTTCAAGAAATCTCTACTTTCAGCACCAAAGCGCCTACAGAGAATGATATTAAGATTACAACGCTATCAACTGGATGTGAAGTACAAGAAAGGTAAAGAAATGCATATAGCCGATTTCCTGTCCAGAGCACCACTACCGCTCAAGAAGACATTGCATGCACACAAGAATGTGTCTACTCAATTGAAACAAAACTGCAAGAGGAGATTGAAAACATTGATCACGCCAGCAACATTCAACACAAAGCTTGAACAAAGTTAAGACTCATATGCAACAAGACTCATCACTGCAAATGCTGCAGTCGTTTATCTCAATAGGATGGCCTGAAAAAAAAACACCTACAATTATCAAAGAATACTGGACTTACAGAGACAAACTTATGATGCAAGACAGGATCATCTATGAAGGCACCAGAGTAGTAATACCCAAAGCAATAAGCTCAAACATACTAACACACATCCATGAAAGCCACTGTGGAATTGAAGCAAGCCTGAGAAAAGTCTGCAATGTTGTCTTTTGGCCAAACATGAATCACAAAGACTTAATCAGCAAGTGCAGCATATGCAAAGAACATCAGAGAAAACAGCAGAAAGAGACACTCGTACCACACCAAATACCGGAGCAACCATGGAGCAAAGTGGGAATGGATTTTTTCACTGTGAACAAATCAGACTATCTGATAATAGTTGATTACTATTCAGACTATTGGGAGATTGATGAACTTCAAGAGACAACTGCAACAACAACCATAGAATGCTGCAAAAGGCACTTCGGCAAACATGGGATACCTGACACGGTAATCACGGACAACAGACCTCAGTTCGCTGGAAATGAATTTCAACAGTTCGCAACCGAATGGGAATTCCGCCACCTTACGTCATCCCCCTACCACAGCCAGAGCAACGGCAAAGGTGAATCTGCCATGAAGATAGCCAAAACACTTCTGAAAAAAGCCAAACAAGATGACAATGATCCATGAAAAGCAATACTGAACTGGAGAAACACTCCGACAGAAGGAATGAAATGCAGTCCAACACAACGATTAATGTCAAGACGCACACGCACACTACTGCCAGCGCAACAGTTACTCAAACCAAAAGGTAGTCGAAGATGTAACTGAAAGAAAAGAAATACGTCAACAAAAAACAAAACAGTACAATCGACAAGCAAAAAACATACCTGAACTGCAGGAGGGACAGACAATTCGAGCGCTATTAACACCCAATAGCAAGTCAAACAAGTGGGAACTTGGAATTTGCACCAAACAAATCAGCACAAGATCGTACGAAGTAAAAGTCAATGGACATACATATCTGCGAAACCGTAAGGAAATAAAACCTGTCAAAGAGCAATTCCGAACATCATACCGAGATACACAGACGACTTACCGGATGAATTACCAACGGACAACTTACCTGATGGAAGAGATGAATTAACAACGGTGACTCAATCAAGAAGTCTCTCACGGCAAGTCAAAAGTTCAGAGCAAGAAAACATAAAACTAAAGAACACACCAGATGCACCATTAAGCCGCCTCTGAAATACTCAAAGGACTATGTGACTTAAGTTAAGGACTCTGAGTTAACAACAGATGCACACAGTTAAACAAGGGTTTTATAAAAATAAAAAAGCTGTTAATTAATGTTAATAATTGTTGGATTGGGGAAATAGCTAATTGATTATGTAAAAGGAGATGTTACGATAAGTAGCCTTCAAGTCGCTAGATGGTGCACTAGTATGTTTTCAATACAAGTCTGCTATGATCATTACGCAGCACTGTAATAGACATCGGAGCCAGTTGTATGCAAGCCGGAAAGCGAGACACACGGCACAGTGATGAGCCACAATAAACCTGAGTTATTTCAAACTCAGGTTTATTGTGAATTAATTTGTAAACTAGGCCTATTTTATGCATGAGACGAGTTCATGACCATATCTACCTATAAAGTAAAAAAGCCTTGATTGGCTGTTGCGTGACTCATTAAGCCCCCTAAACAATACTATCCCCCCATTGGCTCTTTATGCTACACGTAGGATAAATTTCACTGCGCGTTGGGTTTTAACATTATGGCCCTTTTGGCGTTTTTAGGACGCGTAGTCTAATCACAGTCTTCCTTACGCGTTGATAAATACTGGTTCTCATAGGTCACTTTCTTAAGCATTGTGTCAATGCGTTTGTGGCCCCAATGGTTTGCCATAACCAGGACCCAGCTCTGCTGCGCCACTCTGTTGAGTTCAATCCACCGGCTTGTTTCAGCCCGCCTACTCGGCGCGCTGGTAAAAAAAACAACACCCTGTGCCTGTTGTTTTACTCAGTGTGCATGGTAATAACAATAATAATACAATTTTACAGCTCACTCGCCTGGTGTGGTGACTGTGTTTCTCCCATAGCTGAACACACTTTTTCTTCCTGTCTAACACGCCGTGCTCCATGAGCCTGTGCTCCACTCCGGTATATGCTACGCACTGCCACATTGTGTGACTGCATGTGGTCCAGAACCAGGTTATCACCTCGCTACCCCGGGTTGTATTGACTACACACGATTAAGGCGCCTCTTAGACGCTCCGTGCCTCTGTGCTTTAGTGCCCCAGCACGTCAATAACACCTGCACTCGGTGCCCCAATTCTTCGGTGCACCAATACTGTATTCTGCCTCACTCAGTATCCTCGGTGCTTTTGCACCCTTGGTGCCTGAGTGCTCCAATACACAGGGCTACACCCTCCAGTGTTCCTTTGGACCAGCGGTAGAGGAATTGCTGCAGTGCTCTCACCGAGAACGCTAGGTGTCTCGGCAGGTAGCCTCAATGCTACCCTCCTGTACTTCTGGACGGTTTCAATCCCCACTGCCCCACGTGATGACCTGAGGCACTGCCTTCAGGCTTCTGTGGCAGCTAACAGCCGGGCCTTACCTGCAACGACAGTAGGGAGCAGGACGGGATTCCAACACAGCAACGATCTCGGAGGTAGTCCCAACGGCGCCCCAGGCAGCCCCCACTTGGGTGCTCGCTACCGTACACACCGGTTATGCACACCGTCACATTCTCCAGTCTGTCCGGCTGGGCGACTGGTTTACAGCAGTGGACTGAAAGGACGCGTAGTCCACGTCCCTATTCGAACAGCGCACAGGAAGTGTCTCCACTTCGCCTTTCAGGTGAGCATCTTCAAGTTTTCCGTATTGCCATTCGGCCTCTCCTTAACCCCCTGCAAGTTTTCAAAGTGCATGGATGCCATCCAAGGGATCAGGGTGATGAACTACTTGGACGACTGGTTGATCTGTCCCAGTCCCAGGATGGAGCAGTGGCCCACACAGCGATTGTGACAAAGCATCTGTTGAGGCTGGGTCTCATCCTCAATGATGCCAGAGCCAATTAATACCGGTGCAAAGTACAGTCTACTTGGGTCTCCGTCTGGATTCCCTTACGATGCGAGCCTACCTGTCGGACAACAGAGTAGCTGCCATTTGCAACTGTCTGGCCCTGTTCAACAAGGGTTCACAGTACAATTGGGGTTGTGTTAAAAACTATTGGGTCTGATGGCCGCAGCTTCATCAGCCACCCAACTGGGGTTACTCCATATGCGCCCGATCCAAGTATGGCTCAGTGGCTTCGGCTACACCCCAAGTGCGACAGACACCATCGGCTGACAGTGTCTTACCTATGCCAGGAAACCCTAAGCTGGTGGAGGCAAGCCTCTCACCTGAGCGAAGGCGTAAGGATGGAGTGATACACAACCGTCAAGTGGTGACGACAGACGCATCCAACTCTGGTTGGGGGGTGGTCTGGGCAGGCAGAGGAGTCTGCGGCTCCTGGTCAGGTCGCTGGACATCCCTGCAAATAAATGCACTGGAGCTGAGAGCGGTCCTTCCTGTGCTCCAGAACAGACATGTCCTTGTCCGCACGGACAACATGTCAGTAGTGATGTACGTGAACCACCAGGGAGTGCTTCGGTCCCCGGGGTTACACCGCAGATCCTTTCGGCTGTTGCTCTGGGCACAGAGGCACTTATTATCCCTCCAGGCTGTCCATCTCCTGGGAGTGGTGAACTGGGCAGCGGACCTCCGCTCTCGAGAAGATCCTCACCAGTCAGAAGGGCGACTGCACTCTCAGGTGGTGCAGCACATTTGGGAACGCTTTGGAGAAGCCCAAGTCGATCTCTTTGCCACATCAGAGATGACCCATTGTCCCCTGTGGTTCTCCCTCTGCAACTGCGGAGGTCCACTAGGCGTTGATGCCAAAAGCGCCTTTGTACGCTTTCCCTCCAATACCGCTGCTCCCTGCCTTCCTCGAGAAGGTCAAGAGAAACAAGGCGACGGTTCTCCTGTGGGTCTGGCCCCGGAACAGGACCATCTGTCCGCCTTAGGGCTCTCAGATGCAGTCGTCAGTACACTGCAGAACGCTAGGCCTATAAATAGAAGTATTTTCAAAATTGGTGCATGACCAGAGGTCATGACCCCATTTATTGCCCTATAGCAACTATTTTGCAGTTTCTGCAAGATCTGTTAGAAGCAGGTCGATCCCCCTTGAAAGTGTTCCTAGCAGCCATATCTGCATGCCATGTCCCCATTGACTCAGTGTCCCGGGCGCTCATATACTAGCGACCCATTTTCTGAAGGGTGCTCGGCGGTTACGTCCTCCTAAGAAGGACGTCCTCCCCGAATGGAGTCTAGACGTGGTACTGGAGGCTCTCACTAAGGCCCCGTTTGAGCCTATACATTCCATAGAGTTGAAATATCTCTTTATGAAGACAGCCTTTCTATTAGCCATGACCTCCGCCAAGCGGGTTAGTGAGCTACAGGCTCTGTCAGTGCACAGTTCCTGTATGCGTATGAACCCTGCTTTTCTCCCTATGGTGATTCCAGCTTTTCACTTGAATCAATCAGTGGAACTAGAGGCTTTCCATCCCCCTCCTTTTGTGGAGGAGACGGACCGGAGATTGAATTCGCTCTGCCCAGTTAGGGCATTGAGAGATTATGTGGATAGGACGAGAGCGCTGCGTCAGTCTGACCAGCTCTTCCTCTGTCATGGTGAAAGGACCCGAGGTCAAGCCCTCTCTAAGCGGCGACTGTCCCATTGGATTGTGGACACAGTTTCGACTGCATATACTAATGCTGGCCTACGCCCACCTGGGAGGGTGGCTGCGCACTCTACCAGAGGTGTGGCTACGTCATAGGCCCTCTTTAGAGGAGCTTCATTGACTGACATTTGTACTATGGCTAGCTGGGCTATGCCACATACATTCTCCAGGTTCTACCTCCTTAATGTGGTAGATCCTTCCCTGCCTTCATTAGGCACGAGGGTCCTTGAGGTTGCATACTTACAGCGCTAACCCTTAGGTTATGCATTTCTGATGCGTCCCTCATCTGCTGCCGTTCCTTCTCCCTCACGACTGCTCTGGTATACTTTTCCATAAGTATGTTGGTGGTCATCTTCGAATTGAAAGGGAACGTTAGGTTACTTACCGTAACCCTGGTTCCCTGAAAGAGAAGACGACTTCCAACCAGCAAGGTCGCATCGGTCGCCCTCACGGGTTCGATGCAAAAGAGAAAATGGTCTCCACTGGTTGACTGTTTAATCGCTCGATAGGTGGGACCAAGGATGTCACCCCACGGAGGGGTCTATCGGCAGTTCTGATATAAAGAGCTCAGTGAATACCTACCTATGGTAGGCATATCCCATAAGTATGTTGGTGTTCGTCTTCTCTTTCAGGGAACCAGGGTTAAGGTAAGTATTCCATATACTTAACAAAATTGACAAAAATGTAACAATTTGACATTGTAAAATCGAACATGAAATACTGTTTGTAATAATAATGCAGATATTTCAAAGACAACACTGTAGAAGTGAAAGTTGCTTCTATGTCCTGGTAACAGCTTCCTGTGCTTTGCTGTTTCATGCCAATATTTAATGTATAAGAAAACTAGCACAGAACCAAAAAAACCTGGAACACAAGAAAGTTATAATGCTGCCAATGCTAATGTGGTGTAACATGTGTTGATCTGTATGACAGGGAGAGACCTGTTGCTGTTTCTTACACAAGTGTGTGCAGCTGGGATGCGGAACAGGAGATGTGTTGCTGGGCAACCAATTAAGCAGCTCGCCTGGCACTAAACTGATTGGGAAGTCCGGATTGGCTGATGGGCATGCCCGGAGAGGCTGCGTGCAGCTCAAAACGTGTCTGCACCACAGCTTCAGTCGGCTGCATCACCATGCTACACAGAGGGGCACTTTGTTTACATCCAGGAGAAGAGAGCATCCTCTCTGCAGGATAACTACTACGGAAGCCTTCAACTGCAAGACAGTGCGTGTGAAAGCTCTGCTCAGCCAGGACCGTCGCAACGACCCAGAGTCGCTGGGAGGCCAGGACTTCGGGAGCAACAGCAGTAGGTTAGTTTAGAGGATGTGGATCCCAACAAGTATAGAAAGGGTTTTGTAGTGCAGTAGGTTCCTGGAGCGGGACCTTTTAACCCTTTCAAAGCCAGGTTTAGACTGATATGCTGGAATTCTGAGTCAGGTTTTTTTTTTTTGAATTTTTTTAAGATTTTAATTTTTTTCTTAACAAAAGTACATTTAATGTGTGACAGAACATGAATATGCCACCTTCAATAAAAAAAAAAGAAATTTAAAATTACTCCATCAACTCCAAAAAAGCAACAGAAGTGTGAGTCTCCGAACAGTAATGATGACTCAGAGGAAGCACCTTACACAGAGCACGGTATCAGTCAAGCCACTATTTTTAAGGAACTTCAGGCTATTAAACAACTTCTTCAAAACCTGCTTGAAAATAACATGAAAACACCAGAGAAAATATCAAGTCTGGAAGAAAAGATAACTGAGGCAGAAACTCGCATTTCTTCCATAGAGGACAGTAACAACAAAGCATGACACCATGGATAATTCAAAAGAAAAACAGAGACTGAGCAATATAAAATAATAGACCAAAAGAACCGTAACAGAAGGAACAATATAATAATTATTGGTGTTCCTGAAAAAGCGGAGACTGGGAATTTGGTAGATTTTGCTTTGTGAAATTTTTGGGAAGGACAAACTTGAGAGACAGCGTTGACTTGAAATTGAACGTGCACATCATACACTGAAACCAAGGCCTGCTCCAGGAGACACACCCTGCACTCTTAAGGTCTGATTACACTGGGAGCGGTAGCGGTAAACGGTAAACCGTGCAGTTTTTCATATTACACTGGTGGAGGAAAACCTTGTGGTATATGTAAATGTGTTATTACATGTTAATGTTGAGAAAAAATGAATTTGATGAAGGATGTCAAGAAATAAAGGTTAAATATACAAAAAAGAAAACAAGCAGTGTTTCACCTGTGTAGCATTCTCCAGAGTGACCATTATATTTATATTAATAAATGTTATAATATATATATATATATATATATATATATATATATATATATATATATATATATATATATATATATATATTGTGAGACAGCAGGGAGGGGGTTAAAACCTCTCTGCAGTAAAAACATGTGCGGAATGCACATTTGTCTGGGTTAATTGTTTTCTGTTAATTGTTTTATTGTTAATTATCACCTGCACCTGGCTTTGATTGTAAATTAGAGCCAGGTGCAGGGTTTATAAGGAGAACAGTCAGTCTGCTCTACGCTGCTGAGTAGAAGGAGGCAGAAGAGGTGCTCTGTCTCCGAGTAGCCAGAGAGAAAAAAGTAAGTGCGGTGTCAAACCTGTGTGTTGAAGTTTGTGGTTTTGGGAAGGACGGGAAAACAGCGTAGCTGTCCCGCGTTAGTCAGGGTGTTCCTGAGAGTTGAGTTAGTGCTCCAAGAGGAGTTAGGTGTTTATTTTGTGTATTTTGTTTGATTTTTGTGTTTATAAAAAATAGCGCACCAGCGCTTAAAACTCCATTTCATTGTTCTGGGTCGTATTTTTTAAAGGGGCACGATCCCGAGTGAGTTGTGCTTTGTCGCATATGGTGGAGAATGCGGGCATCCCTACGACCCAGAAAATGGATTTGAAAGAATTAATTGCAATGATCAATCGCAACACCGCTGCTCAGAAAGAGCAGACAAAGAAGTGGAGACAGGAGTGGGGGCTACCGGATCCGGAGCCGACAGAGCTAGACCTGCTACTCCAAAAGTGGGAGCAAGCAAGAGGTACCCCGCTGACCCCAGCTCCAGAGCCCAGAGGGGAGGAGCTGCCGCTTCCAGAGCCCAGAGGGGAGGAGCCGCCGCTTCCGGAGCCCAGAGGGGAGGAGCCGCCGCTTCCGGAGCCCAGAGGGGAGGAGCCGCCGCTTCCGGAGCCCAGAGGGGAGGAGCCGCCGCTTCTGGAGCCCAGAGGGGAGGAGCCGCCGCTTCCGGAGCCCAGAGGGGAGGAGCCGCCGCTTCCGGAGCCCAGAGGGGAGCAGCCGCCGCTTCCGGAGCCCAGAGGGGAGGAGGTGAAAAGCATACCTCCACCACACCCCCGACCACCACCCCTACAGTCCAGTTCGGCGCCGCTGCGTCCAGTCCCTCACCCCTTGCTCCTGGACTCCCTGCCGGTCTTCCTGGACCTCCCTGTGCTGGACCTGGAGCCCAGGAGTCTGCAGCACTGGCCACAGCTCTGCCCCTGGTTACCTGCTCCGCTCTCCCCGAGCACCCAGACGTCGCTGGGCTGCTGCCAGACGTCGCTGTTGCTCCCCCTGTCAGCTGCTTCGCTCCCCCTGGGTGATCGGACATCACTGCGCTGGTTCCCAGGGGAAGACCTGTGTCCACTGCGGCATCCTCCAGTGCCCCGGCCTACGCTTCGGTCGGCCCTGTTAGCCCGGTGGGGTCCCGTGTCGCCGGTTTGCGGTCCCTTCCTGGCAGCGCCGGAAGGACCGACCCATCCTCAAGCCCGTCCGTGGAAGAGGGCGGCAATGGACGTTGCTGGACTTGAGGCTGGGTGGTCTTTTAAGGGTGGAGGGAGGTGGCCGTGGTATGGCCGGTGTCTTGAAAAGACATGGGGGGGGGGATGTGTGAGACAGCAGGGAGGGGGTTAAAACCTCTCTGCAGTAAAAACATGTGCGGAATGCACATATGTCTGGGTTAATTGTTTTCTGTTAATTGTTTTATTGTTAATTATCACCTGCACCTGGCTATGATTGTAAATTAGAGCCAGGTGCAGGGTTTATAAGGAGAACAGTCAGTCTGCTCTACGCTGCTGAGTAGAAGGAGGCAGAAGAGGTGCTCTGTCTCCGAGTAGCCAGAGAGAAAAAAGTAAGTGCGGTGTCAAACCTGTGTGTTGAAGTTTGTGGTTTTGGGAAGGACGGGAAAACAGCGTAGCTGTCCCGCGTTAGTCAGGGTGTTCCTGAGAGTTGAGTTAGTGCTCCAAGAGGAGTTAGGTGTTTATTTTGTGTATTTTGTTTGATTTTTGTGTTTATAAAAAATAACGCACCAGCGCTTAAAACTCCATTTCATTGTTCTGGGTCGTATTTTTTAAAGGGGCACGAACCCGAGTGAGTTGTGCTTTGTCACTATATATATATATATATATATATATATATATATATATATATATATATGTTTTTTTTAACTCACGTCTGAGCCAAACAATGTTATTCTCTCTTACTACATAGTGCAGATAACATCACACAACAACACTTTAGTTGATTGGTCTATATGGAAATATATGGAAATTTTTCATGCGGTATTTTCAAAAAATCGCTCCGGTTTATATCCTGCACGGTTTTCTGCCGTGCCACTTTTCCGTACTCAGTGTAATTGCACCCATTCAAAACAACAGATTCCATTTTTTTTGCCGCACGGTTTACCGCTTTCCGCTTCCCGCTTCCCGCTACCGCGCCCACTGTAGAACCTTAATTATTCGGTTTCTGAGTTACCAGGATTAACAGCTAGTGATGGAACTTTCTAGACTGGCAGCTAATCAACTGCAGTATCAAGGGCACCGCATCAGCATCTATCCAGACTTCTTACCAGAGTTACAAGAAAAGAGGAAATGACATGATTCAATTGGAGGATACCTACGTGGCAAGAATACACGGTATGGAACTGTGTATCCATTATCCTTCAAGCTTACTTTTGAAAACTCCACATCTTTTTTTCGGTCTGTGGATTAAACGTCAGCCTTCATGAAAAGCAAATTTCCAGATTTTGCTGTGCAAACGTTGAAAATGGATCATTAAGAAACGCGACTGGACAGTTCACCACCCTCACCCCGCCATCACAAGGTATAGTATTATTGATAGACACTGACATGACTGAATGAAATGATTTTTGTAGAGTGCTAAGGGGACTTTCTACTTGACTTGACCCAATGAATGGAAGCATATGCGCGTATGTATTTGTATGCATACAGTAATATGTAGCAATGTATGTATCAATGTGTCGTATGTGCATGTGTACATAGTTGTGTCATAGTTGGCGCCATGACCAGGTGCTGCGATGTTTGGCCTTAGCATTGGAAGATAAGCGTAACACGACCAATAAGTTCCCACCTGTTCCATCAAATCATTACACACAAAAGACAACATTTCTCCGCCCAGGAGAGCAACCACCAAGAAAAGGTGTTAAAACCAATCCTCGCCCAGGACAACTGGAAGCTGCTAGAGACTGGAAAATGCTGGCAGATGTTGGTCAACGGCTTATTTTTCCACCTGAGATTGCCACCACTAACCTTCAACCAGACATTGTCTTGTGGTCTGGATCAGCACGACTTGTTCACCTGGTAGAGTTAACAGTGCCATGGGAGGATGCTGTAGATGAGGCGTATGAGAGGAAGAAACTGCGGTATGCTCAACTAGCCACTGAAGCGGAACAGCGAGGATGGAGAGTCTGGGTTTACCCAGTGGAGGTAGGATGTCGAGGATTTGTGGCACACTCTACAACCCAGTTTCTCAGAGACGTCGGATTCAGTGGCCAAGAGTTGCGTCGCACAGTGAAGAACTTATCTGAAGAAGCAGAGAGGAGCGGCAACTGGCTATGGTTGAGACGGAAAGAGTCTGGTTGGGGATCTCAAGCATAACAGAAAGAAAGAAACGCTCATGTACGGGTAAGTAAGCTGGGCTGAGTTGAGTGGGGGACGGAGGGGGTGTGATCCTGGGATGCCAGAATCACCATTGAGCCCTCTTGAGGTGTTGTGGGCTAGTCGACGAAACACCAAGGATGGAAGGTGCCCACTTGAAGACCCCAGAGATGTACCCTACTTAGCTCAATCCAGACAGTTGTCATGCTGATGCACTGGGGAGACTGCACTGTGGTTGATCCCCGGAGGTAGCATCACAGCCGTTGTGTGTGCTCATGCGCTAGGGAGGCAATAAGCTGATCCCTGGAGCCAGCATTACACTTCAGCCATCAACACCAGACAGAAGGATATCTACATCATCATATGGAAGGAAGCGCAAATGGATGGAGACACATATGGATCACATTATTTTACTGTAAAGCTACGTCTCAGTTGGTGCTTATCTTGGCGAGAGCCGAGTTCAAATCAGCATGAAGTTTTAACATCTACTCTTGTGTAATGGAAATCATGTGTATCCATATTTATGAATTTATAGATACAGGCATTTATGTACATTCTTACAAGATTAACATTTTAACTGAGCTCACTCTCTCGCTTCTGTATTTAGTTATATTATTTATTTTCCTGAGCAGGAGGGTTTGTCTGACTGAAAGTTGTTTATGAGTTGTTTTCGCTGGGTGTTTAGGGGTTGGTGGTCAATGGATATATTTTTTCTCAAGGATTTTTTTTTTTCTTATTCTCATTAGTTCTCAGCGGAACTGTTAGTACTCAGTTTTACACTTTGACCATTTGTCCAGTGTAATAGAAGGGATTATTCAACTGGGCCAAAAGGGCTTCATGAAACACAGATTTTCATCAGATAATGTTTTACAACTCAACTGTTTTGAGGCTTTCAAAGATCAAGGACAACAAGCTTTAGTAATATCTGTGGATGGTAAAGCCTTCGATGGGGTGGAATGGAATTTCTTATATGCAGTGTTATGTCCTATGGGTTTCAAAAGCAACTTTATACATTGGATTTCCACATTATACAAAAGTCCAATAGCTTCTGTATACACCGGTACTGTTTTATCAAAGCCCTTTAATATGTCTTGTGGAATGTGTCAGGGATGTCCACTTTCACCATAATTATTTAATTTAGTAATAGAAAGTCCGGCAGCATATATACGAAATGACGACTCTATAAAAGGTTTAACACTCAAAGAAAATACTTCAAAGGTTCTACTATATGCAGGTGATTTATTAGTTACCCTAAACAGTTCAACAAATTCCCTTCCTAGCCTTATGAAAGCCATTAACAATTTTGCCAACATATCTGGTTACATGGTTAACTGGTCCAAATCTCAAGCATTACCAATCTCAAAATATTGTTTTCCGTGTCTTTTTAGGGATTATTGTGTGTATTCTACTGTGACTATTATTTACAAACGGTGTCTTATTATTTCGGGACTGCAACCCGTTGTTTTGGAACAGTGCACATTGCTGTGTATTGCCTGGGATTATTCTTTGTGGTCGCCAGGCCAGGATTTACAAAATAAAACCTGTTTGGATCATGAACTTTGTTGTCTGTGTTCTGTTTCCTAAACACATCACCACTACACCTGCGCACTGCAAACCACTTTGCCGCAAGGATAATAAAGAGTTTAAATATGGTAAACCTTGGCTAGCAATTCTGAATACATGTACATATATGATTAGTGGCAAATGTCCAGCATTGAGGTTGGACAGCCAGGATTAATGCTTAGAGCTAGCTATTATAGGTACGATGAATTACTACATTGCTCTGAAGTAATGGAACAAGCAATAAACTCATATTTTTACACAAAAGGCTTCGGTTAATATGAAGTTTAATTCTGCTTAAAACTGCTCCCCCCGCTTTTGTGAAATCGTTTGGGATATTGCTCTGCTAGTAGTTTAGAACTTAATCTCGCCACTTTACCGGTACTTTTTTTGTAGTTCTCTGTAGGTATGATGAATTACATTTTTTTGAAATAATGGAATAAGTAATAAATTACTCATGTTTACCTGTACCAGTACGCATGATCTTTAGCAGAACTGGAAAAATGACATATAAAAACATACCGATATCGAAATAGTCTGTGGGATATCAAGATATATGTCTGATATAAATGGCGTTCATCATATAGATATACTACTCAGTGGTGTAGTCCTATATTTAGAAGTGAGGGGTCGCTATTATCTAAATAAATAAACAAATACGGTACATATTTTCACAATCAGTTTCATACACTAATACACACATGATTAAAACGCTGCCATTCACTATGTAACACAATTTTTGTTCCTGGGTAGTAAGTGTTATTTCCTAATTGCTTATGCCTCAAAAGTATAGAAAATGGCTATTATTCTCCACAAACTTTGCTTTTGTGACCAGGACAGTGATATTTTGAAATTTACCTATTTCCAATGAGAAAACGGGCAAATTTGTGTCTTTTTGTTCACATAAAGTCAGAAAAAAAAACATATGAATCCAAATTAACATGTATTTATACTAAAGTAATACAAAAATGACTACAAAAGATTTAGAAGTGAGTAGTTTTTCGAAATTTACGATTATACTGTAAATCACTTTCATGAATCAGCCCCCAAATGTAGTCTCCCATCATGTTCTCGTTATACTGTCCTTGGTAGCGGCGTTCAAAGTCCAGTATATCCTGGTGGAAGCGCTCGCCTTGCTCCTCCGAGTACGCTCCCATGTTCTCCTTGAATTTATCAAGATGAGCATCAAGGATATGGACTTTGAGGGACATCCTACAGCCCATTGTGCCGCAGTTCTTCACCAGAGTCTCAACCAGCTCCACATAGTTTTCGGCCTTGTGATTGCCCAGGAAGCCCCGAACCACTGCGACAAAGCTGTTCCAAACCGCTTTCTCCTTACTAATGAGCTTCTTGGGGAATTCATTGCACTCCAGGATCTTCTTTATCTGTGGTCCGACGAAGACACCGGCTTTGACCTTTGCCTCATACAGCTTAGGGAAGAAGTCTTGAAGGTACTTGAAGGCTGCCGACTCCTTATCTAGAGCTCTGACAAATTGTTTCATAAGGCCCAATTTGATGTGCAGTGGTGGCATCAGCACCTTCCGGGGGTCCACCAGTGGCTCCCACTTGACGTTGTTCCTCCCCACAGAGAACTCGGTCCGCTGTGGCCAGTCCCGCCTGTGGTAGTGCGCCTTGGTGTCCCTGCTGTCCCAAAGGCAAAGATAGCAGGGAAACTTGGTAAAACCGCCTTGGAGACCCATCAGGAATGCCACCATTTTGAAGTCTCCTATGACCTTGATGCCATCTCAGAAAAATGCAGATATGTATCCACTTAGGCAGCTGGAACTAAACTGAACTGGTGGGCTTAAGGCCCCTGTATTTATACTACTATTTATACTACTGGAAAGTTCTAGAAAGTTCTAGAAGTTACTGCAAGTTTACTCAGCACTGAATCTATCTGGAATGTTCTGGAAAATAGGTACATTTCAAAATATCACTGTCCTGGTCACAAAAGCAAAGTTTGTGGGGAATAAAAGACATTTTCTATACTTTTGAGGCATAAGCAATTAGGAAATAACACTTACTACCCAGGAACCAAAAAAAAATAAAAATTTGTTACACGGTGTTATTAATCCTATGCGTAACACTCCCCGACTCCCCCTTCTCGTATATTGAATGGTTTAGTCCATAATCAGCTCGTCTCATCATTGTCCTAGTGCAGCCGCTTAAGAGATAATGAGACTGAGGTTTTGAAACAGAAGTGCATCCGTTTGCCAAAAAAGATGTGTAAGGCCACGGGTACCCTTTATTGTTTGTTGCGATTGAGTTTTGCTCCAAGCCGAGTACACCTTTGTAAAACAGTGCATTTGTAAAATGTACCACTGCTAATTTGAATCCCAGTGCACCACTACAATCTTATTCTGCTAGGGAAATGTTATTATTACTAATGTGATTAAATATAGACATATGTTTTGGTCATAACTGTTTATAATTTATTTTTTAAGAAGTGTTATGTTTTATGTATATTTTAAAATATGGCATTCAATAGTCAGTGCTGTAAGAGTTTTTTTTTTTTTAAAGTTAACTCTCATTGCTTTATTGCATGTGTTTTTTTCTTCTTTGATTTCCATAAAATATGGCAAACATGTCCTGTTTTTTTTTTTTTTTCCAGATTTTAGTAATGTGATTTAATAATAATAAATAGTAATAAAAAATTAGCTAACTGTGACTTACTTGTTCTTATTTATTTATACTCATTAACACTGTTTTTAATTCAAAAGTAATTGCCGCCGAACTTTGTAGAAACACGTTGCAGATTTTAGGAAATGTTACCGCGGATTTCCGTGGGGACTCATCAATGCGTTCTTTGCTACAAATAATAATGCCTGCTGACACTACAAATGTCTGTCATAATCGCTTGCCTTGCCTTCTCTCCTTTACCATGCGGCAATATCTGAACTGTCGCTTTAAAAACGCAGTTCGCGGAAGTGCAGTCAGTGAAAGGCGTGGCAGGTTTATAAATATAGTGACAGTAGCAGCACTGAAAGACAATTACCAGTGATTTCTGCTGTGAATTCAACCACTTTTAAACCAAACTACAGTAAGTATTATAACCTAATTTATTTAAGCGTTTGTTTTGGATACGATGTTGTCAGTGAGTATTCAGAAGGGTGATCAACTATATATTTCGATAGTGGAGAATTTTACAAGCTTTTCGTTAATGTTTATTTAAACACAGCTGTGGCTTTGGTATGATAAGATGTACATTAAAAGTTCACTTTTGATTAGACGTCTAACATCTCGTTCTGCAACAGGTACTGTGTTAGCACTTGCGCAGGGGAATTAGTACTTCAAGAACTGCAATCGGGGTTTCATGCTTCTCCAAAACTGTAAACCGTCCTTCCTTAGATTTTGCATGATCAAGGGTAAGCAGACGTATATTTCTCCACAAAAGGCTTCAGTTAATTTGAAGTTTGATTGTGCTTTAATTTAAAACTGTTTAACCCGCTTTCGTGAAATCGTTTGGGATAGTGCTAGCGTTGCCACCTTTACACACACCAAACACGGACATAGTTCTCAGGCAGCCTAGCTCTATCAAAACTGCAGTATACTGTAATACAGTTTAACACAATACCACCAGATCTTGGTACAAATCAATAGCCATAGCAGTATACACAGTATTGTGCTCTTGATATTTCTAGCAATCGAACTTGCAAGCCAGAAAAATAGTAGCTGTGTCATGGTGCGTTAGAGGCTAATTTTACCTGAGACAAGTAGCTGTAGTGATGAGTAACGACGTGTTGTGTTTTTTTTTTTTTTTTTTTTACAAATAATTTTTCCAGACAGTCACTGGATTTCTGAGCCTAAGCCTGTTTGTGACGGTCAGAATCATTTTACAGCCATTGTGTCAAGGCAAATTTGTGTCAGTAAAAAACTACGGCACTATCGATTGTGTGTAGGTAAAAAGACAAAATGAGTCAAAATGCACTCAAATTTGGTTCGGATTTTTCAATGTTACTAATGGCTACCGCTAAATATGCAATGCATATTATACATACACGCACGCATATATGGTTTAATTGCCATTATGTATTGTAAGTAAACCATATTTTACTCTAAAGGTTATGTATTTAGTCACAAGCAGATAGATCAATGTAAGGTAAAACATTATTCAAATGCTCGCGGCACAGTAGAATGTACAGATCAGTGCTAAACAGTACATTTCTAATAAGATAGTGGAAATCCTTTAAGCAACTAATGTACTATATTATTATTATTTATTTCTTAGCAGACGCCCTTATCCAGGGCGACTTACAATTGTTACAAGATATCACAATATACATTATTTTACATTATAAAGATATCACATTATTTTACATACAATTACCCATTTATACAGTTGGGTTTTTACTGGAGCAATCTAGGTAAAGTACCTTGCTCAAGGGTACAACAGCAGTGTCCCCCACTGGGGATTGAACCCACAACCCTCCGGTCAAGAGTCCAGAGCCCTAACCACTACTCCACACTGCTACATTTTTACTATATAACAGGATTGATGTTTATCACTAGCACGTTCACAAGGAGAAATCCCACACAGTTTTGTATTTCAACTTTCAATTTAAAAAACATTCAAATACATGTTTACTTAATGAAATGAATCTGCTAAAACAGTATCTGATTTACAGTAACTAGTTATAGCATCTACAATGTCACTGCAGCAACTTGGAGAACAACAAAGAAGGCCTTCTAAAAATGAGTTACAATATGTATCATTGTCATATGGCCCTTACATTTTAAGATTCCAGTAATTGGAAAGGATTACTAACTGCAATACACTTTAACAATATGCATTTGCTAACTCTCAGTTTTAAAACTCTGCTATGGGCCACTAACATACCACAGTGGAATGATCACAGCTTCAATTAGTAATTGTAGGACAGTATTACCATGTGTGAAAACTTTAACAATAAAGGCAAAATTGAAACACTTTAAATTTAAACCTAGTTAATAGACTAGCAAGCACTGGCAAAATCAGCTTTTTTATATGTTGCAGAACTAATTTATTTTAACATATTGTTTAGGGACTTTGCGATACCTGCATGGTGGGTCTTAGTATCTACACGTATCGACAGTAACAATCCAAAACAAGTTTGCACAATTGTTACAGACTTTCTAACAATTCTGGCATAAACAATTTTGGCCGCTACTTAATTAACCCCTTGTAAAAAAAAACAAAAAAAAAACTGTTAACCTAAAAAAAGAACAGGCCTACAGGTACGGTACCACAGTAGTAGGCGCAGTTTACAGTGCCTCGGAGTTTGTGATCGCATCATAAATTCTAGATTTCCTAAATCCATTGATGGAAATGTCCGGTCTGCTTTTAATTTTTTTAAGCAAATTGGCTTCATCACTCACTGCCATTCTCATATTCACTTTGACATCCGACACATTCTTTCCCTTGTCCAGCGCTTCTTTAAGCTGTGCTGTATTCCACTATGTCAGCGGTCAGGATCGCACACTGTATGCCACACTCTGATTGGTGGAAGTATTATTGGTGACCCAATCCAAACAGCCAATGAAGCCAAAATAAATTCTGCCAAAATGTCCCCTTATACAGTATGTCAAAGAAAATATGAAAGGAAGGTTGGTGTTTCTTATGTGTTTCACTTAAAACCGGATATTAGGGCATCTGGGTTTGTTAATTTCTGCCACCCGGACACAGATGCCAATTACTGGACTGTCCGGGTTAAACCCGGACAGGTGGCAACCCTAGATATTGCTGTGCTATTTGCTTAGAACTTAATATAGCCAGTTTACTTTTTTGTAGTTCTCAGGAAGCAAGCGAAGTGTTCTCTAAGACGGAGTTGACCACCAGACACAATATGAATGAATCAATTAATAAATATGTATTACTTGTCATGACGCACATGCATCAACATATGATATTAACAGAATAAGAGAAAAGCAATAGGCAAGTATATGTTAATAAACTATAATAAAGTAACAGACGAACTAACGTTAATAAACTAACTGTCAAACTAAATTAACACAGCACCCCTACACATGTCACAAAATCAGCAGCAGCTTTAGATTATGTATTAATTTTTATGTACAGGAGCAATATTCAAGACATGCACAAAATTATTTAACAGAATGGTGAAGCAGCTCACTAGAACTGTAAACACCCATTTTTTTTCAAGAGCTCGAATAATTTCCAACTTTTCGTATCAAGAGAAGCAGCAAAGCGTTTCGCTGTTTGTTACATGCCATTTTGTAGCGATGAGGGGCACTTGTGGAAATTAGACAAAACGAGGCAATGATAAATAATGGCGGTCTGTAAAGTGCTGGGGCCCCTTCTGGTCCACAGCGCTCTGTTATCTTTTTATTGCCTGCTGTAGCCTTGTCTCCGTCTGGCCCAAGCTTTGTTATCTCTGTAAAGTGAATTGTCCGTGGTTCATTTCCCTACTTGGGGTCCTGCTAGTCCATTAGTATTGCTCTCCTTTAAAGTGCCTGGGAGCCGTGCATAGAGTCTGGTAGTAAGCTCCCCTCAATTTGCCAGCAGTATTGTATGCATTATTTGAACAACCAGTTTTCTACCCTGTCTGCTAATCTCTGTATAGACACACATACAACTTGTAAGTCTGCATGCATCGCAAACTGCTATTCAATCCTGGTCCATGGTTTCCAACACAGCAGCATTGCATGCATTACTGAAACTAACCGTTTACCATACTCTGTGTTAATCGCTTTTCAGAAAATAACACTAGTACAGCTCTGCTAGTTCTCCAACAACACCACTGTAACTAATGTCATTTTAAACAAGTGTTGAAAGATCTGACATTGAATCTAATATTAGCTAAGGCAACTCAAGATTCTAGTGTAAAACTGAAATAAATATAATTAGAAAATAAATAAAAAAAAAACATTGTGTACATTGTTAATACAAACTGAACCGTGTCACGGTCAACACTGTCTGTCTCAAGAAGTCGGCAGCACTCAGCAAATCTATATTTGCACCGTAGAAGAAAATCTCTCACTGCCATGATTTGCAATTTTCCCTGTTCTTGATATTTTTTAAGCGTATTTCGTGTCTGAAATTGAAAAAAAAAAAAAAAATCCCAAAGGTGATTGGCTACTCTTGTAATTATGCTGCATGTCTGTAAAATGACCAGTCCCTACATAGGTACTACTGTAAAATGACCAGCCCCTAAGTAGAAAATGCGTAGTTAATTTATATTTATTTAGAAGATGTACTATTTTATGTATTCTGATTGGTCCAAATCAATATGTGTACTAAGTATTTGACACATGTACTAAATACCGAGTGTTTGACCCGGATGGTGTTCCATAAATACATAAAATAGTATTTGTTCTAAATTTTCCAGCGTTATTTGAAAATACTAACCGAATCAGAGTGTCTTATTAATTTTGGCAAAAATATTCAGTAATTTAGGTGCATAGGCTTCAAATGCCCTGTCCCCACAAGTGTGAAGTCTGGTTCTACTAATTTGTAGCAATCTTTCATCCTGGACTCCTAAATAACCACTTTGAGTATATGGATCTATGGAGAAGTCTAATCTACCCTGAGTTAATATACTCTGTATTTTATATCTATCACACAAGATGATAACACAGACATAGCAGCCAAATTTATCAGTAAGAAAAAATATGAAAATCGATACACAGACTTAATAGATATGCTTACCCTATAAACAATAGGGCACAGTTATATTTTGTGTAACAGGCAAGTCACAATTCTGTGTCAACAGATTTAAAATTTTAAATTTGATTTTCTAAAATGTCAACAGTTATTCTACTTCCATGGTCATTTCCAGTTTAGATATGAATTAGATTCCAGCTCATGATGGAAATGTCTGAATTCACAACCCCAAATGACATTAGTTCACTTTACTTTGTGAGGATCTATTAGCTTTGTGCCAATATAAGTCTTGTGATCTGCTGGAATGTGTATTATTACATTTACAAGTGTAAATGTAATATTAAATACTAATATAAAAATCTTATGCAGGAAAATATGAGCAAAGGTATTTTTATTAAGATTTCCAAAGTGCTAGAACTAATTTATCTGATACCATATATTTAAGCAATAAGGCACAAGAGGGCATGGCTTGTGCTGGATATGGCGGTTTGCACCTTCTAAATGACTGAAGAGAGAAGCTGTCTTTCAAGTATTTGGTCTGTTGCTAAGCATCCCCATTAATTTTATTTATTTTCTGAAAGACAGTCTGGACTCTTGGTTTAAATCGGCAATACAGTATATTTAACTTACTAAGTCTAGGCGTTGACCAAGAGGTTGTGGCCTTTGAGCTTTGAAATCTATACATATCAACCCAGAGTAATACAGCATCCTGGGAAAAAAAAGGTGTGGTGCATACTGTCATTAATCTTAAACAAACTGGGTGCAGTATCTGTTAAGCATGATTTATAGATGAGTGTTTTGGCACGTTGGACAATATACTCTGTAGGTCACTTACTGTATTTCCCATAGGCTGCTGATCATGGCGAGCCTGGCCAGTGCAAACACCAACTTCGCCCTGGACCTCTTTAAGAAGCTCAGTAATGACAGAAAAGCAGAGAACATCTTCTACTCCCCTCTGAGCATCTCCTCCGCTCTGGCCATGGTGTATCTGGGGGCTCGGGGGAACACAGCTGCTGAGATGGCACAGGTGGGTGCTGCTCAAGCATTTAAGAATTACAGCTCTTTGTTGTTTTTTTTCAGACCCCTCACACTTGACTTGGATATGTGCAAAGGTCAGGCCAGTTGGTGTTAATTCTGTCCAAAGTGTTCTGTCTGAGGAAAGTGTATTAGCCTTTTATCCCCTGGGGCGCTAGTAGAAATAACTTTATTGCCTAAACTTGTCTCTCATTAGACTGTACAGTGGCATATTATTATTATTATTATTATTATTATTATTATTATTATTATTATTATGAGTATTATGCTTATGAGTATTATGCTATGTATGTTTTATTATTTTTTAATTAATGGATAATTAAAAAATAAACTCTGCCGTTAAAAAATAAACTCTGCCGTCTTAGGTCTGTCCTTTAAAAGATTAGGCAATATAACATAAAGACTAGGAGAAATGGCCAGCTTCTGAACGTTTAATTGTCTAACGTTTAACTATCAGAAGATAATTTCAGAGTTTGGAAGGGTGGTGGGCAATTCACTGACACATACGGGAGACAGAATGTTGACTTGAAAACACCGCACAGGTGCCCAGTTTTATTTATTTTCTTTTCCTTTTTTAAAAAAAATTATTTTAGCCTGCAGAGGGTGCTGTTGTCTGTGGCCTGTATACCGGCAACGGTAATCAGGACCACAGGTTACCAACATAGGTAAATGCGGGCGCACTCACAGGTGCTCAAAAATAATAATGAAAACCAAAGGCGAAATGAAAAAGGGAAAATAAAACACAGTAATAAAACTACAAAACAAAAGTGCTGCTTACGCAGTGCCCCCACTGCCGCTATGCCGGTCAACTCAGGTCTCCGTCCTACGCATCGCTGTGCACTATACACTGGGGTGGCCAAGGTTCCCCTATCACTACACACGTCCCCTCGGGTACATAATCATATATTTTAATAAATAGTTTGTTTAAGGCTTGCCTGATTTTATTCTCTCGATCTCTGTGTTTGTTTACACTCGTCTCCTCAGCTAGCGTCACTGGGTTTCCCCGGTCATGGCCACCCGAATGCACAACCAAGCGCAGTTCTTCTGGGCCGAGCAATCCCACCAAAGCCCGCCTCTCAACCACTCAGAGAGAGGGAAAGCCAACACACCCTCTTCCCAACCTCTCAATGTCATTGCCATGATCGGCAGCCAGATATTATGAGGCTGCTGCCCCCTTCCTGCAGAACCACGCATGCGCCAGATAGTCAGTATTGAACTTCACCCTGTCCATCATAGTTTTTTTCATTGATAAAATACATTTGTCTACAGAAAAGCTACATTTAAAAAAATATAGTTTAGTACATGCGAGTAAAAACAACCAAATCTTAAACATGTTCTGAGTGGAAGTGCATAAAGCCACAATTTCACGTATAATAAAATGCAGTAACAGGTTATTGGTTCCTTAGGTAGGCTGCAAATTGTGAAAAATGGTGTGGCTTTTATAAAATAAAACTGTTTTCCAAGGATAGAAATGAGTCACTTTGAAAAGTGAAAAGCCCTTTAGAAAGAGGATATGGCATTGTTATCCCTCATTAGCAAAGTTTCCAGTTTAAGATGTTTCTTCAAGAGCTGTCTTTAAAATGATGTCTTATGAAACACATTGGATACATGCCTGTGCCTTATCAGTATGTCTTTGGAAAAATGGTTTTGTGGTTAAATAATAAAAAAGGCGTTGCTTATCTAAACAAAACAAGTGACAGAGGCTGTTGCTTAGGTTGCTTCATTTATTTGACGTCTTCATATAAAACTAGATTTACATTTCAGTTTAAACCACTACCACCAGTTAACCCTCTCCCCACCTCCCTGGTCCTTATACTTCAATAAATTGCTATGGCTTACAAATGCACAAATATTTTTTGCAACCAAATTAAAGCAACTTTGCTACAAATCCCTTGTTTTTTTCCGATTTTTTAATTTTTTTTTAAAGGGGATGGGGGTTTCCAGTAAGAATCCATTTTTTCATGGCAAGAGATGCTGTATGCAGAGCATTCCAGCTGCAGTTGGTCTCCCCAATTATAAACGTTTCAATGTCAAATATTTTTTCCCCAAAACAAATGGTGAAATACTTTAATGTTGGGACTTACCGAGAGATGCTAAGAACAAATGTGTTAGTGGTTTTGTTTAGTGTTCATTTTATACTGAACAAATTGTATGCTAATGAATCCATATTCTATCCAATGTCTGTGTCTCAATAGCAGTGTTCTCTGCCTCCCATGTGTTAATCCCTTTAAAGTCCAATTGCTGTAGTTTGAATTGTTGTAGGCCTGATTTACTAAACTTTTGCTCCAGTGCAAGCTGTACACCAGTTTTCATTTCTTCTGAAATGTTATTGTTTCTAAAATGAGCACCAGTCAACTTGTAAAGCATCTATGGTACATTAAACTTTGCTATTCCTCACTTCATCCTGTTAACCTTACCACTCCCTTTTCCTTTTAGAAAAAAAATGACTTTGTAGTGGAGAAAGATCATACTGTAAA
Source organism: Acipenser ruthenus (assembly GCF_902713425.1). NCBI lineage: Eukaryota > Metazoa > Chordata > Actinopteri > Acipenseriformes > Acipenseridae > Acipenser > Acipenser ruthenus. The sequence continues at coordinate 57,587,647 of NC_081191.1, read as the reverse complement.
TTATTTCTACCAGCAAAAGGTGAAAGGTAATGTCAAGATACTACATGCTGTAATATAGGTGTGTAAGAAGCTGAGCAATACTCACGTGGGTGAGCCATTTGAGATTAATGAATGACTTCAGTACAAACATGAGATGATACTGCTGTGAGTCAGATGTCTGTGGTTACCGCTGTATTTCTTGTTAATTCTTGCATTAAACTTTCAATCACAATGAAAGTCATCATTAATGACATGCTCGTTTAAAGTGTACCCTTCCTAGACTAATAGAAATCAACCAAAAATATAAAGTAATAAAACCCAATCTCTGCATCTTCTAATCAAATTAAAGAAATGTTTAAAATGCGCACCCAGTGTACATGATGAAGTGGGTGAAGTTTGTATACTTGCCAGTGTCCTCCTGCGTGTGCCCAAGGTTTCCTTTATAAGTGAAGAACTGAAGGATCCCAATAATATATGACCACTACCTGCTGTGCTGGTGGATGATTAACATTACAGCTTTACATTCTGTATGCTTTTATACTGGCAATGAATAGGAAGAAAAAGCATTGTCATATCTGAAAGTATATGTGTAATATTAAATGTGTTCATAATGTTACTTGTTTAAACTCCAGGTGCTTCATTTTAACAAACCAAAAGAAGGTGGAGCTGCTGCTGGAATGCAACAGAAAATGCAAATGCAAATGCCTAGCTTTTTTCAGGTGGTATTTCAAAGTTAAATGAACTTTGGCAATGGTGGCATACATTTCTGGTTACTGGAGCAAGCTTTTGGGATAGGTGGTGTGAGGTTAAAAGACATAGCCTTAGGATTTCTTTTGTGTTGGCTGATGCTTGTTATTGGGAAATCAATATCAAATAGCACACAAGGCTTATTGTTTTTGATACATGATATCTGGCTGCTTCTATGAATTTTTTTGTGAATTGTAAATTAGGTTATTGAAATTCAATAGGAAGTATAATATTTCATTTTGTTAAAAGGTGCTTGAAAAGGCAAAGATGGTTTGCTTGGTAGCGAAAAAGCTTGTCTTTACCCAAAACAATGTATGCATTACTAATTTTACTAACTACTTTCTTGGGAAGGTGCAGGATCTGTTCTTGACCATTCAATAAACGTGTTGTAGATGCTTGAAAGCTGGCGGGTAATAATATAACTGCATCCTTCAGCTGTTTTTACATTTTATTTTTCTTTAAACCTCAAGTATATGATTTACTAAGCTTTTGCTCCAGACTGGTATTTTTAACAAAAGAGTAGGAAACATTTTCAAATGTTGTTTATAATATGAATTTAAAACTGGAACAAAATCTTAGTAAACCTGTCCGATAAAGATTAATAACTCTGCTCTCTTTGGTTTTGTACACCAGTCTGTCCGCTTTAACAAATCTCAGGATGCTGTGCACTCTGGATTCAGGACGCTGATCTCTGACATCAACAAACCGAGTGCTCCCTATAAATTGTGTTTGGCTAATCGTCTGTATGGAGAGAAATCATTTCACTTTGTCACGGTAAGATTTAAATCTTTTGGGCCTTTAGTTATCAGTAAGGCAGAACTTATTGTGTTAATATTTCTGTACTAAGGCAGTGAACACAATCATTTATTTTTTATTTTTTATATGCTTATAAGGCCCTCACTTACCTACAATATTGCATTAAGAGATGCTTGCCTTTATGAAATGATATTATTGGTCAGTGCTGTGGTACTGCTGTACCTTGACAATGCAATGATTGTGCAAATGCAATTGCATGACCCATTGGTAGAAATGTTCCGACATTCCCAAGTTTTGATATATTGTACCATCGAGGTAAAATATTCACATCAGTGTAATAAAGTATCAGGCGGACCACTGTGAAATATTTGTCCATTTTGTTGCAATTGCTGTGATAATAATTACAAAAGATGCATTTCATTAATCGCCCCTGTGAGGGGAACTTAAATGTTTCAGTATATTTCCTAGCCAACTAATTGAGTTTAAGTTTTTCATATCATGCATTCAACTTAAGCAAACAACGCAATTTAATATGGTGGGTGACAAGTGTTTTTAACTTTACTTCCTGTAGGAATTCATTCAGAACACCAAGATGTTCTACCAGGCTGAGCTGGAAGCTGTTGATTTTGTAACTGCATCAGAAGCAGCCAGACAGAACATCAACTCCTGGGTGCAGAGCCAGACAAAGGGTGAGTAGCGTTATAAAAACTATAAGCTAATTAATGAATTTAGCAAATCTTACCTTGTTATCAGCTATGATTCTCAAAGGACTGGTTATTTAGTAAAGTGAAATCTGTGTTTTTTATTGACCTATTCATTAGAAGGGAAACTCCAATTATTTCAATCCTCAGAAAAAAAAAAGATTTATTTTAATGCTAATTTACGATATACATTTTATGTATTATCATGTAGACAAAATCCAGAACTTGTTGGCTGAAGGAACTGTTGATACTCTGACCAGACTTGTCCTGGTGAATGCCATCTATTTCAAAGGAAACTGGGGGAAAAAGTTCAGCGAGAGTGAAACAAAAGAAAGACCTTTCCGACTGAGCAAGGTAAAGCAGGTCCTTTGTTATAGATTTTACATTATTGGTGTACCTTTCCAAAAATTTATGTTCTCTTTTCCAAGTAGAATTGATGGCATATAGAGTTTGAACCTTTGTCTCAAAAAGCAAGTGCAATACCTGTTGATGCTATAAATTTTTCTGATATTTTTTTTTTTTTACAGAATGGAACTAAACCTGTGCAGATGATGCAACAGAAAGCCAAGTTTAACCTCACGTTCATTCCTGAAGTGAACAGTCAGATTATAGAGCTCCCATATGTTGGCAATGACCTGAGCATGCTCATTGTATTACCTATGGAAATTGAAGATGATTCCACTGGACTGGAGAAGGTAAGGAAGGAAAACTTCTGAAATTAGCACACATCCAATTAAGCAACTAAGAAAGGGCACCATCAGTGGCAATACCTCTTTTTCAACCACTTCCAGATGCCACCACCAAACAAGTACCAGTATAACTCTTGTTTTTAACTTTATTGTGATTTTTAGCTAACATATAAGGTGACATTTCTATGACAGGATTCAGCTGAATTGCTACATAAAGGTAAACATGCTAAAGTCATTCTTATGTGCCCACTCAAGCTTTTTTCTTTGGTGATTTTGAATAGAAGCAAAGCGTGACTAATAAGTGGATAATTTTGATAGGCTTGTATAATTAGGGGTTGTCCTGCCCTGAAAATCAGCAAGCTTCTATTTAAAGCTACTATTTAGGGCAGCAGTGTGGAGTAGTGGTTAGGGCTCTGGACTCTTGACCGGAGGGTTGTGGGTTCAATCCCAGGTGGGGGATACTGCTGCTGTACTGTTGAGCAAGGTACTTTACCCAGATTGCTCCAGTAAAAAAAACAACTGTATACATGGGTAATTGTATGTAAAAATAATGTGTAAAAAATAATGTAAACGTATGTAAAAATGTGATATCTTCTAACAATTGTAAGTCGCCCTGGATAAGGGCGTCTGCTAAGAAATAAATAATAATAAAATAATAATAAAACCAATACTATGACTTTTAATATTGTGAAAATATCAAGATTGGTAACAATGCCTGGTTTGTGGTCTTTCTTTCTACAGCTTGAAAGGGAGCTCACCTTTGAAAATCTCATGGAGTGGACTAAACCAGAAATGATGGACAACACTGAGGTGACTGTGTCCCTGCCAAAGTTCAAGCTGGAGGAGACCTATGACCTCAAGTCGGTTCTGATCAGTTTGGGCATGGTAGATGCCTTTGATGCCGGCAAGTCTGATTTCTCTGGCATGTCGTCCAATAATGAGCTGGTGCTGTCGAAGGTGGTGCACAAGTCCTTTGTGGAGGTGAATGAGGAGGGCACAGAGGCAGCAGCCGCCACCGCAGCCATCATGATGATGCGCTGTGCGATGGTCCCTGTACACTTCAATGCTGACCACCCATTCCTGTTCTTCATTAGGCACAATAAAACCCGCAACATCCTCTTCTATGGCAGGTTCAGCTCTCCTTAAGTCTGCACTTATAAGTGCTGTGATTTTTGCCTTACACCCTTGTGCCTTCACACAGTATAAAAAACCCATAATGAAATGTTCTTTATAAGGAAAGGGGTATTTAAATGCTTAGCTGAATTGCATAGCTCCTTTTTGTTTATTTCTGACAACTGCAGTGTTTAGTGAACTGCATAACTCTGTTTTATCACCACAATGTATAATCTTAAATATTTCTGCTCAAGTGTAATAAACAAAGCTTTAAACATGCATTGCATTGTTACAAGTTATTTGTTTTGCTGTTGATATTTGTCCAGATTTCATTTTCACTTATGTATTAGAAGTCAGCAGTGGCCCTCCAATGTGTTTGATATCACATTGCATTCCAAAGGCCATTGACCAGTTTAATATGCTGGCTTTTAGTGTGTGTGCAGCGTGTGTGTTAACATGGTCACTTTTCAAACACTGGCAGCTTTAAGAAGCATTTAAAACAGTGGAACAGCAGCATCACAAAACGCATTAGTTTTTCAGTGGAAACTAATACTATTATTGGAAGCGACCTAAGTTATATGCTGAACAATAACAGATTGAGACTTCTAAGGATGTCCTGGGGAAAGGACAACCTAGTAAAAGTGCAGTTTCCGTTACCATCATTTTCTAACTTTTTAAATTATGTACAATACAAGCAGCAGTAGACCAGTATAGTTTGAACTGTTTAGAGATCGCTGTATTGCATAATGTGAACAACGATTTCTGGTAGATAAGGAGGAGCACAGTTTAAACAATATGTCTGTAAAGGCATGGTATTTAATTTAAATAAGAGTACCATTAATATATGTGACGTTAATAAACAGTATACAGAAAATTCCATTAAACATTAGTCACCTGGCTGTCACAGAGTCACATGACCAAAAGAATGCGTGCTATTGCCCACAAAACTGGTCAATATTGCCCTCTGACTGAATACGCCAGCTTGGTGCTGAGTTTTGGTAAACTTGTATCGGCCCAAGACTTGTCCTAAAACAAGGTCGGCCCGAGCCTGGCTGATGTAAGTGAAATTGGACAAAAGCTGATGTAGTATTATGCAGTGCAACACAACACATATACAATGCAGCATACAATATAGTTTCACTTCGCTGGCTATCATTGTGGGACTTACAACATAGTAAAGGTTAGTGAAATTATGATTTTGATTGTGATTATTATTATTATTATTATTATTATTATTATTATTATTATTATTATTATTATTAATAATTCTCTATGGGCTGATTTAATTGTGACCAAGTAGACTTTTGTAAACAACTTTTGTTGTCTTATATACAAAATATTTGATTTAATGATCCAGAATGTAGAAAAAAAAAATTAGGAAATAATGACTTCTGGGGGAAACAGTGACATCTAGTGGATGTGTCTACAGCTAATGGCTGCTCTTGTTCATTGCTATAGCAAGCTCACACTATTCCAAAAGTCAAAAAGAGAAATACTTGTGTGCCAGAAATTACAGTACATTTAGATAAAATGAATACATTATATAACATAACCAAAAATGACTAGAATTTTGAGAGCACAGCCCAAACTTTACCAACAGCCCTGTCAATTCAAATCTGATAGTGATGTTGCATGAGAAGAACCATGTGAACACCCTGTAAATAGTGCATCATATTAAATAATAAAAAAACACCTTTCTTCCACCCACTTTGCCTAGTGTATTAATTTTTATTTCCAAAAAGACTTTATCCTAAAAGTTTTATTTTCAATTAAAAAAAATAAATTCTGCCAAAAGAGCTTTAAGTTCACTTCCTTTGTTAAGGCAATAGTTATACACTTGCATTTCATGCTGCACATAGGAAACTGCACTGTTAAATTAAAGGAAAATGTAACAGACTTTTTTTTCTGGGAAATTTGCCAGTTAAGTAAAAATAGAATGCCCGCACACTTACGAAGCTCCACATCTTTTATTTAGTTTAAAAACACCATGGCATCAGGTAAGATCAACATTTCGATCTACAAAAGATCTTCATCATGATATGAGATAATGTTGCAGCAAGCTTGTCTTAAGAGACCATTAATTGGCGTCCATTAGATACAGGTGAGCAAACACATTATATCAGACAAAGGAAATTTAAATCAGACTGCCTTGTTACATTGTTTCAAAGGCAGGTCAACATTGTTAATAATACTGTGTCTCATTAAGAACAATCTTCACAACATATTAGATTTTTATATATATGATCAATGTTAAAATACAATATTTCATAAATCTCATGATTTTCATAACATTATTTTCTCTAGAAATTAACGAGAATCTTTATCAGATCGACATCACAAAAAATAATAACAGACATAATCAACATGATAAAAAATAAATTGATAGCTATTAACAATATATATCACCTCATTACACATAAATAATCAATAACATCACACATCATAATCAAGAGCTGGGAGAAAAGGGCAAGTGTTAATCTCATGAGCTGTAAGGGTACCAACAAATTTGAGCACGTCTGTGTATATATATATATATATATATATATATATATATATATATATATATATATATATATAGCATTTTGTGTGTTAATTTTTTTACCAGATCATGGATGACAAAAGGAAGTACATTTATGTGTAAAATTACATTGGGCACAACGACCGCATTTACAATTCCCATCTAGAATTCCATCAAGAAATGTTCTATGAACAGTAGGGGGTAGATCTGAATGTATCAACAAATCTCTCAAATTAGAAGGTCTGCTGAAAACTAAACGAGGGGGCTCTTTGAAGACCTTATGAAGCAAATGATCTGAATCAATAATGTACCAATGCTTCTTAACCAGTACATGCTAGGAATCGGTTTTATGCGCAATAATGGAGAACATATATATATATATATATATATATATATATATATATAAAATCTTGTCAGTGATTTTTACACTCTTGTGTTTTTAATCACCAAAACAAGACACAAAGTGATTCTCAACAGGTTAAAAGACTAACTAACATTTCAAACTTGTACCAAAGTTATTTGGGAGCTAAATGTCAATAAAACAACCAGTAATCTTACTTTTATAAAATATGTAATACTTATACTTAACATTGTAAAGTATTTTTGAGCTGATAATCAACAGTGCTAATAGACAGCTCAATCCACCATTTGTCCTTTAGTTTAAAAAAGCAACATTGCAAGCATATTCAAAGGGTCCTCCTCATAATCGAACAGTACCTGAAAGGATTAGTTTAGACCCCCATGACGCAGAGTTTGGGTAGAGTTGAAGTTAAAGATATTGGTATAAAAGGTTTTCAGATTATAGCCAAACAAGTTTAATGGAACACCTCATTCACTTCATCTGTTACAGTGCATGTTAAGGATCCCAGCTGATCACACATACATTGTTAGAAAGCACTGTATAATTCCAGAAAAATGCAGTTGTGTAACCCAAATACCGAAATACCATTACCATACCGGGATACGTTAGATATTATCAATATGTTGAAGACAATAGATGATATTGAAGCTGATTGCTTATTAGCAATGCTCGATGTGGTGAGCTTATACACCAATATACCAAAACAAGAGGGCATAGAAGCGATTAGCCATTTTTTAAGAAAACACCTCAAAACCAATTGACCTACTACTGAATGTATTCAAGAATTGACAGAATTAGTTTTGGAATAATTATTTTTTATTTACGAATGATTATTATTTGAAAATTAAGAGAACAGCTTATTCTATCAAATAAAATTGGATAAATGAGCCTGTCCATGCATGAAGAACAATTCTTATTAGATGAAAGTCTTCACAATGGCTCATAAACAATTACAGCATCTATGTTTTTTTTTATTTACATGGGACTATTTGAAGACCTTTATGTTTATGATCCTGTGCTTAACCCTTTTTTACATAAGACTTTGGCGTTGTTACATCAATGACATATTTTTTATTTGGACGGGTACTCAGGCACAATTGGTAAATTGTCATGCATATTGTAATAGTGTTAGTAAACATTTGAACTTTACATTAGAATTTGACCAGTTTCAATTGAATTTTTTGGATATTTTGATTTAGTTCAGTCACACAATCAGAAAGTCTAATACCAAAAAAAAAAATGGCCAAAGAACAATCTGTACAATATATAACAAAGTACTCACATTTGGGACATCACTTTAGGGATATTATTAAAGTACATGGAAAGCAACATCTGCAGTCTTCCCAGGTATTCCTGTAATGAAAAATGCGCATTGCATGGCCTGACAGAAAAGTGTCCTGTAATGAAAAATACTGTTTTGTCAACTGCTAAATTTAGTCAATTGTCACTCAGCCAAAGATAGAGAAAAGCACATGCTTTTTGTGACTGGGTCTCAGCCACAAACATGGATAAAATCAATTTGTCAAATATTATAAAGTCTGTGTTAATATCCAATCCAAGTTACAATGTATGAGACTTTTTTGTGTCAAAAGCATGTGTTATATGATTAGTTACTAATTCATCATTAATTATTTAATATGGGTGTAAATAGTACAGTATAGGAAAAACATAAATCAAACTTCTAACATTTTAAAATTGTTCAGGAATTTCAAAGAAATAGTTAAATATTACATTTTGTATGGCCAATATGGACAATTGCAAGTAAAATATAAATGCTTAATATAAACACATCTACACTTTCTATGCTCAGTCTGTTGCAAGGTGTAGTGATCCATAAAGTTGTGTCTTTTAAGGATATACACACTAGAAGAATACATATTTAAAACACCCCATGCAAAATTGACTGATAATTGTGGTATTTGTGAATCTCTTGTGAATGAATATAACAAGCAGTATCTGAAGAATAGATTCTACAACAAGGGCTTGTTTGCTATAACTAACTATTCATAATCAAATACCCATGATGTGTGGGGTTTATGTCTCCAACATTCAAATTAGCTCAATAATAAGGATTCTTACATAAAAATAAAAGTTGATATAACGTAAATACACCACCGTGCTACAATGAAGACTGCAAGCAAGTGGACTCGATGTGATTCAGCACGTGGAAAACAGAAGTTCATATCCCAGGCAATGTCAGCAGGTGCCTTGACATAAAGACATTGCAAACAAACATCACTGATAAAGGTACATTATGAAACACAAATTCACACCAGCTGTAACAGATGGCACAATTTAGTTGATGCATGTGGGTATAAAACCACAGAAAAACTGTTGTCTGATTTACACCGGAGAAAAAAGATGATGCGTCTGGCCCTTGTTCTCCTGTTGGCTGCCACTGGTAAGTGACCATTTTCATACGGAACACACTCCATTTAAACAGTTGCAGATTGTTCAACATGCTTTATACATACTCTATCAAATATTCTGAGAAAAAACTGTAAAAAAAGATGTATTCTACATTTTGTCAAGACTGAGGCCAGCCAGTCTGTTCCTCTCTTTCCTGACTCTGGTTTCCACTAGCTACCCACCAAGTATCTCTACATGGTTTTGTTCCTGCTTATAAAACTAATGGAATTGTATAGTCTGAAATTAAGACCAGACCAAAAAAAAAAAAGGTTTGCTTATACTTTTTTTTACCAGGCTCTGAGATACCTCCTGTATAAAAGTTACCGTAGTAAAAGCATAGCAAAGTGTAATAAAGCATATTTTAAACATAGGTAAGCACTGTGAAGTATAGAAAGGTATGGTAAAGCATATTAATAAACATGGCATGATATGACAAATGCATAGTACAGTGGTAAACTTGTATAAGGCCTATTCATGATGATGTTGTAGCTGTATTATTTATAGTGTAATCAGAAGCAATTTTGTATTTAATTGACAGAGCTTAACAGAAAGCATTGTATATGAAAAAAAAAATGTTTTGCCTTATAATTCTTATACTGAGTGTACTGAAGTTTGTTTAACATGCTGACTTAATGGTGTTTATTTTTCTTCCAATTCAGTCTACGGCTGTGGAAATCCCACCTACTCTCCCACTACCAAAGTGGTAAATGGTGAGGATGCAAAAGCATACAGCTGGCCTTGGCAGGTAGGATGACTGAGCCGTGTGGTCTCACCTCACATGTGTGGGACATGGTAGGGGATTATACAGTGTGCGGAATTTAATGGAGAACATACTGTACAAACCCATCACTAGTGGGGTGTTTGCATGCATAGGAACTTTGAAAATACCATGTAGACTTGAAGTGGATTAGTTATGACATTGTTCAGAAAGAATGTCTCGCCCCTGTCACACAACTGGTATTTTCACTGAAGCCTGCAGTCACAATGTGTGAAGGCAGTCAAGCGTACAATTACTTTGGAAAGACAGCTTTTTTGTATAATCAGCAGTTTTTGCTTGTATTGTTTCTGTTAGGTTTCTCTGCAGTACCTAAGTGGAAGTAGCTACTACCACACCTGTGGTGGAACTCTTATCGCTCCCAACTGGGTCATGACAGCTGGACACTGCATTTCGTAAGTCATTTTTCATAATCCATTATTTATTACCGTTACTATTTTGCGATATACAAAATGCAATAATGCGCTAATTATTGAACAGTTCAAGAGTTGTCCTTACAAAAATTTACCCCAGTATTTTTGCAGTTTTGCCATGCTTTTCCCATGGTTATACTATGCATTTGCCATAGTTTATCTTGGTTTTCCATGTTTTTTAATTTGGTTTACCATACCTTGCTATTCTTTACAATGATTACCTATGCTTTACCATGCTTTCACTATTCTTTATTATACTTTGCTATGCTTTTATTATTGTATATTTTTATATGGGCAATTAATAGATGTCATTGTAAAGTGGTAATAGCTAATAAAATAATTCTGTAAACCTTCCCTCTCATGCACTTCCATTCACTATGTATATCTCATATGTGCAGTTTTGAAAGAAGCACATAAACATGTATTATTATGTTAAAATAATATCTGGCACCATATTAGGTTAAATAAAGCATGATATTTTTTATATGAGAATAGACATTAAATAGCAATCAATCAATCAATTAATCAATTTTTATTTTATATAGCGCCTTTCGTAGTGGACCACCATCACAAAGCGCTTTACAAGATGCAATGACAACAAGAAAATCCATAATACTTTAAATACAGAGAAATGCATAATACGTGATATACAGTAAAAAAAAATGCATAAAACAATACAGTGAAAAATACATAATACATTAAGTACAGTGGAAAGTGCATAGTACATGTTTGTAGCATAATACATGAAATAGTACATTAAAGGCTTCGTACTGTGGGGGAAGGCAGCAGCAGACAGTTTCCGAGGTTCAGGACAGCTATATTTAGATTCTTAAGTTGAGTTTTAGATCCTACTAGAAGGAGTTCAGATTTGCTAGTGTTCAGCTGAAGAAAATTGGCAGATATCCAGGCACTGATGTCTTGAATGCAAGCCGAGAGCCGGACCATGGCAGAGGGGCTTCCAGGGTCATGTTTTAAGTAGAGCTGGATGTCATCAGCATAGGAGTGAAACATGAGGCTGTGTTGGCGGATGAGGTGACCCAAGGGAAGCATGTAGATATTGAAGAGAAGGGGCCCAAGAACAGATCCTTGGGGGACACCACAAGTGACCGGATTTGCAACACCACTGCTTCCATCATAGAAGACAGACTGCATGCCTCTGGATAGGTAAGAGAACATCCAGGAGAGACAGGTTCCAGAGATCCAGAGACGGCTGGTCCTTAGAATGGCTGGCGTTCTAAGACACTGATTGCCAAGTCAACACTGAAGCAAAGAAAAGAAAGGCATACATTTTAAGGGTAAGGTTTTTCTGAACAGCCATTTGTTTTTCCAGGTCTCGCAACACCTATCGTGTTGTGCTTGGTGAGTACGACCTCACAAAGGTTGAGAACAATGAGCAGATCTTCGGTACGGCTGACATTATTGTGCACCCCAGCTGGAACAGCAACTGCGTGGCTTGTGGGTAGGATACATTTATTGGCTTTTCATGGTTTCTAAGTTTACTAGTTATTTTGAGTAACCTTTGAATATGTTACTGGTACTGGTGTGTTTGCAAATCAACAAAATTGGCTGATTCCAGGCTCAAACCTTTGATTTGTATATTTATGTGAAAGGAGAATAAAACATGATGTTCCATTATGTTACAGAAGTAGTGATAAACAACTTCTAGGACTAATTTAAGTATGATTCAAAGACTATTTTTGGAATATAGTTTAAATAAGTTTTTGCACATATTTTAAAATGTATACAATAACATTCTATTTAATTTCTGTTTAAGTTCTGTTCGAACAACATTCCATTTATGTTTGAAATTACCCTCTGATGGCAGTTTCCCCATATATATATTTTTTTTTATCAGTCTCACATGCTATATAAGAGCAGTTACTAATTTTCGCTGGTCTACTTTGTTTCCAGTAATGACATTGCCCTGATTAAGCTCGAGAGAAGTGTCATCATCAATGACAAGGTCCAGCCAGCTTGTCTCCCTGACCCTGGAGCTGTCCTGCCCAACAACTATTCCTGCTACATCAGTGGATGGGGAAGACTTTACAGTACGCCATTTGTTCATTTTAAATACTCGGGGTAACGTGTTATGGAAATATAAAGGATTGAGAGATCCTTCATTGTCTATCTTACTAAAAGTTAAGTAAAGGGGGTTAGTAATGTTCACTGATGATCATAAAGTTTGTTTCCTGTAACCAAGTGACTTGAGGTTAACAATAAGTGGAGAAAGATGCTGTTTAAGAGCATTATTTAAATTATATGGAGTTGTCGTTGTAAAATCTGCATACAATTTAAGTAAAACATAACAACAAAGAACTAAAACATTCCAACCCACAGAAAAAAGCAAAAACATTTTTTTAAATCTTTATCACTCTTTGAAAGATATGATGTGTCATCAAAATATTGACCACTAACTCTTTCCTTCATCCTCACAGCCAACGGGCCCCTGCCCTCAAAGTTGCAGCAGGCTCTCTTGCCAGTGGTTGACCACAGTGTGTGCAGCCGCAGTGACTGGTGGGGCAGCTCCGTCAAGACCACCATGGTGTGTGCTGGAGGGGACATCAAGTCTGGGTGCAATGTGAGTTCACAATTCCTGTTCACTGGAATAGTAAAATCTAGTAGTAAATCTGTTTGAACATTCAAAATATTGTATTATTGAGGGAAAAAATAATAGACAAATGTCATATTGCTTCATTAATGATATACTGTAGTCTAACATACACTACTAGAAGTCAAGTAGGCAAACATTTTAAGTGTATCTGATGAAGGCACTCGCTTAAACATTTTTCAAAGACGAGTGATCAGATTTTAAATAGTTAATTAAAGAAAGAGCACAGCACAGTCAGCACCCCATAAATTACTTCTATAAACATGTTCCAGTCATTTTTGAAGATTTTTCAATAGCAGGAAAACAGGTTCTCACTGAACTAATGTATTGACTTTCTATTTCAGGGGGACTCTGGTGGACCCCTGAACTGCAAATCCAGTAATGGGCTCTGGTACGTCCATGGCGTGACCAGTTTTGTGTCTTCTTATGGGTGTAACACCATTCAGAAACCAACAGTCTTCTGCCGTGTCTCTGCCTTCATCTCCTGGATCAATGATGTAAGTAGAATAAGAAAGCCAACTTGAAAAACATACTTTCAAAGATTAAGACAAATTGTTTACCTTTAGTAATTGAAAATAGCTTTCCCTGATTGAAATAAAACAAGGTATTACAGTAAAGTTATTAATTGTATATTTAAACAAATATATCTGTATTAAAACAGGATCCTTACTCAGCAGAAAAAAATCTAAAATGCTTCCCTTTTTTCTTTTCAGACCATGACACGCTACTGAAAAAATTATTCAAACAATCTGAATACAGATCTTAAGCAATAAATGGTTCTGTAAGAAACATTCTTCTCCTTGTTTATTTTCTTTGCAAGGCAATTGAAATATTTAGATTTTATTCACACACTGTGAATAACAATTCATGACATTCTACACTCTCATATGAAACATGAACATCTTTCCACAATAAACAAGACATGTCAAGCTTAACTAAGAAAAAAATAATGTTACCCACGCTTTATAAAAAAAATGTTATAATAATGGTAATCAAATGTTTTCTCTTTTCTATTGTATCAACTGGGATTACTGATTAAGCAAAATATTATATTATAATATTTTTTCCATACAAATATTTGCTACTTTGGTCTCAGGTGAGCAGTTTTGAAAGAAACACATGTTGTGTCTTCTGTGTCAATGTTAAGCTGAAAGCATGTCAGTCAATTAGGGAGACAACTGGTTGGTTAATGACAGTAAAGAAGGCTTTGAAGGCTGGGGACAATTTAACTCTCTAGGTGAAATAACCAAGGAAGAGCAACACTACCTGAAACTGCTGAAAGCATGGCTTGCACACAGATTTTATTTCACCTAATGTAGTACCACAGTTATCAGTTTTAAAATGAATGTTATTATAACATTAAAACTGTACCTAAAACAAATGGAAGTACACACTAGGTAAGATTAATAAATGTATCATTTATGCTAGCTATACCCACTTTTAAATAAAATGCTATTTTATTTAGATGCATATTTTTCAAAATAAGCAGATTTCTTCATTTTTAAATTACTTTAAAATATTCTGCAATAGTTACAAAAAATATCTTTAAAAACAAAGGAATAAAAGAACAGAAAAACCTCACACCCATACAAGTTCCTCTTTATATAACCACCTAGTTAATCACAGTCTGCCTTCCCAAATTGAAATCAAATAAGACACACATGACTATATTAAACACATCAGGGAAACACACTGCCACACTTAGTGTTATATTACATCAGTTAAAATTGTTTAAACCTTTAAGTGGATTTAAGAAATAAGAAAATATGAATATGTAAAAACAACTATTACTAAAATACATAAAGAGAAATTGTTTAAATATTAAGTGCCACACACACACAAAAACAAAAAAAACACACAAAAAAACAGTGAACAGGTCAATTATTTTAGAAGTACATTGTTACGGTACAGTACAGCCTAAAGACGTTGTGTTATGCAATGTTCGATGTAGTGATTTGTCCAATGTATTTGGACACACATCATAGATTACCTCCTCACCGGTTTTCCTTTTTTACTGTACCTCCAAAGTTGTTTTTGATTCCTGTTCATGACATGCAGCCTTGTTGGATCAAGGGTTATGTGTAAAGCCTGTTTTAGGAACTGCACATTTACAAGCTATAAATGCCACACAGTATCGAACCAAGGTTCTTGCAACCAGGTACGTAAGCAATGTTTGTCATTCTAATAGTTGGTTTCACAGCCCCCAATTACCACTAGTCTTGGGGAACCCAATGTTAACTTAGGTAAGGTAGTCCAAAATTAGTGCAAATCAGGGTCTGTGAAACCAGCCGTATAAGTTTATTTACAGAAAGATATAGCCTCACTGTAAGCAGCATGTAAAGACCGGATCCACAAATAAGCATGGTATTAAAGGATGCAGGTACACAGCTAGTTGCAAGCTTTGTGTAATGCTTTAAGATACCACTCCAGCACCACTCCACTGCTGAATAGGATCATAAAAACATGTCCCGCGTGACACATGATCCGGTTCAAATAAAAACTCTATACATATTAAATTACTGTTACTGTTGTTTTTGCTCCTCAAGACATCTTGAGGTGCAACAGTTTATTACATCTACTATATATGTTACATAAAAAAATAGCAAAGGGGTACAAGCTAGAAGAATTACAATGAAGTATGCCATTTTTGTCTATAGTTAAATTCCATAACAGTGGTTTGAATTTATCAAAATGATGGCAAAAAGTTCTGGAACCTTCATTATGGATTTGACAAAACTGCACCACGTCTTGTTCTGTTTGCAGGTGTCATTGTGTGAAAAAAAACTACAGCTGAATTCTAACATTCAGAACCAAAACAACACCACTAAAAATACACAATGCCTATTGTATGCAATATCAGCTTTAAGTTTTAATTGTGACAGAGTGAATATCACTTGTAAATAGTTGTATTTTTGTGATATAACAGTGTCTGCTAGCCCTAGATGTGGCTCTTTTGAGGACATACCCAGCATACTCACAGGATGGGGATACCAGCAAGACAAGTGGTGGAATTGGACAATCTGGATGCCAGATTCATCTGGTGCCATTCCTCCAAAGAATGTGTAGAAAGCCAGTACAAGTGTGCCGGCCGCCTTCGACACAACAGGAGTCTGGCGTCTCTGCAGATACACGTGGAGCAGGGCTGGAGACTGGGGTTCAGCTGCAGGGTTTTCTGCTGGAAGCTGAAGGACATGTGGGAAAGAGCATCCAAGATGAAAGCCAGAAGAGGAGCTCTCATGCTCTGGAGACTCTCATCTTTAGGAGAAGCACAGAAAAACTAGAAGGAAGTGGGTCTGTGATAGCGACAGGAAGAATTTGAGCTGTAAATCTCTCTCCCGATCAGAAAGGGCGCTGTGTAAGGTTGGTGGTATGCTTTCCCATAGAGATGCTGACTGGATGGTAGGTGGGAACCGGAAGTCGGTTATTATGGAGGAAGAGCGTAGCTGCAAGTGCTCTAAACAACTCCATTGTAATCAGCTGTGGGGCCTGCAGCGACTGGATACTCTGTGGCGCCAGGCTGGTCACAGGGAGGAGTTTGGTAGAATAAAGGGGACACAGTTACATGAGTACGGCCACTTATGTTGGACATTGCATTATTTCCCACCCCACAGAGCCACTTCGCTACAGGGTAAAATAAAATCTGATAATATGTTTCAAATATCAGAAAGGGTAAAGGTTTTAAAAGGAATATCAAATGAGTGAGTTACGGCACTATAAGAAAAATATCAATGATGTTTTTTGAACCAACATTAAAAAATTGAACTGTGTTTAATCTTTCTTTCATATAGTGCACCGGTGCTCTGTGTATTGCATTTGTTCCAGTTGCTGCTCTGTCACCAGCTACTGGGTGTATCTGAGCGTGAATGTAAGTTGCCAGGACACAGCAAGTAATGAAATGCAGACTTTTTAGTTTGTTACTGGGTTGATTAACAAAGGGTTTATATGTGTAACTCATTGTATGTAACAGCTTTGATAAAACTTGATAATGGATCTAACTAGGGCCCTAAAGGCTAATCTTTAACTTTTACTGCTGTAATATACACTAATTGACATATAACCTTGGCTCAGTTCCCCAGTGTAGATTATTCACAATATAATTTACACAAGTTACAAGATTGGACAAAGTAATAGAAACACCTGCCATAAGACTGTCAGTGGACCATGTTGTCCTGGTATAGGGTCACATTAGTAAATACAAAATCTTTGGGGGACTCAGGACAATTCTATAATCTTTATAACACATTTTTAAATGTATTTTATATGTATCCATTAACAATAAAAGCACTTTCTGAGCCCAAGATAGCACTGTAAGTTGTGAATTTGAGCCAAAATTCTTTGAACCAAATGTGACAAAGTGGCAGGGTAGGTGTAACTAATGAATGTTTGACTACCCCACATTGGGAATTTCACCCAAAGAAATAGCTTTTAAATCACTTTTACAAATGTATAAAACCAGGATCCCCAACTAGCAGACTCTTTTCAACTAAATGAACGTAAGCAGAGACTTGAGTAAATTATTAAAGAGTTCAATCATTTAATTTAAAAGACACAAACTCTTTAGAGTTAAAATAAATAAAAAGACATAGAAATTGAAGATAGGCAAAATAATATTGTAAATGCTGCAGACTTAACACAAGTGCAGTACAAGAATTCGCCACCAGGAGGCCACAGCAACCTACACTAGAGTCCTGCGCGGGTCTGAATTTTATGACCTTCTTCTGACCGGACCTGCTTTAATAAGACCTGCAATCCGACCCAAACCTACAAGTGTTTGTCCTTTACCTACTGCCAGCGTCAACTGACTCTCTCACACTCTCACATTCGCACACAGACATCTCTACCATTCTCCATGGATTGAGTTTACACAATAGACTATACAGCATGGTAGCTTTCTCTAGTGGTCTGCATATATTTTAACATTGTAACATATTAACTATCGCTACTTTATTATAAAATACCTGTCTCTTCCTTTCGTGCCACCAGTTGAAAGGGAGCTACACCTGTGCTTTCGCAGAGATGTGTACCAGTTTTGTGGCTGTTGTACACAAAAACATAATGACAGGTTTTACAAGCAACGAATCTCGTCAGATTCATTATTTTAATTCGCTATGATTCCAAAATAATTCCACACTTCTGATTTACCTCTTGAACTATATCCACTACATGATATAAACCCTGCGCGTGATAAAAGATCTTACGACGTATCAAACAAGCGAGAACAACACTGCTTAGTAAGCTGACTCCTTCCTAATCGCCTCCTGCTTTAGTGCAGGAAATACTGGTACATTTACCCTCTAATACGTTATTTGGGAAAGGGTTACAGACAAGTCTGCTGAAAGGACAGAAAATGTTTTTGGTGATTCAAATTAAGACCCGAAAAAAACAATTTTGACCCACACCCAAACTGCAAACCGCGAAAAAGTTTGCATGTCAACCGCAGGTACCCGACCCAATGTAGGACTCTAACCCACACTAGCCTGGATTCAAGGAGATAGAAAGTTATAATAGTTTAGTCTCAAGTCTCTGCTTACATTCATTTAGTTGAAAGGGGTCTGCTAATTGGGGAACCTGGTCTTATACATTATAAAAATAATTTAAAAGCTATTTCTTTGGGTGAAATTCCCAAAGTGGCGTAGTCGAACATTCATTAGTTACACCTACCCCGCAACTTTGTCACATTTGGCATAAGTCGTCTTGATTCAGATTTTAATATATTTATGTGGAACAGAGTCCCCAAGATGTGTTGGCAGAGGCAAAAGATACCCCCCTTCCTGTACTTGAAGAATCAGCCTGGTATGGAGAGCCCATGGAGAGGTGGAGACCCTAGGGATAAGGCTAGGCTGAGTGGGGGGGACTGGTCCTTAAGGGAAATGAGAGGGGTGGTTGAGGCCAGAGGAGAATGCCTGAGTCAAGAGCCCACTCCCCCGGTTACCCTCGCTGGTCTGAAGAGCTTGGCTGTCAGCTCAAATGGGTGCGAGTGGTGTGTGAGGCTGAGGATGCTGGCTGGTCGGAGTTGGTGGGCTGTTACGCACTCCCCCAGCACCTGTAAGCTGCTGGAGAACTACACCCAGAGCTAAGGCAGGTTAGATCCATTCTCACCAGGGCAAGGCCAAAGAAGGGGAGTCCAGAATTGCAAGACTTGCTTCTTGCTTAATAACAATAAATAACACTATAACAAAAGTAATATATATATATATATATATATATATATATATATATATATATATATATACACAGTGCCTTGCGAAAGTATGGGACGGAGATTTGTCTTCCAACAAGACAATGATCTAAAACATAAAGCAAAATCTACAATGGAATGGTTCACAAATAAACATATCCAGGTGTTAGAATGGCCAAGTCAAAGTCCAGACCTGAATCCAATCGAGAATCTGTGGAAAGAACTGAAAACTGCTGTTCACAAATGCTCTCCATCCAACCTCACTGAGCTCGAGCTGTTTTGCAAGGAGGAATGGGCAAAAATTTCAGTCTCTCGATGTGCAAAACTGATAGAGACATACCCCAAGCGACTTACAGCTGTAATCGCAGCAAAAGGTGGCGCTACAAAGTATTAACTTAAGGGGGCTGAATAATTTTGCACGCCCAATTTTTCAGTTTTTTATTTGTTAAAAAAGTTTGAAATATCCAATAAATTTCGTTCCACTTCATGATTGTGTCCCACTTGTTGTTGATTCTTCACAAAAAATTACAGTTTCATATCTTTATGTTTGAAGCCTGAAATGTGGCAAAAGGTCGCAAAGTTCAAGGGGGCCGAATACTTTCGCAAGGCACTGTATATATATATATATATATATATATATATATATATATATATATATATATATATATATATATATATACTGTATATATATTCAAACTGTTCATTCAGGAGTCAAGTGGGGGAACAATGATTGAAGGGTTTTTCTCCTGCTTCGGGGCCCCTCAGGAGCTGCACTCAAAGTCCAAGGTACTCACTGAGGTTTGCCGCCGCCTACGGATCAGGCAACTACCCCCATTCACCATCAAAGCAATGGGTTGATGGAGTCTGCTGCCTCTCATCCTCCTGGCATACTGGACGGAAGTACAGGAGTCAACGAGCTGCACACCGGCACAGTTGCTGTTGGCGAGAGAGCTTCAGACCGCCGCTGAACTACTGTTCGGATGCCGCCCTGATGCAGAAGCCCTGTCGCCAGGACCGGAGTAAGTCCACCTCCTGCAGGACAGGCTGGATGCTGCCCACCAGTTCGCTCGGGACCGCCTTCAGGACACAGGAGTCCGGCAGATGAGTAATTATGATGAGGGAGAAGGGCCAGAACTTCCAGGTCGGAGAGTCTGTCTGGCTCTACGGCCCAAAGAGAAGGAGAGGACGTTGCCAAAAGCTTGACAGCCCGTGGATCGGTTATTGCAAGATCATCAGCCGCCTGGATGATGTAGTATACCATGCATCTCTGGAACCTGTCTCTCCTGGATGTCCTCTTACCTATCCAGACGCATGCAGTCTGTCTTCTATGATGGAAGCAGTGGTGTTGCAAACCCAGTCCTCAAGGATCTATTCTTGGGCCACTTCTCGTCAATATCTACATGCTTCCCTTGGGTCACCTCATCCGCCAACACAGCCTCATGTTTCACTCCTATGCTGATGACACCCAGCTCCACTTAAAACTCGACCCTGGAAGCCCCTCTGCCACGGTGCGGCTCTCGGCTTGCATTCAAGACATCGAGGCCTGGATGTCTGCCAATTTTCTTCAGCTGAACACTAGCAAATCTGAACTTCTTCTGGTAGGATCTAAAACTCAACTTAAGAATCTAAATATAGCTGCCCTGAACCTCGGAAACTGTCTGCTGCGGTCTTCCCCCACAGTACGAAGCCTTGGTGTACTTCTTGACAGCAACCTTTCCTTTGATGCCCACATCTCCTCTGTAGTCAAATCTTCCTTCTACCATCTTCGAAACATCTCCAAAGTCCGTTCCTACCTTTCCCTCCCAGATGTGCAGATACTTTGTCATATATTTGTCTCCTCTCGACTCGACTACTGCAACTCTCTATATGGTGGTCTCCCGGCACGCACCATAAACTGACTGCAGCTAGTTCAGAATGCCGCTGCCAGGATCCTTACCAGACGTAAAAAACGTGATCACATCACCCCCCCGTCTTGCCCAGCTGCACTGGCTACCTGTAAAGTTCAGGATTATTTTCAAAACTCTCCTGCTCACCTACAATGCCCTTCATCACACAGGTCCCGATAACCTCCTCAACCTGCTGACCTGCTATGTCCCTGCCTGCAAACTGAGGTCTTCTGACTCTGGTCTGCTTGTTATCCCCAAGCTGCTGTGTTGCTGCTACTATTTCATGTATTATGCACTTTCCACTGTATTTAATGTATTATGCTTTTTGTATTTTTCACTGTATTGTTTTATGCATTTTTTTTACTGTATATCACGTATTATGCATTTCTCTGTATTTAAAGTATTATGGATTTCTTGTTGTTACTGCATTTTGTAAAGTGCTTTGTGATGGTGCTCCACTACGAAAGGCGCTATATAAAATAAAGATTGATTGATTGATTGATTGATGTGAGACGCCAATGACAACACCTTCTTTTCTCCATAGAGTATCACAGCAGCTCTGGCAATGGTGTATCTCAGGGCCAAAGGAAACAATGCTGTTCAGATGGCCAAGGTAAGATAATGTTGAGTACTTGGGAACACTCCATACTTAATTGAGGATCTGATCTCTTTCTGTTTGTGTGAACATGTAGGCCGGCAAATACACTGGATTCACTACTGGGGTTATTGGGTACCAGTTAAAATATGGCCTGGCCTTATACATTGTTATTAGGGGTTGTTTTGGGTTGCCACATACTGTAGTGGTCACCCTGTGACTTCACTTATCCTACTAAATTTGACTGGGGGAGGGGGAGGGGGGGGGTTGCTAGGGCAGGGAGAGAATGAGTCACTAAACAAGCAAGATCACCTGAATTGTATCTGAAAATGACAAGTGAGTCGGAGCAGGGTTTGGCACCAACCTGCCACGGTTATTCTAGGTGTATCCCACGTAGAGATTTAAGAATCCTTTGAAGCCGCTGCCGTTCCCCTGGGATAATGGCTGCCTACATCTCCCAATAGAGACGTCAATACATTAAAGTAAACATTCCATTGTACTGCAGCATGAGTCGCTGTTAAACTTCAGATGACCCTTCTGTGTGCACAAGAGTGCCTCTATTCCAGTTGGCAGTTGCTTTAGTATTAAGTAATATTCTGGCACAAAGTACAGTTGCAGTAAACGAGAAGATGTTGGGTAAAGGAAGATTTATTTGTTTGTTTTAGAAAATCTTTACTTACTAATTGAGCATTTGGTTATTGCTTAGTATTCTTTGCTCTGCCTATGACTTTTTACAGTATCTCTGGACTTTGACCACCCGCCCATTCCCTTTGCTGAAGTTTTATTTTTTAAAGAGATGTCTTGGGGTGAAACAGTGAGAAAGCATGACAAGAGGCAGATATCCTTATTTGAACTATTTGAACAGCGACGTACAACTGAAATTCCGAATGCTTCGACGGTCAATGCTGGCCAAATGGGAATTTAGTTTCTCATAGTTTTATAGATAATTTACTATGTCGTAATTTACAGTATGAAAGATGTGTTGGAAAAAGTTTTGTTACCACAGGATAATTTAGTGGTTGTGTCTGAATTGCACGGTCCTGTGAGCACATGCTGGATTTGAGTATTGCGACACTAATGAAGCTAAAGCTTTATTTACAAGAACCAACTGTCCTCTGAATCATTTCTGTGACAAGACAAGATTTGTCTAAAATGGTCAATTTCACTGAAATGTATGTCACATAGTGGATAAAATAAACCACTCAATACAATGCTGTTTTTGTGACTTTATAGTAGCAGTGTTTCCTAAAGAAATTTGTAGAAACGTTCCTTTGTGTATGATGGGAGTTTAGATCAGAGGTGAAAGTAAGCCGGTACAGCCCTTTACTGTGCACCGGTAAAACATTTACTGCATCGGTGTGCTCGGCAAGATAATACTAGCAGAATAGGCCAATGTATTGGGCTGTGTTAGCGCCATTCAAAAATAAAATAAACAATCATATGGATTTTAATGATTCTGATGATGTGTTTATCATGTTTAAATGGTAATATTAACAGCTGATCTCTTTATAAAATCTGGCTTTTTGCACATTTAACAATAATGAGTTCTTATCATCTGCAATAAATACTCAATGTTTAATTTTTAAACTATTATTATGTTATTATATACTGTTATTTTAACGGTGTCAGAGTTGGTACAATAATGTCTGCAATAATACAGTACAAGTAAAAAATTAAAGTTACTTTCACCTCTGATTTAGATGTTATTATTAGCAAATTGGACTTGTTTTTAAAAGTAAGTATAAACATTTCCCATACTTCCTAGCCATACCTCCCACATTTGCTTAGCACACCTTAAAGCTTATGTCCCTGTGTATTTTACCGACTGTTTATTAATAAGCCTGATTTAGATCTGCTTCAATTAAAATTTTCTTGACCACTTTGAAATTCTACCATGCAGACCTAGCAGCTGTGGATTTAATTGGTGCCACAGGGGAAGCGAGGCAGCAGGTCAACCAGTGGGTAGAAAGCCAGACAGAAGGTAGGTCATTATAAAGGGGCTGTATAAACCAAGTATACTATCAGAAGATTTAAAGTGAAAGTCCTCTGCAGCCTGGCATTGTTAACACTTGCATCTCATTTCCTGATTTCATGTCTGCTTTTACAGTGTTTAAAACAAATCTACATGATACCAACATAACTAGCTCAGGCACTTTGTATGTCAGAAGACTTGTTTCAATACAGGTCTTTACGGTCTGTCAAAACATTTCGTCTGGCAATCACCTACTGGTCAAACACAGTGGAACCGGGCTTTGTCATTGGCTCAGGCACTTGCTTTTCAGACAGACCAGAGAAAAAAATAAAACACAGGCGTTCCACCACAGTATTTATTTTTCAAACATCACTATTAAGCAAGTATTGAATGAATCTGAGAAAAGAGAAAAAAGTGAACTTCCCTCAAAGCAACTTTGCACAACTCCCTACTCCATGGTAGTTGATCAAACAAATTGACTTAACGTCGCTGAACTTCCCATTAACAAAACCTTCCCAAATAAAATGAACGGAAGTTGATAGCAAGGAGTGGGAAAATTAAAAGGCCAAAATAACACATGAAAAAATCTATAACATTGACACTGAGAGGCAAGAAATGTATATCCTAAAACAGGCATATTTACTGAAAACTATTTTAACAATTAACAGTGGCTAATTGTAATAGCTAAGTATTTCTAGTGACTGATGAGTATCCTGTAGACAGAGCTGAATTCTCTGTAAATATATATTTATACATATACATATGCTAGGACCCCAACCCGAAGTACGCCCCAATCTAGATTGGGTCGACCCCATCTGGTTGGAGTTAATTACAATTTTTAGAACCCCGAAATCTTTTCATGTTCGGGGTGGGATTGTCTTGCAAATGACCCCATCGTGATGCAGAAAATTAACTTAACCTGAAGATCGGGTTCCCCATCACGATCAAGCAATGAGCAGCAACGTCACAGTGTGCGTCGGTCTTCTAATTAAAGATACAGTACCACATTAGCTGCGTAGTACACAACACAACAGAATAAAATACATCTAATAGCAACCTAAATATTCTACATTTATTTCTAACAAATAATAACATTAATAAAATAATCATTTAAATCGATGTTAAATAACAATGTTATAACAGATGCCTTGCCATATAATGCCTTAAGAATTGTTATTTTATGTTTTTCCTTAATAAAAATAGCTTTGAATGGTAAAATGTACAATACTGTATTGCACAGCAGCCTCAGTTTATACAGTAGGGATGGAAGGGGGGGGGGGGGGGGGGGGGGGGTATGGAGAAAAAATACTTAATTGGCTGTTTTTCTTTTGTACTTCTCTGAACTTCCTTGCAACTCCCTGCTATTATTAAGATTTATAGATTTCATGGAAGTTAGTACTGGAGAGTTTGAGGAAAGGCAAGAGCCAGAAGTTTTAGTAGAATGCTGCAGAGAAGTTAGTTTGATTAACTTGCCCCCTAAGTTTTCTATATTCAGCCACTACACAAAGGCAGCCGTCACCATGCCCCAAAACCAACAATCGCTGATCATGGTGATGAGAACTTAAGAGTGGCACAGAAATGTGGTCATCACATTGGTGACAAAAGAAAGTAAAACAGCAGTAGATATTTTTTGGGGAAAAGGAATTTATGGGAATAGCATTAAGAACCAGTGAAAAAAAACCGTGCAAAAATCTAAAGCAGTAACTGTACAGTACATATTTTATTTATAGTTATTCAAACGATAACTCTGATGAATGCCTTGATCGAAGTTGTGCGTATGGCTTGTGAAACCAGTGTGTTTCTTTACTTTACAGCTGATTGTCTGCTTTTATTAAAACTGAGTATTCTGAAGTTATATCGGTATTTAACTGAAGCAAATACAAAATACTCCCAAGGCACTTATCCTAGTTTTGTACAATAGTATTGTTTGTTTGCTTAATAAACTTTAAAACTTAATTTTCACCACAACAATGCATTTCATTTTGTGTGTGTAACAATGGACTTGAAATGTATTTATTGAAACTGAAACTAAATTGGCAATATATCTCAAGAGTCTGCAGGCCCACAGACTCCATTAATACTGTATTTTCACAACTCATGCTGTATTCAAGAATGATTTCACAGACACTGATTAGCACTAATCTTGGACTAGCTAATACTTTGCTTTAAATACGTCTGTGAAAGCAGCTGATTTTTTTTGATGTTTACAATAATTCTAAACTGAAATATCTCTTGAATTGCTGCAGGTGACTTTGGAGTTGTTCGTTTATTACTTGCTTCTTCTGGATTTGCTCTCATAGTGATAGGAACTAAAGCAACAGCTGTACAATTTAAAGTCAGATATATGATAAGACAATGATTGGTAGTGATTTGAGATTTTGGTGGTGTTATCAGGGTTTGTATAGGTGGCTTATGTTGATCCAGTCATGAGCACAGAAGAAACCACTGTTTCCTATGTCTCAGGATATACATTTGAAATACTAGTGAAAGTCAATAGCAATGCTATTCCACTTGTCATATAATCTGGTAAATACTATACCAGGCTGACGCTGAGACGCAGCAAGGATTATTACACACACAAAGTGTATTTGCTATATTTCCCCAGTTTTAAGAAATAAATAATAATAATAATAATAATAATAGTTCAAGCCCTGCCTAGTTCTGTGAGTTACTGTACATATTCCCTATAACCGACTCATACTTTGAGATCTGCAAATGATGGTCTCTTGGTAATTCCAAGAACTCGATTAAAACCCTATAGTGCAAGGGCTTTCAGTTCTCAAGCTCCTTCACTTTGGAATTCACTTCCAAATTTTATCTGGAAGGTTGAGTCTGCCAGTATTTTTTAAGCTTACCCCTTTCATGCATTGCGACCTCATATGGGGACAGAAACAAAAATCTTCCAGTCTTTATATGGGGATGTAAGGAAGACAGAAATGCATAATGACCTCTTATGAGGATGCCATTTTTTCCCCCAAAGCAATGGGAAAAAATTAAGGATGAAAGGGTTTAAAACATTTGATTTGGTCCTTCACCAGCGAGCAGTTTGGAGCTCTTTTGGCTTGCTGTTTATTTTTGTGAAGTGCCTTGGGATGCTTGCACATGAAGGATGCTATATGAATGAAATTGGTGTGGTATGGTATGGTACAGTCATGTCAAGATGTATGAAGCAATTACAGATAGTTCAGAATGTTGGCTAAAGACCCATCAAAAAGGCCAAAATCTATGCAAGTCCTAAGGTCTGATTACATAGAGAACTTTCTAAGGGTAAAATTGTTATTTATCTATTCTACACTGTTGGTATGTCCTCTCTGTCCTTATAACAATTAGAAACTCCACACCAAATTGTACCTTTCTGAAATACCCAACAGATGGCAGCACAGTGTACAGATCAGGTGACTAGCAGTGTATACAGTAATATTCTGAAGCACCTTGTTTAAAGCAGAAAAGGGGCACCTCGTTTTGGTGCAAGTTTTGTACATTTATTGAAAGGTCAAAGTTCACAGTAGCACTTGGAAGGGAGGGCGAATGCAACAGTATTCACCACAGAATCAGGACGGTTCTGGCTGACCATGGAGGCTAGCGACAGTACTGTTAATAGAAATGTAGAGTTTCTATTAGAAAAATAATTTAAAAATATTAAAAACTGCTTACGTATTTTTCAAGACATTTTATTAATTGACATTTGTTTTAATAATCTTAAATGTATGTGGTATTTTGTTTTCCACAGACAATCAATGAGAGGAGTAATGAGTAAGTTCAGTTTCTACAGTTGTTTTTTTTCCTTTTAAATAAATCAATGTGAAAGAAAGTTGCCACTCAACTAGAAATGACTTAAACATTAAATGATAATACTTCCTTATATATTACTGGTATACATTTGATTTAGCAAGTGCTGTAGCGCAGTAGTTAAGATGTATTCTTAAGCATATTCTTAAAATGTGTATTGCTAATTGTGTTCAATCAAATCAATTATATTACCTTTTATCTTTTTTATTTAACATTTTTTGCCAGAGGACCTAGGACGAAGCTTGTGAAGAAACTAATGGCAGTACACTGAAGCTAAAGTCTTTTAAATATTTAGGATAAACATCGGTAAAACCACTCGCTATTTTTTTCTTACCAAAAATAATAATTTCAGAAATCATCTCATTTGTGTAGTTTTTATACTTGCTGTCTGTCCCGTCTCCGTTCCGCTCTGAATGGCTGGGGGTCGCTGTCAGTCAAATCAGTTGTTCCTTAATAGGCTAGTGTAGTTTCACCGTCAGTCATTTCTTCCTGTCCAGGAAGCAGTGCTAGAATGCTCTCATTTGTTTAAATGACTGCCAATCTGTGCACTTTCATTTGCCTGGCATTCAAAGCGCCTACTTTGAAATTAGCAGGTTAAGGTGTAGGTAAGCATATGCTATTATAGGTATATACGGTGACAGTTACTAGTTTGATTTGAAAATGGGGTGCAAGAGGAAAACACTTAATGAGTATTGTGCACAATACCCTGATCGACGTCAGAAGTCTCCGCGGCAGGACAAAGCGGGCCAGTCTGCCTTGCCTCCAGTGAGTCCAGCTGTGCTTAAGGAGAGGGGAGGAGCTTGAAATAAGTGCAAGTTAGTTCTGTTCAGCTATCTAATGTTTTGTTCTGTCTGTGCATATTGTTTTTACTTGTAAATGTATACTATAAAAGTGTGTGTAATACACTTTATATGCTGTGTTTTCTACGGTTTATTTGAGACATTTCTTTTTAATTTGTGTAGGATCTATATGCAAAAGGCATAACCTCGCTGTGACCAAACGTTATTTCAATTAGAATGTTGGTAACCATGGTTTCGTTGCATGTAGAATATGATAAAGGGGTTTCTCTAAATGAGATGTTTATCATTGGTATAAAAAGTCTTTTTTTTTAAAGCATAAAGGTCGATTTCACCCATGCTCTGCTTTAATAAAGATAAAAAAAACAGTAAATTCTTTCAAAAATAAATGTCGATATTAATCATCGATTTTGCAAAAAAATAAAAATCGAATAGTAGCAAGCCTATACGTAATGTCAGTGTAATGCAGTGTTATCAAGCATTTCTGTGAGGAGAGTTTATACTGTATGTTTTAGTTAATCCACAATGTCACTATTTGAACTGCTAATACAGCGACTGTATGTTACAAACCATTTCAGACACAAGTTCATACTTTTAGTCCTCAGGAAAAATCTTGACAGTACCCTTCACTGACCTATAACGTAATGGCTGTCATATTTTGTGGTCATGTGACCTTGTGGTTTCTGGGTAATAAAGACCTAAAGTATATCTTTGACACATTGGGCGTGTTAAGTAAGTGAGCCGCTCAGAGTAGCTCAGCGAAAGAACCCATTTAAAGGCATGCTTAGTTCTGCTCCCTCTGAGCAGCTCAGAGTGCTACAGAGCAGATCTCATCAGTGATCTGAGTGAGGGAAAAATTCTCGCCACTCAGTTACTGAATGCACCCATTGTTTTTATTACACACTATACAACTGTATTCTAGGATGCCCTAGTTCAAGTTTGTTTGTGAATATCCTGCAGTAATTTTACAAAACTGCCCCCACAACTACCAAAGGCATAACCTGAGCTGTCATACTGGGCATTTTGAAATACAATATATTGTCCTACTTTATCAAGAAACAAAACCTCTATCAATTTGTGGCAGGGTGCCCCGCCCCTGGGCGTATTTTTGTGTTTTATGTTGTGTGTATGTAATGGTGCACGGAGTGGGTTATGTAGCACAGGTGATTTAAAATGCATATTTGTATTTAGGCACAATAACTTCACGTGCAGATTAAAGTGGGTATTTGTATGGGGGCACAGGGAGTGCACAATTAGTCACGTGCAGACTGTGCCGAGATTCAAGTGAATGATTGATTAGCAATCGAGTCTCGGCACAGCTGCATAAAAGAGTGAGTGCTTCACGCACACAGGATTGCGTGTTCAGGGTGAAAGAACGGGATAAGGAGTGCAAGAAATTAAAACTGAGAGCAATTGCTACGTGTGCTGACTTAGATCAGCATGATACTTGTGAGTTTAGTGTTTGCCGTGTTTTGTCTATTTGTTTGGCCAACGTGCCGTTTTGTTTGTTCTGTGGTTTGTTCAACTGTTTTATTTGTTTAATTATTAAACGGCGCAAGCAGCACATTCACAATTCTCTCACCACTGTGTGTTTCTACCTGGTCTGATCTCACCACAAAGCAGCGGCGCAACCCCTTAGCCATAGACGCGAGTATAATTTTTTTTTTTTTCATTAACAGCTACAATTTTATATTGACATCATGTACGGAAGCAAAGTACGCTTACCTTCCATGGTTCCACCCCATGAAACCCTTACAAACACACAGCTAACAAACTGTGACCAATAAAAACCATACATGTAGGTTAGCTGAATTGCGTCCAATGAAAAGCATGTACACAGGCTAGCTGACAAGATGCGTCCAATGAAAATCACGCATGCACAGCTTGAAGTGTAGGTGATCATTTAGAAAAACACACGTTTCGCTTGCTTCTCGATCTGGTCTAAATATGAAGAAAAATAAAATAACAGACTTTTTTTATCATCGTCGGCATCTTCGTCAAAACGGCCTTGATCTTCGTCGATAGAAAAAAATACATCAAGTGCAATCAATGCTGATGTTTTGAAAGCTGAGTTATTTCCAGTGCTCACTGACGAAACAAAAGACTTATCCCGAATCAAGCAGCTGAGTATCTCTGTATGCTATGTTCACAAGGATACAATATTTGAGAATATTTTAACCTACATCGATGTGGAGGATACAACTGGCTCTGGTTTAGCTTCTGTAATTCTCCAGGAGCTAGCTAAACTTGGCCTCAATTTGTAATTTCTCCGGGGCCAAGGCTATGATGGGGCCAGCGAGTGGCATGTACACGCACTGTCGCAATCACGTCTTCAATTTGGTGATCAGCAGTAGTGCAGCAGCACTTCCAGTTATTCGCAACACCATTTGCTCAATGCAAGAAACTTGCATGTTTTTGTCCAAATCTGCTCAATGATCTGATATTTTACGCAAGACAATTGAAAAGGTAACTCCAGCTGCTGCCCACTCAAGACTGAAGCCTATGTGTGAAAACCGGTGGGTAGAGCGCCATGACAGTGTCGTTGTGTTTGTGGAACTATTTGCAGCTGTAACTGATGCCATAGATTCAATGAAAAGCATGCCACACAGGGAAGCTGCACTCAAAGCTCAAACCTGTTTAAGTTCTGTGAACAATGTTCAATTTATTGTCGGCATGACAGTCATAGTCTTGCATAGTCTTGTCTTGCTGCTGTCCAGAGTACTGCAGAAAGCAAACCTAGACAATTTTGCTGCTAATCAGTTAGTCGAAGAAGTTCTCCAATTACAAAAAAAAAACTTGTGTACAGAAACATCGCAGCAACTACTCAACAGAAGAGCTCGAACATTTCTATCGGCAATCAATCTTTGTGCCATACCTTGACTTTGTGATCTCTAAATTGACCAATTGTTTTGCGGATTTACGTGAGAGATGTGGAAAGCTTTGGTGCTTGTTGCCTAAACACCTGACTGCCTCTTCTGAAGAATGAATAATGCAGCTAGTTCAGGTAAAAGATTGAGATCAGTTGACTGATTTTCAAATGTTTTTTGTTAAACGTATATTCACAGGATGATTTAAGAACACTTTAATTTTACGTGGTGTGCAAGATGACAGCAGACATTTTATAAACAAAACGTAGTGGACTAGTTCTTTAAAATTGTAACCCTGGAATTTGTTCCATTAGCTATTATTGTGTACTGGTGGTCTTGCTTCTTTAAAACCTGAACATTTGTTGGTTAAAAATACAAATAATTTGTATTTCTGTATCTTTGGCTTTTGAACGAGTTTATCTCGACTTGTTTACCATTTGACAGCACTACTGTTCTGTGTGTTTGTTTTTTCAAGGTCCAGTAATTTGCACTTCATTCTTGTGTCATTGTAGGTGTATCAGTCAGGTGTGGCACAACCCACTGTGGTTGCTGCTGAAGTAGACAGATAGCGCTTCAAATGGGCAAATGTTCCAGCTGAAGAAATGCCACCAATGGAAACACTGGTGAACTGTGATGCTACAATCTATCCGAATATCGCCCGGCTACTGAGAATTATTGCTATGCTGCCAGTATCAACTGCTACAGCAGAGAGATCCTTTAGCACTCTTCGGTCCTGAAGAGGAAGAAGGGAAGGCGTGGGTGTTCCCAGAGGAAGGCAGGGAAGCAGGCGCCAGCTTCAGCGCCCAAGAGGGAGGAGCCTGAGCATACAGCGTGCACAAGGGGAAAGCACGAGCGTTCCACACCCTCTGAGGAGATATGGGACTAGATGCTGAACACTGAGGTGGACCTTATGGAGGCCCTGCCAATGGCGATCCACCTGCTGTGGGCCAGAGATGGGGAGAAATGGGAAGCCTGGGAAAACGAACATCGCCCAGCGTCCCTCCCAGCCATCGCAGCCATGTTGTGCAACTACCTGGCTGCAGATATAGGAATGGACACAAAGGTGATATTCCCATCGGGAGGAGCCAGACCTACCCCACCACCAGAGGCAGTAGGCATGTCCACGTCAGGGCCCGGAGGAGAACCGAGGGAGAGCCGCACCAGTCCCCAGCGACCGAGGGAGAGCTACACCACTCCCCAGCGACCGAGGGAGAGCCGCATCAGTCCCCAGTGACTGAAGGAGAGTCGCACCAGTCTCCAGTGACCGAGGGAGAGCCGCACCAGTCCCCAGCGACTGAAGGAGAGTCGCATCGGTTCCCCGCGTCCGAGGGAGAGCCGCACCAGTCCCCAGCGACTGAAGGAGAGTCGCATCGGTTCCCCGCGACCGAGGGAGAGCCGCACCAGTCCCCAGTGACTGAAGGAGAGTCGCATTGGTTCCCCGCGACCGAGGGAGAGCCGCACCAGTCCCCAGTGACTGAAGGAGAGTCGCATCAGTTCCCCACGACCGAGGGAGAGCTGCACCAGTCTCCAGTGACTGAAGGAGAGTCGCATCAATTACCCGCGACCGAGGGAGAGCTGCACCAGTCCCCAGTGACTGAAGGAGAGTTGCACCAGTCCCCTGCGACCGAGGGAGAGCCGCACCAGTCCCCAGTGACTGAAGGAGAGTCGCATCGGTGCCCCGCGACCGAGGGAGAGCTGCACCAGTCCCCAGCTACTGAAGGAGAGCTGCACCAGTCCCCAGCGACTGAAGGAGTCGCATCAGTTCCTCGTGACCGAGGGAGAGCCGCACCAGTCCCCAATGATAGCAGTATACTACCCGCTGTTCTCGCCTCCACTGCCAGCGGTAGACTTGCTGCTCTCGCCTCCACCGCCGTGGGAGGACTATCTGCAGCTCTCACCTCTACCAGCAGAGGGAGACTTCCTGTTACTCCCGCCACCACCACCACCAGAGGAACTGAAGCTACCTCTCCAGGATCAGCTCCCTCAATCGCCTCTCAAGGATCAACTCCTGCCCGAGGTTGCAAAGCCTGCACCGCCGGGCTGCCGAGCCTGCAACACCTGGGGAGGCCTGCTCGGCATCACCTGGGGATTTGTTATATCCAGCAGAAGCAGTTGCACTGCTGGAAATTCTGGGGCCAGAGCCCAAGAGAAGGGAACTGTCGGCTATAGAGAAGGAGGGAGAGGTGAGGTGACCACCTCCACCTGCAATAGTTGCATTACCGGAGTACGGGAATTAACATTCCCGCTGACAGCATTGCCATTGGCAGCATTTCCGCTGCCGAAATTGCCTCGACTGGAGGACCAGTCTTGGAGCTGTCAGCATTTCCGCTGACACCATGGCCGCTGTCAGTATTATCACAAGCAGCATTTCTGCCATTAACCCTCTGCAGTCCATTTATTAAGTGCAGCTGCCAGCGTTGCTTCTGGCAACATGTCCGTTGCCAGATCTGCCTTGGCTGGAGGAGCCAGCCTTGGT
This sequence comes from Acipenser ruthenus, assembly GCF_902713425.1. Classification (NCBI taxonomy): domain Eukaryota; kingdom Metazoa; phylum Chordata; class Actinopteri; order Acipenseriformes; family Acipenseridae; genus Acipenser; species Acipenser ruthenus. Next base: position 57,554,018 of record NC_081191.1, on the reverse strand, counting down.
GCTGTCAACATTCCCGCTGACAGCATTGCCATTGGCAGCATTTCCGCTGCCGAAATTGCCTCGACTGGAGGACCAGTCTTGGAGCTGTCAGCATTTCCGCTGACACCATGGCCGCTGTCAGTATTATCACAAGCAGCATTTCTGCCATTAACCCTCTGCAGTCCATTTATTAAGTGCGTGTCAGGCGCGTCAGGTCCAATTTATTTTCACACGCGCAGTTAATTTTAGACGCGCTGTTTAAAAGTATTTTTTTTCCACAGTCAAACGGGTTTAAAAGGCCCTGCATATCAACAAAGCACTCACTAGGCATCTCCAGCCCCGCCCCACCCTTTCGTTCGCTATAGCTTTCACATATGCTAAGAAATACATAATAATAATAATAATAATAGTCGTACATACTGATCAATCATCTCCTGATCACTCGTTTTATCACCAAACGCCTCAATAATGCGATCCAAGTCATTATTTTATTACTGTAACATCTGAAAAAAGCTCTGCAAATGTCTGTGATATTCTCTGAGCGCTGATGCAGTCACAGGCAGCTTGTTTCCTTATGGCCACCCCTATCTGATCCCAGGGGCAAGTATGACTATTCGAGATACGCCCTTTTTTGTTTAGTTTTTTCTGCTTGTCTCGGCTCCTGTCGCTCCCACTCGGCCATTGAATGGTTTTCTCTGCTTTTTTCGGAGAAAAAACGACTAGAAACCCGTTTTTTGCGTCTTTTTGATGAACCGGATAGGAATAATTGCAATGTCGGACCATGGCCGACATAGGACCGCAAAGGGTTAAGGCCTACGTTCTTGGCCCAGTACTATAGCCAAGACTGTTGGATTTTTAAGGGTGGTGGCCTTTGAGGCCATGTGTGCTGCGCACAATGGGGGAGGTATGTGGCGGGGTGCCCCGCCTCTATGCGTATTTTTGTGTTTTATGTTTTGTGCATGTATTGGTGCACGGAGTGTGGGTTATGTAGCACAGGTGATTTAAAATGCATATTTGCACAATCAATTCACGTTGTGACGATAGGTAAATGTGTCGATGCTTGTCTATATATTACTTGCTTCCGTTAAAAAAAAAAAATGATTACGTAACATTGGGATTGCAGGGGCAGGGGTATAAAGCTAGCACTGTTGCAGGATGGGAAAAAAAAAACTGTTGTGCGCAAGGTGTGTTGCGGGAGATATGATTGACCTGAGCAAGAGAGAGACAGAGAAAGTTTTGAAAATATGGCGGCACGCTACTGAGGACAACAAGTTTAGCTGTGTTTTGTTTGTTTTTATAATTATAGCTGTTGGATGTTTTACAGAAAAGAGAAAAGAAAAATAACGAACTATTCGAGTGAGCTGTGTTGCAGTGTTGCGGTGAGAGCTGTGAGCTGTGGCTGGAGTGCGTGTGGAACCTGGGGAGACGTGTTGCTGCCGAATTTACATCGGGTTTGAGAAAATAAACTTTTGTTTATAGTTTTCCTGATATGGACAATTGCATTTTTATCGAACTGTCTTAACTATTTCATGCTGATTCTTTATTACGGTGGAAAAGGAGAGCGTACTACTAGTTTTATTGCTCTTAAACTAATGGACATTTACTGCGATTTGTTCTAAACACAGATGCACTTTATTTCTGTTTCTTTCATTTCTCCTGCTTCTTTGGATAAACGTGTTGGAACTCTTGTGCAACATTTAATTAATATATTGTTTGTTGGATTACATGCTATATAATTGTAAATTGTTTTCCTGTATTGTAATGCATTGCAACCTTATTAGTTATGCTATATAGTTTTATTATTTCTATATTTGCATAGCATAAATGGGCCATTGACTCTAGTTTTATCGACTATTGCAAGTTAAGAATAGTGTCAGTTAAGGACAAATTATAAACAATATAGCATAATGGATGGTCTTTTCTAAATCATGATTAATTGATCACTTAATTTTGAAATTTAAATGCTACTTGTGATTTTAAATTGGTGGTTTGAGACAAATCAATAGTTAACTATTTAATTGATGATTAACTAATCTATTATATGCTAACTATTTAATTAAAATGTTATGTGTAATATATTTATTAGCTACTTGCATGCAATATGTGTAACAAGTTTAAGTGTGCAAATATATGTAACTTATTTGAGTGCAATATCTAACAGTGCTGTGCAATATCTAACAATGCTGTGCAATATATAACAATGCTGTGCAATATATTTGTTGTTGGTGTTCGTATAACCAATTAATAGTGTGATTGGTCAATTGATGTAATTAACTAGTATATTTTTCTTTGTTAGTTTACGGTCAGTAACCAAGAGGCCTGCTTGTTATTTGTAGAGCGTAATAAATGCTTGAGGATTGCATGGTTCCTCAATGCTTCTTCTCCTAGCTGTTTACCTTTTTCTGTCCTGTTTGTTAATTATTTATTTATTTCAATTACACAGTTATTATTCCCTGGGTATATATAGGGTGTAGTGGTGTCACATATGGAAAAGTGAATTACTATGTCCTAGTAGCGGTTTGGTGACAATTAAAAATGGTAGATTATGCATTTGCCTGGCACCCCAGATAGCCAACCGTTACAACGTGAAGATTAAAGTGGGTATTTGTATGGCAGCACTGGGTGTGCACAATCAGTCCACGTGGAGACTGTGCCGAGATTCAAATGAATGATTGATTAGCAATCAAGTCTCGGCACAGCTGCATAAAAGAGTGAGTGCTTCACGCACGCAGGATTGGGTGTTCAGGGTGAAAGAATGGGAGAGGAGAGTAAGAAATTAAAACTGAGAGCAATTGCTACATGTGCTGACTTAGATCAGCATGATACTTGTGTGTTTAGTGATTGCCGTGTTTTGTCTATTTGTTTGGCCAAAGTGCCATTTTGTTTTGTTTGTTAACTGTTTTATTTATTTAATTTATTAAACAGCGCAAGCAACTGTTTCATGAAAACAATTCATGAACCAATTCATGAACCACTGTGTGTTTCTTCCTGGTCTGACGTCAACACAAAGCCATCCCTGTCACACCATACCAGTAGGTGAAAAAAACACTCCCATGAGCCTGACTTTTACAACAATATGAGAGGATTAATCACAAACCTGTTGGTAGTTCTGCTGCAATAAATATCTTTGTTAGATAACTGTATAAACAGAAATATTTAGAAACCTTTTTAAAGAAGCCTCTTTTTTATATAGACGTCTGAATTAAGTGAGAAGATTAATACCAATATCAGGAGTCTGATTAAAAGGCACCAGAATATAGAAAAAAAGGTATGTACAAAAAATTAAGTGAAAGTAAAAATTACTACTGTATTATATACTGTATATTATAGATCATGATAATTGAAAGTAAGACATAATATTGCTTTTTATAAATGCATTCACCATTAACAATCCAATTTCAAACCTCTTTTAATTCAGTCTCAGTGGCATTAGAAACGTGGCATAATTCCATTAACAGACCCAATTAGCATTAATCTTGGACTACTTTAAAGGGTACATCAGCACTACATGAAAAATAAAACATAAACTATCCCACCTTGCTGTTCCGAATGTATTTGGTCATTGTATAACAATCTGTATGTGCCCAAACATCTGCATAATGCCAAAACTTGCTTGAAAACTCACCAGATTCGGTAGATTGGTAGATGCTTATGGGAAGATGGAAAATACTAAAGAACATGTGTCGTAAGTCACATGGTTTGGCCGCCATATTGGATTGAAAAAAAACATTTTGCCTAAATGTAAAAATGTGTCTTTCGAAAACCACTTATTGCAGAGTGCAGAAAGTTGGTATAGTTGTTGAGGGATAGATTAACTGGTGTTCGTAAGAAGTTGATAGGTTGTGTGGTATGGTGGCCATGCTGCATGACATCAAAATAACACGGTACAGATGTCATAATCACAAACTACAAATATCTTCTTCTCCCAAACCGCTAGGTCGATTGAAACAAACCCAGATGGCACATATGATCGTAGTGTGGTTGGCTTTAAAGGATGTTAAAGGGAAGTTGCTACAATAAAAAACATGGTGGCCATGTTGGATGACATCATCAACATACAAAACTGGCTTAAAAAAACTTTGTCTCTGAAACTGCTAGTCCGATTGAACCAAAAATTGACACACATGATCCAAATGTGGTTGTCTTTAAACGTTGTTCAAGGCAACCCATGTGTGCTCTATAAAAAAAATGTCATTGCCCTTGACCTTTGATCTCTCCTAAAGGTCAAATGTAAAACTGGCTAATAACTCCTTATAGAGTGCAGATACGGTCATGTTTACTGTGGAACACATATAGGAACCCATACATGCTCTATTCAAAAATTGCCTTGACTGTGACCTTTGACCATGAGCTTTGACCTTGAGCTTTGACCTCTCCTTAACACTAGAAGCAGTCATTTTGGCAGTTTTCCGTTTTAAAACGTTATTTTCTCCAGTCGTGTAACACATATGGGGCTGTGCATTCGTGTACCTTTCTGTCCGTATGTATTAAATATTCTTACAAAGCATGAAACATGGGAGTGCAGAAATAAAGGAGATATATTACATTATACCTAAAAGCTCCGGGAGCAGTCACATTGATGACCACACAGAAAACAACTGTATTTATGATTATACAGAACAGTATTCTACTTTATTATTTTTATTTATTTAGCTGCACTGCTTTGGTCAGTTAATTAACATCGGGACTAGTGAAAATAAATACCAGACTGTGGAGTTTTACAACGCAACAAAATATGGAGTTGATGTTTTGGGTCAGATGGCACGAAAGTATTCCGTGAAAGCTGGCTCCCGACGGTGGTCTGTTCAGGTGTTTAACAATGTATTGGACCTAGCAGCCATCAACTCCTGGGTACTTTACAAAGAATGCACGGAGAAGAATTTACCAAGGAGAGAATATATTTTACAGTTAGCACAGCAACTTCGCAAGAAGTTTTTGGAACAGACGGACTGCCAAAAATGATCTTAAGAGATCTGCAAAGTTCTGTGTCTGAGATGGGAGTCAGTGTTCACACATTAACAATAACCGGTCCCTACACAAAGCTGGCCTGTGTGGATGAGTGGCAAAAGAGAAGCCATCACTCAAAACGCCTCATCTTATAGTACGTATGGAGTTTGTGAAAAAGCATGTAGATGATACTGCAGACATGTGGAAAAAGGTTTTGTGGTCAGACGAGGCAAACATTGAACTTTTCAGTCTAAATTCCAAGCATTACGTCTGGCGCAAGCCCAGCACTGCACATCACCCAGTCAACTCCATCCCAACTGTCAAGCATGGTGGTGGCAGCATCATGTTATGGGGATGCTTCTCTTCAGGAGGGACTGGGAAGCTTGTCAGGATAGAGGGGAGAATGGATGGTGCAAAGTACAGGCGAATCCTTGAAGAAAACCTGTTTGAGTCAGCCAAGACTGAAACTGAGGAGGAAATGTACATATCAGCAGGACAATGACCTGAAGCACAAAGCCAGAGCCACACTGGAGTGGTTGAACAAGAAAATAATTAATGTTCTTGAGTGGCCCAGTCAAGGTACTGACTTGAATCCAATCGAAAATTTATGGCGAGACTTGAAGATTGCAGTCCATGGACGATCCCCAACAAACTTATCAGAACTGGAGCAATGTTTCCGTGAAGAATGGGCAAAAATTTCACCATCCTACTGTGCAAAGCTAGTAGAGACCTATTGCAGTAATTGCTGCAAAAGGTGCTTCTACGAAGTACTGATTTAAGGGGCTCAATACTTATGCAACCAGTAAATTCCATTTTGTACATTTTCTTTGCAAGTTTTGCTGACATTTAACCTCTTCCTCATATAACAGTGTTCAGTTTAACCACTACAGCTTTGAATAAAAAAAGTTTGTTTGAAAAACTGTGCATACATTATTTGTAATTCAACAAAATGTGACATTATTGGTAGGGGGTGAATACTTCTGCAAACCACTGTGTGTGTGTGTGTGTGTGTATGTATATACACACAGGGGGTGCTCATGGTGGGCCAGAGCGAGGCTGACAGGACCCAGCAAACAGCACAAGAGGGATCACTGGCAGCTCTGGAACCAGCCTGTCATGATCAGGAGGAGATAACTGGGCTGTAGGCTACATGTGCTGATAGTTAGGAATGATAATTAAGGTGATTAGATTAGTCATTGCCTCAGTTGGCCAGCACCTGTAGCCGATGCAATTAACAAGTATCTCATCCAGCCCAGCCACATAAAAAGGCTGAGCATTCACTAGACAGGGGATCGTTACCGAGGAAGAGGACAGAGCGGTGTTGGAGACTTTTGTTTGTTTTTTGAAATTATTATTTATTTATTTTTTTAAAACTACTATATATTTGTTGTGGGTTTTTTTTTTGTTTGATGTCCTTCAATCTGGAAAAGACCCAAAATAAAAGCACATGGTTCAATCAAAGCTGTTTTCGCCTCTGTGACTAATTCCACACTAAAAAGTGGTGCCTGTATTCAGTTAGCTTACAATATATATTCGCTTCGGTTGTTCAGATGTTTATGTGACGTACTCAATAAACAAAAAAAATAATAATAATTACATCTGACTGTTTCTCTTTTCGTTATACTATTTAGTGTTTTGAATACAGCCGTCAGAAAGACGGGGCTTCTAGGTATGCGTATATCTCTGGTCCTTCTAGTGTTAAGGGCAAATGCAAAACTAGCATAACTCCTAACAGACTGCAGATAGGGTTACTATGGAACACATATAGGAACCCATATATGCTCTATTCAAAAATTGCCTTGACTGTGACTTTTGACCTCTCCTTAGAGTCAAATGCAAAACTAGCTTATCACTCCTTACAGAGTGCAGATAGAGTAATGTTTACTATGGAACACATATAGGAACCCATATATGCTCTACTCAGAAATGTCCTTGACCATGACCTTTGACCTCTCCTTAAGGGCAAATGCAAAACTAGCTTATAACTTCTTATAGAGTGCAGGTGGGTTAATGGATACTATGGAACGCATATACAAACCCATATATGCTCTATTCATAAATTGCCTTTACCATGACCTTTGACCTCTCCCTAAGGTCAAATGCAAAACTAGCTTATAACTCCTTACAGAGTGCACATGGGTTAATGGATACTATGGTACACATATATGAATCCATATATGCTTGTAACAGGGCGAGGTGCCCTGTACATTGTTTTGTTTATTTATTTTTAGAACGGGGTCCCCCTCCACCCCTGTGTTATTTTGTCTTTGTTTATTATGATTTAGTCTTGTATTTATATGACGGCGAAACTCTGCAGGGTTTGCTATTGTTTTGTATTTTGACGGCGTAGCCGATTATTTTGTAGCGTGGATGGGTAGCCCCATCCACAGCACTTTAATAAACTCATGCAGATTGTGGCCGAGGGGTAATAGGATAATTACTAGCCAGTTAAACCCCTTGGCCACGGTATATAAGCCTGCAGCTCTCGGCATTCAGGGTGGGTGTTGGAAGGAGAGAGTGAGCGAGAGTGGAGAGAACTGAGAGAGAAACGTAAACATTAAAGCGGATTGGAACAGTGAAGGCGATGGCCCAGCCTGACCTATTCGGTGTGTATTTTTGTGTTCGAGATTTGTTTATGTTTAAACCTTTTATTTTCGCTCTGTGAGCAAAGTGTTTTTTTGTTTAAATATTTATTTTATTTTTATTAGTTGCTAAATAAAAACGGCACAGCCTTTACCTGCAGTACTTCCCTGGTGTCAGTGTTTTCCCGTCCCTGCTTCTGCCGTGACGTCACCTCTCAGTCACCCTGTCACATGTGGTGTTTAGCGTGGGATCACCAGCGCCTCCTGGACTCAGGCAGAAGTGGGGTACTGCAGTTATTTTTTCGTTTTTTAGTATTGTGTGTGGAGAAAGGAGGGTGAAGAGGAAGGATGGGAGGAAGGAGGAAGAGCTGCCAGAAGCAGCAGCAGGAGAGAGATGAGAGGAGATGGTGGTCACGGGACCCCACCCAACTGGGACCCCCTTACTGGGACACGGAACAGGAGCAGTGGAGAGCTGAAGGGGCCCCCCTGTGTGTCATCTGCAGGGAGTTTGGGCATGACCAGGGGGACTGCACCTATGAAGACCCCTGCTTCTGGGAAGCCTGCACAATGGGGAGGGTGTCCTGTGCATCAGGGTGGTTTTGGCTGCTGGAGCAGCAGACCCCATTACCTCCACAGGCCAAGGGAGAAAAGGTGAGGAGGCAGAGAGGGGACACGGACCTGGAGAGGGAGTCGGTGCGTCCACAGCCCAAAAGGGAGGAGGCCGAGCGTCCACAGCCCAAGAGGGAGGAGCCGGTGCGTCCACAGCCCAAGAGGGGGGAGGCCGAACGTCCACAGCCCAAGAGGGAGGAGCCAGTGCGTCCACAGCCCAAAAGGGGGAGGCCGAATGTCTACAGCCCACGTCTCCACCAGCAGAGGGAGAGTTCCTGCTGGTTCCGCCTCCATCTCCGTGGGAGGACTGGGTGTCGCTCCCACCTCCGTCAGCAGAGGGAGAGTTCGTGCTGGTTCCACCTCCACCGCCTTGGGAGGACTGTGTGTCGCTCCCACCTCCGCCAGCAGAGGGAGAGTTCCTGCTGGTTACACCTCCACCACCATGGGAGGACTGTGTGTCGCTCCCACCACCGCCAGCAGAGGGAGAGTTCCTGCTGGTTACACCTCCACCACCATGGGAGGACTGTGTGTCGCTCCCACCACCGCCAGCAGAGGGAGCATGCCTGCTGGTTCCGCCTCCATCGCCGCCACCAGCAGAGGGAGCATGCCTGCTGGTTCCGCCTCCATCGCCGCCACCAGCAGAGGGAGCATGCCTGCTGGTTTCACCGCTGCAGCCAGAAGGGGAGGAGCCCCTGCCGCCTTCGCAGCCAGAAGGGGAGGAGCCCCTGCCGCCTTCGCAGCGAGAAGGGGAGGAGCCCCTGCCGCCTTCACCAGGAGCAGAGCAGCAGGAGCTGCCTCTGCCTCCACCACCTGAGGGAGAGGAGCAGGAGCTGCCTCTGCCTCCACCACCACCACCTGAGGGAGAGGAGCAGGAGCTGCCTCTGCCTCCACCACCACCACCACCTGAGGGAAAGGAGCATGAGCTGCCTCTCCCTTCACGGCAGGACGGACCGGAACAGAAGGCTGGCGGTCCGCAGCTGCCCTTGCACAGGCTGCTAAAAAGAGCAAGGGGGAAAACCGCTGGGTCACAGCGGCTGAGAAGAGGGCCAACCCTAGCACCGCCGCTGGTCCTGGCTCCCCTCCTGCAGTCGCCTTCCGAGGGTCCGCTGCCGCCGTCGCCTCCTGAGGGACTGCTGCCGCCCTGTCGTGCATTACCCGGGGATACCAGTTCTCCATCGCCCGGGGATGCCAGTTCGCTATCGCCCAGGGATGCCAGTTCGCCATCGCCCGGGGATGCCAGTTCGCCATCGCTCGGGGATGCCAGTTCGCCAACGCTCGGGGATGCCAGCCTCGCACCGCCCAAGGATGCCAGCCTCGCACCGCCCAAGGATGCCAGCCTCGCACCGCCCAGGGATGCCAAGCCTGGATCGCCTGGGGCTGCCTGTTGCTCCGCATCGCCTGGGGCTGCCTGTTGCTGCCTGTTGCTCCGCATCGCCTGGGGCTGCCTTTTGCTCCGCACAGGGTACAGGGTACGAGGGGCTCCCCTCCCGAGGTCGCCTCCCGAGGGTCCGCTGCTGCTGCCAACGCCTCCCGAGGTTCTGCTGCTGCTGCCGTCGCCTCCCGAGAGTCCGCTGCTGCTGCCGTCGCCTCCCAAGGGTCCGCTGCTGCTGCCGCCGCCTGGGGTCGTCGAGGATCCTGCTTTGACTGGGGTCAGTGGGCGCTCGGCTTCGCCTGGGGTCGCTATACTGTGGCCGGAACCCCATGAAGGGGAGCTGCCGGCCATGAAGAAAAGGGGGGAGGTCAGGAGACCAGCTCCCCCAGCCGCACTTTCGCGGCCGGAGATCGTGTGGTCGGAGCCCCACGGAGGGGAGCTGCCGTCCATGAAGAAAGGGGGGGAGATCAGGAGACCAGCTCCCCCAGCCGCACTTTCGCGGCAGGATAGTGTGTGGCGGGAGCCCCGGAAGAGGGAGCTGCCAGCCACGAAGAATTGGGGGGTGCCGGACCTCCCACCATGGCCACCCCCATGGACACTGTGCTTCCCCCTCTTCCGGGACTTTGAGACTGAGGGGGGGAGGTAGCCGTTGGGGCCAAGTGTGCGTTGCACAAGGGGGAGGATATGTAACAGGGCGAGGTGCCCTGTACATTGTTTTGTTTATTTATTTTTAGAACGGGGTCCCCCTCCGCCCCTGTGTTATTTTGTCTTTGTTTATTATGATTGTCTTGTATTTATATGATGGCGAAACTCCGCAGGGTTTGCTATTGTTTTGTATTTTGACGGCGTAGCCGATTATTTTGTAGCGTGGATGGGTAGCCCCATCCACAGCACTTTAATAAACTCGTGCAGATTGTGGCCGATGGGTAATAGGATAATTACTAGCCAGTTAAACCCCTTGGCCACGGTATATAAGCCTGCAGCTCTCGGCACTCGGGGTGGGTGTTGGAAGGAGAGAGTGAGCTTGAGTGGAGAGAACTGAGAGAGAAACGTAAACGTTAAAGCGGATAGGAACAGTGAAGGCGATAGCCCAGCCTGACCTATTCGGTGTGTATTTTTGTTTTCGAGATTTGTTTATGTTTAAACCTTTTATTTTCACTCTGTGAGCAAAGTGTTTTTTTGTTTAAATATTTATTTTATTTTTGTTAGTTGCTAAATAAAAACGGCACAGCCTTTACCTGCAATACTTCCCTGGTGTTAGTGTTTTCCCGTCCCTGCTTCTGCCGTGACGTCACCGCTCAGTCACCCTGTCACAATGCTCTATTCAGAAATTGCCTTTACCGTGACCTTTGATCTCTCCTTAAGGTCAAATCTAAAACTAGCTGATAACTGCTTACAGAGTGCAGATAGGCTCATGGTGACTAAAGAACTTACAGTGCTGTGAAAAAGTATTTGCCCCCAGTCGGATTTTCTGCATTTTTGCATATTTTTGATACTGAATGTTATCTTCAACCAAAACCTAATATTAGATAAAAGGGACCCTGAGTGAACAAATAACACAAAAATTTGATACATATTTCATTTATTTATTAAAGAAAGTTATGCAACACCCAATGCCCCTGTGTGAAAAAGTAATCACCCCCTTAGACTCAGTAACTGGTTACGCCACCTTTAGCAGCAATAACTGCAACCTAACGCTTCCTGTAGTTATTGATTAGTCTCTCACAGTGCCGTGGAGGAATTTTGGCCAACTCCTCCATGCAGAACATTTGTGAGTTTTCGAGCATGAACTGCTCGTTTCAGGTCCTGCCACAACATCTCAATGGGGTTTAGGTCTGGACTTTGACTAGACCATTCCAAAACTTTAAATTTCTTGTTCTTCAACCATTCTGATGTAGACTTGCTTGCGTGTTTCGAATCATTGTCTTGCTGCATGACCCAGCTGCACTTCAGCTTCAGCTCACGGATGGATGGCCTGACATTCTGCTGTAGAATTCTCTGATACAGAGCAGAATTCATGGTTCCTTCAATGATGGCAAGGCGTCCAGGTGCTGATGCATCAAGGCACCCCCAAGCTATGACACTACCACCACCATGCTTGACCGTTGGTATGAGGTTCTTACTGTGGAATGCAGTGTTTGGTTTTCGCCAAACATAACGGGGCCCATGTCGGCCAAAAAGTTCCACTTTTGACTCATCTGTCCATAGAACATTGTTCCAGAACTCTTGAGGATCATCCAGGTGCTTTTTAGCAAACTTGAGACGAGCATTCATGTTCTTCTTAGTGAGCAATGGTTTCTGCCTTGCTACAATGCCATGAATCCCATTTTTGGCCAGTGTCTTTCTGATGGTGGAGTCAGGAACACTGACCTTAGCCGAGGTGAGAGAGGCCTGCAGATCCCTGGATGTTGTTCTAGGGTTCTTTGTGACTACCTGGATGATTTTACATCTTGCTCTTGGAGAGATTTTGGCAGGACGGCCACTCCTGGGAAGATTCACTACTGTCCCAAACTTTCTCCATTTGGACAATATGGCTCTGACTGTGGTTCAGGGAAGCCCCAGAGCCTTAGAAATGGCTTTGTAAGCCTTTCCAGACTGATAGGCATCAACAACTTTTTTCCAGAGGAAATTTCTTCAGGAATTTCTTTTGTTTGTGGCATGATGTGCCTCTAGAACCTGTGTGCTGACAACTTCACTCTGATGGTAAGGGCCAAAGTTAGTCAGATTTATATTGGGCAGGCCTGGCCCAAATCAGGCCTGATTGTTTACCAAAGTACTCAAACAGCTGACCCTAATTATCCCTTTAATTGGGTTGAGTTAACTAGAGGGGGCAATAACTTTTTCACACCTGAAGATTGCATGTTTGATTACCTTGCACACCAAACAAATGAAAGAAGCACCAAACTTTGGTGTCATTTTTTCTCTCAGACTCCCCCTATATACTACTACAACCCACAAAAAAATCTGACCAAATACAATGTGAAAAATGTGCAAAAATGCAGAATATCAGACAGGGGGCAAATACTTTTCATGGCACTGTATATATATATAGATATATTGTAAAAGAATCCGCCACTCACGGGTTCGTGCCCCTTTAAAAATTACGACCCAGAACACAAGAGAATGGATTTTCCTGTGCTGATACGCTTTTTTTTTAATAAACACAAAATAAAACAAATATAAAAAAAACACAAAATAAACACCTAGCTCCGCTTTGGAGCGCTAACTAAACAGGTTATTTCCCTCACTAACTCGCAGGACGGCTAAGCCGCTTACCTGGCACAACAACACACTAACAAACTTCAGCGACTGCTCGGAAGCAGAGCACCTCATCTGCCTCCTTCTACTCAGCAGCCTCGATCAGATTAACTGATCCTCTCTTATACCCTGCCCTGGTCCCAATTCCTAATTACTGCCCAGGTGCAGGGGGATAATTAAATAATAAAACAGTTAAATTAAACAATAAAACAATTAACAAAAGCTGAATAACTGAAAAACAAAACAATTAAACTAAACAGAAGTGCATTTTTACATGTTTTTTTCTCTTCAGGGAGGCTTTAACCCCCTCCCTGCTGTCTCACACATCCTGCTGCTGTTACTATATATATATACAGTGCCTTGCGAAAGTATTCGGCCCCCTTGAACTTTGCAACCTTTTGCCACATTTCAGGCTTCAAACATAAAGATATGAAACTGTAATTTTTTGTGAAGAATCAACAACAAGTGGGACACAATCATGAAGTGGAACGAAATTTATTGGATATTTCAAACTTTTTTAACAAATAAAAAACTGAAAAATTGGGCGTGCAAAATTATTCAGCCCCCTTAAGTTAATACTTTGTAGCGCCACCTTTTGCTGCGATTACAGCTGTAAGTTGCTTGGGGTATGTCTCTATCAGTTTTGCACATCGAGAGACTGAAATTTTTGCCCATTCCTCCTTGCAAAACAGCTCGAGCTCAGTGAGGTTGGATGGAGAGCATTTGTGAACAGCAGTTTTCAGTTCTTTCCACAGATTCTCGATTGGATTCAGGTCTGGACTTTGACTTGGCCATTCTAACACCTGGATATGTTTATTTGTGAACCATTCCATTGTAGATTTTGCTTTATGTTTTGGATCATTGTCTTGTTGGAAGACAAATCTCCGTCCCAGTCTCAGGTCTTTTGCAGACTCCATCAGGTTTTCTTCCAGAATGGTCAATTTTAACCATCTTCCCTGTCCCTGCTGAAGAAAAGCAGGCCCAAACCATGATGCTGCCACCACCATGTTTGACAGTGGGGATGGTGTGTTCAGGGTGATGAGCTGTGTTGCTTTTACGCCAAACATAACGTTTTGCATTGTTGCCAAAAAGTTCGATTTTGGTTTCATCTGACCAGAGCACCTTCTTCCACATGTTTGGTGTGTCTCCCAGGTGGCTTGTGGCAAACTGTAAACGACACTTTTTATGGATATCTTTAAGAAATGGCTTTCTTCTTGCCACTCTTCCATAAAGGCCAGATTTGTGCAGTATACGACTGATTGTTGTCCTATGGACAGAGTCTCCCACCTCAGCTGTAGATCTCTGCAGTTCATCCAGAGTGATCATGGGCCTCTTGGCTGCATCTCTGATCAGTCTTCTCCTTGTATGAGCTGAAAGTTTAGAGGGACGGCCAGGTCTTGGTAGATTTGCAGTGGTCTGATACTCCTTCCATTTCAATATTATCGCTTGCACAGTGCTCCTTGGGATGTTTAAAGCTTGGGAAATCTTTTTGTATCCAAATCCGGCTTTAAGCTTCTCCACAACAGTATCTCGGACCTGCCTGGTGTGTTCCTTGTTCTTCATGATGCTCTCTGCGCTTTAAACGGACCTCTGAGACTATCACAGTGCAGGTGCATTTATACGGAGACTTGATTACACACAGGTGGATTCTATTTATCATTAGTCATTTAGGTCAACATTGGATCATTCAGAGATCCTCACTGGACTTCTGGAGAGAGTTTGCTGCACTGAAAGTAAAGGGGCTGAATAATTTTGCACGCCCAATTTTTCAGTTTTTTATTTGTTAAAAAAGTTTGAAATATCCAATAAATTTCGTTCCATTTCATGATTGTGTCCCACTTGTTGTTGATTCTTCACAAAAAATTACAGTTTCATATCTTTATGTTTGAAGCCTGAAATGTGGCAAAAGGTCGCAAAGTTCAAGGGGGCCGAATACTTTCGCAAGGCACTGTATATATATATATATATATATATATATATATATATATATATATATATATATATATATATATATACAGTACTGTGCAAAAGTTTTAGGCATATGTGAAAAAATGCTGTAAAGTAAGAATGCTTTCAAAAATAGATATGTTAATAGATTATATTTATCAATTAACTAAATGCAAAGTGAGTGAACAGAAGAAAAATCTAAATCAAATCCATATTTGGTGTGACCACCCTTTGCCTTCAAAACAGCATCAATTCTTCTAGGTACACTTGCACAAAGTCAGGGATTTTGTAGGCTTATAGTCAGGTGTATGATTAAACAATTATACCAAACAGGTGCTAATGATCATCAATTCAATATGTAGGTTGAAACACAATCATTAACTGAAACAGAAACAGCTGTGTAGGAGGAATAAAACTGGGTGAGGAACAGCCAAACTCAGCTAACAAGGTGAGGTTGCTGAAGACAGTTTACTGTCAAAAGTCATACACCAAGGCAAGACTGAGCACAGCAACAAGACACAAGGTAGTTATACTGCATCAGCAAGGTCTCTCCCAGGCAGAAATTTCAAGGCAGACAGGGGTTTCCAGATGTGCTGTCCAAGCTCATTTGAAGAAGCACAAAGAAATGGGCAACGTTGAGGACCGTAGACGCAGTGGTCGGCCAAGGAAACTTACTGCAGCAGATGAAAGACACATCATGCTTACTTCCCTTCGCAATCGGAAGACGTCCAGCAGTGCCATCAGCTCAGAATTGGCAGCAAACAGTGGGACCCTGGTACACCCATCTACTGTCCGGAGAAGTCTGGTCAGAAGTGGCCTTCATGGAAGACTTGCAGCCAAAAAGCCATACCTCCGACGTGGAAACAAGGCCAAGCGACTCAACTATGCACGAAAACACAGGAACTGGGGTGCAGAAAAATGGCAGCAGGTGCTCTGGACTGATGAGTCAAAATTTGAAATATTTGGCTGCAGCAGAAGGCAGTTTGTTCGCCGAAGGGCTGGAGAGCGGTACACGAATGAGTGTCTGCAGGCAACAGTGAAGCATGGTGGAGGTTCCTTGCAAGTTTGGGGCTGCATTTCTGCAAATGGAGTTGGGGATTTGGTCAGAATTAATGGTCTCCTCAATGCTGAGAAGTACAGGCAGATACTTATCCATCATGCAATACCATCAGGGAGGCATCTGATTGGCCCCAAATTTATTCTGCAGCATGACAATGACCCCAAACATACAGCGAAAGTCATTAAGAACTATCTTCAGCGTAAAGAAGAACAAGGAGTCCTAGAAGTGATGGTATGGCCCCCACAGAGCCCTGATCTCAACATCATCAAGTCTGTCTGGGATTACATGAAGAGAGAGAAGCAACTGAGGCTGCCTAAATCCACAGAAGAACTGTGGTTAGTTCTCCAAGATGTTTGGGCCAACCTACCTGCCAAGTTCCTTCAAAAACTGTGTGCAAGTGTATCTAGAAGAATTGATGCTGTTTTGAAGGCAAAGGGTGGTCATACCAAATATGGATTTGATGTAGATTTTTCTTCTGTTCACTCACTTTGCATTTTGTTAATTGATAAATATAAACTATTAACATGTCTATTTTTGAAAGCATTCTTACTTTACAGCATTTTTTCACACCTGTCTAAAACTTCTGCACAGTACTGTATATATATATATATATAGATAGATATTTAATGTTAACCTTTAGGTGTGGTTCAGGGGGAGGTTCTAGGCCCATGTTCCCTATCATCTTCTTCCACTAATTAAATCTATTCTATTTAAACCTCAGTCACTTCCTTCTGGTTGTCTTGTGTTTTTTCGTTTAGGCTTAAACCAAAGTGGATTGCAAGACTCATCTGATTTCTCCTAAACCAGTAAATTGCATTAAAATGGAGTACTTACACCAACTCTCTTCGGACTCTGACAACTCCACAGATTTTGTGTCTGTAGTAGCTCATTCTCCTGCAGCTTCAAATCAGGGTCAAATCACCCCTCCATTTCTGTCTCCGTTCAGTGGCTCTGTGAGATCCGAACAGCTGCCTTTCAACCAAGATTCTCAGGGTACACCAGCTACCCAAGGAGCTAATCTTCATCGTTCTAAACGACTCCGGGCTCAGGATGCACCTCCAGAGCGATTATACTGGAAGGACTGGAAGGATTGGACTTTAAATAAACTTATAAAGTCTCTTCTTAAAAACGGAAACGCGATCCCAGCAGGTAGCGATCGATAATCTCTATTCATTCTCTACTGCAACTCCATCTCCGCAGAACCTGTCTTTCCTCCTAAAAAAGTTCCTCAGCTGCGTTCAGCCATTCAGCAGCCCCAACCAGACAGAAGGCAGTCTGCGTCAGAACAATTCATCCCGACAGCCAGCACTTCAAAACAGCAGGAACCTGCTTCAGCCCGATCAATCCAACAAGAGCACTCCTTGATTTTATGCAGCCATTTGCCGACTCATTATCCTCGGTCAATACCAAACTGAGTGATTTAGATAAAAGGATGTCTAATATTGAACAAGAGGAGCAAACTTCAGCTCTTTCAGTTTTCTCCTCTATTCCTGCAGTAGCTCCAGTCTCAGCTACAGCTACTTCCAGTTCAGCTCTAACATTGTTACCTTCAGAAGATCCTCCCGTCTTCAACCTTGCCACTGCTTCAGGTTTTGGTTCCTCCTCCCCATCCACAGCTAGGCGTCATTCAATATCCCCACAAATTCGGTGCCTTATAATTGAAGGCAAGGACATTAAGATCGTTTCTTTACTAATGGCGACATCAGTAGTGGATTGCAGAGATTTGTCAGTTACATTAAAATCCAGAGACCCCAGACTACTAGCATCAGTAATATCAACTCGCTTATTCCTCAAGATCAATTTTCGCTTCATTACATTACTATTTCACTCAATTAAATTAGCAGGTCGTGGTTCCTGGCTAGCAAAAGCGGATATATCTGATGCATTTAAAGTAATACCAATCCATCCTTCTCTCCACCATCTGTTTGGTATATGCTGGGAAGGAAAGTTTTACTTCGCCACTCAATTAACTTTCGGCTGCCGCAGCAGCCCGAAGATATTCGACACTCTGTCAGAAGCATTATGCTGGATACTTCTTAATGCCTAGCACGTTCCATTTGTACTCCACCTGCTTGATGATTTTTTGTTGATTTCCCCTCCTTCAGATCCGCCAGTAGAAGCAATTACTAATCTTAAGAGTTTGTTTTTAGAAGTTCTGCTCTCAGAGGAAAAAACAATCGGCCCCCTGCATTCTCTGGAATTTCTTGGAATCATGCTAGACACGGAAAAATTTGAAGCCAGCCTCCCTGAGTCCAAACTCAATCACATTCGATTTCTTATTGAGAACTTTCAGATTAGTAAAACAATTAGAAAACACGCACTGCTGTCATTGCTGGGTCACTTCAACTTTGCAATTCACATTATTCCCCAAGGGAGAACATTTATATCTCGTTTACTTGCTTTTGCATCAACAGCAAAAAACTTAGATTAAATATTTCATCAGAAGCTAGGAAAGATATTAAAATGTGGTCTGCTCTTATTCAGCACTGGAATGGCTTGTCCATGTTTTATGACGATTTCATCTCAGCACCGCACGACATGGCTTTGTTTACAGATGCATCATCTCTTGGATTTGGAGGGCTTTTAAAAATAAATGGTTTTCCAGTATATGGCCCCAGGAAACTGAAAACCTCCTCAGCTAAAATCTACAGCTCTTCTTGATATTTACCCAGTAGTTGCAGCAGCCCAGCTATGGGGTCATCTCTGCTCTAAGAAATCAATCTTATTTTATTGGGATATTTAGCTACAATACATATTATAAATAAAGGACGTTCCAGTTCCCCTCTTATCATGCAGTTACTGTGGTGGCTAGTATGGATTTCAGTATCCAACAATTTTTACAAGCGCGCCATCTACTGGGCATATTTAATAATGCAGCTGATGCTCTCTCTCGTTTACAGATATCCAAATTCCACAGCTTGATTCCTACAGCTCTGCCATCCCCAGATTTCCATTACACGAGAGTAGATGTTAAAACTTCATGCTGATTTGAACTCGGCTCTCGCCAAGATAAGCACCAACTAAGACGTAGCTTTACAGTAAACTCATGTGATCCATATGTGTCTCCATCCATTTACGTTTCCTTCCATATGATGATGTAGATATCCTTCTTTCTGGTGTTAATGGCTGAAGTATAATGCTGGCTCCAGGGATCAGCTTATTTTGCCTCCCTGGCGCATCAGCACACACAACGGCTGCGATGCTGGCTCCGGGGATCAACCAAAGTGCGGCCTCCCCAGCGCATCAGCATGACAACCGTCTGGATTGAGCTAAGTAGGGTACATCTCTGGGGTTTTCAAGTGGGCACCTTCCATCCTCAGTGTTTCGTCGACTAGCCCACGACACCTCAAGAGGGCTCGACGGTGATTCTGGCGTCCCAGCATCACCCCCCTCCGTCCCCCACTCAACTCAGCCCAGATTACTAACCTGTACATCAGCGTTTCTTTCTTTCTATTGTGCTTGAGATCCCCAGCCAGAATCTTTCCGTCTCAACCACAGCCAGTTGCTGCTCCTCTCTGCTGCTTCAGATAAGTTCTTCACTGTGCGACGCAACTCTTGGCCACTGAATCCGGCGTCTCTGAGAAACCGGGTTGTAGAGTGTGCCACAAATCCTCGACAACCCACTTCCACTGGGTAAACCCGAACTCTCCATCCTCGCTGTTCCGCTTCAGTGGCTAGTTGAGCATACCGCAGTTTCTTCCTCTCATACGCCTCATCTACAGCATCCTCCCATGGCACTGTTAACTCTACCAGGTGAACAAGGCGTGCTGATCCAGACCACAAGACAATATCTGGTCGAAGGTTAGTGGTGGCAATCTCAGTTGGAAAAATAAGCCGTTGACCAACATCTGCCAGCATTTTCCAGTCTCTAGCAGCTTCCAGTTGTCCTGGGCGAGGATTGGTTTTAACACCTTTTCTTGGTGGTTGCTCTCCTGGGCGGAGGAATGTTGTCTTTTGTGTGTAATGTTTTGATGGAACAGGTGACAACTTATTGGTCATGTTACGCTTGTCTTCCAATGCTAAGGCCAAACATTGCAGCACCTGGTCATGGCGCCAAGTAAACCGTCCTTGGCTAAGAGCCACCTTACATCCTGTCAAAATGTGCCTTAATGTTGCAGGTGATGAACACAAAGGACATGAGGGATCCTCTCCTATCCAGAGGTGTAGGTTCTGTGGTGATGGGAGAACATCATATGTTGACCTGATGAGGAAACTGATCCTGCTCTGTTCCATTGACCATAGGTCTTGCCAGCCAATCTTGCGTTGTTCCACACTCTCCCATCTCATCCATTCTCCCTGCTTGGCCTGGGAAATGGCCTTTATACACCTCATCCTCTCCTCCTGCTTTTGCACCTCGTTGACTACCAGCTTCCTCCTTTGAGCTGGGGCTGCCTTGTGCCATGTAGGAGGAGCTGAACTGAAACCAAGACCCCCTCTTCCATGCTGAACTTGCCCCATGATATCACCAATTCGAAGGGCAGCCTTTGCATCTTCCACAGCTTTCTTTGCCGCCCACTTTCTTCCAGTTTTCAACACAGGTGCTGCCTCCCTTACGCATTTATCGCGTGACTCTACTAATGTCATTTCCAGTCTGACCTTGGCGCACTTAAACTCCTCGGTTAGAGCAGAGACTGGTAGCTGCAGTATTCCTTTACCATAAAGTCCCACTCTGCTGAGGCAGCGTGGAACTCCCAACCATTTCCTGATGTATGAACTGATTAAAGCTTCCAGCTTCTCTACTGTTGTCAAAGAAACCTCGTACACAGTCAGTGGCCACAGCAACCTTGGCAGTAGACCAAACTGAAAGCACCAGAGTTTTAGTTTACCTGGTAGAGCGCAGCTGTCTATGCTCTTCAACCCTTCCACTGCTTGTTGTCTAACTTCTCCCACACGAACTGTGTCCTTTAGATCCCTGTCGTACCATCTCCCAAGACTCTTCACTGGCTTCTCAGACACTGTTGGTATTGCCTCACCATTAATGAAGAATGTTTTATCTACTACTTTGCCTTTAATTATAGAGATGCTCCTTGATTTAGTGGGCTTGAATTGCATTCGTGCCCATTCAATGTTATTGGTTAATTTGCCCAATAATCGATTAGTGCAGGCTACTGTTGTAGTCATGGTTGTCATGTCATCCATGTATGCTCGAATTGGTGGTAGTCGCATTCCAGAAGCCAAGCGCTCTCCTCCTACTACCCGTTTTGATGCCCTAATGATTACTTCCATTGCCATGGTAAAAGCCAGTGGAGAAATGGTGCATCCTGCCATTATTCCAACCTCTAGGCATTGCCATGTAGTGCTGAATTCTGAAGTTGAAAAACTGAATTGCAAATCTCCAAAATAGGCTTTCACTAAATTTGTTATTGTCATCGGTACACTGAAAAAATCAAATGCTGCCCAAAGTAGTTCATGTGGCACTGAACCATATGCATTAGCCAAATCCAGGAATGTCACATGGAGCTCCTTCCTCTCCTTTTTAGCTGATTGAATTTGTTGCCAGATCACATTGATGTGTTCTAAGCAACCTGGGAAACCTGGAATGCCCGCTTTTTGTATTGAAGTGTCAATGAAACAGTTCTTTAATAGGTAAGCTGACAATCTCTGAGCAATAATGCTGAAGAAAATCTTGCCTTCTACGTTTAATAGGGAAATGGGACGAAACTGACTGATGTTTGTAGAATCTTTTTCTTTAGGTATAAAGACTCCACCTGCTCGGCGCCATGCTCTTGGTACAACCTGTTTTTCCCATGCCACTTTCATCAATTTCCACAGAATTCGTAGAACTCCTGAAGCACTCTTGTATACTCTGTACGGAACTCCATTAGGCCCTGGAGATGATGAAGCCCTTGCTTTTTTCACAGCTTGCTCTATTTCTTTCCACTTAGGTGCACAGTCCTCCATTTGGTATTCTGGTGGATTGATAGGTGGGATGTCTGACGGAATTGACATAGGCTCCTGCCTTTTTTAATCTGTATGTGTTTCCTCCAAATATCTCTCCAGCTCAACCTTAGATGCTTTTAGTGTGCCATTCTTCTCACTGGTGAATAACTTCTTTACAAATTTGAATGGGTCTTTATAAAAGTTAGCTCTTGCACGCTCCTTCTTTTTGTAGCAGTAATTCCTCAGTTCAACCAGCTCATGTTCAACTGAATTCTCTTTTGATTTCGCCTCTTCTTATTATTATTTGAGAGCACCTGTGAGTGCGTCAGCGGGTCTGTTTACCAGTAGGCATTTCTGTGGTCCTGTCTACCATTGCTGGTATTCAGGCCACGGACAACAGTGCCCTCTGCGGACTAAATTAACGCACTTGAAAAAGAAAAAGAAAAGTAATAAATAAAACTGGGCACCTGTGCCGTGTTGTCAAATACACTCTCCCATGTCAGTGAATACCCACACCCTTCCACAGAGCTGTATTCCCCGCTTTAGAACTCAACACTAACTGCTAGTGTTGCTGTGCTTGAGTCAAAATAACATTGATGTTATTACCCAGTAACTGTTTGTGTTTATTCACAGTTGCTTAGTTACAAAAGTATAAACAGCAACTCTTCCAAAACACAGACGGTTATAGAATTGTACAGTTTCACACAGCTTGAAGGACCTGGAGTCACAGACAGTTTAATTGGCAGGTTGACCATATGCACACATTTTGCCTCATGCCTATAAAAGCTTCTGAACACATTAAGCAACATCCTAATTAAATATTGAAAATAAGGACAGACAGCATGATCCACAGGGACAAATACAAGATGTACTTCTACTAGAAGAGGACAGCATTATAACTACCATCTCCTTAGTTACTTTATACATTAACCGATGGATCTACAAATTTACAGGTTAAGCTACAGATTTACTGATTTTACACATGAACCGTAACATACACATAAGGGAAGCTGGCTCTTTTGAACAAAAACTATATATATATATATATAAAATAAAAATGCTTTTAAAAAGACCAAAATCCTATTAGCTTATGTTTTTTTTTAGATTCTATTGATTTTTTTTTGTTTACTATGCAGGACAGCTGCTATAATATAGTGTTACCTTTATTAAAAATGTGCATGGATTACTCTAACAATTAATCAACTAATGCCCACAAAATCAATCAGCATTTTAATTGACAGCCTGTGGCAAAGTGGTAATTAGTAGAGCAGGTGAAGTGCAACAAAGTACGGGTGAAATGGTTTATGTTTTATTTGTAATCTAAATGGTCTGATGACCCAACAGTAAATAATAGGAGGACTGTCAATACACAGTGATGTCTATTGCGCAGGGAATAATTATGGGTTGCAGTCCCGTAAACAAACAAAACACTCACGGTAATAATCACAGTATCGGTCCTTTCGGTTCTTAGAATAATCATCACAAGGAACAGATCACCTCACTACATCCCTTTTATATACCTTGATTAACGAGCGCACCTGCTCCTCCAATCCGTGGATGCCACATCGTTAACCCTTTGCGGTCCATTTATTCAACGTGTCTCAGGCGCGTCAGGTCCAATCTATTTTCACATGTGCAGTTTATTTTAGATGCTCTGTTTAAAAGTATTTTTTTCACAGTAAAATAGGTTTAAAAGGCACTGCATATCAACAGGACACTCAGTACTGCATCTCCAGCCCTGCCCCACCCCTTCTTCGTTGCATTTTTCACATACCTCTTCATAGTCGTGCATACCGATAAAAATCATCTCCTGATCACTCGTTTTATCACCAAACTCTTCAATAATGCGATCTAAGTCATTAGTTTGTTACAATAACATCTCAAAAAGCTCTGCAAATGTCTGTGATATTCTTTGAGCGCTGAATGCAGAAGCAGCTATCTTGTTTGTTTATGTCCATGTTATCTCTGTGGTGCCGGGGCTATCTGTATTGCTCAGATACACCCCTTTTTTTTTCGCTTTTCTCAGCTCCTATTGGTCTCACTCGGCCATTGAATGATTTTCTCAGCTTTTTCCAGAGAAAAAATGACTAGAGACCTGTTTTTTACGTCTTTTTGATGATGTCGGACAGGGTCCGACATTGGACCAGAAAGGGAAGATTTCAATGATTTAGTGTACCGTAGCTCAGTCCCCTTTCTAGTTGGCCTAACCCTGGGAATGAACTGTAGGCCATCCAGTCCAGGATACTCTTTATTTAGTGCCCTCACTGGTCGGGAAGGAGATCTAACACCAAGAATCATTCGATCTCTGTCACATAGCCCTAATTATATATATATGTAACATAATTTAGATCTTATATAACATTGTGTAAATAAAAGAAACTACAAAATGATATCGCAGTTATCGAAAGTTACCGAAAGCCATAATAGTAGTACAGTATTTCATGTTAGATTTCGGGTGATGTAAACCTTTTGGCCATAGCTGTAGTGCTGCAGCGATTCGTCGACTTAGCCGACTACCCGATTAAAAAAATATATATATTGACTCAAATTTTACTTGTTGAGTGGTCGTCACATTTTCAAGATGGCGGACGAAGAGCGTGTATGTTCACCTGTTCCCAGCAAAAGCAGGAATAAAACTTCAAAAGCATGGGATTATTTCACAGCTTCCTCAAACGAAAAAGTATCCTGCAAACTATGCAAAAGAAAACACCCATGTGTGCTGAATGCAGAACGCAAGTCGGGCGAGGAAGACGATGAGACAGGGTAAGTTTAATTTAATGTTCTTTTTCCTGACTTCTAAAAAACAAAAAAACATGTTAAGCAAAGAAAAATGTAACTATGTTTAAATGCATTTCAGTAATAAACCTACATGTCTAACTAGGTTCCCTCTGTTTGAAATAACATTTAGTATTTTCATAAATAGCTCATAATTAAAAGGGAAAAATAGCTGCAATAAATACAACGATAAGCAAAAGCACAAAAACGGAAAAGCACATACTGAGTACATATGGCAAATTATTTTGTGTAGCCTAGTACTGTATAAATGTACCGGTACCATGAGACTGTAAACTATTAAATATTCAGCAAAACTACACTGTAGTAAACTTTATTTTTTTTATATGGTAGGATCTGTAGCCTACTGCTGGAAATTCAGTTGGAATCGCTGCAATTTATACATATATATATATATATATATATATATATATATATATATATATATATATAGATAGATAGATAGATAGATAGATAGATAGAGATAGATATATTAAACGTTATCATTTCAGATATGGTTTTTATATTTTAAATGATATTCTATTCTATTTATTTAGCTCAAGTCTCAAGGAGACTTTAAAATTATGCCTTTCAAGAAGTTACTACAATTGGCAATATTTATGCATAAACAAAACATTTTCTAGAGTCAGGACGTTACAATATTGCTGAACTTAGCAATAGCAAACACAGAATCAAAATAACACTGACCAGCGATTATTTGCAAAAGACTGGCGATGATCAATTAAAATCACTTCTGTTTGAAATATACAGTAATACAAGGAAGGTGAAAAAGAAACTGAAGTGCTGTGTACAACTGGCTTTGTTACCAGCTGAACGACACGCATTGTTACCATGCATAAACAAGCACAAAAACAAAAATGTGTTAATTACTATAAAAATAAATAGTATTATTATTATTATTATTATTAGTATTATTATTATTATTATTATTAGTAGTAGTAGTAGTAGTTCTATATATATTACTGCATGTATATACTGTATATCACTTTTAAAAATCTACATAAAATGTATTTTTCACTTTAATTTGCAGCAAAAAGAAACAGACATCTTGATGAGTTCCTCTATAGAAAACCCCCTTGCTCAGTGCAGAGAACAAAAGCTGTAACTGAAAGTGTGCCAAACATGATGGTCATAGACATGAGACTCCTGGCTATGGTGGAAGATGAGGGTTTTCTGAAATGTGCAGTCTATTTGAACCAGGTTACACTCTTCCTTCTAGAACACACTTTACAAAACGTATGGAGGAGAAATACCAAGTACAGTTGAAAAGCCTAATAGAAAGATTAAAATCCATTACCTAGATGACTCCGACAGCTGGTATCTCAACAGAAGCATACCTTGGGTGTGCCTTGGCACTATGTTGGAGAAGACTGGGTGCTTACAAATGTAAATATTGCCACAAAGCCACTGGAAGAAAGGCACACAGCTTCTAGAATAACCATTTGGATTGAAGATGTACTTGAAAAATGTAACATCCCTCCAGGCACAATACTGACTATCGTCCACGATAATGGGGCAAATATTGTGGCAGCTGCCAAAATACTTGAAGAAAAGCATGGCTGGGCTTCAGTGCACAGGACATACTCTCCAGTTGGTGATAAACAAGGCTCTACAACAACAAAGTGTCAAATGAACCGTAGCAGCGGCAAATGGGAACTCCTTAACACAAGTTCATTCAGGATGTGAGCATCAGGTGGAACAGCTCCTTTCACATGATTCACAGATTACTGGTGCAGAGATGGCCAGTGACTGCAGTCCTGTCAGATCCTTCTGTATCTCCAAAGGGTTGAAGAGATACCTTGACCTACAGCCTGATCAGTGGAATAGGCTGGAAGAATTAAAAGGTGCACTGGAGCCTTTTCAAATGTGCCACGGTGTTCAATGAGTGGTGAAAAATATATCACACTGTCTGCACTGCCCATGTTGGTGAAAGGGCTAAATAAATCAATGGAAGCAAGTAACTACAAGCTGCCTGTTATAGCCTTTCAAGCTGCTGCTGCAGAGGAGATAAAACAACATTGGAAAAAAGAGACATGTTTTTTCTGCAACAGATCCAGTACCAAATCCTGTAGTTATTGCAACAGCTTTCGATCCACATTTCAAAAAGGTAAAGTTTTTACTTCCTCAAGAGGCAATTCAGATGCAGGCCATCCTGCAGACAATGGCATTCCAGTCAGTTAACAAGAACACCAGTGACATGCAATTCCTGCAGGAAATCAGCTGTGCTAGCTCTAGCACTGTTGTTCCACCTGCACTTGCATCTGATGGTGAACATGCTGGAGCTGATAGCATGCTAAAGGGGCATTCACAACAGACGTGGCGCGCATGCCGCCTGCTTGCGCGCCATGCTGCAGTACTGTTCACACCAAACGCGGCAGGGTAAAGTCAGTGGGCGGTCCATTGTTACGTCATGGCTGCAGGTACAGTGGCTTTTGGTTGCCGAGCAACAAACATTAAATGCCAGTGAGAAAATAAAACTCTTTTGACAGAACTGAAGACACTGACAAAAGACAAAACGGAGGAGCGAAACATTATAAATATTTTCTTTATAAAATCTAATTGTAACACTCACACCACCACAATCACACCCCCTCCTTTTTTATTAATTTTGTTAAAAACTGTTAAAATATAATATATGTACACCAAATAAAGTGTTTTGCCTATCTTTTAAAAGTTTGTCTGCAGTTAATTTATCAAAAAAAATATTAACGTTATAGTAGCAGGTGCATAATTATTTTCAATGTGGTGTTTAGCACAAAAAATATATATGACCTCATTTACGTAATTATGTATATTTAATACTCACTCGGTAATCCCATTTGTAGACCCACAGACCTCCATGCTGCAGCTTTTTTATTAATATCTCAGTAACTATTAATTGTTGTATTATACAACACCGGGAAATCTGAAATTAACGCTAACAGCTTTTCCTCCATTTTATTTCTTCCTCGCAAAGGAACCTCCTACTTTTCCCTGACTGGCTGTTGGTAGGTTACGTCACAACGCGGCAAAAATTGAAAATATTTTATCTCTTGCGTGCCGCGTCCCTCGGCCGCTGCACGTAACCGCCTTCATTGAAAACCATTGCTTGTGCCGCGGCGCGTCCGGTGTGAACGCCCCTTTAGTGAGCTGTTTTCTGGGTGGAGACATAATCAATAGTGGAGACATAATCAAACATAAGAACATAGAACATAATAACGTTTACAAACGAGAGGAGGCCATTCGGCCCATCTTGCTCGTTTGGTTGTTAGTAGCTTATTGATCCCAGAATCTCATCAAGCAGCTTCTTGAAGGATCCCAGGGTGTCAGCTTCAACACCATTACTGGGGAGTTGGTTCCAGACCCTCACAATTCTCTGTGTAAAAAAGTGCCTCCTATTTTCTGTTCTGAATGCCCCTTTATCTAATCTCCATTTGTGACCCCTGGTCCTTGTTTCTTTATTCAGGTCGAAAAAGTCCCCTGGGTCGACATTGTCAGTACCTTTTAGCATTTTGAATGCTTGAATCATATCATCGCGTAGTCTTCTTTGTTCAAGACTGAATAGATTCAATTCTTTTAGCCTGTCTGCATACGACATGCCTTTTAAACCTGGGATAATTCTGGTTGCTCTTCTTTGCACTCTTTCTAGAGCAGCAATATCCTTTTTGTAACGAGGTGACCAGAACTGAACACAATATTCTAGATGAGGCCTTACTAATGCATTGTAAAGTTTTAACATTACTTCCCTTGATTTAAACACTTTTCACAATATGGTGTGTTTTTCACAAACACACCTTCCTGAACTTGCAAAGCTTATTTGAGTATACTAGCCAGCTCAACTCCATCAGAATGCCTTTTTTCTTCTGCTGGTACTATTGCCTCCCGAAAAAGATCAAGCTTGAGCCCAAGCCATGTGGACATGCTAAATTCTTTGCACAGCAACTTGGAGTTGGTCTAAATGTGCATAGTAGTGGTCTAAAGTTTGAAAAAGTTTTACTTTTTTTGTTAATACTGTATATACAAATAAATAGCTTGTATTCAATTAAAATGGCTTGTTCTGTATTCCAGCGTAAAAATGTAAAAATACAAAAAAAAAAATAATCACAATCACTGTCTTTTTTTTTTTTACATGGTTAAGGTGTAAATCCTGCAATATTGCTGACAGTAAGTGATTTAAATAAGCAAATACTTTTTGTAATTAAGAAAATATATTGATTATATAGAATAATCAAAATATTAATTGATAGACAAATCGATTAGTTTATTATTCGAAAGTTGCATCCTTATATAGCTGCATATCCTGTTACGTGCCCATGCATTTGTAATACTATTATTCTACCGTCACATGGTAGTGGTATAATGGAGGGATGAAGGTACCCAGCCAAAATGCTTGTTTCATGCTGTTTGTGCATTTAGAAGTCAATGAAATAATGCCTGGAAAGAAGCTGGGTGTCACAATGCCAGAAGTCATCACCCTAATGCGGTACACGATGTGTCAGTCATGGATTGGAGGATAAGTGATTGAACTAGCTATCGCAGGGTCGTGACTAAGGGTATTTCAGGGGATGTGATGATGCAATTTGTTCCTTTGTTTTGGTTACAAGCAAACAGACCGAAAAAAGTATAACCATGAGTGCTGTATTTTGTTGTGTGTCTAATCTGTTTATTTGTAATTATTAGACGGCTAAACACCCGGCAGCTGTCGCCATCAAGCCAGCATTAACTCTGGATTACAAACACTGCACCAGCCACTATTCACTGTGTATTCACCACCAGCACAAGAGCACCGCGAAAGGACGCGGAGCCATGCCGGGACATTGCCTTTGTTTATTATTATTTTGGGGCTGAAACCCAGTATTATTTCGCTGAGCAAACTACACATTGGTGTGTAATTGCCAGCTCTATTATTGAACAGTGCCAAACCGTGGAACAGATAATAAAAAAACTGTTTGCACCGTGAATTCTGTGTGTTATTATTAGAGCACTGCACCACCTCTACACCTGTGCACTACTAACCACTTTGCCAAAGATGTTGTGTAAACAGTCAAAAATGCATAGTGTGCAAACACACCTATGAGCTTATGGCACAAGATTATGCAATACTGCATATTTTTGTTATTTTGTATTACATGCAGTTGCCTTTAAAGGTCTGTTAGTTCAAGGACTTCAGGGGACTATAAGGTGAAGTAGGTTAAGCACTTAAGCACACGCTGTACTGAACCACTTGGAACTACAGGCAAGCCAAAATCATTTCACCTTAATTTATCCTGCTTGGCTTGCACTTGACAACTTGTGGTCTATAAAATTGGATCGTTTGCAAGTGAAGCTTTAACTTGCTAGGCTTGCTGATACTCCCTGGAAAAGGGAGTACTTGGCTTCCTGTACTTCTCCTTTTTATTGCATCTAGTAAAACCTGAGACACAGGAGTTCTGAATCTTGTGCTTAACATGTTGTCATAGAAAATATCAGAGAAAGTAATTCCACAAAATTACCTGTATTTGGGGAATTGGTGCCTTCACCGTGCCCTCTGAAAGACAGTTCTTACTTACTCATTGATATGTATTGTATCCCTTCTGCTTATCCATTTGAACATCAATCCGGGTTTGTCCAAAAGTGTAACAGTGGCTCACAAGTGACTTTGGGAATGCTCATGTTTTTGTGCTGCCTTCATTATATTGTATCTCCTGCTGTAGCCAGTGCTGTTCCATATCACCTTTTCTGTAATGAACAAAAGACAGTTCCAGCAGTATTATTTTTTTAATTGACAGCTACCGGTAAGCCACAGATACCTTTAATAATTTAAATTTTGGAAGTGGCAAGTATATCCCTGCCCTTCCTGTGTCGGTTTGAGTATTTACCTCCCTTTTTTTAACAAATCTCAATTTGTTTATGAGAAAGTTTTTGAAAATTGATTCGTAACCAAATCAACTAAGATGCCTCCGTTGTCTCATACAATTGTTTTTTATTATTTGTAAAAAGTAAATCGAAATATTACTTTGAAGTTCTCAATAAAGCTACCCTTGTTGGCAGTATCCAGCTGTGTTTTCAAAGGTAAACAGGATGCTGGAGACACCCGCCCAAGGCATCTAAGAAATGAAAAAGAAAAATACCCCTAGAGTCTGCGAGAGCAGGGGCAGATTACTCACCGTTGGACAACACGGTTAACAACTTAGGAATGGAAACGGATATGAGAATGGAGAATACTAGTTCAAGATCTGCAGTTAGCAAAGACATGGAACTGCAGGTTTGTGTCTGTGGCTGGAGCAAGGCGACAACAGTCAGGGGTTTGAAGATTCATTAAGGGAGAATGAAATGCTTGAGGGAGAAGGGACAAGGGCCTCGCATTGATCAGTACTTCTTACAAAGTCAGTCTAATGAAATCCAGCGACAGGTAAACCACAGTTCGCAGGATATCAGCACCCCTGTCATAGACTTGAGGAGGACTTGCATGAATACAACTAGTGATGAACCTAATGATCCTTGTGAACCTGGTCAGATGAACCAGCCTAAGAGAGAAAAGAACCTCAATGGGCACAAGCCTGGAGTTAAATGGCCAAGAGCTTGTGAGAAAACTGTGTGGGACAAAGTAAACATGGATCTCTGTTTTATGTTGGAAAGGTTAAGTGGAACAGTTGAAAAGAAGCTGGATAAATTTGGGGACATCATCTACGCATATGGAAGCGAGAGGTTTGGTGTTGAAAGGAGGGACTCAATCTGTTACAAGATAAGCTTGCAACATTGCACAGAGCTGAGCGCCTATGGAAACGCTACAAAAAGAAGGAGTGTGCGAGAACTAACTTTTATAAAGATCCATTCAAATGTGTAAAGAAGTTATTCACCAGTGAGAAAAATGGCACACTAAAATCATCTAAGTTGGATCTGGAGAGATATTTGGAGGAAACACATAC
This sequence comes from Acipenser ruthenus, assembly GCF_902713425.1. Taxonomy (NCBI): domain Eukaryota; kingdom Metazoa; phylum Chordata; class Actinopteri; order Acipenseriformes; family Acipenseridae; genus Acipenser; species Acipenser ruthenus. Next base: position 57,522,704 of record NC_081191.1, on the reverse strand, counting down.
AGATTAAAAAAGGCAGGAGCCTATGTCAATTCCTTCAGACATCTCACCTATCAATCTACCAGAATACCAAATGGAGGACTGTGCATCTAAGTGGAAAGAAGTAGATCAAGCTGTGAAAAAAACAAAGGCGTCATCATCTCTAGGGCCTAATGGAGTTCTGTACAGAGTATACAAGAGTGCTTCTGGAGTTCTACGAATCCTGTGGAAATTGATGAAAGTGGCATCGGAAAAACAGGTTGTACCAAGAGCATGGCCCCGAGTAGGTGGAGTCTTTATATAACAAGAAAAATATTCTACAAGTATTAGTCAGTTTCAACCTATTTCCCTATTAAACGTAGAATGCAAGATTTTCTTCAGCATTATTGCTCAGAGATTATCAACTTACCTATTAAAGAACTGCTTCATTGACACTTCAGTACAAAAAGCAGGCATTCCAGGTTTCCCAGGATGCTTAGAACACATCAGCATGATCTGGCAACAAATTCAATCAGCTAAAAAGGAGTGGAAGGCTGCACTAATCGGTTATTGGGCAAATTAACCAATAACATCGAATGGGCACGAATGCAATTAAAGTCCACTAAATCAAGGCACATCTCTATAATTAAAAGGTAAGGTAGTAGATAAAAGGTTCTACATTAATGTGTGGCAATACCAACAGTGTCTGAGAAGCCAGTGAAGTCTTGGGAGATGGTACGACTGGGATCTAAAGGACACAGTTTGTGTGGGAGAAGTTAGACAACAAGCAGTGAAAGGGTTGAAGAGCACAGACAGCAGCGTTTTATTATTATTATTATTATTTATTTCTTAGCAGACGCCCTTATCCAGGGCGACTTACAATTGTTACACAAGATATCACATTATTTTTTTTTTTACATACAATTACCCATTTATACAGTTGGGTTTTTACTGGAGCAATCTAGGTAAAGTACCTTGCTCAAGGGTACAGCAGCAGTGTCCCCCACTGGGGATTGAACCCACGACCCTCCGGTTAAGAGTCCAGAGCCCTAACCACTACTCCGCACTGCTGCCCTCAAACTGAAACTTTGGTGCTTTCAGTTTGGTCTACTGCCAAGGCTGCTGTGGCCACTGACTACGAGGTTTCTTTGACAACAGTTGAGAAGCTGGAAGCTTTACTCCATTCATATGTCAGGAAATGGTTGGGAGTTCCATGCTGCCTCAGCAGGAATACTGCAGCTACCAGTCTCTGCTTTAAACAAGGTGTTTAAGTGCGCCAAGGTCCGACTGGAAATGACATTAGTAGATTTACGCGACAAACATGCAAGGGAGGCAGCACCTTTGTTGAAAACTGGAAGTGGGCGGCAAAGAAAGCCGTGGAAGATGCAAAGGTAAGTTGGGTCTTAGCTAAGGATGGTTTACTTGGCGCCATTACCAGGTCCTGCGATGTTTGGCCTTAGCATTGAAAGACAAGCGTAACATGACCAATAAGTTGCCACTAGTTCCATCAAAGCATTACACACAAAAGATAATATTCCTCTGTCCAGGACAGCAACCACCAAGAAAAGGTGTTAAAACCAAGACTGGAAAATGCTGGCAGATGATGGTCAACGGCTTATTTTTCAACCTGAGATTGCCACCACTAACCTTCGACCAGACACTGTCTTGTGGTCTGGATTAGCATGCCTTGTTCATCTGGTAGAGTTAACAGTGCCATGGGAGGAAGCTGTGGATGAGGCATATGAGAGAAAGAAGCTTCGGTATGCTCAACTAGCTGCTGAAGCAGAACAGCGAGACTGGAGGGTCTGGGTTTACCCAGTGGAAGTGGGTTGTCGAGGATTTGTGGCTCACTGTGTAACCCGGTTTCTCAGAGATGTCGGGTTCAGCGGCCAAGTTGCATTGTGCAGTGAAGAACTTATCTGAAGCAGCAGAAAGGAGCAGCAGCTGGCTGTGATTGAGACGGAAAAATTCTGGGATCTCAAGCACAATAGAAAGAAAGCAACGCTAATGCATGGGTAAGTAAGCTGGGCTGAGCTGAGTGGAGGACGGGGAGGGAGATGCTGAGACGCCAGAATCACCGTCAAGCCCTCTTGAGGTGTCATGGGCTAGTCAACGAAACACTGAGGAACGGAAGGTGCCCACTTGAAGACCCCAGAGATGTACCCTACTTAGCTCAATCCAGATAGCTGTCATGCTGATGCGCTGGGGAGACCGAACTGTGGTTGATCCCCGGAGCCAGCCTCGCAGCCATTGCAATAAGCTGATCCCTGGAGCCAGCATTACACTTCAGCCATCAACACCAGACAGAAGGATATCTACATCATCAGATTGAAAGAATTCAAATGGATGGAGACGCAGATGGATCACATTAGTTTACTGTAAAGCTACGTCTTAGTTGGTGCTTATCTTGGTGAGAGCCGAGTTCAAATCAGCATGAAGTTTTAACATCTACTCTCATGTAATGGAAATCATGTAATATCATGCAAAATGTAACTATTATTGCACTGCTTAGAGCCTAGCATATTTATGTCCTGCCTCTGCTCACTCATGATTGGACAGCTGCAAAACCAAGAAAGATGACATATGTCAACCTTGGAGCTTCAGGTTAATAAAAGGCATCTTAAAAAGAAAACAAATGTGGTTAACTGAGGCAGTCACACTTGCTAACAATGCAATGTACAACCCCAGGCATGGCTGTAAACTCAAAATTAGAACTATCAATATGACAGAAAAGTTAATGACTATGACAATGAAATGCAGTTGCAAAAACAAAAATGATAAAATTGTTTGTCAAGATGTATGGGTCATTAATAATATCCTATACAAGCATTAGAATAATGACCAAAGTAAAAGAGAAATAGGAGTACAGAATTCTGCTCCTGGTTACCCAGTTCATCTACAAATTTCACAAATTAGCTGCAAAGTCAGAATTCAGGTAAAAAAGCTTATATTTCTGACGTATCTGCTCAGGCATTCCTCAGTGTAGTTTCCCCTCTTGTCTTCCCTAGTGGTGACGCATGGCCCCTGAATGCCAAACACTCAGTATGATAACAAGCTGCATTCTGCAGGCACTTACTCAGAGCTGACACTGCTATCCAAAGAGCCGACCACGTCTTCCTCCTCTCCTAGCACTCTGATACTGAGAGAGTGGACTGCCCGAACAAGAATAGTTTCCATTGCCTCAACGGAGAGCTTCTCCAGGACAATGACAGAACAACGGCTCAGCAGAGCTGCGTTCACCTGAAAGGAAGGGTTTTCCGTCGTTGCCCCAATCAGTTATCGTGCCACATTCGACGTGAGGTAAGAAGGTGTCCTGACAATGGGAGGCAAATCACTGTTAAGGATATGCTTATATACTCAGAGCAAGTGTTTTAAAGTTTAAAGACAATTCAGAAAAGAAAAATGCATCAGTTTCTTTGCTGTCGCCTTCTTACATAAAGAAAAGTGCATGCTATGCTTCCTAAAGATAGTTATAGACAGGTACCCTGTATGAATTCAGAAGTTAACTATTTTATTTATTTTTTGACAATTGGGAAATTGGTACAGCTACTTTTTCTGTAAGACAACATACTGTAGAGATGCATCACATTTCAGACCTATTTAAATCTACACAAGTGCAAGCCATCCCCAGAGTATTGTAGTGCTTTGCATATGTTGACAAAAAAGCTTCTTAAAAGACATCTGCGTCTGTTCTTTATTCAGTACCAGATTGGTGTATTTCTTTCTTTTCAGTCAAGCTTTGTACATGTTTATGAAACATTTAAACAATTTTAATACTTATAAAAGACTGAGCAAAAATTGAGACAAACTAAACAATCAAGGGTTCACCAACAAACCGATTAATACCACATTAAAACAAAAAACCGTTGATACTGTATAAAACTCAATGTACAGTACTATTTGATTTTTACTTCAAACACATTTATATTACAAGTACAAAATGTCAAATTTTAATACTGCACAACTTTAAACAGCAACTTACTTATCTTATTGATTATTAGGGCTACTATGTGAGTAGTACACATTTGCATGACTCCAATTTGAATTATATTAAATGGGAATGTAATAATAATCATGTTGATAATATTAGAAGCTTTCTATTTGGTGGTAAAAGAAGGGCAACACAGATTATATTAAACTGGTTTAATTTTGTTGGTACAGAATAGTTACACCAACAATTTGCTGAATTTCAAAAGCTTTATTTATTTTATTATCTCAATCATGTTTGCAAAACAAAACAAAAAGGATATTAATAAAGTTAAACATGGAGGAGGTTTTGAGAGTATCAGTTAAAACATTGAACTAAAGAGTGACTAATAAATACTGTACTGCACCTGCTGTGCTTTGTTAAATCGATGAATCTCGTCGATAAACAGGAGGTTTTTCTCTTGAAGAGCCGTAGCTCATTCTGTGATTGCTTGATTACCCCCCACACATCTTTGGTTGATGAACTGGTGGCTGACAGTGCCACAAACCTGCTGTTGCTTCTATTTTTAATGTTGCTGGCAATAATGTGAGCCAGGGTTGTCTGAAAGAAAGCACAACACACAAAAAGGTGAACTAAAACTCATTCTAATTAAATGTTTCTCTTCCATGTGGGAACTGATCATTTTAAAATGAGTGACAATATGTTCTAGTGACTTCATTCTTATACATTTGATTGACTTTAGGGGCTAACAGCCCCAGTTTTAACTAATTTGATACAACACGTGTGTCACGTAAATGTCATGGAAAATTGACAATTTGCTGAATTTCTGAATAATCAATTACCACTGAAGTTAACACTAGAAGCCCCGCGGCAGTCATTTTTGGCGGTTTTTGGTTTTAAAATGTAATTTTCTCCAGTCGTGTAACACATATGGGGCTGTGCGTTCGTGTACCAAAGCATGAAACACGGGAGTGCAGAAATAAAGGAGATATATTACATTATACCTAAAAGCCCTGGGAGCAGTCACATTGATGGCCACACAGAAAACAATTGTATTTTGATTATACAGAATGGCATTCTACTTTATTAGATTAGTCTCTCTGCCTGAGTGAATGGCTGACAGTCTATTATTTTCAATCAGCCTTTTGAAGGCTGGCGCCTGCTTACCAGCTGCGCTGCTTTGGTCAGTCAATTAGCATCGGGACTAGTGAAAATAAATACCAGACTGTGGAATTTTACAACGCAACAAAATATGTTGATGCAACAAAATATGTTAATGCAACAAAATATGTTGAGTTGATGATTTGGACCAGATGGCATGGAAGTATTCAGTGAAAGCTGGCTCCCGATGGTGGTCTGTTCAGGTGTTTAACAATGACCTAGCAGCTATCAACTCCTGGGTACTTTACAAACAATGCACGGAGAAGAATTTACCAAGGAGAGATTATATTTTACAGTTAGCACAGGAACTTCGCAAGAAGCATTTGGAACAGAGGGAAGACTGCCAAGCATGTACCCACAGCTGAAACTGACAACTCCGCTGAGAGCCGCCAATGCCAGGTTGGCAAGTGCAATAAAAATAAAACTTCGGACAGCTGTGCCCTGTGCAGAAAGGCAGCGTGGAGAAGCGCATTATCTGTGTTGATTGTGAACAGCCTTAGACTCAAGGTAAAGGAATACCCTTTTGTCAAAAAACAAAACAAAATGAATTACACTTTTTTATAACTTCTTGTGCTGTGTGCTTCTGTAAAATGTTTTTTCTAAGTTTATTTATCTACGTTGTTCAGTTGCTTTTGCTCATCTGATAATAAACTGACTGCTGTTGAAAAGTTAAAAATGTATTCCTGTCGTTTCAGTTTTATAAATATGTATGTTGTAATATTTCGATGTTCATATTTTAATTTATTTACATTTTCTTTACATTTTCTCAGAAAGACTGCTGAGGGGCTTCTAGGTATCTCCAGTCCTTCTAGTGTTAAGTCAATACAAATCAACTGAGTTTTTTTTTAAATAATTGAAGTTTACCCTTTAAAAAAAAAAAAATCTAATCTGGAGGTGTGGTGTTGCTTCAGAAAACTTGTTTGGGCCTCATTCCTCAATTAATCAGTCAGATGAATTTCGGGTTATGACTGACAAAGAAATTGTGACTGGCTAAATCTGACTAGCTGAAAAAACTTCAATTTAGCTGAATATTTTCAACTGACTTTCAACTTAGATCAGACAGTGTAACAAAAATAAACAGTGAAACACATATGAATGTTATATGAATTATTGTAATTATATTAATTGTTTTTACTTGTGTCCGCATACTTACTAACATAGGGTAAATCATTGATCTAAGGTCTTGGCTAACCGTACTTGTGCTATGACATGTTGCATTGCACACAAAAACATTATTATATTTGTTTTCATCGGTATGCTGTAAGAGAATCTGTTGCATATTTGAAGTGCACACAAAAACAACCCGACCTGCACGCAATTACAGTGTGAAAAAAAGAAAACAACACACAGCTTTTCTTCCGAAGTGGAAACTTAGCCTACTGTCTGAAATCATATGTACACATCTTCAGCCCCAAACCCCAATCTCAAAAAGCATATTAGTAGGGTGACCAAAGCTTAAAACCAGGACACATTGTTAAATAAATGATGAGACTAATTAAACCATTTAAATATAGTCTATTTTAATGGTTATTTAAATAGCCATGCTCTCACTCTTAGTATGTATAATTTGGATGTATAATTTATGGCTAATTAGTAGCCATATTATATGCATACTTTTATATTGAGTTTATTAATAATAATAATAATAATAATAATAATAATAATAATAATAATAATAATTTATTATTATTATTTATTATTATTTATTTCTTAGCAGACGCCCTTATCCAGGGCGACTTACAATTGTAAGCAAATACATTAAGTGTTAAAATACAAGTAATACAATAAGAGCAAAAAATACAATAACTTTTGTTCAAGCAAAGTACAAGTGTGACAAACCACAATTCAATAATACAGCAGATAATAGTGATAGTTACATCAGGATAAGATTAAATACAAAATACTACAGGTTAAACACTTGGCAGATTACAGTATTCTGAAGTACAGGATTAAATGCAGTAAAATAGGGGGCAGATAAGAGCAAAATAAAGCACATTTAAATGAAGGGTGATAGTGTCCCAGGATACAAACAGAGGAGTTCTACAGGTGCTGTTTGAAGAGAGTCTTAAGGAGGCACCGGAATGTGGTCAGGGACTGGGCAGTCCTGACATCTGTAGGAAGGTCATTCCACCACTGCGGAGCAAGGGTGGAGAAGGAGCGGGCTCTGGAGGCAGGGGAGCGTAGCGGAGGTAGAGCCAGTCTTCTAGTGCAGGCGGAGCGGAGAGGTCGAGTGGGGGTGTAGGGAGAGATGAGGGTCTGGAGGTAGCTGGGTGCAGTCTGGTCAAGGCATCTGTAGGCTAGTACAAGAGTCTTGAACTGGATGCGAGCGGTGATCGGGAGCCAGTGGAGTGAGCGGAGTAGTGGAGTAGCGTGGGCGAAGCGAGGCAGAGAGAACACCAGGCGGGCAGCAGAGTAATAATAATAATAATAATAAATTAAATACATTTACATTTTGGCATTTCTTTTTTTTTATAACTTTTTTTCTCCTATACAACAGATAACACTAATTGCATGGAAAAACTACCAAATTTTGTTAAAAAAGAAAAAAAAAAAAAAAAAAATTGAATGCAGTATTTCTACGGATACAGTGGCTCTCAAAAGTATTCATCTCCCTTGGACTTTTCCACATTTTATTGTGTTACAACATGAATCAAAATGGATTTAATTAGGAGTTTTTGCCACTGATCAACACAAAAAAGTCCATAATGTCAAAGTGAAAAATAAAATCTACAAATTGTTCTAAATTAATTACAAATACAAAACAGAAAATAATTGATTGCATAAGTATTCACCCCCTTGAGTCAATATTTGATAGAGGCACCTTTGGCAGCAATTACAGCCATGAGTCTATTTGGATAAGTCTCTACCAGTTTTGCACATCTGGACACTGCAATTTTTGCCCATTCTTCTTTGCAAAATTGCTCAAGCTCCATCAAGTTGGATGGGGACCTTTGGTGAACAGCAATTTTCAACTCTTTCCACATATTCTCAATTGGATTGAGGTCCGGGCTTTGACTGGGCCACTCCAGGACATTGACCTTTTTGTTTTTAAGCCACTCCAGTGTGGCTTTGGCTGTATGTTTGGGGTCATTGTCTTGCTGGAAGGTGAATCTTCTCCCAAGTCCCAGGTCTCTTGCAGACTTCAGCAGGTTTTCCTCCAGGATTTCTCTGTACTTTGCTGCATCCATTTTGCAATCTATCTTCACGAGCTTTCCAGGCCCTGACGCAGAGAAGCATCCCCATAGCATGATGCTGCCACCACCATGCTTCACGGTAGGGATGGTGTTCTCAGGATAATGTGCGGTGTTAGGCTTGCGTCAAACATACCGCTTAGCGTTGAGGCCAAAAAGCTCTATTTTGGTCTCATCAGACCATAGAATCTTCTTCCACTTGGTCTCAGAGTCTCCCACATGCCTCCTGGCAAACTCTAGCTGAGATTTGATGTGAGTTTTTTTTCAACAATGGCTTTTTGCCACTCTCCCATAAAGGCCAGTTTTGTAAAACACCCGGGCTATTGTTGCCGTATGCACAGTGTCTCCCAGCTCAGCCGTGGAAGACTGTAACTTCTTTAGAGTTGCCATAGGCCTCTTGGTGGCCTCCCTGACTAGTGCCCTTCTCGCCCGGATACTCAGTTTTTGAGGATGGCCTGTTCTAGACAGATTCACAGTTGTGCCATATTCTCGCAATTTCTTAATAATGGACTTTACTGTGCTCTGGGGGATATTCAATGCCTTGGAAATGTTCTTATATCCTACCCGATTGGTGCTTTTGAAGAACCTTATTCCGGATTTGCTTTGAATGTTCCTTCGTCTTCATGATGTAGTTTTTGTTAGGAAATGTACTAACCAACTGTGGGACCTCCCAGAGACAGGTGTATTTAACCTGAAATCATGTGAAACACCTTAATTGCACACAGGTGGACTCCATTCAACTAATTATGTGACTTCTAAAGACAATTGGTTGCACCAGAGCTTATTTAGGTGTGTCATAGCAAAGGGGGTGAATACTTATGCAATCAATTATTTTCTGTTTTATATTTGTAATTAATTTTGAACAATTTGTAGATTTTATTTTTCACTTTGACATTATGGACTTTTTTGTGTTGCTCAGTGGCAAAAACTCCTAATTAAATCCATTTTGATTCCATGTTGTAACACAATAAAATGTGGAAATGTCCAAGGGAGGTGAATACTTTTGAGAGCCACTGTAAATGAATGTAAGACAGAAACTCAATAAATGACAGCGCAAGTTATTACTCCAGACACAATAACCATCATTATAGATAAATAAAAGGTATAGGTTACAGTGTGAGTGTGTGTGTGTGTGTGTGTGTGTGTGTGTGTGTGTGTGTGTGTGTATACAGTATATATATATATATATATATATATATATATATATATATATATATATATATATATATGTGTGTAGTAAAATTACAGTATTAAATACTGTTATATTACAAATTAAGATTTTAAAAAACAATTACAATGTATGTGACATAAGTATAAGACATTTAAGTAGTCAATAAATTAATAATACATTCGTCAACTTCAGTTCAATTACACCAAATGCAACCATAATAAAACTTAAATAAATAAACTTAAAATAAAAAACAATGTCAACCTACCCCTGCTCTGAAGTTTTAATGTTAGTGTCCTTTCAGTTAAGTTGTTCTCACTCCCAGGATTAATAAAATATACTGTAGTTTGAAGTCTATAGGCTTACTAAATTAATTCCAATTAAGATTGGTGTTTGATTCCTTCCGCTAATGATTATTCCTTCGTGTGTACTCTACTACTGCAGTGCTAACTGTAAACAACGCACGCGCAGGCTCGCCGTTGGATCAGTCATGTGACTCACTGACAAGTTCAAATCTGACAGGCAAGTATAGACAAAGCGGGAGCCAGGGGGGGTCCTGCTTTGCAAAAGTAATCATGGGAGTTCAGTGACAGTGTTTTATATGTCCTTTTTGACTTTTATAATAATTTTCTTTTAATTGGTTGGACCAGGCCTATAAAAAAATAGAAACCCGCGGCTGCCCAAAAAATACTGCGGTTGGGTTTTCAAAGTAGCCCAATTTGGCGGGAAAACCGCGGACATGGCAACCCTGGCCCAGAGGGATAATTGCTTAAAGCGACAGTAGCCCAATATACATACAAAATGTTGACAGTGGCTATGTTTCCATTAAGATATCGAAGCGAATAACGTCTTATGCGCATTTGAAATTTGGCAAAAGTAATGCGCATAATCAACCTAAAATTGGGTTTCCATTCAAATCCATTTCTAGACGTGATGACGTTGTGGGCGGAGCTAAAGTTATTCGCATCGAAAACTGAAATACGCTAGAAAAATAGTGCGACAGACCGTTTCAGCTCTTTTCCATGATGTTCCTTTACAAATGTATGCGATTTTACTTATACGATAACGTATCACATCTAGCGAATAACCCCAGTTTACTAAACAGCAGTCTACTGTCCATCACTTCCCACCAGTTTATATTCACAAAAAAATAATTATTCTTAAAGCATTGTAGCGTGCACAGGGGAAGGCAGCAGTAAGGCTGGTAGGTGACGTAATCACACACAACGACATAAGCCCGATATACGCTACTTCCAGCCAGCTTTCTTGTACAGCGCTATAGGCACTATGCTTTAGTGCGAGAGGTCCCGGGTTCGCGCCCGCCCTCCGCTGTGTGTGGATTGCCTGCGGTAACCAAGATTGCTACAGTATTCTCGGGTGAAAAACTAACCATGATATTTGACCGGTGTACTTGAATACTATACTTTTTGTATTGTAAAATTCAGTACGTTAGGTTACCTACAGCTTGATTTGTTTTACCCCATAAGAATCATATGCTACGTTTACACCTGCACACCCGAGCCGAGCCGGTGCCGAGTCGAGCCAGCCTGGTACGGCTCGGGTAGCTTGAGTTGGGTTTACACCAGAGAAAGGCGAGCCGAGCTGAGAGACGTCACGCATAATGAACGTGCTGAGTCGATTACATTAAATCACACAGACTGCAAAAATAGAACTAACCATTAATTTAATAAAATCTCTTTTCACTATGGATTTTTTAAAAATCATTATTATTATTATTGCGGAGAAGTACTGAAAATGGGGGGGGGGGGGGGGGGGGGGGGGGCTTGCAATACACACCTAAACAAAGAAAACAAAGACCGGGGACCATATTAAAGGTATACAAAATAACGCCCCAATTCCCTATACGAGTGCATATTTCTACAGTAAATACAATACCGGTGTTCAAACTGTAAACAACTTATCAGTGTAACTTCCGTTTCTCAGCATTAATTTTATAACTAAATAAATATTAGGTATGTAACGTGGTTATCTTTCCTAATCTATTAACTTTTTTGCTGCGAGAGGAGCTGCAGCTTTCTCCGGGAGTCGAGACGCTTCAGCCCCGATCCGGCAGCCAAACCCCGTGGTACCTCTCCCCCTCTCCCTCTTGCATTTTGTTGGTTTGCTTGTCTGTCGCTTCGAACTGAACTCCCCACTGCCGTTTAGCCAGGCTATAGTTTAAAAACTGCTGATTAAAATTATCCTCGAGTGGGAATGTTACTTTTTTATTTTTTTGTTTGTTAAAAATATAGCGTTGCTTACATGGTGCTTTATGCATGGTTAATTCACGGAAAGTTACATTTTTGATTTACTATATGCGTATTATAGAGAGGGAGTTATTTTATTTAGTATTTTAGTCAGATATGTGTTGTTATGTGTCCTGCGGAGTAAAGGTAAGGAGTTAAGAAAACATTTACCGGTTGAGGTCCTGGGGGTTGCCACTTTTTCTTTTAATGACGCTTGAGCGTGATGACGAAATGCAGTAACTCCGCCCACAGCCTGCTTCGGCCCCGAGCCAGATTCAGATATGTTGCAGGGCTGGAGCTTCACAGCTTCTTTCTGGCTTGGCTCGGTTATTTGCTAGTGTAAACACACCCGTACCGTGAGGGCGTGGAGCCCTCACGGTACGGGTGTGCTAGTGTGAACGGGGCATTAATTAACTTATATTTTGGTTATAGCCTACTATAAGGGTAGCCTACTATTTTCTCATAAATTACAGGAGCATTTCCACCTTTTCTTGTAATTTATGAGAAATGTTAAATGTTTAATAAGCACACACTTTTCATATTATGTTTTTCTTTCTTTCCCCCCTCTTGTTTTTTCTCTATAATAATTTACAATAAAATATTAATTAAAATGTATGAGTTTTTCAGAGTCATTTTTATATTAATAAAATTCATGCCATAATAGCAAGGAATGTATTTGTACAGGAAAGATTGGTGTTCACGACGTGTGACGTAAATATATTAAAATAGGTTACATTATTCTGTTCAAACTGGAGAATTAAAGCCATTGCGCAAGTGTTCGAACTGTGCACTAAACTTGACCCGTATATTGCTCCAGAACAGTTCAGCCTAAGATCACCTATACCAAGAAAAAAGAGAATCGCTATCGCTCTGTATAAACTGGCTAGCCGTGCAGATTATGCAGTCGTCCAGTTGCACCTGTTACTGTTAGTCGCCATTTTTTACTCCCAGTAAGGAACTTCCTTAGAAGCTGCAGTGCACTTTGGGGGATTCACTTATTTTATGCGAATAAGGCCCTGTCCACACTACATAACCGACCTCGAGAACCGTACTCGAAACCGCTCTAATTAATACAGCTCAAAGCGTCCACACTGAAGTACTGTTTCATGTTTAGTCCACACACCATTAGAATAGTTCAGTTACAATTCCCAGCAGCGCAACGAACCGTGGAAATGAATACGATAGTATCCCACCATGCACTGTATTTTATTTTAAAATAATGTGTTATGCCCCATATTAACAGAGGTCCATATTGCATAAATAAAATATAACAAGTATTGCGGAAAAAGTAAATCCGAACACACACACACACACAAGTAGGACTTGAAGTTTTCAGGTTTTATTTTTAATCAGGTGAAGTCCCTTTAAACAAATTGAGCTGATTCTGTTAGCTGTTAATTACAAAACAATCTTTGTTTTTTACCTTCATATCTTGCTTGAGTCTAATTCTGGTCCTCTTAATTTTATTTCAAACAGAGCTGACAAATTACGTAATTTGTTCATCCCCGATCCTACTTTTAACTCGCATTTCATTTTTGCAGTCACCTAAATTAACGTTGTGTTTTTGTTATTTTCCCCACTAGTTTAATTAACAGAGATGTCCTGACAGATTTTTTGAAGCATACAAATGAATACCTAGTGTGCAGTGCACACTGATAGCAAGTCCTTCAGGCGCCTGCTCTGAGTATTTCGCCAAACATACCACAAAGCATTTTGGAATATTGGAGGATACACAATAAAATGTAGTTTGGTATTACAGCGTCCACACTTCTGATAATCTGCACTACCTGATGCGATCTAATTAGAAATGGACTCGAGACTACCTCCTGAGGTAGTCTCGAGTCCGGTTCTCGAGTACGGTATTAAATGCTGCGTAGTGTGGACGCAAACCATATTTAGCACTTTTAAGCCGTCTTAAATGCAACTAACACGGTTTAAAGGCATAGTGTGGACAGGGCCTAAAATTATTTCCATTTAAATGTATGTGCATTAAGGCACCTTAATTCGCATTTTCTGAAAATACCGACTTTCCTAAAACCCTAAGGTCTAGGGTTTTTAAAAGTTCGAATAAATGTACACGTTTTTGCGAATTATACCCATTTCCATTGAACTTTTTTTTAATCTGTAAACTTTTAGTGATTAAATCCACTGCAATGGAAACATAGCCAGTGGTGCGTTGCGAGCGTGCACTTGTTTCTTTTGTCAAAAAGTGGGGGGCAAACGGCATTCAAACATTGAAACTCTAGTCACTATTGAAAATGTAAATTGTTCTATAAATGTGTAGGCTGCAAAAAAACGTAGCAAGCAGACAAAAATAGATTTTTTTTTAAAACAACCCTGAGTGACAAATTCAGCGATATTTTCAAGTTTTGTAAACCTTTTAAAATTATTTTGACATTATGTTGACATACTATTGAAAAGGTACGTGCAATTTCCATATTTTGCTGCCTTTAAATCAATAAATCATATGCACGGCAAACCTTAAATGACAAAGTTTTTGTATTTTTCATTACACTTCTAATACTACGTAGAAATAATTCTGAAGTTTTAAAACACCAGATACCTTCAAATTATTAGTAAATTGTAACATCATATATGCCACTGACTCGCTAGGTCAATGTACAGACTAGTATAAGTAACTCGAACACCAATCATGAAGTCAGTATTTGTTTGACCCTGTTGCCATAGTAACCAAATGCGCGGCTCTGATAAAAGTATGACTTTACAGTGTAAAATACTGTAAGGAAAATAAAATGCATATTTTTCACGGTAAATTGCAAGAAGCTGAAAACAACAGTAACAACACTCAGTCAGGGTCAGTTAAAATGTTTGCAGAGTTGAAAAAAATGTAGGGGTGGTTGACCATTTAAAGTCTTGCTGCATTGCAATATTTTATGACTTTAGTGTTTACCTAATACAACTGACAGTGGCTGCTTTGGGGTGAATAGATGGAATACTGGTACTTGGTAAAACCAAAACCTTACATCTGTAATACAGTAGAATATCCGATTTAATTGGTTCCATGAGTCCTTCAAATATGTGAAAATATTGTATCTCAAAGGGAGTCGTTATACTACACTAGATGTGCTTTACTAAAGTCAGGACATTATAAATGAACAATGCCACACAAACAGAAACAGTTGGTAGCTGCATGTGTGAATGACATGTGCCAGAGGTCCATCGGTTAATAGAGGGTATTGTATCTTACAGGTTTGGATATGACATGTTCTGCTGTAGATTTTTTAGGGGGTTGTTGCTAAAATGTGGGACCCTGGTGGCTCCATGTTTGCAAAGCCTGTGTAAATTAAAATAGGGGGAAGTTGCAGGTGTTGAGGTCCTATAGACTTGAGAATATCATGCTAGTATAAAAATGAAAGGTATTTAAAAGTTTATTTGGCTATTACCCTGTGAGAAGCAAGGGGTTAAAGTTGTATGTGTGTGAGTATGCGTGTGAGTGGCTGCGTGCGTGTTGGCGCTGCCAGATCTGATATGACAGAAGGCACTGGAGACTGCGGTCGCTATGGAGGCTGCAGACAAAGGAGCTCAGCACCTGCAAGGCTCAAAGGAGGTCAACAAAATGTCATTGTTCCCTCCATCGGAGCAGGTTAGAGGTTAGCCCAAGCCCTCAGTACAGTCAGTACAGTGCTACCGGTGTGGTGAAGATCATGCATCAGAGGTGTGCAGTTTTAAAGATGAGGGCATATTGCTCGAGTGTGCTGCAGGAAAGCACAGGACAAGAACAAAATACCCCTTGCCAAGCATAAGGTTGGGTTAAGTACACATCAAGTTACTGAGCCCCAAGTCCCTGCATCAGAGGGAGAGGAGGAGGCAGCATACTCTCTGTTCACTGTGCAAACGCAGTCCCCCAGCCCTCTGATGGTTACAGTCCAGCTGAATAACTGCCAGGTTCAATTTGAAGTGGACACTGGTGCCTCATCTACAGTCATTGGGCACACACTTTTAAGGAATTGCTGGGCAGGAACCCCAAGTTAAAACTAGCACCCTCATCAGCAGTCCTTAGCGCTTACACAGGCGAGCGCATTTCAGTTTTGGGCACTTTACAGGTTCAAGTGTTGTACAGTAGCCAGAGCTACTGGTTGCAGCTTTTAGTTGTGCCAGGTCATGGTCCAAACCTGCTGGGAGACTGGATGAAAGTGCAAAAGCTAGACTGGCAAGAGTTGTTCAGCAAGATCCTTAAAGTCTCAGAAAACAGGCTATCTGATATACTGGAGAAACACAGCGCAGTGTTTTGTGATGAACTGGCTAAAGTGATCTGAAGTCCATATTCAGCTAGATCCTTCAGTAGCTCCCTGATTCTGTAATGCAAGACCTGTGCCCATGGCACTACAGAAGAAAGTGGAGGCTGAGCTAGAGTGGCTGCAAACAGCAGGAATTATCAGGCCTGTAACTTACTCAGAGTGGGCTGCGCCCATTGTGCCAGTCCTGAAAAGGAACAGTTCAATTAGAATTTGCGGAGATTACAAGCTGGAGCAGTACCCCCTCCCACAGATTGACGAGTTGTTTGCAAAGCTCTCCGGTGGAACCTGTTTCTCCAAACTTGACTTGTCACATGCCTACCAACAGCTGGTGTTGGCTGAGGAGTCCCGTAGTGTAGTCACTATCAATATACACAAGGGCTTGTTCCAGTATACCCGGTTGCCCTTCGGAATCTCTTCGGCTTGTGCAATTTTCAAGAGGGCCATGGAGGGACTTCTTGGTGGAATTGATCACACTGTAGTCTACCTGGACGATATCCTTGTGACTGGCATCATTGTGGAGGAACACTTAAGGAACCTGGAAGCAGTATTATCTCGACTAGAAGACGCGGGGCTGAGACTGAAGAAGTCAAAGTGCGCTTTCCAGGGGCCTGAAGTGGAATACCTGGGGCACAGGGAGTCTGTAAAAGGGCTGCAACCACTCAATAAAAAAGTACAGAGCTACGAAACATGGGAGAGCCGCGTGCTTACCTGGGTCTGCTAAATTATTATGGCCATTTTCTACTGGACCTGTATTTCACCAATACATCTATGGTCGCAGCTTTACCATCCAAACAGATCATAAGCCGTTGCTTGGGCTTCTTGGGGAGCTGAAAAACATCCAACCTACTGTATCGGGTCTTCTACAAAGATGGGCCCTCATGCTGATGCAATACCAGTACACCCTGGTGTATAAACCAGGCCCCACAATTGCCAATGCCGATGGTATTAGTAGGTTGCCCTTGCCATATACACCACCAGATCCACCAGCGCCCCCAGAGCTTGTATGTTTACTAAAACAGCTCCAGTCAGCTCAATCACAAGTCAGCAGCTTAAGCGCTTTGTCAGCTCGAGACCCTCTGCTCGCCAAGGTGTGTCAGTTTGTAAGAAAGGGCTGGCCCCTATGAGCCCATCAGCGGAATTACAGCCTTATTTTAATAAGCGGAACGAGCTGTGTGTGGAAGATGGCATCCTGCTGTGGGGGCTGAGAGTAGTTGTGCCACCACAGGGTTGCCAAACACTGTTAAAGAAGCTCCATGAGACACATCCGGATATCTTAAGGATGAAAGCCACGACACGAGCGTACTTGTGGTGGCCTGGATTGGATGCCGCAGTGGAAGAACTAGTGAAATCTTGTGAATTTTATGTCAGCAGTTGCAGAATGCTCCAGCAGAGGCTCCCATTTGCCCATGGGAATGACCTGGGCCGCCATGGACTCGAATTCACATTGACTACGCAGGCCCATTTATGGGGGATAGTTTCCTGGTTGTGGTAGACGCCCACTCCAAGTGGCTGGATGTGTTACTAGTAAAAAGTCAGCCGCTTCAGCTGCTACCATAGAGCACTTGCGACAGCTGTTCAGCGTTCATGGTTAGCCACACACTGTTGTCTCAGACAATGCTGCCATCTTCACAAGTACAAGTTTGAAGGCTTTCTGTCAGCTAATGGGGTGCGCCACATCACCTCGGCACCTTACCACCCAGCCACGAATGGTTTGGTGAAGAGAGCAGTGCAAACCATGAAGTCTTCGCTTAAAATAAATTAAGGAAGGCACTCTGAAGATACGCTTGTCCAGGTTTTTGGCTTCTTATCGCACAACGGCCCACGTGACAACTGGACTATCCCCAGCTGAAATGATGTTCGGCAGGCAAGTGAGAACCAGATGGGATCTACTTAGAGTCTTCAGTGGTCAAGAGCAGATGCAGCAGAGTCATAAAGTCCAGCGACTGGCTCGGGTCCTAGCCTCAGGGTCAGCTGTTTGGGTTATGGATTTCACCGGGAAGGCAAAATGGTTACCGGGTTCCGTTATTGGCCCAACAGGACCTCTTTCTTACAAGGTTGATGTGGCCGATAACACAGTGAGGCGTCACGTGGATCATCTTTTATCCAGGCAGTTGTCCAGTGTGGTTTCTGAGTTCGACCCAGCATCTGACAGCCTACAGAGTTGGTCCCCGTACCGCTGGAAGGTCCCAACATCAAGTGTTCAACCTAGTCCAGCAACAGCAGGGTCTGACACTCCTGTGATTGCTGCCCCACTGAACCCTGCACTAGTGATGCCAGAGCCAGCAAGGGTTCGGAGAGCGCCCTTGCAAATGGATGTCTAGTTAGGAGCGGGGGAGAAGCTACGGGCAGAATAATTTCTCGAAGTTTCTCGATTGCAGGACTGTTTGAGAGTTCAGAATCAAAGTTATGTTCGTTCTATGGGGGGAGGAATGTGATAACCAAGGGGTTAAAGTTGTGTGTGTGTGTGTGTATATGCATGTGTGCGTGAGTGAATAGATAAAGCTGTGTTGGAATAACAATAAACAGTTTAGTTACCTGCAGCCTGGCGTGTTCATGTCTTCTGTGAGAGTCTCCGATTTAAAATACCCCTTGCATGTAACAACTTGAAAAGATGCTTGGTAAGTTCATTCTGAATTGTGAATCCTACAGACAGCCCAATAAATTATAAAAAAAAGTCCAATGAAACTAAATCTTCCTTGCAAGGGCAGCATGTCATGTTTTGACTGCAAATGCGTCTATCAACACTGAATGCTTTTAGAACGACAAACATCTTGCACTCTCCCCTCCCCCTCCCCCCCTTCTGGAATCCAGAAAAGCTCTCGACTGATAAACTACAAGGGCAAGAATAGACTTCACTACAGCAGCTGCAAGTTCTCCTGTAGCTGCTACCTGTCAACAAGAGTGCCCTGGATAGACTTGAGCAGGCTTACATTCAATTCCAGTTTTTCTGTCTCTCCCACTGGGGAATTTCCTTTTCATGAGAAAAAGGAACCCAAAGACAGCCTGTTAGACACTCCTAAACTCATTAACATCCATCTCAGTTTTAAAACCAGAAAACTCCTAAGAGGAACATCAACATTCTCACTGTGAGTTTATGTGAAATAAGCATGAGGCATAGACAAACATCGCTACTGTAAAGGTGTAGACTGTATATAATTGGAAGTTTTGATACATTGCCTTTTGGTGGAAGAAAATCCATTAAAGTGCATTTACTATAGTTTTACTGCTGGTGTTAATACTCTCAACAAGTCAATGAATTCCACAGCTAGCACAATGTTATTTCTGTGCAGCAGGTGTAGGTCAAAGGCAAAGGTTTAGTGTCTGCTTCATTTAACCTTTGCCCATAGGTCTACCAACTGCACAGAACAAAGTATTAATGGAAAACTTATGTTATGCTGTTGCAGTGGCACAATTTTACTAAACTAAAAACAGTAATTAAGTAATCCTGCAAATGAGAGACTGGGCTTGACTCGGTTCCTAGCAATCTCTTAACTGCTTGTGAAAAAAATGGTCTTTATGTACAGTGGTCATCAAACTTAAAGAGCAAGTAGCGGACATGTAGCGTAATACGTTCCCACATGTTGTTGCCCACATTGTCAAACAGGTAACACAGCAATAACGATCCATGATGTAGTACGGAACAGAAAAGCCAGAGCACTTATATATTTTTTTATTATTTTTTTAAATCACAGTGATTTAGAGAACAGATCTCAAACCCCAGTGCACTAGAGCGGCCATTTTGAAAAGAGTTTTGAAACAGACTTTAAAATTATAAGGATGTTAACCCTGCTACTTATTCTTTAAACCACAGAAAAGTTACGTGCTTTTGGTGAACTTGTAAAACCTTCATAAAATATGCAAACGTTTCAACGTCTTCAGCATAAGACTAAAATCAAAATGTTTGTTGTTTTATGAATGTTTTACCAGCTATAAAGATTTTCGATATGGATAGGACATCAGAAGAGGTAACTTAATCACGAAAGACAAAGTAATTAGGCAAGATAATTAATTGCCTGCCTGGATGCTATTTTGCATGTTCTTTTTTACAGTTGTCTGTCTGCCAAGTTTTGTACTGTTGTGGCTCAATTTCACAAAAATAAAATTACAATTAAGGTATTGATAGAAACAGAATAATATTTATACCTGAGGTGTGTAAATATTATTATTATTATTATTTGTTTATTTAGCAGATGCCTTTATCCAAGGCGACTTACAGAGACTGGGTCTGTGAACTATGCATCAGCTGCAGAGTCACTTACAATTACGTCTCACCCGAAAGATGGAGCACAAGGAGGTTAAGTGACTTGCGCAGGGTCACACAATGAGTCAGTGGCTGAGGTGGGATTTGAACCCGGGACCTCCTGGTTACAAGCCGGTTTCTTTAACCACTGGACCACACAGCCTCCTATAGCTCAGTTTGAAAAAGTACACCACATAACACGCATGTTTGCACCTGTTTCCTGGCACCACAAAATGTAATCCAGCCAGCCAGATCCTAATAATATAAATACATTAACTTAGGCAGTATAATTACAGTATTTATAGCTATATAACAACTGATTACAGTATGATATTTATTTACCATGTTTTCTAGGGGGGGTAATGCAGTTACCTCTAGCTGGAGTGTTGGTATGACATTGTTTTTTAAATGCTTCCTGCTATTAAAAGAAAACATTCAACCATTGTACTCTATTGGATCATGATAGGCGATCAATCAGACTATATTTAGTTTGCCAAGAGAGACAAACTCCCAACACAAATCAAATGCATTGCGCTGTTTATTGCATACATGTGCCTGTACGTGTATTGCGTGATATTTTTTTTTCACACAACACAGCAATAAAGACCACAATGTCGTACGGAACACCTCAGACACATAGCTAATCTCTCACGTGGGCTAATCGGCTGCCTCCATGTAGTGTGCTTTTTTTCGATGCAATCTTTTATGAGGTCGTATAGCTCCTCAAACTGATCATTGGAGAGGCGAAAATACTTCTTGAACCGCTCATGGTCAAATTCAAGTTCTTTTACCAATCTATGGTATTCGCCGTGCTCCGTTCTTTTCATCAGGGTCTCGTAGACCCATAATCTTCGTTTTTTTCTACCCAAAACCAGGGCGAGAAGGAGACCCTCTTCTTTCAATTCTTTCTCTGCTTCCTCATCACTGGAACTCCAATCCGTAACTTTTTGGGTTGTTGTACAGTGCTGGGAGGTGGTGGGCGGTCTTTCTTTTTTTATCGCCGCTTCACAACCGTTGATGTGTGTCCACCAAGCAAAGTGGTATTGCCGCGCGCTGCCCCGCTTCGCTCCCCGCAAGCGGTGCCTCGCCGCTCATGTGTGTCCTAGGCCACCCCAAACCTTATGATAGAACCGCCCTGGTAGAGAGTAAATAATATTAAGGAGCAAAATTATACTTGCTAATTAGACTGCTAATTTAAATATGTTGCATATGTTGGAAGATCTGACTATCATATTTTTAGGGATACCAGTGTAGTGAGCAAGGGGTGCGAGTGGGGTAAACCAGGCAACACCGTCTCACCCCAAATGTTAAACCCTTGCAACGCTTACAGTACTGTGTTGTTTTGTACAGGATGTAATTCTTAACACATTTCTGTCATAATGCCTAACAAAAGGTAAATAGACTATTATATACAGTAAACAAAACGTGTAAGTTTCCATGCTGGCTGGCTGAAGGAATAGCTTCTAGTTGGTGGGGATGACGCTCAGAAAACATTTACAAGGCGCATTATTAAAGCTGTTTCTGTAAAGAGATTTGCTGCAGGCTCCGAAGGAATTGTGCATTGGAATCCTATTGGTTGGTTTCCAACATGTGAAAATACAGAAAGGACTTGCCAAGTTCCATTTCTTTAAGTGCGAAATCTGCTCTTCCCTGCAACAACATACGTGATCATACATCAGCTAGGCCTTGTCGTATCCCTGCTGTTGAGTGACTCTTCCAGCCCGCTCTCCTCCACGGGGCTAGGCCTTGCCACATCCCCGCTGTCGAGTAGTCTCTGCTGGCTGCGTAGGCCCGCCCACCTCGGTGATTCGGGCCTTGTAAACAAACAGTATGCTCTCCCCTATACTATCTTTCTACCATGTTTTTACTGTCTGCTTCAACTCGCCCACCGCGGCTTCGGCCTTGTGTCCCCCCGGTATACACTACACGCTGACCAGGTGTGTGTGACCGTGCAGTTAGGGTAGGCACCCCCCCCCACCCCCGGTGCTTCGGTACCGCAGCGCACACATAGCCCTTGATACTTAGGTATCTCGGTGCACAAGTGCTCAGTGCCACAGTGTC
The DNA here is from genome assembly GCF_902713425.1 of Acipenser ruthenus. Taxonomy (NCBI): domain Eukaryota; kingdom Metazoa; phylum Chordata; class Actinopteri; order Acipenseriformes; family Acipenseridae; genus Acipenser; species Acipenser ruthenus. Next base: position 57,500,495 of record NC_081191.1, on the reverse strand, counting down.
AGTGCACAGTCACAGCGCTGCACGGTACACAGTGCACGCGGTGCTTGGTACGCACGGTGCACGGTGCACACGGTGCTTGGTACCCACTGCTACAGCACTAGTGCAGGAACGCACGGTGCTGCACGGTATGCAGTGCACATAGTGCACAGTACGTGGTGCACAAGGTGCCCTCAGTACTGAGTGTTAGGTACCCTCTGCTACAGCGCTAGTGGTTGAGCGCACAGCGTTCGCACTTAGCCGTTGCTTGAGCACAGTGCAAGCGTTGTTTAGTGCATGGCCCATGCACAACACCAGGCCCATGTCAGGCAAGTCGGGGTTCCACCTCTGCATGGCCTGCAACACCAATATCCCGCAAGAGGGCAAACATACCCTCTGTGCACGGTGCTTGGGCATCCAACATGCCACCTTGGCCCTCGAGAGGGACGTGGCCTGTAGCATCTGTCAGGCTTTCCAGCGCCGGGTGAAAGAAGCTCATTTGGAGAGAGCCACGAGGGCGAGCTCCGCGTCCTCTATGGCCGGACTGTCGACAGCTCTTGGAGCCCCAGAGCTCCTCCTCCATGACCTGTCCCAGGACCCCCTGCTAGGCATCCACGATGCACAGGCCTCCCACAGTTGCTGCCCATCTCTGCAGACAAGAAGGGTGAAGCATTCCTAGCAGTTGAGGGACATTATGGACCTCAAGGCTCAGATGGCCCAGGTTCTAGTGCTCTTGGCAAAACAAGCACCGACAGCCTCGGCCCTCTGTCCAGGCCCTGTTGCAGCCCCAATTGCCATACCCCCCCCTCCAGGGGAGTTCAGGGTGGATGGGAAGAGGTGTCCCAGCTGGCGCAAGAGGTCATGATTTCCATAGCGGCCTCTGGGGAGGGGGCCTCCTTCTCCTCTGACAACAGGTGGACGAGCCCCCTGCTGAGGATGAACCTGGCTTCAAGGTAGTGTGAGATTAAAAGAGTTTCGAAGTGATTAGAGACAGTAGGTACAGGGCGTAACCCTGGAAGAGACACAGAATGACCAGGAACTACATTTCCCAACAACGGGGAAAACCCACATTGCATGACGGGTAACAGTGGCAGCTTTAAAAAGCTGCTGGAATCAGATAGAGGGGCGAAGAGTGAGAACAGGTGCACACACGAGCCGTGGGATGGGAGAGTACCGAACCAAGACGAAAGTGGGCAGCTGCATTGGGAGCGAGATTGGGATATTAACCAGTGGTAACCCAGAGGAATACAATTTTAGCACTTGTTTCTAAAAACGGTACAGCGTATTGGGGCACTACCTTGAAGCAACCTTGCGGACTACCATTGTCACCAGTCGGAGACAACAATGGTTTTTACAGCGGGACAGTGCACAGTGATTCTACCTTGAAAAAACACAGCGGACTACAAGCTTCCCTGCATCGGAGCAACGCCGAGAACACGGATTGCTGTAGAGTGAGTACTCTGTGTTTTTCCTTTGATATGCTGGGAGCTACTGAAGTACGGGAATTGTGTGTATTTAAACAGAGTGCTTAAAGACTGTATCAAAAGCCCACGAACAGGGCAAGTTATTAACCCAGGAGAACTGTGTCCATCTGGAAGTATTGAACGGTGTAATAATACGCAGGGACGCAAAAAGGGTTATTTAAACGAAACACAACTTTATTTTATGTCCAGGGAACAGTGAAACCTGCAACAAAAGAGAGGCGAGAGTTAGAGAACGCTCATTGCTCACTGTTTGATCACCTATACTAATTCTAATCTACACAGCAGTGTTATTACTTACCTTAACGAAAGGTTGGCTGGGTGTTGGGGCCGCACTCTTCCGCAACAGACCTCCGGGGCAGTCTGGAGTACAAACCTGTGAGTAGAGGACGGGGACGATCACGACTCCACAGCGCCATCTGGTGGATGTCCGCGACAACCTGGAAAAGAGAAAGAAACCACAATACCAAGCCAACACCGAAGGAACTTGGATACAACAAGCAACTACTTACCTGAGGGTCTCGATCCACAAAGAAAGTCTTGGACTGTGTTTATTTGAGTTTGTTTATTATTTGTCTGATAACTGGAACTTCTGTGTGTTCATTTTTATTGAAGATAAGAGAAAAAGGAAAATCATTAAAACAGAAATCTCCTTGGACCTGGGTCTCTGTCACGTTCTTCTGCACCAAAACAGACACCACTTGCGCATCTCATACTTACGTGGACTATACCTGTTCACAGTAGCCTCTGAAGCCAGTGCCACCCCCATTGTCCAGCTCGGTTTCGGCACTTATGGGACGCGCTGCAGCCTTCCTGCAGGCCCCTGGACGCCAGCGAACAGAACCACGCCGGTCCATTTTCCGGACGCAGGCGATGGCTCCTCACCCTCAGAGGTCCCGGCCTTCCCAGATTTCATGGAGGAGGTATGCTCCTCCTGAGATCATCCGGCCTCAGGTCCTAGCGTGCTAAAGCAGGCCGCACCGCTTGCCTCTCTAGAAGGCGCGGAAAAGCTTGGCCTAGAGGGGTACCTCCCGGTAGACTCCACCATCACGGCCCTGGTTAAGGCTGCGCCGGTGGGTGGGTTGGCTAGAGACCAGGCGTGCCCTAACCCTCAATGCAAGGTGACGGAAACACACCTCAAGCGGGCATGTGCAGCAGAGGTGCAGGCAACTTGTCTGTCTAACACAGCAAGTGTGCTTACTCCTTATATGAATGGTGTACTGTGCGAGGCCCTGCCCCCTGAGCCGGTGGCCACAGAGTTACATCTCCTGTCCAGCACGCTGCTGCAGATCTCCATTCTGCAAGGGCAAGCTCTTGGCCGGAGCCTGGCTAGCTTGATTGTGGCTCGTAGACAGCTGTGGCGGTCACAAGCAAGAGTTCTTGATGCTGATAAGGCCGCACTGGTTGACGCGCCTATATTCCCAGGACATACCTTTGGGCCAGCCGTGGAGGAGATCTTACAGAGATCCCACCCGGAACGCGAGGCGTCCTGGCAGGAGGCCGCATTGCTCCCTCCCCGCGCTTCCGCGTGGGGCAGGCTGAACCGCTGGCGAGCTCCTCAAACGCGGACTGTAACCAGGACAGTTCCAGTCCCCATGGCTCTGCTGGGTGACCTAAGGCATTGCCTACAGGGCACACCAGCAACAAACAACCGGGCCCAACCGGCAGGTAGAGGGAACGCAGAATGTGGCCAGTCCACACACCAGCATCATAGGAGTCATTTTCAGGGCCAGCACCCTAAACAGCCACCCCAAACTTCCCCGCCTCAGCCTGAGCAGCCCAAGCAGGGCCCCTGAATGCTGGCGGCCTCAGACCCCCTTTTCGGCACAACAGCTGCAGTACTGGCACGCTTGCACCTCAGACTCCTGTGTGCTTGTCACCGTGCAAAATGGTTACTTGCTTCAGTTCCGCTTGGGACCGACCCTCTCTAGGCCTCGGTACTTCAGAAGGAAGTGGCCGCCTTGCTGTGCAAGCGAGCCCTTCATCTCGTAGAACCCCACCTCCCACGGAGAGGGGTACTACTTGAGGTATTTTCTGGTACCCAAAAAGGACAGCGGCTTTCGCCCCATCTTAGACCTGAGGCTCCTCAATGGGTTCTTAAAAGAAAGGAGGTTCCAAATGCTGACGCACCGTCACATTCTCCAGTCTGATTCGTCCAGAGCACAGGAAGTATCTCCGCTTCGCTTTTCAGGGAAGCGTTTACGAGTTTGCTGTGCTGCCATTCGGCCTCTCCCTAGCCCCTCGTACGTTTTCAAAGTGTGTGGATGCTATCCTGGGTCCCTTGCGGCTGCAGGGGATCAGAGTAATAAAGTATCTTGACGAATGGTTGATCTGTTCCCAGTCATGAGAGGGAGCAGTGGCCCACACGGCGGTCGTGACAGAGCATCTGGAAAGGCTGGGCCTCACCATCAACGATGCAAAGAGTCGGCTTACACCAGTGCAGTGCATGACATACTTGGGGCTCTGGCTGGATTCCAGTACGATGCATGCATACCTGTCAGACGACAGAGTTGCAGCTATCCAGGGTTGCCTCTCCCTGTTTCAACAGGGATCGCAGATCACCCTCCTATTGTGCCAGAAACTATTGGGTCTGATGGCCGCAGCCATATTGGCCATTCAGCTGGGTCTGCTTCGCATGCGCCTGCTACAAGCGGAGCTCAATGCGTTCTACCTCAGTGGTGACAACAGATGCCTCCAACTTGGGTTGGGAAGCGGTCTGGGAAGGCAGAGGAGTATGCGGATCCTGGCCAGACCGCTGGACATCCCTGCACATAAATATGCTGGAGTTGCAAGCGGTATCCCTTGCTCTCCACCACTTTCTCTCAGTGCTGAGCGGTACACATGTGTTGATCCGGACGGACAACACGACAGTGGTGGTGTACGTCAAGTACAAGGGTGGCCTATGGTCCCCGGGGTTGCATCTCATGGCCTTCAGGCTATTGACATGGGCTCAGAGGACCTTGCTGTCCCTACGGGCAACGCACATTCCCGGAGCGGTGAACTGGCGCATGGATCTCCTCAGGTGAAAGGCTGTCTTTGGCCCCTAAAAGGGACCGCTGGTTAGCCCTAGAGCTATCAGGTGCGGTTGTGGGTACATTGCAGAGTGCTAGGGCAGACTCCACTAGTTCCTTGTACACCTACAGCTGGAGGTATTTCCAGGCTTGGTGTCTGGCTAGAAGCCATGACCCCATATCTTGCCCTATGCCAGTCATCTTACAGTTTCTGCAAGAACTGCTTGATGCTGGTAGGTCACCTTCCACCTTGAAGGTGTATTTAGCGGCGAGCTCTGCTTGCCATGGCCCTGTAGATTCAGTGTCTCCGGGCGTGCATTTTTTGGCTACAGGTTTTCTTAAAGGTGCTCGGCAATTACGCCCTCCCAGGAGGACTGTTCTCCCCGAATGGAGCCTTAATATTGTACTGGAGGCTCTCACGAAGGCCCCGTTTGAGCCCATACACTCCATAGAGCTGAAGTACCTGTCTATGAAGACAGCCTTCCTCGTGGCTATCACCTCTGCTAAGCGCGTCAGTGAGCTGCAGGCGCAGCCTGTGCACAGCTCCTGCATGCGTATTTGGGAGGATGGCAGCTGGGTGTCTCTGTGCACCAACCCTGCTTTCCTCCCCAAGGTGATCACAGCCTTCCTGCGTCAATCTGACCAGCTCTTTGTCTGTCACGGGACAAGGACCCTAGGACAGCCCCGCTCTAAGCAGCGTCTGTCACATTGGATTGTGGATACAGTCTCGACTGCGTATAATGGTACTGGCTTGCCCCCACCTGGTAGGGTAGCTGCACACTCCACTAGAGGGTTGGCTACATCTTGGCCCCTCTTCAGAGGTGCCTCGATGTCTGATATTTGTACTGCGGCTAGCTGGGCTACGCTGCATACTTTCTCCAGGTTCTATCATCTTAATGTGGTACTCTGCCCTGCCTTCTTTAGGCACAAGGGTCCTTGAAGGTGTAAGTTCACACCGCTAACCTCTGGGTTAGACAGTGCTTGTGCGTCCCTCATATGCTGCCGTTCCTTCTCCCTCGCGACGGCTCTGGCATACAATATCCCATACGTAATGTCATTGGTGGTCGTCTTCGAATTAAAAGGGAACGTTAGGTTACTTACCGTAACACTGGTTCCCTGAAAGAGAAGACGACCACCAACTGCGAGGTCGCATTGGTCGCCCTCCCAATATAATCGCCCTGCTGCAAAATAATGAATTGTAAAATATTGAGAAACAACTGTTGTGTACTGTTTTATTGTAATGTTGAATCTTTCCTTTTAAGAATTAATGAATTAACTAATTGTAATAATCATTAATAACTAGATACAAATGTTATTAATTTTGTTTGAATACACCCTGCGGAAGACAAGCCGCAACACGTCTGTGCTTGCGTGTCTGTTGTTTATTTTTTTTTTAAATGAAGAAATAAATAGTTATCTTTTGAAATGATGTAGTATATGCAATTTCACTATGTAATGTATGTGATTTCACTGTGTAGTTGTGACAAGAATGGCTGAGTGGGTGACGTCAGACCAGAAGACAGGAACACAAACGACAGAGATGTGGAGTTTGGTTTAAGCTGAGCGCGTGATTGCGATCAGCATTTAATAAACAGAAAATAAAAGGTTTTAAACACAACCAAAAACACAGGACACGGCACTTGCGCCAAAATAAACAGGTAAACAAAACGGACTAGACAGTAAACAGACAGTGCACAGACAGACAAACGAAACACGGTGAGTGAGACAGTTATTTACGTTCTTACTTTCTTACTATTTACTTTCTCCTTCTCCACACTCGTTCTCCACTCACCGAACACCAACCCCCAGTGAGTGAAAACATGCAGCTTTTATGCAGTTGTACCGAGATTCGATTGCTAGTCAATCATTCAATTGGAATCTCGGTACAACTGCACGTGAATTAATTAAAGTGCAATTCCCCGTGCTCGCATATTACTTTTTACTTGCACGTGATGTGATGTGCCATCCCCGTGCCTAAATACAAATACACAATTTAAATACACGTGAAACACAGACCCGTTTATATCCCGTGTACCAATGACTATACACCAACATTTACATACAACACGTAACATATAACATACACAGGGGGGGGCACTTTGCCACAGTAGTGTATGAGGTTTCAAGATTTCAGTATGTAGTGTATGCGATTTCACTATGTAGCATATGATATTTCAGTGTGTACTGCATCCAATTTCAGTGTGTAATCTATGAGGTGTCAGTTTGAATTATGTCCCTAACAACGCCTCATAATGTACTACTACTGGTGCGTACTTCCAGTGTGTACCGCATGCAATTTCAGTGCAATTATATAGACAGAGAAAATAATGCATTAGGTAATGTGATACGATCATTTAATGCCCACCCAAGGGGTGGGATGAAACATAAACCCTGAGGGCAAAGCTCGAAGAATTTATCCAAGCATCCCACCCTGAGGGTGGGCATTCAATTCTCATTTATCACACACTACCCCATGCAATATTTTTTATAATTGCCGGTGAGCAATTTCTTTCTTATCTGAGAAGTGAGTGAAGACAGCAACTATGGGAGGATGATTGGAATTCCTTTCAGTTGGCACACTCTGTGGTAACAGCTGGCACACTCTGTGGTAACGCTCTGTTGCTGGTGTTAATGAGCTTGTGTTAATATCAACTGGATAAGCCAACTGAAAAAAAAGCTCACCAGTTATATACTGGCACCCTACGTTTATTATACCATAATTCAAAGTAACACATTAAGGACAAACATTTCAATCATTTTGTGAAATGTAACCACTTTTTAACAAAACAAAGAGCATTTTGCAATTTCTAGTAATTTAAAAAATCTTTATAAAAAAAGAACTTCAACTTGAAACTTCAAAAAGTAAGAATAGAACCAGAAATTTTGCTTAAAAGTTAGATTTTCCATAATAACACATTTAAATGAATTTGCAGATAAGTGTGGTTTTCTTCACTAGTTCTATCCCAGACTTGTTTTTCTTCAATTTAATGACAATTAATAAATAAATATGTATCTTTAAAATATAAATGTTCACATATACAGTCATATTTCATAAATTATACTTAAAAAATAGTACTGTAAAATATAATTTACAAGATTTTCTACAATTGACATGGTCTGGTTCTTATTCTGTAGTGAATTCATTGCTTGAATCCTCAGTTTAACTGAGTAAAATATCCTGAAAAGTGAGATATTGTTTGTGATTTCAGTTAGGTCCTTTTGGCACTAGATAGATCTCATAAAGAGTTTTAATTTGATATATAATATGCCATTTTGACAAAAACGTCACTTACGCCTCTCTGGTTCTGAGCCCTCGCATTGTACTTTGTAGAATATTTTGATACATGGGTGTATAATCACATTATCTCCAGTCCCTGAACTGATAAAACACCCCCATATCAGGATTTAACCACCTCCAGGTTTAACTGTAGGTACAAGGTTTTCTTCATTGAATGCTTTCCCTTTTTTTCTCCAAACATACTTTGGTCCATTTTTGGAGAAAAGTCATTGGACCAGAGCAGGGGTCTCCAAACTTTTTACTATGAAGAACTACTTCTGATTTGCGAGCCACTCCTCAAACAACTCCAAGCTAAAAATAAAGAAAAATATTATTCTTACCTAGATTTCAATGTGAGACTTGACACCGCATGCTGTCTACCAGCCCAACAAAATCTGGCTTGTAATTAGAAAGCACAACCCTGATGGAGTCATTCAGATGCTCGTCACTCAGGTGGATTCAAAATTTGATTTCATAAAGTTCATGTCTGAAAAGGCAGATTCACATAGATAAGTGGAACAAATAAGGACGCCACTTTCATTTCTGATGTGCAGAGATTCATGTACTTGTCCTTGTCCACTAAAGTCCAGAAGTCAGACACGGGGTATCTTGAATATCGTTTTGAAGATTAAGAATTTCCATTCCCAGTTCAACACAATCCAGATTAAACAATGGCCCCCCCTTGCTCAGAAATGTCACTTACATCCACATTCATAAAGGGATTCAAAGCAAACATTACACAAGGTTCCAGCTGCTGAAAATCATGCAATCATTAAATTCTTGCCTAAAGGTTTCCACATACCAGACGCAAAGCCATTTTTTAATTGGCGATGAGACACTTTCACAGCAACATGACTATACACCCCAGAAACGACACAGAGGCGATGTGACAGGTTTGAAAACTGCCAGATCAATACAATTGTTCAAAATTGCTATTGACAAATCTATCTAGATGTGGAAATCATGAGTGTCTTCTCTGACGGTATTTCAACATATATGGCAATAAATCATGCACACCAGGCTTATCCAGTTCCTTCAAACTATATATTATCTTTCAAATTTGTATCTTTATAATTGTTTCTTCTGTCATTTTGGATAGTGCTTCACCCTGCTGGACTACGTGCATTGAAGCTGTTTTCTGATTGCTCAGTGCCCTAGTTGACGCGCATCAAATCACAAAAAATAGGATTCAATCCTATTTATTTCTCGTCACTCCAGTGATGCCCTCGTGCCATCCTGGTGCCGCTCCTGCGTCACCTGTCTCGACACCTGTGGTGAGAAAGATACTTATCGAAAGTATCGGTTCTATTCATTTTGACGCACCGCTACACAGTTCCGTTTGTCGCATCGCATCTGGTGGATTGCAGTGTTTACTGCAGCGGCTTAATTTTCCTCCATCGTTTCTTGTAGAACCAGAAAATGCTGGATTTTTTTTTCTTCTGCAACTGTTGCACCCAATAATCCAACTTTGATTTGAAAGCCTTTGCAGCACTTATCATCATGTCTGCAATTGTTTTTTTTTCCCCCATTGCAAGTTGCAGTTCAGGTTTTCATTTCGTTGTGAGATCAGTTAAACATACCAAGTCAAGCAGCCAACACATTATCAGTCAACTGTGTACAACTTTCGTTTCTTGACTCCAAGAAAGTTGTAATTTCTGACACAAGAGAAAGAAATTGGAACACTACTCTTCCTCTGCTAAGCCACCTTATTTCAGAGAGGCGCAAAAGATCGTCATACTCGGCGGAAACTTCATTGAGTAGTGTTTGAAACCGACTGTGTTGTAGGGCTGAAGCTCGAATTGAGTTAACTGTTTTTACAACATGACGTGGTCAAATACCATTACTTTACCGCAAAGTGCCAGTTGATGTAAAATACAGTGGTAGTTGAGAGAAACGGAGGAAATCAGGGTATGTCTTGCAACATGCTATGAAGCCCATCTGACATCCAGTCTTGCGGGGGCTCCATCCATTGTTACTGACACAAGCTTTTCGAGCGGTATGTTCTTTCTAGCAAAATAATTTTTAACCTCATTATAGATATCTACCGCTCTGGTTTTAGTTTTTAATTGCAATAATGTCAAAAACTATTCTTTCATGCTAAAGTCCTCAAACACCATTTGTACAAATACAACCAGAGGAGCAGTGTCGCTCGAGTCAACGGATTCATCACACTGTATTGAAAACCACTGACAACAACATAAATCCCTTAACTGTTCACAGACATCTTCGGGTAATGCTGATAGCTCCCAGTTGCACATCAGTTATAGCAGACATTATTTCTGACTTGTTTTTTAAATCTTTAAAAAACTATATGACAATAACAGTCATTGCGCCCTTTACCAATGCACTGTCTGTATATGCAGTCTTGTTTTTTGCTACAAAGTAAGCAACTTGAAAAGAGGCTTCTGTTGCAGTATTTGCTTTTTTCACTGGTTTGGTAAAAAATGACTCCTATATATATATATATGTGTGTGTGTGTGTGTGTGTGTGTGAGTGTGTGTGTGTGTGTGTGTGTGTACTTGTCAGGAGCTACTTTTAAACCACCGGTGAGCTACCAGTAGCTCGCAATTGACGTGTTGCCGACCTCTGAACATGAGAATTTTGTTGAAGAATGCTTCAGAATCCTGTTCATATTTCTTGGCAAATTGAAGATAGCTTGTTTTTATGAATTTTCTTTAAAAGTGGTTTTCAGCAAAATCTATGTGTATACAATTCTTCTGTGTTCAGCTGCCTGTGTACATAAGAACATAAGAAAGTTTACAAACAAGAGGAGGCCATTCAGCCCATCTTGCTCGTTTGGTTGTTAGTAGCTTATTGGTCCCAGAATCTCATCAAGCAGCTTCTTGAAGGATCCCAAGGTGTCAGCTTCAACAACATTACTGGGGAGTTGGCTCCAGACCCTCGCAATTCTCTGTGTAAAAAAGTGCCTCCTATTTTCTGTTCTGAATGCCCCTTTATCTAATCTCCATTTGTGACCCCTGGTCCTTGTTTCTTTATTCATGTCAAAAAAGTCCCCTGGGTCGATATTGTCTATACCTTTTAGGATTTTGAATGCTTGAATCAGATCACCATGTAGTCTTCTTTGATCAAGACTGAATAGATTCAATTCTTTTAGCCTGTCTGCATATAACATGCCTTTTAAACCCGGGATAATTCTGGTTGCTCTTCTTTGCACTCTTTCTAGAGCAGCAATATCCTTTATGTAACGAGGAGACCAGAAGTGAACACAATATTCTAGATGAGGTCTTACTAATGCATTGTAAAGTTTTAACATTACTTCCCTTGATTTAAATTCAACACTTCTCACAATATAGCCGAGCATCTTGTTGGCCTTTTTTATAGCTTCCCCACATTGTCTAGATGAAGACATTTCTAAGTCAACATAAACTCCTAGGTCTTTTTCATAGATTCCTTCTTCAATTTCAGTATCTCCCATATGATATTTTAAATGCACATATTTATTGCCTGCATGAAGTACTTTACACTTTGTCACTCCTCCTATTTTTGTGTCGTCTGCAAATTTAACAAGTTTGCTTACTATACCAGAATCTAAATCATTAATGTAGATTAGGAATAGCAGAGGACCTAATACTGATCCCTGTGGTACACCACTGGTTACCTCGCTCCATTTTGAGGTCTCTCCTCTAATCAGTACTTTCTGTTTTCTACATGTTAACCACTCCCTAATCCATGTGCATGCATTTCCTTGAATCCCTACTGCGTTCAGTTTGAGAATTAATCTATGCAGAACTGTCAAAAGCTTTCTGGAAATCTAAATAAACCATGTCGTATGCTTTGCAATTATCCATTGTCGATGCTGCATCCTCAAAAAAATCAAGCAGGTTAGTTAGACACGATGTCCCTTTCCTAAAACCATGCTGTCTCCCAGGATATTGTTATAGGTAATTTTCCATTTTGGATCTTATTATAGTTTCCATAAGTTTACATATAATAGAAGTCAGGCTTATTGGTCTGTAGTTACCTGGTTCGGTTTTGTCTCCCTTTTTGTGGATCGGTATTACGTTTGCAATTTTCCAGTCTGTCGGTACAACCCCTGTCTCAAGAGACTGTTGCATGATCTTGGTTAGCGGTTTGTAAATAACTTCTTTCATTTCTTTGAGTACTTTTGGGAGGATCTCATCCGGCCCAGGGGATTTGTTTATTTTAAGAGCTCCTAGTCCCTTTAACACTTCTGACTCTGTTATGCTTTGTCCATTATTCTGACCCATATTGTAGTTCTTTTATGTACTGTTATGCCTGATGCTTCTAAATCTTTCTTTACATCCTTGGTTGTTAATCTTGAATTTTTTTTTGGTTGCTTAGCGGATTCTCCTACCTGCTGTACCTGTAAGTTTCCTTGGACATCCACTTCTTTCAAGCATTTCAGTTGATTTTGTTCTGTGGTACATCTTGATTATTGCTCTGATTGTAGATTTTGGTATTCCATATTTCTTTGATACTGTTCTGTAGCCATTTCCTTTGTTGTAGTTTGCTGCAAGTGCTTTTCTCAAATGTGAATCCATCTCCTTTGTCTTGACAATTATCTGCTATATTGCCAAAACATTCTTCAACAGATTTTGGAAACAATTACCTATTTTTCTGGCTTTTGAATTATAATGCAGCTTAGTTACTGTATAATAGTTTTCAATCAATTAATATATTTTGAAATTATTAAATTAGAAGGGTTGAGGGTTCAATCCCAGGTGGGGGACACTGCTGCTGTACCCCTGAGCAACATACTTTACCTAGATTGCTCCAGTAAAAAAAAAAAAAAAATAATAATAATGTAATTGTATGTAAAAATAATGTGATATCTTGTAACAATTGTAAGCCACCCTGGATAAGGGCATCTGCTAATAAATAATAATAATAATAATAATAATAATAATAATAATAATAATAATAATAATGAACAAATATTTGAAATTGCTTAAAGAGTAAGTAGTGGGGTTCCGAAAAATATAGCGTTATGCATGTTGCTAAAACTGTTTAAATAATGTACATATAATTTGTATTTTTATTGTTAACATCCTGACAACGTTACACTCATAACTTTAAAGCTCTAGTGCCGCTCTAGTGCACTGGGGTTTGAGATTCTCTAAATCACGGCAGGAAGAGCGATTAAAAGAAAATGAACATAACAAGTGCTCTGGCGTTTGACAATGTGGGCAATAACCCTTACAATAACACTACACTAGAGCAGACATTTTGAAAAGTGCTTTGAAACAGACTTTAAAGTTATAAATGTAAAAAGTTGTCAGGGTGGTAGCAATGAAAAGAAAAATTACAGTTTTAGTGTTTTTTTGTTTTATAAAGATTGTTTATTAAACTACAAGAAATAGTGTATTTTGGTCTTTGTCATATTAATTCATGGTTAATGTTCACTAAATGCTTGTATTTAACATGTTTTCTTGAATGATCTTATATTAAAGTGTAGGGTGCCAATACTTTTGTCTGCAACTGTATTTAAGAAAAGGGCAAATTAATATTGACATAAATATAATTTATTGTACCCTAATGGCAATTAAAAATTCTGTTTTTAATATTGAGACAAAGCTGAAGACATTATCAAAATTAGTTACTGTATACAAAATGAGTAGTCAGGAAATATTGTTAAATCCGCTACATTATATTTTGCTAGAGTAACTGCTTTTAGTAAGATCAGTAAAATGATATTGCTATTGTGTCAGCACAAAAGCCATTACTGACAGCAGAGCAGATGGTCACACTTAGGTTAGTGGTACACTCTTCATCCTATTATCAGTCATCAAGAGATCTGTTACCTTTCGTCCAGATTGACTTTCCATTTCCATTCCATACTTTAGATTTCTTCTTACTTGTTGTATTCCATTACAGTCAGTTACTAGGCTGCTAAAACAGTAACGTGAAGTTTATAATGTTTATCATAAAGATCAGTGATTAATTTTTTCCATGAACAGTGTGGTCAACATATTAAGATATTCTGGGCTACTGCAACTACAGCAGATTTATTTTCATAAACCCTTTACCAGATATTGTTTCCAGTCATTGTAAATTAAACTGAGAGAGACACCTGCTGGAATATTGGAGTACATGCAGCAAGTGCAGGGCTCAAATGAATGCTCTTGTTTAGGTTTACTGGACTCAAATGTATTTTTACACCCAAATTAATTTTAATGGAATCATGGGACTCTGCCATAATGTGGCTGTGTAAGGTCACTGTGCTTCTGTTAACATTAATTAATGAGGAATAATCTGAGACCATTGATGAAACATGACTAAAAATAAATTAGGGTTATTATTTATGTACATCAAATAAAAATGTCAAACAGTTACATTCTCTTGATTTCAAAACAGCAGCTCAGACAATGGACACCCCATATTTAGTATCCCTTCTGTTAGCTTATTGGAAAGATGGTATATATTCTCTATAAAGGTGTGCAAAACAAAGTTTTTAAATTCATGTTATAATACAAGATTATCACTGCCTCCATTTTCAGAACTGTTGAAGAAATTTGATTCTTTTGCTTGTATATTGTACTTCAATTTAGAATATATTTAAAAGACAACGCTATAAGTAGAACCCTGTGAAATTCTTTTTATTTTGTATTCTTTTTATTTTTCACAAATTTCATTTTATTTTGTTTTATCCGCTAAAGAATGTGTTTTATTACAGATACACATTAATAAAATAACTCAAATACATGTAAATAAATAAAAACAAATTATACATCACATTGTAACTATATACATATTTTTTATTAAACATGATCTGCTTTTTTTAACGTTTTGATATAAACAGATCTAGCACAGAAAAATTAGCAGCATTAACGGTAACATACATGAAGTCCCCCACTCTTTAATTAACTGCCTGTTTACAATAAATATTGCCCATGCCCTCTATAAAAATACAATACAATAAGATAAAAACAACAACAACAACAACAAAAACTACTACTCTAGGGCTGTCATAATAATTACACATACAGCCAAGGGCGCCTAACTTTGTTTAAAACGCAGGGGGGCAGGGTAAAGAATTGCCGAGCTTGGCGTGGTGATTTTATTTTTTTACTAATAAGCTCTGGTAAACCTCATTTTTACTGTTCAGTCTTTTTCAACTTACTGTTTTTCTAATAATAAAACCATAAAATTGGGCAGGTGTTTTAACATAAATGTATAATACACCCGCCCCTCGATTTGCATATATCGCGATCCTGGATAGGCTCCCCATTTTTACAGTCTAACTACGCATACCTTAGCTGCACTATACGTAGACAGTTTCACTTAGAATTACTGTTCATTTTATTTCGTACTGCACATTACAAACAAAATTATACAAAACAATTAAAAACAAAGCATTAATATGGTACTGTTATCAAAAACACACGCATTACACAATAACACAAAGCAAATTAAATATCTACTTGCTGAAGTGTTTTTTTTAAAGCAATTCACTAGCAAAAAGTCACAGGGCAGTGACGTCAGCTCCCTAGCAACAAGCCTCCCGTGTTGACAATAGATTCTTTCAATGCAGTGGGTTTGAGCATTTGAGAAAGGAGAGGAAGACTCATGAAATTAATTGGATATTTAAGTTGATGAGAAGCAATTCCCCTCCGCAGTACGAATTAAAACGGTGTACTGCTTTTTATATAAAAAATGAGAAAAAGTGGGTTGCGTAGAAGATTTATACTGGACCCTGATGCCCCTGATAAAACGATGGAATGGTTGTACAGTATTTATTATTAGCCTATTTGTTTCTCTATGGGTCTCTCGCTATATCATGGCCCTCGATATATAGTGGATTTGTATTGGAACCCGACACCCGCGATATCGAGTGGGTGGTGTACTGAGCATTTATTAAGTACAAACACAAGTAGCACCAAATAGCATAACCAGTTCCAGTGGCATATCTGCACAATGCTGTACAGTACCTATAATTCCAATATGCAGCTTATTAAAGGGAAGCGCTAAACAAACACAAAGAATAACATGTACAAAATGTTATAATATGGTTTGTTTATTGATAGATAAATTGACATATGTATATTAACAATTAAAATATTCCTTCCGCAGCTTTGTTTTAAATGTAGTGCTGGATGCTAGTTTTTCACGTTTTGTCATCAGACATTGCTAGCTAAATTATCACAGCAAAGCTGTAAATGCTCTCTATTGCAGGGCAATGCTTGGTGCTGATAGTTTGAAACAATAATCATTCGCCCTCACATGGCAATGCTTAGTGCTAATTGGTTTAAACACTAAATGCCAGCCCCTACATGGCTATGTTAATTGGTTGAAACAGTTGATTCATAATATTAGTACATTCAGTGCAGATCAACCATGCTCATATGCAGTGTTGCCAGATTGGGCGGGTTGACACCTAGTTGGGCTTGTATTTTTTGTATTGTGCGTGAAAAAATGGCTTTGGGCAGGTGCCTAATTTAATGGCAAGTCTGGGGCATTTGTGCGGGTATTACATTTGGATATATTTTGAATAGTTTTAAAGTATTGTAACGTGGAGGTAAAGAAAGCAATCCAGGCATGGTTTATTATACAAGCACGAACAATTCAATAAAATTAATGCAATAAACAATAATGAACACAGAATAAATAAAATGGTTTAACAAACAGGCAGGTAAAACACACAAAGTGAACAGTCTCTGCGTGTCTGACTCGGTAATCACAGAACAATAGGTTACAGATATAACCCCGGTTCCCTGAAAGAGAAGACGACCAACAACCAACACTTTTGGGATATGCCTGCCACAGGTCAGGTATTCACTGGGCATTTTATATCAAAGCTGTCGGTAGGCCCCTCTGTGGAGTGACGTCCTTGGTCCCGCCCGCCGAGGGATTAAATAGTCACTACGCAGAGATCTCATTATCTTTTGCATCGAACCCATGAATGAGAGTGATGCAACCTCGCAAGGTTTGTTGGTCACCTTCTCTTTCAGGAAACCGGGGTTCCCGTTCAATTCGAAGACAGCATACAAGGGATGCCTCGCTACCGCCAACTAGTGTTGGTGGTGTGAGCTTATAACCTCAAGAACCCTTGTGCTTAATGAAGGCGTAGAGGGATCTACCACATTAAGCCGGAAGAACTTGGTGAACGTATGCGGAGTAGCCCAGCTAGCCGCAGTACATATATCAGCCAATGATGAAAGAGGGCCCATGACGTAGCCACACCTCTGCTAGAGTGCATGGCCACCCTCCTAGGTGGGGGTAGGCCGGCATTAGTATATGCAGTCCCAACTGTGTCCACAATCCAGTGGGACAGTCGCTGCTTCGAGAGGGCTTGACCCAGGGTCCTTTCACCATGACAGACAAAGAGCTGGTCAGACTGACGCAGCGCTCTCGTCCTATCTACATAACCTCTCAATGCCCACACTGGGCAGAGGGAATTCAGTCTCCTATCCTTCTCTGGATCCATCCTCTGAATCAAAAGGAGGATGGAAAGCCTCTAATTCCACCGATTAGTTCAAGTGGAAAGACAAATCACCTTAGGTAGGAATGCAGGGTTCATGCGTAACGATAACCTGTTCCCATTGTCCCAAATACCCATACAGGAACTGTGCATAGACAGAGCCTGTAGCTTAGCGGAGGCAATGGCCAATAAAAAGGCTGCCTTCATAGAGAGATATTTCAGCTCTATGGAATGTATAGGCTCAAACAGGGCCTTAGTGTGAGCCTCCAATACCACGTCTAGACTCCACTCAGGGAGGACGTCCACCCTAGGAGGACGTAACCATCGAGCACCATTTAGAAAACGGGTCGCCAGAATATGGGCACCCGGGGAAACTGAGTCAATAGGGACATGGCATGCAGATATAGCTGCTAGGTACACTTTCAGCATAGAGGAGGACCTGCCTGACTCCAGCAGATCTTGCAGAAACTGTAAAATAGTTGCTATAGGGCAATAGATGGGATCATGACCTCTGGTCATACACCACTTTTGAAAATACCTCCACTTGTAGGCATACAGTGCTCTTGTGGATGGCGGGAGAACCACAGAGGGCAATGGGTCATCTCTGCCGTGGCAAAGAGATCGACCTGGGCTTTCCTGAATCGTTCCCAAATGCGTTCCACCACCTGAGGGTGGAGTCGCCATTCTGACGGGTGAGGAGAGGAGGTCCGCCACTCAGTTCACCACTCCCGGGAGATGAACAGCCCGGTATTAATTGGCTTTTGGCATCGTTGAGGGTGAGAACCAGTCTCGCCAGATGCTCTGTCACTATCGCCGTATGCACTCTTGCTCCCTCCTGCGACTGGGAACAGATTAGTCAGTCGTCAAGGTAGTTCAACACCATGATAGGGAGCTAGGATGGCATCCATGCACTTTGAAAACGTGCGGGGGCTAGGGAGAGGCCAAAAGGCAGTACGGAAAACTCGAAGATGCTCCCCTGAAAGGCAAAGCGGAGATATTTCCTGTGTGCTGGACGAATAGGGATGTGAAAATATGCATCCTTCAAGTCTACTGTTGTAAACCACTGTTGTCACCTGGCCGGACAGACTGGAGGATGTGGTGATGTGTGACCATCTGGAACCTCCTCTCCCTCAAAAACCTGTTGAAGTGTCACAGGTCTAGGATAGGGTGAAGGGCACCGTCCTTTTTTGGCACCAGAAAGTATCTTGAGTAGAACCCCTCTTCCTGAGAAGTGCGGATAGCTTGTTTGAGAAGTAATGTTTCTACTTCTTACCTGAGGACCAAGACCTGGAGAGGGTCATTCATGGAAGTAGTCATGATCCCTCGAAAAGGAGGAGGTCCCGATCACAATTGCAGTGCGTAACCGGTGTGTACGGTGCGAGAAAGGGTGGGTCTAAGGCCGCAAGCCTTCAGGGCCCTTGCTGGGGCTGCTGAGGCTGAGGTGGAGCCTGTCTTGGAGGCTGCCATAGGCGGCTCCGCTGGAACTGTCTCCCTGCACACTGATGCACTGGGGACCCACGGCCGGCATTTCCCCATCCTTGCTGACGGACCTGGTTGTTGGCTGCCGCGGAGGCCTGCAGGCGGTGCCTCATGTTACCAGGTGGCACAGTGGGGACTGGAATTGTCCGGGTTACCGTAGTAACTGCTGGGCGCCATCGTTTTCCCTTTCCTCGTGTCGGGGCATGGGAAAAAAGCATTGCTTCCCGTTCTTTGTGGGAGCGTTGTAATATCTCCTCCACCGCTGGTCTGAAGGTATGGCCAGGAGAGATAGAAGCTGGATATCTGCAGCAGCGTACCCGAAACCAAGCATAGCTCTGAAGCTAGCGGTTCGGGAATAGCTACAGATTGTAACATACCATCCAGGTAGGCCATCAAGAGACTCCCTGTGTTGGCAAGGTGTGTTACCTGCGCCTCAGCTGCATACGCCTTTTTGAGGTGGGCTTCTGTGGTTCTGCATTGCCCGTTAGGGCATACAGGATCCTTGGCCAGGCCTCCCACTGAAGGGGCTTGCACCAAAGCCGCTATGGTGTAGTCCATCGGTGGAAACTGTGCTAGCCCCAGAGCTTCTGCTCCATCCAAGGAGGCCAGTCGTTGCCAGGAGGACTGAACCTCCTCCAGAAAATCGGGGAACACAGGAAAAGGTTGGGGGAACGAGATCTCCACATAGTGACTATTTAATCCCTGTCTACAATTGTCTGCAGTCCCATTGTCTGCCTTGTCGTTACAGTATTAACAATATTTTTAAGCAAACTACTAAGCTATATGATACACAACCCTTAGTGTTTACATCACTGTTGCTAAACATTGTAACAATAACATGCATCAATATCTGTGGATATGACGTACATTTCATTATGGGTAGTGAATTACTTGGGGCTACAAACGTAGCACTTTCTAAAAGGCACAGTCTGGTAACAAGGCGTTATTGTAAATGAGAATTTGTTCTCAAGGGTTTTACTTGATTAAAGAAAAGGAATGATTAATTTATTCGTATTTCAGGTGAATGTTTAGTAATTACCAGGGATCCTAGTTTTCCACAAGAAAAAAACAAAACTCTCAGATAAAAAAAAAACGTGCTGACAGCGCCAAGACTGGCTCCTCCAACCTCAGCAAATCCCCGGAGGTCAGCAGCAAACGACCTCCAGAGCAGGCATTTTCGGGCAATAGTGCACAGGCTTCCCCAGGCGATGACAAGCAGGCCTCCCCAGGCGATGACAAGCAGGCCTCCCCAGGCGATGGCGAGCAGGCCTCCCCAGGCGATGACGAGCAGGCCTCCCCAGGCGCTGCAAGCCCGGCAGCCACAGGCATTGCTGGCCTGGCAGCTCCAGGCTTTGCAGGCCCGGCAGCCTCAGGCGGTGCAGGACAGGCAACCCCAGGCGGTGCGAGACAGGGCAGGAGCGGTCCCTCCGAAGGTTACAGCAGGAGGGGAGCCCCCTGCCAAGAAGGTGGCAGCAGGAGCTCCACTTCTCCCCTGGTGATGGAGGTGAGAGCAGCATGCAGTCTCCCTCTAGTGGTGGAGGCGGGAGCAGCATGCAGTCTCCCTCAAGCGGTGGAGGCGGGAGCAGCAGGCAGTCCTCCCATGGTGGTGGAGGTGGGAGCTGCAAGCAGTCTCCCCCTAGTGGCAAAGTTGGGAGCAGTGGGGGCTTCTCCCTCTTGCGCTGGAGACAGCAGGGGCTCTCCTTTTGATGGGATTGGAGATGGCGGGGCCCCTCCCATATCTGCAGCCAGGTAGTTGAGCACCATGGCTGTGATGTCTGGGAGGGACGCTGGGTGTTGTTCCCAGACTTCCCATCGCACCTCGGGCCCACAACAGGTCAATCGCCTCTGGGAGGTCCCTCAACATCCACCCTTCAAGGTCTGTCAGCCAGTCCCTTATCTCCCTCAATGGTGACCCTTGAGCTAGTGGGGCTTCTCCCACCGGCGCTTGGGATGACTCCTCAGAGATGCGGCGGGACCTGCGACTGGTCCTGCGTTGTTGGTGCGCCTCCTGCTGCTGCTTTTGTTGCTGTTGCTGTTTCCTCCAGCCGCTTCTTCCCATTCTTCCCTTTTTTCCCTTTCTTTTTCTTCATAACACTTTTTTTTTCTTCACAAAAAAATTCCCAAAAAATTATTTAAAAAAAACTCCTGCAGTACTGTCTCTGACCTGCATCTTGGAGGCGCTGTTGTCCTGGTTCTGACAGCAACTGTGAACAGGATGACTGGTGACGTCAGACCAGAAACAGGAACCACAACGGGGCAAACGGAGACACTACGGCGCTTAGTGCTTTATTTAACAAAAATAAAAGATTTAAACAAACACAAAACACTTTCAAAACAAAAGGGCACGTTGGCCAAAACAAACAAACAGACGGAACAAAACAAACAAGTATCGGGCTGGTTTATAATCAGTACTTATAGCAATTGTTTATATTTAGTTTTAGTTTTTCTCCTCTCTACTCACGTTCCGCCTCTGAACCCTCTGCTCATGCAGCCAAACTGCAGGTTTTTTATATTATGGCTGAGGGGTTAACTATCTAGTAAATATCTTATTACTCCTCGGCCATAGTCTGCACAAGTTTAATAAGGATGCGTGACTGTCAGCTAATTAAATACTCAGTAGCTGATCAGTCACGCATCTTCATGCGGTATCCTAAAATATAAATAACAAAACAATAACATGGCAGACGGCACCTCGCTTACTCTGCCGCACAATAATATAATACAAATACAAATAAAATAAATAATAAACAAATAAATACAAAGGGACAGGACACTCCGCCACAGCTTCATGCCAATGGTCTAGCTGTAATCAGACCATGTGACCTACCACAAGGAATGTGGTTCGTTACCAGAACTTGAAAAAACTGATTATCCAGAATGGACAACTGTGTAGTCAAATCGATTTAAAAACCTTGGCGTCACTCTTGTCCTCATTGTATGCACAACTATATTATACATAGGCTTGCTACTTTTCGAAATTAATCGGTAAAGCTCGTTAAACATTGAATTCCCAAAAAATATGAGTTTGACTGAAATAAATTTATGGACGGTAAACGTCAGTGAAACCACTTGCTATTTCTTATTTTCTTACCAAAAATAATCATTTAGAAATCCTCTTTAGTTTGTGTAGTTTTTATATTTGCTGTCTGTCCCGTTTTTGTTCTGCTCTGAATGGCTGGGGGTCGCTGTCAGTCATCTCAGTGGTCTGTTATAGTTTCATCCTGTTCTGACATATCTCATTGACTGAAGCAGTGCTAGAATGCTCTCATTTGCCAGCTACAGCGCCTGTCATTCAAAGAGCCTACTTTGAAATTAGCGGGTTGAGGTGTATGTCAACTTTTGCTTTAGGTATACGGTACTAGTTTGATTTTGAGGGAAAACAAATTTAATGAATGGTGTGCACAATGCACTGGCTCCGCGACAGGACGAAGCGGGCCTTTCTGCCTTGCCACCTGTGACTCTAAGTCCAGCTGTGCTGAAGCAGGAGAGGGGCGGAGCTCAGACTTCAAATAATAAGTGCAAGTTAGTTATGTTCAACTATCTAATGTTTTGTTCTGTGCATATTATTTTTACTTGTAAATTTATGCTATAACGATCTGTGTAATACACTTTTATATGCTGCGTTTACTATGGTTTATTTGAGACCATTTTTAAATGTATAGCTCAGTTGTAAACAAATGTTATTTCAATTAGAATCTTGGTAAACGTTGGTAGACGTTTTCTCAAAAGTTTTTTTTTTTTTTTTTTAAAGCATAAAGGTCGATTTCACCCATTCTCTGCCTGAATTGAAAAACAAAGATCGAAAAAAATGGTAAATTCTTTCTAAAATACAAGTCGATATTAATTGTCGATTTGGCAAAAAAAAAAAAAAAATCGAATAGTAGCAAGCCTAATTATACATTATGTATGTTATGCTTGTGTTTAATTTACAGTGTTGTTTCTCTGTATTTACAGGCTACAAAAGAAGAAGTCTCCTGGTAGCACACATGAAGTAATTCCAGATAAAAAGATTGAGCAAGGGTACAAGCAGATAGCACACTCAGAGCCCTGTATGGCCTTCTTCCATTATCTCGAAAGGGTGGAAACCATAAGGAACTTTTGGGAGGAAAAGTTGAATGATCTGGAACATGGAACCCCAGTCATGGAGGTAGGTAGGATCTCTGCTGATTTTTCACGTTGATTTATTTAAGAATTAACCCTTTCAAGACCAGATCATTTCTGATTACTTTTTAAAATGCATTAAAAAAATCCAAGCCCCTCAAGTAAAGCTGTAAATGTGCGTTAAACCTTCTGTGTAAACGGTTGTGTACATTTTCAAAGAAGCTGACTTGATTTTGTATTTATTATAATCTTCATGTTTTACTTTTGCATTTCTTTCAAATTTTACATTGATGTTCACATACAGTATTTCATTATAGTGGTTTACATTGAATCAAGATAGTATAACAATTAATGAAATAAAAAAAAATCAATCAATGCAGAATTTCCGGTAAACTCTTCCGCTCTATTGAACATTTTACCTGTCTGAGGTCTGACTGACCTAACGTGACTTTCGGCTTGTGTATCAGGAAAAATATCCACCAAAAGTATTCCGCATTTTTACCTTTCTAAACATCCGAGAATCTGAAGATTATTAAGAGAATACCGTTTTCACTCTATGATGAAATATGCCCAACAGTTACCTAGTCTGAATGTAAAAAATACATTTTAAAATAGACTTGAACATTCATTTTTCTTTAGGAATGTCTCCATAAGGGTAATTAAATGATCTCCTACCTAAAAACTGTAAAATAATCAGTGGAGCCACAAATCTCAGGAACTAAGATCAGAAAGAATTGTATAAATACCGTGTCTGGTTTTCATTTTACACCAGATTGTTTGACTGGTGCATACTGTGAAGAAGTTCGCCATCAGATATTAGATCTGTCAACTCTTCAACATCCTCCGTAATATATATATATATATATATATATATATATATATATATATATATATATATATATATATATATATATATATTGGTAGTATGCTCTCCGGTAATGCTGCACTTTAAAATCGTGGTATATACAGTATAGTGATATGCATTTTGATTGGAGAGTCGTCCCTGAAGTTTATCCTGTGAATATTTCATTACAGTTAATATCTTGTTAATTTATTTTTGGGTTTATAAACATTTTGGGTGATTTAGTATGATTTCTGGTAAGCTTTTACTTGTGATTGCCAAATCTCCCGACAAATAAATAAATAAATAAAACTCACTCATCTAGTTTTCTGTCTATCCAACCCTTGTCCGTTTTTCAGCAAAAAATATACAAAACTACATAGATGAAAGGACTGTATTTTAAAATAAGCAGGCTTCCATTTAGATGTAGTTGGTTTTATTTGTACAGTACTATATTTTCCACAGAAGAAGTATTTTAATTCAGAACGATATCATTCTGAAAATATCACTTGCCAAAAGAGACGACTGGACATGTGGACTGTAATACAGTACATACTTTTAAATCTGGTACGTATTGTAGCAGTATGCAAAATTAACCATTAAAGCAAAATTAAATTAAAATGTTACCCATGCACAGAACTGCATTAAAACGTAAAAGGCAATGCAATTTAGCAAAAGATAAAAAAAAAAAATTAAACAACACAGTTTCCAGAATTAAAACAGAATCCAAAGTCAGTATTCAAAATTGCAGAATATAGTGCTCGATAAGGCCATAATGTCACAGTTACTTCCAAATGAAAATGCACAAAAGCAACTAAAGATCACAGATTTAAAAAAAAAACACATCACAGTATCTAAAACTGTTTAATGATTAACTGTTTTACATCACAGTAGCTGGCCTCGTTTGCTTTGTTGTTGCTGCATTTTCATCCGGTTAAACTGGAGGAAGCGTGCAAGCGTGATTTGAGCATGCAAAAAAAAACAAAAAAAAAAACATGTGGGCTGTGACAGATAATCAAATAAATTGTAACATTGAAGCGATGGGCTTTGTATCAGAAAATGCGACAGACGTGTATCTGAGTGTTGCATATCCGAGTGCTTCAAAGCGGAAGGTCCCGGGTTTGCATCCAACCTCCACCTGTGAGAACCCCCTGCTTGCGGGAACCGAGGTTTGCCACAATATTGTAACAGCGGTGCAACCGCAATGCAAGCGACCAGCGAAAACATGGACTTAATAATGGACTGGGGACGGGGTTGGGAATTTGCTGTGCTGGTGTCAGGGGCGTAGCCACGTGTTGGCCAGCCAGTTAGCACACCGGCCCACTCAAATCTGTGTCTATGTTTGGACCAGTGAGAGTCGAGTTGAAGGAGTCTGGGTGTTTAAAAAAGGGCGCTGCGACACCAGCTGGTTTTTGAAAGCGAGGAGGGAGATGAAAGAGCTACACCAATAAAAACAGCAGTTGTAACTGCTTTGACTGCATGCTGTGTCCTGCCTATTTCCTCCCACCGAACCCAGATACAGCTGGCTGCTACACTATGTTGCCTTGTGACAGTGAGGAATCGAGCAAACCAATGGCTGATTATCTATCAGTGTGACAGGCTGGACGAGTGGTCTGACGTCAGGCAGAAGCAGGAAGGAAAACTGACACCAGGCAAGTACTGCAGTTTAAGGTGGCGTTTGCCGTTTTTATTAAGCAAAACAAAAATAAATAAAATATTGAAACAAAAACACACTGTGTGCTCGCAGAGCAAAATAAAAGGGTAAACAAAAACAAATCTCGAACACAAAATAAATAAAACACAGGTCAGGCTGGGCAGATTGCCTTCGCTGTTCCTATGTTATTTTTAAGTTTTGTTTTTCTCTTTCTTTCTTTCTCTTTCTCCTCGCTCTCTATGCTCCTCTCGTACACCCACCACGAGTGCCGAGAGCTGCAGGCTTATATACCGTGGCCGAGGGGTTTAACTGGCTAGTAATTATCCTATTACCCCTCGGCCACAATCTGCACAAGTTTATTAAAGTGCTGTGGATGGGGCTACCCATCCACGCTACAAAATAATCGGCTACCCCGTCAAAATACAAAACAATAACAAACCCTGCGGCGTTTCGCCGTCATATAAATACAAGACTAAATCATAATAAACAAATACAAAATAACACGGGTGGAGGGGGACCCCGTTCTAAAAATAAATAAACAAAACAATGTACAGGGCACCTCACCCTGTTACATATCCCCCCCCTTGTGCAATGCACACTTGGCCCCAACGGCCACCTCCCCCCTCAGTCTCAAAGTCCCGGAAGAGGGGGAAGCACAGTGTCCATGGGGGTGGCCATGGTGGTAGATCCGGCACCCCCCAATTCTTTGTGGCTGGCAGCTCCCTCTTCTGGGGCTCCCGCCACACACTATCCTGCCATGAATGTGCGGCTGGGGGAGCTGGTCTCCTGACCCCACCCCTTCTTCATGGCCGGCAGCTCCCCTTCATGGGGCTCCGGCCACAGTGTAGCGACCCCAGGCAAAGCAGTGCCCCCGGCGACCCCAGGCGAAGCAGGACCCTCGACAACCCCAGGCGAAGCAGGATCCCTGGCGACCCCAGGCAAAGCAGGATCCTCGACGACCCCAGGCGACGGCAACAGCAGCGGACCCTCGGGAGGCAACGGCAGCAGCAGCGGACCCTCGGGAGGCGACGGCAGCAGCAGCGGACCCTCGGGAGGCGAACTCGGGAGGGGAGCCCCTGGCCATGGAGGTGGCAGTGGGAGCTCCACTTCTCCCTCGTACCCTGTACCCTGTGCGGAGCAAAAGGCAGCCCCAGGCGATGCGGATCAGTAGGCAGCCCCAGGCGATGCAAAGCAACGGGCAGCCCCAGGCAATGCGAAGCAACAGGCAGCCCCTGGCAATGCGGAGCAACAGGCAGCCCCAGGCGATGCGGAGCAACAGGCAGCCCCACGCGATCCAGGCTTGGCATCCCTGAGTGGAGCGGGCGTGGCATCCCTGGGCGGTGCGAGGTTGGCATCCTTGGGCGGTGCGAGGCTGGCATCCTTGGGCGGTGCGAGGCTGGCATCCCCGAGCAATGGCGAACTGGCATCCCCGAGCGATGGCGAACTGGCATCCCTGGGCGACGCATGACAGGGCAGCAGCGGTCCCTCAGGAGGCGACGGCGGCAGCGGACCCTCGGGAGGCGACTGCAGGAGGGGAGCCAGGACCAGCGGCGGTGCTAGGGTTGGCCCTCTTCTCAGCCACTGCGACCCAGCGGTTTTCCCCCTTGCTCTTTTTAGCAGCCTGTGCAAGGGCAGCTGCGGACCGCCAGCCTTCTGTTCCGGTCCATCCTGTCGTAAAGGGAGAGGCAGCTCCTGCTCCTCTCCCTCGGGTGGTGGTGGTGGAGGCAGAGGCAGCTCCTGCTGCTCTCCCTCAGGTGGTGGTGGTGGAGGCAGAAGCAGCTCCTGCTCCTCTCCCTCGGGTGGTGGAGAAAGAGGCAGCTCCTGCTGCTCTACTCATGGCGAAGACGGCAGGGACTCCTCCCCTTCTGGCTGCAGCGGTGAAACCAGCAGGCATGCTCCCTCTGCTGGTGGCGGCGATGGAGGCGGAACCAGCAGGAACTCTCCCTCTGCTGACGGAGGTGGGAGCGACACACAGTCCTCCCATGGTGGTGGAGGTGGAACCAGCAGCAATTCTCCCTCTGCTGGCTGAGGTGGGAGCGACATGCAGTCCTCCCAAGGCGGTGGAGATGGAACCAGCAGGAACTCTCCCTCTGTTGGCGGAGGTGGGAGCGACACCCAGTCCTCCCAGGGCGGTGGAGGTGGAACCAGCAGGAACTCTCCCTCTGCTGGTGGAGACGTGGGCTGTAGACATTCGGCCTCCCCCCTTTTGGGCTGTGGACGCACTGGCTCCTCCCTCTTGGGCTGTGGACGTTCTGCCTCCCCCCTTTTGGGCTGTGGACGCACTGGCTCCTCCCTCTTGGGCTGTGGACGTTCGGCCTCCCCCCTCTTGGGCTGCGGATGCACCGGCTCCTCCCTCTTAGGCTGTGGATGCTCAGTCTCCTCCCTCTTGGGCTGTGGACGCACCGACTCCTTCCCCTTGTCTCCTTTGGCCTGTGGAGGTGATGAGGTCTGCTGCTCCAGCAGCCCAAACAGATGACACACAGGGGGGCCCCTTCAGCTCTCCACTGCTCCTGTTCTGTGTCCCAGTATGGGGGTCCTAGCTGGGTGGGGTCCCGTGACCACCATCTCCTCACACCTCTCTCCTGCTGCTGCTTCTGGCAGCTCTTCCTTATTCCTCCCATCCTTCCTCTTCTTCCTCCCATCTTCCTTCCTCACTCTCCTGTCTCCACAAGTAATTAGAAAAAAAAAACGGAAAAAATGAAAAAAAACTGCAGTACCCCTCTTCTGCCTGAGTCCAGGAGGCGCTGGTGATCCCACTGCTGCCAACATGTGTGACAGGCTGGACGAGTGGTCTGACGTCAGGCAGAAGCAGGAAGGAAAACTGACACCAGGCATGTACTGCAGTTTAAGGTGGCATTTTCCGTTTTTATTAAGCAAAATAAAAATAAATAAAATATTTAAACAAAAACACACTGTGTGCTCGCAGAGCAAAATAAAAGGGTAAACAAAAACAAATCTCGAACACAAAATAAATAAAACACAGGTCAGGCTGGGCAGATTGCCTTCGCTGTTCCTATGTTATTTTTAAGTTTTGTTTTTCTCTTTCTTTCTTTCTCTTTCTCCTCGCTCTCTATGCTCCTCTCGTACACCCACCACGAGTGCCGAGAGCTGCAGGCTTATATACCGTGGCCGAGGGGTTTAACTGGCTAGTAATTATCCTATTGCCACAATCTGCACGAGTTTATTAAAGTGCTGTGGATAGGGCTACCCATCCACGCTACAAAATAATCGGCTACGCCGTCAAAGGACAAAACAATAACAAACATTGCGGCGTTTCGTCATCACATAAATACAAGACTAAATCATAATAAACAGATACAAAATAACACAGGGGCGGAGGGGGACCCCGTTCTAAAAATAAATAAACAAAACAATGTACAGGGCACCTCGCCCTGTTACAATCAGTTTGTAGTTTTTGAAATGCAACTAATTGAGGTTTTGGTAGTTTCACTGTAACAAAGAAATCTAAGTCCCACACGCAAATTCATAACCACTCAGCTTCAAGCTAGTGCCACTGGAAGCACACCCTGTCACTTTTTAACTCTAGATCTAACCATAGACAATGCAAAATTGAAGAATAACGCCAGTTTGAAGGTGCAAAATATTTATATATATATAAACCCTTTGAATCGAAACATTTTACTATAACTTCATATTTTGTTTGTAGAGAGTCATCTCATGCAGTTTGGGTGAGAGGTCCAGTGGTTCTGAAGTGCTCAATTGCTACTATTAAACATAATAATCTGTTGTACACAGGATAAGGTATACTTTAATTTTGCTTAACAATGATTGGCTGATTTCTAATCAGTAATTTAAGGGTTTGTATGTCCTACCTTTATTATTTATTATTATTATTTATTTATTAGCAGACGCCCTTATCCAGGGCGACTTACAATTGTTACAAGATATCACATTATACAGATTATTTTTACATACAATTACCCATTTATACAGTTGGGTTTTTACTGGAGCAATCTAGGTAAAGTACCTTGCTCAAGGGTACAACAGCAGTGTCCCCCACCTAAAATAAAGTAGGGGGGTAAGCCAGATATACTTTAAAATGCATTCACAGAATTGGGAGTTTAAGCCTGTTAACTAAAAAGTGGAGGTTCTGTCTGAACTGTGTCCTTTTTGTTCATTTTGTTTAATTTGTGATCTTATTTAAACCGAGTGCTGGCAAACCCTGAACACATAGAGGGGTAAAACTATACTTCTACAGCAAGATAGTTCGACTTGAAAAGCAAGATAGAGCTACTCTTCAACAGCAGAGGCAGGTAGAACTGGTTTTAAGCACAAAGGCACAATTTTAAGAGAAAGCTCAGAAAAGATTAACAACCACAAGTTTAAAATAAGAAATGTAATTATTTGTTCAGCATTCCCCTCAGCTAAAAGACACAAAATATAATTCAAGAAAATCTTACCTGAAAGATCTCCATCTCCAAATTCAAACATAGGAAATGGATCCCCTAGTAAGAGGTTTCTTGGGGTGAAAAAAGTCATTGGTGAGTTTGTTTTTGGCACTAATTCCTTAAACACGTCTGCTTTGTATCCCAAATAAATTTAAGTGTGTTACCTTAGTGATCAGAGTTCCAAATGTTAAGAATTCCAGATTCTGTCATGACACCACAGACACAGGCAGTGACATCATAAAAGGTTTAAAAGGCAATAAGTTTATGCATTTTTATAACCATAACAACTATCTTGGAATGTATTTTTTATTCAAAATAGTCTATGTCTGTTTTAATAAAACATTCAGAAGCTGTCTTTTGCATCGTTTGTGGATAATGCAACTGTAGCCAACATTTAAAACTTACAAAATTAACAATATCAGTTTTGGTTAAATTCAGATGATTTTATATTCCTTCAAACACAAAAAGAGATTACAACCTTTGCAATTAGCACTTGTTATATGCAGTAACAAAGTAATTACTGTATTAACATTGCATTTATAACTTTTTGAATAGGTATATGCCACTTAGAATCATAAACATCTTCAGTTTGTTGCCAGCTAGGACTTGATTGCCATAGTTTTTTAAACCAAATTATGCCAGGGAGAACATGTTTTGACCATTTGAGATAATTGCCTCTCACAAGCTATTCATATGTTTGGAAAACAATTATTTTAAAAATCTTACCTTCAAAGAGAGAATTTGGCTTTTACCAGAGATTAGGGACCACATATTGACCAAGCAGGTTAAAGAAATCTACGATCAGTTTTCTAAAAACTAATGTAATGGTAGCTGTATTAGTATAGAGATGATAGACAAAGAGAAGGAGATGTGATACACATTACATGTACATCACATCTCCTTCTTTGTCTAATAACTAATAAAAGGAATATGCCCATGTAAACAGAAGCACTTAATAACGTGTGTAATGAGAAGATCAGATACTCTAGGAAAGGTCTGTTTGGCTAGTTCTCAAGATAGCAGTACTTTCTATGTCTCTGTTGTAATGTGATATGCTTGGCATATGCAAAGTATGTTATGTTGCGCACTAGTCTATATGCATAGCTTGTAACATCAGCTGTCTGAAATGAAATCAAGCTGTTTTGGTTTGCATTTAACAAGCACCTTCACGTAGACATTTACAACAGTACACCATGACAGGAATTGTAGTTTCTCCAGGTTTCACCACGGTACAGTGCTGTTTGTGTATAATATACTCTTGGTTACACGGGCACTGCTGACATTAAGCTAGAGTACTGAGATTCAAAACTGTTAGGACTAAGTTTTAGTAATTCTTGTCAAAAATACCTTTCCTGTTATCTTGCACGCTTCATGAACCTCCCATTTTAATCAGTTCCATTTTTCACTTTTTAATATGCTGATGTGAGCATTTTTTGTTGTGTTACAGCAAGCCATTAAATTAGCCTACAGTGGAATCCCACTATTACGATCTTCTCAGGAGTGTTTTCAATAAAATGCTGGGCCTAATAGAGGCAGATCCATCCAAATTGTACAGCACTGTCAGAGAATGTTCTCAAAGCTGTTCTTTATGTTGAGGTGTTCAGAAGGAAAGAGTTTCCTTGCTGGATTCTCTTTCAGTCTTTGTGTTGCAAAAATGTCATGACTGACAGACAAAAAGTGATTGCTTGCATGTTTGAAGTGCTGTGTCTGAGGTTAGTGGATACTCATTCCCCCTCCTGACCCCCCCCCCCCCCCCCCCTGCTCCCCCCCCGCTTCCCCCACCACGACCACCTGTCTCACGCTCATCATGGGGACAGAATGTTTTTCCTTATAGGTACAATCCCTGGCATGGAGTGCAATTCACCATGTGACTGGCCTTACTCTGTCTCAAACTTTCATAACCAGCAGTGCCGGAGCTGATAGCATATCCTCAGAGATTAGTCTTGGCAGTACTGGAGAAAAAAACATATTTAAACAAACAACAAAAAACAACCAAACGAAAAATAAAGAAACAAACAAACCAACAAAAAACACACACACACACAAAGCAAAAGAAAATGGACACATTTGTAAAAGGAAAAGACGTTTGGATAGTAGGTAGCTTTTGCCTTGTGTCTTCATTCCTTTGGTGCAGGTTCTGGAATGTACTTACCTACAAGAGAAAGTGGCAGACATCTTCATCTCAATATGCACAGGTAGCCCTTTCTATTCACTTGTAACTGAAAGTTGCAATGTCTCTTTTCTCATGGCAGCAACACGTGTGTGGATGAAAGTTTGCTTTAAATAGTTTGTTCTCATACCATAAGGAGGTATAATATTATTTCACACTATGCAGCCAATTTCAGATATTATTGTGAAGTCCAAAACTACAATTAAAAAGGCCATACCTGATGTTAATGCTGTATACATATTGTAATTTAACATTCACATGCTGTAAAAAACTGAGAAAATGCTGCAAATTCATGCCTCGTAGGGTAGATTACCAGGTAGGCCTCAGAAATTAGATTCTGCACCTTCAAATAAACCAAAAACAATTTGTAGTGTCACAATTTGCATTTTCTCCTAAATTATTCATAAATACAATGAATGACTACTGTTTGCATGTGCAGTGTTTATATGTGTGCTTTCATGTTTGATAAAAAGGATTCTACCTGTGAGAATATGTTTGCATAACTGTTTGGAGAATTAAACACTGCAATTACTCAACACAACCCCCCACGAGAAACAATATTGTTTTATTACTGTAGAGTACATATTTTAAATGGTTAGGTCAGGTAAATACTGAGCACTGCTGGAACAGTGTAGGCTGCTGGGTGGAGGAATTACCAACACTGATATTATCATGCTTGTATTTGCATGATAATACTTGTAATAAGGAGAATGTCAGCTACAGTAACAGTCTGAAGTGAATTTATTCGATGGTAATGTGAGTCCTGCATCCTTGATCTACAGTTTCAAACAAGTATGGGACAACATGTTCGAGTCCTGTCAGGGATGATAATGCTGTAGAAAAAAACAAAAACAAGTGCATGCCATGTGTTCCTCAGGGACAAAATTGACTATCAGATCCCCAAACTTGTTAAGTGGTATTGTTTACGTCAGGCTTAACTTTTGATATGTTGAATTCTTACATACGCAGACTTTATTGACAGTTTTTTTTTTTTTGAAGAATGTTTATTTTCCTGAATGAACCCATCTTATTGAATGTGAGCAGGAGACTGTAATTACAACTTGTACTGTAGGCTATTTATTTTATAGTGGTGGCTAAAGGTGCAAACAACTGATTTATGTTTTGCTTTTGTACATTATAATTGGTGACACCTATATTAAACCGTGACACATTATTTAATAGTAAGTCACGTCTGTTATTTCAGTCTTTTTTTTTTTTTTTTACTTTTCCTGTGTTTGCAATCACTCTAATTGATTTTGGATTATGTTGCCCCAATATTGGTTATAAATAGGGCTTTTTATGTAAATCGTTTTTTTTCGGGGCTTTCGTTTTTGATATACTGTATGAAATTAGTGTTTTTGGTTACTTTCCAAAATGCTTGAGCGTTTTTTTTTCTGTCAAAATATGTATAGTAGTAACTCGACAGTACTTGCATACTTAAGTTGTACCTTCTCTCCTTTGCTGTCTTCCACAAAGAAATCCCTATGGTCAGGGGCACAGTCTTCTGGGTTTTTTGTGTGTAGACATTTTTGTACATTTCACCACAATTCTATTTTAAATCCTCTGTATCTTAACTGTAATACAGCTTGAAATCCTGCTAACAAGCCTCCATCCTGATTGTAATCTTGTTTCAAATCTCGCAAGTGGAGTCTCCAATAGAAATGTAGGAATGTGCTGTCATTCAGTAGTTGGGGCGTGTTTAAAGTATTGAGAACGAATCAATGATAGATGCAAGTCAAGAAGGTGAGACATTGCCAAGCAGCACTGGGAAATGTATTGATTATTGTTTTTGTAGTAGGTTTTATTTTTTAATAGGAATAGGATAAAGTCAACGTGAATTGATTAACCATTTCCACAGTTTCTCCGGTGTTTTTCAGTGTTTATTGGCTATCCACCGATTTCATTTTTTTTTGTATTGGGGGTGTTTTATCAGGTTTTATTGGTTAAAACCGAAAATCAGAAGCCCTAGTTATAAATAATAATTTGTCTGCCTTTCCTGTCTTTGAGCTGGTTTGAGTTTGTCTGGAGAATCCTAAGTGCCAGCACTGACCAGCCATCCTCATTCCATTCAAACCATGTGACAATGTGACCTTTTATATCTGCCAGCCCCACTTACTCTAGTATTATATAGAATCACAGTAGGTGGACAAAAGGGAGACATTAATACTATTTCTAGTACTAATAACAGGTAAGAAATGGATTTTCAATCTTTGGTTAGCACTGGGGGACTGAGTGTCTTCTAAACTTAGACATAGCACTCCAAACATGCATACAATAACTTTTTGGCCATCAATCATGAAATAGTTGGCTGCATAGACTTCCTATATTTGACAACTTTGAGAGAGAGAGAGAGAGAGAGAGAGAGAGAGAGAGAGAGAGAGAGAGAGAGAGAGAGAGAGAGAGAGAGAGAGAGAGGGGGGGAGGCAGACCATAAATACATATGTAAAAGATCTGCAGTTTAAAACAGACTCCACTACTCATAGGACATCTGCTATCTAGTTAGAACTACCTTGTATATAAACAATAAACATACACTATTATTGAAATGAATAAAAACTTGCCAGTGCTAAATCAGCTAGTGCTTATAATGTATGCATTGATACTCTTATCAGAGAAGGTGAAATAGATCTCATATGGATTCAATAGCCTGAAATGTGTCACAAAAGGATGCATAATTCAAAAAGGTTTATTAGGCAATTACAGTATGATATTAAGACTGAATGTTTATTAGTTTATTCAATGTATGAAAGCAAACAAACCACAGTTGCAATTCGAAAATGAATTTGGTTTTCCTTTCTGAAAAAAAATGCATAATGGCGATTTGGAGAAAATAACAATTTATTTTGTCCATTGTCATACTGGTGAATAGGGTTGTGGGAGGTTGAAAATAGCATGCTCATGCTGCTTCTTTAAACTATGTTTTAGGCTAACATACCTTTTTCATCTTTTATAGTAGTATATATTATAGATTTTACTGCATTTAAAATGATGTCTTTGTATCTGATCTAGGTTTTTGTATTAATTGGTATCTAATTTTATTTAATGTGATAATCACTTTTTTAAAAGTTTTAAAATCCAAAGAAATATTGCTACACAATGCTTTCACAGAGCCACAGCTTTGATGAGAATTTTGCACTGTAAGAGCAGTAACTCAAATATGCCTTTGGCACCAACATGGCCAGAACATATCACCACTAGGGTACAGCTCAATAACTCTGCAACTGACAAATATGATACCCTAAACACCCCATCTGCAAATAACTGTGTAAAATAACTGCTATTCACAAAGACCCATTTATGGAAGTGTGGGAGTCACATATCACTTAACATTATATACAAAAATAAATTAAAAAAATACAGGCCAGATTTAACATTCTCTTCTTTTCATTGACATTAAAGAGTGGGAACTGTGCTGAAAGCCGGTATGTTCTGTAATTGTCATCTTAACACAGCTGTTACCATTACACATTGTGACAAAAAACACAGCTGTCACAGTGGTGCTAACACCAGCTTGGTGTCATAAATCAAATTACACTTTAGCTGCAAGGAGAAATCAATATGTAATTAAAAATACTTTTCTATTTCTCTCAGGCCTACTGGAAATAGTGGTTTATAACAAACAGGTATCCAGCAAAGACTTTTCTACAGAAATGACATGCTGTATTTTGGATTACCTGGTTGCTCATATAAAGAGCAGCTGGATGAGACTTTAAACCCTGATCCAGATGCTGGTTTCAGATAGACATTTGGATCAAAAGTAGTTCATAAGGCTATAGAGTAGTGCAAGAGCAAGCAGAAAATGTGAAGTTAATTTACAGTATAGTTTAACAGAAGTCTGTGCTGGGTTCTGTATGTACAGTGCCTTGCATAAGTATTCACCCCCCTTGGACTTTTCCACATTTTGTAGTGTTACAACCTGGAATTAAAATTGATTTAATTAGGATTTTTTGTCACTGATCTACACAAAATAGTCCATAATGTGGAAGTGGGGAAAAAAATCTACATATTTTTCAAAATTATTTACAAATAAAAAACTGAAAAGTCTTGATTGCATAAGTATTCACCCCCTTTGCTGTGACACCCCTAAATAAGCTCTGGTGCAACCAATTGCCTTCAGAAGTCACATAATTACTTGAATGGAGTCCACCTGTGTGCAATTAAAGTGTCACATGATCTCAGATTAAATACACCTGTTTCTGGAAGGCCCCAGAGTTTGTTAGAGAGCATATCTAAACAAACAGCATCATGAAGACCAAGGAGCTATCAAAACAAGTCCGGGATAAAGTTCTGGAGAAGCACCAATCAGGGTTGGATTATAAAAAAATATCCCTAACTTTGAACATCCCCTGGAGCACCGTTAAATCCATTATCAAAAAATGGAAAGAATATGGCACAACCGCGACTCTGCCTAGAGAAGGCCGTCCACCAAAACTCAGTGACCAGGTAAGGAGGGCATTAGTCAGAGAAGCAACCAAGCGGTCAATGGTAACTCTGAAGAAGCTGGAGAGATCCACAGCTGAGATGGGAGAAACCGTCCATGGGACAACTATACCCCGGACGCTCCACAAAGCTGGGCTTTATGGAAGAGTGGCGAGAAGAAAGCCATTGCTGAAAAAAACATATCAAATCCCGTTCAAACATGTGGAAAAAGGTTCTCTGGTCTGATGAGACCAAAATTGAACTTTTTGACAACTTTTCGCTATGTGTGGCACAAAGCCAACTCTACTCATCACCCTGAGAACACCATCCCCTCAGTGAAGCATGGTGGTGGCAGCATCATGTTATGGGGATGCTTTTCATCGGCAGGGACTGGGAAACTGGTTAGGACTGAGGGCAAGATGGATGGAGTCAAATACAGGGAAATTCTAGAGGAAAACCTGTTTCAGTCTGCAAGAGACCTGGGACGGGGGTGGAGGTTCACCTTCCAGCAGGACAATGACCCTAAACACACAGCCAAAGCTAACCTGGAGTGGTTTAAAAACAAGAACCTGAATGTCTTAGAATGGCCCAGTCCAAGCCCAGACCCCAATCCGATTGAGAATCTGTGGCAAGACTTGAAAATTGCTGTTCACCAGCGGTCCCCATCCAACTTGACAGAGCTTGAGCAATTTTGCCAAGAAGAATGGGCAGAAATTGCAGGATCCAGATGTGCAAAGCTGGTAGAGACTTACCCAAAAAGACCCACAGCTGTAATTGCTGCCAAAGGTGCTTCTACCAAGTATTGACTCAGGGGGGTGAATACTTATGCAACCAACAAATGTCTTTTTTTTGGTTTCATTAACTTTTGTGTCACAATAAAAAATATTTTGCACCTTCAAAGTGTTAAGTATGTTGTGTAAATCAAATGGTAAAAATCCCAATTAAATCCATTTTAATTCCAGGTTGTAACACTACAAAATGCGGAAAAGTCCAAGGGGGGTGAATACTTATGCAAGGCTCTGTACCAGCTTGGTAACCAGTAAAGAAATCAAGACCCCAAAATATATGTTCCAATTCCATTGTTTTTTTGTTGTATTACAAAAGTAAAATGGCACAGTACTGGTAATTTAGTATTCCTCTCCTTGTTTATTTCCATGTTAAAGCTATCCATGTGTTTTACACTTAACTTTCTGTTTTCCATGCTTACAAAAAAATGTTTGCCATGAAAACAATTTTAACTGTGATAACAAAAATAAGATGACAAAGACGTAGTTTTCTCTGTTGTACAGTATGGGAAATATAGCTAAAGAGAGTGAAAGCTATTTTTTTTGCTGTTGGTCCTGAAACATATCTATAATAAAACTGGTATTTATAAAATAGATATTTACATTTATGAATAGGATGGTATTTTGAGGTCTGTGTTTTTCACACAGATGTTATGTTGTAACAAACAAACTAGGAAACGTATTTTCCCTACTAAATTCATTGTGAAAATTATCTGTGACCAGGAGAGTTAGTATCATAATTGCCTGATAACCTTTTTGAATTCTGTGTCATTTCACAATTAAGGGAATGCCACCGGATATATTTTAAGCTATAGCTGATTCAGTAAGATTTATTCTTTTATTTATTTCAATAGCAATCCATGTTTTTTTCAACCCTTTCTCTGAAGTATACATTACCAAGCAGACTCAGAGATCAGAAACACTGCATTCAACGCACATTTATTTACATTCTACATCAAAACAAAACTCCAGCACAGCATACCACCTTCGCCAACACTACCTCAGCTAATACCCGTGATCACCCTATTTATACAACTGTAGCTGGAGCCTTATTTAATCATTTCATCACTTATTTAACTCACGGCTCCAGCCACATCCCCACATGTTTTTATAGGGAGGATTTTAACCCCCTTCCTGCCACCCAATATGCTGTGTTCATGTACTGGTGGTAGTTTCTTTTAAAAAACTGAGGTTTGCAGCTTTATCATCAACCTTATTACACACAGGTCTCATGCCACCATTTTGTATAATAAGACACCAAAGTTTATAGGAAAATTATCATTCATTGTGTATACTACTACAA
Source organism: Acipenser ruthenus (assembly GCF_902713425.1). Lineage (NCBI taxonomy): Eukaryota > Metazoa > Chordata > Actinopteri > Acipenseriformes > Acipenseridae > Acipenser > Acipenser ruthenus. The sequence continues at coordinate 57,462,189 of NC_081191.1, read as the reverse complement.
CTACTACAACTACTACTACTAATAATAATAATAATAATAATAATAATAATACTTGGCGATGAAGTGATCCAGTAAATCTAAAATACAAACACAAATATTTTTTCAATCTTACTGAACAATTTGTGTTTTTTCTCACAAAATGTGATTATGAAATAGACAACAAGGGCCCACTTGTACATACAGTAATCACTTACATTTCATGTGTTTTGGACATAACTGAGCAATAGTCCTACAAAATCTGTATTATATGCATTATATGTAATGTTGTTTTTGTTATTTATAACCAAGTTATGATGAACATTTTGCAAGGCAGAGAAAGTATATGCAGTAGCTGAAATAAAGCTGTGAAGTAGAAAGGGAAATTATTAATGGACTTCCAGCTACTTAAAACACTTCTCAGAATTAAATAAGAAGTGAGAAATAGAGGCTTTGGCTCAGTACACAGAGACCTGCTGTGGCCCGATAAAAATATATAAATAGCCTGCATCCTGGCGGTAAGTACAGTGTGTGCTATCAGTATGAGGAGAAAGAGGATCCACATACGCAATAGAAAAAGAGGTACACTATTGTGTTGCATTTAGTGGCATGTTAAATGTAATTATATATATATATATATATATATATATATATATATATATATATATATATATATATATATACAGCTCTGGAAAAAATTAAGAGACCACTGCAAAATTATCAGTTTCTCTGGTTTTACTATTTATAGGTATGTGTTTGGGTAAAATGAACATTTTTGTTTTATTCTATAAACTACTGACAACATTTCTCCCAAATTCCAAATAAAAATATTGTCATTTAGAGCATTTATTTGCAGAAAATGACAACTGGTCAAAATAACAAAAAAGATGCAGTGTTGTCAGACCTCGAATAATGCAAAGAAAATAAGTTCATATTCATTTTTAAACAACACAATACTAATGTTTTAACTTAGGAAGAGTTCAGAAATCAATATTTGGTGGAATAACCCTGATTTTCAAGCACAGCTTTCATGCATCTTGGCATGCTCTCCACCAGTATTTCACATTGATGTTGGATGACTTTATGCCACTCCTGGCGCAAAAATTCAAGCAGCTCGGCTTTGTTTGATGGCTTGTAACCATCCATCTTCCTCTTGATTCCAGAGGTTTTTAATGGGGTTCAGGTCTGGAGATTGGGCTGGCCATGACAGGGTCTTGATCTGGTGGTCCTCCATCCACACCTTGATTGACCTGGCTGTGTGGCATGGAGCACTGTCCTGCTGGAAAAACCAGTCCTCAGAGTTGGGGAACATTGTCAGAGCAGAAGGAAGCAAGTTTTCTTCCAGGACAACCTTGTACTTGGCTTGATTCATGCGTCCTTCACAAAGACAAATCTGCCCGATTCCAGCCTTGCTGAAGCACCCCCAGATGAGTCCAGTTTTCAGCTTTGCCCAACACCTGGTCGTCTAATGGTTAGAGGGAGACCTGGAGAGGCCTACAAGCCACAGTGTCTCGCACCCACTGTGAAATGTGGTGGAGGATCGGTGATGATCTGGGGGTGCTTCAACAAGGCTAGAATCGGGCATCTTTGGCATGAATCAAACCAAGTACAAGGTTGTCCTGGAAGAAAACTTGCTTCCTTCTGCTCTGACAATGTTCCCAACTCTGAGGATTGGTTTTTCCAGCAGGACAGTGCTCCATGCCACACAGCCAGGTCAATCAAGGTGTGGATGGAGGACCACCAGATCAAGACCCTGTCATGGCCAGCCCAATCTCCAGACCTGAACCCCATTGAAAACCTCTGGAATCAAGAGGAAGATGGATGGTCACAAGCCATCAAACAAAGCCGAGCTGCTTGAATTTTTACGCCAGGAGTGGCATAAAGTCATCCAACATCAATGTGAAAGACTGGTGGAGAGCATGCCAAGACGCATGAAAGCTGTGCTTGAAAATCAGGGTTATTCCACCAAATATTGATTTCTGAACTCTTCCTAAGTTAAAACATTAGTATTGTGTTAATTTCAGTTAATTTGTAGTATCCCAGGATAGGGTTAATTTAGCCTTATAGTGCTGGAGATATCAACAGTGTAGTTACAAATTTTTTATGTTAACACATATTGCCCTCTTCTGGTGAAAAAGAAGCAATACGACAAGACTGACTTTTATTTAAAGTAGCTTTAAATGTTAGTGCTTTTTTAACAATTCCATTATTTATGGTGTTTGCAGTCTTTCTGAGTTTTTCTGTGTTCTATTGATTTCAACTGGCACAGTTGAAAGGACACATTGTCTGTTCAGTCTAGACACTTAAGTTATAATTATCCAGGCAAGCTCAATGCAAACACAAAGCCAGTTAAAGGAGAATTTAGAGAATAATGACCCCATACTGGAGCAACAGAACCCAGATCCTCTCTGAATAATTGCAATGCCATAAAATAATTATGAAATGTAAAAAAAGATACCAGTGTTTCTCAACCCCAGTACCTGGTGCTGTAAAAAAGCCAGGACCTTTTTTGTTTTAGCCAGTACCTTAATGTACTAATTTTAAATCTGCCTTTGCCTTTTTTATAATACATACATGACCTGTTTGTTGCTTGGTAAGGCAACTCAGTGTTCCTTTAAACGCTGAGTCCCCTAGCTGAAAATAGTTCATCATATTAACCTATATATTAACTACCAGCACTGACTATTGATGCTATTTACGGCTAAGTGTTTAAAGCAGGGGCTAGCAACCTGAGGCCCACGAACACATACTGCCCCAAGGCTCACCCTACAGGCATGCTTCATTAGGTAATGAAAAGAAGCACACCAGTACAATAAAATTACTGTAAGATTTTTTTGCCTGATTCATACAGTAGCTCTGAAGAAGTCAACAGGCTCTTGGGCGTCAGTTTATATGAATGAAATATTTCACATGAACTGTACACACTTCAGTTGACAAAATAATAGTACTGTATGTCTGGGGCAGGCAGTGGTAATTGCAGGTTAAACAAAAGAGACCAGGAACAAAGCCAGTCTGCTGTTAAGAACCCGAGGAAGGACTGCAGGAAGCCAACAAAAGTCAGAGGTTACAAATATTAGGTTAATTTGATAATTGGTTAATTGTAAATTCCTGGAATGATATGCTTTGAATGGGAAGGGGAAGGAAAGGGGAATGAGGAGTGGGGGGAGTCATTTAATCAGTTATCAGGCTGAATGTTATAAAAAGAGTGGTCAGACAGATTACTGGGACATTTTGCTGAAAAGAGTAAGGTACTTGGTTGAAAGGTCAGAAATCTAAAACTGTATAAATGTTATGGTGAAGCCTGCTGTGAAGGTACCTAGGGAAAGCTTAGCAGAGGTAAACAAGTATAGTGAGTTATTTTGTTTAACTCAAGCCACATTCATCTTTGTTCTGATAGTGTTTTGCACATTTTGTGTCTGTTAAATTACCTTTGTTGCTGTAAAAAAAAAGAAAAAGAAAATATCCTCCTTGATCTGGAATATTTTTTTAATGGTGTCCAGCTGATAATTTATACATTTCAGCCCGATACCCAGAGGGCCCGATTTTCCCCTCGGTGCAAGTGCAGTGCAACACGTGCAAGGACGGGGAAAATACATTAGCATACGTTTTCAGCACTTGCCCATGTTCGTCTGAGGCGCCTGATTTTCCCCTGAGGGGTTCGCACATAAGAACATAAGAACATAAGAAAGTTTACAAACGAGAGGAGGCCATTCAGCCCATCTTGCTTGTTTGGTTGTTAGTAGCTTATTGATCCCAGAATCTCATCAAGCAGCTTCTTGAAGGATCCCAGGGTGTCAGCTTCAACAACATTACTGGGGAGTTGGTTCCAGACCCTCACAATTCTCTGTGTAAAAAAGTGCCTCCTATTTTCTGTTCTGAATGCCCCTTTATCTAATCTCCATTTGTGACCCCTGGTCCTTGTTTCTTTTTTCAGGTCAAAGTCCCCTGGGTTGACATTGTCTATACCTTTTAGGATTTTGAATGTTTGAATCAGATCACCGCATAGTCTTCTTTGTTCAAGACTGAATAGATTCAATTCTTTTAGCCTGTCTGCATACGACATGAGTTTTAAACCCGGGATAATTCTGGTTGCTCTTCTTTGCACTCTTTCTAGAGCAGCAATATCCTTTATGTAACGAGGAGACCAGAAGTGAACACAATATTCTAGATGAGGTCTTACTAATGCATTGTAAACCCGGGATAATTCTGGTTGCTCTTCTTTGCACTCTTTCTAGAGCAGCAATATGGAGCAGCAGTGTGGAGTAGTGGTTAGGGCTCTGGACTCTTGACCGGAGGGTCGTGGGTTCAATCCCCAGTGGGGGACACTGCTGCTGTACCCTTGAGCAAGGTACTTTACCTAATTTGCTCCAGTAAAAGCCCAACTGTATAAATGGGTAATTGTATGTAAAAATAATGTGATATCTTGTAACAATTGGAAGTCGCCCTGGATAAGGGCGTCAGCTAAGAAATAAATAAATAAATAATAATAATAATAATAATAATAATAATAATAATAATAATATCCTTTTTGTAACGAGGTGACCAGAACTGAACACAATATTCTAGGTGAGGTCTTACTAATGCATTGTAGAGTTTTAACATTACTTCCCTTGATTTAAATTCAACACTTCTCACAATATATCCGAGCATCTTGTTAGCCTTTTTTTATAGCTTCCCCACATTGTCTAGATGAAGACATTTCTGAGTCAACATAAACTCCTAGGTCTTTTTCATAGCTCCCTTCTTCAATTTCACTACCTCCCATATGATATTTATAATGCACATTTTTATTGCCCGCATGCAATACTTTACACTTTTCTCTATTAAATTTCATTTGCCATGTGTCTGTCCAATTCTGAATGCTGTCTAGATCATTTTGAATGACCTTTGCTGCTTCAACAGTGTTTGCCACTCCTCCTATTTTTGTGTCGTCTGCAAATTTAACGAGTTTGCTTACTATACCAGAATCTAAATCATTAATGTAGATTAGGAATAGCAGAGGACCTAATACTGATCCATGTGGTACACCACTGGTTACCTCACTCCATTTTGAGGTTTCTCCTCTAATCAGTACTTTCTGTTTTCTACATGTTAACCACTCCCTAATCCATGTGCATGCATTTCCTTGAATCCCTACTGCGTTCAGTTTGAGAATTAATCTTTTATGCGGGACTTTGTCAAAAGCTTTCTGGAAATCTAAATAAACCATGTCGTATGCTTTGCAGTTATCCATTTTCAATGTTGCATCCTCAAAAAAGTCAAGTAGGTTAGATAGACACGATCTCCCTTTCCTAAAACCATGCTGGCTGTCTCCCAGGATATTGTTGCCATATAGGTAATTTTCCATTTTGGATCTTATTATAGTTTCCATAAGTTTACATATAATAGAAGTCAGGCTTATTGGTCTGTAGTTACCTGGTTCGGTTTTGTCTCCCTTTTTGTGGATCAGTATTACGTTTGCTATTTTCCAGTCTGTCGGTACAACCCCTGTGTCAAGATACTGTTGCATGATCTTGGTTAGCGGTTTGTAAATAACTTCTTTCATTTCTTTGAGTACTATTGGGAGGATCTCATCTGGCCCAGGGGATTTGTTTATTTTAAGAGCTCCTAGTCCCTTTAACACTTCTGCCTCTGTTATGCTAAAGTTATTTAAAATTGGATAGGAACAGGTCGACATGTCGGGCATGTTGTCCATGTCCTCCTTTGTAAAAACCTGTGAAAAGTAATCATTTAATATATTTGCTATTTTTTTTTCTTCATCTATGATTTCGCCATTTGTGTCTCTTAGACATTTAACCTCCTCTTTGAATGTTCTCTTGCTGTTATAATATTGGAAAAAATATTTTGGAATTGGTTTTAGCCCCCTTAGCAATATTGATTTCTATCTCTCTCTTGGCCTTTCTAACTTCCTTTTTGACTTGTGTTTGCAGTTCCAAGTACTCTTTCTGTGTACTTTGTTTTTGGTCCCTTTTAAATGCTCTGTAAAGTGCCTTTTTTCGCTGAATATTTTTTTTAATTGATCTATTAAACCATTTTGGCCCTTTTGTTTTAGATTTAGATTTGTCTACTTTTGGGATGTAATTGTTTTGTGCCTCTAGTACTACATTTTTAAAAAAACAGCCATCGTTTTTCTGTGGATGCTTTCTCTATTTTACTCCAATCTACTTCTGCTAGTCTCTGTTTCATACCTTCATAGTTTGCTTTTCTAAAATTGTAAACCTTAGCTTTAGTCATTACTTTTGGGGTTTTAAAAAATATTTCAAATGAGACCATGTTGTGGTCTGAGTTTGCCAATGGCTCTCTGATCTCTGTTTTAGTTATTATGTCTTCATTATTTGAAAAGACTAAATCAATGCATGCCTCCCCTCTAGTCGGTGCCTTGACAAATTGCATTAGGAAGCAGTCATTTGTCATTTCCACCATTTCAATTTCGTCCGTCGTGCCCCCCATCGGGTTTTCCCATTTTATACAGGGGAAGTTGAAATCCCCCATTAGTATGGCTTCTCCTTTTCTACATGCATTTCGAATGTCATTGTACAACAGATTATTTTGCTCAGCGTCTGAATTTGGCAGTCTATAGCATGCTCCTATTATTATGCCCTTTGAATGTGTGTCCATTATTCTGACCCATATTGATTCGGCGTTGTTTTCTTTGTCCTGATTTAACACCTGGGCTTGAAGACTATTTCTTATGTATAGCACTACCCCTCTGCCTCTTCTTTCCTGCCTGTCTTTCCTATACAGTGTGTACCCACTAATATTATATTTGTCTCCATCACTCTCAGACACCTATCACATGATAGTTACTTGTTAGTGCAGTAGCTTCAAGTTCTAACATTTTGTTTCTGAGACTTCTCGCATTAAGATAAATACATTTAATAGTGGTCTTACCTGAGTTGTTGCCCTTGTTTTGATGTGGTCTCCCTTCTGTTTTTTTGTTTTCTCCCCCCTTTCTAGTTTAAATGCTTCTGGACCTCCTGAAGGATCCTTTCTCCGAGTAGATTGGTTCCCTTTCTGTTTAAGTGCAGTCCGTCCCACCTGTATAGATAGTCCTTGTTGTAGAATGTGCTCCAATGTTCAAGAAAGGTGAAGCCTTCCTGTGTGCACCACGATTTCAGCCATGCATTTGGTCCTTTGCAAGGCGCCGGCAGTATCCCAGAAAATACCACAGTTTTGGTCTTGTCTTTTAATTTCCTTCCTAGCTCCCTGAATGGACAAGAGCTGTGCGCCTGGCAGTGTTTGCCCATGGTTTAATGAGATAAAATGGGTGGAGTTTGAGGTATCATTCGCAAAAAAGCTATTTCCCCTCTCATCTGTGGGCTATAAACGAGTGCAATTAAGACACGGTCACAGGTTTGTCTTATTAGCGCACTGCCACACCTCTCATAGAAAAAGGTAAAAGTTAAAAGAAAAAAGGAAAAAAAAGTTAAGATGGCTGAGTTTGAGGTTTTATATGATTTGTTGGATCTTGACATAGCACGAAGGCAAAGGATAAGAAGCCGAAGATAGCCTCCTGAGAAGGTTAAGCAAAGGATCAGTTTTCTTGCACTTACTATAGTGAGTGTATTCGCCGATTTCTAATTAATAAGCAAACAGTAGCTGATTTATGCAGTGTACTCCGTTTAGATTTAGAACCCCAAGTCATGTGTTTCTACTGCTTTGCTTGTTGCTGTAAAGGTAACTGCAGCACTAGTTTTCCATGCAACTGGTATATTTAAGACACCAATTGTAGACATTGCAGGCATGAGTCAGTCATGTTTTTCAAGAGGTTTACATCAAGTGAATGGTGCATTGTTAAAAGTTGCCAGTGATTATATACGTTTCCCTGAAACCAGATACCAGCAAGACCAAACAAAGAGAGATTTCTTTAATATTGCTGGTTTTCCACAGGTATTGGGTGCAATGGATTGAAAATGCAGCAGTTTACATTAATCATGAAGGATTTCCTTATTTAAATGTCCAGGAAGTGTGTGATGCTAAAAATATAATAACAAATGTTTTTGCAAATTACCTGGGATCCAGCCACGACTCTTTCATCCTTTCTCAGTCATCCATCGCACTGATGACACCAGTTCTTAGTCCACAAACAGCAGGTGAAAATGTATGTAATGAGGCACACAGAAGAACTTGCAGTGTAATTGAAAAAAAAAAATTGGCATGCTTAAAATGCATTTTAGGTGTTTGGACCGGAGTGGTGGTGCATTGCAATACAGTGCGAAGAAGGTTGCTGACATATTGGTAACATGTTGTGTACTACACAACACAGCTACTACTCGTGGATGTTTGTTAGACATTAGTAAAAACATGTTAAATGCCATTATTCAAGAGGAGATTGACTTTGATGCCCCTTTATAAAACTGTAATCCTGTCTATGGCTATCGCATGGTTATACACCACCTACAATGCATTGTTAACATTATAACACATTTATTAAGCATCTATTATATATTTATAACACATTTGTAAAACACTAAAAAGCAGCACCTTAATATAAAGTGTTACCTGAACAATGATCATTGCTTAAACATTGAAAATCAGGGTAAGTTAATTCTTGTTAAATGTATATTACATGTAAAACATGAAACATACAAACAAATATTGCAAAATAAATATATTTATGTAGGCTATATATTCATATTATATGCATCAATAACAATGTATGTATCAATTACAATACATTTGTTATAATGTACAGCTTAGCGTTTTCTTGATCGCCCTGGTCTTCTTGGCATTAATGGGGCCACAGCTTCATTCCGATCTTGGGCACAAGTAGAAGCCTGCGAAGTAAACAGGGCACTATCTGTGTTTGTTTCTGCTGTTACTGTTCATGACATGCCCTATCCAGGCCTAGCCTCTCTCCTTCTATTTTAACTTTTTCCTCTATTCGTTTTATGGATCTTTCCATATACGAGCACATTCTATTTACTTTCTCATTTAGATTTAGTAAATTCTTATCCACTTCAGCAAATCCCCTTTCTTGAAGTTCAAGAAATTTGGGAGCAAGTTGTTCTTTCTCTTGCTGCAGCTGCGGTGTTCTGTTAATTTCCTCTATAGGTGGTCGACCACGATCTGGAGAGTACACTGCTGACAAATGTGGAGAATCTATCAAATCATGCTCATCATCTTGTGTAATTTGACTGTATTGGTCTATTTAAAAACTGTTTAAAATAAATAAAACATGTAGACAAGTGTCTTTGTGCTGCTCATGTGAGACATGTGATGGGATGACACCCACATCAAGACCTCCTACACCTGCAATGCTCTCCCATGGGATATTGACAGCATTCTTCTACTGCTGTTCATCGCTGTGATGTTGATGGTCCTCCACCTGTAGCCATTCTCTACAGAGACAGTTAACTTTAACTTCGTACAAAGTTTTACAATCTGACCAAGTCTGTTTAAATATCTTTGCTTCCTCGTTACAAATTGGTTAATCGCTCAACCCTGGGATCGAAGGAGCAGGACCGGGTGCACCTGTGTAGCTGCCCTCATCTAGATGGTTGCCACAACCCGTCTCTCAGTTCCATCTTGATAAGGGTACGGAAGTTAGCCTCACTTGTACCTCCGTCTGTCGGGAGGCCACAATTCACTCCTTTTATATACCTTTACCATGTCACAGCAGGATACATAAGGTTACAGTATCAATGCTCTTCTTTAATTTTGAAATATAAAAAGGCTTATTTTAATCATATCAAGACATAAGCAGATATTAATACCGCCACACTAATACTTTAAACCTGCTTCATTGTGGACCTCTGTCACGTTCGAGTCTTATGAAGGTAAAACTCAGGAGGGAACAGTACTCCTAGTGATTAATTTTCATGCACTGGGCCCAAGTGAAATGAATACACTGAATCCACTAAACATTATGAGAGACAAACACAGACACGATACTTGTATTTAGGATAACAGTCTCCTTTCGAGAGACTATATTTAATGAAGCACAACAATGATAACATTTTTAACAATGTTGTATCCAAAACTTTTCCTAATTAGGAGTATTACTGCCACAATAATACAAGTGTTTCACAACTTAAGTTTCTAACAATGTTTTATCACGTTTGAAAAATATCATACAAGTATTAAAAACAATCAAACGAGAAACAATTAAAACCAGTTAATGCTTTCAGTCAGGCATACTAATCTAACTAAACCACCTTACATAATGCATGTATTAATTCTACTCATATTTAAGACATCTATAGTTCAGGCAATGAATATATGCTTCCCCTCCTCTTTGAGGTGCAATTGATTCAGAGCGGACTGGTGATGCCAATCAGTAGGTAAAGACTTTTCAGAGTCTCAACTCAGGATTCAAGTACAGAGGCTGGGTTCAAATTCTCACGAGCTCAGTTGAGGATCGGAGGTCGGAAAAAAAGAACCATTTGGTATCATTTGATTAAAGTTTTTACATGCAATTTGTCAGTTGCCTACCCACCTTTCATGACGTCACCACAACCCCCCTGCTCATGCAGCATGTGGTTACAATGTGTCTGCTAGCTATCAAGCTTAATTAAATGTTTAGATTCATACTACAAAATATTTAGCATGTTCAAGCAAAAATGCACATACTACTCTAAATAAATATAATTATAATGTATTAGTTTAAGTAAATATAAATCATAAGCTTATCACATTTAATTAATAAGTTTAGCATGTTAATTATACATCTTGATTTAACACCTTCACAGAAAATAGACTCCAGCCTACTTCATCAAAAACCCTCCTCTAGCGAGCAATACTGCAAGACCAAACAACACCCTGACCTTTTGACTGATAAAAATACACTGTCTAGATGGCTGTTACTGGGTATAAGTTCGTTTGTCAGAGAAAATTGTTAGTTAGTAAAAGCCCCTTGCCCTGGTCTCTTTTATAAAGACTTAAGGTGTTGCAGCTTCGCTGAAAAGGTGTTAGAGAAAACTGGTGCTAGTGACCAGAAAGCATAGGTTTATTTTTTAATTATAGAAAATGCAGTATGCAACTATACTTTATGATAAAAACTATTTAACAGCAAGCAAGCAAGCAAGCTGTTCTCTTCAGGTCAAGAGGGACCCCATGTTTTTCTGTTCTCCTCTTCTCCCTCAAACAGCAAGGCTGCTCCCGGGCATCCAGTATCTTGCATTACAGGTATGGTGATCTCTCTCTGGTTGGCACCTGTAATGTACTGCAACTCCCTTAGTAAGCTCAATACACTGCAGACATACCATGCTTCCCATGGCTCTCCAGTCTACTGGCTGTTTACACTTAAAGCAGATTGCTCTTATTATTTCCTTTCCATTGAAATTAACCACTGGCTCTCCTGAAATAACCTCAAACACAACATCTTCCAGGGGAGCAAACTGTACAAACTCTATTTTTAAATGGGCCCTGTCTTAGCTGGCACTTGTCACAACAACAATCTGGGTGTCTGGGAGAAGCTTGTTTATTCTTGGAATTTATAACTGTCAAACTTTTCAATCAAGTCATTCACACTGAAGGTGGTGCACAGGGGCGGCGTGGAAGAGATAAACATAATTCAACTTTTGCCGCGCCACTTTGTGATGTACATTACCAGCAGCCAATCAGAAGAAGACAGCGGGCTTGCAGAGAATGAATGAAAAATTAAGATGGAATATTACCGCCAGCACTGCTGATGATATGATCCCCCCCACCACCCCCACCGAGGAGTCCTCACAGATACAACTTATAAGATAAATAAAGTATAATAAAATCACCTTCAAAGAATTAGCATACATATTAATGTAAAAATTCTACTTTATTTTAAACAAACGCAAATAAACACAAACACGTTTCCTCTGAGAATGCCTGAATGTCTTTGGTTTAAAAAAAAAAAAATTCTGTTACTTTTATAAAAGAGTAAAAGTTATTGTATTCTTGTAAATCTGTAATGATTAACATAACCCCTCCAAAAATCTACTCTTAAACCAGTTTAATTACATTTTTTGTTTTACTTAGCTATAGTAATTCACCACAAGAAGTAATTCATTTCAAATTTATAAAAAAACAAACAAACAAAACTTTGTTTTTCTCACATTTTGCCAGCTCGTGTAGCCTGTGGTCAATACATCAAAGATTGACGTCACAGGACCCTGGCTTTGCCGCCTTTGGTGTGAACAGGGGGCTGCGGTGTCGAATACAATAGTTCCCAGCATACAAAACTTTCCAGTGGGGCTTCCGGTTCTGTCACTTCCTTTATTACATCAGAACTGAACGAAAGCTGGAGTAGTGGTTAGGGCTCTGGACTCTTGACCGGAGGGTTGTGGGTTCGATCCCCAGTAGGGGACACTGCTGTTGTACCCTTGAGCAAGGTACTTTACCTAGATTGCTCCAGTTAAAAAAAAAAAAAAAAAAAAAAAAAAACTGTATAAATGGGTAATTGTATGTAAAAATAATGTGGTATAATGTATAATGTATAATGTGATATCTTGTAACAATTGTAAGTCGCCCTGGATAAGGGTGTCTGCTAAGAAATAAATAATAATAATAATAATAATAATAATAATAAAAAGAAAGACTTAATTTCCCAGTGTCCCTGCCTTTCACAGCTGCCCGGTTCAGCACAATTAATTTGTAAGTTGTTCTGTAATTACAGATGTCCTGTTGAACACACACACAATAAAATATGGACAAATAAAACAGTGTAAGCACTTTGTAACTGACATCTTATTCGCCGTTCTTTTTATAAATAAATAAATAAATACATACATAAGTAAATAGTAGCTACATGTTTTACACGTCACCCAATTAATATTAGCCGACATTTCATTAAAGGAACAGTGTGACGGAACCAGAAGCCCCACTGGGAAGTTTTGTACGCTGGGAACTATTCTTTTCGACAGCGGTAACATGAAGCGACACACATGGAGGTGGCATAAGAACATAAGAACATAAGAAAGTTTACAAACGAGAGGAGGCCATTCAGCCCATCTTGTTTGTTTGGTTGGTTGTTAGTAGCTTATTGATCCCAGAATCTCATCAAGCAGCTTCTTGAAGGATCCCAGGGTGTCAGCTTAAACAACATTACTGGGGAGTTGGTTCCTGACCCTCACAATTCTCTGTGTAAAAAAGTGCCTCCTATTTTCTGTTCTGAATGCCCCTTTATCTAATCTCCATTTGTGACCCCTGGTTCTTGTTTCTTTTATCAGTTCGAAAAAGTCCCCTGGGTCAACATTGTCAATACCTTTTAGAATTCTGAATGCTTGAATCAGCTCACCACGTAGTCTTCTTTGTTCAAGACTGAATAGATTCAATTATTTTAGCCTGTCTGCATATTACATGCCTTTTAAACCCAGGATAATTCTGATTGCTCTTCTTTGCACTCTTTCTACAGCAGCAATATCCTTTTTGTAACGAGGTGACCAGAACTGGACACAATATTTTAGGTGAGGTCTTACTAATGCATTGTAAAGTTTTAACATTACTTCCCTTGATTTAAATTCAACACTTTGTCTAGATGGAGACATTTCTGAGTCAAAGCATACGACAGGGTTTATTTAAATTTCCAAAAAGCTATTGACAAAGTCCCGCATAAAAGATGAATTCTCAAACTGAACACAGTAGGGATTCAAGGAAATGCATGCACATGGATTAGGGAGTGGTTAACATGTAGAAAACAGAAAGTACTGATTAGAGGAGAAACCTCAAAATGGAGTGAGGTAACCAGTGGTGTACCACAGGGATCAGTATTAGGTCCTCTGCTATTCCTAATCTACATTAATGATTTAGATTCTGGTATAGTAAGCAAACTTGTTAAATTTGCAGACGACACAAAAATAGGAGGAGTGGCAAACACTGTAACAGCAGTAAAGGTCATTCAAAATGATCTAGACAGCATTCAGAACTGGGCAGACACAGGGCAAATTACATTTAATAGAGAAAAGTGTAAAGTACTGCATGCAAGCAATAAAAATGTGCATTATAAATATCATATGGGAGATACTGAAATTGAGGAAGGAATCTATGAAAAAGACCTAGGAGTTTGTGTTGACTCAGAAATGTCTTCATCTAGACAATGTGGGGAAGCTATAAAAAAGGCCAACAGGATGCTCGGATATATTGTGAGAAGTGTTGAATTTAAATCAAGGGAAGTAATGTTAAAACTTTACAATGCATTAGTAAGACCTCATCTAGAATATTGTGTTCAGTTCTGGTCACCTCGTTACAAAAAGGATATTGCTGCTCTAGAAAGAGTGCAAAGAAGAGCAACCAGAATTATCCCGGGTTTAAAAGGCATGTCATATGTAGACAGGCTAAAATAATTGAATCTATTCAGTCTTGAACAAAGAAGACTACGTGGTGAGCTGATTCAAGCATTCAGAATTCTAAAAGGTATTGACAATGTTGACCCAGGGGACTTTTTCGAACTGAAAAAAGAAACAAGGACCAGGGGTCACAAATGGAGATTAGATAAAGGGGCATTCAGAACAGAAAATAGGAGGCACTTTTTTACACAGAGAATTGTGAGGGTCAGGAACCAACTCCCCAGTAATGTTGTTTAAGCTGACACCCTGGGATCCTTCAAGAAGCTGCTTGATGAGATTCTGGGATCAATAAGCTACTAACAACCAAACAAGCAAGATGGGTTGAATGGCCTCCTCTCGTTTGTAAACTTTCTTATGTTCTTATATTAAAAATGCAAATGGGAAAAGAAAATATGTACAGAGTACAGTACAGTACACTCAGTATTGAACAACAGTCATTGCAGTTTATGGTAGCTGGAAAAGGGTAAATTACCTTGAACTTTATTTCAGTCTGCTTTATTGTCCTCGTTTGTTTAATTTGGCCAACGTGACACTGTCATGTTCGCAAGCAAAATTAGTGCAAGACAGAAATGTATAGTTCATTTTAAGTTTGAGTTGGGATTTTGGAGTTTACACTAGTGGGGTTCCAATAGTTAAACCAGGCACAGACCAACAACCAAACGAGCAAGATGGGCCGAATGGCCTCCTCTTATTTGTAAACTTTCTTATGTTCTTATGTTCTGAACTACTATTTGAAAATAATTAAATACATATCACAGAAAGTAAATATTATTTGAAAATAATTAAATGCAAATTGTAAATAACTGAAAATAATTAATTATAGATTGCAGAAATAAACTATTTGAAAATAATTAAATACAGATTGCAGAAAGTAACTATTATTTGAAAATATTTAAATATGGGTAAAATAGCTGAAATACTTTAAACTCTTCATAAACATGTAACTGTAACATACAGCAGCCTAATTATTATCCAGCTTTCTAAGCAGATTAAGCCTTGTCCTTGTTAACCACTCAAATACAGTATTCCATAGCTGCTGTGAATTCTGTATCCCATCACATTGTAATTAAAACACACACACATTTCGGGATGATGTCATCTGGTTTGTGTAGAGACTGTTCTCCGAGTTATGTGTGCAATTTTTTTTAGACCCTGGGGTCCCCCAATACTGTATATAGGAGGGTACAGTATTCCATAACGTAACTTTCAGGGAGAACTGTAGTGGCCCTCAGGTTGTTGAATAACACATTTTTCATGCCTTACTCTTTTGAAAACACTGACCACAATACATAATAGTAATAAAAACAACGATTACCAAATGTAAAGAAAACCAAAAGTGTTCTCATGGGTTTTAAACAACCATAGACATTTTCCAATAAGTTGTATTAAAAAAGGACACCAGTTCTAAGATGCTACCACAAAAAACACCAAATCCTGGTATTGAAACACACATTCTGATATATGATAATGCAGTTTTTAGCCTTGGTTTGTTTAGATTGCTTGCTTTTTGTTTTTGATTACACTGAAAGGCAGGGCCCAGTGACGCAAAAAATGGCGACCTAGGTGAAAACTTGCAAGTGTGATATTTAAATGTTAATATCTTTTTCCTTTAACCACCAGCATCAACTCAGTAGTTTATTTTTCCATGCATTTGCAACAGTAAACCAATGAATGTTCCACATATTTTGGCTGATATTGTGGATCAATGCAAGCCAAATGAAACCAGAGGCTCCAGCCATCACAAGCAATCTGTAAAATAACATTTAAATGATTGTAATTGAAATTAAGCATGAATAGCAAAGTAATTGTCAAGCATGCAAATAAACTAAACTGTTCATTATTATTCTTAAATTAGTCCAAAACATACAAGGAAAGCTAAGTAACAGGGTGTGGTATTATGTCTATTTACAATATACAATTAAAGCATTATGGAATACAATAAAATAAAAATAAAACCTTTCTAAATAAACTTTAAAATTGTTCTCGAACATCTGTGGGTATGACCAGATGTCTATATCTATACAACAAAGCCAACTTTGAAAACATTACCCAGTCCTCCTCTTCATGGGAAGCATTCACTGAAGTTTCCTCTTCACAGATGCGGCACAGGTCAGTTAACCTCTCTGCAAAGTACACAATCTAGATTAGAATGCTGTTTATTTAGCAGGGATATAGGATTAGTTCAACATTAATACATTCATTGATAGGGGTTCTGATTTTAAGGGTTACATTCAAAACTTCCAGTCAAACAATATAACACCAAACTGCGGGGGCCTTTCTCCAGAAATAATATAATAATGGGAAGTTAAGCTTTTTTTTCTTTTTTACTTTAATTACCTTTGGAGCGAGAGAGAGGTATTTACCTAAAACGAAAATTCAATTGTATTGAATTTAGTCTAATTCTTTTACATAAACACAGGAGAATATAAATCCCATAAATTCAGTACCCTTACATCAGAGAACAGTGAAAAAATCCAAAAATGAAAAATATCTGAACCGGAACTTCTAACTGAATGGAGAAAATACATTCCTGGCTTACAAAAGTAGCACCCACCAAACAATATTGCAGCTCATAAGATTTGTTGAGGATGGATTCAAAACAAGTGTCTATATACTGTATAGTATTACTTACTACTAAAGTCAAGTGGTGCAAATCATTGAATTTCAGCAGAATTTTATACTGATCTGAAAAAAGCTTTAAAAAAAGTAGAATATATTTCATAATGTGTATATAAAAGTTATTAGTTAATAAAGTTTAACGGTGGGGCAAATACAACGCTGTCTCATTAATGGTTGTTTTCCATTCCAAATCCCTGTCCTTGCATAACTGTCAATGACACAAGCTTGTCCTGGTCTTTTCTCACTGTGTCTCTTTATTAGTGAGGAGAGATATGCATTAATCACATAAAAACAACAGGAACATGTTAGCTCGTGTGTTAACTGAATGGATATCTCTACAATGTGGACTATAGATGTAGATGTAGACTAGCAAACAATCAGTACCTAATCACAGATTATTGCATGTGACATAAATATTCATTTAAACACCCACATTCATAATAATTTACCTCACTTTCTAATTCGCTTCCTGGCTGCAAATTTTGGATGTCGTTATCAAATATTTGATACTTTCCGATTATGGAAAGCAGTATGTGTCCAGTTAGTCCAGACCAATAATCGCAGATATCTATAAAAATAAATAAATAACAATTGGATAACACATGACTTCTTATGAGAATACAATAACACATATTTTGTATCAACTACTATAAAATATTTAAATTAAAAAGAAAAATAGTTTAAATATGTAATCAGGCTGGAGAATGTGATGTGTGACATTGTGACAGTGTCTGTTGACATACAGAAACTATTACTTTACTTAACCATTACTCATGGGCGATTCATAATGAATAGAAAAATGTGTACAGTAACTATTATATATATATATATATATATATATATATATATATATATATATATATATATATATATATATATATATTCTATTTTATTTTAATTAATATTTAATAATAAATATCTCACTTTGGTCACTTGTTCCAAAAGATTCTGATGTACATTGTTGGGGTGCCTGTTTTGATCCAGATTGCTGTTCTGAGTCCAGAGCTTCTGATCCAGAAATGCTGTGCTGTGTCTAGAGGTTCTGATCCAGACTGCTGGGGTGTATATATATATATATATATATATATATATATATATATATATATATATATATATATATATATATATATATATATATATATTAGGGTGACCATACGTCCCTGTTTTCCCGGATGAGGTACTGTATCCCCGGGCAAATAATGTCCCCGGAACGGTCCCTGGTTCACGAAGCTCGTCCCCGAATAAACTTACTATTAATTTCTCGCATTGGTCTAATGTAATGTAAATGTGTTAGAGAGAAATATCCATGTTTTTATCATTAAATTACATCAAACTGCTTTCTTGATTCATCACTGACATTCGTAGTAACCAATCAGGTTTTGAGTTTAGTTGACAGAAATTCCTACCACTCATTTTCTTTGTATAATCACTGACATTCTACTGTCTGTAGCCTATCGGTCTAGTTTGTTGAGCTGACCCGCTCTTGTTTCATCTGCCAGTAAATCCAGCTTCAGTACACACTGGAGCAAGTGTGAAGTAGTAGATTTAAGAGGACATTATTTAGATTACTTTGTTTTTTTAATAAATGCATTACCGTATAACGTGCTCGGTTTAGATAGCTCGGCTAACTGCATCGCATGAAAAGAAAAAAACAGCTGCATGAAGATTATACGAGAATGGTGAGGGAGTAAATACAAACCCTTATTATAATATATAACATAATATCCTGTTTTTGGCTCGTTGTCCCATTTTTCATAAACACCAGTGTTATGGGCATTAATAAGTGTTCTTGCTAGGTGCGTACGTAAATGTGTTAAACATCAAAATACAAAAACATCAAAATACAAAGATTTAAAAAAAAAAAAAACTTTTTTTCCCCTTCTCTAAATTGACATGACTGAAAACCCATAACAGCATACTGTACAGTAGGATGTCAGTAACATTTGATTTTATATTTTCTATGGTTACCCATATCCCAAAGTTCCTAGTACAGGGGTGTCAAACTCAGTTCCTGGAGGGCCGCAGTGTCTTCTGGCTTTCGTTCCACCGGAGCTCTCAATTACTTAATTGGTCTAATTATTTGATTAACAGGACACATTTAACACTTCTCTTCAAGCCTCACAATGTTTCATAGGTAGTGTACCTTGAATCAAGTGCATTTTTAAAACCATCAACTGTAAAAGACCTTGAAAAATATTAAATATGTCAAATTCAACAAATAATGTCTGACACCCCTGTCCTAGTATGTCCATATGTAACCCTGGCTACGTAGCTTTGGCTTGAAGTCAGCAGGAGAAGTAGGTTCTTGCATATTGCCTGTTTTGTTTAGTTTGGGAAATTTTTAAAATGCCTGCTTTCTTGCCTGCAATTATTGCAGAGTGTGTGTTTGTTTCTGTAGGTTATATGAATATTTGTTTTCTATTTGCAATGAATATGTGCAACTGTTAAAATATAAGCAGCTCGTGATACACTCTGCAGCACACATTTCAGTCTTGGCTACTTTGCTGTGCTCCCATAACTGAGTGTCCCCGGATTTGGTTAACAAAATATGGTCACCCTATTTATATATATATATATATATATATATATATATATATATATATATATATATATATATATATATATATATATAAAATCATCGCTAGAAAGAAAAAATATATATAAAGTGACGCACGCATTCGTGCCTCAAACTAAGTAAACAAAGTGCCCCCCAAGTACATCGCTGTTTCAGTGGGGGAGAATAGAGTGTGCGCATACTCGTATATATCTTACGTTCCAGTTCAGCAATCCTTCGAAAAAAACAAACAACGTGTCTGCGCAGGTGTGAAATCACAGGGGATATAGAATTATATGGGTACACAAATTAGCGGTAGACTGGTTACCGATTCCCAATAGTATAGCGAGGGTTCAGTACAGCATTTTAACAGAGGGACCCTCCTTATAGTGGAGATAGAGCACTGCTGAGCTTGGCCACCTTTAATTTATTAGCTGTATTTTAATGCGTTTTGTTTTGGGACATTTATTGCACTGTGTCAAGACTGAGTGTTTTCTCCCGTACTAGGGATACCATTGCTGGTACCCTAGTGGTGGCCACGTACCACTGCACTACATTGTGTGATTATAAATAAATTTGCGTGCCTGTGCGGCGTGGCAATGTCAAATAACTGTCTCAGTGTCCTTGCCCAGTCAATTCCCACAACCCTAAAAAGAACCATTTCACAGGGCGTTCATCATCCGCCTGAGGTCATAGCTGCACTTTGAGTTATTTATCATGATTCCCAGGCACGGGTGTAGTTCGGGGCTACAAGGTCATGATTGAGTGACTAGATCTGTCATGAAAAACAATTTGAATGGCGCTGAAGACCAGCCTTTTTTATATCATTAAAATCAAATATCTGGAAGTATAGTAATATTGGTTCTTTGGACATTTTCAAATTGGACTGAAATCCAGAACTTTGGATATGCATTTATTATGATACTGTATATATTCTATATGCTGTGTATGAAGGTCATGGTGCCATACTTATTAATTACACCAATACCTGTAATGTGTTATTTACTTCCTTGATAGGGATACCTGGTCATTATTTTTTTGTTGAACTTTTCACTGTGTTGCTATGGTTTTAAAATAAATGTTCTTACTTCCATTTTCACTGCTCCCCTTTATCATTGACTACTACCTTGCCTATCACATCTAAGTATTTATGAGTGAGATGGGATTTCCTGACTTTTGTGGCTTCAAGCTGCACCACTTAATTTAATTGACAATTTTATAGATTCAAGCTGAAACCATAACTCTTTTTTTAACAAAGATTTTTGTAAAGAGTTTTCTGACTTTTTTGTAAACGGTTGTAAAATATTTGTTATAAACTATTAACACAAAGTCCATAAAGTTATACCCTACAGAGTTCTACATTTCTTAATATAATTTAACATACATTTTTTTATGTTACAAACTCATCATTTGAAGTGAATAATCATTACATAGAACAGTAGAAACATCAAAGCAACACAAATAGAAACTACTTTTGACTTTTAAAATAGTTATTCATCATTGCATCAATCAAATTTGTATTGTCTGTAGCAGACAAATTCTATATAATTGTAGTAATTCCATTGAAATATCAACAGTGAATGGGTATGGAAAATCCGCTGCTATATGAAAATGAATGAGAGACGATATCCCCCGTTGACAGGGCTGGCTTGCATTGTAGCGCACAGCATTCTCACACAGCTCCTTGTGTTACGTGTCTTTCTGAGTAGACCTGACGGAAAACTGCCACCTACAACACTTGAATGTACACGCCACAGATATCAACATTAAAATCAAAATAACTTTAAAACTACAAATCCAATCAAATTCTAACCACCGCAGGATATTAAGTCAGCAGACCGCTAGTTACCATGGCATTGAGTACTCCGTGTCTGCTAAAATATGTAATTATAATTCACATTGTACATAGGGAAATTAACACCTTTTGTTTTTTAAAATACTAATCCTATTAACAAACATTCAAAGATTTAAAGAGACACCAACTGCTTATGTTTCAAAGGACATCACTCCACCCCCTACCATTGCTGAGATATTAATGGTTGAAAATCAGACTTTAGCATAGAGACGAAGTGCAGCTATTATAATTTAGTCGCCAAGGAATTTTTTTTTAATACATTTTAACATAAATGTGGGAGTGTGCAGACTTTAACAGTCATTCAACATGTATTGTTTTTATTAGATTTTTTTCGACTCTACTCCACATAAGAACAACAACATAATGTGATGTTCATTGGTCTACAGTTCTGGTACTCCTACTTTCAGAAAAGACAAAAACAATGGATGGACCTATTTTGGTGGCTGTCATAAACAGTAACCAATTAACACTAGAAGAACCGGAGATATATACTGTATATGCTCCATTTTGAGGTTTCTCCTCTTATCAGTACTTTCTGTTTTCTACATGTTACGCACTCCCTAATCCATGTGCATGCATTTCCTTGAATCCCTACTGTATTCAATTTGAGAATTAATCTTTTATGCAGGACTTTGTCAAAAGCTTTCTGGAAATCTAAATAAACCATGTTGTATGCTTTGCAATTATCCATTGTCTGTTGCATCCTCAAAAAAATCAAGCAGGTTAGTTAGACACGATCTCCATTTCCTAAAACCATGCTGACTGTCTCCCAGGATACTGTTACCATATAGGTAATTTTCCATTTTGGATCTTACTATAGTTTCCATAAGTTTACATATAATAGAAGTCAGGCTTATTGATCTGTAGTTACCTGGTTCGGTTTTGTCTCCCTTTTTGTGGATCGGTATTACGTTTGCAATTCTCCAGTTTGTCGGTACAACCCCTGTGTCAAGAGACTGTTGGATGGTCTTGGCTAGTGGTTTGTAAATAACTTCTTTCATTTCTTTGAGTACCATTTGGAGGATCTCATCCAGCCCAGGGGATTTGTTTATTTTAAGAGCTCCTAGTCCTTTTAACATTTCTGTGTCTGTTATGCTAAAGTTATTTAAAACTGGATAGGAACAGGTCAGGTTGTCCGTTCTGTATAACAAAATACAATTGTTTTCTGTGTGGCCGTCAATGTGACTGCTCCCAAGGGTTTTAGGTATAATGTAATATATCTCCTTTATTTCTGCACTCCCGTGTTTCATGCTTTGTGAGGATATTTAATACATACGGACAAAGATACACGAACGCACAGCCCCATATGTGTTACACGACTGGAGAAAATTACATTTTAAAAAGAAAACCACCAAAATGACTAGTGTTAAGCAAATGGACAAAAGTTATTGTTTTTTCCATATTGAACCTTTCTGCTCTGCTCCTGTTGTGAGAGAGGTTGTAAACTGAGGATTGGTTTGGTATTAGTTAACCTATGTGACAACCTTTTTACTATACTGCATCTCATTTTGCGTAGCTGCACATAAAGACCAAACTGTTGTGCACAGATAGTAATATTTAGTTAAATATGTTTCCAGCAGTAATAGGTACAGAGTCAAACCTCCAAATGTATAATCATACTACTCTATTTAAGCAGGGGTGAAACAAGTGTTAGTGTCACCTAATTTTATTCTGCTATTTAAAGTAAAGACAACATAAGGTATTGCTTGGTCCTACCTGGTAAATCTTGCTATATAAAGACAGATGGGAAGGCTATCTGGTAGAGAGAGCCCTTATGGAAAAACATATTTTATTTTTTAATATATGGTAGAAAAGTATGATCCTTATATTTTTTCATATATAGAAATGTGCCCCTTTTTATATATTTAAAATACATGGGATAAAATATATTTTAGTCTGTAAATCCATATATTTATTTTATATGTTGAAAATATATGGTGCACCGTATATTTTCATTAGTCTGTAAACTATATAAAATAAATATATGGATTACAGACTAAAATGTATTTTAAATATATCCCATGTTTTTTAAATATATAAAAAAGGGGCCAATTTCTATATATAAGGATCATACTTTTCTACCATAAAAAAATATGTTAAAAATATATGTTTGTTCCATAAGGGAGGGCTGGCTCATGACTGGTACAGCTTACATTACTGTACACATTGCAGCCTGCAGGTAATAAATACTGTGCATTCCCTGGCTTATGTAATGTGTGTTAATTATATTTATTTGCAAAGTGGTTGAGGCTCATGCATTTTATGTCGTACAAGCAGGAGTAAACATTTGAAACTGTGTGTTTCCATAACACATGAACCTGCTAGATCAAAGACACAGAAATTGTCATGTCATAAATCAATCGGCCTGTGACAGGGTAGCGTCGTGGGCCCAGATGGTATTCGGCAGGCAGAGAGACTCAGAGACAAGGAACTGCAGTTAACGCGCTTCTGCGCTGTTTAATCACAAAAAGAAATCAAAAAGTCAAACAAAACACTGCTCACAGAGCAAAAATAAAACAGTTAAACAAAACAGAACTTTCACAATAAAACAAATCACAAAATAACTGGCGCAAGGGCCAAAACAAAAGGTTTAAACAAAATACAAAAAAGGTAGGCTGGGCATTAGCCTTCACTACACTTCTTTTTTTTTCCAAAAATAAACACAGCACAAACAAACAAACACTCACCCAAAACACCTCCCCCAAACAAAGGATTTTTCCCCTTTTTATAGCATGTGGCTGGAGCCTAATTATCAATGATTCAATTAGCTCCAGCCACATTCTCACATGTATTTTGGCAGGGATAGGAAATTAACCCCATCCCTGCCAGCCACCACCAAATCACCACATAACAATATTATTTACAGGCAGGGCTCTGCCCTGCTACACGGCCCTATTCACAAATCTTTATAAAACATTTTCAAAACTTGACTGCTGTTAAAGAAACCAACTGCAGTCTAGAAGATTTTCATGAATATTAAACTTAATTTTATAAATCAAAACAGCATCATGAGTTAAAGTTTTATTGTTTGTATGGGTCTTTGCGTCGTTTTTTTTTCTGTTTTGTAAACGCTTTGGAATACCACGTGCATGAACTGAGCTGTATAAAATAAAATGATGAGGATGAATGCATGATTTTTTTTTACATATAAAAAAGTTAAAAAATAGAATAAAAAAGGCAATGAAAAGGGCAAATGAAAAGGGCAGATAAATCTAAAATTATATTGCAGTTGCCATAATATCATCACAACGATAGTTAGCAGGTTGTAGATTTGTAGTTTGCACATTATCCAACCAAATCTAGACAGATCTGTTACGAAACAAATGAAGGACCACCTTTTTATTTTGTATCACTCAACCTTGTTCTAACAATTAAACAACCTAGTTGAGAAGCAAACAGTACAGTATATCGCTTCTCAGTTGTCTATAAAATCCTGTTCTGAAAAGGTTTAGAGAGAAAAATCTGCAATCAGCAAAAAGCAGAAAAGAGGGGTAGATTTGATTCAGATGTATATAGCAGCACAAATAATAATTTTATTTTATACAGGGATACAGGAAATATGTAAACTGGAGATGCAAAAACATCCAGAAAAATCCAATCGCCTTGGTAGAAGCCTGTGTTGATTTATGTAATGGGTTGTGTTCAGAGATAACTTCTGGAGTGTTGAAAGAACATACTTTTTCTTTTATGTCAGATAGAAAAATAATAATTATTACTGTGCTGGACTGCCACCACAATGCATCCCACTTAAGAGGCTTCAAAAGCTCAGTTTAAAGTTATTTTGGTGGCTCACTGCTGGGCCAGATTCAATACTATGTACCAGAGGTGAAATGTTATCTCCCTTGTCATGTAATCCCTATAAAAAAGAGTAAGTTGGCAGAGGTAAGCCTACTAAAATAACAATATATAATGTAGATATATGTATTATTTACTGATATGTTAAGAAGTTGCATTTCTGTTCTTTTTTTTGTTTCAGTCTTTACATCCTGACAACTTTTACACTTTTACGTTTAAACTGCAGGGCCAGATTTAAGGGGGGGGGGGGGGGGGGCTGAGCTGCCGAGGGGGCCCATGGTCCTGGGCTGCCAAGCGGGCCCGTAGCCTGGTTAAAATAAATACATAAGTAAAAATTGCTATTTTACAGTTTAAAATCCAATCTACTTGCCCCGTGATCGGGCTAGCTAAACACTTACTGGTCACGCGCACGTTGGAGGATGGGGAGAGTGAGCGAGAGTGAGAGTGAAAGATAGAGCACGAGAGAGAAAAACTAATACAGAAAAAAACTGAAAAACTTAGTGGTGCAGCGAAATGAAAAAAGCAAAAGGCAAAGCAAGCTAGTGAAAAATACCTGCTGGAAAACATTCTGAAACTATCAAATTTCGGTTTTAAATCCTATAAAAATCAAGTAACGACAACAACAAATGAACCTGAACAACTGGTCAACGAGAGTTCTGGCGGCGCTACTGTTCCAAATAACAGGCCTGAAGAATTAGAAAGTAGTACAGAACAAGGAGGATCAGACTTGTGGAATAACATTCTGAAAACATTTCTGGATGATATTCGTGATCTTATAACATCAAAAACAAACCTGCTACACTCATGCAAACGTATCCTTCAGATCTTGACGAATTTCCCATCAGAAATGCACCAGTTTACTAAATTTGTTTTTGGCAAGGACAAGAGAACAGCGTTTGACTACCTTCAGCTTCTCAGTGATTTTCATGTTTCAGAATGTCACCCCTGTTCTGCGCATTTACCTATCCTGTTCTGGAGAACGATCATTCTCGCACATGGGACTCATTAAGAATGAACTGAGTGCAACCATGAACCAGGATCGCCTAAACAGCCTTGCCATCATGTCCACGGAATGTAATATACTCAGAAAACTGGATTTTACTGACATTATTAGAGACTTTGTACAGATGAATTCGAGAAGATTAATTTAAGGTAAGTCTGATTTAATTACTCTGCGATGTAAGGTTTGCTTAGTACAGGGGTGATTAGGAAAATGTAAATAACATTTTAATCCAGTTATTAAAAGTTTTTTTTAAGTCACTAGATGGTGCTGTGTAATGCCAAGTCTTTATAGCTAATTGTTTCATGAATGTATTGCATGTTTGGTATTCATGTTAAAACAATGGAGTGGTAATCTGAATCTCATGTCAGTCTGGGGTCTGTTCTGGTTCCTTGTCCAGGGACCCATGATACCAAAATCCAGCCCTATGTATACCGTACATCTTAATCAAGGAGTTTTGAACATGTCTGTGTTCCCTATTAGGTATGAAATGTAACCATTACCTCATGGGTATTTATCCCTAAATACACTGTACCCTGCATAGATATAAAAAAATACTGCTCGTCAGAGCCTGTGACACAGTTATGTCTGCCTCCGACGGCATAAATAGACTGTACGCACAGATCTCAATGTTATTATTCCTTTCATCCGACCTGAGACGAGAGAGACTATGAACAGATAAGTATCAAAATTACTTATATCTGCTTTTCGCTTGTGTAAATACACTATTTATGCAATTTTATTATTCTGTGCTTATAGTAATTGCTACTTACACATAATGTCTCACTGCCACTTTAGTTCTGCTTGCAGAATGTTAGAGCTAACAGTAGGCTTTCCTCAGTTTTCGTACTTTGGTTAACCAAGAGCATTATAGGTGGGCATCCCTATA
Organism: Acipenser ruthenus; assembly: GCF_902713425.1. Lineage (NCBI taxonomy): Eukaryota > Metazoa > Chordata > Actinopteri > Acipenseriformes > Acipenseridae > Acipenser > Acipenser ruthenus. The sequence goes on along the minus strand of NC_081191.1, from coordinate 57,435,240 downwards.
TCGCTCCCGTGGTAACTGTAGGTCCCAGACCTGCTACCTTTCCCACCGGTACTTTGTACAACAAACGAGGTTACCCTTCCGATTCATTAGCAGTTGCTTTCAAGGGGAGTCCTCAGTGCCTCAGAGTGGAGGCTTCACCCAGAGGTGGCAAGCCTCATTTGGCAACGGTTCGGGAGAGCACAGATAGACCTTTGCCTCCCAGGAATCAACTTCCCCCCTCCAGAAAAGCTCACTGCCCATTCTACCAGGGACATGGCAACTTTGTTGGCTTTATTTCAGGGTACATCTGTCACAGACATTTGCAATGCAACTGTGGTCTACTCCCCATGCTTTTACACGGTTTTATTGATTCAATGTCATAGATCTGAAAAACCCTAGTTTTAGAACAAGAGTGTTAAGGGTGGCTTAAACCCCCCACAGCATAAACATAGAGGTGAGTTCCCCCTCCATTTTTTAGCCCTAGCTACTAGTACTGGGGTTCCTCATGGTAACGCGCAAGGTGGCCTTGGCCGAGCCTTATGGCATTCCAGTTGGTCTGCAGTATTGCCATGCAACAGCTTTGGTATTTCTAACCATGAGGTAATGGTTACATTTCATACTTGATAGGGAACGTTAGGTTATTATCATTATCATAACCCTGGTTCCCTGAAATAGAAATGTAACCATTGACCTTCAAGGTCGTTGCGTCTATGATTGCAGCAATCTTGAAGAAAAAATGATGATGAGATATGTGCGTGCAGTCTACTTATGCCTTTGGGGCGGGCATGACGAGCAGGCTTTATTATATCTATTCAGGTTACAGGGTCTTTAGGGATAAATACCCATGAGGTAATGGTTACATTTTTATTTCAGGGAACCAGGTTTATGATAATAATCTAACATTATGTACCATCTAGTACGGTACAGAACACAGACATCATTTCAATGGAAGTAACATAAAGACTCCTCACAAGAACAGCATGGTCTGATTGCTTTGGTCCCTTATTTCAGTGATCACTTTGTTAATTGAATGTAGAACTGGGAGAAGGTTGTTGACTGCATATGAAATATAACACAATTACAATTTAAAGCATCTAGACCATTTCTTATTATGCATTTAGCTTCTCAATTTCCCTGATATATATTTTAATGTTGGAAGGAAATTAGGAATAGTTACTGTCCCTTTCAAACAGATCAAAATTACAGAAACATTTGGTCACTAATATTACACTATGCTACTATACCCGTATCTTTAATAAATGTAACAATATAACCATTAACAAAATTCAAACAGTTCCTAATATGTTGTCAAGCTTGTTATTAACAGTTACTCAATAGTCAAAATGAGCAACATGTGGTCTATTGTCAGGGTTCGTACGGGTGCTTGAAAAACTGGAAAGTCCTGGAAAATGGTTTTATCAAAATCCAGTCCTGGAATATCCTCGAAAACTGGTGTTTTATTATAGGGTTATGGAAAGTCATGGAATTAAGAAAATAGGAACTTGTTTTATTTACTTGAGCCACATTCCACATTTCTGGCCCCCACAAATATATCGGATATGACCTTACGTGATTTCGCACTGTTCGTGTTTTTCGATTGGCTCACCGCCTTGTCACTCAAGTGTATTCTCGTGTGAGTTGTGCTCAACAGAGCTAGCGGGAGAACTTATAACGGTTTAGTAGGCTAAACTGAATAGCTGTGTGTAGTTTTTGAGTGCCATCGTCAAAATGCAGTAAATAATGCCTGGAAAGTGCCATTTTAATCAAGCATGGCTTGAAAACAAGATCTACAGTGACTGGCTGCAGAAAGACAAAAGTGATTAACATAAAGCACGAAGTCGGTATTGTATGAAAAGCTTTGATATCTGCAACATGGGCGAATCAGCGCTAAAAAGCCACATGTGAGGGCAAAAACATTGTGATCTAAAAGCCAGCAAAAGGGTAGTGCAGTGAACATTAAAGATTACTTTGGCTCATCAGTAAAATTGCTTAATGTAGCCACATCCTCAAGTAACAGTAGCAGTAGGCCTTCTACTAGTACTTCAGGTTTGAGTGCCTCTAGGACAGTGTCGTCTCTTCTAACCAAAGCAGATATCTTAAAGTCTGAAATATTATGGGCTATGAACGTTACCAAAAACCACTACTCTTACAAATCATGTGAAGGATCTAATAGTCTGTTTCAACAAATGTTCCCAGACAGTGAAACTGCTAAATCTTTTTCTTGTGGAGAACAGAAATGTGCTTACCTTTGTTGTTATAGTATTGCTTCCTATTTCAGGTCAATGTTACTGGAGCAAATCGGCAAAGCAGATCATGTTGTCTTGTTATTTGATGAGAGCCTGAATCATAAGTGTCAATCCAAGCAAATTGATGTACATATTCACCTGTGGGAAAATGGCAAAGTAGTCACACAATGTTATGGGTTCCAATTTTTAGGCCACGCCGATGACAACATAATGCTCGAGAAGTTTAGTGAGAGTGTTGAAAACGTAAATCTACGCAACCTCCTTCAGTTGTCGATGGATGGTCCAAATTTAAACTGGACGTTTTTTTGATTTGCTTCAAAATAAATAAAAAACCGACTCCGATACAGCGTTGTTCAACATTGGGAGCTGTGGTCTGCATATTGTTAATGGAGCTTTTAGGGATGGTTTTCATGCGTGTAATTGGGAAATTACCAAACTTCTATCCAGTCTGTATTGGATGTTCAAGGATACCCCAGCTCGGAGGGAAGACTATACCACAGTCACAGGTAGTGAAAGATTTCCTTTGAAATTTTGTCAGCATAGGTGTCTAGAAAATGTTCCAGTTGCAGAGAGAGCACTTGAAGTTTGGCCAAATGTCATTAAGTATGTCATTATTATTATTATTATTATTTTGTTTATTTAGCAGACACCTTTATCCAAGGTGACTTATAGAGACTAGGGTGTGTAAACTGTGCATCAGCTGCAGAGTCACTTACAACTACATCTCAACAAAAAAAGACAGAGCACAAGGAAGTTAAGTGACTTGCTCAGGGTCACACAATGAGTCAGTGGCTGAGGTGGGATTTGAACCGTGGACCTCCTGGTTACAAGCCCTTTTCTTTTAACCACTGGACCACACAGCCTCTCTAACATAAAATCCATTGAGGGATGTGACAGTCTGGCTCGCAGTGGTGAAGTGGATGACGTCATGGACCAGGAAGTAACTGACACCAAAACAGTGGATGGGCGGGTGAAGCTGAATGCTCATGCACTCAGCGTATTTAATAAACAAAACAAAAACAAGATTTAAACAAAACAACAAAACAAAAGGGCACGAGGGCCAAACGAATGAACAAACAAACAAGTAAGTGATGTGCTGGGTAATCCAGCACGTTTTAGCAATTGTTTTTTTAAATGTTACTCGCTCTCTCCGCTCCCCGTACTCTCCTCTGTACACCCAACCTCAAGTGCAAAGAGCTGCAGGTTTATATACTCTGGCCGAGGGATTAACTAGTAGTTAATTATCTTATTATCCCTCGGCCAGAGTCTGCACGCGTTTGGTAAGGATGCATGACTGTCAGCTAGTTAAATAATCAGTAGCTGATCAGCCATGCATCCTCACGGGGTTTTTAAATATAATAATAAAAAGACGCGGCGCTTTTACCCGCACCACAAACAAAAATACAAATAATAATACATAGGAGCGGGACACTCCGCCACACATGCCCCCCCCTTGTGCGCAGCACACATGGCCTTTTCGGCCACCTCCCCCCTCAGTCTCAATGTCCTGGAAGAGGGGGAAGCAAGTTGCTTCTGGGGGGTGGCCATGGTGGAATTTCTGGCACCCCCCAATTCTTCGTGGCCGGCAGCTCCCTCTTCCGGGGCTCCCTCCACACTCTATCCTGCCGCGAAAGTGCGGCTGGGGGAGCTGGTCTCCTGACCTTCCCCCCCTTCTTCAAGGCCGGCAGTTCCCCTCCGTGGGGCTCTGACCACACAATCTCCTGCCGCGAAAGTGCGGCTGGGGAAGCTGGTCTCCTGACCTCCCCCCCCTTCTTCAAGGCCGGCAGTTCCCCTCCGTGGGGCTCCGACCACATGATCTCCGGCCGCGAAAGTGCGGCTGGGGGAGCTGGTCTCCTGACCTCCCCCCCTTTCTTCATGGCCGGCAGCTCCCCTCCGTGGGGCTCCGACCACATGATCTCCGGCCGCGAAAGTGCGGCTGGGGGAGCTGGTCTCCGGACCTCTCCCCCTTTCTTCATGGCCGTCCGTTCCCCTCCGTAGGGCTCCGGCCATAGTGTAGTGACCCCAGACGAAGCAGGATCCCTGGTGACCCCAGGCGAAGCAGGATCCCTGGCGACCCCAGGCGACGGCAGCGGACCCTCGGGAGGCGACGGCAGCGGCAGCGGACCCTCGGGAGGCGACGGCAGCGGCAGCGGACCCTTGGGAGGCGACGGCAGCGGACCCTCGGGAGGCGACGGCAGCGGACCCTCGGGAGGCGACGGCAGCGGACCCTCGGGAGGCGACGGCAGCGGCAGCAGTGGACCCTCGGGAGGCGACGGCAGCAGCGGCAGCGGACCCTCGGGAGGTGAACTCGGGAGGGGAGCCCCTGGCCATGGAGGCGGCAGCGGGAGCTCCACTTCTCCCTCGTTCCCTGTAGCTGGTGGCTCTCCAGGCGATGTGGAGCAACAGGCAGCCCCAGGTGATGCGGAGCAACAGGCAGCCCCAGGTGGTGCGAGGCAGGGCAGGAGCAGTCCTTCCCATGACGGTGGATGTGGAACCAGCAGGTATTCACCCTCTGCTGGTGGAGGTGGGAGGGGAAAGCAGTCCTCCCACGGCGGCTGAGGCGGAACCAGCAGGTATTCACCCTCTCCTGGTGGAAGTGGGAGGGGAAAGCAGTCCTCCCACGGCGGCTGAGGCGGAACCAGCAGGTATTCACCCTCTGCTGGTGGAGGTGGGAGTGGCAAGCAGTTCTCCCACGGCGGCTGAGGCGGAACCAGCAGGTATTCACCCTCTGCTGGTGGAGGTGGGAGTGGCAAACAGTTCTCCCACGGCGGCTGAGGCGGAACCAGCAGGTATTCACCCTCTGCTGGTGGAGGTGGGAGGTGCAAGCAGTCCTCCCACGGCTGTGGAGGCGGAACCAGCAGGCATTCACCCTCTGCTGGTGGAGGTGGCGGAGGCAGAGGCAGCTCTTGCTGCTCTGCTCCTGGTGGTGGTGGTGGAGACAGAGGCAGCTCCTGCTGCTCTGCTCCTGGTGGTGGTGGTGGAGACAGAGGCAGCTCCTGCTGCTCTGCTCCTGACGGTGGTGGAGACAGAGGCAGCTCCTGCTGCTCTGCTCCTGATGGTGGAGACAGTGGCGAGGGCTCCTCACCCTGTAACGCTGGAGACGGCAGCCATGGCTCCTCTCCCTCGGGCGCTGGAGATGGCAGCAATGGCTCCTCTCCCTCTGGTGCTGGAGAAGGCAGCGATGACTCTTCTCCCTCTGGCGCTGGAGAAGGCAGCGATGGCTCCTCTCCCTCTGGCGCTGGAGACGGCAGCAATGGCTCCTCTCCCTCTGGCGCTGGAGACGGCAGCAATGGCTCCTCTCCCTCTCCGCAACCTCCGGGAGGGACACTGGGCAGTGTTGCTTTTCCCAGGCTTCCCATCGCTCTCCATCTCTGGCCCACAGGAGGTTGATCACATCGGGGAGGGCCTCTTCAGCATTCCTCCCAGGCTCCACCAGCCAGCCCCAGATTCCCTCAGAGGAGAGTGAACTCCTCTTAGCCAACGGGCCCTCTCCCCCTGACGCCGGACGCTCAGGCTCCTCCATCTCCTGCCATGGAGGGGGTTGGTCTGGTGCCACGTGCCCGACCTCACCAACTGCGAAGCACCACTCCTCACCCTTCAGGCAGGTGAGGCAGACGTCCAGTGTGGCAAGGTAAGGCCGCTGTTGCTGCGCCTCCTGCTGCTGTTGTTGCTGCTGCTGCTTTCTCCTCCGGCTACTTTTTCCCACTTTTTATTTATTTATTTATTTTTATTTATTTTTTTTTCCAAAAAAACCCCACAAAAATACTTTTTGAAACAAACAAAAAAAAAAACGTCCTTATCCTTTCCTGGTCCGGCTGTTGGAGGCGTTGTTTGTCCCACCTCGGACACCATATGTGACAGTCTGGCTCGCAGTGGTGAAGTGGATGACGTCACGGACCAGGAAGTAACTGACACCAAAACAGTGGATGGGCGGGTGAAGCTGAATGCTCGTGCACTCAGCGTATTTAATAAACAAAACAAAAACAAGATTTAAACAAAACAAAAGGGCACGAGGGCCAAACGAATGAACAAACAAACAAGTAAGTGATGTGCTGGGTAATCCAGCACGTTTTAGCAATTGTTTTTTTAAATGTTACTCACTCTCCCCGTACTCTCCTCTGTACACCCAACCTCAAGTGCAAAGAGCTGCAGGTTTATATACTCTGGCCGAGGGATTAACTAGTAGTTAATTATCTTATTATCCCTCAGCCAGAGTCTGCACGCGTTTGGTAAGGATGCATGACTGTCAGCTAGTTAAATAATCAGTAGCTGATCAGCCATGCATCCTCACGGGGTTTTTAAATATAATAATAAAAAGACGCGGCGCTTTTACCCGTGCCGCAAACAAAAATACAAGGGAATATCAAAAAAAAAAAAAAACATGCATTCCCAAAGCCATGATGCAAGCCCACTGTCTTTCCAACATCATGCTTTAAAAGACGGCTAATTGTTTTTGCCTAATTGTTCGTCTTCCTTTCACGTTCTGCCCGTCTCTGCCCCTCTTGTCCCGCCGGCGGAACACGGAACTGCACGTAAATATTATATTTCATAACTCATTTTTAATATTATTACAAAAGCAAAAGAGAAAAAAGCTGACTCGATATCAAAATCGTTGTTTTCCTACCGTCAAACAGCGAAGGAATTTTTCGAATCCGTCATTTCACCGCTGAGATATCCCATTCGCAATGTGTCTAGTAACCCCATGCATTCAAAACAAAAGCAATCGACTAGCTTGCGTTTTGCTGCTGTGGTCTTACAACCTTCATGACGATGAAATCTCCCTGATCACGTTGTAGGGGAGGTCACAAGCTTTCCATTCATGCCTTTACTGTGTTTGTAACCCAATCCATCACAGAGTAATCGATGTGCAAACAAACACGCCCACCTCTTGAATGAGATAAGGGAAAAAAAATAAAAAAATAAAAAAAAACCTTTCAAAGGCAAATGCATGTTGCAATGGCTAGCCTGTGAGGTGCCAGAAGATAACATCCCTTTTAGAACTTAGTATATCAATTGACATAAAGATTTACACAATGTATATTTTTGGAGAGGTTTGGGGACCCTTGGGCTTAGCTTTGTAAAAACTCCTGTAGAATTTGATCCCTTTGTTCAAACAGTTCCAATCTGGCTCTTTTCATGTGCTACAAGTTGAAAAAATGACTATAGAACATAAAAAAATGAAAAGCGTTTGTTGTTTTTTTATGTATTTTTTCTGGATATCTCCTTCCAGTGTGGTACTGAGTAAGACTTTTATCACACCTGAGGTTTTATTCTTGATGCCCAAAGGGTTACCTTGAATTCAAGCCCTGAACCATGCCTGTGCTGTCTATACTTTGGAAGATATTGTGATTTATTTAAGGGCACAGCCTCCCAGGCGGAAATTGTCTGTGAGGGGCTGGGGTTTTGAGAGGTTAATAATGATTGAAAACCAAAACAAAATTATGTACAGGCAAAACGTGCTGTATTACATAACAGCGGATCCATTTCTAACAGATGTGACAGCGGTCATCATGGAAATCAGTTCAGAACCTGAACACTGTCGATTTAAACATACATGAATGTGGACAGGTATATCGCAACTGTATGTACTGTATGGGTTGTCCTAAACCCATCCGGAGGCACCCAGAGATGCCCGGAGGCACCCGGAGATGCCTGGTGAAGTGCACAGAGACACCCGGAGATGCCCGGAGGCACACGGAGACATCTGGGGAAGCACCCAGAGAAGGCTGGGGGAGCCCAGGGAAGTGCCCGGAGACTCCCGGAAAGCCCGGGGGAGCCCGGAGGCGCTCAGAGATGTTCGAGGAAGCGCCCGGAGGTGCCCAGGGAAGTGCACAGAGACACCCGGGGGTGCCCGGAGACTCCCGGAGACGCCCAGGGAAGCCCAGAGGCGCCCGGAGCCTATTATTATTATTATTATTATTATTATTATTATTATTATTATTATTACTAATGAAGAGACATTCAGGAGGACATATAGATGTTTCGGACTCCTGTAAGTGGATTGTTCATTCCCTGGGCTTGCAACGTATCCAGATGACTTTTAATAAATCAAGAAACTCACACAGACTCATTCGATTTTAAGTTTTAACGAATCAGACTAGTATTAGTGCCCCTTTGGTTTATTAAATGCTTAAAAAATGATTGAGTAGTTACAGACTACGTCAAATCCCAGCTGACAGGCAATCTGGGAAGTCCAGTGCCTTAACAGGTATAACAGCATTAATACTTCAATACATTTATGGTTATAACAAGTTTTGCCCTTAAGCTATTCATGCATAAAGCTAAAAACACCCACCACTAAATTCTACCACATCTAATATATATCACTCTCCACAACTGAAACTTAAATTCTATACCTTATACCAATGCATAAATATAAAAGAGATATAGATTCAAAATAGTTCTTACCTTCCAAAATATATATGGAAGTGTAGAATATAATGTAAGGACAGAAACTGTCTTCAAAGACAAAGACTTCTAAATACGACACAAACAGCAATCAGGTCGATCAGAGATCTTCAGAGCATGGATCACATCAGCTTGTAGTTAACAAGTTGAGTGACACTTGACTAGGATTTTACCTCAGTTTTTATATTTAGAGTTTTTACTTCACGTCAGAAGTCATAATTATATCTTAAACATTAATATACCTTGACAGCTCATTGCCTTCAAGTGAATAACATTTTCAAAACACCCTGTAACTCCTTCTATAACATTAATTAGTCATAATCTCCTAGTCCACCTCTCCTACTCTAAAATATGTAAATTGAACTTTTGAACTGATGTTATTCTTTTTTGGTACAAGGAATTCCTGAACACAGCATGAAAGTGAATACAGTGCAAGTATATAAATATGTCCTCCTTAGTAGGTTGGCTTTATTACATGTATAGCTGTGGTTTAACAATTAACTAAAACATATTGCATAGAGGCTGGTAGAAGGTTCATATCAAACTTCTAAATCTGCAGTTATATACCAAATTATTTTCACTTAAATCCAGTTTATCAAAAACATAGTCAAAATATAACACTTCCATTTTAGCTATTCAATGCTTTAAACTAAACTTGACCTCTCTCTGTTTTTACAAAAATCCTGTTCAGGCAAAAAAGAAAACCCTGAATGCAAGTCATATTTAACCCTTAATGAAAAAAACCACCAACATTAACAGTTAAATTACTTTTTAATTTCTAGGTGCCACCAGGGAACACTGTATTACTGTACATTAAAGCATCAGAGTACATCACCTACTATAGTTATTTACAAATTGCTAACTAAGATCATGCAACAGTCTCTTGACACAGGGGTTGTACCGACAGACTGGAAAATTGCAAATGTAATACCGATCCACAAAAAGGGAGACAAAACCAAACCAGGTAACTACAGACCAATAAGCCTGACTTCTATTATATGTAAACTTATGGAAACTATAGTAAGATCCAAAATGGAAAATTACCTATATGGTAACAGTATCCTGGGAGACAGTCAGCATCAGATTATCTGCTTTTAGGGAAGGGAGATCATGTCTAACTAACCTGCTTGAATTTTTTGAGGATGCAACATCGACAATGGGAAATTGCAAAGCATACAACATAGTTTATTTAGATTTCCAGAAAGCTTTTGACAAAGTCCCACATAAAAAATTAATTCTCAAACTGAACGCAGTAGGGATTCAAGGAAATGCATGCACATGGATTAGGGAGTGGTTAACATGTAGAAAATAGAAAGTACTGATTAGAGGAGAAACCTCAAAATGGAGCGAGGTAACCAGTGGAGTAACACAGGGATCAGTATTAGGTCCTCTGCTATTCCTAATCTACATGAATGATTTATATTCTGGTATAGTAAGCAAACTTGTTAAATTTGCAGACGACACAAAAATAGGAGGCGTGGCAAACACTGTTGCAGCAGCAAAGGTCATTCAAAATGATCTAGACAGCATTCAAAACTGGGCAGACACATAGCAAATGACACTTAATAGAGAAAAGTGTAAAGTACTGCGTGCAGTCAATACAAATGTGGATTATAAATATCATATGGGAGATACTGAAATTGAAGAAGGAATCCATGGAAAACTTTCTTGTGTTCTTATGTTCTTATTTTACAAATGGAAATGGGAAAATAAACTATGTACAGAGTACAGTAGAGTACTTTCAGTATTGAACAACAGTCATTGCAGTTTATGGTAGCTGGGAAAGGGTAAATTACCTTGAACTTTACTTCAGTCTGCTTTATTGTCCTCGTTTGTTTCATTTGGCCAACGTGACTCTGTCACGTTCGCAAGCAAAATTAGTGCAAGACAGAAATGTATAGTTCATTTTAAGTTTGAGTTAGGATTTTGGAGTTTACACTAGTGAAGTTCCTGTAGTTAAACCAGGCACAGACCACAATAACAGTGAGTGAGTAAGTAAGAGAATCAGAGAGTGATGGAGAATCCGCCATTAAGCAATACATACCTTAGCGTTCCTGTTTCTTGTGCTCTTTCAGATAGAGAAAGAAAGATATATAAATAAATGATTGTTCATTTTGAAGCCGGACCCGCGTTGATCATTTTAACAAGTACTATACTGGTAATATTATAGTATTGCATAGCCTGTCGATTCATCTCCATCTTCTGACACATCTCAGATGCCACAGTTTCTCTTTTCTTCAGCAAACAAAATTACTTTTCTTTTAAAAGCTGCATTAAATAGTGTTCATGAAGTTCGCTGTGGAGTCATTTTAATATACCGGTACTGTACCGAGAGTAATATCTGTAGTGGGCAGTACTGTGTACAGTTGGTCTTGTTCAAGTGCACCAGAATAATTGACATGCGCAAATGTAAATTGGTACCCTAACTAAAAACCTTGAATCCAAGTCGCTCCCCCCAAATTTGAACTTTTATTTTGGCCACAAAAGTGCGACTTAATTCGAGTAAATACGGTAAGTACATTCTCTTTGGGAGATCCTACTATATGCCTGACACAGACTGGTACCATTAAGTTTTGACTGAAGTTTTTACTTTAAGTTCGTTTCTGCACTATATTCTCTTAGTTTCAAACTCTTACAGTTCTTCTGGTAAAATAAAACATTTACATTTATATTCTGTTTGAATTATTCTAGAATACCTGTGTTTAGCTCAAAGACTACTTTCAGATCAAGCTTACTTCTCTAAATAAGAGACTTGACTGTGAATATTTGAGTTAATTAAATGAGATTCTTGTTTCTGCCTTTCTCCTCAAGGTAATATACCTTGGCATCGGTAGCTCAGACAAGTACAAGTACAAGCTTAGCTCATTTCATAGGTGTTTTTTGTTCAGCGTGACCCTAACCCAGCTCCTTTTTTACTCACTTACAAAGATCCAAAATTTTTTTACTGTTATAACAGAATAAGCAGGAATATAGAATCATTTAACATAACTATAGGTTAATACAGAGCATATTATAACTTTTTTGTATGAACAGTGTGTTTTAACAATTTGGTTAGTATTTCTGCTGGCTTTATATTCATTAAAACACAGTGCAGTTATTACAACATTTTAACACACATGCAGTTTCACAAATGCTCAATTTGCATCCCAAATATCAGCCTGCTTCAAGTCGCTGTCACAGTCTTGGGTCCGTTTCTGCTCTCAAAGAGTTTGTCAAAGCCACCACAGGTGTGTCTTTAAAAGGCTGATACCTGCAAAAACTTAAATCTTGTTAGCTGGGCTTCCATCTCTACATTCTCATTTCCATCATCAGTGGGCAAACTTCAAATAAATTATACTGTTTCTATCAAAGAGACATCTATCTCTGCCGCATACACCTTTCACTCAAAAAAGGTGATTGCACCTTGTACAAGGGAAGACAGGTTTTATGTTCGTTCGTGACAAGTTGGTAAAACGCCTGATCCTCTGATATGTATGTATGTTTGGGAGGGGAGCCGTGGGACCTGGCTATGTAAGGTCTCAACTAATGGAAGTCGACTCACTTCTTCTACGCTCCCAACCGCAGTTGCAAACTATCCAGCGTTACAAGTTGTAACTACTTTGTGTTAATGCTGTTTATGGATGATTTGACAGTTTTGTGAAGTAGTGGATAGGGCTCTGGACTCTTGACCGGAGGGTTGTGGGTTCAATCCCCAGTGGGGGACACTGCTGTTGTACCCTTGAGCAAGGTACTTTACCTAGATTGCTCCAGTAATAACCCAACTGTATAAATGGGTAATTGTATGTAAAAATAATGTGATATCTGTAAAATGTGAAATAATGTGATATGTTGTAACAATTGTAAGTCGCCCTGGATAAGGGCGTCTGCTAAGAAATAAATAATAATAATTATAAGCAACCGATATTGTCTTGTCACCACCACTATAGTTTTAGTTATCGTGTTTTGACTGTGTGAAACGCTTGTGCATCGTGCCATGACGTTGTTTTTTGGTCCTTGAAATTAGAATGTGCGAGGACATGAAAAGCAATTGAAAGTCCTTGATTTCAGTTGGGGAAATAGCGTACGAACCCTGATTGTCAATATTTGTATTGTAAATTAAAATAGTAACATATTTGGTTAAGCCCAGACTTACTTTCTGTGTCTTGAGCTTTTGTAGGTTTAATGTCACATGATTCTTAACTAAGATCAAATGCTTAACATCTATTGTTACTTAGAGCTGTCTGGGGTTTGGAAAACTTTCTGCAGTTCTGAACCCCTAATAGTACCTATACAGAGGTTTGCTGAGGACTACATATGTTACTCATGTCACAATTTATATGTAGCAGTTCTTATGAAAATTGCTATTACATGGTTTTACTGGGTTCAGGTTGGTCTTAAATTTCCATGCACAAGTGAGTATGAAGCCAAAGGACGTAACTGTAGATGGTTTCAAGTATTGCAGAAGATTCAACTTGTGCCAGTTGAAATAATTATTGATATATTAAAAAAAAACATGATGTATCATTCTCCTTCTACTATTTCATCAGTTTCTTTTAAAGCTTTACTTAATTCTCGAGTCAGCAATATGTGTAAAAAGTTGCTATACAGCTGCCAATCATAGGGGCTAAATGTTATTTGTGATTTATGATGCCTTCTTCCTTGTTGTAAACAATGAAAAACGCAGAACAAAGTGTAGTAAAGCATGGTGAAAGCATGGCAGCTCACATACAAGTTTGGTGATTCACTGGGGACTCAATAGTGGGAAACTGCATAGAATGAAAGACATGGTAAAAGTAAGGTTAATTACAACAGTATGCAAATATACCATGATAAACTTTTATAAGGGCTATGGTAAAACATGTTTGTAAATAATGACATTCATCATAAGACATTTCTGGACTTCTGAAAATTTTTGATGCCAGTTCATGCATGCTTACTGTAGGGAATGGTTTTCAAAGTGAGGTAATTCTAGAAATGACTAAGATAAAGACAATAGCTCTACCCAGAATTGATTGTAAATATCTATCTATCTATCTATCTATCTATCTATCTATCTATCTATCTATCTATCTATCATAACTTTGAATCAACAAAGTTCTTTTAAAATGTTTCAAAGCACCAAGATTGTGTTGCAAACACTATGTCCCCATTTTATTGACAGACTGCCAGAATGGTTTAGCACTTAAACCATCTCAAATATCATGCAGCCTTCACCCTGTCAATTTCAGAGTGGGCTCAAATAGCCTTGTCCATTACATTGCTGACGTAATGGAATGGTCTGCATTTGGGGGGAGGGGTTGGGGAGCAGCTTATATGATTCCTAATGCCCACTCAGGGCTAGAGAGGTAAGGAACATTCATATGGAAAACAGGGAAAGGGTCTAAGTAGCCTGGATGGATATATGACAATATATTAATTGTTCCAAAATATAGAGATGGATTATGCTGCATGGTTACACCTACATTTGTTGACTACTTGGATGTTATGTGCACAAAGAAGCAGTTTTCTTTGTTTTGTGAAAATACACCATAATTTGATGTAGACCTGAAGAAAGATTTCCCATGCAACCACCTCTTTTGAAGAAACGGAAAAAGGAGAATTGCTTAACATTCCTTTTTGGAAAATCGAGCAATTGTTTTGCTCATCAGTTTTTATTTCCAAAACTCACCACCTGAGGACTTTGTGAACTTTGTTGACGGCAAGCAGATCTTAAATAAAGGATATGAGTACTCAGGTGAAGCAGAATTCCACTTTGGTCCACTCAATGGCAAAGGTCTATGACACAAAACCCATGAAGAACCAAGGGCCCAACACCACCACTGGCACCACACACAGGCTGGCTGTGGTGTCAAGCAAAAACTCTGTGGACAGCTCCAACCTAATGGATATCAAGATCGACTCTTTGAGTCGCAAAGTGGACAAACTCATCACCATTCAAGAAAAGGTTCTCCATAAGCTGGACAGCATGTCGGAGGATATTGTTGAAATCGAAAATGATGTTGAGATATTGAAGGTGGACAAAGAAGAAACCATCCAAGCTAGTAGCAAGCCCCAGGAGGTGGAAACTTCCAAGGAGATTAAAGAAATATGTGTAGAAATGACAAATATGCTGGCCACCGTGAACCGCAGAACTGAGCATGAGGCAAGAAGATTGGATGGGATGGAGAAAATAGTTCTTGGCATCCAGCAGGTCATAAGCTTCATCGGAGAAACTGTTAAGAATTCCAGAATTCTCGAGCTCATTCTTAAAGGCCAGGTTTTTCCAAACTGGAGTCCCGTCAATGAGGAAAGTGTGGAAAACGAAAAGAATAAACAAATAAGTGCCAAGAAACATGCGTCCTCTGACAAAAGTGCGACCGTGAGTAAGAAAACCGAAAAGGTCAGTTATACACTTCATGCATAAAAATATAGCAGAGGAGTTTAGATGTGAGATTGCTTGTTGGATGTAGATTATTCTTTTTATTCCTAGAAGCCAACGTGGCCTACTGAATAATCTTAATTTAAGATTTAAGATACAATAACTCAAACCCAGGGTCAGTAATGTTTATCAAATGTAATGCCATTTACACTAATGGATAGACACTATTTTAATATGAGCTAGCAGTGCCCAGGCACCCAGTACTGGGTTTCAGAACTCTTTTTTTATTTAAGTCCATGTGTCATTTAATTCCTTTCTATAGTGGCTGGCTAGCACAATAAACAGTTAAAATAGTCAGAGAACAACTGTACAAAAACATGTACAATATACACTGTGGCAATTTCAACATATTTTTTTGAGATTTAAAATCCCATTCCTACTCATCATTAGCACATTTATCCTAACCATTCATGAAGTTTTCATTTAAATTACAGTTGGAGACCCCTATCATTTCTCACTGGGCAGTCCATTTTCACTTAATACATTATGTGCATAGCTGGTTTAGTAGAATTGGGGGACAGGGGATTTCCACAAAGTAAATACTTGTCTAGTATGTTCCACAGTTAAATCTGCTTTAAATTGGTTAAATAAGTGGTTCCTTCCCTAAAGCTGCCTGGACAACTCCCAAAAAGTAACCAATTATCAATTTACAGTAATGTAACACCAGTGTGATCAATTCATAGAAGATTAGCGGAAACTAGGAAAACTAATTTAATGATAATTCGTTTGGTAATTTCTGCCAAGACAGACATGTGTGCTACATCTTCATCAGTAAAACTATCTAAATGATATGCACTGAAACAACCTGGCAGATATCGCTTATAGCATGACAGCTTATCGCAGGAGTTTTCAATCTTCTGTCTGGAGGTTTCAGCTCAAGTACAATTTATAATTTTCACTCTAGTGAATAGTATCACAGTTGCAATAAAAGGCAGAACATTCTGATTAACAAATTTCTTTTTCCCCCATTTATTTAATATATAATTTATGTCACAATAGTTTGGGACTGACATACTGCATGTTTAGGACAGAATACCAAACAGTAGGCTTAATTCCTAAAACTATTAATTACATGTCTGGCTGCACAGAATTAAAAAAGACAGTATTTGGGAATCTCTTATTCTCGTATTTTCTTTCTAGTCAGCAAAGTTATTATAAATAATACAAAATAATCTGCACTGTAAATGTTTATCATGTTACCATGTACTTCCCATCTCAGCATAGTTATGTGTGCCATTTAACATGTTTACAATATCAAAAACATCATCCTCAAGATAAAACTATAACTACTAATATTGATAAACCTTTTTATAAAGCAAACAAAGGGATCCAAAGTGATTCGATATAACTTTGTCGCTTTTCACTTTCTGTAGTCTTATGTTTTCTTCCTTTGATTTTCTTTTGCAAGGAAGAAATGTATCCGTTTAAACCAGCCGCTATTGCTGTTACTAAAAATGCAGCTTCGCCTAATAAATAAAACGAAAACCGTCAAAATATGAGTATTGTCATTATTATTTATGTTTACCGGAGCATTTATACTTCTAAAGAAATGCCAAAATGTTTTGCTACACAGATTATTATTCAATTATATGACAAGTTGAAAAAAGTTAATGAGCGCTCTCCCTAAGCAGAATCACCAGACCCCTGCTTCACCCAGCCATATCAGAGTGGAAATTGTTAGGTTATTATCATAACCCTGGTTTCCCGAAATAGAAATGTAACCATTACCGAATGGGTATTAACCTCTTTCAGACCTGAAACCTGAATAAAATATATTAAAGCTGCTTGCAGAGCCTCTGTGACGCAGTCATGCCTGCCCCTGAGGGCATAAAAGGACAGCATGCACAGAGCTCAGCGTAATCATGGACACAACGACCTTGAAGGTTAATGGTTACATTTGTAAAATGATAATAACCTAATGTTCCCTTTCAAGTACGATGTAACCACTACTATATGGGTAAGCATACCCAAGCCGTCGTAAGGGCAAGATTTCTGCACGACTGGAATGCTACAAGGCTAAGCCGAGGCTGCCTTGTGCATTACCATTCAGGATCCCAGTAACAAGTAGCTAGGGCTAAAAAAAGTTGTAAGGTTTGACTCAGGAGCCGTTCTAAACACTCTAGTTCTAAAGCCAGGGTTTTGAAGATCCACGATATTTAGTCTGCAGAACCTAGTAAAGGTATGGAGAGTAGCCCACACTGCTGCATTGCAAATGTCCTTGACAGATGCACCCTGGAATAAAGCCCACGAAGTTGCCATGCCCCTGGTGGAATGGACAGTGAGCTTTTCTGGAGGAGGCACGTTGGCTTACTCATAGGCAGTCCTGACTGTATCTGCTATCCATCTGGACAGCCTCTGTTTAGACAGGCTTGACCATGGGACTTCACCCCATAACAGACCAAAAATTGTTTGAACTGCTTCCAACTTTTCGTCCTGTCAACGTAATATGCTAGTGCCAGCACAGGACAGACCGTATGGAGCTGCCGCTCTCTGTGAGACTGGAAAGGAGGTGGATGGAAAGCCTCAAATTCTACAGACTGGTTGACATGTAATATCTAGATAGTTTTCAGGCAAAAAAGCAAGATTGTTATGGAGTCCTGGGTTCTGCAAAAATTAAGCAGGCTTGCAAGCAAGAAAGTCATTTTTAAGCGATAAAAATGTCAGCTCAGCTGAATGCAAAAACTCAAATGGAGGCTTCATGAATGAATCAAGCACCGCATTAAGCCTCCAGTGAGGAGCAATATCCTTCATAGGCAGCTGAAGCTGCCAAACTCCTTTTAAAAATTTATCCGTCAGGAAGTGAGCTTGGTAAGCTGAAATAGCTGCCAGATAGACCTTTAATGTAGAGGGGGATTTCCCCTCATCAAACAGGTCCTGCAAAAATTGCAGTATAACTGCCATGGGACAGGTCGTGGAGTCGAACACTTGAGGCAGGCACAACATCTGAAAGATGCTCCACTTGTACCCGTACTGGGAATGCGTGGACACTGCTCTGGCATTTTGCAGGGTGTCAATAACCCTATTGGACAGACCCAGATGGTTTAAATGCAGCCGTTCAGGGGCCAGACCCAGAGCTGCAGGCTCGATGAGTCGGGATGCCATGAGGTCTCCCATGCCTGACTGAGCAGATCGCGGCACTTGGGCAGTCTCCATGGCTGGCTGCTCAGGAGTCTCCTGGGCCAATAAGGGGTTACGAAGAGCACCTTGGCCTGGTCCTGCCTGATTTTCTCCAGACACAGCGGGAGCATGGCGAGCGGTGGGAAGGCATATAACAGTTGCGTCGGCCACTGGTGTGCCAAGGCATCTATCGCCAGCAGGTCCCCACCTCCTGTTATGAAGAACCAAAGGGGACAGTGGGTTGATTCCTGTGAGGCAAAGAGATCTACCTCTGCTCTACTGAAACTCTCCCAAATGAGGCTCACCAACTCGGGGCGATGCCTCCACTCTGCGGTGCTGGAAACTCCACTTTAGAGGAGGACCGCCACACAGTTTATCACCCCGGGTTGGTGTACTGCCCGCAATGAGAGGAGGTTCTCGTGCGGCCTGAGCAAAAGCTTGCAGGCCATGCGATGGAGACTGGGAGACATGAGAGCCCTGGTGGTTTATATAGGCCACCACTGTTGTGTTGTCTGTATGAATAAGCACATGTCTCCAACAAACCTCCTGCAAAAAATTCTGCAAGATCAGGTAAACTGCAGCTCCAAAATATTGATGTAGAGACTGCCAAGGAGGGTTCCACTAAGAGAGTACCTTTAGACAGTGACGGTCAATAGGTGGTCGCGATTAAATGCGGGCTAAAAAACCCTGCTTTTGAACCAGGCTTGCAAAGGGCTCATGAGCAGAAGTTAGGGTCTGAGAAGCAGCTGCCATCAAGTTCAGAAGATTCTGGAACATCACTACCGTGAGCGCTTTGATGAGCTGAAATAGCTCTAAAAAGGCAGCTATTCTCTGCACTCTGCCGTCCGACCGAGTGAACAGCATGGACAGCATGAATCCAAGCAGACTCCTAGATAGGAGGGTGTCTGAGAAGGCATGAGCTGATTCTTTGCACGATTCAACATAAGACCCAACCATTGAAGGTGGCCTGTGACCAGTTTCTGCCTAAGCTGGGGACTGGGCACATATGAACCAGTCGTTCAAATAATTGAGTACTCTGAATGGGGCCAGTATAGCTTCCATGCACTTCTAAAAGGCACAGGGAGCTAGAGAGAGGCCAAACGGCAAGACCTGAAACTCATACGATGTTCCCTGAAAGGAGAACCGCAAGTACTTCCTGTGCACTGGTTTTATGGGGATGTGGAATTAGTTGTCTTTGTGGTCCACCATGGTGAACCAGTCACCTGGCCTGATTGCAACAGCTGTTGCGTTGTCAACATTGTTAACCTCCTTTGGCTCAGATACAGGTTGAGCACCAGGAAGTACCTGGAGTAGAACCCTTCCTCCAACTGAATAGCCCGCTTTTGCAGTATAGCTGCTACCTCCTGAGACACCACTGTGGCATCTTGCGGGTCTGTGACTGATGTTGACTGAGTCACACCCCAAAAGAAAGGGTGACCATGCTTGAACTTCAGAGAGTAGCCGGTTTCAATGGTAGCAAACACCCAGATGTCCGTGATGCACTGACGCCAATACCAGGCACAGCTCATCCAGCTGTAGTGGTGATGGCCTGTGGTTGTCAGAGAGGAGCAGCAAATGTGACTGGTAGGCTACCAGAATGCTATTAAAGTTGCCTAGCCGTGCGGCGAATGCACTGGCTAAATAGGCACGCTTAAGGATCACCTCTGAGACCCGACACTGCTTGTTGGGGCAGATACTGTCCTTGGACAGGAGCGCTAAATTAGGTGCATGTACCAACACAGCAATAGAAGCCTTCACTGGTGGAAACTGGGCCAGGCCCAGCTTCTCCGCATCGTGCACCCTATATAGAATGTCCATAGACTGGGAAACAGCCAGAGCTGTAGCCGGGTGACCCCAGGAAGACTGGATCTCAAAGAGAAAATCCGGGTGCACTGGTGGGGATGTGGGAGAGGTGGCCGGCTCGTCATCGAAGATTGACTGCCTTGCCTCACATTCTGTACACCAGGGCACCTGCAAGACTGCAGTGGCCCTCTTGATCAATGCCATAAGCTCTGCTGACAGGGAGAGCCTAACCGCAGGGGACGTGCTATCTGACTCCACATCCTCAGACAGGAACGCCAGCTCCTCAGAGGTGGCAATGGATAGCGCATCATCCTGCTGCCAATCTGCTCTCGCAGCCCCCTTGGTCCCCAAAGGGACAGGCGGGGCAGACGGTGCCGAATGTTCACACAGCAACTCTAAGAGAACAGTTCCATAGTGGGAAACTGCTGCCCACAGCCTCTCCATTTGCTCTGAGTCTGCCGATTGCATGGACCAGTGACTCTTCTTCCTCTTCCGTGGAGGAGGAGAAGGAGAGGCAGAGGAGAATGAAGAACACCGTGAGGACGGCTTCTTTGCTGAGTGCGTCGTCTGCTCTCTCTTGGCACAGAGCCATGGGGGGAGGACGCAACCACCTCTCTATAAGGGGGTGATGGGGAAGAGTGCTGTGCTGGAGTGAGGGACGCAGAGCATTCCATAGAGCTGCGGGATAAACGTTTCTCAAGCATGTGCTTGGAGAAAGGTGCACAAAACTCGCAGAAGCAGCGATTAGCCAGTGCATCCTTGCCGTGCTTGTCCTCCATAGGCAGACTGGCCTTGCATGTCGCACAAAACAGGTATCAAGATGCTGTGTAAGGGATTCCCAAAGCAGCCTCTTAGTCCTGCGCAGCGCTGCTGTGCCCAGCAGCTGCTCTCACTACACGTGTGCCACAGCATGCAATGCAGAGAAGCATTTATCTGCGGTTCACTTTCAGCTTCTAAACAAAAATTAAATATTTATGCACACTGGTTTAGAGATAATATATTATACTGTTAACAAAATCAATTCAAGATAATTATTTTCTTTTACTTTCATTTTTATTTGTGCATTTCTGAATTGTCCTGCATACCCCCTTTGACCTTTAGTTGTACCCCCGGCTGAAAAACCCTGGCATGACATACAGGAGCAAAGGATGCATCAGTTAAATATAAGAAACAAAGGCCTATATATAGTCTTGTAATGCAATACTGGCTCACAAGTACAAATTCCATCCCAAAATGATTTCAAAACTGACAGGTTGGTATAAGGGGAGGAAAACCAGAGGACATGAAGTTCCCAAAGCAAATGTCTTGGCATACTATTACTCCCCTCATGTGCACCAGCACCGTGAACTCCAACTGACCTATAAAGTATAGTCCTTAATAAATCAAGTTTCCAAAACATGATTAGGTACAGCAGATTACAATACTACTGCCCAGCTAATAACTTCTAAAAGTGTTAGCCAGTTTAAACATAACTGTCTTCCACCAGTATTGAGACCTCATAAGAAGAACATAAGAAAGTTTACAAACGAGAGGAGGCCATTCAGCCCATCTTGCTTGTTTGGTTGTTAGTAGCTTATTGATCCCAGAATCTCATCAAGCAGCTTCTTGAAGGATCCCAGAGTGTCAGCTTCAACAACATTAACTAAATGCTCCATGTTTTATAAAATAAAACTTAATACCCTATCTAGCAGTTTGCTAGCCTAATCCCCAGTTAAAACATGGCTTGGGAAAAAAAAACCCTGATCTATGTTAAAACTATATAAAAATGTCAACATTTATTTTGGGATATTTATACTTGTGTCTGTATGTTTTAAAACATTTAAAGTCATGTAAATAGTACAGTTTAATAACTATACACATGTTTTACATAAAATTAAGCAAAATATACAAATGACAATTATATATATATATATATATATATATATATATATATATATAAACATTTAAATTCTAATTTATTTTATTTGTATGACATAAATAATATTTAATTTAATAAATGTATACATATAGTACAGAGCATATGGGACTAAATACATGGAGACTGTACTATATATATATATATATATATATATATGTACACCACTACTTTTTAAACACTGTCAGAGGAAGGACTTGGAAATAAATGTAAATATTGATAGAGGTATTGAATAGTTACAAATTTCTTTGCTTGTTTGTGTGCTTTATTTCCATCGATCTTAATTCCTGTATACAATAAAGGATCTGTGTGTTATTCATTTCTGAGTATGCACAATGTTTGCTATAGTGCCATCACTTTACGACAAGTTCCAATAATTAAATAAATCTAAATATGCAACAGTGTAGTAATAGTTAATGGTAGACTCGCTCCCCAGAGGGGATGAAATACCACAGCTTGTCCTACAAGAGTCATGCAAAATGTCCCGAGTCGTGCTGACTCTTCACAAGTGCTTGTTATCTGACCCCTATGATGGCATCAGAGAGGCCCCAACTGGGGCCTGCGGCATATCAATGTGCTATTTTCAACACGTCCATGAAAACTATTAATATTTTAAGCTTTTAAACTCTTAATCATATAAACTATCTAGGTTCACTTTTGGGTTTTTGTAGTGAATATGCCATAAGTCAATGTTATAGTTGCTATCTTACGTCGTCATTACAGATAAACCGGTCTGCCCAGTTGTCCACTGCTGATAATAAAATTGAACCACATTAAACTCAACATTTTCAATGCAGCCTCACGACTCAGTACCCTCTTCACTGCCCCCGATGTTTAGCTCAACTTCTCAGGCCTTAAACTGTAAGGTATGACACTGGAGCAACCTTGTCTTACATGTTGTTCTTCAGGTATTTAGTCTCCATGTATTTAGTCCCACATGCTCTGTATTGTATGTATACATTTTATTGAATTAAATATTATTTATGTCATACAAATAAAATTAATTAGAATGTAAATGTGTGTGTGTATATATATATATATATATATATATATATATATATATATATATATATATATATATATATATATATAATTGTAATTTGTATATTTTGCTTCGTTTTATGTAAAACATGTGTATAGTTATTAAACTATACTATTAAATGACTTACCTGATTAACCTTAGAGGAAGAATATTTAGGAGTTCAAAGTAAATTTCTCATATGAAACCAGACAGTCCATTTTAAGTGTGTGTTTGCATCAAATGTTACACAGTCTTAATTCAGTAAATCACAGATACTGTAGTACAGTGTGTTCTTTTATAGCATCTGAAACAATGACCTTGAAGCAATGTATAAATTACCACTCAGATCAAGACAACATACCAACCTTAGAAATCATTTTGAACAGTTTGCCACCTGTTTTTACTGCTACATTAGGCACAGAGCAGCTGGTTATCAGGGGGTGGTTGGGGGAGGTCAGTGACTTAAGGGTCTATAACACACTTTAGGTTCTATTTTAATGATCTAAACAGGATCCTAATACCTCCCCTTTTTAATACTATATCAATCCTCGTGGTATTTTGCCACTGTTTCAATTATTAAAATAGACTTCTTATTGCAGTATAATATGCATAGTGTTTGCCTTTAATACATATCCATAGGGGGTTTAGGAAATCAATTTCATTACCTTGTATTCTAGTACTCCATCAGCACTGTAGCAGCTGTCTCAATGTACTGTTCCATCGTGGAACACGGGGAGGACCTTTCATGCAACATGTGCGTCCTTAACTCCTCTGGGTTAGACGGTCTTGTTTACTGGTGAAAACAAATATGATAGGCCACTTGGGCAATTTAAACCAAAACAAGCTTGTTATTCAGTACTTAAAAGGGGTGTTCAGCCAGCAGAGATGTAAAGATGAGGTCACGTAACAACTACTGCACCACCAAACCTCTTCAGGAAGTCTAGGAAAACTTAATTTTATCTGCACTCATGAAACCATCCATTCACAATGCATTGTGTATCTGCTAAGTGTCTCTGTAAGTCACCTTGGATAAAGGCGTCTGATAAATAAACAAATAATAAAAGTCAAAGAGGACTGCCTATAACCATGTTTAGTTTAATCATTGTACCTTAAAATTTTACTTCAGGAAGTAATGTGTGTTGAGAAGTATATATCATCTGTTTTAATTTGTTTAAGTAATTTGCTTTTTATTCCTGATTTTTCATCCCTAAAATATTAGTGTTTATGTATCACTTGTGTATCATTTGGTTTGTACTAATAATTGCATGTGCACTAACCTGCCCAAGCACTGCCATCTTGTTTTTAACAGAGTACTACCTCTACTAAAGCAACTAAAGGGACTCAAGAACCTCCAGCAAAATGTGAAACCAGCCCCCATGATGCCATTCACATCCACACAAGCAGGACTAAACTTCCTGGACCAAAGCACTTCCTTATTTCTCGTAAATATGGAAACATTGTAGGTCTCATTACTGGAATAAGGTTTATAATTATGAAATAATGTGACTTGAGGTGACAGCTAATGTAAACATGGTTTCAAAATGAGCATTACTTTGGGTTAAAATGCAGCGTCTCTCGTAATGTTTGGATAATGCTTCTAGCTTTTGTATGTCAGGCATCAGCTGTTTGTTTTTATGTAGACAAAGTCAAATAATTCATGAATAAGGGATAAAGGTATGTTTTTAGTTAATATTTCTTATTTTTCCTTTATTGATTGTCCACATTTGCTCTTTATACTTCCCTCAACCTTCTTTCAGTCAGTCAGAAACAAAAACAAGCAGTGGACTACAGTTACAATGATTGTACCTAACAAGATAATTTCATAAATCTTACTTTTTGTGCACTTCCATTCAGTATTTATGTCTCAAATGTGAAGTTTTGAAAGAAATATGTTGTATGCATGTAAATGTGAACAGTATTTTTTTTATTTAGGTCAATAAATCTCGGTTTTTAGACAGTGTTACACTTTCTTGGCCATTTCACCTTGCAGCTGAGGTGAAAATACCTAGGAAGTGCATGAGTAACAGTACATTTCGAAAACTAGAATTACTTCATTACCTATAGCTCCTTTTTGCTTGAAGGAGTTGCCACCCCCCCCCCCCCCCCCAACGTTGAAATTAAACCATGTTATTATTATATAAAATGTAATTGACTTTTGGTTTCTTTGACAAATCCACATTTTTTGAGTTCTCTTTGACAGAGTTTTGAGTTGAATTGGAAAAATTGATGAATTCAAACATTAAGGGATTACTTCAAAGAAATGTTTTCCAATACCGGTATGTATAATATGCTTTGACATATTACCCCTTCAGATCAATACTGTAGTTTTGTTTTTGTTTTTTCCAGCTGGGGGATCACAAAGCAAAAGATATAAAGGAAAAGCCACGCTCAAGTCTTAAGAGACTGAAATCACAGCAAAAGAAGAAACCCCCAGATGCTACAGGTAAAAATCTAAAGGATTCTGAACCTTATCCATCAGCCTTCTTTCTTGCTCAATGCAATTTAGTTTAGTCGAACTTCAGACAACAAACAACCTCAGACATTATACATTTTTGTTCTGACTAGATCGCACTAAAATTATTAAGCAAAGATACCATTCTTGATTACTCTTGAAGGGATTCACATAGCTTAGTACAGTAAGATACTAAAGAATTAACTTGGGAACTTGTGTTCATTTACAGGAGCTGCTCAGAAAAAGGATTGGGTATTGGATGAAAAAGTTCAAAAGCTAAACAAACAAAATGTTGAAAAATCAGAGAAGGTTCCTTTGCCACAAGAAAAAACTCAAGTGGTAGATGAGGAGGACTTGATCTGGCAGTCTGCTGCTGTCCATACACAGACACAAGAGTTACTTGTTGCAGTCACTTCCAATGATTTAGCCAATACCTTTATGAGTGTCTGTCCTGCTGAAGAAGGAAAGCAGGAGATGGTCACCACTGAGGTGAACAGCCAAAAGAAACAAGCTCTTACATCACTGGTGTCCGGTGGTGTAGGACTTGAAGATGTGGTGAAGAAGGGGCAAGGAGACCTCAAGGAAACATCCAAAACCAGGGATCAGGAGGAAGGTAGAGCAGACAAAGAGGCAGAATCCCTGTCAGATGCAGAACTTGATGAAGAAGATGGGGATCAAGAAGGAGATGATGAACAAGAAGAAACAGAGGCTGAAGAAACAACCGAAGCAGATGAAGTTTCCCCAACAGATGAATCAGCTCCAGAGACTTGCCTTTTGGAAGGTGCAGATGAAACAGAAAATGGGCTACTTGCAGAAACACAGCTCTATGAAATCCTTGGTGGGATAAACCAAAATTGCTCAGTGATGCTTCAGAGGTAACTTTACACTGGTTAAATGTATGCTTATAGAAATGGTGAACATAAAGGCTAAAGTTTAGCATCAGAAGGTAAGAAAATAAAAGTAGATAAAATAAATAGTTAATTACTTTATATCTTCTCCAGGTATGAGGACAGTGAAAATGAAGTACTGTTATCAGAAGAAACTGGAGGAGAGCAGGCCAGTGAAACTGGACACCTGGGGGACACCATCGGTAGCAAGCGCAGAGTGTCCAAGGAGGATCTGGTGAAGGATGACAACAAGAAAAGCCGAGTGGAGTCTGAGAGTGAAGAACCTCAGCCAGAGGAGATTCTAGAACCAGCCCAGTCCGAATGTGTTGCTGAGAAGACCAATGAAACATGCATTTCCTTAAAGGAGGACAACAATAACCAGAATTTAAAGTTAATTATTGGTGAGGGAAACACATTTCTTACATTTTTATAAGTGCAAACTATTTAGTAGTAAACCACAATTATGTTAATAAAAGTGCCAAATACTTGTCTTAAAGATCCAGTATTATAGTATATGCTTTTTCCGTGCTGTGTTTTGCTGTTCTCTCATTTCCCCATTTCAGAGAGACTTTGGGGGACATGTATCAAACGTTTGCGACAGCATTAAGGCCATAGCGCCAAGTTTATGCTGGCCTTAAAATTGCCTCTTATGTATCATCCCACTTTTTGACAAGTTAATGCTGTGTTAGCACCGCCAAAATGCTCTCCGCAGTGCAATGCGCTCCACCACTCATTAGCCATGCATTTCAAGGATTGGCAAGCCTTAATTATATGCATGGGCAAATTGTAGGTGGGGCTCATTTGTAAATGAAGTCTGTGATATTAAATGAGATTTATGATGCGGCAGAACAGCTGCGTCGGCCCTAAAAGGTTCCACAAATAAGTCCGATTTCAAATTGGTCTTATTTGGGCGCAAAGAAAAAGTTAGAAAGCAGCTGATAGGAAAGAGCATTATGGCAGCAGTCATTATGTATTTCTTATGATGGAGAGTGCAAGCTCCTAACCTTCCTGAACAACCCAGGAACTGAGGGAGAGTACTGAGAAGAAGGGAGAGTATTACCCTTTTTGATCTCCCTGAGGATTAAACTACAGCTCGATATCAGCTATTTCACAACTGTTTGTATTCGTCATATAATAAACTTGGTTCATTAAGTTTTCCTTTTCATTATGTATATTTGGTTTTACACGTTGTGTAATAATAATATAATATAAAGTCAAGACACTTAGTCAACACAGGTCATTTCTGCATCTCCAGATGAGCTACCTGGGCTTTAGTGGGTTAAAACCTGTACATTTTATTTGAAACACAGGTTAGCCCATTTTCAACTGTCCTTTATACAATTGGGTTTATTTTAAAGTTCACCACTGCCCTAAAAATTATAAATCTGACATTTTGTGAACCTCTATCCACTGTAATTTTATTGTGTTAAATAATAAAAAGCAAGCCAATAAAAAAGAAAACCATGGGGAGAAACACGAGAATGATTTAAATCGTTAAATAATCTGTTCACATCAATCAAATTGAGTGTGGGTGCCAAAAGATGTTTACAGTAAACCTATGAGTAATCGCAATGCTTTCTGACCTTTCAGATATCGGCCCTCCACCTCCAGCTCCCTTTGACCACCGGGTTGTCTCTGCTAAACCAGCTCAGATAATCAACTTCTACACCCTCAACAAGAACGAGATTCTTGGAGGGTAAAGAGATTCATCAAGCTATTGTTGAGCAAGCCACTCTGAGAAGAACTACATGTCAGGGGGGATGGATTATAAGAATTGATCCACAAAAGCAGGTTGCATAACCAGCTAGTTCTCTTTATTCATAACTCCCAAGTCAAGTGCGCTATTTATACCAACTGGGGTTATGTGAAAATGAACCTGTGGTGCCAGCTGAGAAATAATCACAAAGTGTTAATCCAGGGCTTCAAAGCCCTGAGATCTGGTAGGATTCCCAGTGTTGTGGTGAAAGGGGTGACACTAAAAAATCAATCCTCAAATATTTTGTAAATTGTATTAGTTTTGAGTTATTGCTTTATATATATATATATATATATATATATATATATATATATATATATATATATATATATATATATTTATATGTTTTATTTTTTTATTCATTTTCTTTTGCACTTAGTTTTCAAAGTAGCTTATAATGTAATCTGTGTTTCTGTTTTTTTTTTTTTTTTCAGAGGGCGCTTCGGTCAAGTTCATAAGTGCGTTGAAAATTCATCAGGTCTCACCTTAGCTGCAAAAATCATAAAAGTCAAATGTACAAAAGAAAAGGTAAGTTTTGAGAATACAAAATACTTATGTATCTGTGATGATATATATGTATCTGTGGTGCAAGTAGCTGCAGGTTAAGAGTTCCAGTATAATTCTATTTTACAGCAATTTATAATTATTATTATTTTTTAATAACAGGAGGAAGTAAAGAATGAAATACAAGTAATGAACCAGCTGAACCATGCCAACCTTATCCAGCTGTATGCAGCATTCGAATCCAAAAATGACCTAATATTGGTTATGGAATAGTAAGTACATTTATTACCCAGGTCACTTTCTGTATCTCATGAAATAGATGCAATATGAGCCTAAGTATTTGGTATGCCAGTTTAGTATAAACATACTGTAGTGTTGGGAAATGTAGTCAAGGACTGTGTATGTTAAATGTTTTACAGTCAACCCCTAGAGGTGAGACCTGCTTATTTTATTTCACCAAGATCTAAATATACACCCCCCCCCCCCCCCCTTATTTTTTTTGTATATATACAGTATATATATGAAATATGAATAAAATGCTAAGAAACAGCATATCATTTTATTATGCATAAACTGAATTTTCTGTTGATCCAAAGCAGATTTAAACAGCAGGACTCTCCCTGTTGTTTTACACATTTGTACAAACAGAAATGAGCTAGACACTCACGGATTGTATCCTTGGTGCACAAATTCTCAGTGGTTATTTACATCCACTGCTGTTTACATCACTTGAATATACCCCACTGTATTGGATGTTTATGATCAGCAGCAATGCATACATTGTTGCTGTATATTTTGAATGGGTCCACTTGCATTCATGTTTGTTTTTTTTTAATTTCTCTCTGCAGTGTGGATGGAGGAGAACTTTTTGACAGAATCATTGATGAAAACTATTATCTAACAGAGCTGGACACAGTCTTATTTATCAAACAGATCTGTGATGGAGTCCAATATATGCACCAGATGTACATTCTGCACTTAGACTTGAAGGTAAAGTATTTGTGTATCATTCAACTTCACATCTAATCCTCCTAACTTGTACTTCTGTGTATGGCATCTATTTTAACTGAAATACAGTGGCCCCTTATTATAACATGATATTCATGTAGTTAAGAGACCACTTGTGACAGAGTGAATGAATCCTAGTCAACAATCTCCCTCCCGACCTGTGAGGACACTGTATAACCGGAGCAGAATGCCCCGTAATGGATGATTTGGCAGTTCATTCCAGGGTCATCCAGGAAGGGGGCGGGGCCATGATACCAGAAGTCAGCGCCTTAATGCGGTAGGCGATGTGTCAGTCACGGATTGGAGGAGACGTGATTGGCCGCGCCACCGAAAGAGGGCGTGACGGAGGGTATTTAGAGGAAGTGGCCCCAGTGATCTCTTCCTTTGATGTGGTTACAAGATTTGACCAAAAAGGAAACGGACAGGGTCTCCCGAGTGGCGCATCCGGTAAAGGTGCTCCACGTGGAGTGCAGGATGCGCTCTATAGGCTGGATGTCGCCGGTTCGACTGTAGCTCCCAGGGGGCGGCACACAATTGGCCGAGCATCGCCCGGGGGGAGGGATGGTTAAGTCGGCCAGGGTGTCCTCGGCTCACTGCACACCAGCGACTCCTGTAGTCTGGCCGGGCGCCTGCGGGCTTGCCTGTAAGCTGCCCAAGAGCTGCGTTGTCCTCCGACACTGTAGCTCTTGGGTGGCTGCATGGTGAGTCCGCAGTGTGAAAAAAAGCGGTCGGCTGACGGAACACACTTCAGAGGACAGCATGTGTTCGTCTTCGCCCTCCTGCATCAGTGCAGGGGTGGTAGCGATGAGCTGAGCCTAAAAAATAACTGCCCATTCTAAATTGGGAGAAAATAATAAAAAATAATAATAATTGGCAACGACTAAATTAAAAAAAAAAGTTTTGTTTGTTTGATGTGCTAACTGTTAGTCATTTGTCTTTGTTAGACAGCTAAGCACTAGCCGGGAGCTGTCGATATAAGCCAGCACTAAACCCGAACTAGACTTCACCACTTATTCACGAACTGTTTGTCTTTCACCACACATGCACAAGAGCACTCACTATAGGAAGAAGTGACCGTGTCTGTGTTGTGTGTTAATTCAAGTGTCTTATTGTTTTCGGGACTGTAAACCCTTGTTTTGCATGGAGCGATGCACATGGCTGTATAGTGCCAGTGCTTATTAGTTAAGTGTTGTTGACACGCAACCCAGACGAATAAAATAGCTGTTTTATTGAACTTTAACTGTGTGTGTGTGTTATTCCTGAGCACTGCACCAACTACACCTGTGTACTACCAACCACACGTTCACACTGCTGTATGATGTTTTCAAATTAAATAATATTTTAGGGAGCCAAAACCAGTGTTGGACAAATAAGTGTCCCTCATTTTGTACATTATACCAGTATATGAATAGTAAAATTGCACAGATTGCAGAGTGATACGGGGAACCAGTCAAAAACAACAATTAGTACAGTTTTGTAAGTTGCATTGTGCAAAAATAAAATGCAAGCACATGAAATTTGTTGTAGTGAATCTAGGTCTCTGTGTCAATGTACTACTTTCTACTACTACTACCCAAGATACAGTACCACAATCCTCTCATAATGAAACACACAAAAACCCTCAAGAGCTCTTGTAAGTTTAACATTGATTTTCCAGTCAACCTTTAAGTTTGAGGAACAATACTGCATGTGGAAGGCCATGAATTTGCATGAAATCAAGAAGATATAGAAGATACAATGTATCCATTACTCAGTTTTACTTCCAGAAGAAAATGATTATTCTCTTTTCTTCCTCTGCAGCCTGAAAATATCCTATGTGTGAACCGAGCCACCAATAAGATAAAGATTATTGACTTTGGTTTAGCAAGAAGGTATGTCAAAATGTTACACTGTCTCTTAATTTTTTTAATATGAATGGAAAGGCTTTAATATTAGATTTTGCTTGCGAACAACATTTAAAATCTAAGCAATTACTTTTGAAAAACAATGTATATTAAACTAGTTTCAACAATGCTTTACCAGTAATAATAATGCATGTGAAGAATGCCTTTTCTGTAAAGTGTAAGGACTGCTTCATTTGGTATTTGTACTCCTTTGTCATTAGATACAAACCAAGAGAAAAGCTAAAAGTGAATTTCGGAACGGCAGAATTCCTTGCTCCTGAGGTTGTGAACTATGACTTTGTCTCGTTTCCTACAGACATGTGGAGTTTAGGGGTGATTACATACATGCTGTAAGTAAATGTCCCCAGTAGAAGTGATTTTCAGCTAACTACAGAAATAAACGAAAGTCAAATATAAAAAGCATGCTCTTCTAAAACCAGTTTACAGTTTTATAGCATTACAAGTTGTGACTATTACATAACTCTCTATATTTACTTACAGTGTAAAAGAGTCTGTAAAAAGCTGCAGTTTAACAGAGGTATTTATCGGTTATTTCAGACTCAGTGGCCTATCTCCGTTTCTTGGAGAGGATGACAACGAGACACTCAATAACATCTTGGCTTGTCAGTGGGACTTTGAAGGAGAAGAATTTGGAAACATCTCAGAGGAAGCCAAGGACTTTATTTCAAAGCTCCTTATCAAAAACAAGTGGTACATATTACTTTACATCATATACAAGCAGCCTTCCAGATAAGATGCGTACTGTGTGTTTTACGCATTTGAAAAAATATGAATTACGCATGATATTTAAATTGAATGTGTAAAGAATACACACAACAATTTTGCTACATAGCGTGAGTTCGCATGTTATGAAGCTTTGTTGGTTCCTGGCATCTCAAAAGTCAGTTGTGAATACACTGCATGTGGTAACTGCAGAATGGATCTGGGAACTGCCAGAAACACTTGACCAATAAGTTCTGGTTAAAAAAAAAAACAAGTTTTTGTACAGTAGTTCAAATAACATTACAGTTAAAATGTAAGGCTGTTGCATACCCTCACCCAAAATACATTTTACTCACATAGTGTCTAAATTGGAGAGTAAATTACTCAATGACCGAAAACCTTATCTGGAGCGCTGTATACCAGTACAATAATGATTTATATATATATATATTTTGCCAGTACATACATGGGGAAATGGGAAGAACAATTACTTAGAAAGTCAGAAAGAGAACCTTTAGAATACATTCGGTTTGTAGATGATATTTTTGGGGTTTGGACACATGGAGAAGAATCTCTTTTCCAGTTTCATAAAATGGCAAATGAAATACACAGTAATATTAAGGTGGACCTTCGATGGACAAGGAAAGAAATATAATTTTTAGATACCATAGTAAAACTTGAAGAAGGTTCAATTGAGACTGACCTCTTCTGTAAACCTACTGACATGCACCAGTATTTACACATGTCCTCTGCACATCCGATACACACTAAAAGGGCAATCCCAAAGGGTCTAGGAATAAGAATACGAAGAATATGCTCAAAAGAAAGTGACTATGTAAAACAAAGAAATGTATTAAAAACAAATCTTAAAAAAAGAGGATACAAAGAAAGAATTATAGAGACGGAGTTAAGAAAAGTGGATAAACTAAAAAGAGATGATCTACTAGATTATAAAAATAGAGATAAAAAGGTCAAAAGAGTCCCATTAATAATGACTTACTCTAAACTTTTGCCCAATATTTCTAAGATAGTTTGGAAACACTTGCGGATTCTACATAATTCAGAAAAATTAAAAAAAGTATTTTTTAAGGCCCCAGTTGTAGCATTCAAAAGAGAAGCTAATTTAGGTGATATGTTAGTTCACAGTAAACATAAAAGAATAATTGACAAAATAGGTTCTACGAACATATTCACTAGTAGATGTAAAGTGTGTAAATACATAGACAAACGTAAAAATATAATTAAACATAAGAACACCACATATCCACTAAAAACTAATACCTACTGTAAAAATAGCAATGTTGTTTATGGAATAGCCTGTGAAAAATGTGATGAAATCAAATATGTTGGAGAGACTGGAACTACTTTATATAAAAGAATTCAGAACCACCTTTCGTTAATTAGAAATAAAAAAATGAATGAACCAATAGTACAGCACTTCACCAGTCAGGGACATGACATAAATGATGTAAAGTTTGTAGTATTAGAACAGCTCAAATTAGACAATGCGACATATAGAAGAATAAAAGAAAGTAAATGGATAAATAGACTGAACACGATTATGCCAGCGGGACTCAACAGAAAAGAATGAACTAATTAACTTCAATAAATATATAACATTTAAATAAATAAACAAAATTCATTCAAAAGTTGTGCATGCTGATGCGCTGGGGAGGCCAAATCTAGACTGATCCTCAGAGCCAGCATTGCATGATATAATAAAAATATAAGTTTATATAAAGTAGTGTTAATTAGAATTAATACAGATTCAAAGATAGAAGTAAAAATGATGTCACAATATATAGAACACCATTACATCATGTAAGAATAAATCATGAATTTGAATGTAAACAATAACAAGTAGTTGTCATGCCGTCAAAAACCTATAAATACCTCCAATGTTTGGATTCAAACACAGGCTCCCTTGAGAAAGATATGTACAACATATCGAAACGTTGGGCAGCTGGCTCTTTGAGCTAAAATATATATATATATATATATATATATATATATATATATATATATATAAATGAACCCGCTTTATATCATGATTGCCGTGTAAGCATGATTCATGATATAAAGCGGGTCATGATATAAACCGGGTTTCACGTTTGCCTATGACAACATTAC
This sequence comes from Acipenser ruthenus, assembly GCF_902713425.1. Taxonomy (NCBI): domain Eukaryota; kingdom Metazoa; phylum Chordata; class Actinopteri; order Acipenseriformes; family Acipenseridae; genus Acipenser; species Acipenser ruthenus. The sequence goes on along the minus strand of NC_081191.1, from coordinate 57,401,011 downwards.
GAGTGCGAGAAAAAAAGAAAGAAAACTAACGGTGAATTAAAGAGCAGTGTTTTAATACTGTACATTTAGTCGTTCTATACATTTAAACAAATTTATAAAAAGTCAGCATTGATATGCTCCTGGCCTTTCCTGTACTGAATGTCGAAACAGTATAGTTGTAAAAATAAAACCCAGCGTGTTACCCTTGCTTTCCCATCTTTATTCCGATACATCCATGTTAAGGGTGCATGGTCTGTCACCAAAACAAACTTTCCTCCCCACAAGTAATAATTAAGGGCCTCAACGGCCCACTTAATGGCCATGCACTCTTTCTCTACTGTGGCATATCTGACTTCTCTAGACAACAAAATTCTGCTTAGAAACAGGACTGGATGTTCCTATCCGTTTCTTACCTGTGACAACACAGCCCCCAAGCCTACAGCCCAAGCATCTGTTTGTAAAGTGAACGGTTTGTTAAAGTCTGGACTGACTAGTACTGGTTCTTTACAAATGACCTCTTTTGAATCCCTGAATGCTTTGTCTGCTTCCCCATTCCAAACTATTCTATCTGACTGGTTAACTTTGGTTAGTTCTGTAAGGGGCACTGCTTGGGTAGCGAAATCTTTTAAAAATCACCTATAATATCCTTTTAACCTGAGAAAAGCTCTTAGCTGTTTTTTTTATTGGCTGGCTGCTTACAAGAGAGTATGGCCTGTACTTTCTTTTCTTGAGGTTGTATCTCCCCATCTCCCACTATAAAACCTAGGTATTTGCAGAGCAAAGGCACACTTCCTTTTATTTGTGGTCAACTTCCTTCTCAGATTCCCTCTCAGTTTACCATAACACTATCACTCTCTGGTCTTTTTTCCCCGCAACCCATCTAGTTTATTTTTCTTTCCTGCTTTTCAAACACTTCCTCTGAAAACTCAAACAACTGGTTCATCTCACTTGCTCCATCCTTGACTGGCTCATCTAATGCGGATAATTCTAGTTTTCCCTCTAACAATTTCTCAAAGTTGGGGCAGTCCCTTCCCACTACCAGTGGGTAAGGAAAGCGATGAAAAACTCATAATTTATACTGTACCATCTCTCCCACAATTTTGATTTCTAAACCAATTTGGCTGGATAGGTCATAATGTCTCCATGAATACAATTTATCCTAACCTCTGTACAGCTAGGTAAATCCAGATTTCCAATTTGCGAAGCGGTAATTAAACTCTGCCCACAACCTGAGTCTAAAAGAACTAATCACTCATGACCTGCCACTTTAATGGAATCAAATAATCCCCCGCTAGTATTCGGGAGGTGAACTTGTTGCTTAGCGTGGTGACATAACTACAATTATCATCAACATCAGTATAGGGCCCCGCCCAACTACAATGCATGTTTTCTACCTCAGTTTTTATATTACATTGCCTGGCAATGTGTCCATTTTGATGACAGTTAAAGCAAATGGTATCCCCCACCCCTCCCCCCCACAGTCCCTTCACAGCGCAAGGCTGCTCTTCGTAACCCCTTTCCCAAACACAGTCTCACAGATTCCATGGGTTCTTGGTTATTCAGGAAGGGGTTGCGCTGTTTATAACATCATTGCACCTCAGGTGAAAGAGCGTCCAAGCGGTCCACCGTGGTATGTCTCTCGACAAGGGAGACCAGTTCATTCGCATCGTGGGGATTGGCTTGTCCAATGGTTTTCCTCAACTGGAAAGGCAGAGCTCGCAGACATCGGTCCATAATAACCAGCTCCAGCACTCAAGCCAATGCATTGGTCTCTGGTTGCAGCCACCTTCAGGTGAAATGTGTAAGGTCAAACATTTGTGAGCGTGGCCCTTTGTCTTTATGAAACTGCCAGTCGTGGTAGCGCTGGGCTCGCACCATTTCCTTTTCAATTGCTTATAATCATTTGCAGCATCACAAAATCCGAATAAGCCTTTTGGGCATCGCCTATTAAAAGTGGTGCCAACACCTCTTCCCACTGAGCTCGAGGCCACTTCTCCCGTTCCACTGTCCATTCAAAGGTCAGAAGGAATGCTTCCACATCGTCCTATTCGGTCATCTTCTGTAGGATCTTGGACATCAGTACAGCTTGTACGTCTACAAGTTCTTTACTTGTGCTTGAAGCAAACCCATTTGTTGCTGGACAAGGTGATTTGTTTCCTGCTGTGTAGCAGTGAGTTGCAACAGCGCATTTAGTGCTGCCTCCATTTTAGCGATTTATCACAAGATAACAACAAAGATAACAACAAAAAAAAATACTCCACTTCTGGTACCATTTGTAACTGATTCACGTGCTCGCAGTGTGTTGTCTTGACTTTACTCACGAGTCAGGCGCCCAGGATTCAATGAAAGCACTGTAGCGTACGTTTATTATTTACAAAAGGAAAAGAAAAGAAAAGAAACCTAACCTAACCTGGTTTTGGGTTCTAACTAAACAATAAACATCCCTATACTATATAAATGAGACAGGCTAATCCTATTACCCCATGTACCAAACGAAAATCACAATCCCACTCGTAGTCAAAGTCTGTTTCCAAAGTTTCAGTTGACCTGTACACAATTCCAAAAGTATTTTCACTCAGACACAAACTCCAACTGTCTCCTTCACTACACCCTCCTTGAGTGTTGTAAAACAATGAACACTTTTTTAACCCCCCAATTACTCCAATTGGAGTCAACCTTGACTTCAGTAGTTCCCGCAGGCTCCTAATGCTTCCTATATCATTCCAATAGAAAAATGACATTTATTATTTTATTCTCTTTAAACCTATTTTTAAAACTTATTTTTTTTTCTTTTCTTAATCAAAACCCAATCCATCACTACATATATATATATATATATATATATATATATATATATATATATATATATACATATATATATATACACACACACATCTTTGAAGGTGTATTTTCGGCTCATAACCTCAGCATATTAGGTATGTGAATGCTGTAATTTTATTTAATGTGTTTTTTTTTCTTTTAGTTGGAGGATAAGTGCAGCAGAGGCTCTCAAACACCCCTGGTTATCTGACCCCTGTCTTCACTTCCGACTTCAGCAACAGGTATTTACCTCACCATCATTGCATTACAGGAATGGAAATGAGACTCCCATTGCATAGCAGCTTGATCCATTCCTGGTTTTACTATGAGTCTAATAAGACACACCTGAGCTTTGTTACCTACACACTGTGGCCAATCAAGGTTGTATGCAATAGGAGTCTTATTTCCATCCCTGCAGTCACAATGGCTGCAATATGGAGATTGTGATTATAAATATATATTTTTTTGGTTGCCCCCCTTGTTTTGGAACTGAACAGTCCTGTTTGGTGTGACTCCTAAAGCCAAGGAGGTCTGCTCACTTCGTTCGCCATGCACCACCTCTTTCACCTGCATTAATAATCTGAACAAGAGAGACAATGAATCACCCCTAGGCAAAAACACCAGTGAGACTTTATACAATTGAACTTGATAGTATTTAGACCGGCTGCTGTTTCGATCATTAAAATAAAAGGTGGTGTACCTTTAGGAATCTTTAACATTTCTGTAACATCTGTTGAGCTATTTTTAATTCACATCGTGTTATCAATTAATACGTACATCTGACCCCCCCCCCCCCCCCCCGCATTTATTTAAATTCAAAATTCCATTTACATGTATAATTCATTTTATATGTATTGTGAATTTGCAAGTTTGCTGTATGCTTGTAAGTAATTGGGACCTTTTGCATGTTTTCCTCCTCTGCTTTTCAAGTGAATACATTTTTTTAACATTGCACAGGGCTTAACTGAACTTAATTCAACTTAGGGCTTAAATTTCAAAACTCTGCAGAGGAAGGTGGGGCCTAATGAAACCAATGAACATGGCGAGAAAGCTATTGCCCTCGGCTGTGAACTATCCTGGGTGCAGTAGCAGCACTGCACTGCACCCATAATATCTATGTTAGTACTAATGCCAAACATTGTATTAAAAAGTAATGCTACAGTGTATTTTTGTAAGGGCGTGCTGTAGTAAGGATTGTTTTATTTTAACTTAATGCTCTTTGTTATTTTCAGAATATTTTGTTCTGTTTGCTCAATCAATGTGCTTACTTAGTTTTTAAAACTAAATTAGGAACAGATATTTTATGTAAGTTAACAAGCCCTAAACAGGCAATACTTACTGGTATTAATTAACAGATACAAATACTGCTGGAAACATGTAGGCTAAAGGTACCTGAACCCTTGTAAAATTAGCCATAGTAAAAGCACAGAAATGTATAATAAAGCATAGGAAAGCATTGTAAAGAATAGCCAGGTATGGTAAGCATATTAATAAACATGACAAGCCAGGGTAAACTATGGTAAGTGCCCTATATAACCATGGGAAAAGCATGGGAAAACTGCCAAAAAATATCTTGTAAAAATACTTTTATAAGGGAAGACTTATTCTTCAAAGTATGTTTTAGAGATTATGGGCTTTGCTTCTAAATTAAGTATAGTATTTTTGTATTGAACTGTGTGTGTGTGGTTTTTTTTTTTCAGAACAAGTGCCACTCATCACACGCACCACCTTCGGAGGAGTAACATTTAAAAAAAAAACGAACTGAAACGTTTTAGGTATATCTCAAGCTCCAAATGATTTGATGGGCATAACCAAAAAAAAACAAAACAATTTTATTTAATTATCTGAAAAAGTCTACAGATAAAAATCAATGTACCTTATATAGAAACAATACATGGTAGTGAGAACACATGTTTTCAAAATGCTGGCTGATATGCTAACTAACATTATTTGCCAATAGTTTTATAACATTACTTGTTTAATTTTCCTTTCACAAAAATGGTGCAAAGTGCACTTGGTGTAAACACCTTGATTAATCTGACCCAGTATATTAGCACTGAATTCCATGTGATTTATTTTTAAAAGATACAGACTGTGTTTACTGCAGTCTGTAATTAACTCCTATTTTTCGATAGATGAAAATTCAACAGCAATATATGAAAATGAGAAACAAACAACTTGAGAGGGCTTAAGAGACCTTCAATTAGATGTTTGACACTACTTTGGTAAAGTCAGTAGGTGTTTTTCTACTTTCAGATAACGGGAGTTAATTAAAGTCTGGAGTAAACTTTGAAAATATGACCCTTGTCAGATTGTTCCTACTTTACTGTACACAAAGTGATAAAGTGAAAGGTTCTTAAAGGAGTAAGCAGCGGGGTTCCGAAAAACCAGACAAACGGTTTCCCAAACCGAATAACTTGGCCAGACAATGTGTGTTTAATTAAAAAGAAAACAGTTGCTATATTGCAATGTGGTTATAATCAGCATTTAGAATAATTGGATACTAGGGTTTTCATTAAATATGGTTATACTTTGCAAAGTGCAAAAGGCATGTTTTTTTGTTTTTATTATTTGTAAAACAGACACTCACAGATTGCTAATGTATTCCTTATTTATGCAACATGTTTTGAAACTACTGTAGTTACAGTGGCGGTTTTTACTAAAATCAAAAAAATCACAAACTGTGAATCATTACATAGTTAGGTAGTTAAGAAGTCTGTTCGACTGGTGTAATTTTACTTATGTGTATGATGGGGATGAACTGAGTGTGTGGGTTCGAATTGTGTAAGCTACTGTATGTGCACTTTATTATTTATTCATTTTATGTAATACACTCAAAACTGCTAGATAAGTAGGCCTTATCACATAGGTGCACTACTTATCTCCTCCTAGATGATGTAGCCAAGGTTTGTTCAGTAAAAACACACACATTATAGTTTTTCAAGAGGGTGGTCTAGCTTTAAATAATTGGAGGCTGTGTGGTCCAGTGGTTAAAGAAAAGGGCTTGTAACCAGGAGGTCCCCAGTTCAAATCCCACCTCAGCCACTGACTCATTGCAAGTCACTTCACCTCCTTGTGCTCCGTCTTTCGGTTGAGACGTAATTGTAAGTGACTCTGCAGCTGATGCATAGTTCACACACCCTAGTCTCTGTAAGTCGCCTTGGATAAAGGCATCTGCTAAGTAAACTAATAATAATAACATAATTTGTATTTTACAGTTTAGCAGCAGATCTAAGTAAATATGCATCCAAAATGAATTAGTATAGTACACTATGATCTAAAACTAGCTACAAACATAAACAGAAATTATTTAGCAAAGCTACAATGCACTTTCAGTTATATAAAACAAACATAAAACAATACTGTGCATATTGTTTCAGGCTATTAGATACTTCAGTACATTAGATTTGGGCTATCGGATAGAACAGGCGTTTGAATGTAGTGTGTTGAATTTATCTGCATACTTTTATACTCACCTTCCGTGAAGGCTTATTGTGCAACAGCAAACTACCTATTTGAATTGTTAGAATTAAGCTGAATCTTTTGTAAATGCATTCTTTGGTTCAAACGTTGTTTGTAGTAGTTGAATGTTCTTAAGAATGTGTTTTAGAATTTTGTATTTATCATTTTTCAGTGTGTGTATGCAATTTTTAATTGAAGTTCATTACATAATATTAATAAAAAAAAATCTTGATATAACAATAAATAATTAGGTTTACTAACTTAATGGGTGTCTATTTGCATTTTTACATAACTTTATTCTACCACTAGAGGTCAGTAATGTAACTTGTAAATGAGTGAGGAGTAAGAAAGGTGGCCTGCCTTATTCTGACTTCTATGGGGTTTGTTGTTACTATTACTTTGAACAAGGATTTTAAAGTTCAATATTGCAAAAAATGAAAACATTTGAAAATGACAACATGGTACCACCATTTAATTGATGTGGGTTGTTGCCTTAGCATGTAAGTAACATAAGAAACAGTATTAAAGTGTCAAATTAAAGTATGGAAAAGAAAGTAGGTAAAGAGTCGACACGTGAAAGTGTAGTTGTGTAGCATGGTACTAGAAGACATTGAGACAAACTAGTAATGCTACTTTCTGTTTCAGACTATTCTTGCAAAAGACCAAAACTATTCTGTGTCATTTTTATATTGCAATCATTTTAACCTGAGCCAAGCTAGCTGAGGTTTTCCTCCAGTGTTACATAAACAAATAAGTCTCTCTTTTGCCCACTTTATTTATAATGTAATTCTTATAGTATGTTAATTTCACTCCAAAGTTTTTTTTATTTTTTTATTGATAGTATTAAAAGTATTAAAAGGCTAAAAAGTATGGGATGAAGCATCATAACATCAAAATTTGAGACTACAAATAAAATGTCCTTGTTTTGTTTCAAAATGGAAACAATAACAGCAAAAAAAAAAACATCAAACAGAAGTATGAAATTCTAACTTTCATGCAATTCTTTGTTAAATATGCCATAGTTTTGTTTTTACAAACATACAAACAGTACCTTTTAGGTAAGACATTTGTACTAATTTGTTGTAACTATTGATGCTCATATATTTGTACACACACACACACACACGCACGCACACACACACACACAACTATAGTCCTTTAAAAGACCCTTACATAGGGCCAGACTCTCAAAGCTATTTACTGATCATCATTAGACTTATTTCTGTCTCTGAAAAGAAAAATTACAGTTGAGCGTCCTGAAAATCATCACAATCCTCCTTAAGAGTGTATTAAATGTCATATTTATAATTACATTTTTATAATGACATTTACTACAGGATACATTAAAATGTTATTACAATGAAATAAAACTGTCATGTTAGGTAAAAACTGAAAGCATTGGTTTATTGAAATATATTTTTGTTTACGACTGTAAATCGCCCTGGATAAGGGTGTCTGCTAAGAAATAAATAATAATAATAATGCACCGTGGCATTACAAAACTGCATTACTACCATTAAAATGTGTATTTGTTGCTTGGATTGGAATCTGACACCTATGTAAGCTGTACCTACAGGTTTGCAGTGCTGCTAGTAACATGGAAAATATTTTAACAAGGTTTTCTTGCACTGAAATTTGTGATTGCGGAAAACCCCAAAGTTTGAAGTCCACATGTTTAGGTATTTTTTTTCCTAGTATGCTTTAAATTATTTGCGTAAAATTTGCAATAGCCAGTAGTGGGCTGACGCAGATTCCTCTCTAGATGAAAGAACAGATTCCAGAAGCCTAATTAAAAGCAACTGAGAAACCAGTATTTGATACAGTTTACTCACCTGAACAAATAAACCAAAACGCTCGTCAGTAGGTTTTAGTGGAGGTATGTGGGAAAAAGGGCTAAAGGGTTTTACTGAGGTCACAGGAAGGGCTGACTGTGATAGAACACAAAATCATTCTGTGCTTTCATGCTGCAGAGTCATCAGAAGGTCAGTCTGTTAGGTGAGACTGCTGTTACCAAGGCTCTTTACTAGCATGTTGTTCCAATAAGCGTTTTTAATGCGTTATTAGAAAACAGTTACTCTAATCAAATCTATCCAATTATCCAGTTAGCTATTTGTTGATTTTAACTGAAATTGGTTATCTTTATCAATTTTCCTGTTATCAGTACTTGGTTTATAATATAATATAGGTTATAAGGATATTTTTATTGTGCTAAAGTGTGAATAAAAACATTGCTCACAGCTATAACTCCTAATCACTTACATAGTTGTGAAGTAAGTAAATAGCATTACTGTATTTCTTTCAGTTGTATGCATGATGAAAAATCTGTGAATTCAAACAACACACCCCAAAGGGAACAAGCAAAACTAAAATGCAGTGCCTTCAAAATGTTCATAATACAATATACTGCAACACACAATGGGACAATATAGGGACTACAGTGTGTCAGATTTCAGTGTACGTGCAGGTTTTCATCACAAATGTATATACTATAGAAAATTATTGTATATGTGTGTGCATATAGCATTGAATGAAACTAGACTCGCCCGGGCTAGTCCCGAAATTCAGTGAAAACTGTTGAAAAAACGGGTGAAAAAAAGTGGTAACTTCGGGATTCGCCCAGAAGCCCTTGGCGAAACTAGATTTAATTGTTTCATTACCTCAACTCAACTCAGCAATAAAAACAGGACTACATAATTCTATCAGTTGTACTTTATATCAATTGTCTATGGTAATAAATTGATCATTCAGTAGCGTTCTGTTTGTAATTATTACCTTGTTGGAAAATACATGCTTTACATCCCCAGAGAACATTCTGCAGCTGTTTCTGGATGTTGGAAATAGTTTGAAAAAGCTTAAGAAGGTAAGATCAGAATTCCTGCAGCAAGATTATCAAGGGTGCCAGGTGACAGCAAGTTAAAATTGTTTGAATCAATGGTTACTACAGGTTTGTACTATAGAAAAATCAGAGGATTCCCCCATCAATAAGCCCTCCTTTGCTAAGGATGCCTGTCCCATAAAGGCTGATTGATTGAATGCTGACTGTAGTGAAGTGGATGAGTTCTTGAGTAGAACTATTTCACCACTAATCCACATCATCAGCCCTTGGAGTGCATTGAAAACCAGTCTGTCCTCCTTTCCTTTTCACTACCTGCTGTAGATTATGATCTGTTAGTAGTGCAAAGTGAGTGTTACTCTTTATTGATTACAAGTTATATTTTAAACTTGATTAGAAGGTTCATTTTTACAGCAGCATGTCAGATGCTGTCTTTCCCTCATATATAACTTGACTGCATGCAATGCAGTGAATAATGTAAATAGACTAAAAAGTAGGCTGTAAGTAGTACTACTTGCTTAAAGACAGAATTGTGTTTTATTGTCAGGATAACAAACTGGAGGAACGAGTACATTTCTATTGGAAGTGACACAAATAGCTGTGAAATGTATGTGTGTGATCTACAATATTAGCACTTTTTTATTGAGGCCAGGTTGACAGCTCAGTTTTCTACCTGAGACCTTTTTTATTGCAGGACGTTCTGAGTTTGTGTAACAGCCAGTTAGACATAAAAATACAAGGAAAGGAAAAAAAGGTTAAACATCATAAAGGAACTATTGACATGTCAAAAAGCTATTTGAGACCTGGCAAGCAGACAAAGAAAGATATGTGACAGGCAGGGTCAAGAGAAGTTCACCCAATTTTACATCAGAACATATGCAGAGCAAATCTGATCTCGCTAATAGCTTTTATTACTTTTAACATGTACTTATTTAGCCAAACAGGTGAAACTGATTTATGCCAGGTTTTAGAGCCCGGGGGCCAAGTTTTGTATGACAGGCTCAGGCCTCTCCTGGTTCACGTCCCAGTTTGAAATTGTGAGAAATTCAATTTAAGAAGAAAACCCCCCCCCCCCCCCCCCCCCTTCAACTCCTGAGGCAAACTCTGCAAGCAGAATCAAAACCAGATGTACTTATCAGGCCTAAAGATAACAAATAGCACTTGAGTTCCTGTCAGTGAAGGACCACCAGAGCATGGGCTAGAAATTAACTGACTTCTTTGTTTTAAAAAATGAAACTTTAGTAAAATGTGTATCAGTACTCGACAGATTCATACTGAGGCCTGTTTAGCTGGTGGTGTCTGCACGGGTAGGGAGCACTGGGCATTTGAAACCCTTTAGGTTAAGTGAAACTCAGCCACTAAAGCTGCCCAAGAGAGAGCTTTTTAACAGGGCAGGGGATGTTGGTTTGTTTTGACAAGGTGCCTACCCAGCTTTGAGAAAGTGGATTGTCAGCAGTGACCTGCGGAACTGGGTGGCCCAGTTCACGCTTTCATTTCCACTGTCAACTGATATACCTACCACCCACACACAAGAGAAGATTCCAGCGAGTTCAGAGGCACCACAGCTCACCCCCTCTTGAGATCGAAATGTCTTGTGAACTTGGAGAGAGCATGCCGCTAAAAACCAAAGACACGGGTGCTTTGAAAAAAAAAAAGGTTCTTTGTTACACTAGTTTCCTGAATATAATTAAAATAGGAGCCTATTCAAAGGTTTTCTCTGAATAATTTTTAGATTGTGTACTTTAAAACACCTGCTTGCTTGGTCGCCTGACTGGGCAGCTAGTTCTCAGGACCCGGACAGGTGGTTTTCATTTTAAGCAAAAAACATGGTTATCTTATTCCAGTGAGCTCAAAATGTCAATATTGGTCAATAATTTGTACTTTTATTATTTCTAAAGTGACTGACCGGTTTCTCACATTGAGTTAAAGACTAACTGGTATTAAAAATAAACAGTTCTTCTTTAAAATGCCATTATAATATCCAATACTATATATTTTTCAGCATGTTTTTTTAATATTTAAATAGATTTTAGACCAAAGCAGTTTTAACAGCTCAGTGTTAAAAAAAAAAAAAAAAAAGAATTGTTTTGCTATTTAATTTATGTGTTATATATTTTTTTAATAATGATGTAATTGAAGACCTCCTCTGTACATTAAAATAGATTGGCTCTTGTTTTATTATTTATTTGTATTTATCAGGTTTCATTACTGGAGAACATAATATTACCCCCCTTTAAACATTAATAGAATTAAGAGGCATTTGTATTCAACAGTTGCAATGTCAAATGATTCACAATACAGATACGGTTTCCAAAGGGTGATGTGTGCACTATTTTTAAGTAACGTTATATACTTGATTATACTTAAACACAGCACCCTGAGGTAAGTTCTCTAAATTACAATATCAACCAGGTCAATCAAGGTCAAATTTTCAAAAACATTGTGTGGTAGAATGTTGTAAATCTGAAAGACTTCCTTGATGATGGGCAAGCTTGTGGACTCTGTCTTCTCAATGGCCCTTATCCACAACTTCTCCAAAGCAGTGGATTCACTTACTGTCCTGTCCTCCGTGTACATCTTCTTGGTGGATCGCGGTTAAACATTAGATTTAAAGGGCAGCAGTGTGGAGTAGTGGTTAGGGCTCTGGACTCTTGACCAGAGGGTCGTGGGTTCAATCCCCGATAGGGGACACTACTGCTGTACCCTTGAGCAAGGTACTTTACCTAGATTGCTCCAGTAAAAACCCAACTGTATAAATGGGTAATTGTATGTACAAAATAATGTGATATCCAGGGTGAGTCTTTCGGGTGAGACGTAGTTGTAAGTGACTCTGCAGCTGATGCATAGTTTACACACCCTAGTCTCTGTAAGTCAGCTTGGATAAAGGCGTCTGCTAAATAAAGAAATAATAATAATAATAATCCACAACTTCTCCAAAGTCCTCCATGTACATCTTCTTGGTGGATCGCGGTTAACCAGTAGATTTAAATGGCAAATGAGACCGAGTGGTGGTGGTTTATTTATATGTATGAATATTTATTCAGCCATGGTCCTTTGGCTCTAGATGTTGCATGTCTGTGATTTAACAAAGCATTTACCAACTGCTTAGCAATTTTCATTGCACCTTAATTTATTAAACAATGTTGAACAGTTTGAGTTATACAACGGTACTGGCATTTAGTCCACAAATCTAGATGTAAAAAACATGAAGTCAGTTTGACCTGGTCATGCAGCATATGGAATCCCAGTCCTGAAGATACACATTTTGTAACATGTTTTGTAAGGGGATCAATTTGATAAACCTATACTCTGCAGGGATAAACCACATGAATTTTATAAGACTGCCTCAACCACCTGTGATTGGTTACCCAGGGATTACCTGCCAAAAATGGGTGGTTGATGAAATCTAGGTAGTGTAAACTGCTGCTATAAAATAAGAATCAACTCTTAAAGTAACCTTAAAGTTGAATGAACAACTTTACATGGGCCTCCATACATTATGGAAGCACTTCATCGTGGTCTTCTAAGCGATGTTTGGAAGGCTGATAAAATATACAGTAGAACTTCAAAATTACAAATTGACAGGTCAACCAAACTCGAGAGAGGCATATAGAATTGTAGCAATGTAGTTATGTTTAAACCTGCTACTGTCATCTAGGTAGGGGGTAATTACAGAAACAAGTGGTTGACTATATTGACTGAAATTATGTCATCTCATTTAATAAAATAATAAAGTTGTATTTTCTAACCTTATTTTAACTTACTGTGTTGATGGAATATTATTCTTGAAATTTCTTGTTACAATAATCATGCTTAGTCTTTTTGTGTTAGAAAATGTCCATTTATACAGGAATGTTTATATCTAGGATACATTTTTTTTTTATAGGCTGACTGATAATTTAAAAAAAAAGAAATAATAAAAAAATAAACACTAAACACCCCCCACGCGTCCCCTACCCCATCTCTCCCTCCTCCCCTCCCCCCATCCCTCCCTCCTCCCCCCTCCCCCTGCCCGCATCCCTTAAGAAACTTTTCAACTCTATAAGTTTGACAAGCTGAGTCTCAGGCTGCACTCCAGCATACATCCTCCCGCTGTCCTGGAAGAAAACCCCATCATCAATCATAAGGACAATGCACTCTGATTTCAAACTAAGGCTCCACATGAAAAGGTGAAACTCAAGGTAGAGGCACAAGCTTGGCATGAACTTATTTATATGTGCAGTGCTTGAGATATCCCCAAGCAGTATGACATGGAAAGATTGAACCTATAGAAATGTGCTTGTAGGAATCAAATGTATACCATGTGGGTATTAACCTATGCCATTGTACAGATTCCCAAGATCCCAGAGACCAGAGCTTTTATGTTTTACAATACCACTTAAAATACAGTTGACATGGTTTAATTATTAAATTAACTCAAACCATATTGATTCAATTAAAAGTTTATGTAATTAGTTCCAGTACAAACATTCTAACATTGAATTGGTCTTGATTGCCGTCTAGACACTGTACATGCTATCAACACACATTCACTGTAAAAGATAAATGCATGACAAAAGTTGCATTACAGATATTTTAGTCAGTATTATTTAAACACTGAACAGGCCTATTGTATTCCTATTTGTCCTCCTCAGAATTTATATCATGTTACTGAAATATGTGATGTGGTTTATACTGTGTGTGGTAGTGAATGATTATTAACGGTGTGTGCTAGTGCATGGTTATTAACGGTGTGTGCTAGTGCATGGTTATTAACGGTGTGTGCTAGTGCATGGTTATTAACTATGTGTGATAGTGCATGGTTATTCATTGTGTGTGTTAGTGCATGATTATTAACGGTGTGTGCTAGTGCATGGTTATTAACTGTGTGTGATAGTGCATGGTTATTAACGTTGTGTGCTAGTGCATGGTTATTAACGGTGTGTGCTAGTGCATGGTTATTAACTGTGTGTGATAGTGCATGGTTATTAACGGTGTGTGCTAGTGCTATTAACTGTGTGTGATAGTGCATGGTTATTAATTGTGTGTGCTAGTGCATGGTTATTAACTGTGTGTGCTAGTGCATGGTTATTAACGGTGTGTGATAGTACATGGTTATTAACTGTGTGTGCTAGTGCATGGTTATTAATTGTTTGACCCAAGGGCTTGTCTTCCGGTCCAGTGGCTTGAATTATACCAAGCTTCCAATAGCATTAGCCAACCAAATCGTCTAGTGTAGTGCAGAATTGTTTTTCCTGGTAAGGGTCAACTGAAGCAAGATACAACTTTAAAATCTGTGTTGGCTGACCAGTAAGTAATTAAGTAATCTTTGCCAGTTAAGTACTATTGATCTTGGAGGGAACAGATGCTAAGAGCAGTATGCACCCATATAAAACTAGTAGCACTGCAGCATATCACCTAAGCCAACCACTAAACCACTAAAAGACAAAGGGGAGATGGGGTTTGTGCATAGTCAGTTTTTTTTACAAATCTATTTCTTAATTCTGTATATTCATTTAAAAATTGTAATGTCCAATTCCAACAGTTTTAAAAGCAGCCCTCTGCCCGTGTAGCCAGCATACAGATAAGTACATGGCAAAAATATCAGCTTGACAGACATTTCCTGTAAAATGTTATATGATCACAAACATTTCACATGCAGATCCATATAAAGCCATATTAACCACACGTTTGTACAACTTTGTCCCTTTTGTAGATATTTTGCCAATTTAATTCATGGGCTGTATTAAATGTTGTTTGTTTGTTTTATTGTGTTTGTTGTTATGTATTCCTAGCACCTTGTAACAGTGTCGCTGCTATGGTGATATGAACTACACACAACTATATGTATGTTAATATGTATGTTTTCTCTTATTATTTTATGTTAGTGGTCACTTGGAATCCCTCTTTCCATTCAGCCTCCACTATTTTATTGCTTAAATTAGTCAGAAGCACACCTGGGTATGAATAGACACACATTTTGTTACACAGGATGGTCGTCCTGAGGAGAAAAAAGTTGGTTGTTGGTGCAGGAATGTGCGAACTGCATCAGATGAAATGTAATTACATGGAATGTGTAAATGTCTGACCTAAATGGAGTGTTTAACTCAATGGAACCAATATGTTTTGGGGTATTTTTGATGCCTCATTCTCTCTGGCTGTTTTCCCTCCCCTGCACTGACTGCGTCTATTTCATTGACCCATCAAAACATTGTAACTTCTGTTTTGTTTTAATATTCTTAATACATGTAATTTTACTGATTTTAGTAACTGCTCATTTTTAATTCACACTAATATCTTAAAAAAAATAAATAAACATACAATCTTTTTGGGACGTTTGTCTTTGGTTGTTATTTGGGTATTCTACACCATTATAATTTTGCTCTGTCTGTCATATAAAAATAATATCAAATGATTAACTATATTAAAGTTTCTAATGTACTATGTAGTAATTAACCACCTGTTACCTTTGCTTTGTGCGCTATTGTGGCACATTGGTTACTATGATTTTGGGAATAAAATATACTGTAGTGCAGAGATATGTAATATAATTTACATGTTTCTTTGTAGCCTTTATGACAAGACTGCTTCCTATTTACAGTCAGAGTGTTTGTTTGGAATGTGCATATGGGAAGGCTTCATTCGGAATAAATACTTTGGGTTACATCTGGGTTTACCAAAGTGGGAGTGTGACACAAATACAATGATTCTTGGTTGTAAATCTCCCTCCCGACCTGTGAGGGTGCTAAGCAGCGAGAGCAGAGTTCTTTGGATGGGCTGATCTGACAGTTCTTTCCCAGGATCGGGAAGTCGACCAGTCTGGATGAAGACGAGACTCCGTTGCAAGAACGCATTGACCTGGAAGGGAAACGACGTGGCAGCCGCAGATTGGAGAGGCAGTTGCACTCGTTTACCAAGGGGTCATGGGTGACGGCATAAAAGGGAACGGAGAATCAGAATCTGTTCCTTCGCATTGGTTTGGTAAACTAGAACCGAGAAGGACTGAGAGAGACCTGTGAAAAACAGTATTGTGAGCGTTGTGTTTTGTTTGTTTTGTAACTGTCTTGTTTGTTATTGCTAGACAGCTAAACACGTTTCCAGAGCTGTCGCCAAGGGCCAGCACTAAACCGGAACATCACTTCACCACTGTCACTAAATAAACTTGTATCACCCACCACAAGCACTACTGCACGCACCCAGGACTGGTGACCGTTTTAGTATTATTTTTACCGATATTTCAATTAAAAACACATTTGTACAGATTTTAATGCTGAACACTAAGGTTAAGATATGCACTGCAAGAATCCTGAACCTTCTAACGCCCCCCAGTTTGAGAACCACTGATTTAGAGGGCAGATCTCGAACTCCAGAGCACTAGTGTGGCTTACTCTTTAAAGCCAAATACAGTTTGTTGAATTTTTAGGGTATATGAATACCACCATAATTATTTCCCATGCTTTTAAACTTGAGACTGAAATGCCTATATCAAAATTAATGAATGTTTTAACTTAGTTAAATGGGTAGCAACCCTTAAAAGCGATCACCTCAACAACTACCATTACACAAGACCTTTATTATTTTGCTTTACAGATATTTCAGGAATTCATTTTTATATGACCCAGTTGATGCCAACTTATCCACCATAACACCATAAACTCACTCATATTATTATTATTATTATTATTATTATTATTATTATTATTATTATTATTATTATTATTATTATTATTATTTATTTCTTAGCAGATGTCCTTACCCAGGGCGACTTACAGTTGTATACAAAAAATACATATCAAGAATACCCCCTGACCCTGCATTTGTTTGATTCTGTGACAGATTACAGCATACCACCATCCTTTAAATCTCTAAATTGGACTTTCTCTGGTGTGAATATTTTACTGATAGGAAAGCACTAAAGAGTAACAGTTTACTTACTGTATACAGCATAACACATCACTTTATACAATTCAGAGTTTATAATTATGAAATAGTCTTGCAAGGTATTTTTCACTTTAGTGAAAGCAAGGGAGTTTAACATTTACTGGCTCATGCATACACACAGACCAATGATTATGCTAACTGTTGCCAAATGTTGTGGTAGTAAAATCAGAGACCTGTCAAATTTGCCTTCTCTTGATTTATTGGCAGGGTCAGACTTACATGGGGATGTCTGGAATCTTAATGATCCAATCAGAAGTGAGACTGTTCTCTGAAAGCCAGGACTACTGAAGCATTACAAACACTGGATGTGGTTCCATTACATTTTAGAAGTGTGAATAAGATACAGAATAAAATGTATACATATCATTATTTCCATCAACAGTGTTAAAAATATTAAACAGTAACATGATTTTTCATATTAAAAGGTAAATTGGAAAGGGTTTAAAAATGTATTATTCTTAAACCTATGCATATTTCATGTTTTTTGGTTTCCAGTTCTTGTCTTATATTTGTTTTTTATTAAATCATATTTTTAAAAGTTTAAGCTCAGCAAGGTTCATAGCCTTGCTACCGAAGACCATTCCAAGTTGCCTTAGTTCATTATCCCACAAGAGCTTTTTGCGTCATGTGAGACGAAAGATTAAAGTAAGAGAGTAGGTAAATTACTATTAGTTTACCTTCAACACCTGTAGTGAGTTTCACTGCAGTTGTGATGAGCTCATTCAATTAATTGCTGTTACAGAATTAATCAAATCTGGTATTTTGTTCTTTTTTTATTTTGTGAAAAGAGAAATGATAATTATATTTTATGTAGCATTGAATCTCAAAGAATGTCCTTAAAGGTCACAACATCATACAATATACATTATTTTGTCAACTAAGATTTTTTATACATATAATATCCATATATTTTGTAACTTGGTAGTTTTATTAGAAAACACTTCATAAAACAGTTTTTATTATTTTCAAATGTGTTGGTCTATTTAAGTGCTCTCCTTACAAGACAAAAATAGTCCCCACCAAAAATCCTGTACAAACTATTGACAGTAAAGACAAAAAAAAACACCTAAAGCTTGCTGTGTCTTCTCACTGTTGCTGTGAAAAAAAAAAAAAACAGACACGCCCTGCTGATTTCTGAGAAAACTAAATCCCCAGGGTAAATGATCCTGGTTTGTCCTAGTAATGCCCAACATATTTAAAATGTACTCAACTATACTTCAAACAGTTTGTTTCATAATGTTTCTTACAACAGCGGGGTGCACAAGTTTCAAAGAAGAAAGCTGCATGATACCTCTTCAATCAGACCACTATCTCAGGATTCCACTGTGGAGATAGGCATGCCAATATGCACCCTGGCAAGGCAAACTGAAAATAATATGATTGTGATCCTTTCAGGTTAAACCCCCCACACACACACTCATACAAACACTCTGATCATGTACAATCAAAAGGAACCAAAATGGAAACTATCGACTTGCAATATGACGAGCCTGCTGAGCAACATAAAAGCCTTTTTGTGTTTCAGAGAGGTGTGTGTGGCTGGCTTTCTTCAGATCTCACTGTACCACAGCTCTGAATCTGCCTGAGAGCCATGCCTCTTTGGCTAGGCCAGCTGCAGTTGGGCTTGTCTTGCAAGGGCTAAGATGTATCCCCTCAGAGTTCAGAATGTGCCTCAGTGTTTCACACACATCAGCCCTATCCTTCCTGCCGAAGACGGCATGATCGATGGTCGGCCTCTGCGTATTTGCAGTTATGGCAGCTAAAGCCTGTTTCTTTCGGACTAGCAAAACAGCCCATGGAGCCAAGACAAATAGCAAGGGGCATAAAAGTTAACAGTTTGCAATAATTGTGGTGTGAAACATTCCCATGAATTCCAGACATCAAGGATGCTGCCTCAAATAGCTGGGATGAACAGCATATTTCTAAAATGAAACGGTAATATAGAAGCATTGTGGGAGACTTCAGGCAGCACAGAATACATGCCTCTCGCAGAGCTTGCATGCAGTTTGCTGTAGCCCAAAAAAAGCAGCTCTGGAATGTGTATATATGCCACAAATAGATTTCATTTCCCTCAAGAGTATTTTAAATAAGAATATTCACATATATATATATATATATATATATATATATATATATATATATATATATATATATATATATATATATATACACACACAGTACACCCTCACTATAACAAACTTGCTGGGTCCAAGACTTTTCTTAGTTATATCTAGGGGTTCGTTATAGCGAAAGGACAATCAAAATGAATGATAAACTGTTAAAGTAAGTTAATGAGATGAGATTTTGAATAAAAGTAGTTAGTTTCATATATGCAGGATTCTGCCTTTGCTTTATCCTAATCATTAAATAATTAAAATGCAGTACATAAAGCAAAAATCCCAAATTGACGCTGAACTTTTATTCAAAATCAATCTGACATGAATCGTTTCAAAGTGGATCAAATCTTAATCCAACATGCAAGAATCCCAAACAGAGCTTTTATTCAAAATCAACCCGACATGAAAAGTTCATCAGATCCTCAAGTTTTGTTGTTTTTTTCTTTAATCAATTTTGCTTTGCCGCATGGTTGCTTTTTGACAACCTATATTCACGACAGAGATATGCAGGCCGAGATGTTGACCATGTATAGGGCTTGACCATTTATCATCTGGGATTTAGGGTTGCTGATGTAAAGTTGTCTGCTAAAAAGGGTTTGTTCTTTTCACCTCTGGGACTTGGGTTCAGGTCAGCTAAACCCTTAGCAACAAAACTAATGTTATCCCTAACACAAAAGATTAAAGAACACCATTACAATGCTAACATATCACCCAGGAGAATATAATTGACCTGCTTCTAATATAAAATCATAGATTACAGACACTGATACGGTACAGCAAATGGAGTACTTTTTTTTTTTTTTTACTTTAGGAATGCCTATAGCATAACAACCTGCTGAGAATACTAAATCAGGATTAATTAAACCAAGTCAAAATATTACAACTACTTTGGCATAACGACCTTCTGAGAATTTTGCCCCTGATGTATTAACTTATCATAAATCACACAAACCAAGATTGTACTCAGGAACTACTATTATTCATAAAACGTGTTGTTTTTCTAACTTGAATTGTGCCATATGTTCCATGCACAGGATGACATCTGTACACAGGATAAGATGTAATGGATTTCTGACAAATCTATAACGCTGATTGGTTGATGTATAAATTGGTTATTTATAATTTCTGAAAACGACAAGTGGTAAGTTGTTATGACTACAAAACATGGTCAGAGGCAAAAGATTGAGATCAGTGGTCTCAGGCTATACACTTCCAATGAAGTCGACACCCGTCAGTGTGTAGTTCTAATAGTCGGGGGTATTGGTGCCATATACTGGCGTGGAATGAGTGATCTTAATCCTCTGAATGGCAGAGGGAATGCTACAGAGGAACTATTTGAAACCTCTCTGTGATGTGGGGCTGGCCATGATCTTGTTGATCTTGTCCTCCAAAGCCTGTTTGATGTTCCAGGAAGATACAGTTTCGATACAAATTTACATCAAACCTCTCACAATAAATGTAACATCATTCTCAGACAAGAAAATCAGGGACAACGTTCGGTGTCTGTGTCTATTACACTGCAACAAGAAACGAACAAGGCCAGTCGGGAGCATTAAAAGTGTCTATTTTCTTCAATGATGCCATCTGAAAGCCCCGTCTCACATTAAGGAAAGTCTCTACTCCATGCAAAACCTTAACTTTTCAAATGTCTGGCTCAGTTCCACACTTAGTCTTTCTGTCTAGTTTTTACATTTCACATTCAGCATATGCTCAGACTTGTAGATTGTGTCTCTTCAGAAGTGGAAAATAATCTTAGTTGATTGATTAAGTGTTGCTACAACTGTTCAAATAACGTACCTGTAATTTTTCTTTTCATTTGTTAACATCCTGACAACTTTTTACACGTATAATTTTAAAGTCTGTTTCAAAGCTCTTTTCAAAAGGTCTGCTCTGCGATTTGAGTTCTGTCCTCTAAATCAGTGGGAATGGATCATTATTGCTGTGTTACCTGTTTGACAATGTGGGCAATAAACCTTACACTATCAGTGCACTAGAGCAGACATTTTGAACCTCAGGGGATAGTCTGGAGTCCGGTTCTCAAGTATGGTATTAAACCCTATTTAGCACTTTTAAGCCAGTTTAAAGGCAACTAATATGGTTTAAAGGCATAGCGTGGACAGGGCCTTAGACTGACAAAATAGAAAATAACATCTGTTATTAAAAGAAAGAAAGAAAGAAAGAAAGAAACTAAGAAAGAAAAATTAAATAAATGGATCATCAAGCAAACAAGTGCAGCAACTCAGTGTTTTATATTACTCACTTCAGCAGGCAAGCACTTGACTAAGGCTACCTCCTGAATGCATAGGTTATGAATGAACTCAGCAAATTATTGTACTGTAACAGTTAGAAATTGAAATGCGATACTGAACATCACTTCTCAGCAGTAACAGTTTATTTTCTCATTACAGGTTTCCTAAATTGATACAGCTTCTGCTGATAATTCCACATAATATATCAAAGTACTTTTATATGCTCATGCATACTTATATGTATCTATGTGTAGAATAGAATTATACATTCAAAAATACAAGAACATTTTGGAAGGCCAAATTGACCCTATGGAACAGAAATCATTATTTTTTTGATAAACTGTTTTTTAATTAATATTTTAGCTTTGTACTGATAATAGATATAAAAACCTTACTGGTCATGGGTTTAAGATAATCTACAGTATCACATATGTACTGTTCCACATATTTTATTGTAGGCATATAACATACATGCTTTTGTCACTTCCAAGCACTTTTGTTCTAGCAGTTTTTTACTTTTATGTGGACCAAAAAAAAAGTACTTTCAAGAAGTAATAGAAAGAAAATGCCACGCAACCAAAAATGTTTCTATTCATTCTTAATCATGTTTGACAGATATTCTTTCTAAAAATTGCCTTATAGCTTCTAGGCTTGTCTGCCTGCATTCTTTGTTTATGAATACTGATAAATGTATTCCAGTAGCTCCACTAACCTGCATTTAAAAAAAAAAAAAAAACAATTTATCAGGATTTATGTGATTGTACGTCAACTTTTCCTTTTTCCGCACTTCACAGTTCATCCTTTTAAGTACTCATCTTGAACAAAAAAATAAACCCATTTCAGACAGCATTTTGTGAAAAGCCATAATGCCAGTTAAAAACAGAATGCCTGGAAAGATAGTTGCACTGTTAGTGTCAGGCATATTGACAGAAAAGGGAATGGAAAAGAAAGTATAATAGTGTCCTGCTATTGTCTGAAATGACCGGTAGCTCATTAACGGCTGAGGGAACAACAATTGTATGTTGTGAGAAGTAATAAATCTGCTTTTTTTAGTGAGTTGACCATGGAGCCCTTTCCCTCCTCTTATGATAAAGTGGAAAATAAATGTTGTATTTTTTTAAAACCAGCTTCCTGGAATGAAGTGCACATGAAGGGAATTCAAGTCCAAGGTATACAAGAAGAGATAATAGACAGTTCTAACGGCAATGTGACAACCAAAAATATGAATGTGTAATCTTTTTTCCCTTTATGTTTCCTTTTCCTCTGATAGAAATGTTATGAATGCTAATCTGTGACCTTTAAAAGATTACATTGAATACAAATGAAACAACAACAACAACAAACTATGTCAACAAAACAGGAAATCTGAAGAAATGCATACATTATTGGGATTGTATGCATCTGAATGGTACCAGAACTACAAGGGGTGAGCACTTTTGAGGTAAGCCTTTGATATATCACATCTATACTGGGATTAACTTTTGGTTACATGGCCTTTCTTGTAGATATTACATCTTCATATAACTGTTCACAAAAAGTTAAGCATATTACATTTTCATGGACTATAAAAACAGGTGATAGACCTCGAAGTGGGTGGCCAAAAGTGACCAGACAGGATAGAAGGCTTATCAAGTTATTCCTGGGAAATCACACTAGAAATGAAAGTCAACTCTGTCAAGATGCTAGCTACAATGTATAGATCCAGTCAATCAGAAATCGCCAACACAGCCATGGTTTGCATGCACAATGCCCCTACATTCCACCTCCAATAACGAATCACCATCGTCAGGCTCGACTTCGATGGTGCGGTGAACATCTGGGGTGGACTACAGCAAATTGCACCAATGTCTTGTGGTCTGATGAATCAAAGTGTTATCTTGTCTTCAAAGCTGGGAGGACACGTGGCGGAGAGCGTGATGCTGACTGAAACATGGTACCCTACAATAGGTATGGAGGAGGGTCCTGGAAGGAAGAGTCACATGATAGGCCTACCTTGTTCCTGCAAGACATTGGCAAGCTTATCAGAAGTATACGTCGTCATCTCATTGTCATCTGAGAATACCAACTCCATCCAGATTCAATGTAAAATAGTTGAAATATTCCTTTAAATTAATTCACTGTCAAACATTACAGATTAAATTGGGTTTTCACGTGTACCCACTTTGATTTTGCTTATGCTTAACTTTTTCTGAGTGTGGAGGAATTAAAATGAGTAACATACAATTATACACAAAAACTACAATTAAATTGTCATCGTGTGGGACGATCCATACAACTGTTATTTAAATAAAACAGGGCACAACCAAATTTTTGCAAACAATTTCCTTCTACCTACATTCTATCAACAATATAAAAGGATGGATTCCTAGACTACAAAAACTCCTTGTTTTCCGAGGGGAAATATTTAGGACCATCTACATGAGGGGAGGCACAATAAATAATATAATGATATAAATAAATAATAGAGCAAGACTTCCACAACAGTCTCCTAACATATTACAATATTAAATATTATACAATACAGGCTCTATGGATATAATAAAATATAGGCTCTTGGCTATATATTGATTTGAAGTTATTCATACAATTCAAACAATTCATATTTTAACCCGTTCTTGAGCAGATCAAAGAGAGAAAACCTAACAGAAGAATCCTCTCTTTTTATGAAAAAACCATATACTTGCTCCCTTCTCTGAACTACAATGATGTATAATATATAGTTATACTGTATAACAATAATTAAACAGTAGAGCTAATTTTATTATGACCTCATTTCCATCTGATACAAACTGTCTGATACAATGACATTTCAGGTGACTATCACATTATTATCAGGGTCTACTATATATTACAAAATAATATCTATATATACAACACTCCCTCATTTTATCGGGGGCGTCAGGCCAGTATAAATTCTCTATGCAACCTGCTTTTTCTCATTTTTTGTATAAAAAGCAGCACACCGTTTTAATTCATTTAGCGGAGGTGTGGCAAAGTGGTTAACAGTGTGCAGGTGCATGACCTCATGGTTAACTAGTGCAACCGCTCCTCCAATCTGCGGCTGCCACGTCGTTTCCCTTCCGGGTTGATGATTTAGTGTATCGTAGCTCTGCCCCCTTTCTAAATGACTGAATTCCTTTTAGCCTTGGGAATGAACTGTCTGGCCATCCAGTCCATGGGACTCTGTTCCCTTTACACAGCGTCCTCACAGGTCGGGAGAGAGATTTATCACCAAGAATCATTCTGTCTCTGTCACAGGAGGGTAATTGCTTCTCATCAACGTCTCCAATTAATTTCATTTCGGTCTTCCTCTCCTTTCTCAAATGCACAAACCCACTGCATTGAAATAATCCATTTCCAACATAGGAGGCTTGTTGCTAGGGAACTGGTGTCACTGCCTTGTGGCTTTTGCTAGTGCATTGCTGCCACATGTGAACACCTCGCTGGCTAAAATAAAAACTGCTTCAGCAAGTAGATCTTTAATTTGCTTTATGTTATTGTGCAATACGTATGTATATGATAACAGTATGATATTAATGCTTTGTTTTTAATTGTTTTGTATATTGTTGTTTGTGATGTGCAGTACGACATAAAACAAATAGTAATTCTAAGTGCCTATGTATATTGCAGCTAAGTGCATACACAGTTAGGCAGTAACAATGGGGAGCCAACTCCAGGACCGCGATATATCCAAATCCACAGTATAGCGAGGGGCGATGTAACGAGAGGTGGGTATATTAGTGCAATGAGGCTGATTGCACAGTGACAATTGCATGAGTTGGATGGAATCCTTTTCAGCCAATCAGAATGATATTTAATGTGTAACAAGTATTGGAACACACTATCTGTGTACAAATAAAAGTTGAAAGGTAATATATAAAAGGTGTTGTATCTTAAACACTAAAAAAGATTCCACAATCTACAGGATATCTGAAATAAATTAAAGGAACAGTATCATTTTGAGGTTTTCCAGATGGCCAGAATAATCTATGAAGTCAAAATGAATGTAGACCAACATAAATAATATGCTAATTGGTTTAATTGCATATGATAAGGTTTCATTTATTTTTTACAGTTTAGTAATTACTAACAAACACTCAGACCTCAACACTGCTCTTTGTGAGAATGTGAGATTCATGATGGTTTAACCAAGTCCTGCCAAGTCCCCTAGGTATGTCACGCTTATGAGCATATTAATTTAACAGCAGGAATAGGTACAAGATGCTAACAAGTGTGAGGTAACGACACACTTCAAATGGAAGCTGTTTAATTCTCAGATTTAATAGGTACAGAGAAATGGTGAAATGCATCCTAAAAAGATGGACATTTTACAAACCATTATGTTTATAATTGACATTTAGTCTTTTTTTTTCTTTTTGTCTGATACAGTTCCTTTAACAAGTCTTTCCAAAAACGTTTCACACAGACTGCAAGAAAAAAGGAAAAAAAAATAGCCATTAAAAGACTTCTCAGTGGTGTCCCAAGAGCATCCTGTGACTGTGAGTAAACTCTTATGTTTTGAAATGCTTTAGACAAACAAGAAAGTGGCAAGCGGACTGTTTTAATGTGTCAGGCTTTGTTCTAGTGGCTGCTATGCGTTGCTCTGTGTTGTTTATAATGCTTTCTTAACTGTCTGGTTTATTTATAGTTGGAATCTTTACAATCCCATGTCTGTCAAGCAGATAGAATCTCTGGGGGTCAGCTTGGTGTGACATTTAGGTCTTTTCCAGGAGGACTTTCTCTGCCAGCACATCCTGTCCAGACCACTCAGTGCAATGGGAAAATGAGACGTGTAATGAGAATATGTAATTGCTGTACTTGGACCGAGTAGCCAGCCGCTGAAATTGTTCAGTGAGAATGCAAATAAACTGTCATGTCTGTACAGTGGTTATTTGAAATGCAGGGCCATATTCACAAAGCTGTTCTGTTCTGGATTGTTATTGGCTTCCTAACAATAGCAGAGGAGCGTTTAATGAATATCAAAACTGTATTTTATGCATAGAAAAAAAACCCTTCACATCTTTGTGATTATTTTTCTTCAGTGATTTATTTCTGTTTTAACTATTTACAATAGTTATTGTTTTTTTCTAAAAAACAAATATGTTTTAGTAGATTATCCAATCCTAGTGTTCAGATACTGTATTTATTAATCAAGCAATTTAGTTTCCCTCTATCTGTGTGGAGGAGCCTTCCAGTTTTTAAAATGTTGGACAATACATTTTTCAAAATTTTGCTTTATCCAACATAGAAAAAATATATTGTATACTTTTCCCTGTGTGTCTGTATCTATCTATCTATCTATCTATCTATCTATCTATCTATCTATCTATCTATAATATTGTTGTATAGTGTGGGGAAAGGTTGCAGAAGGAAGATACATGGCTAATATAGGACCAAGGATAAAACATAGTTTGTATCCCCTGTTGATCTCGTGAAAGGAAAACTTATTCAAGAATTCTTAAAAATTCAACAATGTGGCTTTCTCTGCCTATTGAAAAATCCCATTTTTTATGTCACGTGGTAATCTGTGACTTAGTTGTAGCCAGTTTCTAATTTGACTTGCTTTTTGAGGTTTTCTCCAGGTTTAAGCAATGCAGTGTACGTATACAATCTATAAAATCCTTTTATAGCCTTTAAAATCCCACAAACAGTTTCAAACTTCATTATGTTTTTCATTTTTTAATTCAACACTTTTAAATGCTGTACACTTTTGCATCAGGAGACTGCTTTATTTATGTCTTTTGCAATGCAGTTAATTATCTACAACATTGAACGTGAAAATCACAATGTTTCTGTTGAAATTAACCTTACAAACAATTATAAAACTATAAAATAATAAACCTCTGACATAAAATCCCTGGTGTGTGAGTGCATTTTTGAATGATATATCATTATTTGAAGAGAATAAATATGTAGAAATAAGAATTCTTACAAGCCACATATACAAAACCCAAACAAATGTAAATACTTGAATAGCCACCTTCCTGAAAACAAAGCATTTAATATTAATCAGATTTAGTTTATCCACTGAACCACATTGCGCAATAGAATTATAAAGTTATAGCACCACAAAGTTAGCAATGAATTTAATTATATACATCTAGACCAGCAGATGGAGACACAGTGACTAAGAACTTTGAGTGTAATTTAACATGCAGAACATCATGCTAGTCAATACCATGACAGTTTTCATTCTTGTATGTGACTATTTATTATGTGTGTGTTTGTTTTCAATACATAATGTTATTCTTGGTATATATATATATATATATATATATATATATATATATATATATATATATATATATATATATATACACACAGTATATATATAATTACATATGGAAATCTTACAATTTTTGGAAGTATATATTTGTTTTATTTATTAACAATAAGTCTAGCCCCAATTATAATTTATGGGGATTGTTTTTACCTGCATTACTTCTTAAAATGATCATTAATTTGTCTTCCAAGGTGGTGGCAAATACACTTACAGTATAACATACAGAGAAAGAAATGCATTGTTACAGTATTAAAGTAGCAAGAAAAATGTATAACCTAATTAATAATAATAATGCAAAGTCCACACATGTTGAAAATGGGATTGTGAATGACAATCATGCTTTCAATGTGTGTTGACCATGCATTATATAGTTCAGTAGTTTAGGACAAACCCCCATGACAAAGAATTTGAAATTAACATTATTTATTTGATGATTCTGGAGTATGGTACATGGTTTGAGGGGCCTTCGCTTAACCTTTTGGATAGATCCCCTTTGGTTAACCATGGGGTAATTAAAGAAAGGTAGCGATTGAGGGAGGTTTACGACTGTGAATCCATTGAACGAAAAAAGGGTCAGACAAGTCAATTTTATATTTTTGGCACCCTGTTTTTACAAGTAAACATTTCTAGATTGCTCTGATTTGCTCTAAATGTTTTCTGGTAAGCATGTTGTAAACATTGCAACAAAGACTGTGTTTAAAGTGGTGAGATTAATCTTCAATTCCCCATAACAGATAAAATATATATATACATAGAGCCTCATTTACGAAAGGGCACTAAACTTTGTGGTGCGCGATAGTGTGTGCACGTTAATGATTTCCATATTTACTATTGCAATTTTATTTATTATCGCGTGTGATACTTGGCATATTATGGTGAGCACTAAATTTAATGCTTCACACTATGGTAATCAGAATGAATATGTGATTTTTATTGTAATGCATGCTGATGTATTTAAATGAGCATCCAGCACAGAATAATGAGATGAGCTGTATTTACTAAAGGGCGTTAATTTTAGTGTGTGCATTAAAGTGATGATTTATTAGTACGTATGGAAACCAGGCTTTAACCACTGATAGGCGCGCTATTTAGATATTTTTTCTGGTCTGAAAACTAGTGATGTGCAGTTTGATTCTTTTTACTGACTCGATTAATTTGAGTGGTTAGGAACTTAGCCCTAGTCACTCGATCAACTCGTCTACCCAAGGCATTGGGTATGAGTCAAATTTGGAGACCAGATTCAGCTGACAAAAATCATTGTTGAACCCCCAGCTCCCATTTGGTTAGGCTACCATAACAGGAAGATTCTTCAATGATATCAAGTGTTAACATTGTTTCCAACTCGTGGATAATGTCTGCCTTCTTTGCCTTGGGTAGACGATATGGTCGTACTCTCACTTGGACACCTGGTGGAGTTACAATGTCATGCTGGATCATATTAGTGCAACCTGGAAGATTAGAGAATAAATCCTGATTATTAGCCATTAACTGTTCGACCTCATCTCTTTGCTGTTTATCCAATTCTGGGCCTATATATTTACAGGTTTACCCCACCTGTGTACAGGAAGAGACGGCTACATTAGTTTCTGGGGGAGGGTCACGGTCTACCCAGAGTTTCAGTAAGTTTAGGTGGTATATTTGTGTTATTATAATAATAATAATCTTTATTTTTATATAGTGCCTTTCATAGTGGACCACCATCACAAAGCGCTTTACAAGATACAAGACTAGGGTGTGTGAACTATGCATCAGCTGCAGAGTCACTTACAACAACGTCTCACCCGAAAGACGGAGCACAAGGAGGTTAAGTGACTTGCTCAGGGTCACACAATGAGTCAGTGGCTGAGCTGGGATTTGAACCGGGAACCTCCTGGTCACAAGCCTATTTCTTTAACTACTGGACTACACCGCCTTATATGGACCCTGACCTGATCTCCTGGGTTAAACAAGCAGGTTCTAGCTGTTTCATTATAGTGGAATGTCTGCCTAGTTTGCGGTTTTTCCAGGTGTTCCCTCACTATGGGAGTGACCGTCTCAGTCCTGTCCTGTTTCTGCATTATATATTCAACCACAAAGACTGCCTCTCCCAAGTCTCTTTGGTGATATCCAGAATTCCTCTGGGCTGGCATCTGTATAGGAGTTCAAAGGGTGAGAACCCCGTGGAAGCCTGTGGGACTTCACACACTGCAAACATTAAATAGGGTAAAAGAAGATCCAATCCTTTCCATCCTTCCCTATTACTTTCTTGAGCATGGATTTGAGCGTCATTAAACCGTTCAACTAGACCATCATTCTGTGGGTGGTAAGCCAATGTTCTAATGGGTTTAATGTAAAGTGTGATGCACAGGTCATGCATCCATTTATTAACAAACGGTGTTCCCTGGTCAGTAAGTATTTCTTTTGGGATCCCTACCCTAGAGAAGACCTGGACTAATTCTTTAACTATTGTTTTTGAGGTTATATTTCGAAGTGGTATTGCTTTGGGATAACGCATAGCATAATCTAAAATTACCAACGCATATTCATGTCCATGTGTTGATCTAGAAAGGGGGCTTATTAGATCCATGGCAATATGTTCAAACGGCACATCAATAATGGGCATCGGTTTTAGTGTGGCTCTCTGGCAAGTGGGACAGGATTTGCAAGAGTGTTCTATTGCTTTTCAAATCACTATCCAATAGAACCTTTGTAATATGCGGTCCAAGGTTTTATCGGCCGCCAGATGGGCCCCAAATAGATGACTGTGAGCTAATTTTAAAACCTGGTTTCTAAATGGAGGAGGCACTAGCAATTGTTCTATGGGGTTTTCATTAATCATATTTCCTCGATACAACAAATCATTTTTTTGAAAAAAATATTCCTGTGGGTTAACCACTACATCTTCTACAGGTACACCCTTGATCGACCACTCTAGATCGCACATGCGTCAATGACATATCCTGCTCTCTTTCTCTGGCAAAATTTTCATTCATGGGAAGAAAGCTGTCATGCCACGCCTCACCTATACCTTTGGGATCTAAGTCAGTGGAACTCTCTCCAGTCTCATTTAATATATCTCTTTCGGTACACTAAACACTAACCCCCTTCTATGCCCGTTTCCCTGGATCCCCCACTAAAACTACTTCAAAGGGTGCACCCCTTTCTTTGTCTAGGCGTCTCTGTCGACTCGTTTTCTTTGGCTTCCTGGATTGGTTCAATTCAGGTAAGTCTTGATTAGCGAAGGGGAGTAACGTGACCAAGCTATCTGGTGGTCCCAATTGGGACATTTCTTTGGAAATGGGTTTATCCAATTCCCCTCTAATTTGGACCAAGTTCGAAAACCCAGTAAAATCTCAGCCGAGAATTACCTGGTGGGGCAACCTGGAGACGACCCCCACCATCATCTTGTGATCTACCTGATAGGTCAAAGTCACGAGAGTGGTAGAGTAGTATTTTATCTCTCCATGAATGCAGGTAATCCTTGTCCTTAGACTGTAATCCAATTTGTTGATATCGCTATATTCTGGCGTTATCAAAGTGATAGTGCTCCAAGAAATCAATGACAGCCTCAGTCTGTACCCCGTTCACCTGCATTTCAGCCATATAGGGATATCTGCCCTCCGACACCCCTGCTACCACTATGCTGCCACAAAAAAAATTATCCCAATGTCACACTGCATGGGTTCAGAGCGATCAGGGCAATTTTTTGCTATATGCCCAAATTTAAAACAATTATAACATTTATAGTCGGAGTGGTCTATAGGGCCCCCCCTGTTTCTTGGGCTACCCTGTCCCCCATTGTCCCTTCACGGGTCTGGCCTGCTCTACGGCACCCCTTTCAAGTACAAGTTTCCTACTTGTTCCTGTTGAGGTCCTAGGTTTCCAATGGCTGGGGTTGTCCTTATTGGCCCCGCTCTGTGGAGCTCGAGCCAACTCTTCTGCTGCAAGTTGATGCTCAACTAATGACACAAAGTCATCAATAGTGGTAGGGGTCATTCTGGCCAACCCACTTCCTTAAAGGGCCCCGACAGGCCCTCATATAGCGATCCATTACTATGAGTTCGATAATGCGATATCCATTATTTACTCATAGTCACTCCAGCTCGGGCCAAGATCTTTGTCTTCAACTTGTCGTAGTTCTCCGCATCCTCTACTGGCAGGTTGTGGTAGGCCTTCTGTGCATCCCCTATCAGGAAGGGGACCAGTATCCCTGCCCACTTATCTCTAGTCCACTCTTCCCGGCTTGCAGTCCTCTTGAAAGTTAACAGAAATGCTTCTATGTCATCTGCTTCAGACATTTTACTCAAGACCTGTGTGGACCGGATAGTGCTTTATGTAGAGGTTTTGACACCTCCTGGTTCCAAGCTCCTTATAATGGCCAGTTGTTCCTCTCTTGCTTCTAAAAGTAGGGTCTCGTGTTGACGGTTGGTCTCTTGTTGCACCCGTGCGAGCTCCTGCTGTGCTGCAGTAGCTGATACCAGCGCCCGAACCAGGGCATCATTGTCTGCCATATTTACCTGGTTGTGTTAATTCTCTCTTTGTACTGAAAAAGTTGGGTACTGTAGCTTTAGATGGCTTTAGTTTGGCATCCCACCGCTGCCACCATAAGTGAACTATTTGTGTTCGATTGTTTGGTGTGGTAGCCAAGTTGGCAACTTGAGAGAGCACACAGGATGACAGCAGTACAATGAACTGGTAAGTTTTATTACAATAATATTTAAGGCTTCCGAAAAGAAAATCAAAAGAATAAAAGAAAACCTGCCCTCACACAGTTAGCTGTAAAACACTTCTATGCTTTCGTTAACACTTTTCAGCAGTTTCGTTACAAAAGGTTTCACTCACAGTTTCATTGCTTGAACCTTAGCGTCTTCCTGAGATGGTCTGTAGTGTTTTAAATATGTTGTCCATTCATTGTCTACACCAAGAAAAGTCCATGCCGTTCCTTTTGTTTACAGCGCCATGTTTCACGTTGTCCTTTTTATTTGCTTCGTTTGGTCTCCAGACTTTATAGTTGGCAATATTAAGTCTTTAGTTTTCTTTTTTGAATTTATGCACTAAACGCCCATTTATACACCTCGCAGCCTACATTTGCACACTTACACACACACCTGTACACTGTGTGGCTCCTTCTTATCCTCTGGTTCTCCTGCTCCCAGATCACCTGACTTCCTACCATGCTTGGGGTTCTGGGAACTGGAGTTTTGTAGTTTTAACAGTCTCTCTCTAGATACAAGGATTTTCTCTTTTGTTTTCCCATATGAGGGCAAAATACCAGTATCCCCACGTTCCTGATACTTTCTCCTCATATTAAAAACTGACCATCCTGGGGGCTCCCGAGTGGCGCATCCAGTAAAAGTGCTCCACATGGGAGTGCAGGATGCGCTCTATAGTCTGGACGTCGCGAGTTCAAGTCCAGGTTATTCCACAGCCGACCGTGGACGGTAGCTCCCAGGGGGCAACGCACAATTGGCCGAGCGTCGACCGGGGGGAGGGAGGGTTAGGTTATGACCCGGGTAGCCAGCGTGGCAGTTGTGAAAGGGGCTTAACTTGAATGTGTTTCATGCCATTATCCCCTTATTTTAATTTCCTTATTTTTGCCACAATGAAACCAAACCGGTATGAAATACTGTTCTACATTGTATTACAGTGTTTATTATAATTATTTATCCATCATATGATAAAGACAGGAACGAGATTTCTGAGTTTGTTTATGCTAAACAAGGGCTTCTCAAACTTGGTCCTGGGGACCCCCTGTGGCTGCTGGTTTTCATTCCAGCCGAGCTCTCAATTACTTAACTAGACCCTTAATTGAACTGGTAATTTGCTTAATTAGACCTTTTTACTTGTTTTCAGCTCTTGAACAGTTGCATATTTCAAGTTAGCTATAACATTTGATAAGTAACATGAACTGCAACTGTATGAGATTATAATTAGGAATGGAGGCTTGTTCTCTGAATTTAAAATTGTATTACAGTTAAGATACAGAGGATATCAAACATAATGCCTACACACAAAAAAACCCAGAAAAATGTGTCTGTGACCATAAGTGTGCAAGTACTGTCGAGTTACTACTATACATATTGTAGCGTTGCTGGAAAATATAAAAAATATAGTTTCGATTTGTGATTAATCAAACTCTTCTTGTAACAGGAATATCTTGTAAGTTTGTCTTTTCATTTGTGCTGCAAACAGAAAGTACTGTAGTTGTGTTGGAGTGGCTGACAGGCAGACTGAGGGTCAGGAGATGGGATTGTTTTGATAATACCCTTGACATTGATTCTGGCTGTTTTACTGAAGGACCTCTAAAAAATGTGACTACACTTGACAGGCAAAAGCATGCTACTCAGACAGTGACAAAAGTGACAAAGCATTGTTGCAGCCATGTGCTACAGCCAACTGAGTGCAGTCTGGTTTCTTTCCTGGTTCTCTTTAGTCCTGCTTCTCTAGTCCTGTTTCTCTCTGGTTCTCCTTGTCTGTTCTCCAATCTCTTAGTCCAGCAGCTGCTTGTCTCCACTGTCCAGTTACTTATCCCTGTGTCCAGGACATGCCCCCGGTGCACCAGCCACCAATCCCAAGCAGACACGGCTTCCCGCTTTTTTATTTCACTACCCTCCTTCTTCCCATACTGCACTCTTACAACACCCACGCACTAACGCTTTGCCTCGCCTACGCAATTACATCATAATACTACGCACAATCTGTCACTTACATGTCTGACTTATTAAATTTCACACAGCTGAAACTCTAAAGGGCTGCGGGAGCATCCCTTTATATATGGAACTGTTATCTGAGTTCACTGAAATGAGATCTAATCCATTGGCTGTACTGGAATTTCAGATGCCAATTAGGATACAGTAAATTTTATGACGTTTGCTACTTAATTGGAATGAAATTGTGCATTAGAAATCTATTGTAGCGCTTGCAGGTGCTTCCAATCTTTAGGGCACTTTAGGGCACTTAACTAGCTGTTAAGTGAATTTAAAATCAGCCTAGTTTTGCTTTTAAGACCTACTTGTTACAGTATGCACTTTTGGAGTTGAGACTGGTTTCTCCTGTATATGATAAAAAAAACCAAAGAAACAATGTGTGTCTGTCAGATTAATTCCTAATCAGTAGAACCATTAAGTTACACACACAAAGAGCATGAGCAGTGTTCATAAGTCTGAAATGTGTGTTTTTCCCATCAGGGATGAACAGCCCATCTGAGGATTTAGTCAGTGTGGGAGTATCAATGTCGGCCTTTAAAGTTTTGTATATATTGTACATTGTTAGAGAATTGCTTGTGTATTTGTTACAAAAAAAAAAAAAAACGAAGGGCCTTTTTTTAGCTAAGTTATACCATTCTCAGAGGCTACAGTATTTGTCTGTCTGCCCGGCTGTCTTTTGTGTCATTTTAGAGCACTGAACCCGGAACAGCACTGCACTATTTGTCACTCTTTAAACTGTATCACCCAACACGAGCACTACAGCACGCACCCAGGACTGGTGACCGTGGTTGTATATTGTGGGAGAGATACTGTGTTTATTGTTTAGGGCTGCAATCCCTGTTACTGTTCTCCGTGTTTTACGCATCGCTGTGTATAACCAGAGTTTATTATTTGGTCAACAGACCTGGATTATAACTAAAATAAAACAAATATTTTTCCATACCGGATTACAAATCTCTGTCTGTTTATTCCTGCACTGCATCACCTCTGCACCTGTACATAATCAGCAACCACTTTGTCACATGCCTACATCAAGAAAAATACCAAATCAAATTGTGATGCAACTTGCTTAGGTCCTTCTTTAGCACAAAATATTAGGCCCTAAATGTTAAATAATCTGGGGGTACCTAAAGACAGTCTGTCTGTCTAACTGACTGTGTGTATGTCATGCTCACATTGTCATATATGTAGAGAACCACTTGTCCAATGGTGATGAAACTTGCGAAAGACATTCTTTAGCACATTATTGGGTATAACATTCTGGGTGTAGTCTGTTCATCTTTGTCACATTTACAAAAACATATCTCTAGAGAACCGCTTTATTATGGTGAAACTTCACAAGTTTGCTCTGTGTCACAAGTTATTAAGAGTATCAGGATCTAGGGGTCTCACAGGCCACACTGTGTGTCACGCAAAGATTGTACTTTTACAGAGAGAAGAGCTCATTCAATTGTGATTAAACTTGGTTTGGACATACTGTTTAATAAATCATGAGAACAGACAGTTTGTCACTTACTAGCCTATCTGTACTGTATGTCAGACAAATAATTTTACATACAGTATTGTGGCAAAGTGCCCCGCCCCTGTGTGCATTTGTGTGTTCTGTGTATGTATGTATGGGTGCGTATGTTAATGTTGGTGTATAGTCATTGGTACACGGGATATAAACGGGTCTTTGTTTCACGTGTATTTAAAAAGTGTAGATTTGTATTTAGGCACGAGGAGGGCACAAATCACTTCACGTGCTGGTTAAATGTAATATGTGAGCACGGGGTTGCACAGAATTAATTCACGTGCTGGGATTCAAGTGAATAATTAATTAGTAATTGAATCCCAGCACAACAGTATAAATAGGCACATTTTTAGTCACTCGTGGTTAGGTGTTCGGTGAGTGGAGAACGAGTGTGGAGAAGGAGGTAAAAAGAATAATAATAATAATAATAATAATAAGGAAAGAACTGTCTCACTCACCGTGTTTCGTTTGTCTGTCTGTCTGTTTACTGTCTAGTCCGTTTTGTTTGTCTTTTTATTTTGGCGTGTAGTGCCGTGTCCTGTGTTTTTGTTGTGTTTAAAACCTTTTATTTTCTGTTTATTAAATGCTGAGCGCGATCACGCGCCCAGCTTATACCAAACCACATCTCTCTGTCGTTTGTGTTCCTGTTTCTGGTCTGACGCCACCCACTCTGGCCGTCTTTGTGACAAGTATTTATAGAATAGCTTATCTAACTGTGATGAAACTTGCACAGCGGTCTGTTTTTTGATCCGACTGTCCATCTGTGCTGTATGTCACACTTGAATTTGGTCAAATTGCAACAAAACTTGCAATTTGACTTTATACTTAAGGCTGCTACCCACCAGATGTGATGCGATGTGAATAGAACCAGGGTGAAGCAGTATCAAAAATGACATAGGAAACAATAATGCTTGCTAACTTAGATTGATGCTTAACTTAGACAGACCTGCATGTTATTTATAGCTCTTATTACAGCCATGGCAGGATATCTAATATGTTCTGGGAGCAGACTTCCTTGTGTCATGTTGGATACCGGGTTGCTATTAAACTGAAGGACACCTTTTAAAGTGTGAAAGACAGTGTTTTAGTAGAAACATGTGAAGAACAGGGTTATTTAATTGAAAAAGTGAAGGAAATAGTCACTAGGGAAGTCCTGTCATTCTCACTCTTCCATTGAAAATAACACTTTTCTACTGAGACAAACCTCATCCTATATGCTTTTCTCTTCTTCGGTTCTACAGTTTAGTAGCACCGGGGTAATGCATAGCGAGAGCCAGGTGTAATTTGGCACCTGAGCCAAATTAGATTTATTTCCTGATAAATACTATACAGTACAGTAGTTAGTTATCAGCAGGGATGCTAGTTTTCCGC
This sequence comes from Acipenser ruthenus, assembly GCF_902713425.1. NCBI lineage: Eukaryota > Metazoa > Chordata > Actinopteri > Acipenseriformes > Acipenseridae > Acipenser > Acipenser ruthenus. Next base: position 57,363,778 of record NC_081191.1, on the reverse strand, counting down.
AATAAATAAAACCAGATTCTCTGATATTAAAATTCCGCAATTAAAATAAAAGACTAAAATTGAGCCCCTCCCTCCATCACATTATAAGATACACAAACAGTACTATTGAATAACAGTTAACACAGGAAGTATTTATTGGTACACTTTTAAATTCCAAAGAAGTTACAAGCTCACCAGAGTGCCATCAATCAATAATATAAACAAACTTACATTTTACTTTAAACATTACAAATACTTGTGTAGTATTAATAGAAACAAACAAAAAAATAGTATTCATATTAGTATTCAAATAGTAGTCATATTATCTCTGAATTAGTCTTTTTTATCTTGAAGGCTATTGCCTAACATTGACCCAATCTGTTTAGGGGTGATTTTTATCGTTTTCAGCATCTTTAAACAGCTTGTTGAGTAGTAACAACGCACTGAATACTGAAGTACACTGCAGCTACGTTTCAACATGAATGTGACAATGACAGTGCGCCTGGTCAACCTTGACCTCTACACCAGGAGCAGTTTTATTGAACAAGTATGTTTACGTAAATGTAAAGCAAAATTGCCTGTGTTGATAATTTATATATGGTAAGTGTACCGATTTGGTTATCAAACAAACAAGTGCAAAATTAAAATTCTCTGACAGCATTGGAAATCCGTGTTTTACCTCAGCAAACGGATTCCTAGGATCCCTCGTTATCAGTTACCTTTTAGAGGCCTAAAATGTATGTTTTTTCTTGTTTTATATACAGACGTGCTCAAATTTGTTGGTACCCCTCCACAAAAAAACGAAGAATGCACAATTTTCTCTGAAATAACTTGAAACTGACAAAAGTAATTGGCATCCACCATTGTTTATTCCGTATTTAATAGAAATCAGACTTTGCTTTTGATTTTTTATTCAACATAATATTGTAAATAATAAACAAATGAAAATGGCATGGACAAAAATGATGAGACCGCTAACCTAATATTTTGTTGCACAACCTTTAGAGGCAATCACTGCAATCAAACGTTTTCTGTAGCTCTCAATGAGACTTCTGCACCTGTTAACAGGTAGTTTGGCCCACTCTTCCTGAGCAAACTGCTCCAGCTGTCTCAGGTTTGATGGGTGCCTTCTCCAGACTGCAAGTTTCAGCTCTTTCCATAGATGTTCGATAGCATTCAGATCAGGACTCATAGAAGGCCACTTCAGAATAGTCCAATGTTTTGTTCTTATCCATTCTTGGGTGCTTTTAGCTGTGTGTTTTGGGTCATTATCCTGTTGTAGGACCCATGACCTGCGACTGAGACAGAGCTTTCTGACACTGGGCAGTACGTTTCGCTCCAGAATGCCTTGATAGTCTTGAGATTTCATTGTGCCCTGCACAGATTCAAGGCACCCTGTGCCAGGCGCAGCAAAGCAGCCCCAAAACATAACCGAGCCTCCTCCATGTTTCACTGTAGGTATGGTGTTCTTTTCTTTGAAAGCTTCATTTTTTCATCTGTGAACATAGAGCTGATGTGACTTGCCAAAAAGCTCAAGTTTTGACTCATCTGTCCAAAGGACATTCTCCCAGAAGGATTGTGGCTTGTCAATATGCATTTTAGCAAATTCCAGTCTGGCTTTTTTATGTTTTTCTGTCAAAAGTGGAGTCCTCCTGGGTCTTCTTCCATGGAGCCCACTTTCGCTCAAAAAGCAACGGATGGTGCGATCAGAAACTGACGTACCTTCACCTTGGAGTTCAGCTTGTGTCTCTTTGGCAGTTATCCTTGGTTCTTTTTCTACCATTCGCACTATCCTTCTGTTCAATCTGGGGTCGATTTTCCTCTTGCGGCCGTGCCCAGGGAGGTTAGCTACAGTTCCATGGACCTTAAACTTCTTAATAATATTTGCAACTGTTGTCACAGGAACATCAAGCTGCTTGGAGATGGTCTTACCTTTACCATGCTTGTCTATTATTTTCTTTCTGATCTCCTCAGACAACTCTCTCCTTTGCTTTCTCTGGTCCATGTTCAGTGTGGTGCACACAATGATACCAAACAGCACAGTGACTACTTTTCTCCATTTAAATAGGCTGAATGACTGATTACAAGATTGGAGACATGTGTGATACTAATTAAAGAAACTAATTAGTTTGAAATATCACTATAATCCAATTCTTTATTATCTTTTCTAGGGGGTACCAACAAATGTGTCCAGGCCATTTTAGAATATCTTTGTAGAATAAGCAATAATTCATCTCTTTTCACAGCTTCTTTGCTTTATTCTATGACATACCAAAGGCATGCAAGTATACATGATAAAATAGCTTTTAATTTCATCACTTTTCAGGAGGAATGAAGCATTATTTCAATGAGCTGTAAGGGTACCAACAAATTTGAGCACGTCTGTATGTTTTGTATTCATCAAGATGACCCTTGTTTGCTTTTTAACAAAGTAAAAGTACAGAACATGCTTCACTCTGTATCTGGTTTAATATCAAAATGGTAACTCCTGTTATCCTTATCAGTCATGAATTGCTTTTGCACAAGGAACTGTATTTGCCTTTTATGTGATGCCTTTAAATTTACTGGCAGCGTATCCAGAGTTCCCAATAAATAAGCACGGTAGGGCCCTGTTCACCAAGCAGTTATTTAAATAATACAGTAGACTCCACGTATCGGAACACCTCCTAAGAGAACACTTAGGCTTAGGGAACAACCTTGTGGTGAAACTGATTTTTCCTATTGTGAATGCTCTGCCTAAAGGAACAGCAACTTCGCTTAAAAGATCACTGGCAGGACAGAAGACAGCCCTGCAGGTAATTAGTAGGGCAGGCAAAGCTCTGCTTGTAAGTAAATGTATTTGTGTTTATTTATGAAAAAAGAATGTTTTATGGCTGTATTATGATTTTAAAAGAAAATGTGTTGTTTGGGAATGGGTTATGTTGTTATTGTACGATTTCAATGTATTGGTTTGTGTTATTTAAAACACGTGGTTTTGTTTGTTATTGTTTGGCAGCGTGGATGGGGTTAAAGCCCCATCCCTACAAACTCGTGCAGAATGTGACCATCTCTGAATTGATTAATTTGGCTGTCGGTTCAGAGATGGCCATGTGTATATAAACGTGTGTGTTTGTGTGTTTGAGTTGGGTGTTTGGAAGAGAAGGAATGAGAGAGAGCCGGGAGCAAGTGAAAGCAAAAAAGAAAAAAATACAACTGCTACACGTGCTGGACAGACCAGCACGGTGCTTGTGTTTTGGTGAAGGGATTTTTGTGTTGCTGACTTGTTTTTGTTTAAACTTTTGCTCTGTGAACGTTGTTTTTGTGTACCCTTTTTATTTATTTTTGAATAAATGCACACACCAGTGCATCAACCCACAGTCCTGTGTGTGTCAGCTTCCTGGTCTGGGTATATCACCACCCAGTTGTCCTGCCACAAACACTTTTTTGGCAACGATAGCAATTCATGCTAACTAATTCAAAACTGATATAGTACTGTTTTGTAACCTAATCATCATCAAACTCAAATTCAAATGGTTTATTCAATCTTTTCAAAACTGACTTGTCATTGCGAGAGTAATCTAGAGCTACTGCTGCATTTTATAATGTGTGTAGGGCGGTGCTGTGCTAATAACCATTGTGTTCAAATTAATTCTAGTATTCATAATTACTGTTAGAGCCACTGCTGCATTTTTACTGTGTAGGGGTGTTTTGTTAATTTAGTTTTTCAGTTAGTTTATTATTATAGTTTATTAACATACACTAGTCTATTGCTTTTCTCTTACTTATTCGGTTAATTTCATATGTTGATGCATGTGCGTCATGACATAAGTAATAAATACATTTGTATTTATTGATTCATATTGTGATTGGCCTTGGCATATTGTGTCCGACGGTCAACTCTGAGTTAGAGAACACTTTGACTAAGAGAACACGTTGCTTGTTTCCTGAGGGGTGTTCTCTTTGTCAGAAACTTCTGTATAAAATAAGTCAATTTTTGTGAAAAATGTGTTATTATCCAGAACTATTAAACACTCAAAAGGTATAAATGTATAAATACTAAAAGAAACATAATACATTCAATAACAAACATTTCGACTAGAAGTCTGGTTACTGATCAACTAGAGCAGGGGTCTCCAACCCCAGTCCTGGAGAGCTACTGGGTTTGCTGGTTTTCATTTCAAACGAGTTCTCAGTTACTTAATTGCACCAATTATTGTCTTAATTAGTCAAGATTAACAGGTGTTCCAGATTTTTAGCCACAGATGTAAATACACCTATAAAACCTGCAGCATAGGGGCTCTCCAGGACCAGGGTTGGAGACCCCTGAACTAGAGCGTACTGAAGGGTAAACAATGCCAAGACTAGTTACTTTTTATAGCGTTTTGTTACATGATGACTGTTAACATTCAGGTCTACTAACTGTACAATAAATACAGAAAACCACACTATACTATGTTAATGTGTTTCTTAGTAGATTCCTCTGGTCTATTACTTTGTGTTACAATAAATATTATCCAACCTTTGTCTTTTTGTAGCAGGGAATTTAAATGTGCAGACATACTAGATTGAATGACCAACGGACAGCTGTTTGATGCCAGACATCAATTCATAGATTATTATTATTTATTTCTTAGCAGACGCCCTTATCCGGGGCGACTTACAGTCGTAAACAAAAATACATTTCAAGAATCACAGTACAAGTAATAATACAATTAAGAGCAAGATAAATACAATGACTTTGGTTCTAGGTTCTAGATACTAGTAAATAACCACAGACCTAGGTAGCTGAAAGCAAACTCTTTCTGTATACAGAAAGAAGGGTTTGGAAAGATGAACTATTATTGAGTTTTGAAAATTAGGACAGTACATTAAAAGCCTAAAATAGTAAAAGAACAGGTTATGTTTAAAAATCTCTCCTAAAGAACTATAGTAGCTACCATTTTACTGGCTTCTGTGTTTATTTTGCGAATACTAAAGTGGCAGAAAACTCTTTGATTATCTCAATCAAGTCAAATTACATGTGGTGTCTAGTGGAAATTAACCTTTTCACTGCCACTGATATGATACAGATACAGATCTTTTTTACATTTCCATTTTACTTGATGTTTACATGTTGATCTGATATTACTTACCCAATTTGAATTGGTTCTCAAACTCCCAGTTTAAAAATAAATCTTCAGTTTGGTTTCTACTGTTTAAGAATGGTCAACATACATTTCCACCTATAATAATAGACTGGTGGAGTTTTAAGAGCAAATTCTGGATAGGTGTTTCATTTAATCTTGTGGTTAATTTCAAAACTTGTTTCAAGGGCTTGCTACTGAAAAACTTATTGAGATAAGCCATTGAAACTTGGTGTGGTTTACTTGGAATGACCTATATTGAAAACCCGATGTGAGATACAAGAGCAGTTTTTATTTGTGACCTAAACATTTATTCAAACCCAAGCTTCAATGAGTAATGCTTGGATAGTATTTGAATCACTGTGCCTTTTTAATAATTAAGACATTCAACATTTTTAATACAGTCATCACTGCTTAGAACGGGCACGTTCGCTCACAGTAAGCGGTGGACGGTATAAACTCCCACACAATAAACTGACATTTTAAATGTCCCCTAATCACCTGTACAGTAAACAAAACAAACACGCGTTGTGACGGTCGTGCGGTTCCTACAGAACAGTATCCTAATTCCAAGCACACATACACAGAAAAAAAAAAAGCAAAATAGATATATCCCAGCTTATCAAAAGCGAGTGCGGATCAGAATCCCAAAAGATAACTCACTTTGTTAATAGTAATTAAACATAGGTCATTATATCACCTTGTTACTTTTAATTTTAATTTACTTCAAATAATAACAATAATATCAAAACCAATATAATTCTTAAAATCACCAAACACAAACAAGCTAGCTCCACAGAGTTCCTAACTAAACAAAACAAAATATCAAGTTGCAGCATCGACCACATGAAACAAAACAATTAACTTCTCTGCAAAGGTTGTCTTGTTTGTGTTAATGTGCTGCTCCTCTTTCTTTTTAGTTGTTCAGACTCCAGACAGGTAACTTTTTCAGTTTGTTCTTGGGTTTTTGGTTTGAATTCAGCAGTCTCCACTGTGTTATCCAACAGATGATGGCAAACTATGCCTACAGCCTGTGTTTTTAAAACAAGGGTGCAACATAAGCAATAAACCCTTAAAGGCATAGGCAGCCCTTAGGTCTGCCACAGCGTGTATGCCAGGGATGAAATGAACTTTTCCATGCACTAGCCACCATGGCTGGTGGAAAGAAAAATCCACCGGCCACACAGACATTTTACCAGCCAACATCGTTCCGGGGGGTGACAACGACAAAAGAAAATGCAAAAACAAGCAACATTTATGAGCAGTCTCAAGAGGGTCTGAAACAATCTGCCTCATGAGTGAAGATATAGCTTCTGAGATGTGTTGAAACAGATTGCATGTGCACACACTGCATAGTCACCAGCACTTTCTGGCAGAGTCATACATATACTTCACTGACAGGAACTTTGCACCTTTTATTTTCTTACATCTTTCTACCTCAGCAATGTAGTCCATAAATACTCTTGCTTGTTTGTCATTCCTAGATTTAGCCACCAACCCTATATTATTAAAAATAATTTAAATAAAAAAAACGCTATTTTCTATTGTCACACTTTCTGACTGAGGATCTGCTAAGCATTAAAACAAGTCAGTTCAAGATACAATTGATTCCAGTAAATAGTAAATTCACCAAAATTAATCTTAAATACCAAATAAGAGTTTACTTTATTTAACATGGTTGTATTATAGTTTACTAGCAATCATTTGAATCAATTTTTCAGAGTTTGTAACACGCAAAATATTATTATTATTATTATTATTATTATTATTATTATTATTATTATTATTATTACAGAAAATGTTGGACATGCTATGCTATATTTAAAAATATATATATATATATCTTGTAGCACAGTAATAATTATAACAGCAACGTGTTGGACCTGGGGCACTTTGTAATATACAAAGTGTTTAAAACAGCAGTCACTGTATTAAAGTTAAAACTTCACCAGTTACACTTCAGTGAGGTTAAAATACTCACAAGTTGACTGCATTTGTTCAGCAATTGATAACCATGCGTTCTCCTTTTTCATCTCATCTTTATCTTTCGACTACATATACGCAGGGATAAACACTGAGCAGCTTCTCGACAAACAACCGGTCATCCATTTTGGTGTTGTAATAACCATAGTGACGAGATCAAAGTTTAGCTGATTTGAACTGTCAGCGAGTGCAGTTTGATCAGGGTGATTGCCGGCGGAAAGTATTGTAGCTGTCTTGGTTCCCGCAGGCACGTGCATCACACAGGGTGAGGCAAGCCACACACAGGCGGAGGTCGGGCACGAACCCGGGACCTCTCGCACTGAAGCATAGCGCCGATACCGCTGTACAAAAGAGCCGGCTCCTTTGCAATGACCGTATATCGGGCTTATGTCTCTGTGTGTGATTACGTCACCTACCAGCCCTACTGCTGCCTTACCACGTGCACGCTACACAATAAACTGCACGGCGACACAAAAGCGATGATCGCAGGTCGCCTTACTCCTCAACGACAGTCGAGCGATGGAATATAAACCGACCATAGATGCATATTTAAAAGTAAAAAAATAATAATTTTTACATGTATAATTAAATTAACTATATACAATACATTCAATAAATACATGAATGTTTTCGCTGTACAACCCAAAAACTAAATGTTGTAGAGACCCCTATTGTAATATAATTCACAAATAAATTAATTAATGAATAAATGTACTAGTTTATTGAACAATGAGACATTCGATTCATTAATTGGCCTTACATTTTTTGTTTTCAACACAAAAAGTTCCACAAACCGAAAAATTGGGACGTTACAGTCTGGACAGTATGAGCTTGTCAGTAGCCTAATATTCATTCACAAGCCTGATAATAATTTTCTGCAGTTATCCAAAAAATGTACAGCATGGGAACAGTGATTCAAGTGCTTGCTAAACTTTATTTAATTTTTTTTGTTATAAAATATAATAAAATATTAAAATATAATAGAATGAGTGTAAATTGCAGATTAGGAAGGTTCTAACAGAAAGTGTGGCCATAAAGAATAAGAATATTGTACCTAAAAAGATATGTAAATACAGTGCCTTGCATAAGTATTCACCCCTCTTCGACTTTTCCGCATTTTGTAGTGTTACAACCTGGAATTAAAATGGATTTAATTAGGATTTTTTGTCACTGATCTACACAAAATAATCCATAATGTGGAAGTGGGGAAAAAAATCTACATATTTTTCAAAATTATTTACAAATAAAAAACTGAAAAGTCTTGATTGCATAAGTATTCACCCCCTTTGCAACCAATTGCCTTCAGAAGTCACATAATTAGTTGAATGGAGTCCATCTGTGTGCAATTAAAGTGTCACATGATCTCAGATTAAATACACCTGTTTCTGGAAGGCCCCAGAGTTTGTTAGAGAGCATATCTAAACAAACAGCATCATGAAGACCAAGGAGCTATCAAAACAAGTCCGGGATAAAGTTCTGGAGAAGCACCAATCAGGGTTGGGTTATAAAAAAATATCCCAAACTTTGAACATCCCCCAGAGCACCATTAAATCCATTATTAAAAAATTGAAAGAATATGGCATAACCGCGACTCTGCCTAGAGAAGGCTGTCCACCAAAACTCAGTGACCAGGTAAGGAGAGCATTAGTCAGAGAAGCATCCAAGAGACCAACGGTAACTCTGAAGGAGCTGGAGAGATCCACAGCTGAGATGGGAGAAACCGTCCATGGGACAACTATAACCCGGACGCTCCACAAAGCTGGGCTTTATGGAAGAGTGGCGAGAAGAAAGCCATTGCTGAAAAAAAAACATATCAAATCCTGTTTGGATTTTGCCAAAAGGCACGTGGGAGACACAGCAAACGTGGAAAAAGGTTCTCTGGTCTGATGAGACCAAAATTGAACTTTTTGACAACTTTTCGCTATGTGTGGCGCAAAGCCAACTCTGCTCATCACCCTGAGAACACCATCCCCTCAGTGAAGCATGGTGGTGGCAGCATCATGTTATGGGGATGCTTTTCATCGGCAGGGACTGGGAAACTGGTCAGGACTGAGGGCAAGATGGATGGAGTCAAATACAGGGAAATTCTAGAGGAAAACCTGTTTCAGTCTGCAAGAGACCTGGGACGGGGGTGGAGGTTCACCTTCCAGCAGGACAATGACCCTAAACACACAGCCAAAGCTAACCTGGAGTGGTTTAAAAACAAGAACCTGAATGTCTTAGAATGGCCCAGTCAAAGCCCAGACCTCAATCCGATTGAGAATCTGTGACAAGACTTGAAAATTGCTGTTCACCAACGGTCCCCATCCAACTTGACAGAGCTTGAGCAATTTTGCCAAGAAGAATGGGCAGAAATTGCAGGATCCAGATGTGCAAAGCTGGTAGAGACTTACCCAAAAAGACTCACAGCTGTAATTGCTGCCAAAGGTGCTTCTACCTAGTATTGACTCAGGGGGGTGAATACTTTTTTGTTTAATTGACTTATGTATCACAATAAAAAATATTTTGCACCTTCAAAATGTTAAGTATGTTGTGTAACTCAAATGGTAAAAATCCCAATTAAATCCATTTTAATTCCAGGTTGTAATACTACAAAATGTGGAAAAGTCCAAGGGGGGTGAATACTTATGCAAGGCACTGTAGATGTGTGTTTATTATTATTTAAATAATATTTGACTTTATTGTAAATCAATCAGAAAAACACATGTAAACATAACTTCAACTAATTTAGCAGTAAGCATTTTTTTTTGCAGTAAGCATTTACAAGTTCTCATTAACAGCGATTCACATCTAAAAAGAATGACATACGATAATATTTATACTATCTTCTTAACAGAAGCTGTTTATAAAAATCCTTTTAGATTTAATTAAGTAAATATCAGAAACTAACCTCAATTCTTAAAAAATGAGAGAGAGATGCTGTCGGACTATAGAAAACTATTCCTATCACTTCACAGCGCAAGCACCGCTTCCTCCGTTTTGTTTGGTTGTCAGCAACACCACTTTCATATGTGATTTGCTGAAAAATACTTGAATGACAGCATATATTAAATAATAGTCCAATTGAAAGCAGAAGTTGTAGTGACATCGTTTTTTCAAGTTTCTTTTTGTTTTAGCCAACAGCTTCTGTTTATTAAAGGTACAGTGGTCTGTCACAAATTCGCACCACTGGCACAGAGCCACTGGCATTCAAAGTGTTAAGGGTATATGATAGAGAGAGAAAGGATCAATGTTGCAAATCTCCCTCCCAACCAGAAAGGGCTCTGTGTAAGGGTGGTGGTATGCTGCCTCCTAGATGGGCCACCTTGATGGTAGGTGGAAACCGGAAGGTGACCATATTAGGGGAAGCGTGTAGCTGCAAGTACTCAGGACGACTCCATTGCAATCAGCTGCGGGGCGGCCCTCTATTGGAGAAACCATGGCGACGGCTTGATTGCAGGGAGGAGTTTGGTCAGTACCCCCCCTTGCGCTGAGAGAATAAGTGACCAGCCAGAGCTGTTCTTTTTGTTTGTTTATATTACGTGCTGTTTGTTTCTTGTGTTTGTATAGAGGAGCAGTAGGGACAGGAGGCTGTAGCCGCGGAGCCAGCACTAACCCTGGAGCACAACCCTCATAGCACAACACAGCACAACGCACTCACCACGATCCCCGGAGGAAAGGAGCACAGTTTCGTGCACAGAGGTGGTTAAGGAGTGTTTTCCTTTTGCTTTTCCAGAGACCGGACACCTTTCGTTTTACACTGATACCATAGTTGGTAGAGGGGTGGATTATTATTTTTATTTTTATTAGTATTATTTGTTTTGAAAATAAACAAATGACTTTCTTGGGATAATTCTGTTTGGACATTGCACGTCATTTCACTGCACCATTCACATCCTGTCACAGGGTACAAAAACGTACCCACCACTGACATTTAAGTATGTGAAATTTACACGCCACAGACCAAATTAACCTGCGTTTGGTGGGTTTTAATTTCAATCCCTGGTATGCGGTTAAAAATCTTTATTAAAACACCCATTACACTAATAAATGTTTTTGTTAAAACCTATGAATGTAATACAAAGTAAGTGCAAAAAAGTAATGCAAGTGCAGAAATGTACAGTACAGATAGATTACATTACTACAAATTGTTTCCAGCTAAGAACTCTGTGGTATGATATACACATCTAGGTGGCCTTTTTTTGCAAGTATGGATGGCAAACTTTTGTCATTGTTTTCTAAACAATAACATATGTAGCCATTCAGAAAAAAAAATTCCCAGTCATCCAAGTGGTTATGTTTGCATGGTAAGCCACAGGCAAGTAGCAAACTCCCCTAAAACAACAAGAGGCGGATCTGAGCAATACGCATAGTTCCTTCACCACAGACGTAACACAGACATAAACAAACAAGACAGCTGCTTCCGCATCCAGTGCTCAAAGAATATCACAGACATTTGCAGAGCTTTTTGAAATGTTATAGTTATAAAAAATTACTTGGATAACATTATTGAGGAGTTTGGTGATACAACGAGTGATCAGGAGATTATTTATCAGTATGCACAACTATGAAGAGGTATGTGAAAAATACAGGGAACAAGTGGTGGGGAGGGGCTGGAGATGCAGTACTGAGTGACCTGTTGATATGCAGTGCCTTTTAAACCTGTTTTCAAACTTTTAACACTAGAACCGCCACGGTAGTTATTTTGACGGTTTTCACTTTTACAATTTAAATTACTCTGCGTGTGTTAAAGATCCACGGTTGTCTGTTCTTGACTTTTCTTAAATACATGTATTACATACCCTGACGGCATTTGAAAGCAAAAATTAAAAAGTTATGAGCACTTCTACCTAGAACCGCCAAAAGTAGTCATTTTGACTACTTGTTACAATACATGCTTTTATTGTTAATATAACCTACAATACACTATTTTATATGTATACAAGCCAGTTTGTTATCTGTACCTCCGCTAAGCTTACAGCAGTATGTATTTGAATAGAATATTGCTCTTGACGTCTAGATATGTGTTATCCAAATCTCTATTGTAATCATATCAATTCCTTGCCGTCTGGCTGTCTACGTGAGCATATATAGTCTGCTGTTTTGTAATATTACAAGAATTTTTTGAGAAATCTTTATTTTTATGTTTTGATTTGAGAGCAACTACAGATAGATTTGCTTTGGCATCAGAAATTTGGAATGACTTCATTGAAAACAGCGTTGCCTGTTTCAAGCTAAACATAAAACATTACATGGACAAGCAGCTGTTTCCAACAAAAGCACGGTGTTGCTGGACAAACAAACCTGTCATGTTTGGGATCAAGTTTTAGCTGGCAGCGGACCATACCCCTACCCCTACCTGTGCAAAGATTATTTCACTATAATTAGCAAAACAGCTGGGAAAAAATTAAAAACTAGCCTGGTTGCAACAGTAAAAAGCAGTCACCGGTGTCCAGTTGCTGTATTTTACAATGTACTGGACATGGCAGCTATCAATTCCTTCGTTTTGTACAATGAATGCACCGGGGAAAATATCAGTAGGAGAGATCTCTTATGATGTTAGCCACGGTGCTTAGGCAGAAACATTTCGATCAGAAAACTGCAAAGCAGCAGGGAAACGCAGCTCAACCTGGATACAGTGTGCATCAAGTGACACACGTAACAGAAAATAAATGCAGTAAAAATAAAACTTCTGATATCTGTGCCCAGTGTGAAAGAGCAGTATGTGGTAAATGCACACGACAAGTTGATAAGCATTACATCTGTGTGGATTGTGCAAATATGGGGGCTACTTTGAAGTATGTTTGCCTGAATGTGCATTTTATTTTATTATTGTTTTTCATTTTCTGAAGTCGTGCTATGCAGTAGGCTAATGTGATAATGTAAATAATGACTTCATTTTCACAATTTTGTATGTACATATAGCAGTTTACACCTGTTTACACAATATCTTCTTTTGAAATGTTTATTTTATTATAGTTTTCATGTTTTTACGTCATGCATTATCTGTGCTAATTTGAAAAAAAGGCTTTTATGTTTATTTTTTCATTTAAATACGATGTTTCTGCTATGCAAATGTTGTTCATAAATAAAACTTTTGATTTGTGTCTGATAGTTTGTGTTTCATTTTCATATCAAAGCTGTTTAAAATGTACCCGTCAAAATGACTACTTCTGGCAGTTCTAGGTAGTAGCATAAACCCGGCGATTCTAGTGTTTAACAGTGCGTGTAAAATAAACAGCGAGTGTGAAAATAAATTGGACCTGATGCGCCTGAGACGCGCTGAATAAATGGACCGCTAAGGGTTAATTTCGTTAAATTCATTTTTAGAGGGGCAGATTTTATATTAATTTGTGTTGAAGTAATTAGTTAATTTTCATTAGTCATTTTGTGTTTGTATGATTATTATGATTATTATTTACACTGTATGTATTATTATTTATTTGACATTTTGTCTTACGATTCACGTCAGACAGAGCAGAGACGTGAAGCACATCAGTAATGTACAGAGATCACCGCATACCTGTGTGTTATTTATGTTTTTGTTGGTAAATAACAGGAGTGAAATATACAAGGGTATTATAAAACACGGTGTTGCATCACCTGTGAGAGATGTTGCCTGAGGAAATGTGGTACCCCTGAGGCACGTGCCCCTTTAACATCCATACACACATCTCGCCCACTGGAGCTGGTTTGCCTGGACTTTCTAACCTTGGAGAGATCCAGAGGAGGGATCGACACTATCCTGGTGGTGATTGACCACTTTACCCACTATGCCCAGGCATATCCCACAAGGGATCAGTGGGCATTTTCCATTGCCAAGATAATGTGGAAAAGATTCATCTGCCACTATGGAATTCCAAAGCGTATTCACACAGACCAGGGAAAGAACTTCGAAAGCAACCTGTTGAAACAACTATGGAATGTGCTGGGAATCTCCAAGAGTAGGACAACCCCCTACCACCCCCAGGGGAATGGGACCACAGAGCGTTTTAACAGAACGCTGATGAATATGCTGGGTACCCTCCATCCAGAGCAAAAGAATGACTGGAAGGAGTGTGTAGAGTCTATGACCCATGCCTATAACAGTACCCGTCATGACTCCACAGGATTTTCACCATTCTTTTTGATGTTTGGTAGACATCCCAGGCTGAAGATCGATCTGGCTTAGGCATCAGAAGCATCCCACCAGGCAAAGCAGCAGCAGAAACAGAACTACGATCAGAAGGCCAGTGGGGTTTATCAACGCCCAGGGGACAAGGTGCTGGTAGCAAACAAGAGCCAGAGAGGGAAACGGAAACTTGGAGGCAGATGGGAGGAAACACCCCACATAGTTGTTAGGAAACAAGCTGACCTGTGGTGCATTCAGAAGCAGGGGAAGGGGAATGGGTTGTCCATAGAAACATGCTCACCCTGTGAATGTTTTTCCCTATTGGAGACCCTGGTCAGTCATCCGGCACTAACCTTCAGATGAGGAGGAGCAAGAGGAAACAGAATTTGAAGCAGAGACCCAGGAGGCAGGTTGGGGACAAAGATTTACGCCCTCAGTGGTAAGGTCCAGTGGCAACAGAGAGGCTATAAACAGGCAGTCAGGGCAGGGGCAGAGGTTATATGGTGATATTGGGGTGGAACACAAAGGAGGCCGTAGTCAGGGTGGGTCAGACCAACACTTGGCTAACACACACCCCAATACACCACACGTTGACTCACACTACAGTGACACAGAAACGTATCACCCAGACCAGTATATGTCAAGCCTACGACCAGCCCAGAGGAAGCCCTGCAGACCAGCCTGGAGGGAGCCCAGCAAACCAGGACCAGCCCGGATGGAGCTCAGCAGCCCAGGACCAGCCCAGAGGGAGCCCAGCAGCCCATGACTAGCCTGAAGGGAGCCCTGCAGACCAGCCTGGAGGGAGCCCAGCAACCCAAGACCAGCCTGGAGAGAGCCCAGCAGCCCATGACTAGCACGGAGGGAGCCCCTGCAGACCAGCCTGGAGGGAGCCCAGCAATCCAGGACCACCCCAGAGGGAGCCCAGCAACCCAGGACCAACCCGGAGGGAGCCCAGCAGCCCAGGACCAGCTCGGAGGAATCCCAGCGGACCAGGACCAGCCCAGAGGGATCCTAGCAGACCAGGACCAGCCCAGAGGGATCCCAGCGGACCAGCCCAGGAGGCAGATCGAAAGGCTTTCCAGAGAGGATCGAGGCCATGTATCTGGCCCGCGGTGCACAGGTCAGCGGTGAACAGCCCATCGGCATTTAAACCTAGAGCAGGGGAGAGTGTAGCCAGGCAACCAGGGGAAAATGCATCACTTCCTGTCTGGCCCTATAAAACTGAGGTGATCTCTCCCATTTGCGTCAGACAATGCAGAGACGTGAAGCACAGCAGTAATGTAAAGAGATCACTGCATACCTGTGTGTTATTTATGTTTTTGTTGTTAAATAACAGGTACGTGCCCCACTTTCCCTCATTAATTACTTCCTAAAGTATTATTAGTTTTTTTTGTCTTTAATTTCTTTAAATTCATTTTTTTTAATTATATGTATGGTTAAGGGACAGGCGACCATCGGGTTATTAGCGGCTGCTAGAGGGGCAGATTTTATATTAATTTGTGTTGAATTAATTAGTTAATTTTCTTTCATTTTGTGTTTTTATGATTATTATTTACACTGTATGTATTATTATTATTTATTTGACATTCTGTCTGACGATTTGCTTCAGACAATGCAGAGACGTGAAGCACAGCAGTAATGTACAGAGATCACCGCATACCTGTGTGTTATTTATGTTTTTGTTGTGAAATAAAAGAGCTGGCTCATTGAGAAATATAAATAAACCTGGTCTAGGTTCATTATTAGGCTATAATACAAATCACACAATGCAAAATACACGATTTAAATACTGTATATACATAATTCATATAAGTATTACTACTCATATTACCTGATTTTAATTGAATTACTTCACCAGAGAGCTACAGTTGTGTCAAGAGAGGGCACAGCGAGTCCACCCATTGTTAATAAGTACTGGTTATATTATATTATTTACTTATTTACTGTAGCCCTGAGAAACGGTAAGCTTTCAGGTTGTGAGGGAGGAGCGTTGATTTTAGGTGGTCTCCAGTGTGTGAGTTTACAGTGACTTTAATTCCAAGAGCAGAGAAGGGGGGTTACACTTGCTGTTGCAGTCAGTGGTGTTTTTTCAAACTGTAAACTCGGCACTGCGTACAGGGATAATATAATAATAATAATAATAATAATAATAATAATAATAATAATAATATATTTATTTATTTTTATATAGTGCCTTTCATAGTGGACCACCATCACAAAGCGCTTTACAGAGGTAGGCTGTGAACTGTGCATTATATGCAGAGTCACTTACAATAGGACATTGATTTAACATCTCATCTGCAGGATGGAGCACATGGAGGTTAAGTGACTTGCTCAGGGTGACACAGTGAGTCAGTGGCAGAGGTGGGATTTGAACCAGTGAACTTCTGGTTACAAGCCCTGGACTGTAACCACTGGACCACACTGCCTCCTTGTAGCCAAGGTACAGTACAGGGGTGCAAACAGCTGATTGGTCAATCTGTCAAGCTTTTACTAGAGTGCTGGCTTTTGTATTGAAATCAATGGGAATGGCAAAGGTCAAACTCAATCTGTCCGATATAAACGGCTGCCTGAAATAACCCTGTGCGGTGTAAGTGGTGGACACTGTACCACATAATGTTGTCTCTAAATCCCCTTTGTTTTATTACATTTCTTTTTTTGCATTAAAATTGGGCAAGCCATACTAATGGGGGATTTCAACTTCCCCCATCTAAAATGGGAAAATCCAGTGGGGAGCACGACGGACAAGACTGAAAAGGTGGAAATGACAAATGACTGCTTCCTAATGCAATTTCTCAAGGCATCGACGAGAGGTGAGGCATGCCTTCATTTAGTCTTTTCAAATAACGAAGACAGAATAACTAAAACAGAGGTCAGAGAGCCATTGGCAAACTCAGACCACAACATGGTCTCATTTGAAGTGATTTTTAAAACCCAAAAAGTAATGACTAAAGCTAAGGTTTACCATTTTAGAAAAGCTACGAAGGTATGGAACAGAGATTAACAGAAGTAGATTGGAGTAAAATAGAGAAAACATCCACAGAAAAAGGATGGCTGTTTTTTTTTTTTTTTTTTTTTTTTAATATAGTACTAGAGGTGCAAAACAATTATATCCCAAAAGTAGACAAATCTAAATATCTAAACAAAATCTAAACAAAATGGCCAAAATGGTTTAATAAATCAATTAAAAAAAATATTCAGTGAAAAAAGTCACTTTACAGAGTGTTTAAAAGGGACCAAAAACAAAATACATGGAAAGAGTACTTGGAACTGCAAACGCAAGTCAAAAGAAAGGCCAAGAGAGAGATATAAATGAACATTGCTAAGGGGGCTAAAACCAATCCCCAAATGTTTTTCCAATATTATAACAGCAAGAGAACATTCAAAGAGGAGGTTAAATGTCTAAGAGATACAAATGGCAAAATCATAGACGAAAAAAAAATAGCAAATATATTAAATGATTACTTTTCACAGGTTTTTACAAAGGAGGACACGGACAACATGCCCCACATGTCGACCTGTTCCTATCCAGTTTTAAATAACTTTAGCATAACAGAGGCAGAAGTGTTAAAGGGACTAGGAGCTCTTAAAATAAACATATCCCCTGGGCCAGATGAGATCCTGCCAATAGTACCCTGGGATCCTTCAAGAAGCTGATTGATGAGATTCTGGGATCAATAAGCGACTAACAACCAAACGAGCAAGATGGGCCTAATGGCCTCCTCTCGTTTGCAAACGTTCTTATGTTCTTAAGTTGACTTCACCTAGCATGGTTATGAATTAACAGCTGTGTTTCACAAAAAAGGTCTGCATTTAAACTATGACTGATTTCAAAATACATAAATTACTTATTTCCTGGGACTGTCTCAACCTTGCCCCTAGTGTACAATAGTACACAGTCTACAATTCAGTTGCATTGGCTGTTCTTTTTCCCATCGAAGGGCTTGTTACCCATCGAAGGGCTTGTTACCCGGGGTGAAACAGTAATATGTTACCCGGGGGGGATTTGGGCGGAATCCTGTAGCTTTGCAAATGCTTGTTTTATGAGGGATTCCTCATGGCAAGAGACAGTAACTGTACAGTATACCAGAATTATTCTAAAGCTACTGCTATTCAGGTGGTCATTTAGTGTACCCAACTATTTTACCCCAGATTTTTCTCCCCAATTTAGAATGTCCTATTCCATTCCCTCACTGCAGAAATAACAGCAGGTAAGAGGGCATCCTCTGATCCCAAAACCATGCTAGTTGCCTGTTAACTGGAGAGCAGATGTTGCCAAGTTACCGGCCTCTGGAGGACAAACAGCAGCCCTGCAGATATCTGCTTGAGCTCACCAGGTGCCTGGCCAGTAGGGTCACCTGTAACGCGATGAGGAGAAAGTATCTGACAGTTTTTTCTTCCCTAAACTACGTGTGTGCCATAGCCAATGTGAGCTCCTTATGGAATCCCCAGTGAAGAGTGGCGACTTCCCACAGCCAGAACAGAGACCTACCTTGACTTCATGACAGCACTGTGGAAAAGTGGCTGCTGATTGGAAACAGGTGCAGAGGTGATGCAGTGCAGAAATAAACACACACCAGGAAACTGTAATCTGTTTGTAAAAAGGGGTCTTTTATTTATACTCCCGGTCTGGCGACCAAACAATAAACCTCTGCCAATACACACTAATGTTTAAAGCACGGAAGAAAAAATAATAAATGGATTGCAGTCCAAATAATAAAGACACGTTATCCACCCCACAATAATACCATACACGGTCACCAGTCCGGGTGCAGTAGTGCTCGTGGTGGGTGATAACAGTTAAACAGTGCTTGTGGTATAGTGTTGTTCAGGGTAGTGCTGGCCCAAGACGACAGCTCCGGAGACATGTTAGCCGTCTAGTGATTTACACAAACAAAAGACAATTACTAACAG
The DNA here is from genome assembly GCF_902713425.1 of Acipenser ruthenus. Classification (NCBI taxonomy): domain Eukaryota; kingdom Metazoa; phylum Chordata; class Actinopteri; order Acipenseriformes; family Acipenseridae; genus Acipenser; species Acipenser ruthenus. Next base: position 57,344,710 of record NC_081191.1, on the reverse strand, counting down.
CGACAAAACAAACAAAACACTCATGACTTCTTTCTCTTAGTTTTTAGGGGTTTCTCCCAGTCCTTCCAGTTCCTTGTCTCTCGAACCAAGCGAGGGAGTAGATTGGGATTCTCTGTCCCGTTTATGCTATCACACATGACCCCTTGGTAAACAAGTGTAGCTGTCTGTACCATCTGCAGCTGCTACGTCGTTTCCCATCCTGGTCAATACGCTCCTGCAACAGAGTCTCGTCTTCTTCCAGACTGATCGACTTCCCGGCCCGGGGAAAGAACTGTCAGGCCAGCCAGTCCAAAGAACTCTACTTTCTCTGCTTAGCGCCGTCACAGGTCGGGAGGGAGAATTGCAACCAAAACTCATTGTATTTCTGTCACACACTATACGACCATGTTTTTACAAGGTTAGCCACTCTGGACCCCCCTTGACCGTATCTTTTACAGTATTTACAGTAACTTTATCCCAGTGTTTTACTACTTAATGTCCTAAGTGCTCTTTATGTACAGTGCCATGAAAAAGTATTTGCCCCCTGTCTGATTTTCTGCATTTTTGTACATTTTTCACATTGTATTTGGTCAGATTTTTTTGTGGGTTGTAGTAGTATATAGAGGGAGTCTGAGAGCAAAATGACACAGTTTGGTGCTTCTTTCATTTGTTTGGTGTGCAAGGTAATTAATCATGCAATCTTCAGGTGTGAAAAAGTTATTGCCCCCCTGTGGCAGGATGACAGAGGTTTGAGGCTCAGAGACAGTGTAAGGGGCAAAATAATGATTTTATTAAACAAAAATAATCAAATAAACAGGCACAAGGGCCAACAAAAAGGCTCAAACAAAATACAGAAATGTAGGCTGGGCATTAGCCTTCACTACAGTTTCTTTTTAAAAAAACTAAACAGCACAGCACACCAACAAACAAAACTCACCCAAAAACTCATCTCTCTAACAAAGGGTTTCAGCTGTCTTTTATAGTCTGTGGCTGGAGCCCAATTAACTAATAATTAACAATTATACACTTAAGGCTCCAGCCACATTCTCACATGCATTTTACAGGGAGGAATTTAACCCCCTCCCTGCCAATCCAAAACAAACCAAGAATCACAAAAACCATAATGAAAACAGTAAAAACAACAACAATAACAAAACACAAATTTATAGGGGCGAGCTAGCACCCCATCACACCCCCCTAGTTACCTCAACCCAATTAAAGGGATAATTAGGGTCAGCTGTTTGAGTACTTTGGTTAACAACCAGGCCTGATTTGGACCAGCCCTGCCCAATATAAATCTGACTAACTTTGGCCCTTGCCATCAGAGTGAAGTTGTCAGCACACAGGTTATAGAGGCACATCATACCACGAACAAAATAAATTCCTGAATGAGAAAAAAGTTGTTGATGCCTATCAGTCTGAAAAGGGTTACAAAGCCATTTCTAAGGCTCTGGGGCTCCACCAAACCACAGTCAGAGCCATATTGTCCAAATGGAGAAAGTTTGGGACAGTAGTGCATCTTCCCAGGAGCGGCCGTCCTGCCGAAATCTCTCCAAGAGCAAGGCGTAAAATCGTCCAGGAAGTCACAAAGAACCCTAGAACAACATCCAGGGATCTGCAGACCTCTCTCGCCTCGGCTAAGGTCAGTGTTCATGACTCCACCATCAGAAAGACACTGGGCAAAAATGGGATTCATGGCAGAGTAGCAAGGCGGAAACCATTGCTCACTAAGAAGAACATGAATGCTCATCTCAAGTTTGCTAAAAAGCACCTGGATGATCCTCAAGAGTTCTGGAACAATGTTCTATGGACAGATGAGTCAAAAGTGGGACTTTTTGGCCAACATGGGCCCTGTTATGTCTGGTGAAAACCAAACACTGCATTCCACAGTAAGAACCTCATACCAACGGTCAAGCATGGTGGTGGTAGTGTCATGGTTTGGGGATGCTTTGCTGCATCAGGACCTGGATGCCTTGCCATCATTGAGGGAACCATGAATTATCCATGAATTCTGCTCTGTATCAGAGAATTCTACAGGAGAATGTTAGGCCATCCGTCCGTGAGCTGAAGCTGAAGCGCAGCTGGGTCATGCAGCAAGACAATGATCCAAAACACACAAGCAAGTCTACATCAGAATGGTTGAAGAACAAGAAATTTAGTTTTGGAATGGCCTAGTCAAAGTCCAGATCTAAACCCCATTGAGATGTTGTGGCAGGACCTGAAACGACCAGTTCATGCTCGAAAACACAAATGTCACTGAGCTGAAGAAGTTCTGCATGGAGGAGTGGGCCAAAATTCCTCCATGGCGCTGTGAGAGACTAATCAGTAACTACAGGAAGCGTTTGGTTGCAGTTATTGCTGCAAAAGGTGGTGTAACCAGTTATTGAGTCTAAGGGGGCGATTACTTTCACACGGGGGCATTGGGTGTTGCATAACTTTCTTTAATAAATAAATGAAAAATGTATCAAGTTTTTGTGTTATTTGTTCACTGAGGGTCCCTTTTATCTAATATTAGGTTTTGGTTGAAGATCTGATAACATTCAGTGTTAAAAATATGCAAAAATGCAGAAAATCAGACAGGGGGCAAATACTTTTTCACGGCACTGTATATATTTAATCATAAAAGCGAGGTCAGTCGTTCATTCCAAACCCCTGGTCTCTGCACTGACCAATATTTAAAGCAGTTTTAAACCTGTGTTTATGGCCAGTCATTGGTTGCACTTTTGAAAAACATGTTTAATATAAAATGAAAATAAATATATTATTTATAATAAAAAATTAAAAATTAAAAATTACACTTAAAATCAATTTTAAATAGCTTTCAAACCAGCAATGAGTTTCTGGGCATTTCATATGAGAGTTTAATTTGTCATACAGTGCTCCCTCGCTATAACGCGGGTCTCGCGTTATAACGGGGGAGGGGGAGCGGGACACATAACAACTAACATCTGACAACATAAAATAACTCCCTCTCTATAATGCACGTTTAGTGAAGTAAAAATGTTACTCCGTGAATTAGCCATGCATAAAGCACCATGCAATCAATGCTATATTTTTTACAAAAAATAAAGGTAACATTCCCACTCGTGAATCATTTTAATTAGCAGTTTTTAAACTATAAATAGCCTGGCTAAACAGCAGTCGGGAGTTCAGTTCGAAGTGACAGACCAGCAAACCAAGTGCGAGAAGGAGTGCAGCTCCTCTCGCAGCAAAAAAGTAAATCCATTAAGAAAGATAACCACGTAATAGGCCTAATATTTATTTAGTTATAAAACGAATGCTGAGTAAGATGTCTGGCCTATAAATTGCCAGAGCAGCTTTTCTTCAGTTCCGATATTGTATCAAAAGGGAGAGACAGAAACGGAAGTTAGACTGGGAAGTTGTTTACAGTTTGAACAACACTGTTACTGTATTTACTGTAGAAATATTGCATGAATCACTAGTATAGGGAATTGGGGGACATGCTGTAGGAGCGTTATATCCGAGGCGCGTTATATTCGAGAGCCTTATAGCGAGGGAGCACTGTATTACACTCTAATACTTTTTAAATTCCATAAAAACGTCAAAAAGCAAGGTTTATATATGTAGATTTATTTTGTTAGATCAACATAGGCATAATTTAGTGTTGAATTCCAATATGTATCGCAATATATCGCAATATTGTCTTCAGTATTGCCATACAGATCCTCTGTCCCAATACCCACCCCTACCGGCCATGGTGTTGGGAGTTTCTCCTATACAAAATGAATGATGATAATGTATACTAGAAAAAAAGCATAGTCCTCTGTAATAGCTGTTTATTATCTATCTAGGTATCTTCTTAAAGTGTGAATTTTACACTCAAAATAAAAGTTGCAATCTGTTGCACACTGCATGTAGGAAGATTCCCTCACATGGATTTGGCCCATTTAAAATTGTCTGTGACCTTTTGACCTTGAAGAACAAGGTCCTATATAGTATAAATAAATATAATGTACATGGAAAGAAAAACACTACAGATTTATTATACTTTTAGGATTCAAGGAAGGGTTCTTATAAATTACAAAGCCTCATTCGACTGTTTGGGTGCTGTCTATGCAGACTGAGGTTCATTACCAGCCTCCATCTGCCATGGAGGAATGTTGCAAACTCTTATGTAAGTTCTGACATTTTTTTTATTTAATTATTTAAGACCAAAAAATACATCTTTAATTGCCGCTTTGAGAAACACACCACAGCATTTTCCTGCCTAACTATACGTCTGCGTAATTGCCGGCAGTTTCTCCGTTTTTTTTTTCTTCTTATAATTCACAAAAGGAAAAACTCAACGCACTCAACTGCCTCCTTTTGGTCCAGCTCCCCTCACCTTTTAATAAAATTAAAGTTCGGGAGGAGGGGCATGCACCAATCTCCACGTCACCAAATTGAATCATTCAATTTACACGTCAGCAATTAACTCCTGCTAGCACTATAAATACCCTTTCCACTTACCCCTTGTATGCGTTTTGATTCATTTGTAACCCACCACCTTCCCCATCTCCACCTCTTAAAATTAGTTTAATTTTCCTATTGGGAGGGTCTCTGCCTCGTCCTCACTGACAGGCGTGAGTCCTCAAACCAAGTTAGGTTTAATTCCAAATTAATGTTTTCTATGGAAATGTTTTTTTGTTTACAGCTATCATATACATCGCATTTCTTTTAAATAAATAGTTTAAATCAAATAAATTTGTGTGATTGGTGTTTTGTCCCGAACTACTGAAGTCTGCATTATTACTTCATATTGCCATATATGGCTGCTCATCTTGGAAGACTGCTTAGAAAATGAACAGACCTACATTACTGGATCCAGCTTTGCTTTGTCTTCATTATAATCCTAGGTTTGGGCGCCAGGCGTAGCCACAAATTTATAAGAGTCTGTTATATGAGAGCCCTCCAAATAGGGGAGGAGGGGTAGGGGGGAAGAGACATACTACTAATGCAAAGGGAGAAAGTTGTTTTTTGAAGGGGTAGATTATCAACAGAACCCAGTGCTCACTGGTTTTGATTTTGCATTTCCCCAAAATGTAATTACATTTAATAAACAGCTAAAGTAAGGAAATAAATGGACTAGAAACAGATCAAGTAGACCAGATAGCAGTGAACCATGCAAACATGCATTTCTGTCTGTTTTTAATGGAATGCACATGGAAGTATTTGATTTCCAAAAGAAATTATTATTATTTATTTTGTGAATTTTAGCCCCTTATTGGCTCCTGGGGGAGTTCAGCAGTAGAGTTGTTGCCTGTGCTAAATAGTTCCCATCAATTCCATGAACAGATTACTGTACCTGCCCTTTATTGTGCTCTTAGAAAGAGGCCCAGTAAGAATTTTCACATCCCAAAACAATGGAAATAGCCAAGGGAACTTGCAAAACATCTAGCTTTCCTGCCAAACTAGATGCCCACTGGGACTCTTGTTTCTCATTTTCTTGTTACAAAAGACCAAACACAAAGCAATAAAATAGTACAGCAAGCCTACGGTACGTCTGTTGTAAGTTTAATATTATAAATTACCTTTCATGCCTATGTCAGGTAAAAGTGAACTCATATCAAAGTTACTGTTTATTTTCAATCCAACTTTCTTGCAAAATATTGTTTGGTACACTGAAATCAACCTGATCTTTTATTATTTTTTATTATTTGTTTATTTAGCAGACCCCTTTATCCAAGACGAATTGCAGAGACTAGGATGTGAACTATGCATCAGCTGAAGAGTCACTTACAACAACGTCTCACCCGAAAGACGGAGCACAAGGAGGTTAAGTGACTTGCTAAGGGTCACACAAGTCAGTAAGTGAACCGGGATTTGAACCAGGGACCTGTTGGTTACAAGCCCTTTTCTTTAACCACTGGACCACACAGCCTCCTATCTTGACTTGATAATATAGCAAATACAATAAAGAGTGCTACAGTACTTTATTTAATACTTCCCGTAAGCAAAAAAATGGAGAAACATGAATATGTAAGCAATAGCACATGACTGGGTGGGCATTAAGCACAATCAAGGTAGCCCTAGATGTGTTGTAAGGCAAAGCGGATATCTTCAGCACAAGGGGAATGTGTTGATGTAGCTTAATGCACACACTGGAGTGTGTTACTGCAATTACAACATGGGACTTTATTTTAGTAAAAAACTAAAAACAAAAGCAAAAAAAAAACCACTAGAAAAAAAGGAGTAAAGGGGCGTTCACACCGGATGCGGCGCAGCACTAGCAATGGTTTTCAATGAAGGCGGTACATATATTATATTTGAACAGTTTTTAACGAAATTAATACAAAAGGAGGGGGGGGGGTTGTGGTGGTGTGGGGGTTACAATTAGGTTTTATAAAAAAATATTTATAATGTTTCGCTCCTCAGTTTTGTCTTTTGTCAGTGTCTTCAGTTCTGACAAAAGTGTTTTATTTTCCCGCTGGCATTTACTGTTTGTTGCTCGGTAACCAAAAGCCACGGTACCTGCAGCCGTGACGTAACAACAGACCGCCCACTGACTTTAACCTGCCGCGTTTGGTGTGAACAGTACTGCAGTGCAGCGCGCAAGCAGGCGGCATGCTCGCTGCGTCTGGTGTGAACGCCCCTTAATGCAGTGTGACAGAGATCGAATGGTGCTTGGTGTTAGATCTCCCTCTCGACCTGTGAGGGCACTGTGTAACAGGAACAGAGTACCCTTAACTGAATGGCACGACAATTTATTCTGTAGGGTAGGTGGACATTGGTCATTTAGGAAAGGGGCGCAGCTACGGTAGCCAAACTCAATGACCCAGACAGTAAACGGTGTGGCATCTGAGGATTGGAGGAGCGGATGCGCTCGTTAACCTAGGGGTCATGAGCAAGGATATAAATAGGGGTCATAGCTGACGTGATCTGTTCCTTGGTAAATGGTTAGTGTTGAAAACCTACAAGGAGTCTGTCTGCTGTTTCTTGAACCGTGAGTTTTGTCTTCTGTTTGTTAGTGTTTTGTTAACTGTTGTCTGTTTTTTAATAGACTACCAGTTGCACGATCCGGAGCTGTAGCGAAAGCCAGCATAAACCCGGACATCACTTTCACCCCTGCATTTCACGGAGAACTGTATTACACCACTTGCACGTATTCACTATCACTAAGAACTGTGTTTGTGTTTTGTGTTTAGTGTTGGTGTGTAAAACTGGAATTCTGGTTACGGGTCAAACCCAGGGAATTACAAATACCGAGTGATACACGCCGCTGTATCACTCCAACATTATTATTTACAGGTGTTTGCCATAAGGCTCTGGACATTGTTAATTAAATCAATAAACACCCTTGCACCTGGAAATCATTGTCTGTCTGTTTTGTATCCACTCTGCACTGCACTCACCTGTATTCACTCACCACTTTGCCACACGCAGGCATATCTCTCGTGAATATGGGTTGTCAAAAAGCACTCTGTTTTTTGGCTTGTTCAGCAACCATGCGGCAAAGCAAAATTTGATTTAAAAAAAAAAAAAAAAAAAACTTGATCTGATTAACTTTTCATGTCAAACTTTTCATGTCAGGTTGATTTGGAATAAAAGATCAGTTTGGTATAGTTGCATGTTGGATTAAGATTTGGTGCACTTTGAAATGATTCACGTCGGATTGATTTGGAATAAAAGTTTAGCTTCAATTTGGTATTTTTCTTTTTGTACTGCGTTTTAATTCTTTAACAAATTGGATAAAGCAAAGGCAGAATACTGCATACATGAGACGAACATGTACATGTAATTCTACTTTTAATCACAATATCATCTCATTAACTTACTTTAACAGTTTATCATACATTTTGATTGTCCTTTAGCTATTTCGAACCCCTCGATATAACGAACAAAAGGCTTGGACCCCAACAGATTCGTTATAGCGAAGATGTACTGATACACATTCTTATGATATAAATTAATTGCATGCACATTTACTGTATTCTACATACTGAAAGGTTGTCGGCAATAGAGTGCTTTAAAAAAAAAAAAAAAAGAAAAAAAAAATGCCATGCTTTTTTCTAATGGGTAACTTGCAGGGAACATTTTATACAAGACTAATGGAGTTTGGCATTGATATACTGACAGTCCTAAGAGTACTGAGCATAGCGAGGCCTCTCGCAGCCTTGGACTAACCTAATGTTCCCACGCTGGAAAGTCAGTTTGCCAGCCATTGTAACAACTAGCGTTGATCTGTGACGATACATTGTCCCAGATATTAGATGTAGTCATTCCCAGTTAGCATTGGTCAATTTATTATTTTTATTTTTTTTAAAAGTAGTGCAGTGGGTGTCTGTTCCGCCACCAACAGCCCCTTTACGACAGTGGTGCTTTCCAATAATACCATTAAAACAGATAACACACTACACTACAGATAGCATCAACATCATCTCAATGTTGTTTTGTTGGTTAGAAGTCTAAAAGATCAGAATACATTTTGCGATTTGCGCTATGTGCCACGAAGTGGTTAGAAACGGCATCATTAACCACACACAGGGTTCACAGGCAGACCAAACGCCAAAAGACAAAAAAGGCCACCCTTAAATGAAGGCCCTAAAAAATAAATGTTTTTTTTTTTCCCCCTATGCAGCAGGGATTTTGATACAGTATGTATTGCAGCACTGGTTTCTGTTACACATTTTCATTTATTGTACTGTATGTCGTCACCAACATCTGCCTTGCTTATCACTGAAATCTGGCTGTCGTCCATGGATGTCCAAGTCTCCTCCAGCTGGATCCATTTCCAGTCTCTCATGACCTGTGCTCATTTCTGTCTGGTTGTGGTAAGCCATGGTAACAATCTATGGAGTTGTTTATGAAGGGTTTTCAAATTTATTTTATTTCATTTTTTTTAATAGATGCAATGAAAATATATGCTTGAATATCATTTAGAATACATGTGTTTATGTTTTTTTTTTAATGTGTGGCAAGTGATGTTCCCTGAAATTCATGCATCCCTTTTATGAGGTTGCCAGTTTGAGATTGTATTATGTGTTTTCTCTATTGCTCTCTATTGTTTCTGCTTAGATCGCTACATTACAATGCTACTGTAACTAACTAATGTTCTTTTTTCAATCACCGAAAAAGCTAGGGGTGTGCAATTATAATTTCTTCCCCCCTCTGCACTTCCTAGGTGGCAGTAATAATTGTCTTCCCGCACACCCTGTCATGGGTTATTTCTTAGTCATCAGTTGAAGAAGCTGGTTGGTTAATGATAGGAAAGAAGCTTGTTGAAAGAATTTGACATTGCTGAGGTGAAAGGATACGGGGGAAAATAGAAGTGCCTATCAGAAAATAAGACGTACACATTAGGAGCTTTCTTTAACATAGTAAGGTGCCAAGTAGATATTTTTAAAATGCAATAACTGTTGAAGGACCACTTGCACCTGCTGAATCAGTAATAATATGTGTACAGTAATATGGCATGGCTACTAAAATGGGATCACTTGAGATAAAGCAGCATACAGGGATAAACAGCAGTATGTATGTATGTATGTATGTATGTATGTAGCAATATCGGTTTGTAACCACTGCTGCAGAAGAAACTACTGGGGTTTGAGAAATATTCAAATGCTTTATCCCATTGTATTAACCTAAAATAAACTCAAATGACATTTGAGTTATTTAAATAAAGGCAAATTACCAAGAAATTATAAACAAACCTTTTTATTCTAAAATATATCATATTAAAATTTCACTGTAGTTCACCACCATGTCATATGAGTTGTACAGATTACCCTTTTTGGGCTGTTTTAAAGTCTGGAATGAATTATTTACTTCTAATAAATGGTATTGTCTAATTAATTAAAAAAAATAATAATAATTTGACTATGTGTGTGTGCCGTTACTTTGTTTAATTAATCATGGTCTATATCAGCTGGCAAAGAGGGTAGAGTTGCTGTAAAGTTATTTTAGCTGCAAAATAATTCTATAAATCTTCGCTATTTTTGTATGTCCATTAGCTACTTAGGTCTGAAATGTGCAGTTTTAAAGAAACACATTTTATAGCAGACATGTATTCTAATTTTAAGACATGATATCCGATTGTACTTTGGATTAAAGGAAACTGTTTTTGTGCCTTATTCTTCGGCTATCTGTTTACATTTGTAGTTCGTGGGTCATTTAACATCAGATGTGTCTTCTCAGTCAAAGCATGTTACTAGCTGAAAGCATGCCAGTCAATAGGGGAAGCAGTTGATTGGTTATTGACAGGAAAAAAGCCAGTGAAGGAGTGTGGACAATCTCTCCAGGTGACTTGACAAAGAAAGTATATAACAGTGGAAAAGCATGGCTTACAAAGTTTTCCTTGACTTTGTGTCGTACCAGCTACATGTTTTGAAAGGAAAATACATCTTTGAAATAACATGTGTTTCTTTCAAAACTGCATATTTGAGACCTATGAATTGAATAGATGTGCAGGGCAGAGACATTTTGTTAGCTACAAATACTTTAACAAAATAAAGGTTGACCACACTCTCCCGGACTAGAAATGTATTTAATCATTTCAACTTTAGAAAAAAAAAAACAATGACGTTTCAACAGCTTGGTCCTCATCAGTGCTACACCTTCATGTGATTAATAGATACAATTACTTTAAAAGAGGATATATTTTATCAAGTAAAAGACAAGGGAGTCTACCAGTTTCCTACTGATTCTACATTGGCCAGTCTGCCAGTCTCAGTGATGTTGTTTTCCACAAAATTGTAAAAGTTGTATAACCAAGGGAATACAAATATGCTGGCAGCTGACTCCAATATGGCAATGGATGTATGTGCATATACAGGGATATTAACTAGAGGGGAGCCAAATCTGAATGTATCTTTTTTTCAGATAGGGAATTCATTATCCATTTGTTCTGGAACTTGTTACAGACCTAAGAAAATATTAAAATGATCAGAATCTAGGTCATGGGGACTTAAAAGAATCTTGTACTACCTCTGGATAATATTACAAATATATTTCCTGAACTCATTCAATAACCCCTGAAACATTTATATGATTATAATAGAATACATGATATATACTGTATATATGGGCTCTTTGTGACTGTATAAAGGTTATAAAAATCAAATGTGCACACAAGTCTCTTTTGAGTATATCTGTATGTAAAATGCCATTGATGATCCAATAGTTTAGCTGATGGCTGTATTTGGATACATCACTGTTTAAATCAGTGGCTTCTCAAACTCAGTTAGCTATAACATTTTATAAGTAACTTGAACTCTGCAACTGTTTAAGAGCTAAAATGTCTAATTAAGCAAATTATTAGTTCAATTAAGTGTTTAGTTAAGTGATTGAGAGCTCAGTTGGAATGAAAACCAGAAGACACAGGGGGTCCCCAGGACGGGGTTTAAGAACCCCTGGGTTAGTGGCCAATCATGGTCCTGGAGAGCCACAATTCTGCAGGTTTTCTGGGTCTCTTTAAATCATCAATGGCCAAAGACCTAGGAAAAATGTTAGTGCTGACCAATTAAGAAAACAATTGGCTCAATTAAGAACATAATTGGTTCAATTAAGTAATTGGTAAGTCAGGTGGAATGAAAACCAGAAGACCCTGCAGCTCTCCAGGACCAGAATTAGCCACCCCAGTAACAGACACTACTATCTCCATTACTACATTTTCTGGACTTGTATAACTGATGTAATGATTCAGGTCAGCCTGCAGGTGGTGCCTGTATAATGTCCTTTGTGAAATCTCCTGACTTCACATAAGAAACAGGGCACAGGAACAGAAAGGATAGATACAATAACACAATAAAACCAAATGGGTGTAATGGTAAATAAGTATTATTAACAGCTTTATTATAATACCGTTTTAAGTTCCTATCAGTCTTTTAATTTTCCAGTACTTCATGATAAGACTGTCAGCTTTTCGTGGTGAAAAGAAAATGTATATATCATTATTATAACTACATCACTGTTATACATTATACTCCCATAGTATAATGAACTATTAACTTGGTCACATAAGTATGTTAAACCAAAGAAAAAAAAGTATGCAGTGTCTCTGTTCATATTGGTCTGTGTGTGTGATATAGCTGCAGTAAGCTTCCATTGGACCTTTGTTAAAATAAAAATAAAAAGCACATGCCACTAAATAAAGTATTAAAAAGCAGATTGTGTATTAATGCTATTCATATTTAAACAACATATTTTCACTGTTGCTCTAGAAATAGAAAGATGGGCAAGATTCTTTGTATGGTGGGGGTATAATCATTTCTATCATCTGACTAATAATTTATGCTGTACGGTAGCTCTCTGGGGTCATTTCTCTGCTTTATTTATTGCTTTTGGCTTGGGCTGCCTAGGTCCAGTAAACTTGACAGGGAAAGTCGTCCAATTGAATTAAAGTTTTAGTTTGCCAAGCACTTCAGCTGGATAAGTCTTGCTGTATTTCCAGATGCTGTACAGCGGATCAATCTGATGACAGTTATCCACACCCTTTGTAGTAGTGTTTGCTGATGCTGTAACCTTATTGCAGTATCAGAGATAAAATTGCTTTATGTTCCATTTTTTTAAATCAAGTAACATTTCAGAACATAAACAAAGTGATAATTGGATCAATGTCTTGGATAGTGTGTTAAAAACTTTGTGGGTATTAAATAAATACATAAATAAGTATACGTGTACACCACCTTCCAAAATGAATAGTTAATAAATTCAGAAAAACGTGTGGGCTATTGGTTACTTTTTTTTTGTGCTAAATATGATATCCCGGAATAGAATAGATAATCATCACCTTATCAGATTTTTTTTTTTTTTAAGCTAGCAAGGAGTGTTACTCGAAATATTATATTTTTTATCATTGCAGAATGACTGGAGTAGATGTTTTTTCCCCAAAAATGTGTTTCTACAATGGTGACTGCCAAGACAGGTACGGCATTCAAGTCCTTGGTGAATGGAAAACTGCTGAATGGAAAACAGAAGCTTTTTAGCGTTACTCCAGACACACTCTAATCCAAGAGCAGATGCTGACTGACACACTGTTCCAGACAGCAGATAATCCACTCACAAGGGAAGCAAACAACAAGAAATAAACATCTTGTTGTAGAACTATCTTTTAAATACAGACACAATGAGCTGGTCCCAGAAGGGCACTTCTCTATCTGACTGAATGGCTAGAAAGCGTTTCCTATTGATATTAAATACCCACTTGCGGGTGTTCATGAACTGTCTCAGCATTTAAATTATTACTTACTTTGGCAACCTGGGCTATGTGAAGAGTGTTTTTTTTTGTTTTTTTTTTTATGTTACCAACATTTAAAGTATAAATAAGAACCCCCTACTAAAAGGTACAAATGGATGGAGCTGGCAATTTCTTTGCCAAATTGGATTTTCCAGCTGTTATTTAAACTTGCATGAGCCAACCTTGTCAAGCCAGGCAGCTGAAAGTGCTGTACTTACCGGAAACCAGGGCATTTATGATTGAGTTCCTGTTATTGACTTTTTCTAGACGAGATGCCAAGTTTAACTAGACATAGTACAGTAGGTTCAGTGTGGGAGCTTTACGTGAGAGCTGTCTGAGGAATACTGAACACTACTTGTTTCTAAACTTGAACATTTTCAACTTTTTTTAATGGCACAGTTTCTGTAGTCCACAGCAAAACACTGTGAAGCACATTTGATCCTAATTGAGCCTGACTGTAATATCTACACTTATTGCAACAGCTCTAGTAGATGCTCCAAATATGGTTTGAAAGTTATGCTTGCTTGCTACACAATTCAACAGTTATTCAGAATAGTCAAGCAAAATAGAAAGCATTTTTTAGCTCAACTCGCCAATGTATTTTGTGTATGTCTATGTACTGTATATTCACAATGTATTTTGTATTACATCCGTAAAAATGGAACTTACACACAAAATAAATAAATTAAAATATATATATTTGATTATTTCCTGAATATTTCATTCTCTGGCATAAGCACCACTCTCTGGAACAGTAACTAGTGGAGTTTACAGTATGCCTTTAGCTTGTAGAAGTTTTTCCTGTTTTAATCTGTCCATTTCACAGTGAAAACATTGCCTTTGGCTCTGTCTGTCTGTCTGTCTGTCTGTCTATCAATCTATCTAATTTGACTATCCAAAAAAAAAAAAGGTTTAGACCCTGTTGGTCCTGGCTGGCATAAATAGAAGAGCTTATTGTGTATTATCAATCAGAGGCTTCCACTCTCTACCAGTCAGTACATGCCAAAGCACCCCTTTTATATTTGATCCGGAAACGGCCTTTCACTTATCTAAGTAGTGTGCCTTTAATTTATCATTTGAAATTTGCATTTATTATGCTACAGAAACTAATAGAATACATGAATGGTTATATAAATCATAAGAGGAAAGTGATTTATAGAGTGAAATTACTACTAACAATAAAATAAAAAAACCAACTGTACCTAAGTAGGGGCGTCATTTTATGATAAAATACTTATCACGATATGCATGTTTCATGAATCCTACGTGTGACAGTCCTGATGGGCCACTTGTAGGATGCATAATACAATCAAATGATCATTTAATAATAATAATAATAATAATAATAATAATAATAATAATAATAATAATAATAATAATATCTTTATTTTATATAGCACCTTTCACAGTGGACCACCATCACAAAGCGCTTTACAGAGGTAGGCTGTGAACTGTGCATTATATGCAGAGTCACTTACAATAGGACATTGATAGATTATTTTGTTATAAGACAAAAAGTTCATGGGATAGGGAGAGTATGTATCCATACCAACTATAAAACACACTTCTATTTTCTTTCAAGAACCATCTGTCGTGTCTTGTAAAGCGCTTTTTGATGATGGTCCACTATGAAAAGCGCTATATAAAAATTAAGATTATTATTATTATTATTATTATTATTATTATTATTATTATTATTATTATTATATATCATGCAATAAAAAGTTGATAAATATCTAGTTTATTAGATTCATAAACATCACATTACAGTAAGTCTAAAACAGGTAACTTCAATATATCATAAGATAACAAAGGTAATAAAACTTCTGTCACTTGCGTGTAGATAATAATACATCACCTGGAACAGGAGAAACATTTACAGCATGTTTAACACATTCAACACACACACACACAGGTAAAGGTAGGAAGGAGTTTTTAAAAGCAAGCTCTGCAAGTGTACCCTCTGCTGGCTGTATGACTGATCTCGTAACAGGTTTGAACAGGTAAACAAAGCAGGTGATAGATTGTTAGAACAGTACTGCTAAGTTAAAAATGTGTGGTTTTAAAATTTGACATTGGGTTTCTTAGACCATATAAGGTTTAGAAGGCTGTCTGTTAAGTATTACTGACCAGCAAACAGCTGTTGCTGTAGTTTTCTTCCGGGATCATATCTTTGGCAATGTGTTTTTATTTATGTTTTCCTGTATTTTGTATGGTCACGTGCCTACTGAGGCAAAATGTAGTGCATCAATCATAAAAACAGTTTTGTGTATGTTTAGAATTGTATTAAATATCTGCACACATGACAGTACACTTAACATATTTAGAACTGTAGTTGCTGCTGATACATTGTCCTTGTCTATACAGGTAGTATAGATTGTGATAAGTTAATTACATGTAGTATCAACTTCAGTTTAACAATATCTGTAAATACAGAACACTTCTTTTTAACCTTTGTAAACATTTTCATGCCACTTTATATTACTGCATTATTTTTAGGTAGAATTACTACATCATTTGTTGTTTTGCTATGCTTAAATAATATAAAATGCAGCTGTGACAGCTGTTTTCTGCTCTTTGAAGTATTTAAATATAAATAAATAAATACATTAATTAATCAGAGATAGGGTTTAATGTCCATTGGAATCTGGGGCTAAAGGTGAAAGGTGTAACACGACTGGCTCCCACGGTCCCACTCCACTGCCCAATCCAATGTGAGCACTACAGTATGTGTTTTAAAGAGGCATTTGTTGTACAGCCTGTTGTGCTACTAACACCATCTGGGTATAGACCTCCGGTCACTGCTGTACAATACAGTGTGTGTATTTTTTGCCAGAAATAATAATAATAAAAAGAATCTGTCTATATGCATTTACGAAGATGGATTCCTCATCGTAATGAGATTTGAAGTTCTGATTGGATTAAGGAGCTTTGACATCGCTTAAGGGTGTTTCCAACATCTTTTTAAAATTTGTATCTACAGTAACCTCTGAGTTTTAGTGAGGTACTTTTTTTTTTTTTTTTTTTTGCATTAGGAGGGGAAAGACATGATGACTGAGTTCACAGGAAACATTTTGAAGCCTGCTGCTGTGAGAAAATATAGAGCACTTTCCACAGGACCCCTGTGGCTATGGCCCAAATATCTTCCACTTTAATGATATCTACCCCGTCAAGTGGGAGACATTTCTGCTTTTGATAGTCGTCACCAGCTTTCTTCTCAGTCTAACTCTTGCTTGAAATCTCTTTGGATTGATGTGTAGAAAAAAACAGAATGGGCTAAAAGATTTTGTTTAATTGGTCCTAATAGGATTTTTACATTATAATTAGGCTTACTACTATTTTTTTTTTTTTTTTGCAAAATCGATTAATAACGACATTTATTTTAAAAATAATTTACAATTTTTTTCATTTTTCAATTTAAGAAGAGAATGTGTGAAAACGACCTTTATGCTTAAAAAAAAAAAAAAAAACTTTTTCTGCCATTGAGAAATGTCTCATTTAGCGAAACCCCTTTATCATTTTCAACATGCAACAAAACCATGGTTACCAACATTCTAATTGAAATAACGTTTGAGCACAGCAGAGCTACACCTTGTAAAGATAAAGATCCTAAACAAATTTAAAAAATTGCCTCAAATAAACCATAGAAAATGCAGCATATAAAAGTGGATTACACTGACTTTTATAGCATAAATTTATGAGTAAAAGTAATATGCACAGAACAAAACATTAGGTAGTTGAACAGGACTAACTTGCACTTATTATTTGGAGTCTGAGCTCTGCCCCTCTCCTGCTTCAGCACAGCTAGACTCAGTCACTGGAAGGCAAGGTAGATGGACCCGCTTCATCCTGCCGTGGAGACTTCAGCCGTCGATCAGGGTATTGTGCACAATACTCATTAAGTGTTTTCCTCGTGCACCCCATTTTCAAATCAAACTAGTAACTGTCAGCGTATACCTATAGCAACAGCTTACCTACACTGTAACCTGCTAATTTCAAAGTAGGTGCTTTGAATGACAGGCACTATAGCTGGCATATGAAAGTGCACAGTCATTTAAACGAATGAGAGCATTCTAGCGCTGCTTCAGTTAACGAGATCTGTCGGAACAGGATGAAATGATTGACAGTGAAACTACAGTAGCCTACTAGGACCACTGAGATGACTGACCCCTAGCCATTTTTATTTTTGGTAAGAAAATAAAAAAAATACTGAGTGGTTTTACCGACGTTTATCCTATGTAAACTTATTTCAGTCGGACTCAAATTTATTGGAAATTCAACATTTAACGAGCTTTACGAATTAAAATCGAAAAGTAGCAAGACTAATTATAATGATTTTGAAGTATCATTTTAAAGGGGTTGTGACATTCACATTGTCTGCTCACTTCAACTAGTGGGGAACTGTGTGTACTATTACTGTATTTTAGTTTCTTGGAAGTAGCTAGTATCATTTTTTTCATTTTTTTATTGTTGTTATTATTGTTTATTGTATTGTGTTATGTACTGAACCTGAGGTCCTACAAAAGTATTATTCATGTGAGTGGGGGTTCAAAATCTAAAATATTTTCCATAATTTGATGGTCAGATTGTGAGAAGAAAAAATCTTCAATCACTAACCTGTTGGAAAATCACATCAAAACATTAGTGTGCTATCCGGTTGTTAGTTAGGCAGAAAATACATTGAGTAGTCATTACACTGATGAAAGCAAGCACTAGCAGAACTTTTTTAGTCCCTCTGTGGCTATGTCTACCTGTTGTCACTTTAGTTGCCTCTGCCACTTAAAATCATTGCGTATCCACTATTTATTGTACCCCTTACCATATCAAATGTATACTAATGCAGGGCTCTAAATTGACAACAAAAAGGGCAAGGCCAAAATGGCCTTCAGTTCAACACATTCGTAGAGGGCACCAAGGCCACTTAAGTCAAGGCCAAAGTGTAGACGGTTGTGTAACAGTTTAACTTTAATAATAGCTGTTGATTTATTCAGAAAATGATAGGTCTTGTTTTGTCAACCAGCAGCCTGGACAGGGCTCCAGACTACATTTTTGCCTTAGCAGCCAACTGCTCCTAGGCCAAAAAAAATTGGTTGCCTAATCCAATTGTTGGGTGCCACTTTGGCACCAAGTTGGTTGCTACCATATTCAGCTGCTTAAAATACAAAAACTTGTTTTTATTCTCGGACGATCTGGTGCTTTATTGGTGCACTCTGTGTTCATGCTGTAGTGGGCGTGGTATGCATGCAAGGCTGTGCTTGACCTGTGCGAGCTAAAAGCTTATTGGGATGAAGGTTTAGTTATCTTTAACCGACTAATTAGGAGCTAGCTTGTTGTTACATTAAAAATGTAGAAAGCAGCTAGCCTGCAAGTCCCCTCACCCATCTAAACCACCTTAACACTCAATATCCACCCCATTCAGCAGGATCTCTGCTCTCAGACCACTGCACACTACCAATGGCAGTCCACCGTTCACTATTACAGATCACTGCTTCAGCAGATCTCTGCTCTCTACAGCTGGCCGCTACACACTACTGACAGCACTCCATCGTTTACTTCCTCAGATCTCTGCACTGTTCAGCATTTCTGTACCCCATAGAATTCTGTATCCCCAAGATTGTTACCTTTATTAATGTGCACGGCCTAAAATGTGACAAACTGCTTTTTTAATTTTTATGGAACGATAGCCTGCACTCAGAATGGAAGAGCTACCGGGATATACAGTAATCCTTTTGTAGCAGATGTTTGTCAATAGTTTTTTTTCAATGCTACACAGAAGCAATTTTAAGGTATATATTTAAAAAAATCATAGAGACTATTTGTGTGTGTGTCTGTAGATATGGTTTTAAACATTTAAACGCTGACACCTGCATAGCATTTAAACGTTCATAAAAATGTACCAAAAGCACATCCATAATAATAGACTGTATTTTGTGTTATCTATTAACATTTAATCATAGTGGTTAATTTTACCATACTACCCTGTGGGGTAAGGTAAAGTTACATTTCTAAACACCAGGAACTGTATAATATTGTTCTTTCATGGTACAAATATTAAAATAAAATTGATAAATGCATTATTTTGTATATGTGACTAATGATGTACATGATGTGCGTGTGTTTGGAAATTCAACTGTGTACCGTAAAGGTCAGAATGACAAGCTCTGTCCAGGAGGGACAGAATCATTCATTGGTGGATATGCCGTTGTACTTCTGTGGGATGCAGCATACTCTCTTCTTCCTTGGCCGATGAAGCCATTATTATTATTATTATTATTATTATTATTATTATTATTATTATTATTAATTTCTTAGCAGACACCCTTATCATTGCAGCTTGTTGTGTGCTTCACAACTTCTGTGAAACTCACGGTGAAGAAAACGTAGGATAAAACCCTGAAGAGGACAGAGATGACGAAGGCATAGCTCTACCTCAGCATGCAGATCATGGCAGCAACGAAATCAGAGAAGAACTGGCATCATATTTTTCAGGGCTTTAAATTATGTGATGCTGGATATAGCAAATGACTATTTGAGTGTGTTCTCTCATGCACACAACTACTAATAATAATAGTTTTAAAAACATTGCACATTAATTCAAAGGCTACCATCTTTTTTTTTTTTGAAAAACACAAAACACACAAATGCTACTGTTAATATTTGCAAGTTGTCTTTTTATGCAAAATTTGGACCCCTCTCTTCAACCAAATAAACCAAAAACATACATTTTCTTCTGAATTATTACAGGTTTCCCTCTCAACAAGTAAAGTTCTTACCTGGTTCTAATGTAAATTTTACTTTTAATTATATATGTTGTTTTCTCAAAACAAATCTTATATTAATTATATTTAGAATTATTATAGGTTTCCCACGCAGTAGGTAAAATAACATAGTAGGAACTTAAATGTTCTTATTAAAGGTTTCCCTCTCAACAAGTGAACTTTCACATAGTAATAATTAACATTTTCTTGTGAATTATTATTATTACATTAGAACTATTATTACATTAAAACTGCAGCCCTCCTGGACCAGGGTTGCCCACCACTGAACTTCAGGGACATTGAGGGGAAAAATAAAACAATATTATAAAGAAATAAAATAATATATTCTGTGCACCACCCTTTACTTTAGAAAACAAACAACTAAAAAACTATTGCCAAAAATACTTTCAGTCAATACAACTTGGTTACATTGAGCAACCGTTCAATTAAATTGTTTAGTTTTTACAGTCAAAAACTTTGAAAACACTTTCTGCCTTTTGCTATTGACTGGAAGCTTGCACATAATCCATTCTCATCTGCGAATGGTCAGTTTGAGAAATAAGCTCATTTTGTACCTGCAGCAGCTGACCTTGCTTTAGTACAACACCCATGCTACATTTACATTAGGGTAAAGTCTAAATTACTGTGCCTGCTTCATTGGCTGAATTCAAGAGATATTATCAGCTCGTCATGTAACTAGGTAAGTTACTGCGCAATCATCCTCAGACTCCTGAAAGTAAACAAGGTAACCAAATATATCTGGGATAGATACGGCTGCTAATGAAGATGCAACAAACTATATATATATCTGTTTGTGTTAACTCAAAACTTTACGCGCACAATGATTTGAGTAGTGAAAGACAACACTGCTTTATTGGAGTTCACAAAGAATATTTTTCAACTTGATACGGTAACCTTTTCACTTCCTTTTTTACTTATTGACCTTTTGCTTTATTTCAGCCCTTCATTGTAATTATTTTAATTATTTATTGTTTTACAGGGCATTTTGTTAATGGCATGTGTGCAACACACAAACCTTAACTATTGTTATTTTATTTTTTTGTTCTTGTTCAAAATTTCTTAAATTGTAACATTTCATTTTAAACTACATTTTTACACAACAGTAGTACTGTACTTTCACATGTTTGCGCACCATACTGCTGAATGAAACTGGGGTTACCGTATTCAGCTGGTGTTAATACAGCACCTCTAGACTGCCAGGCATTTGTGTTCCCTCTCGTGCTTCAGTTTAAAACATGTGATATGCCGGGTTTTTTTTCTTTACAGACCGACATCATAGTGTATTCATACATATTGACACAAGTGTTGTGTATGGAATTGGTACGAATTAACCACGCAAAATCATGTTAAGCACTTCCTAATACAGGCGTCTCTCTAGTTGCTGTAGCTGAAAGGGCATTGCGGCCATAATGGCCGTGAATAGATATTCATTTTGAGGCTCATTGCGGCAATTGATAAGGGCACCCATGACAATTGCCACATGGCCGGCGTTTTTTTTTTTTTCTCGAAAGAATAATGGTCGTAATAATTTGTTTCCAATGTCCTAGTTTTAATTTTGCTAATGCAATTACCATTGTTTTTTATGAGGGCATAAAACCAGTGGATCGTTCTGTTTGACTACTTACAGAAACCCAACCAGTGCTTCCTGCTGAAATGAGATAGGGCTGTAAGTTTGTTATGTTAACAGAAAGCAGCATTGTTGTGCTGCTGCCAAAACCAATAAACCTCAACTCAGTGAAAAAAATGAACAGGTTTTCGTGTTTAGGGACTTTTTTCTTTTTCTTTTTAAGAAAGTTAATTTTTCAACGTGTTCTTTTAAGAAGGTATCTTGTTAATTAAATATAATTTTAAAAAAGTATATATGCCATGTTTTTGAAAAAGAAGCTTACAGAATTAGAAATAGCCAACTGTTGGTGTGAAAGGACTCTTATATACATCTAAGTTGTTATTTGCAGCCACATAATTGAGGTGTGAAACATTATGCTTTCTGTATGTCAACCTGCCCATAACACTCTATCACACAAACATAGAAGTCATTTTCACACTACCTTATTCCTTCGAATTTAAGATGCCCTTGAATTTAAGACGCAGCCCAAATTTACCACCCTCAATTTGAGGAAAAAAGAAAACATCAAATAAATATGCATTTAGTAAGATACAACCTGAGTTATGCTGTTTTACTGTACAAAACTGACACGAAACAGTGTTGTTGCCACAGAGCTTGTTTATTGTGTTGCATCCTGTATAATACTTAAGATGGTGTCTCTGTCGTACACACACCATCACTCACTTACAGCATCACACATCCTGGCAACAGCAAGCACGACACAACACTCCACGGCATCAGGCAACATGTAACCCAGCAACCACAACAGCATGGAACTGTGGTATTGCTTGGCATGTCAAAAAATATGGGGGTCTGATCAGCATTTTAATACACATATCACTATACTGTACTTGAAGGAATATGGTAGGTCATAAACAGTGTACAGGAACTGTAAGAAATAATGAATTAAACCAGGCATTTATATTTGACTATAACTTCCAGTACCAATCAACTGGCTATTTTTTTATTACCAGATATTGAAGTTTAGTATGTGTGCACTGTATGTAAAGCTCCCTCAATCTCCACAGGTTGAGATTTTGTAAATTGGTCTCAAAATAGAAGTATGGCACTGAAACTGTAATTTTATTAGAGTGGCGTGATCTGTTCTGAGCTGGCAGCATGACATTTGGATAAATTAATGTAAAAAATAAAAAAAATGTCATGAGCTGTGATAAAAATGTGGCCAAGCTTTTGAATATGGAAAACCAGAAAAAAAATTCCAGCCAATGATTACTGGTATCCAGATCTTTTATTTATAGATTCTACACAATTGCTTTAAGAAAAAATATACTGAAGAATGAAAGACTTTGGGCCCTATTGGAAACAAAATTAAAATGGCCATTATGGAAAAGGTGTCATGAATACTAGATCTTCAGTTAATCAAATTAGTGAATAGTTGCCAAACAATGTTATTCCAAGGAATGGGATCAGTGACATAAATTGAAAGAACAGTGCTGAGTCATTGGATACATCAGTGACCTTTTAGCAACTTATAGACTTTTCTCCCAATTCCATGAGTCAGAAAGTGGAGCAACTTTCAGCTGTCCTGATGACTACAGAGGGTGACATTTTTTCAGTGAATGGTGTTTACCCTGCTGGTGTGTATAGGACCTGTAGGGGTACATACTGTAAAACAATCAGAAACAAGTTGAAATTAGCGGTCTCTCATATGACTAATTCATTTTAAATACAGATGGCACTTCTAACATGGCCTAATACAGTAATAGGCATTCAGATAATGCATGCATATGTATTCAAGACTTCACAATTTAATTTGTTGGAGGAACAGTCTTGAAAGTGATAATACTATAGGCCATTCAAAATTTTTACCCCATGACATACCCAAGTAATTGGAAGCGGTAGTCCATTGAGGAATGGTCAACATTTCAAGGACCTTACAGGCCCATTCCATTGAATCACTGCAACCTTGGCTACCCATGGTGAACTAACACCCTGTTGACAGTGTTATGGCATACATGTCCTCTAGTATGAGAGCGTTCCATCATAACCTGCTTTATACCAAGCCAGAAATAGGAATTTACAACTAAATGTTCATAAATAGATACAGCAACAGCCTTGGCTTGAGCCTCCCCAAAGATGTAAATCATACTGGGTTGGGATACTTATGAGTCAGGGAGGTATTGTTTAAAGATGAGTTCCAGTAACTTTCTGGAAGTGTATGTGCTGTTGGAAAGACTGAAAAGACAGTAAACATTATAGTGCACAATTAAGCATTTGCAGCAGAGTTCATTGCACATTTGGGAGTGAGAATTAACAGTCATCCCTTATTTACATATCCAGTTAAATGAATAAAATATTGTTTAAGCCCCCAGAAGGTCTGATAAAAACCTCTCTGGTCGATGTGAGATTATTTTAGTTTCTGTTATTTAAATTCAGTGTCTAGACTGCTGGCTGGTTGTTTTTTTTTTTTTTAATACTTGCTCAGGCTACTGACAAACTCTGTCTGATACTAGTCCTAGATTGGGGATTTCTCAGGTGGGCCGGATGCAGATCAGTAACAATTACTCCAGTACAGTCGCACTCTGTTGATAAATGGACTTGTCATTTTAATGGAGCAACTCTGTGTCTGTCTGACATCTCTTTCCTGTGTTGCTTTGGCTGCAGTCGGGAGGGAACTTATGGAACGTTTAGTGGAGGGCCGGGATGTAGCCTGAACAGACCTTGCCAATGTGCTCCCAACTTGGAGCTGCAGCACAGCCGCTGGTCGCCTTTGATTGCACAGCTGAGGAATGATTGCACTTTTGGAGTTGTGCTCTGGCAGGTCAGGATTGATTTGGAGCAGACAGTCAAACCCCTAATCAGGGGCTTGCATACAAATGTTTGTTTTCCTCTCAGTGTGTACCCTTATAGAAGGTATACTGTAGTGTTTGCATTTTGTATATGTGGGTATGCTAATATACATGACTAAATTATGCACAAAAACATTTTTGTGAGAAGTGAAGAAAGAGTTTAACTTTAACTTTATCTAGTCTTTCACAAGTTCCTAATTTGTACTACCTACAGTACTTAACACATTCTGAATCATTTTATATCAATTAAGCAATGATAAACAAAATGCAATTTAAAATGTTAGTTCTTACCTCGGATGATGAACTCCACACAGAGTGAACTCCCAGTCTCCATGTTGCTTGGTCACAAGAAAACAAACTGATCTCTTACCCAGAGATTGCTGATGTAATTTTTTTTGGCGCCAAAGCCCATGTCATAACCAATCATTGTCCAAATTTCTCCTGCATTTGCGTGGGTACGGAGGAAGTATAGGTGTTTTGTGTTTGTTTATTGTTTGTTTTATAAAAGCATTTTTAATATATATATATATATATATATATATATATATATATATATATATGCCTATACTTCCTCCGTGTGGTGTCCTGCTCAATTGTAGCAGGGATCTGTTTAAGTCTGTTAGATATCGAGATCACCAGCACAGAAGACAAGGGCTCCGTTGTTACAGCAACGACCTTAAACATAAGATCCTTAAACATAAGATGCTGGAATCAGAACTGCACAAGACAAGATGACAAAATAGTTTTTATACTGACTATTCCAATGCTTTGACAAGGGCGCCACCATCTTTCCCTGTGGGAGTGGTTTAGTATGCTTCCCTGCACAGTGGGAGAAGAAAAGGAGTTACAGGTATGGTAGCCTGTAACTCTGCGACAGTGATACCTCAACAAACACAGGAACAGGTGATCAGCTGTACTCTTTGCCTGCAGCGACCAGTCCAGATGACGTCACTGACTCCTGCCGGACGAGGCCGTGCTGGAATACACAGTTGTGTATGTACCGATGCTGACGCTGTGAGAGGGTTTCAGCCTCACCCGAACGTCAAATACGTCCTGACGATTCCTTTAGCATCTAATGATGCAAAGGATAAGAAAAACCACTAAAGGGTTCCCCTTCCATGAGGTGGTCTGGAGACCCAACAGGCTATATGGAGGAATCACCTGTATGCTGATGCTAGGATGAGAAGGTTTCACCTCTCGCAACGTAAAGACCCAGACTTAAATAGGTACCAGACCCAAATAGGGGAGTATGGTTCCTGTATCTGTATAAATAAATACAAATAAATACAAATTATAGAAGGCAGTCTGGAGACCTAATGGGATACATATTTGCCCTGTAATCCTGCAAGTCACCTTGTAAAAGGTGTCTGCCAAATAAACTACAGTAATAATGTAAAATATTGGTAAATCATGATTTCATCCTCTCAACTTCAATAGCCAAATCTACCTTGTAACTCCTGTAGTCGCCTTGTATAAGGCATCTGCCAGATGAAATAATATAAAAATATTGGTGAATCATTGCATATAGATCTTTTTTTTTTAAACAATTCTTTTTATTCATTTTCCAATTTTCTCCCAATTTTGGAATGTCCAATTATCATTTAACCTGGCTCACCGCTGCAACCCCCAAACTAACTCAGGAGAGACAAAAATGAGCACTCACATCCTCCGAAACGAGTGCCATCAGCTTCCCTTTTTGTTTGGCTCTGCAAGTCCGCCATGCAGCCATATTCAGAACTTACAGCATTGAAGGACCACGCAGTTCTGAATTGTGTACAGGCCAGCCTGCAGGTGCCTGGCCAGTCAGGGGTCGATGGTGTGCGGTGAGTGGTTGGCCAATTGTGCGCTGCCCCGGGGAACTCCCGTCCATGGTCGACAGTGGCATAGGTTGGATTCGAACTGGTGATCTCCAAGCTATAGGGCACATCCTGCACTCTGGGTGGAGTGTCTTTACCGGATGCTCCACTCGGGAGCCCATGCTGATGCTTTTTTAACACTAGAACCGCCAGATTTTCAAACTACCTAGAACCGCCACGTGGGTCACTGTGACCCATACATTTTTAAACTGCTTCGTTATGAAAATTAAAGACATACTATCGGAAACAACTGAAAAGTTTTATTCATGAACATCATATCTAACATTTGCATTGCAGAAACACTGTATTTAAATGGAAAATTAAACATAAAGGCTTTATTTTTAAAATGAGCGCATATACAGCATGACTACAAAAAGTGAAAAAATATAATAAAATACACATCTCAAAAGAAACGGGTATGTACATATACCTGTGTACAGGTGTAAACGGGTACATGTACGCACAAAACTATAAAACCAAAATCATTGTTTCTAATACTACATAAAAAGAAAATATAACACTACTTCCGGTATGACGGCTGCATTGTACTCTATGGAGGAACGTACGCGTCTGCCAAAACCAAAATGTTTTTTTTTTTTCTAATAGTAATATAAAAAAAGAATATATAACATACTTTTCATATTAGGCACATAAGTTGTTATCCTCCCTGTCATTTCAGTTTACTGTATGCATCTGAGTGCAGCTTGCCGTATTCCAATCAAAATGACTACTTTCAAGATTAAATATTTCCTTCTGATATATTCCCAGTTGCATTTGTGAAACAAAATGAAGGGTTGTTGTCTCCAGGTACATTAAAAAATATGCAACTAGGCTTTCACTGAGTTTGCATCTTGACAAATCCACAATCATAGGAATCTCTGTCTCATAGTCAGTCTACAAACAAAGGAAGGCTTGAAATAAGAATAAAAAAACACGTGTGCAAGGAGGAGGGGGTGTGTCTTTTTGCTGCATTTACAAAAAAAATAGAATATCTTACGTTATATTAAAAAAAGACATGTATTGTAATGCATGTGTTGCACACTCTGAAATAATTAAACTCCCAAGATTGAAGCAAACGTATTTGTTTATTTAGTCTGAAAATAATTAAAAGAAAACACTTCTCAGTACAGTACATTCGTAAACTTTCTGCATTGCTTTCATTCAGCTCGTTTACTGGCACATTGCAGGTGTAGCACCCTCCGCAGTCATGACTGTACTAGAGCAACTCCAACAAACAAATTATTTCTACCAAAATAATGGGGTAAGTATTTTTATGGGGGGGTAGGTATTTTCTACATATCCCACACTCTCCCCTGCAAAACTAATGTCGTCGCGACATTCATCAAAGTTACAATTTCCCCTCTTACAATAGTTTTTAAACAAGTGTTCTTCTTGGTTATTTCTGGGAGCCATCAGTGGACACTAACTGTAACATACAGAAGGCTTAATCCTTGCCATGACAATTATTCCCTTATTTTCTTGTCTATTATGGCCCACAGTTAGGACCATCGTGCACTATGGTACCTAGCCATTAGAATCTGCTTTATAAAGCAGTACATATGCCCATCATGACAGAAACCTTTTAGCAATTGAACACATGTGGGTTTCTTTCCTATTCCCTATATCAGTTAAAGGATTAACTATTTATTTATTTATTTATTTTTTCCACTCAGAAATAATTAAACTCCCAAGATTGAAGCGTAACCTTAAAGGAATAGTAATCACCCCATCTTTACTCTTTACATTTACGGCCTACTATATTCACTTTCGTAAACCTGTTTCACTTACATTTCTTTGTATTAGGGACTTGTATTTACATTTTGTTTTTAAATCAACAATTAACTAAAGAACTTTGTCCTCTTTTTTTTCTAGTCCATATTAAATCAAAGTCCGGAGGACATTAGGTAACCATACCACTTTGAACCAGGATACTGTTCAGGGATGCTCACGCTCTCGGTCAGAAAGTCTCGTGGTGCTATTGTGGGTTGACCCAGGGTGTCATACGTGAGCGTTCTGGGCGGTCTTCTCTCTCTGTCTGGGTAAGCTCTTCCAGTGGATGAAGTGTGTTGTTCCTCACTTGTTTCTTCTGGTTCACTTAGCACTCTGGTGGGGCCTGTCCCATCAGCCTCCTCTTCAACACTCTGCTCTGGTTCCTCTTCCACGATGTCAGCTGTAGTTGTGTCATCATCCCCTCTACAGGACTGTATATCTTGGTCCTCTTCATTTCTCCAGGGCTGGAATGGCTCAGCTTCAGGACTCAAGATACTGCTGGCACACTCATGGTGACTGACTGGTGCTTGTCTGTTATAGCAAGCCCACTGGTAACCATCCTCGTCTGACTCACTGTCACTTGTGTTTTCAGCTTGATGTGGATTCTGAGATGTTCTGTTCTGTCTGGCTGATTTCTTTTGTTGTTTCTTTTTCACTTTGCTTGACCCTGGCTGATTCATAGGGAGGAAGTCACAAGGCAGCAGCATGTTCCTGTGAAGGATTCTGGCTTTGCCAGTGCCGGTCTCTGGTTTAACTTCGTACACTGTACTGTCCTTATACTTTTTGAGCGTCACTACATAGACTTTCTCTTCCCAATAGGCTCTGATTTTTCCCGGTCCACCTCTTTCATTAAGATTTCTCACCAAGACTCTGCTTCCGGGAAGGAGTTCACCACCATACACTTTCCTATCGTAATGGTCCTTGCCTCTGTCCCTTTCTTTCTTTGCAGCTCTTGAGGCTATATTGTACGCTTCAGACATTCTTTTTCTCCACTACTCCACAAAGTCTTCATGCAAACCTCAGTTTTCTGCTGGTGCAAGATCGAACATGATGTCAATGGGGAGCCTGGGGGACCTGCCATACAACAAATAGAAGGGCGAAAAGCTGGTGGCTTCACTTTTAGCGCAGTTGAAAGCATGCACCACCTTGGCAAGTGACTTCTTCCAATCGGTTTTTGTCTCTTCAGGGAGGGTTCTTAGCATTCCTAGCAGAGTTTGGTTAAATCTTTCCACCTGTCCGTTCCCCTGGGGGTGGTGTGGGGTGGTGTGTGAATGCTTAATGCCTGAATACTTTTCAAGTCTAGCGAACAGCTGATTCTCAAATTCCCTTCCCATATCATGATGTATCTTTGTAGGAAATCCAAACTTGAGAACGAAATCATTAAATATTTTATCGGCTGCTGTCTTTGCTGACTTGTTGGTAGTTGCGTAGGCTTGTGCAAAGCGGGTAAAATGGTCCATCACCACTAAAATGTACTCATACCCCCCTTTGCACTTTTCAAGATGCAGGAAATCAATAGATATTAATTCAAAAGGGTAGGTGGTAACAATATTGGTGAGTGGTGCTCTGGTCAGTTTGTTCGGTAGTTTCTGCTTCAAACAACTACACACTCGGGTGACATGATGTTCCACGTCTCTCTGCATATGTGGCCAGTAGAATCGGTCCCTGACAAGATTTAAAGTTCTCTCAACCCCTAAGTGTCCCATCTCCTCATGCAGCTCTCTAAAGATGTCTCTGTGGTAGGTCTTCGGCAGGACCAGTTGATTTCGTGAGGCCGTTTGCCTATAGAGAATTCCATCCTCGTTTATGTGCAGCTTCTTCCACTCTCGTATCAGCACCTTCATGTCACCGTGCTCACTCCAGCATTCCTCCTCCTTGGGGCGCTGGTTCTTCAGCTTACGTTGCAACACTTTGCCGATGATGGGATCTTCTACTTGGGCTTTTTGGATTTCCTCTTTGCTTATTGTTGGCACAGCCGAGGCCACCTGGTGACTGTCCGGTTGGGTAACTGCAGTAGCTATAGTCAAGGGACACATCCATGGCATTTGCTCTCTTTGTTGTACTTGAACCGCTTGCATGGCGCTGCTTATCACTTCAGGATGCACTTCTTGTGAACACTGTTGCATGTACTGTTCAATATCCAATGGCATCCATGAAAGCCCATCTGTGTCAGCGTTTGTCTTCCCCGGCCGGTACTTGATTGTGAACCGGAAGTCCGCCAGCTGAGCCACCCATCTATGCCCTGTTGCATTGATCTTGGCTGTGGTCAAGACGTATGTCAGTGGGTTGTTGTCGGTATAGACGACAAATGATGGGGTGTAGTACAAGTAATCTTGAAACCTTTCACAGATTGCCCATTTCATTGCTAGAAACTCAAGTTTCCCAGAATGCATGTAATAGTTTTTTTCAGGTGGTGTTAAGGTTCTTGACCCATAAGCAATGACAACTAGCTTGCCGTTTTGACACTGATAAAGTACTGCCCCCAATCCCTCTTGGGATGCATCGCAATGGAGAATGAATGGCTGGCTAATGTCTGGGTAGCCTAGAATTGGAGGACGTGAGAGGCAGTCGATTAGCTGATTAAGGACTTGCTGATGTTTTTCAGTCCAGTTAACCGGTTTTCGAGATGACAGCTGACCAGTTATTTTATTCTTTGTGGATCTCCCTGGCGATATCTTGGGTGATGGACCTCTGGGTGAATTCTTTTCAGCTGACAGAAGTTCGTACAGGGCTTGGCTATCCGAGAAAAATCCTGTATGTAGGATCGATAGTAGGAGATAAAACCTAGAATCTTCCTCACTTCGCCAACAGTGTCAGGTTTCTTGTCTTTTATAGCCTGAACTGGTGCAATTTCTGCTGGATCCATCGAATAGCCATCTTTGGAGACCATTTTGCCAATAAATCGAAATTTTTGAAGACTTCACACTTTTTAGCAGTCAATTTGATTCAGTGTTGTTGATAGCTACGAAACACTGCACGGACATCATTCACATGATCTTCAAATGTCTTACTATGGACTAAGTTGTAGTCCAGATATGGCAGGCAGATGTCATCTCTCAGCCCTATAAGACACTCCTCCATACTTCTCTGGAATTCTGCTGGGGCTGAGCTCAAACCAAAAGGAATACGGATCCACTCATACAGACCCCACGGTGTTATAAAGGCTGTTAAATGGCGGCTCTTCTCTTCCAGGAACCCTTGGTGGTAAGCTTTTCCTTGGTCGAGCACCGAGAACCAGGAGCTCACACTCAGACTGTCCAGTAGATCTTGAATTTGGGGAATCGGGTGGCGGTCCGGTACTGACTGTTGGTTAAGCTCTCGATAATCGCAGCACAACCTCAGGCTCCCATCTTTCTTCTGCACACACACTATTGGGGAAGAATAGGATGACTTGGACTTGGCAATCCAGCCGCGTATGAGCAGATCCTCTAGATATTCCTTGACTTCCTTGTGCAGTGGTTTGGGTATTGACATGTAAGTCCGCATGACTGGGGTGTCGTCCTTCAATCTAATTTGCATTTGGAGGGATGGTATGCAACCTATGTCGGATTCATTTTTCCCTCAACATTTTTCTCACTATGGACTGCTGTTCTGGGTTCAGATGATCCAGTGGCACTGGTGGATCCCATAATGTTGAGTCACTGTCTGGGCCAACCGTACTGGACAGCTGATCTTCTCCCTCTTGTTGACAGGGTGCTGTTGTCAGATGGCTGCAGTTGGTGTTTATTGTACTTTTAATTTCTGGCAACTGGTTTAACGGTAAATCTGTCATCTTTGCTCCTGCTGGATACACTGCTTTCACCTGCTGGACATGCCCGAGGATTGTGCGTTGTGGAAGAATGATGTCATGCCGTGCGTTGTTTGTAACTGGTATCATGACTCTAGACGATCTGCCCTTTTGTACACTGAGCAGTGTCTCTGCAACACTGAGTCCATCCGGCAATCTGGGATTCTGATCTGGTGTAAACAGCACTTTGTGGTTTCCTTGACATGGGCCTGTGTGTATGTGACATTTTACACGCATGGTCTGCTTTGCAGGAATAACCACCCTACACCTTCCCACTTTTACTAAACGTTCACCACTGTCTGGGTCATTAGCTTGGATTACTTGCATCAATCGATCGGCTGTCCGGTTGTCTAAGGAGAATGCTGCACTGAAGATACTAACTAAGCTATTCACAGGTACTCCAGCTTCCATTTCGCGCTTAACAACCTCCTCAATCACATTGTAGCCGATTATTGGCTCTTCTGGGATACCAGGGGCCGTAGCCACCAGCACAGGCACTTTGAACGCTTGTTGTAGTTCCCCAGCTAATTGGAAGTTCACTTCGACCCACCCAATAAAAGGGATCTCGGTCTGGTTCACAGCTTTTCCACACAGTGTTCCAGGGCCCAGCAGATCTTCAACCGGTTGCACTTTTGTGTGAGGCAGGTGTTGTTTTCGCCATCTATCGTTAATTAGACATACTTGGGACCCAGTATCCCACAAGGCTTGCGTAGTGACTCCATCCAGCAAACAAGAAACTAAGCATTTCTTCCCGATTATCTTTAAGAGCTTTGTTTGGCATTTCAGTGAGATATGACTAACAGGGGAAGAACTGAGTGGTGTGTCTTTGCAGGCTTGCTTGTTTTTCTTCTCTGTTTCTATGCTTTCTAGTTGTTTAATGCTGCTACAAATGACCTGGTGGTTTTCCAGTTGTCGGTTTTGGCATTCAGTGGAGCAATAGGAGGCAGTATGACATTCTTGACAGTCTTTGAGCTTAACAGAGACAAACAACAAACAAATTATTTCTACCAAAATAATGAGGTAAGTATTTTTATGGGGGGTAGGTATTTTCTACATATCCCACACATGGGTCACATTGACCCACGTGGCGGTTCTAGGTAGAAATGTTTATAGCTTTACAATTTTTGCGATTCTGGCTATCAAACGCCATCTGGATATTTAATTCATACATTTACGAAAAGTCAAAAACGGACATACACATATCATTTACAAAGTAATTAACATTTTAAATCCAAAATGGCCAAATTGACCCGCATGGCGGTTCTAGTGTTAGGAAGGATTTCATCCTCTCATAACTTCAATCAGATCTAAACATATGAGGACATTTTCCTTAACATCTTAAGGGGTAAGTTCTACTTGTTAATAGCCAAAACTGAAGCCAAAACATATCTGGAGAAGGATTGCATCATCTCCACATGCAATAGGTATGTTAACACTTTGCGGTCCTAGGTCCGACGTTACAGTTTTCCCTTTACGGTCCGGTGTCGGACCCTGTCCGACATCATCAAAAAGACGTAAAACACAGGTCTTTAGTCGTTTTTTCTCCAGAAAAAAGCCGAGAAAACCATTCAATGGCCGAGTGAGACCGATAGGAGCCAAGAGAAGCTGAAAAATAAGAAAAATAAAAAAAATAAAAGGGGCGGATCTGAGCAGTACACATAGCCCCGGCACCACAGAGATAACATAAACAAACAAGATAGCTGCTTCTGCATCCAGCGCTCAAAGAATATCATAGACATTTTCAGAGCTTTTTGAGATGTTATAGTAATAAAATAATGACTTGGATTGCATTATTGAAGAACTTGGTGATAAAACGAGTGATCAAGAAAAATACAGCGAATAAGGAGTGGGGCGGGGCTGGAGATGTAGTACTGATATAGAAAATACTTTTAAACAGCGCGTCTAAAAATAAATTGGACCTGACGCGCCTGAGACACGCTGAATAAATGGACCGCAAAGGGTTAATAACTATAAGATAGGTCACCTAATATCATCACAAGCTGGGGGGCAGTATTGGTGCAAGTATTTTACCTAGAGGCTACATGTTATACATTTGACACTAACGTCACGGCTTTGACGAATGTCATCAAGGTATGAGGTGTTATCAGATTAAGACATCCACGTTCACAGCAGACGCACAAATCAAACTGCTGTAATTTGCCCCTCTCAAGGGGATTCCCTCTTGGCATTGGTCTGAAGGATCCCCTGTTCTATATGAAGGAGGCTAGACAGGCTATCTATCCTGTTCAGCAGCTGTGAGAGGAGCATTCCCCAGTGGGGAGTACTGTTGCTACTTCCCTCATCGGGGTCTAAGTTGTATGCTAAGTGGCAGGGGCCATACGAGGTGATACGGGGAATTGGTAATGTGAATTATGAAATTAGACAACCTGATCGCCGAAATAAGACTGAAATTTATCACATTAACTTGCTAAAACCCTGGAATGAAAAGGAGGCCCTGTTTATAGCTTGTGACAGTTTAGAAGAGGATTTTGGTCCCACTGTCAATCCATTAGCTACAACTAACATTCAGATGGGAGAACAGTTACTTCCGGATCAGAAACGTGAGCTCTACCAGTTGGTGGAAAGGTTTAGTGATGTTTTTTTCTGATTTACCCAGCAGAACTAACGTTATTTCACATGCTATCATTACTCCACCAGATGTAATGGTCCGAGAGAGACCTTACTGGATCCCGGAGAGTCTTAGGGGTCCTGTTCGCAAGGAGTTGGAGGACCTGCTCAGGCTTGGATTCATTGAACCTTCCCAGAGCGAGTGGTGCAGTCCTATCGTGATGGTGGGCAAGAAGGATGACTCCACTCGGTTCTGTGTTGATTTTCGAAAGGTTAATGCCATCTCCAAGTTCGATGCATATCCAATGCCCCGAGTGGATGAGCTCCTCGACCGACTGGGTAAGGTGCAGTTAATTTTGACTTTGGATCTGACAAAGGGATACTGGCAGATTCCACTCACTCAGAGCTCGAAAAAGAAAACTGCTTTCTCTACCCCAGATGGCTTGTTCCATTTCCGGACCCTGCCCTTCGGGTTGCATGGAGCTCCCGCCACCTTTCAGAGACTGATGGACCAGGTCTTAGCTCCTCATCATCAGTATGCAGCCGCGTACATTGATGATGTAGTGATTTTTAGCTTCACCTGGAAGGAGCATATTATTAGGCTTTCAGCCATCCTACAGTCTCTAAGGGAGTCCGGGCTAACAGTATACCTCAATTTTTTCTGAGAAAGTTCTTGAAAATTGATTTGTAACCAAATCGACTACGATGTTTCCATTATCTGACTTTTTTTTTTTTAATTTGTAAAAAGCAATTCTAAATATAATTCTCAATAACGGTCTCTATAATAATAGAAATATCGCATGAAATTCAGCTATTCTTACACCGTTTACCCTAGCATATTTATGTCCTGCCTCTGCTCACTAATGATTTGACAGTTGCATAACAAGGGGCAGGTCTTTGACTCTCCCATTGGTTAAAACTACTCAAGACCTTCAACTGTTTCTGCCTCGCCTCCGCTCACTGATGATCAAAACAAGTAACAAACACACAAAAAATAACTGGAAGCAGGTCTCTTTACAAAAGTAAAATAAACAAAACACAGACAGATTTTAGTTGCTTTGCAGCAATGTCCACAGGTTCCTGTTCATTTACAGTACGTTCCAGTACTTCTGTTACAACGGGATGCTTTCGGGTTTGTATTGCGTTTCACCACTCAGTTCAGAGGGTCCAAGTGGTCTCTCGAACACAGAAAAAGAAACCTTTTTTAAAGGATCTCTATGAGGAGTCAGTTGCAGCCCAGATAGGCCACAGGTGCTGGCCAAATGAGGCAATTACTAATTAATAAGCAAACTCTGTTTCCTATACTAGCAGCACCTGTAGCCTATCACACAATTAACTCCTCAAACTCATGGCAGGCTAATTCCAAGCCAGCCACGGATCATTTCAGCCGTCCCCTGCTGTGTGGACCCGCCTTGGTTTCAACCCGCCATGACAGCCTCCTGCTGGTTGATCTGTGAGCTGGCTATATATATACAGTTGTAGTCAAAAGTTTACATACACCAATGAAAATGTATAATTTCTAGACATTTATCGAAAACAAAGAATTATAGGAAAAATCTTTTGTAGCAAAGTTTTGCTTTTGTGGATGAGGGAAAGATTTACAAGAAATAGATGTCTACAATCATTTATTTCAGCAATGTTTTTTTGCAAAACACCAAAAATGCTAATTCAAAAGTATTCATACCCTGAAAATTATTAGGATATTTGTCAATGAGCTTTTAGCATGATTCTTTAGTGATTTTTGACCATTCTTCAATGCAAAATTGTTCCAGTTCATTCAAATTCCGAGGACTTCTTTTGTGCACAGCCTTCAACTCATATCAAAGATTCTCAATCAGATTTAGATTGGGACTTTGACTAGTCCATTCCAGAACCTGATTTTAATCTTCTTTAACCATTCTGAAGTAGATTTTGATGTGTGCCTTGGATCGTTGTTGTGTTGGAACATCCAGTAGCGCTTTAAACCAAGTTTTGTAGCGGAGGGTTCAGATGATTGGCCAATATCTTTTGGTAGGCTATGGCCATTTTACCATGTATTGGAACTCAATTTCCTGTGCCATTAGAGGAAAAACAGCCCATAGAACGATATTACCACCTCCATGCTTGACAGTAGGTGTGGTGTTCTTTCCTTTGTACGATTCACCAGACTTTCTCCAAACGTAACGACTATCAGCATGACCAGATAGCTCGATGTTTGTTTCATCACCACAAAATCTTTGACCAGAACTCATATCCATCATTCAAATGCCATTTTGCAAACTTCAAGTGATTGTCCTTGTGACGTTTTCCTAAGAGTGGCTTTTTCCTTGGCCTGCGACCATTGAGACCTTCACTATGCAATACTTGATCTATGGTTGAAATGGAAACCCCAGTCCCACTTGCAGCCAGTTCACTTTGAATATCTTTGGCAGTCAATCTCAGATTGTTATTAACCTTCCTCACCATTCTTCTACTTGTTCTTGGTGAAAGAACCTTCTTTCTTCCAGATCGAGGGAGCCTTGTGACAGTACCATGAGTCTTGTACTTCTTGATAATAGAAAGCATAGTTGAAATTGGGATACTCAAATTCTTGGAAATCTTCTTGCATCCTTCTCCAGCTTTATGGCAATAAATAATTTTCTGTCTTCAGACAGCTCATTACTTTTACCTAAATTGACTTATTGGTAATCACAGCAATCATCCTATGCCTAACCCTTTTATACTCTCTAAGAATGTTCAATAACAATCCAGCATTTTCTAGACTTTTCTAGAATTAGGGTCAGCATTATCATACTGAAATTTCTAGCACCTTGTAGACAATACTACCATAGCATCAAAGGGTATGAATACTGAATTAGCATTTTTGGAGTTTTGCTAAAATATTGTTGAAATAAATAATTGTAGACATCTATTTCTTGTAACTTTTTCACCTTATCCACAAAAGCACAACTTTTGCTTTAAAAGATTTTTTCTAAAATTCTTTGTTTTTGAGAAATTTCTAGTAAGTATAAATTTCCATTGGGGTATGTAAACTTTTGACTACAACTGTATGTATGTGTGTGTGTGTGTGTGTGTGTGTGTGTACCATGTGTGGTAAATCTACATTGGCAATAATAAACTGTATTTTAGAGATAAAACTCCTCAGGGAGCCTCAGATGAATGGGGTGCGGATAAATGAGGTTCAAATCTTTGACAAATTGTGTTTTTATTATATATATATATATATATATATATATATATATATATATATATATATATATGCCAGTGCTAACTTACAGATGCAGAACCTGGACCCTCAATGCAAAAATGATTCAACAATTACAAACGACTCAACAGAGTATGGAAAGTTGCATGCTGGGAATAACAAGAAGAGACAAGAAAAGAAAATAATGGATAAAAGTCCAAACAAATGTATTCAATGTTATTTTAAGAGCGAAAAAAACTGAAATGGCAGTGGGCCGGATATGTAGCAAGAACAACAGACATTGGATCAAGGAGATACTAGACTGGATCCCAAGAGATACAAGGAGACCTAGGAGATACTAGACTGGATCCCAAGTGATATAAAAAGACCAAGGAGATACTACACTGGATCACAAGAGATATAAAGAGACCAAGGAGATACTAGTCTGGATCACAAGAGATATAAAGCCACCAAAAAGAAGACCTCCAGGAAGATGGCAAGATGAAATTAGGAAACATGCCAGAGCAACGTGGATGAGGGACTTAGCAGACAGGCTTTTGTGGAAGAATCTTGGGGAGGCCTTCATCCAGCAGTGGATTGAAAAAGGCAGATGATGATGATGATGATCTCTCTCTCTCTCTCACACATCTTATTCAGCATTCGTTTTATAGCTAAATAAATATTAGGCCTATTACGTGGTTATCTTTCCTAATGTATTTACTTTTTTGCTGCGAGAGGAACCGAACCTGGGACGAGCCCATTCCCTCTTCCCCTCGCACGACCCGCTCTCCTTGTCGCACTTGGTTTGCTTGTCTGTCGCTTGGAACTGAACTCCCCACCGCTGTTTAGCCAGGCTATTTATAGTTTAAAAACTGCTAATTAAAATGATCCATGAGTGGGAATGTTACCTTTTTTTTTCTTTGGTAAAAAATATAGCGTTGATTGCATGGTGCTTTATGCATGGTTAATTCACGGAAATTTACATTTTTGCTTCACTATATGTGCATTATAGAAAGGGAGTTATTTTATTTTGTATTTTAGTCAGATGTGTTGTTATGTGCCCCCCACCCCCTCCTCCATATATAACGTTCTTCGGTTATAACGCTCTGTAACAGGGCCAGGAGCCCTGTTACATGAAAAGGGGGCGAGGCAAAGCCCTGCCATAAATGTATTATTTATTTTTAGAACGGGGTACCCCTCCGCCCCTGTGCAATTTATTATTTTGTATTTGTTTTGTTGTATTATTATTATTATTATTATTATTATTATTATTATTATCATTATTATTATTATTATTATTGTCGTCGTATTTATGGTTTATTTATTTATACATGTGATGGTGTAGCAGTGTTTTGTTATTGTTTTGTCATTGTTTCGCAGCGTGTTGACCATCTCCCGAGTTAATGAATTGTTGCTAATCGGGAGATGGTCACCTGTATATAAGCCTGCAGTTCTCCGTGCTCGTGGTGGGTGTACAGAGGAGAGTACGGGAGAGCGAGAGCAAGAGGAGAAAAGAAAAGAAAATAAAAAATATATACAGGATCAATGAAAGCAATCTACTCAGCCTGACCTGTGTTTTGTGTTCGTGATTTGTTTTTGTTCATCTTTTTATTTTGCTCTGTGAGCAGTGTTTTTTGTTCAAATATTTTATTTTTGTTTGTTAAAAATAAACGGCGCCGCAGCGCCTTTGCAGTATTTTTGAGTTTGTTTTTCTTCCTGCATTCTGGCCTGACATCACCACTCAGCCATCCTGTCACAAAGGCTCATATTGTGTGTCCCCCGAGACCCGTGTTATAGCATGGAGCACTGTATGTGTATATATATATATATATATATATATATATATATATATATATATATATATATATAAACACAATTTGTCAAAGCTTTGTTACATGGAACTAGATTAAAGTTCAGTGTAGACAGTATTCAAATTACTATATTGCCCTGACCAGTCGTAACTCAGACTAAGCTAGAGATTAGTACAACCAAGCTAGAGATGTATCTGGAATATCAGGGAAGGAAATAAGACTCCTATTGCATAGCAGTTTCACCCATTCGGGGTTTGAATACCAGCTTGATTAGCCACATTGTATTGTAGGTAACAAGCTCAGTTGTGTTATTTCTATCCCTGAATATACGGGGAGATTTATCAAACTGTTTTTGGTTTAAGGTGTTTTTTTTAGAACAACATTAAACAGTACACTTTGCTACCTTCCTATACACAAATGTAAATTTCACATGGTTTTAAAATTAGACGCCATTTTTGGCATACAGTACCTTCAGTCCTCATTTACAGTCATCTATTTACATCAAATATGGGTAAAATACATTTTTTTCTACATTTCACCAGAATGTCAGATCTTTTCATTATTACAGACATGTTGTTGACAATATTTATCAAGTTTGTGTGAATTGTAAGTCATGGGTGTCCACCTGCCTGCAGCATATTGAATTCACATGAGGCTTATAACGTTAAATGATACCTAAAACAATGTAAGTTTTACATTGATCTCAGGAAACATTGCATGTATAAAAATATATTTACTTATCTTGGATACACTAGAATGTACGCATGTAACAACACTGTAGCAACACGTCTGTTACATTTCTTACTACATCAACTCATCAGATGTTATGATCAAGAGGAATTCTAGGTAGTGTATACAGTACGTCTAAATGATCAGTATTTACTGAAACCTAAATTACCTATATTTTTAAAGAGGTGCAAAAAAAAAGCAAAAAAAACCTACATATTGTAGGATTTTTGCGACCATGATAAAATTCAGCATCTGTTTTAATATATTAAAGATTAACTAACTGCAAGTTTTTAGTTTTTTGGATAGAATTCCTGTTTTGCTATGGCAAATTATTGACTGACAAGAGTCTGTTTAAAAATACCTTTAGAAAAAGTCTTGAAAACATATATGTGTATTATTAGTTTGGTGTAATATTTTAGTTCTACACACTAAAACTGTATCTCCTTTTCCTTTATAATTTTAGGAAGATATTACCTATGGCACTTTTTTCCTTTTGGGGTCTTGATTTTACAGCTGAGGTAACTGAGACACATAGAGGTCAAGTGACTCAATTGGGGTCACACTGCAGCTCAGATGGGATTTGATAGACTGAGAGGTCCAGGGTTCTACTTTTCACTTCTGTAACAACTAAGTCACTTTTGTCGTCTCGATTTTATCACAGTTCAATTCAGTATGCTGTTTTTATTTGGACTTAAGACTGCCAGACATCTTGCTTTCCTTAACCCTTCGATATTTGACAGTTTGCATGTTTAAAAAAAAACAAAAAAAAAAACTAATATATATATTACACACTTTATATACTGCAAATGATTAAAATACATTTTCAGAATGTGGTTTACTTTTTCTGTTCCTACAACTGACTTATTTCCATGGTAACCAGTTTCCATGTTTCCATGGTAAACTTCTAAGGACAAATGGCTGTGTGGTCCAGTGGTTAAAGAAAAGGGCTTGTAACCAGAAGGTTCAAATCCCACCTCAGCCACTGACTCATTGGGTGACCCTGAGCAAGTCACTTAACCTCCTTGTGCTCTGTCTTTCGGGTGAGATGTAGTTGTTAGTGACTCTGCAGCTGATGCATAGTTCACACACCCTAGTCTCTGTAAGTTGTCTTGGATAATAATAAATAATTATTTCCCGGTCGACCTGGAGAGGATGCGGAGCTGCCAGAGCGTCTACTCTGCTGCTTCCTCTGCCAGGATCAACTGGGACAAGTGCTCCGGGTTATTGGTGGGTCCTTGGTGGGGGGACTCCCTCCCCGTCGCGCTCCAGCAGTTCAAGTGGAGCGCGGACAGTTTTAAATATCTGGGAGTCCACCTGAGCCCCGCGGAGACCTCGGTCGCAGCCAACTGGGTGGAGTTGGAGGACAAGGTGGCCGCTAGGCTGAGGTCGTGGTCGGGTCTGCTGAAACTGCTTTCCTTCAGGGGACGGGCTTTAGTGATTAACCAACTGGTGGCGTCGATGCTTTGGCATCGACTCACCGTCCTGAGCCCGCCCCCTAAGTTTGTGTCCAGGGTCCAGAGGAAGCTGACGGACTTCTTCTGGGCCAGAAAGCACTGGGTCTCTGCGGCGGTTCTGAGCCTCCCTCTGGCCGAGGGAGGGCAAGGGTTGGTGTGCATCAAGAGCCAGGTGCACACCTCCCGCCTCCAGACCCTGTAGAGATTCCTGTACGCAGACCGGGCTCCTGTTGCGCCAGCTGCACGACCTGGGCTACGACCGGCAGCTGTTCTGGATCGACCTCCGGGGAATCCGTCTCCCCGAGCTGCCGGTCTTTTACCAGGACCTGCTCAGGACCCGGAGCATGTTTTCTGTCGGCCGAGACGCCGTTCTGACTGAGGGTGAAGGACTCCTGCTGGAGCCCCTGCTGCACAACCCCCACCTGGGTGCGCAGGCGTTGGAATCCCCCTCGGTGCGGCGCACGCTGATCTCGGCCAAGGTGACCAGAGTCTGGGATCTCCTGGATCGCGAGCGGTCATAGTGGCTGACCCCCGAGTCGCTCGTCGCCAGGGCGGCTCGGGCGACCATCAGGACAGCCGGCCGCGCGATCCGGGAGTGCAAAGCAGCGTTGCACCCAGACTCTGTCAGGTATCTCGAGGGAGTTCTCAGGACCGGGGAGCCATCTTCCATCCCCCCCCCTACCCCCAGCTCTCCGGTCCTGCTCATTGAACCCAAGGCCCGAGCCCCCCCTCGGCCTCCCCTCGAGAACAACCTGAGCAGGATCTCGCAGTTCTCCTCGACCCCCCTCCGATCGGCGTCGAGGAGAACCCTGTACGCGATGACGCTCCACACCCTCCACTTCCTCGCCCTCGTCTCCCGCTGAGACACCGCTTGGCGGGAGACCCTCCGATCACCGGAGGGCGAGAGTCCCCAGTGGGAGGTCCTTCAATATTTGACAGTTTGCATGTTTAAAAAAAAAAAAAAAAAACCTAATATATATATTACACACTTTATATACTGCAAATGATTAAAATACATTTTCAGAATGTGGTTTACTTTTTCTGTTCTTCAATTGACTTATTTCCATGGTAACCAGTTTCCATGTTTCCATGGTAAACTTCTAAGGACAAATGGCTGTGTGGTCCAGTGGTTAAAGAAAAGGGCTTGTAACCAGGAGGTCCCCAGTTCAAATCCCACCTCAGCCACTGACTCATTGTGTGACCCTGAGCAAGTCACTTAACCTCCTTGTGCTCTGTCTTTCAGGTGAGACGTAATTGTAAGTGACTCTACAGCTGATGCATCGTTCACACAACCTAGTCTCTGTAAGGCGCCTTGGATAAAGGCATCTGCTAAATAAACAATCATGGTGCCATCATGGTTTTAAAGCAGGGCTACTCAACCCTGGTCCTGGAAGGCCACTGTCCCTCCTGGTTTTTGTTCCAACTGTACCCTAAATTACTTAATTGGACCAATTAAGTGCTTATTAGAAGCTTAATTTTTCCAATTAATCAAGTAGCCCTGCTTTAAAGGTTTATAGCAATTGCACACTGTAGTAATTCCAGAATACCAGCAGAGGGGGATCCATGTAGTGCCAATTGCCAGACCTATTCACCTTTTTCAGAAATAGATACTGTACATACAGATGTGAGGTTGACATCACCTACTTTGATGACTTGAGTATACAAGTCCATGCACTGGTGTCTTCCACAGAAATAGTTATAACGATAAAATGAGTGGTTAAAAAATAAATAGGTTACTACTGTGCATTTATGTTTACAGCAAAAAGAGGTAGCACAATATGAAAGAAGAAAAATTTGACCATGCCCTTATATACACATGTATAAACAGATTAAAATGTTTTGCGCTTACTCAGTGAAGTATATTGTGAGTTGAAGGAGAATGTGCTTTTGAGTAAGATTCACTGATGGTTCTTCAGTTTGTCACTGGAATTGTACAAATATGCGTTGCTTATCATATGAT
Source organism: Acipenser ruthenus (assembly GCF_902713425.1). Taxonomy (NCBI): domain Eukaryota; kingdom Metazoa; phylum Chordata; class Actinopteri; order Acipenseriformes; family Acipenseridae; genus Acipenser; species Acipenser ruthenus. The sequence goes on along the minus strand of NC_081191.1, from coordinate 57,301,264 downwards.
ATCATAATTTTAAAAAAAAATACAATTTTATTTTGGGTGTAAAAAAGTCGTCATAAAATTTTTTGAATTAGTTTAATTTTATTCTATTCAAAATAATTCTGAAAGGAAAAAAAACTATACTGAGCATCAAAAGAAACTTATCACTTATATTTGATCATCAAAAGAAACTTATCACTGAAATTTGAGCATCAAAAGAAACATATCACTCATATGGGCAGCTGTGTGGAGTAGTGGTTAGGGCTCTGGACTCTTGACCGGAGGGTTGTGGGTTCAATCCCCAGTGGGAGACACTGCTGTTGTACCCTTGAGCAAGGTACTTTACCTAGATTGCTCCAGTAAAAACCCAACTGTATAAATGGGTAATTGTATGTAAAAATAATGTGATATCTGTATAATGTGAAATAATGTATAATGTGATATCTTGTAACAATTGTAAGTCGCCCTGGATAAGGGCGTCTGCTAAGAAATAAATAATAATAATAATATTTGGATAAAATACACTAGATGTGATCGAAAAATGACAAACTCTGTCTCAGACGAGGTGCAGTGACTTTTTATTGTGCTGACCAACAATTGACATTTTACTGTCTGAAGTTATGGGGGGATGGGGGATACTGTGAAAGTCACAGGCTAGTGGCGTGTGTGGCCACCGTTGGAAGCAATACAAGCAGTACATCTGCGCCGCATGCTTTGCACCAGGTTTCGGATGCTGTCTTGTGGAATCCTGGCCCATTCCTCTTGTAGTGCCTGGATAAGCATCTGCCTGCTCAGTGGTCTGAGCCCTAGAAGCCACACGTCACCCAAGTTCATCCCACAAATGTTCAATTGGGCTCAAGTCTGGGGAATAAGGCATCCATAGCATGACTCACGTTTGATTTCTGCAAAAAAGCTGTCGTGATACGAGCAACATGTGTACGTGCATTGTCTTGCTGCAATGTTGTCACATTAGGATGGGCTTGCAAGAAGGGCACCAAGTGAGGCCTTAGGACTTGGTCAACATATCGCTGTGCAGTCATGTTGCCATCAATCACTACCAGCGGAGTTCTGTAGCGACTCGACACTCCTGCCCAGACCATCACACTTGGACCTCCCCACCGATTGGTCTCTCGTATACAACGATTAGCGTATCAATCACCACGTCTACGCCATACTCGCTGACGTCCATCAAGGCAGTCTATGCAGAATCTCGATTTGTCACTGAAGAGGACCTGGCTCCACTGAAGGTGAGTCCACCTAAGGTGTTGTTGGCACCACCTCATCCTGTTGCGACGGTGCACATTGCTGAGCACCGGACCCCTGTGTGGTCGCCTGGCCTGTAGATGATGACTGTGTAACCGCCTTCTTACAGTTGAACTGCTGATGCGTGGACTGTTACGACCTGCAGTATCAGATGCTGTTCGACTAGCAGTGCAAAAACGATTACGAAGATGCTGCACAATGATCTGTCGATCTTGGGCAGGTGTTGTAACTCTTGGTCTCCCAGTTCTGGCCTGTCATTGACAGAGTGTGTCCGGTTATGCCGTCTCGCCAGGTTTGAAATTGCTGGCTGTGAGCACCCAAGACGGTGAGCCACAGTATGCTGCCCTAGTCCAGCCTCCAACATGCCAATTGCACGAAGGTGCTGCTCTCTTGACAGATGTGGCATATTGGTGTTTTCTGTGATTTTCTTTATTGCTTTTATTCAAGCTTGCAATTCAACAGCTGAAATCACTCAGATCAACGTCCAATCAACTGTCTCACTAATTAGGTGATTAAGTGCATATGCTTCAGTCATAGTCACTCAAGCGTGTCACGGTCAAGGATGAATGATCGCGTGATTAAAAAGAAACCAAAAACATTTTGTCAATGTCCATCATTTATATACCTTATTTTTTTTATGAAAATAAATGTGTCATAATAGTGATATGTTTATTTAGCTCAGTATACAATCAATATGATGAGTAGTTTCATAATAGTTTCTTAATTTTTTTAACTGTGCCTTTGTGGACCATATTTTTTGCAAGAATTATAACATTCAATTGTTTTTATTTGACTTCGGCAAGCTTTTGTGAGAGCTATAGAAAACACAAAGTCAAGTTTTGGACACACAGTAATGTTTCATTCTGTGAAGACAAGTTTTGTTCCAGTTAGGGACGTCTTTTTACCTTTCGAGTAGGGGAAGAATCTTTCCTGTGCAGTGCTTATTGCATGGTATGACATTTTTAGACTTTTAAGGGTCTTTGGTATTAATGTGATATTAAGATTGTTGCTGGATGTCGAGGGTTTAGATAGGGCTGATACTCTGGTAACGTATCCTCTTCCTTTAAAAAAAAAGAATTGGCAACTTTATCATAGCCTCCATTATTTGAGTACACACCTACCTGTATGACTGATGAGTAATGTACAGTCATGGGTACTTTCTTTGCACACACCTTCTGAGACAAGTCTGAAGAAACCGTTGTGCTTGCAAGCTGAGCAATGATAAGCCTTATCACACTGATATTTAAATAAATGTTACAACTTGCCCAAGTAATTTTTCTTTACAGCAACATCTTGATAAGTGACTTTGTGTAGCTGGATGGTTTATTTTGGAGTAGTTTAAAATGGGACTTTATAATCCACTGGAAATGCTTGGAGGCAACCTATTGGGGTCCAAAATGAGCAAAATTACAAGTGACATTTGTTTACCTCAGAGCACATTATAAATAATACATTGCATCTGTCAGCACTCAAGATCTCTTTACAGTATACAGTACGTTGGATTTATTTATAAATAGCTAAAAGCATCTGTGGAAAATTCTTGGAAAATTCAGTCATAAAATACATGACATATTATTAATCTTTACAGTATTTTAACATTCTCCACTATAGAAAGTATCTACAGGTTAATATTAGTTTTATAAAATAGTATATTTTGTACTGGTTTAAAACATCTTAGATACAGTACAATACACACGTAGAGCTGGTTTAACAGACTCGATTAGCCCTAATTTTGGTCGACTATCCAATGTTAAGATTAGTGCTAATCTAGGTCTGAAATGACAAGTTATTGTTATATATATATATATATATATATATATATATATATATATATATATATATATATATATATATATATATATATCAATAGTATGTCATTTTTTGGAGTACCATTACAACTGAAAAACCATGCTCAGTAGCCTGAATTCATACTATAAACCGGGCCAATGAGAAAATGCAGAGTGGGCACTGTAACAGGGCAGTGCTTCTGTGGGTTTAATTGTGATGGTTTTGGCTGGGGAACCCCTGCTGAGTAATAGTGCGTGTTCAGCTTGGATAACACAGTTGTTAATAATGATTCAGAGTATGAAACAAACAAGGCTCCAAGCGTAGGTTTTATTCTTTGTTTTGATTAGATTACATTTTTGGTTGACGCCTTTTCCAAAACAAATATTTTAGTACCCTGCTTTGTGGGTACATATCTGGTCTGTGAAAAATAGTGAATCCAAGTGGTGGAAGAAACTCATAATGGTGTTTGGCAACAGTACCTGCTAATCATACATGACTTCTAAATGTTCTACAAAATACTGTGTAGGAACAGGTCACGTTGGCAACCTATTGTAGCTTCTGATACTCTTACACAAGCAACAATATATATATATATATATATATATATATATATATATATATATATATATATATATATATATATATATATATAAAATTTGCAATAAATGTCCAAGGACAGTTTAAAATAACTATGTTCATTTTTTAAATATATACAAATCTAGTCATTAGATTTTTGCCTTTGAGGCTATGACATTGTTGATTTTAGCTGTACATTTGCTTCTTAATTCATGTGCTTTAAAAAAACAAACAATAGAGGTCTCTTTCTGATTTTGGTTTCAAGAAGGGAAAGTGTTAAAACATGTTTTTCCTGAGGGACCAGCCCTTCTCAGATAACCCTCCTGAAGACTCCCTCTGTGGGTTCTCGTTATGTGGCTGGAGTACCACAGCTTCCTTCTCAGGATGTCAGGAAGGAAGGACCTTCGTGTGTTCACTTGGTTCAGTGCCCACTCGTTCAAGTGCTTATCAGTCTACTTAGAACAGCTCCAGTAACTGCGTTTCTTAAGTACATCCATCTTCCTCTTTTCAACCTTTCTTATTATCCAGGTAATCTTACAAACATAATATCCCATATATAATAGTGTTAATCCTAGACAATGCATGCTTTGCATGCATAAAACATATGTTGTTGGCCTGATAGAACTGAGTTCAACAAAGTGGTAAAACGTATGCAATCTCTGTCTGTGTCATCTTACTACTTCAGCAGGAATATTGTAAATGTAGTCTTTGTTTAAAAGAGAAAAAAATCACTGTCTTTTGTTGTACAATAAAAACAGTGACATTTATATTTATCAAGCCACCAATTGAAACTCATTCACTATATAATCATAGGGCTTTTCTTACAGAAGTGAACATTACTTTTGGCAGGATGCTCAGTACAGAAAATTTCATTTATTTATTTGATGTTTATTAATTGTGCAACCACAACTGAAAATAGGTACACTGCCGTTTCTTGAACTCAATTCAGTACGCATTTGTTATTACAGTAATCCATTGTGTATCCGCCCTAACCGTTTACCTGCCGTGATCAAGCTCTTCAGCAGTGTGTGTGTGTGTGTGTGTATGTGAGAGTGAGAGTGAGAACCAGAACCAGGGTTGGATACTGAATACTGAGTAAGCAAGTTGAAACCGCCGACAGTCGGGCGAGTAGCCGGAGTTGGTTTATTATTGAACGGAGAAGATTAGTTCAGAGATTGCACATTCCACCAAGGTTTTTGTACACTGTATTGTATGTACTCCATGCGCTACCATTGCTGGCAGTGTCACGTGAGCTGTTCAGTGTGTTTATGTAAATAAATCCTGTTTGCCGCCAGGTTGTATCAACTTCAACCTCCGTCTCGATCTCCTGCCTGTCACTCAGCAGTGAATGCATGCACCAACACGGCAGACGGCTACCCTTTCACAAGCATTAATACTCTGTATTTCTAAAATAAAAGCTAAATCTCAAAACAATAATTGTGTGAATATAGTAATTGTTACAGCTGTGTATAATGGTATTTAAAACAGGATTCATTTATCTGACTTTTTACATATCCGCCCTTACCGCTGTCGGATATGCGATGGACTACTGTATTACTTTAAAATCTTTGGGGCTGGTTTCACAGACCCTGAGCACTAATCTTGGACTGCCTTGATGTTCGTTTTGGAAAGTGCTGAACTGTGCATGATTGGCAGCACTAATTGTTGGTTAGAGAGGTTCATATAATATTCTTACTGTAAGATGAATCACAAACCCTAGAGGCTTCCTCGACGGGCACTATCACCTAAATATGCGCTGCTTACCAGTGCACATTATCACCAACACTGTAATTGATTCTACATGCACCAGACCAACATTATTTCATATTTACTACACGACATGGATTTTTGTGCAGTGTCTGTCAGGTCACTTGATCTCCATGCACCTTAGCCACTGTTGGTTTACTGGAAACAAAATGTGAAATCTCATCTGGGCAGTCTTGGAAAGGACTTATAGTACATTCAATCTCACAAGCCTACGGTACTTCCAAAATGAAGTGTATTTGATACATACAGCACAAACTGTAGGCTATACTTCATTTGATCTGTTAACTTTAAAATGAAAGTTTAGATTCAAAATTCTCCATCAAATTTTATTTATGAACGATTATCCCATGCACATGTGCCATTACTTGTTAGAATATAAAATTTTTTTTATTCCATCCAGGAAATGTACCAAAAATTTCAAGTAGGAGTAAAACTGGATAATTTTTCTTTGATTTTTTTTTGCTTGTTCAGTGAACAATGGTTTGATTGAATGGTACTATAATTCCCACTTTGGAGAGTTACAGCGGTTGACTGGGGGTGTGAAGGAGGGGTAACAAAATACAGTGTGGGGGATGCGCATGGCAGAACTCTTCGCTCTCGGGAGTAAATAGGCCACTGATGTGGTTTTGGGGCTGTGGTTTGTTTTTGTTACAGTTACTATCGGAGAAACAATTGTGACTCACCACTTTAATTAACAGAGACAGGTTTTAACTCCAGCTGTACACCGGAACATCTTCCCAGGACTTGTTTTGAAAACCTAAAATAAACCAGAAGAGCATGTTAGATTTCTTTCTCTTTTTAAAAAAAAAATAAAAAATTGTGCCATAAGGTGTTTTTGGGGTCAGTAGCATTCTATACAGAACTAGGAAGCCAAACACTCATGCCTAAGTATGTTTTGGGGAATTATTCCCACAGCACAATGTATCATTCAACCTGTGAAACAGCCATTAGAAACTGTTTTTTGATGTCATTTGTGGTGTTACCACAAAAGAAAAACCTGGAGTTGTTTTTGGAATTGTCTCAGCCAGGGAGAAATAAAAATGTTTACCATAAATCACAGATATTTTTCATAATACTGAATTTTATACCTGTTAAATATACTATTGTGAGGTTATTTTGTTCTCTGTTGGTGTTTCCCCTTAGATCATTATGTATCATGCTTACTAGTACATTTCCTTTTTCAATAATATTTAAATGCTAATTTTCTGAAAAGAGATGGTTTAAAAAAAATGACCACTCAGCAGATGTAATTTCTGTCCCTCTGAAACTGGGATATCTTTAGAGATTTCCATTCCTGATGGTTCCATACTGTAGTTGCAGAAAGGGCAGACATCACAGCAAATACAGATCTAAAATAATATCAATAGAGAATGATAAAAAAAGGTTATATTTAACATCCCAACTCGGATGTCTCTGTGTCAAGTTTAAAAGGAGGGAGGGACTGAGTAAGCTGGGGGGTTGAGTTTGGTTTTCAAATCTACTGTATATATTCAGAATTCTATCCCCAGCTTTACCCACCGGACCAAGTGATCTGCGGTGCCAAACACTGTTCAGATGACATTGAATTGGAAATACAAGTAAACTACAGTAGTGTGTTTTTTTTTTTGTTGTTGTTGTTGTTGTTTTAAATCAGCACTGTGGAGTAGTGGTTAGGGCTCTGGACTCTTGACCGGAGGGTCACGGGTTGCAGTAGGGATTCAAGGAAATGCATGCACATGGATTAGGGAGTGGTTAACATATAGAAAATAGAAAGTACTGATTAGAGGAGAAACCTCAAAATGGAGCGAGGTAACCAGTGGTGTACCACAGGGATCAGTATTAGGTCCTCTGCTATTCCTAATCTACATTAATGATTTAGATTCTGGTATAGTAAGCAAACTTGTTAAATTTGCAGATGACACAAAAAAGGAGGAGTGGCAAACACTTGCAGCAGCAAAGGTCATTCAAAATTATCTAGACAGCATTCAGAACTGGGCAGACACGTGGCAAATGACATTTAATAGAGAAAAGTGCTGCACGCAGGCAATGAAAATGTGCATTATAAATATGATATGGGAGATAATGAAATTGAAGAACGAATCTATGAAAAAGACCTAGGAGTTTATGTTGACTCAGAAATGTCTTCATCTAGACAATGTGGGGAAGCTATAAAAAAGGCCAACAAGATGCTCAGATATATTGTGAAAAGTGCTGAATTTAAATCAAGGGAAGTAACAAAAAGGATATTGCTGCTCTAGAAAGAGTGCAAAGAAGAGCAACCAGAATTATCCCATGTTTAAAAGGCATGTCGCATGCAGACAGGCTAAAAGAATTGAATCTGTTCAGTATTGAACAAAGAAGACTACGCAGTGATCTGATTCAAGAATTCAAAATTCTAAAAGGTATAGACAATGTCAACCCAGGGGACTTCTTTGACCTGAAAAAAGAAACAAGGACCAGGGGTCACAAATGGAGATTAGATAAAGGGGCATTCAGAACTGAAAATAGGAGGCACTTTTTTACACAGAGAATTGTGAGGGTCTGGAGCCAACTCCCCAGTAATGTTGTTGAAGCCGACACCCTGGGATCCTTCAAGAAGCTGCTTGATGAGATTCTGGGATCATTAAGCTACTAACAACCAAACGAGCAAGATGGGCTGAATGGCCTCCTCTCGTCTGTAAACTTTCTTATGTTCTTATGTTCTAATCCCAGGTGAGGGACCCTTGAGCAAGGTACTTTACCTAGATTGCTCCAGTAAAAACCCAACTGTATAAATGAGTAATTGTATGTATAAATAATGTGATATCTTGTAACAATTGTAAGTCACCCTGGATAAGGGTGTCTGCTAATAAATAATAATAATAATAATAATAATAATAATAATAATAATAATAATAATAATAATAATAATAATAATGTCACTAAAATACAGTAGTAGACCATATAAAAAAAAAAAGTAATGAATATTGTGAATAAAATGTGAGCAATTGTAATTTAAATGTATTGTTCTCAAAGGCAATTTTCACCTGATGAAGGGTCACACCTGTAGATAGTCCCAAAAGTTTGTGTGTACAACAAAGCACTCAATTTGGTTCAATAAAGAGCTATCTAAAAAATAAAATTAAACCTGCAATTTAATAAAGGAATTGTTAGTGGTGCTTTTTTAAGAGGTGTTTTCACAGGCAATGTTGGTTTTGTTGAATAAAACATATCCAAGTAAACTATTTTAGGTAGAGCTTTAAAATTAAAACATTTCAACTGGTATAAATGTTTGTGCAGTTAAGTGTGCTTTGGCATGAAATGCGATGTCATTACTGAAAGGGCTTTACCCACCGTATCCTTTTTCTTAACAACTTGTGAATTGTGCACGTCCTGTTTAGTGAGATAAATTATTCAATTTTTCCTCCTTACTTAATGCTGATATTTATAAATGTATTTTACTGGAAATGGTGGTGTTGCTTGCTGCTTTCCAGACTTAACAGAAGAGTACATACAGTAACTAATTTGAGCTCAGGTGAGATGTCAAACCTAATAAGATGCTTCCTTTCAAATGCTGAGGGTCATTTAGATGGGGCAGCATAAGGGTGAGTTGTAGACAGGCGCTCGTAAGTGTTTGTAACATAAGACATCCACCCTGATTTTAATTGCCTTCAACTACAAATTGTGGTAGCTCAGTTCTTGCTTGGAACATTTCCATTTGTTTTCAGTTTCTTTATCAATTGCCAAATTAGTGAAAAGGTCTGCCCTTATTAATGTTCCTCAGCTCCCCCAGTACTTTTTCCTGTCTGTTAATGTAATCTGAGGGAAACAGGCCTCTCGATTCAGCTCACTGTAGATAAGCCTCATTTATCAAAAAGGAATAGACTTTATGGTACATTTCTTTAAAAATCTCCCGTTATTGAATGGTTGTGACTGTGCACTGAGTGATGGGCCGAGCCAAACTCATTTTATTCATTTTCTTTAGATATATTTTATAGGAAACATAGATAACTGTAAAACAGACTGAATTATTTGTATTAGCCAGTAAAATTAAACGTGTGGTGGAAGAGTTATTTGTTCCCTTTTAAATTTCAGTTAAATAGTTATTGGCAGAGCATGCTCATCACATGCACAGTATGATGCTGAGTGTTTCTTCAGCTACTTAACCCAACCGTGTAAAAATATAGTAAGGTACGATACAATACCCCTTACATAATATAGGGGTAGTAGGTTTTTACACCAACTATACATCAAATATATTCATCTTTCAAGAATAAAGTGGTGTCATTAGCAAAGTAGTGTTCAGTTTAATAGTTCCGTTTTAGACAGGCTAACACCAGGTTAATAGAGTTTTTTTTAATGTAAGAAGGTATTACACGGTATTCCTTTGCATCATAAAATCAACAGAGCTTGGAAGAGCATTGTTGTCCATTGCAGTATGAGAAATTTGCTGTTTGCTGACTAGTAACTAGCTGGGAAATGTCTGCCTCCAAAATGAAAAACTTCCCAGGGAAGCTAATACTCTGATGTTGATGCTCTCGTCACTTAATGCTGTTCATACATACTTTACAGAACACTACTGCACTGGAATGCTGTACGTGTATAGTAACTGGTAAAAAAGTAATATGCTATACTGTACATCAACACACACACACACATATATATATATATATATATATATATATATATATATATATATATATATATATATATATATATATATATATATAATATTCTGTATATCCTCCTCAGTCTCTTACATTCTTTGTTAAGGTGCTTTTACTTTGAGTTCAGGTGCTGATCTGCAGTTCTAGCTGCCTATCCCAGACATATGAAATGTATGGTAGATCCGAATTGGCACTGGCTTTTACTTTAAGACACTTTGGTTGATGTTACATACCTGTATCTGAAGCCAACTAGAATTGAAGAGCAGCTACTGAAGTGGAAGCAAAAACCAAAACGAAACCAGTAATTACAATAAGAACCACTCAGAGTCATTGCAGCATCATGAAAAGGGAAGGGGGCAGTAAACCACCACTTGTGTTTGGTATTGGTACAAACTTTAATTATACATAGTTACATGAACACATAAACACTATTTTAACCATTTTAATAATAAAAAATACAAGTTAAACAGTTGCTTGTAACATAGACAAATATTTACTGGATTATGTTTACTATATTTTTTTTCAAATGATTAAACTCCCTACCCTAATCATGAGGGCAAGCTCACTTTGATGAATTTTCAGTTGATGGATAAAAGAGAAAAACAATTGTGTAACTTCACCATACAACAGAAAATAGCTTTCTGTAGTTTTGAAAGGAGGTGGGGAGGGTTGTTTTTATTATTATTTATTTCTTAGCAGACACCCTTATCCAGGGTGACTTACAATTGTTACAAGATATCACATTATACAGATATCACATTATCTTACATACAATTAGCCATTTATACAGTTGGGTTTTTACTGGAGTAATCTAGGTAAAGTACCTTGCTCAAGGGTACAACAGCAGTGTCCCCCACTGGGGATTGAACCCACAACCCTCTGGTCAAGAGTCCTGAGCCCTAACCACTACTCCACACTGCTGCCCTATTTTGTTTTGTTTTTATCAACTATGTTTGTGCATGTTTGTTTGTTTGTTTGTTTTTTAAATATATATACACATGGCTCTAAATTGGCAACAAAAAGGGCAAGGCCAAAATGGCCTTCAGTTCAACACATTCGTAGAGGGCACCAAGGCCACTAAATTTAAGTCAAGGCCAAAGGGTATACGGTTGTGTAATTTTGCTTACCACAACTTGTTAAGACACACAAACTATACTAAAATATTAACTTATGTTAGTACTCAGTTGTTATGTTGAATAGGTAAACTATGCAGCTGATGACTTCAATGAACGCAGCGTTTTATATTTGTGATATTTTGCAAGTGTTGTGTATGGCTATGGTGACGGCACCTCTAATTGTGTGCAGCTGTGATATGGGGAATAGCGTGCTGCAGCTGGCATGCTCAGTGTTAGTTAGTGGAGTCCTGGTCTGAGAGCATGTAACACAGCCAGCTCTTATGATTTTTTTTTATTTGATTTTTTTACTGTACATGTAACCATATATTGTTTCAGTTAAAAAAAAAAAAGTTTCAGTGAGTTTATTCTGTTATTTACAATATTAAATACACCACAGTAAACACAGTATCATATTTTATATATTTCCAAACCATTCTTTTTCATTACCACAATCTGAAAGCTAAGTTTTCTACTGCAATCAAGTAAGCTGCAGTACATTTCATTTTGAATTCCCTAAATGTTTTTTTGTTTCTTAGGAGTACATTTCCTAATTACAGTCCCAAGTATTTCTATGTTCTGCTGTCAGCGTTCTTAAAATGGTCAGTTTGAGAAATAAACTCTGTTTTTCCTGCAGCAGCTGACAGTATAAAACCCACGCTACATTACTGTTTTTCATTATGGTAATGTCTAAATTACAGTGTCTGCTTCTTTGGCTTAACTTAAGAGATAGTATTAGCTCGTCATGTAACTATGTAAGTTACTGCGCAATTAAATCATCCTCAGATTCCTGAAGGTAAACAATGTAACCGAAAATATCTGGGATAGATATGGCTGCTAATGAAGATGCAACAAACAATATAAATCTGTTCGTGTTAACTCAAAATTTTAGGCACATTATGATTTGAATGGAAAAAGACAACACTGGTTTACTGAAGTTCACAAAGAAACATTTTTCAGCTTGAGGCGGTAATCTTTTCACTTCCGGTTTATTTTAATTTTAATTACCGTATTGACCTTTTTGTACGTTTCAGACCTTCATTATAATTATTTTCTTTATTTTAAGTTTTCAGGGCATTTTGTGAATTTGTAAATTCCTCAATTAAATATTTTCTCGTAATGCACTTTAGCCCATATATTATTCTATGTTTTCAATTAACACACAGATAATTCTGGATAGTGTACACTGGATCCTAAAACTAGGTATTTTCCTGGCCTATTCTAGGGAGGGCGAAGCAGGCATCTGGCGATTCTGCCTCCTATGGAGAGTTCTACTCGGTGCTTCTATTGAGTTTTGCAGTTTTTAACTCATCGTATAATTGAATACTAATCAGTAAAGCACAATCTTTCAGCATTATTTAGAAGTATAAATACTCCAGTAAACATAAATACAAATCACAATACGGTTTTTGTTTTATTTCCCTTTAAACAAATGACCATTTCAGAAATATCATCCTCTCAAGTGTTGTGAAACAGGTAGAAAGTGTATAGTATAATAATTGAGGAAGACATATCATGTGCAATTTAATTTTTAGTGATCTTTCAGTGATCTCAGAACCTGTATTAAAGCTCTTTTGTCGACTTTGGTTCACGTTTGTATCATCAATGAAAAGTAGACAGTCTGGGCTTTCTGACTATTGATCGTAGGACAATGAAAAAAACAGATTTCTTTCCTTTATTCTGAGATATGTGGACGGAAATATGATCCCCAATTGGAACATTTGCAAGCGCGCCATTTTACAATGGTGATTTAGTGTGGGGTGGAGCAAGCTTCACTCAGTGTTGCCTATATGATTTCAGGGTTTTTTTTAACCTCAAAAATAGTTAATATAAAAATATAAAGCTGTAGTCTAGGATTTAATAATTGTGTTTTGATATATAGTAGACAACACTCATGCCTTTAAAAGTGATACATGTGCATATATCTGCAGTAAAGACTTGGTGCACTGGCAGAACTGCTGTGCCTATGCCATGACATTCTTGACATAGGTGTGTTTTTGGGGGGCCTGCTTGTTCACTTTTGATCTTTTAATTTAAATTTAATTTAATTTAAACTAAAATTCAAGATGGCCACTGGACAGAAAAAGTAAATGAATTTGGTGCATTTTTTACATGATTAAAACACATTTTTGGGGGCATTTTGATTTCAGATATGTTTAAGTTAGTGTAGGGTGATGTATTCAGTGTGGATCATAAACGTAGAATTGGCATTGCAGAATGACTCCTAAACAGAAAATGGTTGCCTTTTTCTATGCCATGGTTCACTTGCTGAGTTTTGTGTCAAATTGCTGCTGTTAAGTGGCATGGTGATACTGTATTTTGTTTACTTGAGTGTTTAATTACTATGCACTTAAAACCATGTCAGTGGAAAAATAGAACTATCTAAATACCCTTTTACATCCTGTGACTAGCTTCCACGTATTTATACTTCAATGTGTTTATTTTGAAGCCATGCAGCATGTTGCTGTCTGGCACAGGAAACAGGAGAAATTATTCTGCAACGTTAATGTATTCAGACCATGGAAACCACATTTTGTAGCTAAACCTTGAACACAGGAAAAGGACAGGACTTAGCAAGATACTTTATTTATAAAACCACCATGTATGTGTTATTAACATTTTAGTGACACATTATTAATAGAAAGCTTCATGTCATATACATTTATTAAAAAGGTATTTCTTGTAAATGCCTTAGCATTTTCTTATATTACTGTAACATCCTTTATACCTTGTCATTCAACTAAAATGTTACCAATATTGCTAGATTACCAGATCTAAGGAAGATAAGTAAAATAACTGCATAAATATTTAAGCCTCCATTTTAGTTTGTTGTAAGTAAAACTTTGACAAACGCCATGTTTACCAGATCATGGTCAAAACAGCAGGAGAACACAAACAGTGCTTAACCCGCAATGCTTACTGTACAAGCATTAATAACACTGCACGTGTTGACAACAAATATGGCTTATTACATGTATAAACCTTGCTTGTATCATGCTTTGTCTGCTTTTTAATTCAGTTTACCACAAGTCCATTTGTTTCAAGCTCCAACTTTTAAACACTGATTTAATTGTGTATCACATCCTTTTTTTTCATGCTAAATGGCCACAAGTTTCCGTGCCTATGAGGGTTTTGTTTCTGGTTGTTTTAATTAGGGTTGATGTTGGCAGGCTAGTTCGGGGAAAGCCTCCGGACTCATAATTCATAATCTTGCGGCCAAAAAAAAAAAGGTGGTCTGGGCTTGGTTGACCTTGATTTTGAGAGATGGGGTTTATTGGGTAAATTTAAGGAAGGAGGGGGGTGGGGGGATTTAGTAAGCTGAAAAGGACTCTTGTTTTTAAGAGGCAACCTGGTGTTTTTAAATGAAAATTTATGGCACTGGCATCATTTCAGGAAAATCTAACATTACAGTACTAGTTCAGTAGTTTAAAATGAAAATGCCAGTGTTGAGGGACTTGCTATATAGACTTGCTAAGCATTATGAATTTGGTGCAGTTTCAAGCCTTCATCCAGTAATACTAATCAACTGCTGTGCTTTGGCTGTCCATACCCCATTCAGTCTGCATATTGCCAACAGGGCAGTTCAGTTTGATTTGAATGTCATTGGAAACAATCACCCCATGTACTTTTATTTGTTAATTAATTGATTTATTTATTGCGTGAATTAACACTGTTGAAAAACTGGTTTAAGCCTAAAATAAAATTATCTTCGGATCCTCTTTCGTAACAAAATTCACTTGGTTCGTTTAGTAGGACTTTTTTTTTTTTTTTTTTTTTTTTTTATTACACTGAACAAAATTATAAACGCAACATGCAACAATTTCAAAGATTTTACCCAGTTAAAGTTCATATAAGGAAATCAGTCAATTGAAATAAATCCATTAGGCCCTAATCTATGGATTTCACATGACTGGGAATACAGATATGCATCTGTTGGTCACAGATACCTTAAAAAAAAAAAAAAAAAGGTAGGGGCGTGGATCAGAAAACCAGTCAGTATCTGGTGTGACCACCATTTGCCTCATGCAGCGCAACACATCTCCTTCGCATAGAGTTGATCAGTCTGTTGATTGTGGTCTGTGGAATGTTGTCCCACTCCTCTTCAATGGCTGTGCGAAGTTGCTGGATATTGGCGGGAACTGGAACACGCTGTCGTACACGTCGATCCAGAACATCCCAAACATGCTCAATGGGTGACATGTCTGGTGAGTATGCAGGCCATGGAAGAACTGGGACATTTTCAGCTTCCAGGAATTGTGTACAGATCCTTGCGACATGGAGCCGTGCATTATCATGCTGAAACATGAGGTGATGGCGGCGGATGAATGGCACGACAATGGGTCTCAGGATCTCGTCACGGTATCTGTGTGCATTCAAATTGCCATCGATAAAATGCAATTGTGTTCGTTGTCCGTAGCTTATGCCTGCCCATACCATAACCCCACCGCCACCATGGGGCACTCTGTTCACAACGTTGACATCAGCAAACCGCTCGCCCTACAGTTGAAACCGAGATTCATCCGTGAAGATCACACTTCTTCAGCGTGCCAGTGGCCATTGAAGGTGAGCATTTGCCCACTGAAGTTGGTTACGATGCCGAACTGCAGTCAGGTCAAGACCCTGGTGAGGACGACAAGCACGCAGATGAGCTTCCCTGAGACGGTTTCTGACAGTTTGTGCAGAAATTCTTCGGTTGTGCAAACCCACAGTTTCATCAGCTGTCCGAGTGGCTGGTCTCAGACGATCCCGCAGGTGAAGAAGCCGGATGTGGAGGTCCTGGGCTGGCATGGTTACATGTGGTCTGCGGTTGTGAGGCCTGTTTGACGTACTGCCAAATTCTCTAAAACGACGTTGGAGGCGGCTTATGGTAGAGAAATGAACATTCAATTCTCTGGCAACAGCTCTGGTGAACATTCCTACAGTCATCATGTCAATTGCACGCTCCCTCAAAACTTGAGACATCTGTGGCATTGTGTTGTGTGACAAAACTGCATATTTTTTAGTGGTCTTTTATTGTCCCCAGCACAAGGTGCACCTGTGTAATGATTATGCTGTTTAATCAGCTTCTTGATATGCCACACCTGTCAGGTGGATGGATTATCTTGGCAAAGGAGAAATGCTCACTAAAAGGGATGTAAGCAAATTTGTGCACAAAATTTGAGAGAAATAAGCTTTTTGTGTGGATGGAAAATTTCTGGGATCTTTTATTTCAGCTCATGAAACATGGGACCAACACTTTAATGTTGCGTTTTTATTTTTGTTCAGTGTATTTTATTTTTCAAATGAGAAAATAAAGGGAAATACCTTTATTTCCCCTTGCCATACAGCCTTTGACAAATTGGCTTAAATTCTTTGGTAGTGCAGTTTGCACAAATTACTCCATGTCTTGCACCGTAGGTGCATACGTCTGGCCTGCCCAGCTTTGAGGAGTAGTCAGTAGGGTTGTTGCGATATGCCGGTATCATAGTTGTACCGGTATTTTTTTAAAGATGATAAAAAATACCAGGGGGAAAGAACACAGCTGCTTTCCTTAACGAAGTATGGATAATAGTCAATTGGTTAACTGCTTGTTAAAGTTAATGACACCTCGATAGAAATGGCTTCGCTGATAGCTTTGTGATGGGGGTATAGAGGCGTAAGGAAGCAGAAGTAAATAAAAGAAACCAAAACTCGAGTAAGAGACACAAAGTACTGTTAGTTAGTGCTCCAGCTGAGAGCTAGGTTTATTTTGTTTATTAGCGGTTGTTTCACCACTGCAGTGTAAAAAAAATAAAACCAACACTGGTTTAAAACTGTAAATCAAGACTCCAGCCTGATAATTTACAATGTCATCAGCCACTCAGTCACATTACAATTAGCAAAAGCGTGCCATCAGCAGTTTAAATACAGTCTACAGATGTCATTGGTGCTCAATCACTGAGGACAATACATCAAAACAAGTCCTTGTGTGTAAGCAGCTTGTCATACGATCATGGTTATGACCTCTGTTTACTCAAGGCTGCAGAATCCTATTTTACTACAGTATACTTGAGAAGCGATCGTTGGTTGATTTAATGATTATTAATCCAATGGTCTGATGACCAGCCAGCAAATAATAATGAACTGGCAACAGGCAATACACAACAATGTGTATTGCACAGTAATCAAAAGGGTTGCAGTCCCATAAATAATAAGGACAGTACTAACACACACAATTAGACACACACACACACAATCACAAGTCCAAAGTGAGTGCTCTCAGTGCTTGTGGTGAAGTACAATATAATACGTGATATATTTGTGAACAAGTGCTGATAACAATGTTAATCGTGACTGTAGTGCAGTGTTGATCTGGTTTTGTGCGGCCCTTGGCGACAGCTCTGGATTCGTGTTTAGCCGTCTAGTGCTATATAACAAAAACACAGACAGTTACTAAACAGAAAGGAACAAACAAACAAAACACTCACGAATATTTTCCCGTACACTTTCTCTGTGTCTCACACAGTCCTTCCAGTCGCTCAATAAAAACCAAGCGAAGGAAAAGATTTACAATTCTCCGGCCCCTTTTATGCGATCATGCATGACCCCTTGGTAAACGATTGCAGCTGACTCTATTCCCTGCAGCTGCTATCTCGTTTACCTTCCGGGTCAATACGTTTCTGCAACGGAGTCTTGCCCTCTTCCAGGCTGACCAACTTCCCAACTCAGGAAATGAACTTTCAGGCCAACCCGTCAAAAGCCTTTCCCTTTCGCTACTTAGCGCCCTCACAGGTCGGGAGGGAGATTTACAACCAGAACTCATTATATTTCTGTCACACTTATTTTCTGTTGCGATGCAAATCTCACAGTTTTTCATTAAACGGAGATGCAAAGCTCTGCAATCCCCCCCCCCTCCACCTCACCGTGCCGCAATCCAACTCCCTCTACATGCATATCACACAAAAACACTGCTGTACTCAGTATGTATTCAATGAATGTGTATTCACTTTATTGAAACACATTTTCACTAACAGAGAACACAAAAAAACATACCTGCACAATGCAGTGGCACAGTCACGTTTGATTACAAACAATGCAGTGTTTCCTGCATCATTGCACGATCCACGCTGCGTATGTGCCTAATCACGCGATGATCAAATTCAAAAAATGCTTTTATTGGCTGTACACATCATTGCACTTGATCAAGTACCACATTACATGTAGTCAATTTGCCCCAAATTGATTCTTATTAGCGGATTGCTTGGTTCTTACAAGCGGATTATTTTACGTTGGTTAGTATAGGAATGATTTTGTTCCAGTGGTTTTGATCACTATATGCGGTTGATTCTTATAAATGGACTGCACTGTATATCTGGAAGTAAATCATTAGTACTTACACCCTTGGCTGACAGTGAATCAGATCCATTGATCTGGTGGAAAGCTCAGCAGATAAATTTACCTAGACTGAACAAACTTGCAAAGAAGTATCTGCGCATACCAGCAACAAGTTCTCCATCGGAGAGAGTTCTCAGTACCTGTGGGTCTGTAGCAGGGCAGTAGAAAGCCCTGCACATGAAAAGTGGGCAGGGCAAAGCCCTGCTGTTTAAATAGATTGTTTATTTATTTATAGAAGGGGGTCTCCCCCTCCGCCCCTCTGCAGTTTATTGTTTTGTATTTGTTTTGTTGTAGTTGTTGTTATTATTATAATGATTATTGTTGTATTATTATTATCGTTATGGTTTATAAATATAGCAGCAGAGCCCTTTATTATTGTATTGTTTCGCAGCGTGGATGGGAAGCTCCATCCACATTAAAAACCTTGTGCAGAAGGTGACCATCTCCCGAGTTAATTAATTGTTTAAATTGTTGCTAATCGGGAGATGGTCACCTGTATATGAAAAAAAAGGTTTTTCAATTGTTCTGTAGGTCTGGGGGTTCAATTGTTCTGCAGGTTTGGGGTTTCAATTGTTCTGTAGGTTTGGGTTTTCAGTTGTTCTGTAGGTTTGGGTTTTCAGTTGTTCTGCAGGTATAGGTTTTCAATTGTTCTGTATGTTTGAGTTTATTGTAAAGCACAGCACACATTAAAAGTGTTCTTAAAAATGCAAATCCTTACGTGTGATGAGTTCTTGACACCCTCTGCACCACCCACCATGTTACAAATAGTATGCAAGTACAAAAAAATTAATAAAGTAAAGTTTGATAACAAATTGTAATATATTGTGATATATATATATATCGTATATCGTCTGTAACATCTAAAATACTGTGATATTTTTTGGGGGCCATATTGCCCATCCCTACTAGTAAGCAATCTCTACTGGGCCTCCACTGTTGTGAGACAGACGTGTTTCCACTTTCCCATAAAGAATGTGGCCAGGAGGTACAAAAGGAGCTCAGCAGGTCCACTCTGCCCGCCTCAGAAAGGACATGCTGCTGCTGTCTCCAGGCATCCTGTGAGACGATGCTCAGTGTATAGTACTCTGGGTTTGCAACGCTCTGCACATGAAATGGTCATGCTGGCATTTTGGGCAGTAAAGAGGGATGTGTACTTGCATGAAAAACGAACAAAAGTTTAGTAGGATATGCCAAATATAAAGAATATCTAAACAAAGTTACTTAAAATAGTATATAGTATTAGTAACTGTGGTAGGGTTAAATAATGTTCAATGTACAGAATGCTAAATAGATAGGATTCCCCACACTAACTTGTCCAGATTGTTAAACGTAGTTGTGACAGGGCGAGGAGCCCTGCACATGAAAAGGGGGAAGGGCAAAGCCCTGTTGTAAAATCTATTTGTTTTGTATTTTGATTTCAATGTATTATTTGTTTATTTTAGAATGGGGTACCCCTGCGCCCCTGTGCTTATTACTTTGTATTTGTTTTGTTGTATTATTATTATTATTATGGTGGTGATTTATTATTTGTATATATGACGGCGTAGCCGTATTGTTTTATTAAATGTGACGGTGAAGAGCCGTAGGTTTTGTTTGGCAGCGTGGATGGGAAGCACCAGCCACAATTTTAAAACCTTGTGGTAATGTGTGGCTGTCGGCTAGTGCGTTGTTAAACTAGTCGGCAGTCACACGTAATTCATAAACTAGTGCAGATTGTGGCCGAGGGGTAATAGAATAATTATAAGCTAGTTAAACCCCTCAGCCATGGTATATAAACCTGCAGTGCTCTCAGTTGGGGGTGGAGAGAATGAGAGCGAGAGAAGGCGTTTGAAAACAAAAGAAACTAAGAAATCAAGGATCAGTGAAGGCTACTGCCCAGCCTGACTTATATTCCTTAGTGTTTGTGATTTTGTTTTGTTTGTTTATTTATTTTTACTCTGTGTGTTTATTTTTGTTGAAACCTTTTTTTTGTTATTTTTGAAAAATAAACGGCGCCGCAGCGTCTTTTGCCCTGCAGTACTGAGTTTGTTTTTGTTCCTGCATCGGCTACCCTGTCACAGTAGTTATAATATTTTATGATATAAGAGAAAATAATAAAAACAAATACATGCAAACATGCTTTACAGGTAGTACGTGAATGAAAGAGACTATTTAAAAAATAAAAATAAAAAATAATAATTCTTAGAAATTATTTTTACGTCTAACTTGACCAGTACAAAACTGACTCACTCTGCCCTATTTATTTATAACTTAAAAAAAGAAGTCAATGACTAGTATTAATTTTGTAAAAGCTTTGCTAGTGAGAAAATGAGAAAATGTAATAATATTAAATGCTGCTTGAAAAAGGCATTTTAAACAACAGATGCATTTTAAACCATGCAGAATATTTAAGTATTAATTTAAAAACATTTTATGCCTGTAAATATAACATCCTTTTCTGAATGGTGGTCTTTGATGCTGTGGTTTTTGGCAGCATTTTCTTCATTGGCAGATAAGTCTCACAGGCTTTTCAATCTGCGCTGTTTTGCTGCAGTTGCGTTGTTGTGGAATTTTTTTTTGTCCATTGAGATTTGAAAATGAATAAAAATATTTTGTTTTAGGCCTTAACTGTATTTATGCTGAAGAAAACTGCTACAGTATAACTTGCTTTTACATGCTAATGTTAAAGGGTCACCATTTTCCTTTAGTAGTGGTCCTGCTGGAAATCAGAGCTATGACAAGGAAATGCTGGGGCCTTTCTGTTTATTTATTTGGTTCTACTAGTGACTGAGATTCGGGTAAAGGGCACCTCTATATGCACTTTTCTGTGATGGTGTCTTCTGTAACTGGTTTCAAAATGACATTATTTTTTTTATTTTTTTTGCTGAGGGATACAGTGAACTTTCTATTGAGAAACCACCAATTGTCATTCTGGACTGCATTATTTGAGTGTAGCCAATTAGACCAAGATAGTTATGTGACATAAGCAATGACCCAGCGGGGACGATCTGAGAACACCAAACTTCTGACCCTGACCTTGTGTCCAACATGTGTCTCAGGAGATAAAAGACCACAGCACCGCCTAGTCCCACTGCAGCTGGTGCCTTGTTAGAAATATTGCAAAAACCCAGGATTCCGGATACAATCAGGGTGGAGAGTTTAATGCTTTTAACAGGTTTGGCTCTGTTTTCAAGAAGCGACCAGGAAACGTGATATTACAGGCCACCCAAACTCTTAACGGGAATGGCAGCACATACAGAAACTGCACTCCCTAGCAGCAGCTCCTAGCTATCTTACCTAGCTATCTCACCTGCTTTTTAGCTACCATAATCACTGTGGTGACTTTGGGCACAAGTTAAAGCCCTGTCACATGTCTACTACTAGGATGTTTCAAGAAAAACTGAAACTAACACAGCAGAATATCAAAATGTATTGTGTGAGCCATCGGAGAAGGGAATCAGCTCAGTTAAGAAATTGCCAGGAACCAGTAGCGCATATTCCCACTGGCTGGAAAGCAGTGCCCTATCACTTGATAGACTTGGAAAGGAAGTGCAGAGGAAGTAAATGCCACTGCTGGTTCAGAATGTTCCAGTGTGGTTGGAAACTTTGAAAAATGGCCTGGGTGAGAAGAACAAGACCTTATTGACAGGGTTCAATCCTGGTTAGGTCTGTTTCGCATCAACTTTCTGTACAAGTAGTGCTTTTTTTTTTTTTTTGCCCAGGGGCTCCTACCTCCCAGTTGTTTTTTTTTTTTTTTTTTATATATATCCTTTTTTTTTAAACAAGTTATGCAATCATATTTATTTTTCACCTTTTTAAGGAATTGTTGAAAAACAAGTACACATTATCCTAGCCTGGTTTAAAAATAGCATACTTTCCAGAGTCCTCTTATAAGTGTACATTTTTATAATGTGAACGCCTTTTTTTCTTTTCTAGAGAGCCTCATTCACGCCTGCTGATTTATGGGCTAAGGCTCACTCCAACATTTCCGTATGTGGTGGCATTGAAGCAATGGCTTGTTATGGTTTAAATTAAGCCTAGGCTTTTTTTTCTTGTCTGGTTTCTACCGGCAGCTGGGAATCATGCATGTGTGTCATGTAGAGAGTGCTGAAAGACAAAATCTTGTTTGTGCAAAATTTCATCATTATGCCTCCAAAAATAATGTCATACACTTGTTAGCTGAGTTACTAGACTATTAAGTAAACCACAGATTGCAAGCTGAACAACATGCCTACAGTATTCTCTCCCATATGGGGTTTGGCATTAATAGTTATTGCCTTGCTAAATTGCTCAATAGGAACCATTATATGCAGCATCAGAAGCATAACTTTTAGTACACCAGTCACCTCCACCCTTTATGGACTGAGGGCTTGTCCACACACTGTCATACTTTGTATTGGGGTCAAAACTGACCAATATACTGTAGCACTCATGGAAAAATATACAAACGTAAAAGTATTTTTTATTCAGAGAAATCCCATGTAAAAGGATACAGGTATTTCCTCTGTTAAAAGTGAAGGATTTGGTGCTGAGTTGGTTTCATAAGCTGCTAACTTTAAGTAAATATTAACAATCCCAATAAATAACTTGCGCCGCCCTGTACATACTCTAGCTGCCAATTTGCCTTTTGGCGTCTATATGTTATTGTAAGCTCAGTGTAGATTAAAAAAAAAAACACCACAAAAGGACAAAATATAGGGGTTGCTTTTCCTTCAATTCACTTCAATCCACCAATAAAGAAGGGGAATATCTATCTGCAGTAAACTAAACTGTTTCTGCTTATTAGTCGTATGAGATTCACAAACAGAACAATCTAGGGACCAACTCAATACAACAAAGCAAAGCCAACATTCAGAAGTTCTCTGAATAAACTCTTCATTGCTACAACAATGCTACTCATTTAGGAAGCAACACAGAGTTTACTAGAATAAACTGATGAAGTTACTGTACAACAAAGCAAATGAGTAACTGATGAAGTGAATTAATTTAGCGACTGATATCTTTGAACGTAGTTTAGTAAAGATTAGTAGAGCTATCGGTACTACTAAGAAGTTATGCTAAGCAAAGTAACTCATATACCAAATGTTTAAACTTCCACCCCTAATGGCCTTATTTGGAGTCCTCAGATTGTGATAACTCTGATACCATAACCCTACTATCTTATTGGTGCATCTGGGAAATGCACACACTCTCTCTCTTTTATCTTTTCAGGTTGACTCGTATTTGGCTGAGTTTCTGCTGGAAAAGGGCTATGAGGTGAGTGAGTGCAGACTGATGGAATCATCGGACCAGGGTTGTCCTGGCTTCCCCCATGTCCCTCGTGCTTCTCTCTGTTTTTTCAAGGAAGCCCAGATACATAGCATTGTCTCTAGAGAAAAACATGCAGCACAGGCAGTAGTGAAGCAAGCTGATTGTTCTGGTTATCTCTTTGCTGTTGAATTCTCTCCATTTGCGGCTGTGTTTTTCTGTACAGGGTGGAGGGGGTATTTGGCCCACACTCACACATTTCCCAAAGTGGCCAGATAAGTACCAGCCTTTGCAAAATGAATGTTCCAGGGAATAAAGAGAATAATTTATGATGCAATCCACCACATTAACCACAAATGAAGTCATTTCAGATTCGGAAATTGCAGTGAGCAATAAAGTTACAATAACAGTGGGGATTTTTCACAGAAGGCCATATTTGTCACTGTACACAAACTGGAAACTAATCAAAGGGATGGAGGCAAAAAGAGATGTGGCAACTCATTTTGTAAAATGAAATAATACATAATCCCTTTCTAATAGCAATCATGCAGAACAAGTATGGTTTAATTAGAACAATGGAGGTTTCTGATGCGTCTGTATGTGTGGAACAGTTATATTTATATTGGAGGACGGTACAAGTGGAAAATCTGGGACTTGGTGACAATTCTTAAATACCAGAATACTTGACAAGTTATTTTAGCCCATATTAATCGCATAAAAGGAAGCATAACTTTACTGTATAAAAAGACATGGCTATTACCATCTGGTAGTGTGGAAGTGGTTAAAAGTTTGGAATACTTCTGAATACTACAGTACATGCAGTTTGTAGAAAGTACTCTTGGTACACTACAGGGATCCGTACTGTGTTTGATGTTTACATGTATCTCAGTTTTGACACTGGTTCCGAGGTGAGTCTGAAGTGAGTCTCCAAAAGAAAAGTTTGAGAACCACTGCTCTAATAGATTCACACTTGTTTGGCTGAACAAGTTCCGTTGATTTACGACCGGTTTACCCTATCGGACTCTGCCACGCTTCGTCCTGTTGATTCTTGCAGCCTGTCATCCGTTTCCCCATATGGCAGTTAGTGCAGCCTCAGATCTAGCAATGGTACCACGAATTTTCCCTGCGTTTTTTTTTTTTCCTATACAGGACAACAGGAAACCGTCCATACAGTAGCGATCTCATTGGTCAGCCTTGAAATCCTCTGCTCGGTTTTTGATTGGTTTGTTACTGCTTTTTGTTTTTGAGCAACTCGATTGGTTGCAGGATTGTTGCTGCTTTTTTGTTGAAATTCAGACAGTCAAACAGTAAATACCTTTGTATTGGTTGCAGATCTGTGAACGGCAAATACCACTTTTTTTGTTGTTGTTTTCTATTACTTTTTTATTATTTCACACTTCAATATGAAGAATTTTTATCTGGACGTTGGTTAAATGCAGTTAAAAAATACATTATAAAATGTATTGTTATAATGCTGCATGCAGTGGTTCTAAACCGTGATATAATCTGAGGTATAGTAACTGTTGGGTAAGTCACTAGGCCCGTGGCACTATTGTATCACTGCGCCTATTGAAATAATGGTAATAAAAAAAAAAAACAGCTGTCAGACTACCTGGCAGTCATGGAATATACCACTGAAGGCATCACTTTTGAGCCGTTTGCACCGACGACAATCAATAAATGGGTAGAATTAGAAGCTGCATCGGCTCATATTCGCAAGTCTCCCAAAAGCGAAGAAAAGAAAAAGTTAAACCGTCACACTGAGGTACAGAACTCTAACATTGATGTGCTAGAAAAAACTTGAAATGAATGTCACCAAACATACCAGTTGGGCTGTTAAATGCTTTAATGACTGGCTGTCTGAAAAAAAAAAAAAAATAGATATTGAATTCACACAACTAACAAAAGAGCTAAATAATGTCCTTACCGAGCAATACAGAATCAGCAGCTATGTTGGGCTCCGTGCCGGACTGAACAGACATTTAAATGACCCCCCGTTAAGTTTATCCTGGTGTCTAATAAGCGACACATAATTCACAAGTTCAAACAACGTGTTTGTGTTTACAATTAAAAAACTTAGACGAGAAGGCTGGGATAAAACACATCATCATCCTGCAATAACTGAAATATATCTTCAAATAATTAAACATTTTGAAGCCCTGAACCCTGACACAGCTGTTGGTCTTGTGAGTAAAGTTTGGTTTGACGTCCAGTTACATTTTGGACACAGGGGAGAAGAAGGAAACAGACAGCTACTGGCAGATTCTTTTGTTATAAAAACAGATGAAAATGGAGTTAAGTATGCCACCATGACCTTTAACGAAAGTACAAAAAAATCACAAAAATCCCTACAAACAGGACAAAGAATGTCACCGCGGATTCAAGTTTGAAGAGCCCGGAAATCGCTTGTGTCCAGTAGCATCACTAGAGAAGTACTTGTCAAAACTTCCAGCAAATCCGCCTGCCTTTTATCTTCACCCTAACAAAGGAAAACAAAACACGTTTAATTAATCGCAGTGTATGGTATAGGCTAGAGCCAGTGGGAGTGAATTACCTAGCAACAGTGTTGCCTAGAATATGCAGAAAGGCACCACACAAATATATACCAATCATTGCATCTGCAGTACCTTAATACAGAAACTGTCCAACGCTGGATTGCAAGCGAGAGAAATTATGTCCGTCAGCAGTCACAGATCGGAGAGCTCCCTGCTGAGTTATTGGGAACCGTTGTTAGAAAATCAAAAGCGCTGGAGCAACATTTTGATGGAGGAAAACTCCACAGCATCGCCAAACAAAAAAATAAGATCAGATGAAAGCAAACCCCCTTCCTGCACTTCAATGTCAATTGACAGTCACTTTAAGAATTGTACAGTTAACAGCAACATTCAAATTAATGTCTATGAACACAAAATTGCAACTCAAATAAAGAAAAAATCTTACCAGAGTATCAATCGTTCATAGGAACTATTTTTTGTTGCGGAAGGTTATCCTTCAAAATTTCTTAATACATCTTCAGAAACTTGTATTTATTTATATTTACGTTAGTGAATCCATTTTATAAGAGCATGTGACAGGCTGACCGGGGTAAGGAGACTTAGTCAGGATGTGCAGGGAAAATAAAAGACTTTTAATTAAACAAAATACACAAAACAAAAGGGACGATGGCCAACCAAAAAGACAAACACAAAAATAGGCTTTAAACACATACTATATAAAAAGAACCACTCACTCACACTCTCTCACTCACACACACACACTCTCACTCACTCTCTCACTCTCTCACTCTCTCACTCACACACACACACACACACACACACACACACACACACACACACACACACACACACACACACACACACACACACACACACACACACACACACACACACACACACACACACACACACACACACACACACACACACACACACACACACACACACACACACAGGTCTACTCACTCTCACAAACACTCACCAAATAACATACCTAACCACTCCCTTTTATACAGGTGCCTGGGCTAATTGGGCAATTCGCACCTCATTAGCCCAGGCACATTCCACACATTCCTCACACAAACTCACTCACTGAACCACACCCCAAACTCACTAATATCCACTCTAAACAATACATTAAAAACACAAAACCACCACAAAATAGGCTGCACCCCATCACAGAGCATTAAGGTACTTGAGGCCGTGGGTTACCGTGTATATTGTCACTGCTTGGTTGGTTGCAGGTACTCGGCTACACCTCAAACCTAACAATGCACCAATCAGTGACAATATCCATGGTAACCCATGCCCTCTCATACCTTAATGCTTTATTAGATTTATATTATAGTTTGCCTTATATTTTAATGCAGTTTACAAGCATATGGCATAACAAGGAACATTTACAAACATTTTCATATGGAGTATTTGAAAATTAAATGCAACACTAAAATATTAATAATAGTATACAATAAGACTAAATTATGTAGAATTTATTTTTTTAATAAATCAGTATTAACTACGTTTTATCTGAATATAGCTATATAAAGTGCGCCAAAAACATATTAGAGAATATTTTCTCTAATATTTTGTTAGGGCATTGGGCTTTGTATGTCTATGTATGGATGTAATTTGTTTATGTTCTAATGACATGGTGCTTGTCTTCTCAGTTTGTCCTGACAGGAACAGCACACTTTTTTCCTCTCAGGATAGTTTGTCCTGACAGGAACAGCACACTTTGTCCTTAGGAAAGCTTGTCCTGACAGGAACAGCACTATGTTTGTCCTCTCAAGAAAGCTTGTCCTGACAGGAGTAGCACACTTTGTCTCCTCAGTGAACTCAACGTCCTTTGAGGAATGATGCAGAGTGTTCTAGATGCAGTTTAAATAACACAAAAAATAATCCATATTGACATATAAATAATGTTTCTATCCATCTATCGATCGATCGATTTTTTAACAGCAACATAATTTAAATGTCCTTGTTAATTAAATTTATAGACTAATTTTTGTCTCCTCTAGGTGCCAAAAATGGATGAGACACTTGTGAGGTCATTTGAAAAGTGTCTAAGAAGTCAAAAAGGAGTGTCGCAAACTATCAAGATTATCAGTTCATTGGATGAGGTTCCGCATTTAATTCAAGAAAAGCTCAGTCAATTGGATAAAGAAAGCCAAGGCCATTTCACTCGGATGGTTAGAAGACGTGATATAACTTATTACAGGCATAGGCGGCAGGAGAAAATATTATTTGGAAGGGGCTGATTAAAACTTAACCCTTTGCGGTCCTATGTCGGACCTGGTCCGACATTGCAATTATTCCTATCAGGTCCCCCTGTCCGACATCATCAAAAAGATGCAAAAAACGGGTTTTTAGTCGTTTTTTCTACGGAAAAAGCCGAGAACCATTCAATGGCCGAGTGGGAGCGACAGGAGCCGAGACAAGCCGAAAAAATAAATAAATAAAAATAAAAGGGCGTATCTCATGAATAGTCATACTTGCCCCTGGCATCAGATAGAGGCGGTCATAAGGAAACAAGCTGGCTGATACTGCATCAGCGCTCAGAGAATATCACGGACATTTGCAGAGCTTTTTTGAGATGTTATAGTAATAAAATAATGACTTGGATTGCATTATTGAGGCGTTTGGTGATAAAACGAGTGATCAGGAGATGATTGATCGGTATGTACAACTATTATTATTATTATTATTATTTATTTCTTAGCATATGTGAAAGCTATAGCGAACGAAAGGGTGGGGCGGGGCTGGAGATGCCTAGTGAGTGCTTTGTTGATATGCAGGGCCTTTTAAACCCGTTTGACTGTGGAACAAAAATACTTTTAAACGGCGCATCTAAAATTAACTGCGCGTGTGAAAATAAATTGGACATGACGCGCCTGACGCGCACTTAATAAATTGACTGCAAAGGGTTAATAGCTTAGACACTGGCTGCAACTGTGCTATTCTTTTGCTAATACAAATGATATGCATCTACTTGCTGCAATGCATGTATTGCAGTATTCATAATACTGTAGCGGGTTTATAGTAAAAATGAGATAATGTGCTTGTTAATCATAAAAAGTAAATTTTGTATTAAATCAATTGTCGCTCAGATTCTATTCACAGCAACACAATAAACAGCAACCGGTCTGGCACTGCACACGTGACGTAAGCCACACACAAGTCTAAGCCTCTTCCCTTTTAAAGGGAAATCCCCACTTGATCAAAAACCTAAGTTAACCTCTAAGAGGACAGGGACACCAATTAAGCACCAAATCTATCGGGGCGATTCGTGCACACGAGCAAGCACACGATGAAACTTCTACAATAATAACACCGCATACAACCACAACGAACACAAACAACGCTAGCTACCCCCCCAAGTTCCCAAACTGAGAACTTTTATATCACGGTTCAATATTTAATTATTAAAGCACCAAATTAAACAAACTAATAATAAAAATAACAGAAATAACTGGACTCATTGTTCAATTGATATTTAACCACTCATTAGCCGCTAATAAAATGCCAGTAATATCAAACTAAACAACCACCTCGCAAAAATGAATAAGAAAACCATGATCTTACCTTGCTACTCTAGCAGAAGTTTCCTGTTTGATTTGGCCGAGTACAGCCTCACAATCTCTGCAGGATCGATTTTTCTTGTAATGTCCGACTCAATATTCAGAATAGACAATGCAGAAAAACGTTCTTGGCTCATTGTTGTTCTTAAGTAGGTTTTAATCCGCCACATTGCAGAGAAGGAGGTTTCTGATTTTAGAGATAGGAATAGCGCTTAGTCCAACTGTCTGTATACCGTCTTTGAGACAACTGTAGATCCCGTCTGCATTTCTGGATTGTGAGCAGTCCTTAAACATGAGAAATCGCTCGTACACATTCAAGTCAGTGCCCACATAGCGAACACAGATCTAAAGTTGCTCTTGCTTGAAACATCGCCCTTCATCAGTTATCAGGCAGTAAAATCCCACATTGCGCACATCTTCAGCTGTTTGTTTCCTCACCAGGTCAGTCACAATATACAGGATCTCGTTTTGAATTTCATGGCTTGTCATTTTGAATGTGCCATGCAGTTTCCTTTGAAATTGCTTGACATATTTTGACGTTTCCTTTTCACCATGCCCTCTAAAGGCAAGTCCTTGGCGTGACAGATAAAGTAGCAAATTGATAGTTTTTTTAGCATATCCTCTGTTTTCCTCAACTGTCATCTTAAGAGAGTTTGACAAGTGACACACAACTGAGCCCGATTTACTTGCGGCCTGGTAATTTTTCCACTTACTCAAACAATCCAAATGAACCTTGCAGGTAGAGTGAATGTTTAGCTTTTCATTGATCTTTTTCAAATCTCACTACACCTTCTCCATGAACGTGTTATACTTGTATTCAGAAGAGCAGTATTATTATTATTTGTTTATTTAGCAGACGCCTTTATCCAAGGCGACTTACAGAGACTAGGGTGTGTGAGCTATGCATCAGCTGCAGAGTCACTTACAATTACGTCTCACCCGAAAGACGGAGCACAAGGAGGTTAAGTGACTTGCTCAGGGTCACACAATGAGTCAGTGGCTGAGGTCGGATTTGAACCGGGGACCTCCTGCTTACAAGCCCTTTTCTTTAACCACTGGACCACACAGCCACCTATAAATTCTACCTGGATAGTAAAATTTTTTACCTGGATAGCAGAATACAGCATCGGAAGGTACACTGTATTCAATAAAAAGATATCGGTCGAACAATGGCGATGAGAATGATCGATTTTGCTTGCCCGAAGTACTCAACTTCAACTGTACAGGTCCACTCGATGAGTCCCCAAGTTTTAAATAAATCAAAAAACCACAAGCAGCAGTAGCAGTACTACTTACATTTTTATCTGTGGTGTGTACTTTGTCGGTAATTTTTTCCCTTTTATGTTGATGAGGGATTTCCACACTGACTGCAGTATTTTCCGAGCTGGTGGTTTGTGAAATTAGCTTCGGCTGAATTTCCTCATTGTCTGCATCTGTGGTAGAACTTGACTGTTTTCATTTAAAAAAAACTTTATGTCCACTGACATTTTCACCACTTTGCGTGCTCGCAATACTACTGTGCACTGGACATAAACCAATCTCAAACTGCAGCATACGTTATGTAATTACGTCAAAATCATGAGACCCTTCACTTGCGTCCCGCCCCCATCCACAGTAAAGGAAGCCACAGCACTCTGCGAGGCTGCGGTGATTTTGAGTACCTTGCAAGTTCGTTATGGGGTTTAAAGTAATCTTTGCATTAAGGATTTAGAAAAGTTTGTTAATTTTTTTTTTTAATAGTTACTGTACGTTTGGGGGGGGCTGAGCCCTGTCAGCCCTGGCCTTCCGCCACCTATGATTACAGGTGTGACCGACAACGCAAACCACGTGGCACCTCATCTGGAAAGCCCACAGTGACAACCGCTAATGCCTGTTGTTCCTATGTTTCATTTCAAGTGCTGAAGGAGTGCTTTAGTAGTTTGTGAACAGTTGTCTCATAATGGCCATGATATTCAGAACAGAGAGTGAAAGAGGGTAAATCCCATCGATCCAGTTTGTTAGGCCTAGTTAATATCTTGCTGTCTTTAAATATGACGACAACTTAAATGATCTTAAAAGCAGTAGAATGGGCACAAATGCATGGCCATCATGATGTTGCTGACAGAAGATATTACTTAACACGGTTGTTTACTTTATTTTTAACATTTCTGGAAAAATAAGCTGTGTGCTACTCCTGTCAGGACAAGTTCCTAAGAGGACAAAGTGTGCTGTTCCTGTCAGGACAAGCTTTCCTGAGAAGACAAGCTCCATACAGCCTATTTGTCATTAGAACATAAACAAATTACATCCATACATATACATACAAAGCCCAATGCCCTAACAAAATATTAGAGAAAATATTCTCTAATATGTTTTTGGGGCACTGTATATAGCTATATTCTATATATTCAGATAAAACATGGTTAATACTGATTTATTACAAAAATAAGTTCTACATAATTTAGTTGTATTGTTTACTCCTGACAGTTGATTGTGTTTAATATTATAGTGATGCATTTAATTTTCAAATACTCCATATGAAAATTCTTGTAAATGTTCCTTGTTATGTCATATGCTTGTAAACTGCAATAAAATATAAGGCAAACCAGCTTTTTTTAACCCCATTGAACCAATGTCCAGATAAAAAAAATTCTTCATATTGAATGTGAAATAATAAAAAAGTAAAAGAAAACAACATAAAAAACTGGTACTTACCGTTCACAGATCTGCAACAAATACGAAGATATAGGATAATAGCGAGCAAACAGCAATAGCTTATAGTCCTTTTCTGTTGTATAGTTCCGTTTGCTTGTCCATATATTGTCAATATGTGAACTTTCACTCTTTATTAAGAATCATGCAGTCTATTTTCTTAAGGATTTCTTGAGTTCCGTTGAACTTGGGCCCCTTTGGGGAAAAGAAAATGTTTAAGTTCACACGTCTAGTTTTGTGGTTATCACCTTTATTCTAGGCGTCTGCATAGGTCTAGGATGAGATATGTGTTTTCCCACTGTTTGTGTTATTGGCTGTTTTTTCTAGTTCTTGTTTTAAGTTCATTCAACGGTTATTAATGTCTTTATTTGAAACAGTTCTTTTAATTAACCCTTTAACCCTCTACACATGCGCAATATCAAAGTCGAAATGGTGGACATCATTAGTGTTTTCTTTCCTGCAACAAAGCCAATGACTGTTGTTGATCTATATCATATTGTATACCACAGTATTTATGATTGGTTATTGCACTGATTATTAGCCTTGTCTTCTGTGCATTTAAATTACAAAAATAACAAAACTGCAGAAGAAATGTAAACACAGAAAGATTTATGAGTCCTGTGACAAGTTTTTTTAATTTTTTTTTACTAGATCAGGTGCATTTTTATAACTATATGTGGAAAATTGATACTAATGATTCATACTAATACAGCTTTCATTACGGTGTCCTGTTACAGACATGATTAATCTTGTCTCCAGACCAGCGTCAGATAGAAGCTGAACAGTTGTTGCGCTCACACAGTGATTTGTGTACCTTTTGGTACCAGTGGTTTGTAGGTATACCAAGTAGGTTGTGTGGCGTCATTTTCAGGAGAGAAAGGCTTTGACTGAAGGTTGAAACATGGTGAGTTAGGAGGCATTTTAGAGTGGTATTTAATGAGAGATTGTATTGGGCTCATTGGGGCACTGGGCTTTTCAAAGATACAGCCTCAAAGCATAGATTTATTTATTTATTATCTGTGTTTTCTGTGGGTTTGTTATAGGTCACGGTAGCATATCGTATTGGTTTTGAAGGTGTTTGCAGGCAGCTCTCTCAGACCCTTTCTGCCACGACGGGCAAAGTGTAACTGTATATCAAACACTTTATATAGAAGCCCCCTTGGTTCATTGATGTTCAAGGTGATGCCAGGTGATTTAAGTTTCTCTAGATCAGATTTAGAGATAAATTAATGCTTTTCAGATTTGTCTTTTGCTTATTATCATTCCGAAAAAACATTGTTTCCAGAAGTAAAATCAGTATTGTGCAAGATATTTATGTTTCTACTGTGAGGAGGATTATTAAGATGCCTATTTATGCAAGCTCTGATAGAGATGTAACTTTGCACATTGTACTTGTTTCCTTTTGCATTCCTTACAGAGGCTTAAAACTGTCTAAGTCGCTGTGGCAAAGTGGTTTGCAGTGCGCAGGTGTAGAGGTGATGCAGTGTTCAAAAGAATGACAAACAACAAAGTTCCTGGTGAAATGATGGTTTTAATTGTAATCCAAAGTCACTTGACAACAGTAAATAATAATGAGAACTGACAATACACAATGATGTGTATTGCTCAGTTAAATCCACGGGGTTCGGTCCCGAAACAATAAACACAGTTTTAAACACACACAAGACACACAGACGATCACAAGTCCACAGTGAGTGCTAAAGCACGAGTGGTGAAATACAATTTATTCGTGTACAGTTGTGAAGTGTTGTCCAGGTTTGGTGCTGGCCTTAAGCGACAGCTCCGGATCGTGTTCGCCATCTAACAAGAACAAACAAGAATAATTAGACATGACAAACAAACAAAACACTCATGGTTACTTTACAGTTTTTCCTTTCGTGGTTCACACCCCCTTGGTTAGCGAGTGCAACCGTTTCTCCGCCAATCCGTGGTTGCCACATCGCTTCTCTTTTGGGGCAATGATTTGGTGACCGTAGCTCCGCCCCCTTTCTAGATGGCCAACTTCCCCTAACCCTTGGAATGAATTGTCCGACCATCCAGTCCTGGGTTCTCTGTTCCCTTTACGTCCTCCTATCACAGGTCGGGAGGGAGATTTATAACCGATTCATTCTTTCCATAGGCGGCATATATAAGAGGCTTGGGGAGGCTAAGCCTCCACAAAATAAATTGCCCAAACCCTCACAAGAAATTGTTCTGACCAACACAAAACATATTTGTGAGAGAAGAAGATCGATTTTTTCCCACAAACGTGCAAAGCAGGTCTAACAAACATATTTCTTGTTTTCCTACTGCGCAACCGCCAGACCGCTAGGGCAGCTGGGATATCAAAATCAACACTGTAGTATAGATACAGGATTTAGTTGCATTTCTGTGTCATTGGAGGAGACAGTGCTTGGCTGGTTTAACGTCAATTCTTCCCGCCGATCTGAGCCCCTATATATATGCGCACTGCTTTATTATTATTTATCATCTTATTGTTTGCGGCGCAGATGCAAAGCTGCCACCATTATTTGTTATTGTTTAGTATTTTTGATTATTAAAACCTCATGAGGATGCGTGACTGATCAGCTACTGATTATTTAACTAGCTGACAGTCATGCATCCTTATTAAACTTGTGCAGACTATGGCCGAGGGGTAATAGGATAATTAATTAATAGCTAGTTAACCCTTCGGCCAGAATATAAAAGCCTGTTCATAGCCCAATATAGATATTCGAAACGGTAAGACTGCAGTTTTTTTTTTTTTGCAAATATACCTTATGAAATATGTTGAATGCCCCTTGATTATAAGTACGATAGTAAGTGTGCGTTTAGAAGCTTAATAGTCAGTAGTAATAATTGATTTAAATTGGTGTGAAGTGACCACTTAATTATATTGGGAGCACTCTTTTTGGTGAGGTCAACTAAAGGGTTAACCACTGTGGCATACTCGGGGATAAAGCGGCGGTAATAACCGGCTAATCCCAGTAGTGACCTCACCTGAGTCTTGGTTTTGGGGATCGCTGCATCAACCAAAGCCTAGATTTTAGTGACTACAGGTCTCATCCTTCCATTTCCCATTAAAATGTTGAGTCTCTGTCTTGGCAAACGCACATTTTCTCAAGTTAGCTGTCAGCCAGGCTACCCTTAGAGACTGAAGGACGGCTGCAATCCTAGCCAAATGCTGTCGCCAGGTGGAGCTGTAAATGACCACATCATCAATATACGCTGCTGCATATTCATGATGTGGGCGTAAAACCTGGTCCATCTCTGAAAGGCAGCGGGCGCACCATGTAGCCCAAACAGCATGGTTTTAAAGTGAAACAACCCCTTTGGTGATGAAAATGCGTTTTTCTCTCTAGAACTGCGGGTCCAAAGTGGAGATAAACCTCGCCTTACCCAGTCTGTCTAAAAGTTCGTTGACACGAGGCATAGGGTACACATCGAACTTGGCAATAGCGTTTACCTTCCTGAAATCCACGCAGAAGCGGTTGGTGCCGTCTTTCTTAGCCACTATGACAATAGGACTGCACCACTTGCTCCTGGAAGGTTCAATCACCCCAAGTTCGAACATGTCTCATACCTCTTTGCGAATGCCACTTTGTCGACTTTCTGGGTTCCGGTAAGGTCTCTCCCTCACGATGACACCTGGTGGAGAAATAATGTCATATTCAACCAAATTAGTTCTGCCGGGCAAGTCAGAAAAAAACATCGCTGAATTCCTCAATAAGCTTACGCAGCTCCCGTTGCTGATCTGGAACCAATTGTTCCCCCATCGGAATTCATTTTAGTGCCAGGAGTCTCTGGACAGGGGCCTAAATCATCCTCTTTGTTGCCTGGGGCTATAAACAAGACCTCCCTTGCCTTCCAGGGCTTTAATAAATTAATATGATAAATTTCACGTTCATTACGGCGATCGGGCTGTCTAATTTCATAATTCACCTTTCCTATAGCCCGGATCACTTCTTATGGCCCCTGCCATTTAGCACATAACTTGGATTCTGATGAGAGAAGTGGCAGCATTACCTTGTCTCCTGGTTGAAAGGTTTGAATTAGTGCATTTTTGTTGTAATGCTGCTGTTGTCGGTGCTGAGCCGATCTGAGGTTGTCCTGGGCCAAACGACCGACCAAATCTAGGCGATCTCTTAGTAGGAGCACATGCTTCACTACATTTTTGGATGAGCCTTTGTGCTCTTCCCACCCATCTCTCAACAGATCGAGGATGCCGCAAGGCTGTCGGCCGTACAAGAGCTCGAAGGGCTCTTGTACGGCCGGCGGTTTGCAAAAAGGAGGTAAGGAAGGAGCGTTGCCCAATGTTTTTGCTCCTGCGTTACAAACCGTCTCAGCATCGACTTCAAGGTCTGATTAAAACGTTCCATCAAACCATACGTCTGTGGATGATAAACAGACGTCCTGTTGGGACGTATTTTTAATATTTTAAATACCTGGTGTAACGTGTTAGACAGAAAATTGGTTCCATGATCAGTCAATATCTCTTTCGGGATCCCTACTCTCGCCATAATCTGTACTAACTCGGTGGCTATTGCAGCAGCACTAGTGGACCTCAGTGGAACTGCCTCTATTACCACTACTAATATATGCGTATACCCAGAGTCAGAAGGTAGCAGAGGGCCCACTATGTCCATTGCAATGCGTTCAAAAGGAGTGGAAATAATCGGCAGTGGAACCAAAGGGGCGGGGCGCACTCGACCCGGCGCTGCTCGCTGGCAGTCTGGGCATGTGACTACATATTTCGACACATCAGCATGAAGACCTACCCAGTAGAACTGAGCCAATATCCGCTCCCTCATCTTGTCAGCTCCGAGGTGCCCCGCAAAAGGGATATCATGCGCCAGCCTCATGATCTCGGTCCGACAAGACGGGGGAACCAATAATTGTGTTACAGGCTGTTCTGTGCCCAGGCTGTTCCATGCCCTCTTGATACTGAAGTGTGGATATACTAGCGCCCCAGCGCCATCAACATCCTTACCTTCAATAGACCAGACCTGCCCCCAAGCGTGCACTAGTGACGGGTCATTATGTTGGCCCCACACTATGTCCGCACTTGAGTACCACATGTCAGGTATATTGAGAGGGGCCGGAGTAGCATCTGCCCTGGATGGCCCAGTAACCTTGCCCTCTCGGTCACACTGCGTTCTGACTCCCTTTTACTGGCGTTTGTTACCATTCAAGCACTCTCCCACCAGACCCCAGCCTTGTCTCAGTGATTCTTCCTCCCATTTTGCGGTCCTTCTCTCTTTATTTGTTTTTCTAGGACGGAATATAGGAGAAATCATTTTGGCTTGAAAAGGAAACACATCACCAATTTGTTCCTTTTTCTTTTTTCTGCCACGTTTACGTGTGGTCTGGATCGCCAGATTTTCTCCACCAATGCTGTGTACCGCTTCTCTCTCTGTCTCTCTGTAGCCTCGCGTCTGCTGTCCAGTGCTTCCAGCAGTGCTGTAAGTGCTGCGTGATCCATAATCCCGTGTTCTGACACCACATGTGGCAAAGTGGCTGCTGATTAAGACTGGATGCAGAGGTGATGCAGTGCAGAAACAATCACACGTGAAAACTGTAATCCAATTTGGAAAATGTTCTTTTTATTTTAACAGAAATCCTGGTCTGGCGACCAAACAATAATCCTCTGGCAATACACCCCTGGTGTAAAGCTCGACAGGAAAATAATAACGATATGTAAACAAAACAAATAATAACACGTTATCCGCTCCCACAATACTACATACACAAATCACCAGTCCGGGTGCGTGCAGTAGTGCTCAAGGTGGGTGATAACAAATAACAGTGACTGTGGTGTTGTTGTTCCGGGTAGTGCTGGCCCAAGGCGACAGCTCCGGAGACGTGTTAGCCGTCTAGTGAATTTACAAACAGAAGACAATTACTAACGGTGCTACAAACAAACAAAACACTCACAAATACTTTTTTTTACTTTTTGGGAACTCTCCCGGTCCTTCCAGTTCCGTGCGTCTCTGAACCCAAGCGAAGGAACCGATTACAAGTCTCCGTCTCCTTTTTATGCTGTCACGCATGGCCCCTTGGTAAACTAATGCAGCTGTCTTACAATCAGCGGCTGCTACATTGTTTACCTTCCGGGTCAATACGTTCTTGCAACAGAGAGTCGCCTTCTTCCAGACTGGCTAACTCCCCGACCCGGGAAAGAACTGTCAGTCCAGCCCGTCAAAAGAACTCTCTCCTCGCTGCTTAGCGCTCTCACAGGTCGGGAGGGAGATTTACAACCAGAACTCATTATAGTTCTGTCACAAAGGGCCTTAACATGACCTGCGACCACAATTCTCTTACCCAGCAACGGACTCAAACCTGTATTAAGCACCCTAACACAGGACTATTGTTATAAGAAAAATATGGTTTTAAATGGTATGTCCTAAATTCAAAGGAATAAGGTAACCATTGTAGCAGTCTTTTATCTGTACTCGCATCCTATGGTTTCTCATACCATTTCTATGCTGATGATGCTCAGATTTTCCCCTCCTTCCCCACCACTGACTCCACCATCCCCTCCCGTATCTCTACCTGTCTGTCTGCTATCTCCTCCTGGATGCACTCACATCACCTCAAACTCAACCTCTCTAAATCTGACCTCCTTTTCTTTCCCTCCTCCTCCTCCTCCCCCTCCTCTGATCTCTCTATCTCCATTCCTCTGGAATCTCTCTCTCCTCCTCAGCTAAGGACCTCTTATTCCCAGCTCATCTTCGTCTGGTGTTCTCTCTGCCTCGCTTCTCCTACGCAACTCCACTGCTCCGCTCACTCCACTGGCTCCCGATCACCGCTCTCATCCATTTCAAGACTCTTGTACTCGCCTACAGATGCCTTGACCAGACTGCACCCAGCTACCTCCAGACCCTCATCTCTTCCTACACCCCCACTCGACCTCTCTGCGCCTCCTGCTCTAGAAGACTGGCTCTACCGCCTCTATGCTCCCCTGCCTCCAGAGCCCGCTCCTTCTCCACCCTCACCCTGCAGTGGTGGAATGACCTTCCTACAGATGTCAGGACTGCCCAGTCCCTGACCACCTTCCGGCGCCTCCTCAAAACTCACCTCTTCAGACAGCACCTGTAGAACTCCTCTCTACCCTCTGGACACTTTATCACTCTTCCTTAATGCGCTTTACTTGCTCTTATCTGCTCCCTATTTTACTGCATTTAATCCTGTACTTTAGAGTACTGTAATCTGTCACAAGTGTTATTTAATCTGTAGTATTTTGTATTTAATTATATCCTGATGTAACTATCACTGACACTGTTATCTGCTCTGTTATTGAATCGTATTTTGTCATATACTTGTACTTGCTAGAACCGAAGTCATTGTATTTTATCTTGCTCTTAATTGTATTAATACTTGTACTGTGATTCTTGAAATGTATTTTTGTTCACGACTGTAAGTCGCCCTGGATAAGGGCGTCTGCTGAGAAATAAATAATAATAATCGATAAAACAACAGCGCTCTCTTGTAAAGGAAGAGAGAAAACATGGAGAAACAAAAGGTCCTCCCTAGATGACAGAATTAAAGTTATTAGACTTGTAAAGACAGTAAGTGCCAGAAAAACTGCTGAAAAATTCGGCTCTAGAAAGACGCAGATACAGCATTTTGAAACGGAAAGAACTAGGGCTTGAAGTTTTAGGTTTTTATTTTGTTCACGTGACCGTGTTTTGAGCCGATTCAATATCTTAATTAAACTGTTAATTACTAAACAAAGTGGCTCCTTTTTACCTTGATGTCCTGATTGACTTGTTGATTCTGTTTCACCTTCTTCATTATTCAAACACAAGAGCAAGAAATGACATTAATCACTTCCCCCAGATGCTACTTTAACTTGCATTTCGTTCTCGCACTTCCAATGTGTCTGTTTCGAGTTGTGTTGTTCTTTCCCGCTAATTTAACAGAATGTTCTCATAATTAGGATGTAGCAGCTTAAGACTTAAAGGCAAACCATTAAAAGGAAAATAAACACCGAAAAATTCAAGCCATATATATAAGAGTATGAAAATAATGTGTGCGGTAATCGAAAAATATCTTATGCTTATGCTCACGTTGATTTCAGGATGCAATGAATCAAAACGTACCTGAAAGGCAGACACAGGCATTGACATTTGCAAAGGATTTAAAACATTCTGTGTGACCTGAGACAGGCAAGCATTCATTACTTTCACAAATCATTTGTTTTGTAAATGCATTATCTAAATGAATGTTATGAAATTACATACATCCTTTTGTTCCTATTACATCTTCTGGCTTTTACAGTGTATTTTAGACATACATAATTATAGGAAAGCATGTCAGAGACGAATAGAAAATTCACAAGTTATGGGCCCTCTTTTAAGAGACCACCTGTGTTAAGAGATCACTATTAAACTGTCCCTTGATACAGGTCTGTTAATACTAGTTTAACTGTATTTCACACCCAAAACAAAATAGTTACACTGTTTGTTCTTGCTTTCCCAAGTTCACTGAGTTTCCTGAGGTGTGTGCTGGAATGCCACACAACCCCTACCTTCTTAACCGAGAAGTGAGCACACACCTCAGTGGGCAAATATTAACTCTCCTAATGTATAAACTTACAGCTAAAGCTCCATCAAGTACAATCTGTCAGCAGAGCTTAAGTTCGTTGTCTTTGACTATCGCTCTGTGGTTTTGCACATGCCTGAACTCGACAAATAAAAGATCAAATTGAGATCTGACAGCCTCCGTCAACAGGCAGATAAGCCATTTGGCTGGCTTGCCATCATTATCAGTTGTTACACTTTTAATAATTGTTCTTTCTAATTTTATTTTAATCTTCTATATGAAATTAAGGATGTGTGATTGTAGACTTTCAGGCAATCCTGTTTGTATGCCAATTCTTTTTTTTTCTTCTTTTCTGGATTATTTTTGTTTCTTTCAGGAAACTTGACAGGAAGGCAGTATTCCACTGGTGAAACATTAACAATCATTAAAATCCAATCAAGGGGCAGGATGCTGCAGTGAATAGAGGAAAGAAGGGCAGAGTCCAGTGCCCTGTTATACACTACTACAGACTCCTGCAATTATCTTCTTTCTGCAGGGTTTCCTATGGGAGAGTCCGCAGCATGTGTCTCTGCAACTCTGTTGAGCTGTATTGGCAACAATTTGCTCCTTTGCTCCACAGTATACAGTAGGGGGAGTTGTGGGGGCATTTCTGAGTGTGTGTGTGTGTGTTTTTATTTTTTTTATTTTTTATAGCCTGTAAAGCTTGTGGTAAATCTGTTTTAATTGATCATTTTACAGCATTAATGATCTTACTGTCTTATTTTTTTTAGCACATTCCATAGTTGTAATAAGTTGCCTAATCATATTTCGATCACTTGACTAATACCCTGTTCACACTTGTATTGGTACGATACCACTTTCTGTCCTAACTCATTTTTCAACACCAGTACAAGACCGATACTGTTGTGATATACTACTCCACGTTTAAGCTGGTTTATGTCAATACGCTTACATCAAAGATATTCTGTATACACCATGATACTTCACTCCATTGATTCTCTAAGGGGACCCCTGTCACACTGCATGCAAAGGCTTATGGGATATATAGAGAGCTAGGGAGAAGATTTTCTATTGTGTCAGTGGAGCGGTTTGGGTTGAGCTGCTTTGAGCTTATTTTTTCAATGTTTAAAAATGTAAACTTGTGAAGTCTATATTACTCTTGCCAGGGAGTCTTGACGAAAAACATAACCCGTGGTAACGATAACATACCGTAATCTATACGAAAAATGCACTTTTCTCAGAGATCAGCATTTCACACAGTAAAGACAGGTGCAATTATAAGACTTGGATTTAGTGATGTCAGCCATCAGTTTTTATATGTTTTTAGTTTTTAACCATTTATTCAAATGTCACTTTGATCATTTAGTATTATAACATCTGTAAATATATAAAAAAACTATACATTTAATAAAACAAGCATGACAGAAGTAAAGGCGGAGTTCAGTCTTGGTAATATCTTTGGTGTTAGTGTGCTGTGCATGCCTCAAACTCATCCATTCTGTTGCGATCCACCTGTCCACACTTGATCTGCTCTGTCATATTTCAACTGTACCGGTAAGAAACTTGCTCTTGACTAGGTTTCGTAGTGATAATTTTAATATTACGTAAGTTATTAACAATACCTATTTAATGTACTACTTCCAAGTCCATGAATCCAGAACTAGTTAAAAGTACAGTAGAACCTTGGAGTTATGAACACCTTGGGAATGGTGGTTGTTTAAGTCTGAAATGCCCCTAACTCTGAAAATGGTTTTAATAAATGTGTACACCTGCTATCTACACCCTCAATCTGGCAAATAAAACAAGGATACAGCACAGTAATGCAATACTCCTGTTATTATGGTTCTAAAGTATTTAAAACAGTACTATAAATGGAAAAAGGCTACATTTAAGTTACCATTAAAATGGTAACTGTAGAAAAAACACAGATTTAAACGCATTGTTGAGTGATTGTATACTTCTGATTGAAAGTGGGGTGTTCGGTAGACCGGTCAGTTCATAAGTTTATTGTTTGTAACCCAGAGGTTCCCTTTCAAGTACGAAATGTAACCATTACCGAATGGATGGGTATTTGCCTCCTAAAGACCCGAATCCTGAATATTGTGTACCAAAGCTGCTCTTTGAGCCTGTGATGCAGTCGTGGCCCCGCCCCCGAGGGCACAAACAGACTGCGCTCACAGATCTCTGCGCCATTTTTCCTTTCAAGACTGACCTGACAGAGAGCCTTGTTCAGATAAGTACAATTGATGCTTTATTCTGTATATATTTCATATTTTATGTTTTTATACACATTTTGTATGTGGTAATTAAACAAATCGCTGTAATAGTTTTTCTATATATGCGTATTTGTGTGACTACAGCCTCTTGCTAGTTGCGTTCCGTTGCGGCCATGTGCCCTGCGTGAAACCAGTGGCTCGAGTCACTCCTTCCCAGGGATCCAGCAACATAAGTCGGCTGACCTTTCTGCTCTCCCCCAGGCTGCATAGCTCCGGCTGGAGCTTGTTTTATTTCTCATTTTAGTTTTTTAGCCCTATATGAGACGTTTTATGTTATTATGTAATTGTTTACT
This sequence comes from Acipenser ruthenus, assembly GCF_902713425.1. Lineage (NCBI taxonomy): Eukaryota > Metazoa > Chordata > Actinopteri > Acipenseriformes > Acipenseridae > Acipenser > Acipenser ruthenus. The sequence continues at coordinate 57,257,722 of NC_081191.1, read as the reverse complement.
TACTGTTTTTTGTTGAGAAAGTCTCTTCTCTTTGTGTTTTTTTCTGTTTTACAGATACTACGCGCAGGCCTGGCTGCAACATGGTGCTCAGCACATGTCCAGCAAGAGCAGATGCTGGGCTCAGCAGCACTGTGCAAGACTGAGATACTCGCTTCGGTTGTTGTTGCTTGCAACTTCAACCCCAGTATCTTGATGCCGTTTTGGTGACAGCTTTTTAGCATCACCATTGCGAAGGCTGTTAGTCCATTCTAACAAGCAGGCTTCCCTCAGTCTTGTGTTGATACTGACTGAGTGGTTTTACTGTACATTGCTTGTACATTGCCACTGCGGTGGTAACTGCAACCAGACGGCTGCTTCCGATCCCAACCCGGTACAGTACCGGTACCGAACCAGGACCAAATTTACCGCGCTGCTACCTGTACCGACCCGGTGTTAAATCCACCAAACCAGTACCGAACCGTCCCGGTTCTGAACTGGTACCAACCCGGTGCTAAAGCCACCAAACTGGTATTGAACCTTCCCGGTTGGTGCCGACCAAATTCCGAACCAGTCCTCAACCAGTTCCGAACCAATACTAACCTGGTGTTAAGTACACCAAACCGACCCGGTACCATCTCGGTTGCGACTTGGTACCGACCCAGTGCTAAAATCACTGAACCGGTCCTGCTTGGGTCTTGACCTGACTGGTCGACACATATAATAAAAGTGAGGCAACCCGCAGTTCTGAGGAAGTTCTGCGTCCCTTACTCCTGCTCAGCACTCTCCCACATCACCCTCTCATGGAGAGGTTGCTGCAGCCTCGCCCCATGGGAGAGCAGATGACGCACCTGGGACAGTAGCGTTCTAGGCGATTGGCAGACTCGGAACAGATGGAACTGTTCTTGCTGAATTTGCTGTGGGAACGCTCGGAGCCACCTGCCCTGCATGTCCCCTTGGGGCCCCACGGGGCTGCAAGCTCTGATTGGCCACAGGCGGACATACTGTCCATCGGCGCTTCTGAGGAGGTGAGCGAACAGGAACTGACCTTCCCGTCTGAGGATGGCACGTTTCCAGCGCTGAAGCATTTCCTGTCAGCAAAGCTCATACCGCTTATAAAAGGACCACTGCAACCTTGCAAGTGCCCTGGCCTATAGCAACGGAAACAAGACAATCTATTTCTGATGATGAGCCAACCACCTCGCCCATATCCCTCCCAGTTCACCCGGATTTTCTATGTGAAATGCAGTCTTCCTGGGACGATCCGGCAACAGCTCCTGCTGTTTCCCGTACGACGGACGCCCTATATAGGGGGCAAGATGCGGAAAAGCTGGGCCTGGCCCATTTTCCTCCGGTTGAGGCTTCCATTGCTGTCTTGGTCCAGGTGCCTAATTTGGTGCTGCTATCCAAGGATGCTGCCTGCCCTAAAAAGCAGTGCCAGGTTTCTGAGGTGATCCTCAAAAGAGCCTACTCAGTTGGGGCGAAGGGAATTACAACAGCATCCTGGTAGTCTACCAGTTGCATTTGCTGTTGTCCCTCTACACGAACCACAGGCCCTCACCACAACAGCTAGATGGGCTGCCCCTGGTGAGCAAAAACCTGCCCTGTGTGTCCAGACTTAACGGACAGGCTGTAGGCAGAAACTTGGATGCGCTGGTAGCTGCCTGCAGGCAGCTTTGGCTTTCCTAGGCACAGTTGCCTGATGGGGACAAAGCACTGCTGTTGGATGCCCCGATCACTCCAAGGCATATGTTTGGTCCCGCTGTGGGCGAACTGCTACAGCGCTCAGAAATACACTAAGGAGCTGGTTCGCCTGCTTCCCAAGTGACCACCTCTGGCACGTAAACCAGCGGCAAGCTGCTGCCCTAGGGCTCAGTAGTCCCAAAAACAGGCACAGCCAGCTGCGCCCGCTGCCAGAGGTGATACTCAAGACCGTCCCACGGCTACTCGCCGCGGAGGCCATAATAGGTTCCGCCGCCCTGTGCAAAGACAGAAGGCACAGGCTAAGCCACAGGCGAAACAGCAGCCCTAGGAGTTGCCACAGTTCCAGGGCCCCTTCTCAGGGAGACATATGGACTATTGGCACCAGTGCACCACAGGCATCGGAGTGCTTACTACCATTCAGACCGGCTATTCGCTACGATTCAAGCACAGTCCCCCTCTCTTTTGGGGTGTGACTAACATTCGTCACAAACCCACAAGATGCCGCTGCGATGTCTCAAGAGGGGACAGCTCTGCTGTAAAATGTGCTATTCGCATTATAGACCCTCTTGAGTTGGAAGAAGGGTTCTACTCCAGGTACTTCATAGTGTTGAAGTGGGATGGTGGCCTCAGACTGATACTCGAGCTCGGACAGGCCAACCTGTATCTGAGCAACGGCTGTTGCAGTCAATCAGGCCAGGTGACTGGTTCACCACAGTGGACCTCAAAGATGCCTGTTTCCACATCCCCATAAAACCAGCGCACAGGAAGTACCTGCGGTTCGCCTTTCAGGGAACCACATACGAGTTCTGTGCCTTGCCATTTGGCCTCTCTCTAGCTCCACGTGCCTTCTCAAACTGCATGGAAGCTATTTTGGGACATTGAGACTCAAAGTCAGAGTACTCAACTATCTGGACGACTGGTTAATTGTGCCTAGTCTCCAGCTCAGGCAGAGGCTCACACAGAGCTTGTCACCGGCCACCTTCAACAGTTGGGCCTTATGGTGAATCATATGAAGAGCCAACTCACACCTTTCCAGGCAGCCACCTTCTCAGAGTTTGCTTGGTCTTCAGGTCCAAGCTGACCACGACAGAGTGCAGAGAATAGCTGCCTGTTTGGAGCTCTTTCAGCTCAACAGACACTAACGGTATGACATTCCAGAAACTTCTGGTCTGATGGCAGCAGCTTCCCAGACCCATCTATTGGTTCTTCTGTATATGCGCCCTCTGTAGGCCTGGCTCTATCGCAGGGTCTTCCAGTCCACGTTGAACTGCGACCGCTTGTTGACCTCTGTCTAAAGCCCGCCGCACACAGCCTGACTCAAGCTGTCCCGACTCATCTCATCTCAACTGGCCGTACAGAGTTTGGATGAATCGAAGATTGAACATGTTGAATCTTTTTCAGATGCAGTTTCGTTCAGATGTGATCAGTCTGTCTGTGTGCATCGGTTGCCGACCAAGACTGACTGAGACCGATTAGTCATAAGGGTGTCAACCAAAGGTGAAGCAGGTTTAAGTGACGTAGCTTGTCATGTAACTTGTCACAAGATGGCGGAATATTGACAGCTTTAGTTCCACAGATAAAATTACATTAGTCTTGAATTGCTCTGAGTGTCCTGAATTCAAAAATATCAGATATGTGCACACTTGAATAGGTTTTTTTTAGGCGTTTACTAATCAAAGGTAAATTATCAATTTACCTTTTTATTATCAACCTACTGGCAGCCTATATTTTCTTACTGCGCTAAAACAGAAGTAACCAGTGTGTCGATATCCAATAGGTCACAAATCACACGTCCCTCGATCCACACGCTGAGAAAAAAAAACAAAACGCCAAAGTCAAATAAAAAATCAACAGTTTGGATTGTATTTACCACAGGCTAAAGTGTAGTAGACAAGCTATACAAAAAGTCTGCATACATAGTAATCACCAGTATCTAGTTGCGGTCCGTCTAATTCAGTCTTAGCAGTGTGCGAAACCCAGTCGGGAAAAACTCAATTGTGACGTCAAACCAAAACTGAGCAGAACTGATTGCAAAATCTGTGCATACTCAGATGAGATGAGTAGGGATGGCTTGAGTCGGGCTGTGTGCAGCAGGCTTAAGGGAACTTTCTTGGTGGAAACAGCCGACCCATCTACGCTTAGGCATAGTGCTGGGCAGTGGCACCAGAAGTCGTCACCACCGACACTTCCAACCTGAGCTGGGGCGCTGTGTTGAATGGCCGGGGTGTGTGGAACCCCCCATGGCAGGGTCTCCATATCAATGTTTTAGAGCTGCAGGCAGTTTACCTGGCCTTGCAGAATTTTTTGCAGGAGATTCAAGGCAGACGTGCTTGTCCGTACAGACAGCATAACAGGGGTGGGGGGAATATTGGGTTGGCAGGGAGGGGGTTAAATTGTTCCCTGTCAGAACACGTGGGAATGTAGCTGAAGCCATAAATTGAATTAATGATTTATTAGTCTCCAGACACAGGTGCATAAAAAGGGTGATTACGGGTAGAACGGTAGAATTAATGTTGGTGTTGGTGAGGCGTGTGTGTGTTGCTGTCCTGTATTGTCCATGAGTTTTTTGTATAGACCTTTTGTTTTGGCCCTAGTGCCTTTTACTTTGTTAACCCTTTGCAGTCCATTTATTAAGTGCGTGTCAGGCGAGTCAGGTCCAATTTATTTTCACATGCGCAGTTAATTTTAGACGCGCTGTTTAAAAGTATTTTTTTCCACAGTCAAACGGGTTTAATAGGTCCTGCATATCTACAAAGCACTCACTAGGCATCTGCAGCCCCGCCCCACCCTTTCGTTCGCTATAGCTTTCACATATGCTAATAAATAAATAATATTAATAATAATAGTTGTACATACCGATCAATCACCGCATCCATGTCTAGGCGTAGAGCTGGGTAGTGTCACCAGAAGGGAGGTCGTCACCACGGACGCGTCCAGCCTGGGCGGGGTGTTGTGTGAAATAGCCAAGGCGTACAAGGTGTGTGGAACCCTCCATGGTAGGGTCTCCACATCAATATTTTTAGAACTGCAGGAAGTTTACCTGGCCTTGCAAACATTTTTGCAGGATGTTCAAGTGAGACATGTGCTGGTCCACTACCACCAGGGCGGTCTGCAGTCGCCCAGTCTCGATCATGTGGCTCACGAGAACCTCTTTTCACTTCGGGCAGTTCATCTACCGGGTTGATGAAATGGGCTGCGGACCCCCTTTTTAACCCCTAGCGGTCCATTTATTCAGCGCGTCTCAGGCGCGTCAGGTCCAATTTATTTTACAAGTGGGGCGTCTTCCAGACGTGCTGTCTGCCTCGTGGGTTCGACCCCGCAATTTGTCCTCCTTGCTGGAGGCTAAACGTGGTGGTTAATGCACTCATGAAGCCTCCATTTGAACCTCTGCATTCAGCTGATCTGAAAGCAGCTTCATGCTTGCTATCACCTGAGTGAGATGCAGGCATTCTCTGTTATGAAAGCCTGCTTATTTCATACAGAGGCAGGACAAAGGCCACGCTCCGTATAAATCCTGCCTTTTTGCCAAAGACTATCTCGGCTTTCCATGTGGAAATGGAGGCTTCCATCTGCATCCTTTCCAGTCTGACAGGGAGCAACAGCTCCATACGCTTTGCCCAGTTCAGGCCCTGGCGTATTATGTTGAAAGGACAAAAAAGTTGGAGGCATTCTGAACTGTTTTTATCTGCTATGCAACAAAGTCCCATGGTCAAGCCTTGTCTAAACAGTGGCTGTCCAAGTGGATAGCAGACATGGTCAAACATGGGCTTTATTCCAGGGTGCTTTACTAGGTTCCACAGGCTAAATGCCATAGATCCTCAAAACCCTGGTTTTGGAACTACTGTTAAGGGTGGCTTCCCAGTCCACCCTTACAATACAGGCATAGAGGTGAAACTCTCCCTCAATATTTTAACCCTAGCTACTTCTTACTGGGGTTCCGAATGGTAACGCACAGGGCAGCCTTTGGAGTAGCCTTGTAGCATTCTGGTCGTTCCGCAATCTTGCCCTTGCGACGGCTTTGGTACACTCACCCATTCGGTAATGGTTCGTATTTGAATGGGAACGTTAGGTTATTATCATAACGCTGGTTCCCTGAAATAGAAATGTAACCATTAACCTTCAAGGTCGCTGGGTCCATGATTGCAACAGGTTTGAAGGAAAAATGACGCTGAGATTTGTGAACGCAGTCCTTTTGTACCCTCGGGGGCGGGCCCACGACTGCGCCACAGGCTCAAAGAGCAGCTTTGGTATAACAATTTCAGGATTCGGGTCTTTAGGAGGTAAATACCCATTCGGTAATGGTTACATGTCTGTTATAGGGAACTAGGTTTTGTATGGACCTGTGTTCTGTCTGGCGGTCTTGGGGAAGAAAAAGTACACTTTTTACTAATCTAGAGCCCATGGGATCACTTATTATTATATATGTATTGAAGTATTACCAGGTCTGTTTTATTGCATCTCCCCTGGGCTATGGGGGAGAGCAGGGGTAGGGGTGGTGATTTCCTGTCAATTATGAGCGGTTTGAGGTCCTGAAATTACTTAACCCTGAAAGAAAGACATATTCCTAACATTCCTGATTTATGGACTTGTATTTTTGTTTTGACACAGGTGCACGGTAGAGTACGTAGATCCAGCTCAAGCAGGATTGAACATCTCTACAAAAATGTTCAGAAGGAAGTAAGTCAATGTTTAATTCTTAGCTCAAGCGCCACAAAGAGGTGGGATCTTTCAGTTCAGAGGGTATATGTTCATTATTGATGCCAAAGCTATTTAGAAAAACAGAACTTTGTTCTCTTCCACATTGGAATGAGCATTTTATATAATGATTTCCACATGTATAATGTATATGTTACGATAAAAGTTTGAATATTGGCAAATCTTAAGATTTATTGGTAAATGTCGACATTGTTGTATATGTGGCTAATGACCGAATGTCTTTACAAAATAAACATGATAATATTTTACTTCAGACATTTTCCGGTAAATCTCAAGAATAACCAAGTGCCTTTGGCTAATGACGGAATATCTTGCTTTCACGCATGGTAAGGATTCAGGAGTCCTGTGTAACTCCATGTGCCTCAAAAGTCTATCATGCTGCAGTAAGTAAGTAAATCTATCTATTCAGTGCCTGACTTTGTGGCGTTTTGTGTCATAACCAAAGTGTGCCTTAACTTGAGGGGAAAAAATCAAATAAAGATGCATTTAGAAAGATGCATTTACTCATATAAGAAAACGTATAGAGGCAGTTTGCAGCTGTCTGCTGTCACACAGAGCATTACAGTTATGTTCTTACTCTGTTTAAGAACGCAGTAGCGCCAGTTTGAGGCTACTGTACTGCTGCCATAGCCACAGACGGACGCTGAGCGAAAGCTTGCTTTGTTTACATCGAGGAGGAGAGTGTCCGCTCTGCAGGATAACTAGTACGGAACTCTTTAACTGCCAGTCAGTCACATTGCTGTTTATGTACTTGGGCTGTCACATCTTTTATTGGTGATTTTAATTCAACCATCACTAAACTGTACTCGAATTTAAGACGTAGGCCAGTTTTGAGAAGAATTGGTTTAAAAAGTTCTTCTTAAATGCGAAGGAATACAGTACCTGCATTTACCAGTCTTAAGTAAATTATAAGATTAACCGGTAAATGTCTGAAATGCAATCTATTTCTTTATAATTTCAGATATTTACCAATAAACTTTGGTAAATCATAAAATTAAACTGGTAAATGTCCGAAAAGTTATCTATTTCTTAATAATTTCTGACATTTACCACCTTATTTGGTAAATGTTGACATTTCCTGGTAAAATTTAAGATTGACCAGATTCTGACCTTTACCATAACATATAACAAATCATTTAATTTGTAATGTAAAACAAAAGTGCTACCAGGATCATTTTGCACTATGTGCAACAAGTGAGGTCTTCTTTTTCCTTAGCTCATGGAGTGTATGTGTGTGTGTGTGTGTGTGTGTGTGTGGAGGTTTCAATTATAATATTATGATGCACAGTAGGATAACTATTTTGACTTCATTCAACAAGAAACTTCACTTTAAACGGTACTGAGGCATGTTTTTTAACAAAAGTACAGTGGAAGCCATATTTTGCTACCCCACCATCGCAGATCACTGAATGCTGTCTGTTGCAACGATGACGCATGACAGCATTTTGATTTTATTTTTTCTGACAAGTTTTGATTTAGCTGCACGTCATTATTCACACCATGCAAGAATGATTGTCTAGCCTTCTTTCTCTCCAGGGTTCTGGAACTCCAATCTCCTCCTGCATCACTCCTGCATGGTGACTTGATCCTTTGGTTTAAAAGTATTTTTTTCACAGTAAAACAGATTTAAAAGTCACTGCATATCAACAGGACACTCAGTACTGCATCTCCAGCCCTGCCCCACCCCTTCTTCATTGCATTTTTCACATACCTCTTCATAGTAGTGCATACCGATAAATCATCTCCTGATCACTAGTTTTATCACCAAACTCCTCAATAATGCAATCCAAGTCGTTATTTTATTAGTATAACATCTAAAAAAACTCTGCAAATGTCTGTGATATTCTTTGAGCCCTGGATGCAAAAGCAGCGATCTTGTTTGTTTATGTCCGTGTTATCTATGTGTTGCTGGAGCTATCTGTATTCATGGGATATGCCCCTTTCTTTTCGGCTTCTCTCGGCTCTATCAGTCTCACTCGGCCACTGAATGGTTTTCTTGGTTTTTTCCGGAGAAAAAAATGACTAGAGACCTATTTTTTACATCTTTTTGATGATGTCCAACAGGGTCCGACATTGGACTGGAAAGGGAAAATTGCATTGTCGGACCAGGTCCGACATAGGACCGCAAAGGGTTAAGAGCAAACCGCTAAAGAAGAACTGTAAACTTACCATGAGTGTTTTGTTTGTTTGTTGTGTCTAATAATACTTGTTTGTTCTTGTTAGACGGCTAACACGATCCGGAGCTGTCACTTAAGGCCAGCACCAAACCCGGACAGCACTTCACAACCGTACACGAATAAATTGTATTTCACCACTTGCACTTTAACACTCACTCTGGACTTGTGATCTTGTGTGTGTGTCTTTGTGTCTGTTATACTGTGTTTATTGTTTCAGGACTGTAACCCGTTGTTTTGAAACAGTGCAATATGTGTTACCTGGGATTATTCTTTGCAGTCGCCAGACCGGGATTATAAAAATAAACGTTTTCTGTTTGGATCGTGAACTTTGTTGTCTGTCTTCTGTTTCGTAATCACATCACCTCTACACCTGCACACTGCAAACCACTTTGCCACAGACGGGAATCAAACTTTCTAGATGTGATGAAAAGTTAGATTTTGTATTTTTAGATAGGTAGGTGTCAAATGATTTCCTTGTGTAAAGATTTCTAAAGACAGATAGTTTTTTCAGTTACTGAGCTGAATACACATACTGTATTGTGTATTATTAGCAGGATTACTTTTTCTTCTGTCGGGTGTAAAATTCAAGCAGCACACCTGTTTCATTGTCTTGGTTACCCAGCTGACACTCAAAACCTGTTGTAGTGAGATCTCCCTGAAGTAACCTCCATTTTAAATGTGATCTGTACGCGATACCCTATTATTATTATTATTATTATTTATTTCTTAGCAGACACCCTTATCCAGGGCGACTTACAATTGTTACAACATATCACATTATACATTATACATTAAGAGTCCAGAGCCCTAACCACTACTCCACACTGCTGCCCCTGGGTTGGGTGTTACTTTGGTGACTAATCTTCCATTTGTTGTGCTATAATGCCAACAAAGAATGCACAAAGTAGAAACCGCAGACACTGAAATCAAACTATTTTGACAAGCTGAATTACTTTTGGTGTGAAGTAGCCTTGTCTTGATAGCTTCTTTTCATTTGCAAATACAAAGCTGTCTAAATTGGGACAAGGAAAAGTAACACGCATACACACATGGTTTTGGTACTTCTGACCACAGCTCTAAAGCCATGTGAAAGCCATACCTTTTGTTGATTTCTCCTTAAAAATGTGACACTTTCTTATTTTTTTGATTACAGACACTGTGACCCCAGTTTCACAAAATATAACTATACAAAATAAAAGTAAGTAGTTTATTTAATGATGGTTTCGGAAATTCAGTTCTTCTCAAATTAAGGGCTTGTTCTCTCTTTTCTGCTTCTCCTAGTCATTTTATTACCGAGAACACCGTGTAACACATTTTTTTTTTTTTTGTTCCTGGGTAGTAAGTGTTATTTCCTAATTGCTTATGCCTCAAAAGTATAGAAAATGGCTATTATTCCCCACAAACTTTGCTTTTGTGACCAGGACAGTGATATTTTGAAATGTACCTATTTTCCAGAACATTCCAGATAGATTAAGTGCTGAGTAAACTTGGAGTAACTTCTAGAACTTTCTAGAACTTTCCAGTAATATAAATAGTAGTATAAATACAGGGGCCTTAAGCCCACCAGTTCAGTTTAGTTCCAGCTGCCTAAGTGGATACATATCTGCATTTTACTGAGATGGCATCAAGAGGCTGCAAGCATCCGGCAGACGCATTTTGCTATGTCTGAGGCCAATTTATCAAGACAAGAGCGAAAAAGTACTCCGTGGAAGCATCTGCTAAGATGTGTGAGGTCTACAAGGCATATTTCGGCATGCCTGTCGGGGATCAAGACAAACCCTGGGCACCTCATTTCACCTGCGAGCACTGCAAAAAAACTCTGGGTGGACAATTGTTGCTCGGAATTTTATGTTATAAAATTTGTTAAAATTTTTAAAATTGTAAAAAAATTTAATTTTAAAATGTTTTACAATTTTCAGTGTTATTGAAAAAATATATAATATATGAAAAATGTTGCGAGAATCTCTTACACATTAGTCATGGGTGAAATAAATGTATTTTTGTAGGATGGTACAGAAGGGAAAAGAGAGCCATGAAGTTCGCTATCCCAAGAATTTGGCGGGAACCCACTGACCACTCAAGCAACTGCTACTTCTGCATGGTGGACCCTTCCAAACGTCGGACTGGCAAGAATGCACCTGCTATCACATATCTGGACCTTCCTTCATCCATCGCCCTGGTGCCACACTGCCATGAGCTGCCCGTACCCACTCCTCCGGAGAGAGAGCAGCCGTCTTTAGAAGAGAGCAGCAAGTCAGAGAGCGAGGAAGACGTTGTAGATCCAGATGACAATTTCAGAGGTGGAGCTGATGAGAGAAACCCATACTACCCCAACCAAAAATACCTCAACGACTTTATTAGAGATCTTGGTCTCACCAAGTCCAATGCCGAGCTTTTGACGTCTAGGCTCAAGCAGTGGAACTTGTTGGATGAAAGTGTGCAAGTCGCAGATCAGAGGAAGCGTCACCAACCTTTTTCCAGCTTCTTCACCCGTCAAGATGAGCTCTGCTTCTGCCACAATGTGACCAGTCTGTTCGAGGCAATCGGAATCGCCTGTAACCAGAATGAGTGGCACCTCTTCATTGACAGCTCATCCAGGAGCCTCAAAGCCGTGCTGCTCCATAATGGTAACAAGTACCCGTCTCTTCCCCTGGATTACTCGGTGCACCTCAAAGAGGATTGCAACAGCATCAAGACCTTGCTGGACGCCTTGAAGTATGATGAGTACGGCTGGGAGGTCATAGGAAACTTGATGGCATTCCTGATGGGTCTCAAAGGCGGTTTTACCAAGTTTCCCTGCTATCTTTGCCTTTGGGACAGCAGGGACACCAAGGCGCACTACCACAGGCGGGACTGGACACAGCGGACCGAGTTCTCTGTGGGGAGGAACAACGTCAAGTGGGAGCCACTGGTGGACCCCCGGAAGGTGCTGATGCCACCACTGCACATCAAATTGGGCCTTATGAAATAATTTGTCAGAGCTCTAGATAAGGAGTCGGCAGCCTTCAAGTACCTTCAAGACTTCTTCCCTAAGCTGTCTGAGGCAAAGGTCAAAGCCGGTGTCTTCGTCGGACCACAGATAAAGAAGATCCTGGAGTGCAATGAATTCCCCAAGAAACTCACTAGTAAGGAGAAAGCGGCTTGGAACAGCTTTGTTGCAGTGGTTCGGGGCTTCCTGGGCAATCACAAGGCTGAAAACTATGTGGAGCTGGTTGAGACTCTGGTGAAGAACTACGGCACAGTGGGCTGTAGGATGTCCCTCAAAGACCATATCCTTGATGCTCATCTTGATAAATTCAAGGAGAACATGGGAGCGTACTCGGGGGAGCAAGGCGAGCGCTTCCACCAGGATATACTGGACTTTGAACGCCGCTACCAAGGACAGTATAACGAGAACATGATGGGAGACTACATTTGGGGGCTGATTCGTGAAAGTGATTTACAGTATAATCGTAAATCTCGAAAAACTACTCACTTCTAAATCTTTTGTAGTCATTTTTGTATTACTTTAGTATAAATACATGTTAATTTGGATTCATATGTTGTTTTTTTCTGACTATGTGAACGAAAAGACACAAATTAACCCGTTTTCTCATTGGAAATAGGTAAATTTCAAAATATCACTGTCCTGGTGTGGCAAAGTGGATGGTAAGGGGAACAGGTGTAGCGGTGATGTGATGCAGGAGTGACAGACAGACAACGATAATTTGGTGAACAAGTGTTTATTGTGCTGTTTCCAGGTCTGGCGACCGTCAAATAATAAATCCCCGGCAGTACACAACAATGTGTAAAGCACGGGGAGCGTGAATAATCCCACACAGTCCTGAACAGAAAAACAAATGCACGGTCACCAGTCCTGGGTGAACTCAGTCGTGCAGGTGCTCTGTGCAGTGGTGCTCCGGATAGTGCTTTTGTGGCGACAGCTCCGGAGGTGTGCTTTAACTGTCTAGTAGTGCGACAAAAAGACAGACAATTATAGACAGACAGAAATAACACACAACACGTAACACTTATTCCTTTTTATATTTCTGAGAGCTCCTCTCTCAGTCCTTCTCTCCTCCTGTTTAACCCAAACGAAGGAAAAGAACAGCGTTACCCTGGCCCCTATATGTAATCCCGCATGATATCTAGGTAAACGGTTGCAGCTGCCTTATTACTTGCAGCTGCCCCTTGTTTACCTGTCAAATCAATACGGTCTTACAACAGAGTCTCGCTTCCTTCCAGGCTGACCCACTTCCCGGTCCCGGAAACGAACTGTCAGGCCAGCCCTTCCAGATACTTCTCCTCCCGTTCTTTAGCGCCCTCACAGGTCAGGAGGAAGATTTATCACCAGAACTCATTGTATTTCTGTCACAACTGGTCACAAAAGCAAAGTTTGTGGGGAATGATAGCCATTTTCTATACTTTTGATGCATAAGCAATTAGGAAATAACACTTACTACCCAGGAACAAAAATTGTGTTACATAGTGGAATCAGCAATGTGGATGATTTAAATTGCAATTGAAGAGATGAATTAATGATGAATTTAGCCGGAGACCTTGTCCATGGGTGCTGACAGTTATCCGCAATGCTGTCCGACTAGCCAATACACGATGCCATCATATAGTCTATTGCCACAGATAGGAAGTGGCTTGTGGGGCCACCTCCCCCCAAAGACAAAACACGCTGCAAGGTAGTGGCAGGGGAGGAGGAGGTCAAACAAAAGAAGTGACATGAATGAAAGCCTGTGACAGAAATATAATGAGTTCTGGTTGTAAATCTCCCTCCCGACCTGTGAGGGTGCTAAATAGCAAAAGGGAAAGGCTTTGGACAGGTTGGCCTGACAGTTCATTCCCTGGGTCGGGAAGTCAGTCAGCCTGGATAAAGGCAAGACTCCGTTGCAGGAACGTATTGACCTGGAAGGTAAACGAGGTAGCAGCTGCAGGCAATAGAGTCAGCTGCAATCGTTTACCAAGGGGTCATGCATAATCGCATAAAGGGGCCGGAGAATTGTAAATCTTTTCCTTCGCTTGGGTTTCAGAGAGATGAGGAAACTGGAAGGACTAGGAGATTTCCCCAAAGTAAAATTGAGAAAAGAGTTTGTGAGTGTTTTGTTTGTTTTGTCTGTTTAGTAACTGTCTGTGTTTTTGTTATATAGCACTAGACGGCTAAACACCAATCCGGAGCTGTTGCCAAGGGCCAGCACAAAACCGGATCACCACTGCACTACAGTCATGATTAACATTGTCATCAGCACTTGTTTCACCAATAGCACGTATTATATTGTACTTCACCACAAGCACTGAGAGCACTCACATTGGACCTGTGATCGTGTGTGTCTAATTGTGTGTGTTTCGTACTGTGGTTATTGTTTGCGGGACTGCAACCCTTTTTCATTACTGTGCAATACACATTGTTGTGTATTGCCAGCTCATTATTATTTGCTGGCTTGTCATCAGACCATTGGATTTATAATCATTAAAACAAACTATTTCACCCATACTTTGTTGTCTGTTTGTTCTTGGAATTACTGCATCCGCACCGCACCTGTTATACACCTGCTACCAATTACCACTTTGCCACAAAACCACACTTAGAAACTAGTTTGAAGTCTCCTGTTGCCGGTTTGCATTAAAACCATTTGTGTGTGAGAGTGTGTTTCTTTTAGTGCTAGTACGGTAGATTATTGCATTGCTAGTATACACACTTTAGGCCTCTACATTCATGTTGACAAACCAAATCAGAAGTAGGCCTATTGTATTCACATTTTCTTGATTTAAAAATGAAGGCAATACGTTTTTCTATTAAATCTACCAATTTACCTTCTTTTGTTTCAAAGCACGTTGTGTTTACATTATATGACAATATTATATAAAAAGATGCTGAATTTAGTATGATAGTTACATTAGTCAGGGTTTGTGAGATTAATTCTAATGTTTTGCTTTGCTTTTGGACATAAAATGTTAACAGTAATGTTAACCTTAACAACCATAGTTCAGATAGAAAATACTTCTGTTGAAATATAGTAGTTTTTATTATTATTACAATGTTAAAGGGACATCTGATGCAGATGCACGCATATTCTTTTCAGTTGTTAAAAACTCAAGTCCTTTGTGTTTCTTTTGTTATAATCCAAGGTGTTCTAATTTGAATATAAGTTGTGTGTTATTGTTTATTATACACAACAGTGTTTTTAGTTAAAAAAAACCTAATGTTCGTTCTTTATTTTGAAAAATAAAACGTAAATGCATCGATTATCATTGATAAATGCCTATATGATAATCAAATACAAAATTAGGTGTTGATTGCACCACTAATCAAATACGAAATTAGGTGTTGATTGCACCACTGCTAAATAGTTGTTACCACCACCCAACTCAATGGCTAACATACTAATGATTTCCATTACACGAGATTAGATGTTAAAACTTGATGCTGTTTTGAACTCGGCTGTCGCCAAGATAAGCACCAACTAAGACGTAGCTTTACAGTAAACTAATGTGATCCATCTGTGTCTCCATCCATTTGCGTTTCCTTCCATATGATGATGTAGATATCCTTCTGTCTGGTGTTGATGGCTGCAGTGTAATGCTGGCTTCAGGGATCAGCTTATTGCCTCCCTAGCGCATCAGCACACACAACGGCTGCGATGCTGGCTCCGGGGATCAACCACAGTGCGGTCTCCCCAGCGCATCAGCATGACAACCGTCTGGATTGAGCTAAGTAATGTACATCTCTGGGGTCTTCATTGTACTTTATTCAGCTGATTTCATATATGCCTCCGCTGAGAACATTTTAATGCATTCAAGTAACAGACTGCAGTCGCTGTGTAAAATATACCCCCATCAGTAAAAAAAAGTAACATTAGCACTGTAAACAACACACAACTTACAGAATTGCAGATACATTTTTACAATCAATTTGCAAATCAGAAACTTAAAACCACATATTATTTAGTTCTACAGGTCATTACGTGACACCAGCGTGGAACATTCGCTATAAAGACACAAATACAAGATCACAAAATCATGAATTCAGAAAAAAAAGGCAGCTTGTCATGTTGTGGCAAGAAATTGACAGTTGTACCATTGAAAGAGATGAAACGTTGCCTTATTTAGTTGAAAGAAGGAAACATTGCCAACAGTAGTTTGTTTAGAGCGCTGCCTACCATTTTATTTGTTTACCATATTTCTTCAAGATCTCCAGTACTAGTGTTATTCAGCCGTCCTTAACAACTAAGAAGAAAATAAGAACGTTTACAAACAAGAGGAGGCTATTCAGCCCATCTTGCTCGTTTGGTTGTTAGTAGCTTATTGATCCCAGAATCTCATCAAGCAACTTCTTGAAGGATCCCAGGGTGTCAGCTTCAACAACATTACTGGGGAGTAAATCCTTACTGGTGTCATTTGACACTGCCTTCAGCTGGATCCTGTATGTCTTAACGCTGAGTTTGTAACTGAATGCAAGTTCATTCTGCTGGTTTCTCAGCAAGTCTTAAAGAATGCCACACCCTTTACTGTGGGTTTTTATCACCCACCAAAGGGGGCTGTTAAGAACCTTGGAGTTATCTTTGATCCTGAGCTATAGTTTCATGTCAATGTACGATCAGTTTCAAATGTCTTTTTTTATAGTTCTAAAAACATTTTAATATTGCTCTTTCTCTGAGATGATGGTCTGATATCAACATCTGTTCTCTGTATGCTAAAATATGAATACACATTCCATGACATACTCTAAACCGAATCAGCACATCACACTGAGACCTGACATAGACTGCTGATGAAACTGAGAATTCATTGCTTGCAATCTTTTTTCTCGGAACTCATTAGATTCCATAGGCTCGTCTGTGTTTTTATGTTTTTTTTAATCAATTGTTCTAAATTTTCTGCAGCGTTGATTGCCTTAGGATGTTTGTTCAGGCAAGATGCACACATTTCAAAATACACCTCCAGTCCCCTTAAAATACTGGGTTTACCATGTTGTACTAACTGAGCACAAAAAAATGGATGAAGCTAACACAAAAACACCCATATGTATAATATGTGATAAACTTGGTTATGGTTGGACACATCAGGCAGTCATTACACAAAACACCTTGACCACTTTTAATGTACAGTACCTGCAAACTAAGCACTTAAAGTTATAAATTAAATTATTCATGTAAATTGTAGAAGCATTTCCATGTTCATACACTTGAACTGTTGCAAGTTTCCAAGTGAACAAATAGCCACAAAGGTTTAGTGTTGTTCATCAGTGACACACACTGTGGCAAAGTGGCTGCTGAGTGAGAACAGAGGTGATGAAATGCAATACGTTCCTGTCTCGCCTTCTTCCAGACTGACCGACTTCCCAACACTGGGAAAGAACTGTAAGGCCAGACTGTCCAAAGAACTCTACTTTCGCTGCTTAGCGCTCTCACAGGCCGGGAGAGAGATTTACAACCAAGATTCATGATATTTCTGTCACACACATTATTTCACCCACATGTACAGTCATGCTTTCCCTCTGAAACAACAAAAGGGTGCAACACTGGACCTTTTAAGGAATCTGACCTAGATAGTAGTGTTGGCAGATAACAATTTGCCTACCCCTAAAGCTTTGATAATTGCCTGACAACACCATGCATTTTTAAAGGACCATGGCATGCCACAGTGTTGAAATGGCACCCTCTAAAGCAGGGCTTCTCAACTTTGAAGGTACTGTTGGCCATTTCAAAATCTGTCAGAAGAGCTGGGGCCGTAATATTTGTATATACTGTTTTTATAAGGTATATATAGTTGGATATGAATTGCACATAATCATATGGGATACTTTATATGTAAAATAGGGCAAAAGTGCTGTTTTACATGTTAGATGTAAATGTCACAGGTGACGAACCGTGGTGTTTGTGTTGTTGTAATTTTTGTTTCTCACTGTGTGCACTGTGGACTGTTTTGTTGAATCTGTTGTTGTTTTTATTTTGACTGCACTATCTGTGCTACCCCACTGCACTTTTATTAGCACTGTTGAGTAGGTCCCGCCCTAAGCATACTGCACGACCGGTGATTGGGTGAGCAAGGGGAAGGGGTTGTATAAAGGGGGTGGCTAGAGAACCAGGAAGGGGAAGCACCAGGGAGAGCCTTGGAGGAATGGAAGGACAGTTCTCTGAGGAAATGGCATTTGGAAGAAGAAGGATCTAAGAGTGGCAGTGTGGAATACGAATGGGAGCTTTGTAACTTTTGGATCATTTTAGATATTGGGACATTTGTTTCAGGACTTTGTTTTTTTATAGTTGGATTGGGACTGCGTTTTGTTTCTTTGCCACAATTGTTTTTTGGTTTCTTTTTTTGGCTATATTACCTCTCTCCTAGTTGGTAAATTGCACCTTTTTTGACTTTACATGGCGCATAACAATTATTATATAAAGAAGGAAGAGACGGACGGTTTTATGAAAAAGGGTTGTTTTTAACAGAAATTTTTATTGATTGGATACAAGTGTGAAAACTATTTGGAGGCCGCACCACGGGTTATGTCGCTGTAGTCCCGGTATTTTCTTTTTCTGTGTGGCTTCTTGTTGTTTTGTGTGTTCCCTCTTCGTGCTGCTCTCCAAGATTGGTGGACCGGTGGGAGGAGGAAGGAGAGAGATAGTGGCATAGTATTGTGCGGTGGTGGTGGACTACCTACCAGGACGAACGCAGCAGGCTCGGTTGGGGCGATACGGTACTGGGAACCTGAAAAGACACAAGCAAGGGGGGTAGTATTTTTGATAACATCCATTGGGCGATTTCATATTTAACGTATACAACTGGGAGGAGTCCAGCAGCTACTTACCGTGTGCATTGTTCCGAGCACCACTGGGGGCAGTTGGCGACGGCGATACTTACCGGTTCCAGAGTCCAGGAGAGAGTAGCGGCGACGCGGGTTCCATCCGGGCTGGGGAGACAAAGAGGTGGAGACACACAAGGGCGCAAGTCCAGCTAAAAGGAAGTAACCAGCTTTGCTGGATTTGGGAGGAATTGTGAACTTGCTTACCTGTACTTCCTCTTTCTTGAAAGCTACTTTTGACCTTTCCCAGGTTTCCTGGGATCTCCCCTCTCTAGAGTCGACGGCGGATTGGAGGACGGTACCGGCGGGTGTAGCACCTCCTGGAGGACGATGACAAAGTACACAGAAAGCGTACTTGGAACTGCAAACACAAGTCAAAAAGGAAGTTAGAAAGGCCATGAGAGAGATAGAAACCAATATTGCTAAGGGGGCTAAAAACAATTCCAAAATGTTTTTCTAATATTATAACAGCAAGAGAACATTCAAAGAGCAGGTTAAATGTCTAAGAGACACAAATGGCAAAATCATAGACGAAGAAAAAAAATAGCAAATATATTAAATTATTACTTTTCACAGATTTTTACAAAGGAGGACATGGACATCATGCCCCACATGTCGACCTGTTCCTATCCAGTTTTAAATAACTTTAGCATAACAGAGGCAGAAGTGTTAAAGGGACTAGGAGCTCTTAAAATAAACAAATCCCCTGGGCCGGATGAGATCCTCCCAATAGTACTCAAAGAAATGAAAGAAGTTATTTACAAACCGCTAACCAAGATCATGCAACAGTCTCTTGACACAGGGGTTGTACCGACAGACTGGAAAATTGCAAACGTAATACCGACCGACAAAAAGGGAGACAAAACTGAACCAGGTAACTAGAGACCATTAAGCCTGACTTCTATTATATGTAAACGTATGGAAACTATAATAAGATCCAAAATGGAAAATTACCTATATGGGAACAATATCCTGGGAGACAGTCAGCATGGTTTTAGGAAAGGGAGATCATGGCTAACTAACCTGCTTGATTTTTATGAGGATGCAACATCGACAATGGATAATTGCAAAGCATACAACATGGTTTATTTAGATTTCCAGAAAGCTTTTGACAAAGTCCCGCATAAAAGATGAATTCTCAAACTGAACGCAGTAGGGATTTAAGGAAATGCATGCACATGGATTAGGAAGTAGTTAACATGTAGAAAACAGAAAGTACTGATTGGAGGAGAAACCTCAAAATGGAGCGAGGTAACCAGTGGTGTACCACAGGGATCAGTATTAGGTCCTCTGCTATTCCTAATCTACATTAATGATTTAGATTCTGGTATAGTAAGCAAACTTGTTAAATTTGCAGACGACACAAAAATAGGAGTGGCAAACACTGTTGCAGCAGCAAAGGTAATTCAAAATGATCTAGACAGCATTCAGAACTGGGCAGACACATGGCAAATGACATTTAATAGAGAAAAGTGTAAAGTACTGCACGCAGGCAATAAAAATGTGCATTATAAATATGATATGGGAATTATTACTGAAATTGAAGAATGAATCTATGAAAAAGATCTAGAATATTGTGTTCAGTTCTGGTCACCTCGTTACAAAAAGGATATTGCTGCTCTAGAAAGAGTGCAAAGAAGAGCAACCAGAATTATCCCGGGTTTAAAAGGCATGTCGTATGCAGACAGGCTAAAAGAATTGAATCTATTCAGTCTTGAACAAAGAAATCTACGCGGTGATCTGAAATAAGCATTCAAAATCCTAAAAAGGTATAGAGAATGTTGACCCAGGGGACTTTTTTGACCTGAAAAAAGAAACAAGGACCAGGGGTCACAAATGGAGATTAGATAAAGGGGCATTCAGAACAGAAAATAGGAGGCTCTTTTTTACACAGAGAATTGTGAGGGTCTGGAACCAGCTCCCCAGTAATGCTGTTGAAGCTGACACTCTGGGATCCTTCAAGAAGCTGCTTGATGAGGTTCTGGGATGAATAAGCTACTAACAACCAAACGAGCAAGATGGGCTGAATGGCCTCCTCTCGTTTGTAAACTTTCTTATGTTCTTATATAACACCTCCCCCTCCCCGGACTCTTCGATCTTTTCCATTCCTTTGCAGGATTCTGGACTACTAATTCCGAACTGCATTAGTATTGCATTTTGTCTCCTTTGTTGGATTTGCTGTGACTACTGATTGAGTGTTTTTACCCGCGGGAGGGTAGCTCCAAGTAGTATTTCTAGACTTTGTATTTTGTTTGTTTTAGTGGAAGCTTCCTTGTGTGCATTTTTTAATTTTAAACTTGTTACCGTTGTTGTGTGTGCGGAACCCCGGGGATCGAAAAGAACAATGTAAAAGTAATGCTTTTTAGATTGGAAAACAATAACAATGACGGCAGTACATATACTCTTACCTAATGTGAGGACTGGGCTTGCATTCTCTTCACCATCTTTTTTGCATCTGGGAGATACTATGTTGTAGCTTTGATTTGATAATCCCCATCGATTTAAAAA
This sequence comes from Acipenser ruthenus, assembly GCF_902713425.1. Classification (NCBI taxonomy): domain Eukaryota; kingdom Metazoa; phylum Chordata; class Actinopteri; order Acipenseriformes; family Acipenseridae; genus Acipenser; species Acipenser ruthenus. The sequence continues at coordinate 57,236,857 of NC_081191.1, read as the reverse complement.
TGCACTCTCACAGACATAAGTTGATCTGGTCAGCACCTTCTTGGAACATTTAACAACTCCAGGATATGTGTCACTTGGTACACAGGACATCCAGAACTTCTCTATGGTTACCTGTTGGTGTTTAACTTTCAGAACGTTGTTATGCTGCAATTCTATCAGTTTTTCTTGGAAGCTGGCTTTGTTACCTCAAAACATTCTGCTGTGTTTGAAACGGCTTTGACATCAGCATAAATTGGGTTCTCGACACGCAAAAATACTGACATCTGTGGTTTCATGTCAGAAAATCAAGGGGCAAACTCAATTGACAACTCAGTTAGATACTCCACATATGGTTGTGGAAAAAATTATGCTGGGTCAAGCAATGTTGTCACCTGTAATTGCAAAGTTGGGAAATGTGTGAAATTATTCTCAAGAAGCTGATCACAAAAAAATACCACTTTTGCTTTTTATATGCAGAAACATTGCTAAGTAAAGTAGGTAGGATTTTGCCCTTTCCTTGTAGCTTGAGGTTTAGTGCATTCATATGATTGGTGATATCGGTAAGAAATGCAGCATTAACGCTTCATCATTCAGGGATGACAGTAGATCAATCCGGCTCTTCTCTTCCAAAAAATCTCTGATGGCAGGAAGCAGATCCATGAAACGAGCCAAAACCTGACCACTGATTAAGCCATCTTACTTTTGCATGCAGCACCAAATCGCTGTCATGAGTGTCATATTCGTTGACTAAAAGTTTGAACTGTCTGTGCTTGAGTGCAAGTGCAATGATTAAGTTGACTATTCTAACCACAAACTCCGTTGTGGCTTTCAGAGATCCTTTCCTTCACTTGCAGCACAGGTTTTCTTGGTTTATTATGCAGTGATATAAAAGAAATGGAATCTCGTCGTTGGCTTTAAGCAGGGCAATCAATCCTTTTTCTTTTCCAACCATGGATGGTGCACTGTCAGTAGTTATAAAAACACTCTTCTTTAGGTCAATATTTTTACCTGTTACTTCAAAATGTTCTATCAGTTGCTCCTAAATATCCTATATAGTAAAGTAAGCATTTCCTCCACAAATTTTTCACCATTGCAAAAACGCACCCAAACAACTGAACGATCTGTGGACATATCTAATGCTAGGCTGAAATATTCAGCATTTTCAAGACCATTGCACAGCTGACTAAACAAGTATTCAGATATAGTTTCCACATGTCTTGCAACTGTTGAGTCTGACACTTGTAACTTGTAGATTTGTTTAATAATGTCATCCTTATTTTTTAAATCTGCGAACAGTGACTCTCTGCAATCAAGGAAACGTTGCTTCATTCACTGACGTAATGTACAGAAAAAAGTTTAATGATGAAAAATATGTACAATTTTTATTTTTGCTATATCTTGTTTTTTGTAGTCTGCACAAGAAAAGACTTGTGGGCCTCAGACTGACGTTAAGGGGGCTGCAATGCGCCCCATAGGCTGCGTGTTGAGTAGCCTGGCTGTAAAGCTAATTGGAACCACCTCCTAATCCTCAAACATATTTTCAGTAAAAAAATATTTTTATATCAGGCATCATCATGAAACCAGACTGTCCTGATGTTCTTCGGAACCAATATTATAAACCATTAGTGATATATTTGAACTGGAGAACTTTCTATGGATGAGAAGTGTGTCATCTGTGCAGAGTGGTTAGTGCAGGAATATGTAGACTGTCAGAAGATATATGTCTGCAGTGCTTTTAACAGTTCAGATTGCTAAGAATTTGTTTATTTTTAATAAGGTATTTGCGTTTCTCAAATTTCCTAGTCACATATTAGATTGCCAAGCCTTTTAAGTTATTTATATGGAACAGAGAAGCTAAATGAAGAACTATTAAATAAACTGAAGATTTTCCTTTTTATATATATATATATATATATATATATATATATATATATATATATATATATATAATATACCGCTATATATATGTTCTTTATTTTTTTTTTAATTTAGTAGTTGTCAATTGTTTTTGTCATTTTCTCCCAATTTGGAATACTCAATTATTTTTAGGCTCAACTCACCGCTACCACCCCTGCGCTGACTCAGGAGCAGCGAAGACGAACACATGCTGTCCTCTGAAGTGTGTGCCGTCAGCTGACCGCTTCTTTTTCACACTGCAGGCCCACCATGCATCTACCTCAGAGCTACAGCGTCAGAGGACAACGCAGCTCTGGGAAATTTACAGGCCCGCTAGACTACAGGGGTTGCTGTTGCGTGGTGAACCGAGGACACCCTGGCCGACCTAAGCCTTCCTAACTCTATTAATCCTCCCCAAGATCTGCCACTGTTTATTTAAATACCCACATTATAGTAAAAAGGCTGATAAATAATCAGATTTTTAGGCTAATTGTTATAAATGTTTGAAATTCTTTTTCTTCCACCTGTCTTGACAAATTGTGGTTATAAATTGCAAAAAAAACCCCAAAAAACTGTATTCATATTCTAGTAATACTTCTTTTGAATATAATGTAGTTTATGCTTTCATTATCCATTATGTTGAAGATTCATAGATTTGAGGCTTCACTTTTCTAAAACTGTATTCGTAGTGTAAAAGGTTTGTGGTGGACTGGCCTCTTTGAGCCACCAAGGACAGAGACTGGAAATCTTAACATCAATAAATCCTTTATTCTGCCCACAGCAGATAACCTGCTGTAACTACCCACTGGATTATCCATAAAAAACCCAAGATAAGAGCAGTAGAGTTTAAGGAAATGGAAAATCCCCTAGTAGCTTGCTGTGTCTTACGGAAGGTGATTGTTTCTGTCTCTGTGTGTGACTCCATTGCTTCTTTGGGATGATTTCTACACCTCCACTTTCAGAATAATTTCTTTTAAAAAATGCCACACACAGTGTGGGCTTCTTTCCCAGGATCATGTGGAAAGCTGTAATGTTACAATAGTTATACAGTTTGCACTTCGAAATAATAGTTTAGTCAGTGGCATCATAAGTGGCCATTCACTGCTGACCAGTATTATAGTTATTCTTCAAGTACATTTTGGCTATTGTCTTCATGAGTGTGGGATTGACTTTCTGGTGAACTTTAGAAATGTGAAGGGTACCAATGTTCATATTGGATAGGAAAGAATTGGATCATTCTAGAAGTTGGCATTGGTACACAATATTTTTTATACACTTCCCTTTGTTAAGACATTGAAATGGTCAACGGCTTAAGTCAGAGGTTCCAGCTTTCTCTGAAATACGGAGTGGGTGTTCATGTTTATTGCAAGCGTCATCTAATATTGTCTGTAATGACTAAGAAACTGTGGATCCCAAGAGAAAATCTCTGTTTTATCATCAAAGTAATTTAATAAAAGTGAAATAATGATGTCACTAAATTCTTTGGTAATGATAAATTAGTGACATATACTGATATGATACTGTTATTTCTATAAACAAATCTTGACTGAAATGTTATTTTAAGAATATTCAGAACGTTATCAGTTATATGCATCATGTAGATGCCATGCAGTGCAATAAATAGACATGTTCTCTTGTTCTTGTATTTTAGCAGTACATAGCAATACGATATATCCTCAGTGTGGGTGTTGTTTTGACCATGTTTTCCACAAAATAAATCCCTCTATCACTCTTCCATACAAATACACGTGGGCTATGCTGAAAGTAAAATAACAAAATTATAGGAAGCTGGTTTATTTTCTTGCAGGAAACCAATGAAGATGGAATTGTTTTTTTTGACATTCTCTGGCCTAGTTCAGTACACAGTAAAAGTAACTTAATTACTCCCCCAGCACTTCCTCCAATACACTGTTTCACAGGGTTACAGAGACTTTTTCTTCACTTGTGAAATATTCTTAAGTGTTTAATTAACTAAGAAGGGCTTTGGCAAATCTTGGACAATACAACTAAATAATATACAGTAAGTATCTTAAGTATCAAATTATAAGTGGTTAGAATACTCTGTTAAGCAAAATGCTGCATTTTGTTTTACATGCAAAAATTTTGGTCTAAAACACAACAGATCTAATATAGATGCACTGTTTAATACTGGTTTAAGCAACTCAAAAAGAGCCCTTGATTCTTTTAGAGAGCATGAAAAGGCAATAGTCCACAAGGCAAGCATGTTATCATGGGCAGCCTTCAGGGATAGTAAGGTGTATGGTGATATAGTCCAGCAGCTACACACCGCAAATGAAAACGAGATCAGAGAAAGACGCGAGTATCTCCGACGAGTATCGTTGGTGTTGCAGTCTCGGAAAACGGAATAGCATTCAGAGGTCACGACAAAACCGAACATTGCCCAAAATAGAGGGAATTTCGCAGAGTGCTTAAGTTTACTGACAAAATTCGACCCATTTCTTCAAAATTATAGAGCACCATCATCCAGTAGCTATATTTCCCCTTTGTCTCAAAATGAGGTGATTCAGTGCTGTTCAGAGGAAATAGCATTTAGCATAGTGAGTGATTTAAAAACATCAGGAATGTATGCTATAATGGCAGACGAAGCAAGGGGCAGTTAGCAATCTGTGTCCGATATGTCAATCCAGAAACTGGGATTGTAAAAGAGAGTTTTCTTGGATTTAGCAATTTAAAATCATTTAATGCAGAATCAATTGCCGAATCAATACAGCACTGCCTAAAACTTAATGGATTAGATGATCTTCAGTGTGTGGCACAAACATATGATGGAGCATCTGTTATGAGTGGAGCAAGTGGTGGTGTTCAAGCTAAGTTTCAGAAATATCACCCAGAAGCAATATATGTCCACTGTTATGCACACGAACTCAGCCTTGTGCTATGCCACACTTGTAAAGCTATCAAAGAAGCTACTGAGTTTTTTAGTACATTGGAAAATGTGTACATCTTCTTTAGTGGTTCACTAATAAATCACAAAATATTTTGTGATGTTCATGCTCAACTAGGATTAAAGCAAAGTGAACTGGTACAGCTTTCAGATACTCATGGGTCTTGCCAGGTACGTTCTGTGAATGCAATGATAACAAACTTTTCAGCTGTTATCCAGTGCCTTTCCGATATTCAGTCTACAACAGCTGTCTGTCTGTTAACCAAACTGTGCAAATTGTCTACAGTGTACTGTCTTTTTATGTTCCATACTCTTCTTACTACAACCGAGGGCTTTCACAATCTGCTCCAAAAAGAAAACCTTGATTTGGCCAGAGCAGTAGATTTTAAAGAAGCTATATACAGCACTTTAAAGAACATGAGAACAGATGAAAAAGCTAAATAACTGTATGGTAAAGCAAGGGCTTGGTGCACCAACAATGATATTGACATCCAGGAAACAGCTCTGTAAAGGAAGAAACAAAAACGCATGGAAGATTTTGTGGATGAATCTGCATGTGGTGTAGGCGAGGATGTCAGTACAATAGATAACTTCAGGACGAAATTATTTTATCCTTGTCTAGACTGGATGCTTGCTGAACTTGACAAGTTTTTCTCGAGCATTAAAGCAGAGCTTGTGAAGGGATTTCAGGCATGCAGCCCCTTCTCACCAAACTTTCTCTCTGTGGAAGACTTAGCAACTCTTGATAAACACTACAAAATAGAAATAAAACATGAGGAAATACTTGTTGCTAAAAATTACTTGGCCAGCAAACAAGAGAATGGTGAGAATCAACATGAAAAGTGTGTATCGGCTTCTGGACCCTCTCATGTTTCCAACTGATAAAAACATGATACAAGTAGCACTTACTATCCCTGTCAGTAGCTGCAGCTGTAAAAGATCATTTAGTGCTTTAAGACGTCTACACAGCTGGCTGAGAAGCACAATGGGACAAAACAGACTGCAGCACCTTGCAATGCTTTCAATTGAAAAAAGTGCGTTGGAATCTGTGCCAGAGGATGCTAGCGACGCCTCTGGTGTAGAGCATTTAGCGAACGAACTTCGAACCTTCTAATACAGCCCTAATATACAGTGCCTATAGAAAATCTACACCCCCTTGAACTTTTTTCACATTTTGTTGTGTCAGTGCCTCAGAGTTTCATGCATTTAAATGAGCACTTTTTTCCACTTATCTACACACCATACTCCACACTGTTAAGGGGAAAAAAGTTTTTATTGAGAAAAAAATTATATATTAAAAATACAAAACTGAAAGATCATAATTGGATAAGTCTCCACCCCCCCTGATTTAAAACTTGGTGGAAGTGCCTTTGGCAGCAATTACAGCTGTGAGTCTGTTGGGATAGGTCTCTACTAACTTTGCACACCTAGATTTGTCAATATTTTACTATTCTTGTGTAAAGTTCCTTGGGGAGCGTTGATGGACAGCAACCTTCAAGTAATGCCACAAATTTTAGATTGGATTTAGGTCGGGGCTCTGACTGGGCCACTCAAGGACATTTACCTTTTTGTTCCTTAGCCACTCCAGTATAGCTTTGGCTGTGTGCTTTGGGTCGTTGTCATGCTGAAAAGTGAATTTCCGTCCCAGTTTCAGCTTTCTTGTAGAGGGCAGCAGGTTTTCCTCAAGGATTTCTCTGTACTTTACTCCATTCATTTTCCCTTCTATCCTGACAAGTGCCCCAGTCCCTGCCGATGAGAAACATCCCCATAACATGATGCTGCCACCACCATGCTTCACATTAGGGATGGTGTTCTTTGGGTGATGCGCTGTGTTGGGTTTGCGCCAAACATAACACTTTGCATTTAGGCCAAAAAGTTCCATTTTAGTTTCGTCAGACCACAAAACTTTTTGCCACATGGCTACAGAATCTCCTGAGTGTTTTTTTTGCATACTTCAAAACGGGATTCAAGGTGGGCTTTCTTGAGTAATGGCTTCCTTCTTGCCACCCTACCATACAGGCTAGATTTGTGGAGTGCTTGGGATATTGTTGTCAAATGCTAATTATTAAATGCCATGCTGCATGGCTCACTTGTTTATTTTTGGCATATTTGAGCAGTCTATTGATGGCACAGCCAGTTGCACTTACAATTTAGCTGCCACCTTATTTGAGAATAATAATACATTTTATTTATAAGCGCTTTTCAAGAATCTAAAAGTGCTGGAGGAAGTATTCACTAGACTTTATAATACGAGCATAATGGTCAAAATAGGTTATGCAGTGGACACACATACTGTACATCCCCGTGATCTCGGACTACATTAGTCAAAGTTAAAAATGTGTAGAGACAGACAGACAAACAGACAGGGTTAATGCATAAGGGACCCTACAAAGTAAACACAATGTTGAAAATAAGCTGTTGGACAGTTCTTCTTATTTTAAGTGCCAGTCCTGTTAGCATGCCTGAAACCAGACCCATAGTTAAGAGCCTGTGCATTCTAATTCTCATGGTGCATGTCCCTCTATTAGTCACTCACTTGACTGAATGTGTCGGTTAGAAACTGGAAAATGTTACATAGTGTCTGTTCCTGATTTCCATGCTATCTGCATTGTAGACATGCTGTACAGTAGCTTTTAAACACAGCCTGATTACAAGACATTGAAAGGCCTTGTAAAAAGTTATGACATTATTTTAATCTACTGCATTATATGTCTCAGTCTCTTTTGTGAACTTCAACTGAAACCCACACCGTGATTAGTAAGACGTACATAAACTGGACAGCTACCTGATTGTAAAATATACACATTGGCTTGTACACCAAAATGTTAAGGGAATGCTAATTGTTATCATGCAATGAAAAGCCCTCATTTCTTAGAAAAAGCAGGTTTCAGGTTTGTGATAATTAAATAATCGGTAAGTGTGGAAAAGTGGTTAACAGTGTGCAGGTGCAGGTGATCAATAAATCAGACTGACAACGATAATCCAGGTGGAATGGTGATTTAATGTTTATAGCCAATGGCCTGATGGCAAACAACAGTAAATAATAACAATGTTAATGAAGCAATACAGCGGTGTGTATTGCTTATTTGTAATCCGCGGGTTGGCCCAGAAATAATAACAGTCCCATTTCAGTTCACCCACATGTAACACATACACAAACACAAACACCAGTCCACAGTGCGTGGTCTAGTGCTTGTGGTGAATACAGTTCTTTAGTGAAAACAAAGCTCAGTGATGTTGATACGGGTTTAGTGCTGGCCTTTGGTGACAGCTCCAGATCATGTTAGCCGTCTAAATAACAACAAACAGTATTATTAACGACAAAACACTCACGTTTCACAACACAGGTTCTCCTTTTGGTCATGCGATTTTAACCATTCACAAAGGAACAGATCACATCACTACGGCCCTTAAATACAATCAACCATGACCCCTTGGTTAACAAGTGCACCCACTTCTCCAATCCGCGGATGCCACATCATTTCCCTTTCGGGTCGATGATTTAGTGTACCGTAGCTTTGCCCCCTTTCTAGATGGCCGACTTCCACCTAACCCTGGGAATTAACTGTCGGGCCATCCAGTCCAGGGTACTATGTTCCCTTTACACAGCGTCCTCGCAGGTCGGGAGGGAGATCAAACACCAAGAATCATTCGATCTCTGTCACAGTAAGATAGTCATGTCCTCATACGCTCAGCACCGCCCTGCGGTCACAGACACACATACGCTCTGCACCGCTCCGCGATCACAGACACACATACGCTCTGCACCGCCCTGCGGTCACAGACACACACAAGCGCTTCACCGCCTCGCAGTCACAGACTCGCACTAATTTTAAAGCCTTGGTTTTGGCCCCCTTCGTAATCTCCCTCTATCCCATTCATATGCAAAAATCTTCGTTCTGCTTCCTCCGCGCCCAGAATCACTGAGTCTCTACTCCAAGTTGAGATGGACAAAGAATTCATGGCTGGCTCCTTCCCAGCTCCGTTCGCCATCTTCAGAATTAGCCCCATCGGAATAGCGACCCGCAAAATCAGCTTCTTGAAGGATCCCAGGGTGTCAGCTTCAACAACATTACTGGGGAGTTGGTTCCAGACCCTCACAATTCTCTGTGTAAAAAAGTGCATCCTATTTTCTGTTCTGAATGCCGCTTTATCTAATCTCCATTTGTGACCCCTGGTCCTTGTATCTTTTTTCAGGTCAAAAAAGTCCCCTGGGTCGACATCGTCTATACCTTTTAGAATTTTGAATGCTTGAATCAGATCACCGCATTGTCTTCTTTGTTCAAGACTGAATAGATTCAAGTCTTTTAGCCTGCCTTTTAAACCCGGGATAATTCTGTTCGCACTTCTTTGCACTCTTTCTAGAGCAGCAATATCCTTTTTGTAATGAGGTGACCAGAACTGAACACAATATTCTAGATGAGGTCTTACTAATGCATTGTAAAGTTTTAACATTACTTCCCTTGATTTAAATTCAACACTTTTCACAATATATCCGAGCATCTTGTTGGCCTTTTTTTATAGCTTCCCCACATTGTCTAGATGAAGACATTTCTGAGTCAACATAAACTCCTAGGTCTTTTTCATAGATTCCATTTTCAATTTCCCATATGATATTTATAATGCACATTTTTATTGCCTGCGTGCAGTATCTTACACTTTTCTCTATTAAATGTCATTTGCCATGTGTCTGCCCAGTTCTGAATGCTGTCTAGATCATTTTGAATGACCTTTGCTGCTGCAACAGTGTTTGCCACTCCTCCTATTTTTGTGTCATCTGCAAATTTAACAAGTGTGCTTACTATATCAGAATCTAAATCATTAATGTAGATTAGGAATAGCAGAGGACCTAATACTGATCCCTGTGTTACTCCACTGGTTACCTCGCTCCATTTTGAGGTTTCTCCTCTAATCAGTACTTTCTGTTTTCTACATTTTAACCACTCCCTAATCCATGTGCATGCATTTCCTTGAATCCCTACTGCGTTCAGTTTGAGAATTAATCTTTTATACGGGACTTTGTCAAAAGCTTTCTGGAAATCTAAATAAACCATGTCGTATGCTTTGCAGTTATCCATTGTCGATGTTGCATCCTCAAAAAAATCAAGCAGGTTAGTTAGACACAATCTCCCTTTCCTAAAACCATGCTGACTGTCTCCCAGGATATTGTTCCCTGTCACAAGGCTGGCTGAGTGGTGACACGTCAGACCCGGAAGAAACAGACAGACAGAGACAGCGAGGTTGGTGAAGCTGAGCACTTGGTTGTGCTCAGCATTTAATAAACAAAACAAGAGAACACAAAAACAGGACACGGCACTTGAGGCCAAAATAAATATATAAACAAAACGTACTAACACACAAAACAAGTGGACGAACGTTTAAACAAGTACCGTGCTGGTACTTCCAGCACGCTGTAGCAATTGTTATTCTTTAGCTTTTAATTCTTTCTCCTTTCTCTCTCCTGTTCTCCACTCACGAACACCCAACCCCGAGTGAGTGAAAACATGCTGCTTTTATGCAGTTGTACCGAGAGTCGATTGCTGGTCAATCATTCAATTGGAATCTCGGTACAACTGCATGTGAATTAATTAAGTGTACTCCCGTGACCACACATTACATTTTAACCAGCACGTGAAGTGATCTGTGCCATCCTCGTGCCTAATACAAATCTACATTTTTAAATACACGTGAAACACAGACCCGTTTATATCCTGTGTACCATCTCTATAGACCAACATTTACACGCAACACGTAACATACAACATATAACACACACTATGCACAAGGGCGTGGCCACATTGCCACATTCCCATATAGGTAATTTTCCATTTTGGATCTTATTATAGTTTCCATAAGTTTCCATATAATGGAAGTCAGGCTTATTTTCTGTAGTTACCTGTTTTTGGTTTTGTCTCCCTTTTTGTGGATCGGTATTACGTTTGCAAATCTCCAGTCTGTCGGTACAACCCGTGTCAAGAGACTGTTGCATGATCTTGGTTAGCGGTTTGTAAATAACTTCTTTCATTTCTTTGAGTACTATTGGGAGGATCTCATCTGGCCCAGGGGATTTGTTTATTTTAAGAGCTCATATTCCCTTTAACACTTCTGCCTCTGTTATGCTAAAGTTATTTAAAACTGGATAGGAACAGGTCGACATCTTTGTCAAAACTTGTGAAAAGTAATAATTTAATATATTTGCTATTTTTTTTCTTCGTCTATGATTTTGCTATTTGTGTCTCTTAGACATTTAACCTCCTCCTTGAATGTTCTCTTGCTGTTATAGTATTGGAAAAACATTTTGGAATTGGTTTTAGCCCCCTTAGCAATGTTCATTTCTATTTCTGTCTTGGCCTTTCTTTTAACTTGTGTTTGCAGTTCCAAGTACTCTTTCTGTGTACTTTGGTCCCTTTTAAACGCTCTGTAAAGTGCCTTTTTCATTGAATATATTTTTCTAATTGATCTATTAAACCATTTTGGCCATTTTGTTTTAGATTTAGATTTGTCTACTTTTGGGATGTAATTGTTTTGCACCTCTAGTACTACATCTTTAAAAAACAGCCATCCTTTTTCTGTGGATGTTTTCTCTATTTCACTCCAATCTACTTCTGTTAGTCTCTGTTTCATACCTTCATAGTTTGCTTTTCTAAAATGGTAAACCTTAGATTTAGTCATTACTTTTTGGGTTTTAAAAATCACTTCAAATGAAACCATGTTGTGGTCTGAGTTTGCCATTGGCTCTCTGACCTCTGTTTTAGTTATTCTGTCTTCGTTATTTGAAAAGACTAAATCAAGGCACGCCTCCCCTCTAGTCGGTGCATTGACAAATTGCGTTAGGAAGCAGCCATTTGTCATTTCCACCATTTCAATTTCGTCCATTGTGCTCCCCACCGGGTTTTCCCATTTTATATGGGGCCAGTTGAAATCCCCCATTAGTATGGCCTCTCCTTTGCTACACACATTTCTAATGTCATTGTATAACAGATTATTTTTCTCGCCGTCTGAATTTGGCGGTGTAGCAGGGCAATTGCCCTGCACGTGTGTAAATTAGTGTTATATTATATTCATCTCCATCACTCTCAGACAACCAAGTTTCTGTAACACCTATCACATCGTAGTTACTTGTTAGTGCAGTAGCGTCAAGTTCTAATATTTTGTTTTTCATGACTTCTAGCATTTAGATACATACATTTAATGGCTGTCTTACCTGAGTTGCTGCCCTTATTTTGATGTGGTCTCCCTTCTGTTTTTTTTGTTTTCTCCCCCCTTGCTTTCTAGTTTAAATGCTTCTGAAATACAAAGCTAGCCTCCCACTCGAGAATCATGGAACGCATTCGTCAGCTCATTAACAACTTCAAAGTATCAAAATCAATCTCTAAACGCAACCCGTTATCTCCCTTCACCCAATTCAATTTCGCAATTCGCATTATTGCCAAGTCATTGTGATTGGTAACATGTTCAGTAACTGCATTCCCACAATCTTTGCTGTCAAGTTCATTATTTCACCAGTGTTCTAAATAAAAACAATTAACTCAGAATACAGTAGAGCTAATTAATTAGTTGGGACCTTCCACAAGCCATATTTCTTCAAACTCTAATACTGGAATCCACAACATTGGCTTTCTTGTATGAACTACACTGTTTCACATGGCAAAAGGAGTCACTGCATTTTCTACCCATTCTTCTTTCAAACTTTACAGTTCAGTAAGAATTATTGCTAACATAATCCTATGGCTGGAAGCCAATTATGACATTGAAATGTTTAGGTACAATTGCAGATTTCTGCAGTTCAATGAAGTACATAAAGCAGAAGTGGATTGTAATGCATGGATTTTATGCTTCCAAGAAACATAAAACACTGCTTTGTGTACCACAGTACACATGGAGCAGCAGTATACCATACAGTACTACAGAAGATTCCTTTTCTATTACACTGGCGCCTTCTGAGTGAAATTTAATGGAGAGTGTTATCTTACATATAGGGTTTCACGTCCCATCCATTTTCAGGTACTCCTTTCCAAACATCAAATACTCATCACTACATACCTCAACATGAATTACACATTTCTGAGTACATGGAAATCTGTTGTTGGTTAAAGCACATTTCGACAGAAAAGATAATGCAGTTACTGAACATGTTACCAATCACAATGATTTCCGTATGGCCAGTTTTCGGGGAGAATTTGTCATGTGCTTAGTGATGTCATTGATGATGTCACATGTGATGTCAAGTCTAATAGGAAACATACACATAAGGGTGCAGAGTTAAGGTTGCGTGGCTACCTTAACTTGCAATTTCCTAACCTTTTGGACATTTTCAAACAAACCTTAACGTTACTTTAACAAAGTTTTTGCCATTGAATTTCCATAGTTTTGCAGAAGGCATCTTGGAAAATCAAACAACCAACAACAAGTATGTAAAGATTTTTTTTAAAAGCCAGGTTTATTGAGGCAAAATCAAATGTTGTTAATCTCTGCCCCTGAGGCTAGAGGAGGGAGGAAAACAAAGACTGTCCCTGGAGGCTGGAGAGGTGGGGACAGCAATGGCTGCTTTGGAGGCTGAAGAGGTGGGGACAGCAATGGCTGCCCTGGAGGCTACAGAGGTGAGGACAGCAAGGACTGTACCTGAGGCTGAGGACGGGGAAGCAGCAACGGCTGTACCGAGGCTGAAGAGGTGGGGAAAGCAACGGCTGCCTTGGAGGCTGAAGAGGTGGGGGCAGTAACGTCTGTACCTGAGGCTGCAGATGTGGCGACAGCAACGGCTGTACCTGAGGCTGGAGAGGTGGGGACAGCAACGGCTGTCAGAGAGGCTGCAGATATGGCGACAGCAAGGACTGTACCTGAGGTTGGAGGTGGGCTCTATCTGAGGCTGGAAAGGTGGGGAAAGCAAGGGCTGTACCTGAGGCTGGTGACATTATTTGAAGAATTATGGGGAGCAGTTATTCTTCATGTTGTGTGGCTCTGTCCACTCTCTCTAGAAAGATCATGTAAGAATCCTGCAGGTTTTTAGGCAGACGGATGCGTTGTGTGCAATTTAAGGTCTTGATGCCATATTGGATTAGCCGTCGCTTCTTCTCTCTTCTATTTCTCAGGCGCATCTTTCAAATCTTTGTCAGTTCTTACCTGAATTAGATAGGAGATATTTGGATCAACCACCAAAGGAAAAAAGGTTTCTGAAATGTAATAAATAGAATTATGTATAGTGATTTGGATATCTGAACATGTATATAATAATCTGATATACTAAGAGTATTTATTAAAAATGAAATAATAACAATAACAGGTTACATGCATTTCTAAATTGAATTGCCCAAAAGTTTACTCGAAATGTAATAAATAGAATTCTGTATAGTTGTACTTTACTATACTGTCTTGACGAGTTGTACACATAAACAATTACAATACAAATATTACTACAGTTGCATTGTCACTGTATTAATAATATACTGTATTGTATTGTAGTGTTTTTTTTTTTTTTTTTTACTGACTCTAGACACCTCGCTGCGAGTAGTATTAATTTATTTTCTCAATTCAGGCTGATTGATTATCGTCATCAGTTATGTACTTTATACTTTCTAAAAAATATATTGTTATTCAACCATTTCATTAACAAAAGTTAAATAACTTTATTTTACTCTTGGATGTTCTGCTGCTGTCTGATACATCCTTATTTCAGGGGTTTCTTAAATCAACACAAATGATTAATAATAGCTTTTACCCACCTGTCAGTAAATTACTTTGCGTTGTGAAGAAGGTCTCTTTCAAGATAAACATTCTGTAGCAGTTGAAGAACAACTTCGTATTTGTTTACACAGTAAACAAATAGTAGAAAGTGTTTAATGTATGTGCTTAAATATGGAATATATAACATGCATACATATAATAGTATGCTTTTGTATTTTATTCTATTTGGCAAAACATTATCGTCTCACTTTTTAGTTTTTTTAGAACCTACGCTGTACAAGATCATAACCATTTACAGTATTGCGTTTACAAGAATTGACAGACTTTTTTTGTATCCAGCAGGCAGATTGTATTTACTTTATGTGAATCAATGTGTTCCTCGAAGAACAAGTTTTGTTCAAGCCGGGCCATGTAAAGCTGTCAGTCAGATCATTAGTTTAACAAAGCAAATTACAACTTTGATAGAAACAAATAATCACAAAACCAATAACAACGATCTTCAATAAACAAAAAACAATTGGAGTTTAAAATAGGAGGTGTCATAACAAATATATTGTAGTCTTTATTAGTTTTTATCCATTTGGTAGCCGCCTTTATCCGAGGCTTACATTTTATTATTTAACTAGTGCTTAATTTGTGCCAGGGCTCTCCAGGGCTGAGCCACAGCACCTCTTGGTTTCCCCCTTTAGTTATTAATTTTTTTTTCGCTCTGAAATGTGTGTGTGTGCTTTTTTTTTCTTGTACGTTCATTCTATTCAAGCAGCAGCAACGTACAGACTTTAATTTTAAATTATCGCTGGAGCCCTGCCATCCCTGTCATTACAAATTAGGGACTGGTGAGCAACAATACAACCCAGCAAACAGGGTAATACTGTAAAGTGCTACTGCATTCTCTGCTTCACTTGTTCGTTTCTCTGACCGCTGACGCTGTGTGTGTGTGTGGAATGGAACACTGACAGTTTTGATGAACTCCCAACCGTATCATATCATTTGTGCCTTCCAATACTGAAGGCACAAACACTAATTATTACACCGTGTAACAAATTATTATTATTTTTTTGTTCCTGGGAAGTAAGTGTTATTTCCTAATTGCTTATGCCTCAAAAGTATAGAAAATGGCTATTATTCCCCACAAACTTTGCTTTTGTGACCAGGACAGTGATATTTTGAAATTTACCTATTTCCAATGAGAAAACGGGCGAATTTGTGTCTTTTCGTTCACATAAAGTCAGAAAAAAACAACATATGAATCCAAATTAACATGTATTTGTACTAAAGTAATACAAAAATGACTACAAAAGATTTAGAAGTGAGTAGTTTTTCGAGATTTACAATTATACTGTAAATCACTTTCACGAATCAGCCCCCAAATGTAGTCTCCCATCATGTTCTCGTTATACTGTCCTTGGTAGCGGCGTTCAAAGTCCAGTATATCCTGGTGGAAGCGCTCGCCTTGCTCCTCCGAGTACGCTCCCATGTTCTCCTTGAATTTATCAAGATGAGCATCAAGGATATGGACTTTGAGGGACATCCTACAGCCCATTGTGCCGTAGTTCTTCACCAGAGTCTCAACCAGCTCCACATAGTTTTCGGCCTTGTGATTGCCCAGGAAGCCCCGAACCACTGCGACAAAGCTGTTCCAAGCCACTTTCTCCTTACTAGTGAGCTTCTTGGGGAATTCATTGCACTCCAGGATCTTCTTTATCTGTGGTCCGACGAAGACATCGGCTTTGACCTTTGCCTCAGACAGCTTAGGGAAGAAGTCTTGAAGGTACTTGAAGGCTGCTGACTCCTTATCTAGAGCTCTGACAAATTGTTTCATAAGGCCCAATTTGATGTGCAGTGGTGGCATCAGCACCTTCCGGGGGTCCCAGCTGTACTCATCATACTTCAAGGCATCCAGCAAGGTCTTGATGCTGTTGTAATCCTCTTTGAGGTGCACCGAGTGAGCCAGGGGAAGAGACGGGTACTTGTTACCATTATGGAGCAGCACGGCTTTGAGGCTCCTGGATGAGCTGTCAATGAAGGACAGTATAACTAGAACATGATGGGAGACTACATTTGGGGGCTGATTCGTGAAAGTGATTTACAGTATAATCGTAAATCTTGAAAAACTACTCACTTCTAAATCTTTTGTAGTCATTTTTGTATTACTTTAGTATAAATACATGTTAATTTGGATTCATATGTTGTTTTTTTCTGACTTTATGTGAACGAAAAGACACAAATTCGCCCGTTTTCTCATTGGAAATAGGTAAATTTCAAAATATCACTCCTGGTCACAAAAGCAAAGTTTGTGAGGAATAATAGCCATTTTCTATACTTTTGAGGCATAAGCAATTAGGAAATAACACTTACTACCCAGGAACAAAAATTGTGTTACATAATTATCAGTGTTTACCAGTTTTATCCAGACAGAAACACAGATCTGACCCGTGTGTGCTGAACTATAGGCTATTAAATGTCTCCCTATTCAGTGAAATGGAACGGTCAAAAGCAATGCTGCCAAGCACTGACGTCAGACAGAAGTGACGTCAGACTGTTAACTTTATGGTTCAATTTCGGTAAAACCAGGACCCCCCAAAAAATATAACTACCCCGTTGCACATCTACACTCCTGGGACTATGTGTATGCCAAGTGCGGTTCCTAAATTGGCAGTACTTTTTGAGATACAGGTGTATACAAAAGCGTCTTATCCGACCACACACACACACACCAATTTTCATGCATATTGATAGGGATTTACCTCCCTTTTGAGCTGTTCTTTCGCAGCTCATATGCTATTTCTTGTCTCACCCAGAGACTTTTTTTTTTTTCTCTCACTGTACCAGTAAGAGCTGTAGTCATCTACAATCCTTAAATACTAAAGTCCAAATACTAACAAACTCTATCTTTCAGATACCCCTGTGGCACACTCCAGTGCCTGGCCTTGGAGGACTCGCCTCACCTCTTTGAGGGCGGGTCCTGGAGACAGGGATTCTCTTTCCTTCCTTCCTTCTTTCTGTCCTCTGGGGGCATGGCCCGGTCCACAAGGCAGTGCCTCCAGGATTCTCTGCAGAATCAGAGGATTTCTCTGTTTTTCAGGGGGTCCCATGGGGCTGACCTCCGCAGGTTATTACGGTATAAAGTCTGGACCCCATCCTTTGCCCTGGCCCGCAGGCCATTAATAGCTCGAACCTTCCCTGGCCAACAGGCCACCAACAGTTCAAAACAAGCACTCCTGGCCCGCAGGCCATCATCATTCCCTCGAGGCTAAGCCTCTAAATACTAACCCATATTCTTCACGCAGCCCTAGCTCCTGCTCATGAAATATTAGCAATTGCTTTAAATGTTTGGTCTGTGTCTGAATATGCTCTGTGTTTCTTTGTGTTTCTGCCACACAGTAAGCTCAGTGCATTTTCTCTGTGTAACAAACATCAGCTATAAAATGTATTACATTTGGTTACATTCCCTACTGGTCCCATGGGTTAAATATAAAGAATGAACCATATAGAAGTGCTGATGAGCTAAGAACCAGCTCTACTCACACACAGCAACCAAATGAGCAGCAGATTTTAACAGAAAACCCTACGTCATTTTCAGTGCTGTAACAGGCATGTGGCTGGTAATGTCAGGAACATGGAGTCTCTACAGACGATTACATTTTTGATCAGGCACATCTACCTTCTGGTACAATTGCTATTAATATACAGCATAAACGTTTGATTCATTTTAGCCTTCGGATCTTGCAGTTTACTTTTAGGAATGTCATTAAACCAGTGTTTCTCAACCTTTTTGATGCCAGGGACCGGCCTGCTGTCTTCCTAAACTACTGCGGACCACTTTAAGGACTAGGCCATTTTCGCCTGTTTTTTTTTCTGATTTGTGCATATAACTTTTTAATTATAAGGGTTACATGTAAATGTAACAGTGAGCATGGTCAATTTTTATATACAGTAATAATCAGAAATTTAAAAAAATATATATTAGATGGATTAATTCACCAGAATCTTAATGAGATTTCTGTGCCTGCCTTTTAGACACAAGTTTTTCAATCCGGGGAAGAATTTCAGACAAGGACACTGAGAGCATGTTTCCAATGCTCAGCCTGTTTCGCTATTTAGTTTTAGTTGCAGTCATTGCTGAAAATCCACTTTTGCACAGGTAAATAGAATGAAATGTGAGTAAGGTTTTGACTGCCAGTTCACTGAGTTGTGGGTATTCTGTATTGACTTAGATCCAGAAAACAGGTAGAGTAAGTTTTTGAAATTGTAACTTCAGACCCTCATCACTTGCCAATTCCAGCAACTTGTCCTCTAACGATGGCAACAAGGAGATCTCTGTGTCTAGAGATGAGAATGGGTCACAGACCCTTGCTTTCCTTTCCGTGGATCAGACTCGGAGGGGAAATACTCTTCACATTTTTGGAGAGTTAATTTTAGATGGGATGAAATAATTTCGCACAGGCAAGTGTGATCAACATCTTTACTACCATCAATAGCCATAAATGCAAAAGACGGGAATGTCAAAACAATCGTGCTTGACTCTTTCTTTCCAGACTTTGAGCTTCTTTTAAAAGCTGTGATCTTGTCAGCCATTTCAAACACACTGGATACATTTCCCTGCATAGAAAGATTCAGCTTATTGAAGTGATCAAATATATCTGCCAGATATGCAAGCTTGGCCAGCCATTGCAAATCCTTAAAGTATTCTACCAAAGGAGACTTCTTTTTGAGACAGAAAGGCTTCAAATTCACGTCGCAGTTCGTACACTCGGTTTAATACTTTACCACGCGACAACTGCCGCACTTCAGTGTGTAAAAGTAAGTCATGGTGGTCAGCCCCCATTTCTTCACACATAGCAGCAAAGATGCAAGAATTGAGTGAATTTGCTTTCACAAAATTCACCACTTTAACTACTATACTGAGGACATCATTAGGTTCTGGAGATAATTTCTTGGCTGCCAATACGTCTCTATGAACGAAGCAATGTGTTGCTTGAGCAGCCGATGCACCTGAATGTCTGTCTGTCATTGCAGCTGCTCCGTCAGTGCAAATTCCAATGCAGCGGTCTCACTGGAGTCCACATCCTGTCACATACTCGTTATTCCAATGCAGCGGTCCCACTGGAGTCCACGTCCTGTCACGTACTTGTTATTTCAATGTAGCTGTCCCACTGGAGTCCACGTCCTCTCACATACTCATTATTCCAATGCAGCGGTGCCACTGGAGTCCACGTCCTGTCACGTACTCGTTATTCCAATATAGCGGTGCCACTGGAGTCCACGTCCTGTCCAGTACTTGTTATTCTAATGCAGCGGTGCCACTGGAGTCCATGTCCTGAAAAATACTCGTTATTTCAATGCAGCTGTCCCACTGGAGTCCACGTCCTCTCACATACTCGTTATTCCAATGCAGCGGTGCCATTGGAGTCCACGTCCTCTCACATACTCGTTATTCCAATGCAGCGGTGCCATTGGAGTCCACGTCCTGTCATGTAGTCGTTATTCCAATGCAGCGGTCCAACTGGAGTCCACGTCCTGTCACATACTCGTTATTTCAATGCAGCGGTCCCACTGGAGTCCACGTCCTGTCACATACTCGTTATTCCAATGCAGCGGTGCCACTGGAGTCCACCTCCTGTCCCGTACTTGTTATTCCAATGCAGCGGTGCCACTGGAGTCCACGTCCTGTCACGTACTCGTTATTCCAATGCAGCAGTGCCACTGGAGTCCACGTCCTGTCACGTACTCGTTATTCCAATGCAGCAGTGCCACTGGAGTCCACATCGTGTCACGTACTCGTTATTCCAATGCAGCGGTGCCATTGGAGTCCACGTCCTGTCACGTACTCGTTATTCCAATGCAGCGGTGCCACTGGAGTCCACGTCCTGTCACATACTCGTTATTCCAATGCAGCAGTGCCACTGGAGTCCACATCGTGTCACATACTTGTTATTCCAATGCAGCGGTGCCACTAGAGTCCACCTCCTGTCACTTACTCGTTATTCCAATGCAGCGGTGCCACTGGAGTCCATTTCCTGTCACATACTTGTTATTCCAATGCAGCGGTGCCACTGGAGTCCACGTCCTGTCACGTACTTGTTATTCCAATGCAGCAGTGCCACTGGAGTCCACATCGTGTCACATACTCGTTATTCCAATGCAGCGGTGCCACTAGAGTCCACCTCCTGTCACTTACTCGTTATTCCAATGCAGCGGTGCCACTGGAGTCCATTTCCTGTCACTTACTTGTTATTCCAATGCAGCAGTGCCACTGGAGTCCACGTCCTGTCACGTACTCGTTATTCCAATGCAGCAGTGCCACTGGAGTCCACATCGTGTCACATACTCGTTATTCCAATGCAGCGGTGCCACTGGAGTCCACGTCCTGTCACGTACTCGTTATTCCAATGCAGCAGTGCCACTGGAGTCCACATCGTGTCACATACTCGTTATTCCAATGCAGCGGTGCCACTGGAGTCCACGTCCTGTCACATACTCGTTATTCCAATGCAGCAGGGCCACTGGAGTCCACATCGTGTCACATACTCGTTATTCCAATGCAGCGGTGCCACTAGAGTCCACCTCCTGTCACTTACTCGTCATTCCAATGCAGCGGTGCCACTGGAGTCCATGTCCTGTCACGTACTCGTTATTCCAATGCAGCGGTCCCACTGGAGTCCACGTCCTGTCACGTACTCGTTATTCAAATGCAACGGTGCCACTGGAGTCCACGTCCTGTCACGTAAGATCTGTGTTACTGGAAATGTCTGTTGACTCATCCAATTGAATTGCAAACCAGCCTGATGCTTTCACTCTCTCTGTTAATTGTGATTCAATATCTTCTGCAATATCAGTAATTCTACGTGAGACATTATCGTTTAACAGAGGAATGTCACTGACTTTTTTGACAGCTGTATCACCCAAGACTTCACAACAGGCATCTATTATTGAAGGCATTATTCATTCTTCACTGATTGTAAATGGTGACTTGCATTTGGCTATGCGAAGGGCCAGCAGATATGATGCTTTTAACATACCTTCATTTGTTGTTGTGGCGGCATTTAGTAGTTTCTGCTGAGACTTCACTTCATCTCGCTTCCGTTGGATCCCTGGCGACCCCAGGCGACGGCAGCGGACCCTCGGGAGGCGACGGCAGCGGACCCTCGGGAGGCGACGGCAGCGGCAGCGGACCCTCGGGAGGCGACGGCAGCGGCAGCGGACCCTCGGGAGGCGACGGCAGCGGCAGCGGACCCTCGGGAGGCGACGGCAGCGGCAGCGGACCCTCGGGAGGCGACGGCAGCGGCAGCGGACCCTCGGGAGGCGACGGCAGCGGCAGCGGACCCTCGGGAGGCGACGCAGGACCGGCAGCAACCCTAGGAGATGCAAGGGAGACACAGGCGACCCTAGGCGATGCCGACGGCGGGAGGGGAGCCCCTGGCCATGAAGGCGGCAGCAGGAGCTCCACTTCTCCCAATGGTGGTGGTGGTGGTGGAGGTAGAGGTAGCTCCTGCTCCTCTCCTCCTGACGGTAAAGACAGCAGGGGCTCCTCCTCTTCTGGCGGCAGGGGTTCCTCCCCTTCAGGCGGCCAAGGCTCCTCCCCTTCAGGCTGCCAAGGCGGCAGGGGCTCCTCCCCTTCAGGCTGCGAAGGCGGCAGGGCTTCCTCCCCTTCAGGCGGCCAAGGCGGCAGGGCTTCCTCCCCTTCAGGCGGCCAAGGCGGCAGGGCTTCCTCCCCTTCAGGCGGCCAAGGCGGCAGGGCTTCCTCCCCTTCAGGCGGCCAAGGCGGCAGGGCTTCCTCCCCTTCAGGCGGCCAAGGCGGCAGGGCTTCCTCCCCTTCAGGCGGCCAAGGCGGCAGGGCTTCCTCCCCTTCAGGCTGCGAAGGCGGCAGGGCTTCCTCCCCTTCAGGCTGCGAAGGCGGCAGGGCTTCCTCCCCTTCAGGCGGCCAAGGCGGGAGGGGCTCCTCCCCTTCAGGCGGCAGGGGCTCCTCCCCTTCAGGCGGCCAAGGCGGCAGGGCTTCCTCCCCTTCAGGCTGCGAAGGCGGCAGGGCTTCCTCCCCTTCAGGCTGCGAAGGCGGCAGGGCTTCCTCCCCTTCAGGCTGCGAAGGCGGCAGGGCTTCCTCCCCTTCAGGCTGCGAAGGCGGCAGGGCTTCCTCCCCTTCAGGCTGCGAAGGCGGCAGGGCTTCCTCCCCTTCAGGCTGCGAAGGCGGCAGGGCTTCCTCCCCTTCAGGCTGCGAAGGCGGCAGGGCTTCCTCCCCTTCAGGCTGCGAAGGCGGCAGGGCTTCCTCCCCTTCAGGCTGCGAAGGCGGCAGGGGCTCCTCCCCTTCTGGCTGCTGGCGGTGGTGGAAGCGGAACCAGCAGGCATGCTCCCTCTGCTGGTGGTGGTGGTGGGAGCGACACGTCGTCCTCCCACGGAGACGGAGGTGGCACCAGCAGGTATTCTCCCTCTGCTGGCGGAGGTGGGAGCGACTCACAGTCCTCCCACGGAGACGGAGGTGGCACCAGCAGGTATTCTCCCTCTGCTGGCGGAGGTAGGAGCGACACCCAGTCCTCCCAGGGCGGTGGAGGTGGAAGCAGCAGGTATGCTCCCTCTGCTGGCGGAGGTGGGAGGGACTCGCAGTCCTCCCACAGAGGTGGAGGTGTAACCAGCAGGAACTCTCCCTCTGCTGGCAGGTACCTGGGCTGTGGACCTTCGGCCTTCCCCCTCTTGGGCTGTGGACGCACCGACTCCCCCCTCTTGGGCTGTGGACGCACCGACTCCCCCCTCTTGGGCTGTGGACGTTCGGGCTCCTCCCACTCAGGCACAGGACGTTCGGGCTCCTCCCACTCAGGCGCAGGACGTTCGGTCTCCTCCCACTCAGGCGCAGGACGTTCGGGCTCCTCCCATTCCAGGTCAGTGTTCCCTCTCTGCCTCCTTCTCCTCACCTTCCGCTCTCTCCCCTCTCGCTCCTGGTAGACCCGGTCGACCATCTGGGTCATCCTCTCCAAGGCCTCTATGAGCCCTGGATATCCTCTGGTGATGGCCTTTTCCTGAACTTCTGGCTCCAGCCTAACGAAGTCCAAGAAGACATCCAGGTTGCTGTCCCCCAGCAGATGTCTCCCCTCTGTTTTTAACCACAGCGGGGCGCTAGGGTCCCTCAGCCAGCTCTCATACCTCTCCATCCTTCTCTGGAGAGGTGGCCTCTGTGGAGCACTTTCCCTCTGGTAGTGCCTCACCTCCGTGAAGTGCAGGCACCACGAAGCTTCCTCCAACCTCTTTCCTCCCATCTTCCTTCCTCCTCTTCACTCCACACAATCAAAAAAACGAAAAAAATGAAAAAGATGCAGTACCCTCTTCTGCCTGCGTCCTGGAGGCGCTGCGATCCCACGCAGGACACAACGTGTGGCAGGAATGGCTGAGGGTGACGTCAGACCAGAAGAAGGGACAACAAAAACAAAAAGTAAGGTGCAGTGGCGCGGGCGCCGTTTTATTTAAATAATCCAAAAATAAAATATTTAAACAAAAATAAACACTCGCTCACAGAGCAAAATAAAAGGTTAAACAAAAACAAATCACGAACACTAAATCAACAATAAATAATAAATAGACCATACAGGTCAGGCTGGGCAGTCGCTGTCACTGTTCCTGTATTTTATAAATTTAGGCTCTCGCTCTCGCTCTCGCTCTCGCCTTCCAACACCCCACACTGAGTTGGCGAGCTGCAGGCTTTTTATAGCAGGTGACCATCTCCCGATTAGCAACAAATTAAATCACCTAATTAATTCGGGAGATGGCCACCTTCTGCACGAGTTTTAATTATTACTCCTGGCAGAGGACGAGCACCGATCTCGCCTCTGCCAGGACACGTTTTAAATAAACAAAACAATAACACATACGGCGCTCGCCGTCATGTATACAATAATACAATAAAAATAATACAAAATAAAAACACTCTGCACAGGGGTGGAGGGGGAGACCCCGATCTAAAAATAAATAAACAATGTACAGGGCTGCTTGCCCTGTTACAATAACAATTACAATTGCTATGTTCCATGCTAACATTCAGTGTAAATGTTCTGGTTATGTATACTACATTGTAGCAATTCCCATGCTACATAATGTGGGTGTAAGTCTCACCCACCTGTCCCTTTAATTAGGGTCAGTAGCCTGGCCAGGTCAAAACTTCATTTCCCATAGTTCCTTGCAACCACCCTCTGTTCATCCTCTCTCCCCATTGGCTCATTCAGATTTCCACCCCTCCAATCTCAGAGCTCCTTAGTAGCCAGCACTTGTATTAAAGCTGGCTAATCAGGCCTGAGGGAGACTCCCTTTCTCAGAGGAATCCATTTAACTACAGCATTTTCTTTACTTAAATTTCAGTGAATCCATTACCATCCTTAGATAATTCCAGTGCATCCGTTCATTTTCTTTTGTCACTGCGCTTTGTCTAAACTGCTCTTTTTGTTTTCACTGTTACTTGTTTAAGTTGAGCTGTTTTTCTAGGTCTGTTTAGTGTTTGTTGTTTTATGTGTGACAGCCTCCATTTTTTCCTGATCCTCCTGATTTTTTTCAAACAACTGTTCACCATTCAACTCAACACTACTGGACAGACTCAACAATTTCAACGTACTCAATGTTTTCAACTTTCTACAATCACCATCATTTCGGGACACTTTGCTGGACTGCCTTATTTGTGGGTGAGATCATTTCTTTTTTGTTTGGATTTTTTCTACTTTAATTTGATACTTTGTTTCCTGTATTTTTTTGTTATTTTGTTACTTTGTATGGATTTCAATTACCCTGCTATTACTGGACTTGTTGGGCCTACCTGTCATTCTCCCACCATCTTATGTCTTACCTGTTACCTGCAATTATTTGAATTACTTTCTTATCATTATTCATTTCATTCATTTGTTCATTTTTTCATTTGTTGACATTATTGTTCACAATAATAAACCGATTGTTCTTGAAATTGACACCTCTGACGTCCCTGCTTTTGCTGTCTGTCACTCTTGCTGACTTATTTAGCTATAGGAATAGGGCCAGTAGTCTCTCCTTAGGGAGGACAGTGCAACTGCTTCTCAGTTGTGCAGAGTGATCGTTACAGAATTGGTGGCCCGTACGGGGAGCCTTTGTGTCATTAAATTCATATCTAAATTCATCAGTTTAAATTGTTGGGAACTTAATGTCAGAAATGGAAGATCAGACCTTGACTTCGCTAAACTTCTCTGAGATTGGAGATAGACCCCATGTGACTATCAGAGAGCCTATCACAGAGAGAACCACCCGCATTAGTGACCTGTACATTACACAGGAAGGGGCAGATCTTTCTGGAGGCGATGATGATGAAGGGAACCTTACTGACAGTGTTGTGATAGGGCAATTGACTGAGTACTGTTCCCATCTCACTGACCGTGTTGAGCAACTGGAAACACAGCTGTCTGAGTTACAGGAGAGCAGCATTAATCGTGAACAGGTCCTGCGAGGTTACATCGAAGGACGCTTCGCAGATATGGAGAATCGAAGGCAAGAGGCCCTTGATGAAATGGATCTGGAAGTGGTGAAGTGCCTGAAACGCCGGGATGTGCTGTGGGGAGAAGAGCTGAAGAAACTCTTCAAAAAGACCAGCACCCCTCGTCTACCACTTTCTTTGCCGTCTTTCTCCTCTAGAAAGCAGTCTGCACCACAACAATTCTGCTTTGACGGTGGGTCTGCTGATTACCATGGCTCCAGAACTGAAGGAAGTCTTTCCCAAGCAAAGCTGCCCATTAAAATCAACTTCCCAGAGTTTGGCAGGGAGGCCAGCAGCGATGCCATTGACTTCCTGGACAAATGTGATGAATTCCTAGCGCTACGACCCATGACACCAAATCAGATCCTGGCAACCATGTCCAGTGTGCTGAAAGGCTCAGCAAAGAGCTGGTGGGTTGCAGAGCGCAAGGGAATCCACTCCTGGGAACAGTTCAAGACTGTCTTCCGTCAAGCCTTTCTGCCGTCTGACTTCCAGACCGAAGTGGAAGACCGACTCCGCTCCAGAGTCCAGCTGCCTGACGAGCGAATCCTTGACTTCGCCTATGACTATCGTGCCCTATGTCTGCGCTGGAAGCCAGACTTGGAGGAGACTGAGTTGGTTTGTCGCATTCTAAACAGCTGTAATCCCAAACTGGCAAGCTCCCTTAGGGGAACAGTGAAGACAGTGGCAGAACTGGTGCGCATCGGGACCCAGGTGGAGAGAGACAACGCTGCTCAGCGGGAATACTGGATCAAGGCAAAATCCAGCAAAGCCGTTCAGGACAATAGGAGCCATAAAGGAGCTATGAAGAAGCCGGCAGAGGTCAGCATGGTGAGAAGCCAGGAGAAGAAAAATATGGTTCCTGCTGCAAGCCTGACTCTGCTGATCGTGGATGTAGGCGTTCGAGGGCTCCAAGGGCCTGCAGTCCTGGACACTGGGAGCACCTTCACTCTGATGAGAGAGAGTCTCTGGAGGAAGATAGCTCATCCAGGGGAAGAGCTGGAGTCTGCACAGGACCAGTATTTCATGCTGGCGGATGGACAGTCACACCAGGCCAAAGGTCAAGTTCGCCTCACTTACCTTCTCCACGGAGAGATCTGGTTTCTAGGCACATATGTCCTACAGGATCATCACCTGACGTTTCCCCTTGTTCTAGGCTTGGATTTCTTGGAGAAAACTCATACCCAGATTGACATTGTCAATAGGCAGTATGGTGTCAAACATCAGAAGGATTTCTCCTACCATCCTTTTTTGCCACGGTATGAGGGGGAAGCTTCCTGGGACAGGTCCTTATCGAGTGTCAGCCTCTACTTCCATACATCTTGCCAGCCACCTACCACCTCTGATCCAAAACCATGCCAACCGGCGAAGGTGACCATGACCATCACCTCAGCTGAACCATCTCCTGTCGAGCAACAACTCCAGAACCTCCAGCAAAAGTGGTCTTCAGTCTGCACTGATAAGTTGGGAATGACAACAGTCACCCGTCACTCCATCTCCACTGAGGACAAAGTCCCTGTTCGGGGTCGACTGTATAGAGCGTCTCCACTGAAGAAGGCTTTAATCAAGGAACACGTCCAAGACATGCTGCTGGACGGAGTTATAGAACCATCTAACTCCCCATGGTCCTCTCCAGTGGTGCTCACAGAGAAGAAAGATGGTGGTTACAGGTTCTGTGTGGACTACAGAAAGCTGAATGCAAAGACTGTCTTTGATGCATATCCCATGCCCCTCATTCATGACATCCTGGAGTCCCTGAGTGGTGCTGCGGTATTCAGTTCCCTTGATCTACGCTCAGGTTACTGGCAAGTGGCGATGGACTCAGCAAGTAGAGCGAAGACTGCGTTTACCACACCCTTTGGTTTTTATCAATTTAATGTAATGCCATTTGGGTTAAAAAATGCTGCAGCCACTTTTCAACGGCTGATGGAGAGAGTGTTAGGAGAC
The DNA here is from genome assembly GCF_902713425.1 of Acipenser ruthenus. NCBI lineage: Eukaryota > Metazoa > Chordata > Actinopteri > Acipenseriformes > Acipenseridae > Acipenser > Acipenser ruthenus. Next base: position 57,208,979 of record NC_081191.1, on the reverse strand, counting down.
CTCAGAGGGAAGATCTGTTTCGTCTACATAGATGACATCATTGTCTATTCACCAAACTCCGCACAGCATCTTCAAGACCTCGAAGCTGTCTTCAACAAACTTCATCTGGCCCGTCTTACACTCAATCTCAAAAAATGCCACTTCTTTAAACACACTCTCCATTTCCTTGGTCATGTGGTTTCAGGTGAGGGTGTAGCTGCTGATCCCCACAAGCTCCAAGCCATCCAGGAATATCCCATTCCTACCAACTTGAAGGAGGTTCAACGGTTCCTAGGTTTGGCAGGGTGGTACCACAAGTACATCCCCAGGTTTGCGGATATTGCTGCCCCACTTAACAACTTGAAAAAGAAAGATGTCCCCTGGAAATGGACAGGAGAGTGCCAGAAGAGTTTCAAACTCCTCCAAGAAGCTTTGATCAGTCCTCCAGTCCTCGCTCACCCGGACATCAACAAGACGTTCCGAGTCTTTACTGATGCCAGCGATGTAGGACTTGGAGCGGTTCTGACTCAGCTAGAAGGAGATGATGAGAAGGTAATAGCCTACGCCTCCAAATTACTGAACTCTGCCGAAAAAAACTACTCCACATCTGAAAAGGAGTGTCTCGCTGTCGTGTGGGCAGTAGAAAAATGGCGGCATTATCTGGAGGGGATGGAGTTTGAGGTTGTCACTGACCACGCTGCACTCTCCTGGGCATTCAACAACCCAAAAACCTCTTCCAGACTGACCCGCTGGACTCTTCGCCTACAACAATTCACTTTTACCGTTATTTACAGGAAAGGTAGTCTGAATCTTGTACCTGATGCACTCTCTAGAGCTCCACTTGTACCACCTTCAACTCCTTCTGCATCAGTGTGTGCTAGCAATGCCCCTGCGAGTAGCATGGATCTTCCCACCACCATGGACCAGATTGCGGCCGCTCAGTCCAAAGACCCAGCTATCTCTGACATCATCAATGACATTGCTTCCAATACTGCCAATGATAACCGCATCTCCTTCATCCAACAGCAGGGACTTGTGTATCGCCGGGTGCCCATTCCTAAACAAGGATTCCGATACCAGCTGGTTATTCCGGAACAGCTGACGGATTCCTTCCTCCACCACTACCATGACAACCCTTTGGGAGGTCACCTGGGCAGGATGAAGACCCTGTTGCGCATGCTGGAGGTTGCATGGTGGCCCTCCATCCGTAAAGATACATGGCACCACATAAAGGAGTGTCAAACCTGCCAGAAGTACAAACCGTCCAACACCAAACCTGCAGGTCAACTCCAGTCCACTACTGTGAAGGAGCCCGGAGAGATGCTGGGTCTGGACCTAATGGGACCTTTCCCAAGAAGTAAAAAAGGTAACACTTACATCCTGGTCATTGTTGATTACTTCACAAAGTGGGTTGAGCTGTTTCCATTGCGGGACAGTAAGACCACCAAAATTGTGAACATTTTGACGCAGGAAATATTCACTCGATGGGGAACACCGCAACACATTCTTTCAGACCGTGGACCTCAGTTCACGAGCCAGCTACTCGCAGAGGTGTGCAAGACCTGGGGAGTAGTACAAAAACTCACCACCAGCTACCACCCACAGACCAACCTGACAGAACGCGTGAACCGCACCTTAAAGACCATGGTTGCATCTTTCGTTGGGAAAAACCATCAGCTGTGGGATCAGTGGCTACCTGAGTTTCGTTTCGCCCTCAACACCGCCAAACATGAAACCACTGGCTTCTCTCCTGCAGTACTAGCGCTCGGAAGGACCATCAGAGGCCCATTGGACCGATTAATCGCTGTTGCTCCTGCTCCATCCACCGATCCCTACCAACTGCTAGATCGCCAGCAGCAGATTGCCGAAGAGGTGAGGGATCACGTTGCCAAAGCTCAGAAACGGCAAGCTCTGAATTACAATGCCCGGAGAGCACACTGTCAGTATGAAGAAGGTGAGTTAGTCTGGATAAGATCTCACCCCTTATCTGATGCCTCCGGAAAGTTTTCCGCAAAACTTGCCCCTAAATGGTTTGGGCCAGCTCTTGTAACCAAGAGACTTGGACCCAACAACTACAAAGTCAAGTGGGGGGAGCCAGATTATTTCAAAGAGGATACTGTCAATATTGTTAATTTAAAACGCTACTATGGCGTTCGTCCCTTGCACCTCCAGTGTGGGGGGGGGGAATATGTAGCAATTCCCATGCTACATAATGTGGGTGTAAGTCTCACCCACCTGTCCCTTTAATTAGGGTCAGTAGCCTGGCCAGGTCAAAACTTCATTTCCCATAGTTCCTTGCAACCACCCTCTGTTCATCCTCTCTCCCCATTGGCTCATTCAGATTTCCACCCCTCCAATCTCAGAGCTCCTTAGTAGCCAGCACTTGTATTAAAGCTGGCTAATCAGGCCTGAGGGAGACTCCCTTTCTCAGAGGAATCCATTTAACTACAGCATTTTCTTTACTTAAATTTCAGTGAATCCATTACCATCCTTAGATAATTCCAGTGCATCCGTTCATTTTCTTTTGTCACTGCGCTTTGTCTAAACTGCTCTTTTTGTTTTCACTGTTACTTGTTTAAGTTGAGCTGTTTTTCTAGGTCTGTTTAGTGTTTGTTGTTTTATGTGTGACAGCCTCCATTTTTTCCTGATCCTCCTGATTTTTTTCAAACAACTGTTCACCATTCAACTCAACACTACTGGACAGTCTCAACAATTTCAACGTACTCAATGTTTTCAACTTTCTACAATCACCATCATTTCGGGACACTTTGCTGGACTGCCTTATTTGTGGGTGAGATCATTTCTTTTTTGTTTGGATTTTTTCTACTTTAATTTGATACTTTGTTTCCTGTATTTTTTTGTTATTTTGTTACTTTGTATGGATTTCAATTACCCTGCTATTACTGGACTTGTTGGGCCTACCTGTCATTCTCCCACCATCTTATGTCTTACCTGTTACCTGCAATTATTTGAATTACTTTCTTATCATTATTCATTTCATTCATTTGTTCATTTTTTCATTTGTTGACATTATTGTTCACAATAATAAACCGATTGTTCTTGAAATTGACACCTCTGACGTCCCTGCTTTTGCTGTCTGTCACTCTTGCTGACTTATTTAGCTATAGGAATAGGGCCAGTAGTCTCTCCTTAGGGAGGACAGTGCAACTGCTTCTCAGTTGTGCAGAGTGATCGTTACAACATGAACTCTGAATGTAAGCTCATTTATTTTCTAAAAAGTGTAATCACTTGCAGGACATGTTCTTTCAACTGTTGGTAAAACATTTTTCACACTTGCATGTTATTTATATGTGCATTTGTTTTATTTACTCATGAACATGCCTAGGATTTTATGCAAAATGTGTTAGTTTTTGTTCCTGATGAATCTTTTTTCAATAGTACAGGGTACTTTTCAAACAAGTTGTACAGCCTTATTTTTATTTTCAAATAAAACATATAAATAACTTGAAATCCTTCTCACATTATTTATTGCAAATGTGTTGACACAAATAATGCTGGTGCCTCTCTCATGGTCACTGATGTCTGGTATGAAAACAAACATCTTGCATTATGTGCAAGTCAGAAAGGCAAGTGCCTGAGCCAATGAGAAAGCTATATTTTGGTGTGCAGCCAATCAGTGAATAAGGATTTCTGCCTGAAGATGTATACAGGGCTCGAAATTAACCATGCAGCAATTGCCATGGGTGCCCTTCTCAGTTGTTGCAATGCCCCTCAAAATGTATGTCTATTCACAGCCATTATGGCCGCAGTGCCCTTTTCAGGATCCAAACATTAACATGATTTTGTAGTTAAATCACATCAGCAGGAAAATAACCTACAACAGAGAAACGGAAATCACTAGCCTTTGAAGCACATGGACTTCTGCCGTGTGTAATAATTCCATCTCAGAAAAGAGTCCAGAAAAAAAAATAGAAAGCCTTGCTAATCTGTAAAACAAATGTGCAGAACTGTTTGTCTGTCTTTACATATGTACATAGATTACACTTCCATTGTTACCTATCTATAGCTTCTGGATTTTGCATTTTAATATTTCTTGAAAATAGTAAACTAGGTCATCCTTTTTTAGTCAAAGTAGATTTTTTAAACAAACAGCTTCACAAGTATTTTTTTTTTCATTTACAAAGCTGTAAATCTTAGGAATTGTGATGTGCTCGAATTGTAGAATATAAAATTTATATAAACTAAAACTATGTTAGTGACCAACACTTTACCAAGAATGGGCTATTATTGTGAAAGGAAAATGCAGTATGAAAATCAAACCCTGAAACCTTGTACACCAACTCCAGTAAAGGTTCCCTGTGACTGTGGTTTTAGTTAGTGTGCACTGTGTGACTTTTTACCTCAATCAGTTTTGTGGTCTTGACACAGACCCCTGGGAGGCGTTTCCCACAATAGAAACAAACCACAAAATATGCCATGATTGTCAGCCTTTTCTATGGCTCCTATTGCCATGAAAACCAGATTGTACCCTGCCTTTTCAAACAGGTTTTGAGGTTGTACAGTGCTTGCTGTAATTTGTATTTACTTGTAGTATCAAAATATATTTTTAAAAAATCACAATGTTTAATTTGCGGGCATGCATATAAAACAGATTCATGCTAAACTGTTAATATAATTCATTTGTTCAAATGCATACCTGTGACAGGATGGAGTGTGTGGTGACGTCAGGCTAGAAGGAACTGAAACAGATACTGCAGGTAGGGTGCAATGGCGTTTGCGCCGTCTTTATTTTTAAATACAAAAAATAAAGTAAAAGATTTAAACAAAAACACTGTGCTCACAGAGCAAAATAAATATTTTAAATAAAACAAATCACAAACACAAAACGAACAGCCAATACAGGTCAGGCTGGGCAAATGCCTTCACTGATCCTGTATATGTTTTGTTTTTTTTAATTTTCACTCTCGCTCCCGTTCCTCCTCTGAACATCCCCCTCTGAGCCGAGAGTGAGTCTTTTCTATTCATGGCTGGAGCCTTAATTACCTATTAATAAATTACCTTATTAAGGCTCCAGCCACATTCCCACAAGAGTTCTAGGGAAGGGGTTTTAACTGGAATGGAGGTAGACTGTGTCCATTACAGCAGGGTGATATTGTTCCAAAGTTTCTTCAGATACAAGTTCTATTCAAATCTTACTTTGTAATAATAATGATTTAAGTGATTCTGTACAATACCATAAAATGATAGCACAAAGTTATATTCCTTGCTGATGAATCAGCTTGTGTTCTCTTTTAACCTCTAAAGCAAAAATATACTCTTCAAAAAATATACCTGGGGTCATACATTTTGGACTGTTATAAAGTTAACAATAGCAACTGTTTTGGTTTAGGCTGGTGGGTAAAAAAAAAAGTGTGTTGTTTTTTTTCCAGCAGTCTATCCTGAAAGCTGGATTTTTGTGTCTACTGCAGGTATTTTTTTAAAACTAAAGCCCTATCACATACATTACAGAATGTCTTGTTTGTAAGATTCACACAGATAGGTGGCAGCAAAGTGTCACATAATCTGGAAAAGTCTGCTCCTCTGATGGCAATGAAAGGCGAGTGACATTTCAATCTTACTGCTTTCATCTGCATTCATCTTATACTTTAAAAAAAAATGAAAACTGATGAGAATGACATAGGCCTGGATAACAGGAGTGGGACTGGGAGAGCACGGAGAGAGGAAAGAAGTTCCAGGTAAGGTGTCTTTTGTGGTGTCTCAGGTATGTCAGTCACCCTGTATTAATCATAAGGGGAGGAGAGGCGGGGGCTCAGTGCATGTTTTTCAGGTTGAGTCGACGCAAGACTAAACCGTTTTACAGGATGCCGTTTGTTACTGAAAATAGGGCAGGAGCGGTGCCTCAGCCCAGTTAAGGACCTGACCTGCATGTCTGCTTTTCAGTCAAGCAGGTTTCAGGGAGGAAATGTCAGTTCAGGAGTCAGGCGAGCGTGTCCTGGGAATGTTTGTTGGGCTTTGCTCAAATGTCAGCGTTTTTTTCATTACACCCCGCGTAGTGTTGTGGCATTGCCGAGTGATTTAAGGTGGCATGGTGTGTTATTAGTGGAAGAGTCTTGTCTCCAATGTGTTAATGCATAAACAAATACAGCAGCATCATTTTTAATGGAGATTGACAGGATAGGTTGAAGAGACAGCACAGTAACTAAGTATTATACTAAATATTTGGGTAGTGTTGCATAATAGAGGCTGTAACTATGGATTCCCAGGGGGCATTTAGATTGAAATGTTTAAAGCAACTAGATATTACGGATTTTATTTAATTATTTACTACCATGCATGTCTCCTATTGATCATTAATAGTAGTTATATTAAAAAAACAAAAAACAAGATGTGGCATTTTTATAGGCGTTGCTGAGCTCCTACATGCAAAGACTATGCTTTGATAGAGGGAGGTTACGGATTACATTATAGTCACCTTTAATTATTTATTGCAAAAGCTGGTGTCAGGTACAGGCCATTAACCCGTTGAACAGAAGGCAAGGCAAATTGTTTCAAAGGCCTTTTGTTAGTACCATCTCTTAAACTGATAAACTGACAAGTTTTTAAAATGTTGTTTTCTGTTTCCTCTCACAAACTGTTTTGTTAGAAGGGTCTTAAAAAAATATTGTTTACTGTTGTATACCAGAATAGAGCCATCTTAGTGAGTTCCATAACTGAGTGATGATTATATGCTATCAAAAGTCAGCATAAAGGAGTTTGTAATTTTGTGAAACCAAATAAGTTTTATTCCAGGCATCCTGAATGGACCTCCTGAGGTATGGTAATGGAGGTGTTTTTTTTAATGTTTTATTTTTTTATTTTTTATTATTCCACTTTATTGAGTACATTTTTAATTCAGCTCAGAGAAGCCAAATATGTTATTATGAGTATTACAATAGAATTTACAGTACTGTTTCCAACTGTAATGAGGTCATGTGTGCAGTGCAGATGAGGGAGATGAAAGGTGGATTGGCATTCTCATGTGAAACACACCTATACACAGCATAATAAATCACACTGTCTATTTACAGAATAAAGAAACATTCATATTAAGGTTGGAAGACTATTGGGTGTGGGGTGACATGGTGTTCCTCAGTAATAAGTGCAAACAAGAGAAGGTTGACATCTAATTGATTTGTCCTCTGTTTTGACAGTTGGAAGAATGGCTTGTATGTATGCCATTGTCACAGATAATATCTGGTTCCTACTTTTAGTCATGCAGTTCGTGCATCGATGCACTGACTCTATGAGTGTTCATACTGGTGGCAGGCTCAGCAACATAAGAACTGACTGAGCAACAAAGACACCTATTTTTGAGTTACAGTTCAGGATGTGGGGTATTTCAAAAAGGCAATCCTTGCACTTTCAGCCTTTTAGTGTAATTAACTCAGAATAACTAGTTGCATCCTTATTTTGTCAGGAACTAAACTGAGCTTTGCTTCATATACTGTATGCTGTATGCATCCATCCATCCATCCATCCATCCATTATCATTCCGTTTCTCCTGGTGAGGGTCGCGGTATGCTGTATACATTATAGTTAAAAAAGGTTACTTTAAATAATGATTAGCTAATTCTGATAAATCATTTTAGGTATACTTGCCTATTATCACGTGTTCTTTTTACATCTAAGCCACGTTTCTGCTTATTCCAAATGAGTTAAAAATGCAATTGAAAAATAAAGCATTCAAATTACTGTGACACTAAGATAAAATCTGATTTATGGAGGCGCTGCTACATGTTATAGGTTTAATTGTTCTTGTATTGATTTTAACTAATCCAATTTTTTTGGGGAAAATGTTCCGCAAAGAACTCGGTCATGGTGTGGCAGCCAGACTGGCACCACCACACAAAGTATCAAGATAAGACATTAATTAGATCAGGTAAGAAAAAAAAAAATAATAATAATAAACCACTACAAAAAGATCATACAGTTTAACCGCAATAAAACATCTGTAATACATACATTCAGGTAAGGTGTGGTTCTGAGGATTTAGGCATTACATAAATAAAACTGGCTCTTTTAGAGAAATTCTTCTGATATTTTAAATTAGGTTTTATTTTAAAAGAATATAATGAACCACATTTGTAACTAATATAGTGATTTCAGTTTGTAGATAACTTACTTTACCTGATGCCAGTAGTGAAGTCTTCTCATACTAGAGAGATACTGTTTGTTTAGGTACAAGATTATATTTTACTTTGATCATAATCCATCAACAATGAAAACTAATGTGCATTGTGTACATTTAAAACATGTGTGTACAAGTGCCAGTTTGGATTGGTACAGAATAAAGCTTAATACAGTTGTGCATTTTTTAATAATAAATATGGTCTTGTAAATCGACATTTAGTAATCACTACTCTTACCGGAACCCACACTTTCCTTTCTCTTGAAACACTATAAACCGCCTTCCCTTTTTAATGCGTCATTGAAGGTAACGTTTTTGGTTTCCAGTTTTAAAACAATCAGCATTGGCAGTGACTAATTATAACAAATACCAAAATGATTTGTTCACATCCTATATAGCAGAACATGTTAAGATTAATTTATTATTTATTTGTTGTTGACAAACAAAAATAATGTACATCAGAATGTGCCTTCAAGGAAAACCAAAAAAAAGAAATCTACAGTAAGAAGAAAACTGTGAAACATATGATTAGAGCTGCTCAATGCTACTCATCATTATTATTATTTATTTTTATTATTAGTACGATTAAAACTGTATTGTTCTTTTAGAACAAAGGTTCTTCATTTCAGTTCTGAACCAGTTAATGGTGTACCCTGAGTGTTGATATCAAAGTGTATTAAATGTATCATTTTGGACATTAAGTATCTGAATAAAAAAAAGTTAAAAGAGAAACATTAATTGTTTAAATTGTATAACCATTGGCTAACTTAAAATGTTTAGATGTATGATCTCTAAAAGTCTAAATGTAGATTAATACAATGATTATTTCTGTTCTAGTGCAATTTGTAATTAGTTTGCTTAAAAATATCACATCTTAATGGCAGTGTCTGGTTCAAGTTTCTTACATTTTTTTTTTCTAAAACAGGCTGGAACCTGTCAAGCCCTGGGCTAATCTTATTAATCTCTTCATGAAAAGGAATCAGCAGAGTAGGGTGCAAGGTTTTTGGAACAGCCATTTAAAGCAGTGTGTAGAATGGTCCCACTCTTTACAGTCGTTGTGTGGTGATGTTATGTGGGCCAGGCTGGAACAATGTTTATTATGTTCAATTTGTATGAGTTTTAACCACATTGTGTCAAATGTATAAGTGAGTGTAATTTGGTTAATAATAATAATAATAATAATAATAATAATAATAATAATAATAATAATAGTACAGTTCTGGAAAAGTGCATTCATGTATTTATTGAAACACACAGATATGTTATCTGTTATCATATGTTATCTGAAAAAAAAACCCATGTATTTAATGTTCTGTAAATATAAACAACAAAAATAACTGATTTCATACCCATATCAAGTTGCTCTTTAAGACAGACTACAGAGTTATATACAGTAGTGCACTGTTTCAAAGTTACCCATTCCAGATACATATTTAAACATACCTGTTCCAGATACAGTAATATAATATAAACCACCAATAAATCAGTTGTTTATATATCAGAATATACCAATAATTGCTCATTTGATGCAGGGCACTGAGAATAAAACAAGCAAACACAGATTCAACAGAAATATGACTGAAAACACTACTTTGCCACTCAACCAGTTAACGAGGTTAATAAAACAGGTTGGTAGTGAACTCGTGCCTTGCCCTGACAATGTTGCTTACACCCCATCTTGAGGATGACATTCCTGGAAGTGATATGCTGTTTACTTGGACCCTGTCAATCTCAGGTGAAATGTGGATATACAAGTGTGTCCAGAAGCTGAATTAAAGCTGTCACAGATCACCAACCGCTTACTATGTGTTTATTTGATTAATTTACATTTTCTTACAACATATCTATTTGTTTCTGCTGGCCCCTCTGGGATTGCTGTGGCCTGTTCAAAGGGGATTGGGAGAGAGTGAGCTGTTGGGAGATTATGTGTTGGAGCAGATGGTTTGAGTCAGGTAATTTCAGTCAGTTGTAAAGTGAAAAATGTTCATGTGATCCCCTTGCCTACTGCTCAGTGAAGCTATGGAGTAATTCAATCAAAAAGGTGACATGAATAAGATGCAGCGGAGGCTAATTGCTTTTGTCTGTGTGTCTTTTTCCTTCCTCAGTGTTTCCCCCTGTGAGCTACAGTCTTGGTTTTCTTCTTAACCAGGCAGCTTTTTTTTTTATTTGAACCAGTTATCAGACTTTACTCACAAATGTCAGCTCTTTTTAACACTCATACTTAACTTACCCATCTCAAACAGCTTCAATATAGAACAAAAATATTTCCCTATGTTGTCTGACAGCTTTTGCAGCACACATTTACTGACATAGTCCATTGGAAAGTGAGTTTTTAGAATTATTAATGATTGTGGGCTTGTCTTTTTATTTTTCTGCTACTGTAGAGATATAAAAAAGATGTGGTAATGTATTACAGATGCTTGGACTGTACTGGTACACTTAACAGTCAAATGTATTGTGATTGATTAGACCTTGAAAAAAATATTACTTGTGGAAATTTCAGAGAAGTGTAATTTAATATTTTACCACATTGGAATTTGTCTAGTCTGTAGAATACAGGAATTGACAAATGTTAAAAAGTACTGATTACTGTACATATTTACGAAACTCCAGAGAAAATAAAATCCCCACTAACTGATTCAGAACTACAATTTACTGAAATTTGATATTTTGTTTTTATTGTTCTCAAATGTTTATTTAAACTATTTTGAAGTTTCAAAGGCCCTTTTATAGCAAAAATATTAATCCATTTTTTTTAAAAAAAGCTACGTGAAATATTATAATGTTTTTTTAATAGAGAAAATAAACCAACTGAGCTGTGCAAAAAAAAATGTTTTGCCTTGAAAGACCAAAAAATTGAAAATAATGTAGAAGGAAAGTTTCTAAACTAGGACACATTTCCAGATTACCTTGATTTAAAGCTTTGTGGCAACAGAATGTAGACGTTCTCCTCACATCTGCAGATATCTAAGATCAAACTTATTATTGTAAAACCTGCTGCTCTTAGCACAACATGAAATATAAATGTATAATTTCTAATATTTTTCGACGCTTCAGTAGTGTCTGTTGTATTTTTTAGTTTGGCTTTAATTCTTGGAAATGTGTTTTTATTTATGGTGTACAAGGTGCAAAAGTCAGGAGCAATATAATGTCTCTCCCATGGAGATGTAATTTCTCATGACATTAATTAAAAAACAAGAACATATAGTCGTATTTAAACACATGTATGTATATGTATATACATATATAACCAATTAATATACAACGGGTATAATAGACCAATTTAACCCCATCTTAAGGATATACTTGTCTTCGAGTAGATCATTCCAATGTAAAGATCTGATGTTTGCTGCAAGGTTTTAGCTGGTCTTTTTTTTTTTTTAGGAATGTTAGGAAGCTAGCTGTAAACAGTTAATAAACTAAAAAAGTGCCCCATCAAATGTGTGTGTATATATATATATATATGTGTGTGTGTGTGTGTGTGTGTGTGGAACATGTAATTCAGTTTGATATTTAATAATGTGATGCATCAACGTATAGTGCATAAATATGCTTAAACCAGAAAAGCATGCATAAATGTATAACCTTTATATATATATATATATATATATATATATATATATATATATATATATATATATATATATATATTATAAACAATTTCCAGACATACAAGCAAATATGCTTGTTCTTTTTTCATCAAGTGCCTAAATATTTTATTTGAATTTGCATTTTATACTACGGGTAGGTCTCATTTGGACCCCCCCCCCCCCCCCCTTACAATTTCGCACCTAATTGATTCAATATTTTTCAAAAAATAAATACAAATATATATATATATATAATATATATTTGTTATTTTTTATATGGAGCTTAGGTTTAAGCTTCAAAATCAGAATATAGTCTTATCTGAAACACTCTTGCCTTCATACTTCCAAGCTCAAAAACCAAGATAATTTGGAGTTTTCCCCTCAGCAGTCACATTTGTTTAGTCTGTCGTCTGGACGGAAATGCTTGTACAATTGCACTCTTTCCCCTTTTTTTTAAAAAAAGGAGAAAGCTGCTGGGTAGCACAGCAAAATGCACAGGACAGTTAGTGAACTGATGGCTATCTACGTTTTTTTTTTGTTTGTTTTTTTTAATAAAAACCACTAAAGCCAGAAGTAGATTGACAGGGCTTTACCCAGCACTGCTGAAAAATGCTTGACAGTAACAAAGTTTTAAAGCAATACAACTGGGAATTGTTCATGTATATACTGTGTATTATGAAAATAAAATTAATTAAAAGATTGAAACAGACAGTTTGCCTGGCTACAAACTGGTGCTCAGTACATAGTTTACAGTTAGTAGCCTGCTATGTTTTTATTTTAAGATATAGAAACTTGGTAAACTTTTTGACAAACATTTCAATGAAAAAGCATTTGGTTTATGTGATATGAAGATATTGATAAACAACTTATCTGACACCTTTGTCAAAATGTTTCTTTTTAGCACTTTGTCATAAGCAGATCAGATAATAAGTATTGAAAAGCTTGCATGTCAAGGAATATGTTTGACATTTATTCAGTCAGCTCTTCTATCTTCCTTCCCTTGACTTCATTCAACAGTAAAAATAAAAAGAAGAAAGTACTGGTATTAATTAAAGTTAAGGTGTGGTTTCTGACAAAAAAGCAGTATTATCTATTTATGTCCAAATTAAGTACCTGTTAGTCAACTTTTAGCACATAACCTTGTCAGCATAATTTGGCAGGGGACAGGAAATTGTTAGAATTTCCCTGACAGATATTGGAAAGTTGTACATAATGTCAAATTTGATAATTTTGGCTCGAATAAACCCTGAATACAGTGCTCTGTTTTATTAAACTTTAATTTAGCTGGACACTGAAAAGATGCATCAATGTTATACTGCAGTAAAGAAGGTGCATATTTTGGGTTGAATGATCATAGTTAGAACACTATACAGTTTTATAAAAGAATAGGGAATTCTAAAATGGAACTGCTTTAAACTGCTTTAAACTCAACCCCATTACATGCATTTGTTAGAAGTGTTTTTTTTTTTAACAGTGTATAAAACAGTTGAATATACATGTATTTTGCTTAACGATAATGTTAACATATAGATGTAATCTCATTCTAAGCAGCTTAAAACAAACCTTTACAAAAATATGACCAACAAAAACAAATCTATAAAATGTACATAAAACAAACTGTATAAAATGTACATAGAAATAAAAACAAGTGTTGGGTTCATTACAGTATTTCTAGCCCCCATATCAGATATTACATGATAGATAATTGTCTTTAGCCAATAAAAAAAAACATATTTTGCATTCATAAAAGCTTTAACAACAAATAGAATATATGAAATCAAAATGATTAAATCCATTAATATTACCTAGATATGAAAAGGGCTTTACATTTTTGGTTGCTACATATTTGTGGAAGTGTTCACTGATGAAAGGGTGTCCAATGTACTACTACAGAGTTGTAGTTCACTTTTGGAATAACATTTTCATTTAGATTCTTTGGGGGATATTTGTCAGACCCCATATTTATGATAACAATTCTGAATATGTGAAAAAAATAATAAAATGTATATTTAATATGTGCCAAAAATAGTTCAAATTGCATAAAGTACATGACATGATGTATTTCAGAGTAGCTAGGCTACTATAACTATATATATATATATATATATATATATATATATATATATATATATATATATATAGTTATTGTTATTCTGTTGAATAGATTACTCAGTATCAGTTCAGTAACTTTACATTGTTGACAGCTTGATACACAATAACATTGTCAACAATTTATGATGATGTAAAAGGTGGCTCTATGGATTTTGTTATTTGATGTGTGAATTGTGATTAATCACATTACATTTGCAATACAAATCTTAAATGCCTCCTGTAATTGTAAAAGCATGCTGTGTTGCCTTTAGGATACTGTAAAGTCTGAACACAAGTTACTATTACAGAAACACACTTCAGGCATATTTTAATCTGTTGATTACTGTTCATTTTGACATTTAAGGACATGTCAGTTTAAATGATTTTTAAAAATGTTAACTCTAATGAAAGTTATCCTATACAACAGTGAATACTACTACTAATAATAACTACCGTAGATTATAAGATGAATAGAGAGAACTGTAAAGGAGAAAATAGTAAAGACTGAATTTGTTAACCCAGTAACTGAAGTGAAAGTCCTGCCACCAGGGGGAACATGGGAGCAAAACAATGTATTTGGAAGTGCTGAGGCCAATTGTGCGTATTTTCAGAGCGTTGCTAAAAGGCTCATAGTTTGGAGTTCTGCTTCTAATCAATTGATTGTTAACGCTCGTTCAAACGGGAGGAGTTATAGTTATTGAACTAAAATCAATATAGCAGGCTGTATAAAAAGTGCTTAAAAGTATAAATACTGCACAAAACACTAACCCTGTTTTAAGCGTACATATGATCAGTCCAGCAAGAATCTCAAATGATCTGCAGCACCTTTATTATGATATCAGTGTAAATATGTATTTATACTACCTGTACAGTACTTGTGAACTTCCAACTACACTGATTCACTGCTCTATACCAAACTATTGTACTCCTTTTAATTTTCTATTTGTTAATAATGTATATGCACGAAAGGTGGATAAATGAAAACTCAGGGTGTTGAACTTAATAATGCACTTAAGTATTTATATAGTCAATATGACAGTGGCACAGATCTTGCTATGTAATCGGGGGTGTGGAAAATTGAAGTCATGCTGTATATGTTATGCGCATTTGTCATAACTTGTGTTTTAGGTCAGTGATTTTTTTGTTTATTCTGACGTTAGCCGGGACGCGTTTAAAGAGTCCACTGCCTCTTCGGCAGATTGGGGGGGGGAGCAAGGTACTGGAAGCTACTGAAATGACAGCATGTAAAATTGAAACAGAATTTACAAACAGTGTTTTTATGTGCAACTGAATCAAATGTTTACTGTTTTAAATGTGTTTATTGATGTATTTATTTATGAGTCCTTAAGTATTGCTGCGCGGGTAATTAACGGCGTCAACAACTGTATTGTTTGTATTTTTGCAAGGTTTGATAAAACAAAATAAATATTTATTATATTCATACTATACTGTAGCTCAGGGGTTTTCACCCGAGAGTACGCGTAGGGTCATAGGGATTCGCAGGACGACTCAGAAATGCACAAATAAAAATTAAATTAAATTAAATTAAATTAAATTAAATTAAATTAAATTAAATTAAATAATGACTGAATTGATTTGTTAACGGTATTATATATTATTTAAAAACCATTGAGCATAAATATATCGTATGTTTTGTTTTGTTTAGTAGCTCAAAGTGAATCGCAGATGGAAAAAAAAACACATCTTTCAGGTAAGCACTTTCCACCTGTATGCATGCTTGATTTTGATTGGTGGATTTGTTTGTGTTTGGAATTCTTACAAAAGAAAAACGAAGGAAGAAAACAAGTCTACAGAAAGTGCAGTGTGACAGAAAGTTATACAGAGTCCCTTTGGGTAATTTTGAATTAAAAAAAAAAAGTTTATCATTGTTAGTTATTATAGTTTTATCTTGAGGTTAATGTTTTTGATATTGTAAACATTTTAATGGCACACGATTATGCTGAGACGGGAAGTAAATGGTAATGTCAGAAATATTTGCAGTGCAGACTATTTTATATTATTTGTTGCATCAGTACAGAGGATCGCTTACATGCAATGTAATATTTTTAAAGATGGTGCTTACATTATTTTATTTTGTGCAGTTATCGAGTTGCTGTGAGGGATATGATTGCCCCTAATTTATCATACATATGTAATATGTATGGAGGAAAAGGTTTTGGTATTCATGGCTGCTGAAAGTGGGACAGCTGAGGCCTTTCTTGTCTCCCCATTAATTTCAACACAGTAAAGCTGCAGAGTCTGAAGTCGGTACTTCCACCAGTGTTGTAATCGAGTCACAAAAATTGGGACTCGAGTCGAGTCACTGGGGGGTAAGGCTCGAGTCGAGTCGAGTCTTTGACATGCCAAGCTCGAGTCGAGTCACTGGGGGGTAAAACTCAAGCAAGATATTTCAGTTTTTTATTTTTCTTAAAAATATTTCCCAACATAAAACCAATGTCACCTTACAATAATTGATTTTGAGTTTCAGTGTTTTAAAATAAAATATCAAACAGAACGAAATTTCAGTGTACCATTTGTAATTCAGTAATATGAGAGAATTGGTCAGAGGTCTGACTACTTTTGCAAGGCACTGTATATATATATATATATATATATATATATATATATATATATATATAATGGCTATTATTTTTGTGTCATGGCAGACCCAGATCACTTCAAAAGG
Source organism: Acipenser ruthenus (assembly GCF_902713425.1). Classification (NCBI taxonomy): domain Eukaryota; kingdom Metazoa; phylum Chordata; class Actinopteri; order Acipenseriformes; family Acipenseridae; genus Acipenser; species Acipenser ruthenus. Next base: position 57,192,505 of record NC_081191.1, on the reverse strand, counting down.
AGTCCCATCTAGAAAACGTTTGAGAATCACTGTAGAACATTCAGTAGAAAAAATGGTTGTAAGAAGAGGTACACATATTCATATGTAGAGCGACGTCATGAAATCTAACTTGAACTATGCATTAAAGTAACAAGGGTTGGTTCTTTGAGCACTATATAAATCAGAAATATAAAGCAGTTATAAATATGTCAGACAGTTTTTACCAGAAAAAAAATAGTGTCTAATAACTCTGACCAGGAAATCATTTTGACTTGGCCATACAACACAGGGACAAATTATAATTACAGTGGGTGGGATATGAATAAACTCTCTATGGAGCAGCAAAGCACAGCTTTTAAAACCCAAACAGGTCAATGCACAAAGGCAACGACACACTGACAGTCACACAGGGAACTTGGAAACATTAACAGTATTGCAAATTTGAATTGCGTCGGAAAGGTGATGTTTGTCAGGTCGCTTTGCATTGACTGTTTTGGCACTCCCTCTGCGGTATGCTCCTGGAACGCTGTATTATTCACCAGCCGAGTCTATTTTGGCATTAATATTAAATACATAAGACGTGTACGAGGAGGAATGTGGAGTGCCAAATTAAAACAGAAATCCCTATTTGGCAGCTGTGAACGACTGATGAGATGCCTAAATCAGGCTAACAACCTTAGGGAAAAACAAATAGGTGCCTGTTTTTTTTTTTTTTTTTTAATTTAGTAGTCGCCAATTGATTTTACCTCGTCAGCCAACCGCTTCTTTTCAGTCTGCAGGCCCGCTAGTCATTCTTTGAGAATTAAAATGAACACAATATTTAAAATCTATCAAGAGTTTCAGTAACTGCCCTTCTGCTTTACTATCAAAATATGTTTAAAAAAAAAAAAAAAAAAAACAGTCTTAAAACTTCCCTGAATGTTTTGTAAATAGGGCCCCTTGTATCCGATACACCGTTACAGTGTGCTTGGGGTACATTAAATCATTCTTGCTGGGGGTTCTTGCTGCCTGCCTAGAGGACCTACGTATTGTATAGCACTTGGACTTTGTTTCTGTCATTGAATATGCTGGATTACTGTTAAAGATTGCTGTGTTAATGTGGGTTTACTCCTGGTAAGTCGTGTACGCTATTGTATGCACAAAACTGGACTTATCAAAAATGTTTAAAGAAGAGGTAGAGTGATCTAATAATACACCTCATCTTGACTGTGAAGGTTTGCACTTGTAAAGGAATACTCAATACATTCTTAATGTGTATTATGCGTTCTTAATCACCGTTTATTACTGTTTGTTTAGTACCTGTTTATTAAAGTCACCAGCATATTTTACTTCTGGGGCAGTGTCATAGCAAGCCTGAGCAAGGTGGAATTTCTGTAATAAGGTAGAGGTGTGTACCAGTTATTTTCTTGCACCTTGAAACAGTAAGTTTGTTATACATTCCACTGCAAACTCCCTGTAACAAACCCAGTCAGGGGGGAAGAAATTACCACTGTACACCACTTGTGGTCATTTTTTGTCTGGCCTCATAAGAGAAATTCCATATCGCTCAGCTTTGCCCAGAGATGGTCCCAAAGGGAGACTGCTGGTGATGCGTTTCTTAATCATTAAAATGCATAAAGATGCTTTTGTCCATTGTTTTCTTAAAATTGAGATACTTCTCACATTGAACAAAGTTCTGTGTAATATTAACAGTTAAAAAGGTATTTGTGCTACTAAATTCTGCTTCTAACACTGTTTAGTTTGTTCTTCATAATTGGTGGTTTGTCATCCCTGACAACAAGAGTATTGCAGAGTATAGTTAGATCACAGTAAGTCAAACAGCCATGCTGGGCAGGTCTCGGGGGTCCATTTGCATGGTAAGATCCTTCAAGATAACATGTTTAACACTAATGCTTAACATAAGTATTTTTTAAATAAATAGTGTTGTGTTTTTTTTTTTTTTTCAATGTGATCATCTTCTTTTTCCTAGAGAAATGATGTGTTTTCATATGCATCTGTGGGGTATTTATGATGCCCAAATCACCAAGGTTGTTGTTTTTATGAGCTTTATCAAGAGATGTTTAGTTGTTAGAACTGTTTAATTTAACTGTTAAATTGAAATGTTTTTTTTTAGATGCAGCTAGTATACTGGTCTGTAGTAACAAGCATTACAGATAATAAAACTAAAGCATTGAAAACAAACTCAGGTTTGCTTTTGTATACTGCAGTGCAAATATTATTTTGTTTTCCAGTACTGTACCTTAAGTTCTTTTGAAAAATAGTTTTTCTGCTGTACATCTGAGTATTATAAGTTTCCCCAAATCATAGACAGTATCTCAACATAAATGTCTTTTAATTCTTTTTTTTTTTATTGTGACCGGGAAGGGCATCAAGTCTGTTCTGCTGCACACAACTCTGCTATCCTGTTGTTGTCTTCAGATATTTAAAAAAATCCCAAACACCGCTCTTTTGAGACATATTCACTGCAAGTTGATCACACGTTGGACAGCATTGGGAAAATGACTGTCTCAGTGTTCTTGTCATTAGTATAGTAAGCACACCTGACCAAACCTAAAATTCTGTGCTGGAAGAAATTTAAGCATGACTATCTGTGTACATTATCGGCTAAAATAACAAAAACTGCTGATCGTGATTGTGTTTTTTTTTTCCTTACATCGGCGCCATGCCGATAGGCTACCGATTATCGGTGCACCCCTAGTGTGTATATATAGAGGAAACTTACCTTACTAAGTCACACAAAGCAGATTTACAATTGGGTGAGCCCAAGCTTACAGTTAAAACAAATGACATTTTCCTGAGTCTTCTCATTAAGAAAAACTACATACATGAAATATTTGAAATGTATTATTTTACATTATCATAGTCTATGTTTGTGTGCAAACATTGATACAATACACACTTAATCAGTTACAAAGAAACACTTTTATGTAAATATATTTCTTACTAGTGGAGTCAAATCCATTAGCAACAGTTTACTGATCATATTTTTAATATAAGCTGTACAGTATATATTTTTTTATTAAACAGTATCTACGATTGAGGAAAAGGTTACAACATAATATTTTACAGTTTGACACAGCTGCAGCTGTTAAACTTTAACCTGTACGTGCAAGAAATGAAAGAAAGTAGCCTTGTTTTCTAGTTTAAGAATATCTGCTCTCTTGCTACAGAAAGCACCTCTTTACTTGATTTAAGTCTATGCACCACACAAAGGTGACTTTTGTCTTGTTATGGAGACGCGCCAAGCTGTTTGACATGATGACAGGTGGGATATTATTTAGAGCTGCTAACATTTTGGGCTCTATGGGTGCTTTGTTTCCCTTTAGATTGTGTTTCGACTTGCATATTTCTGACTGCTATTGTAGCATTAATATTCTGTATTAAATTCAGAACAAGCCTAGCACTACACTTTAAAATAAAGCTTTTGTATTATATTAGATGCAACAAAGCTATGGCAGATATAATACCAGAGAGGTTTTCATCAAAAATGACACACAAAAAATACAGTATATAAAATGATTATTATGATTGTTTTTGTATCCAAAGATCAATCTTGCTTCAGAACAGGAAATCAATTAGCACTCTATGGGGTCTTTTCTATTGATCGAGACAGTAGCACATCTATATACTGTTAGTAAGATAATACATATTCATTTCTGGACCATGATTATGAAGATCTAACAAGAAGTGTGCATGTGCATGTCTTGTGCATTTCTGGTTGCAAAAATATTTTAAACAGCAGAGGATCTAGTGATTTTCAAAGATGGTGGTATTTGGATCCAACACTGCCATAACCATAGAACTGAAAAATCACTGTGCTTCCTCTTTCAAGTGAATTAAAAATAAAAACACCTTACAAATAATAAAAAAATACAGTTATTTTACATTCAGTACATTTATAATCGACTAATACTCACAGTAAGTGGGAGAAGTGGCAGGTCCTCAAGGGCCTTGAGTTACAGGTGAGTTCAGCAAGAGCAATACAAAGACGCAAAGATTTGCATCAGTCAGAACAGGATGCTGATATTAATATTAATAATGTATGTCTTGGAGAACGAATATCCACAACATAATGTGATCTGCAGATACTTAAGACAGGAAACATTTTAACTACTTGTGTTGTAAGCCTGACTTGGATCGCAGAATTTGACAATTTTAATCGCCAATACAATCAGCATACTGATTACTAAGCTTTGCACACATAGCACATTTTGGTGGATGGTGGAATGATGTGATATCTGTAGTGGACGGAGTTCTGTCCGTTGCGCTACCATTGCTTGCAAAGTGAAGTTTCTTACACACGAGTAGTACTGTACAGTACGATATTGTGTGCTTTCCCTGAGTCAGGATGTGGCAGGATGGCTTGCAGTGGTGAGGTGTGGTGACATCACGGACCAGGAAGTAACAGAACCAAAACAGTGGATGGGCGGGTGAAAGCTGAAACGCTACAGCGTTCAGCTGCTTTTATTAAATCATAATACAAAACAAAGGATTTAAACAAATAACAAAACACAAAACAAAAAGGCACGTTGGCCAAACAAACAGAAACAAATAAGCGTGCTGGTTTTAACCCAGCACGATACTTAGCAGTTGTTTTGTTTTATTTTATTTTATTTTCCTCGCTCTCTCCGCTCCCCGAACTCTCCTCTGTACACTCTCTCCTCGTAGCACGGACAGCTGCCGGTTCTTATACTCTGGCCGAGGGGTTAACTAGCTGTTAATGATCTTATTAGATAATAAGATAGGACTGCCCAGTCCTATCTTATAGGACTAAGATAGGACTGCCCAGTCCCTGACCACATTCCGGCGCCTCCTTAAGACTCACCTCTTCAAACCGCACCTGTAGAACTCCTCTGTTGTATCCTGGGACACTATCACCCTTCATTTAAATATGCTTTATTTTCCTCTTATCTGCCCCCTATTTTACTTCATTTAATCCTGTACCTCAGAATATTGTAATCTGCCAAGTGTTTAATCTGTAGTATTTTGTACTTAATCATATCCTGATGTAACTATCACTATTTAATCATATCCTGATGTAACTTTCACTATTATCTGCTGTATTATTGAATTGTGGTTTGTCACACTTGAGAATTATTGTATTTCTTGTTCTTATTGTATTACTTATATTGTAACACTTGAATGTATTTGTATTTGCTTGCGATTGTAAGTCGCCCTGGATAAGGGCGTCTGCTAAGAAATAAATAATAATAATAATAATATTACCCCTCGACCACAGTCTGCACAAGTTTAGTAAGGATGTGTGACTGTCAGCTAGTTAAATAATCAGTAGCTGATCAGCCACGCATCCTCACAAGGTTTTTAAAATATAAATAACAAATAACAAAATCGTCTTTCGCCATAATAAACAAATCATAATAAATAAATAAACAAAGGGGCGGGACACTCCACCACACAGGAGTACCAACAGTAACACAAATATGCGTTGACTCGTATGTGTTTTTAAAAAGAGCATTATATTTTGTGTTTTACCAGTAATATTTTGTAATCGGCTTGGAAAAGCTACTTAACAAAAATGGGCTTTGTAACACTGATGTAGTGTTATTTTCAGGTACTCTGTGAACAGTGGTACGCAGCGCACTGCGCTTGCTCGTGCATGCCTAAACAATGCCTAAACAACTTCCGCTAAGAAAGCAGGGAAGTGCCCATTCCAATCTGGTACATTATGCTGTTCCCTATCAAGTATGAAATGTAACTATTACCGAATGGGTATTTACCTGTAAAGAGTCCGAAACCTGAATAGAATAACAAAGCTGCGGGCAAGCGCCTGTGACGCAGCCATGCTCACCCCCGAGAGCATAAGAGGACTCCAAGTCCATGCTGTCCACTCTATCGGACAACAGAGTGCAGACAATAGCTGCCTGTTTGAAGCTTTTTCAGCTCAATACAGCACTTATAGCCTGCCCATCTACGTCTTGGCGTAACACTGAGCAGGGTCACCAGAAGAGAGGTCATCACCACGGACACATCCAGCCATGGCTGGGGCGCTGTGTGGAATGGCAGGGGTGCACTGGGGCTATGGAACCCCCCATGGTAGGGTCGCCACATAAATCTTTTGGAGCTGCAGGCAGTTTGTCTGGCCCTGCAGAATTTTTTTACAGAAGGTTCAAGGGAGACACGTGCTTGTCCGGACAGACAACACTCCTGTGGTGGCTTATATAAACCGATAACACGCCACATAACAGATCTGCATACCGAGGAAAAAAAAGCGTACCAACACTAAATTCAATGAAAAACAACAGGCTGTATTTATTAATAGGCTAAAACACAATGTGCATACTGTGCAAAAAGTGCAAAGCGCAGATGTTTCAGTCAAACATTGACCATCATCAGTGCTGGTGGCTTACATAAACCACACAATTATCACAACTATGGTTTCCTAAAAATAGAAATGTAACCATTAACCTTCAAGGTCGCTGCATCCATGATTGTAGCATGTTTGAAGGAAAAATGATTACTAGTACCTGTGTCTGCAGTCCTCTTAGCGTCTCAGGGGCGAGCATGGCTACGTCATGGGCACTTACGCACAGCTTTGATATTCTATTCAGGTTTTGGGATCTTTACAGGTAAATAACCATTTGGTAATGGTTTGGTTACATTTCAATTTCAGGGAACCATGATTATGATAATGTCTTTTACATCTTTTTCAATTTAATTTACCATATTTTTCCACCATTAAGAAAATAGTATGCAAATATTTATCTTGTAAATTTTTTTTACTGGAAATTTGCAGTGGACTTCATTTTGTCTTGTTTGTTTCCAGTTTAAGTTTGCAAAAACCAGATCAACCAAAATCTGACAGGGTACCACTTTCAATGTGACAGCATAGACTGGCATATGACTTGGCAGTCCGGTGAAAATGTACTTACGGTCCGGATTTGGAACGGAGTCTGTCTATTGAGTACCCCTGCTGTAGAGGTTTTGCATCAGGTGAGAAGTAAGAACTCGCACAGACAGCCTGAAATTCAAAGTTGACATTTAATTAGAATGTTGCCAAGACGTAGTCTAGGGAAATGGTTATATTTTGAAAGATTTTAGTTTTTCATTAGAAAGGTATTGTATGTGTAATGGCATGTCAGTTTATTGACCAGCAGCTTAAATCGAAGAGCCTACACCATTGTGTTTTTTTTCTCCTGATAGTTTGCAAACACAGTAAACAGATGAATACAGCCTATATATTGAGTCCTATGCTTCTGTGGCTCCCATTGAAAAGTCAGTTCTGTCAATTTGTATGGTATTTAAAGAAATTAACCTTTATTCGTTTGACAGGTTTTAAACTCAAATGTATTTGGTAAAGATAGAATCTTATATATTTAAATACTATTATGTTTCGTGGATTATACTGTACTTCAAAGTTGTTTCAAAGTTGTCTCACTTTTTTTAAACCTGTTTGCATGAAGCTACTTATGTATATTTGTTAAAATGTGCAACTTAATTATCCCTGGGTGTGATAAACTTAGTCTAAAATGAAATTTGAATCCATTCTCTGTCTTCAGCATATCCAGTTTCCTAATACTGAGAGACATTTCTAATTCATTACATGTTTACACAACATTTATGTCACTGTGAACAAGATTGGATTAGTGTCTCCATTACTCGTTTGAATAATGTCATTCGTCATAAACAACGATGGAAAGACTATGAAAATGATCTCTCTCCTTTAGGCTATTCTATAATCGCTTAAATGTAATCTGTGTTGCTACTGTAATACCTGTAAATTTTTCCCAATACCATATATAGTACTGTACATTTGCTTAGGGCCCTCATTTGAAAAATGCACACTTTAGCTGATCTTGTCTACATCAAATATGTCTAAGGCACGCAACTAGAACTGAAGAGCAGACCCAGAACTCAAAGCAACTTGTGGCAGGGCAGAAAAAACCCTGCGTGTAAATAGAGGTCAGGGCAAAACCCTGCGTGTAAATAGAGGTCAGGGCAAAACCCTGCTGTTAAATGTGTTGTTTATGTTTACTAAGAATGGGTGACTCAATGTATTATGATTTTTTTAAAAATGTATGGGTTTTAAAACAAATGTGTTATTGTGGGTTGATATAAAAAGGAATGGGTTATTGTTGGATTATGATTTAAAAGGTATTTTATGTTTATTTAAAACACGTGGTTTTGTTTGTTATTGTTTGGCAGCGTGGAAGGGGTTAAAACCCCATCCCTACAAACTCGTGCAGAATGTGACCGTCTTCAAATTAAGTAATTGGTTTGGGGTGGGTGTTCAAAGAGGAGGAACAAGTGTGTGAGAGACGGGAGAGATTAAAACAGAAAGTAAAACAGAAAGAAAGCAAATGCTACTTGTGCTGGGCAGACCAGCACGGTATTTGTTTGGGTGTCAGTTTTGTGTTTGAGATTTGTTTTTGTTTACTCTTTTATTTTCCTCTCTGAGCAGAGTTTTTGTTAAATCTTTTGATTTATTTTTGTTGTAATAAACACCGTGCACCAGCGCTTTCAAACCTGCAAGTATCTGCATCTGTGTCAACTTCCTGTTACGCTTCCTGACAGTTAACTGTATTGTTGGTTATTGTGGTGTCTGTGTCAGTTTAATGCCTTAAGGGCTTTCTTAGAAATTCAACCAGGTACATTTTTATGTTTTTTTTTTAGCTGGCCTCCAACCCACTGTTGAACTAGGACTGTAAATTCTTCCCCGTTCATCCATTTTAAGGGTTAGTACCTGTAAGTGATGGTTTCCAGGTAAATCCAGCCTTCCTCACTAGTGTATTTCCACTTACAATGTCAATTCACAGAGGAACAGCCTGAGAGAGAATTGTGAGCAGTGTATATTTCACTGATGGAAAAGGGAAACATTGGGCATGTACATTTTAAGATAGTCCAAAGGCAAGAGAGTGTGATCTAAATTGTTATTGGTCACCTTGGCAACAGTACCCTTCACTTTGACCTCTGACCTAATATGGCTGCCATATTGAGGTCATATGGTTTTTATTTGGTCAAGTTTCTTGGGTAAAGAGAACAGTTAGAAGAGTTATTGTGTTAATAATTGTTATACAGCAGTATTCTTTGATTCTTTCAGTCATGTTCCATTGCCAGTGAAGGACAGGAAAAATAAGAATACCTCTGGCCATATCACTAAAACAGATCTTTTTTTCACATATACATTGTTAAACTGTATGTAAACACAATCAGCCATTCAATAAATAACACCGTATTAAATGTAGCTTTATTGAAAATCTTGATCTCTAGCAAAAGTTGAATAGTATATATAAAGAAACTTGGTATTTTATAAAACCTATGCATCAGTTCAGTTTGTTTTAATGGATTTCTGTAATTCATGATGACAGAACTTTAAATAATGGAAATCTGTATAAATCTATTTGACATCTTCAAACTTACACTGTGACCCTGAACATCTGTACGGGGTGCTGAAAACTACTTATAACAATGCCTATGACATAACAAAACAAAACTCCCATGTGTGTGTTGCCTCACAGATATACTCAGTTGATGTTTTAAACATCATCAGTTTATTCTTTTTTTGTAAGTAACCATTATCATTTTCTGCAAAAATATATATTGATCTTCTTTATAACATTATGGCTGCCTAGCTAACAATCTGTCTGGTTTTCTAAAAAAAAAGTCTGGGTTATTTATTATTGTTTATATATTATTGCTGACTGAAGGCAGTCTTTATGTGCTGTTTTAAAGGCTTGTGTTATTCAGTAGATGATGTTCTTCTACAAGAAGACATCTGTAGAGGCTGTTTCCATGTGAATCCCTTTCAGCACCTTCCAGCTGACCCCCCAGTACTACTGTAACACTGACAGCCGCTACCTATGGGGCCTTGAAGTCATTACACTGTTCTGAAATTGTAGGGATTAAGAGAGAGTAACATAAAATCTGTCATCCCTGAGGCTGGATTTTAAACAGTGCAAAATACCAGAGCCATTATGCCCAGACATGACAGCATGCAGCAGGATTGTTTAAAGAAATCAGTCATACAGTGCACAGAGGACCGTACGACAATAGCATGATTGTTACAAACTGTGAAACCGAAGGGGAAGGAGTAGGGTCGCTTTAGCCCAATACCTCTGAAACTTCCTTTTACACATGGCTCTCAGAATACCCTGATTATGTTTCAGATTAGAGGTTATTACACTATTAGTGCTGTTCAATCCTTTGTTTGCTAACATGACAAAATACAGTTTAATTGTAACTTCATCTCGGATAAGGAAGAAAATCCTTTCTCTGAAGCACTCGAGGACTGGCAGAGTGAATGCTGTATTGCTACCAGTTTGGCTACTGTTCTGAAGACTAATTATATACTTAATTCAGTAATTACCAAGCACAGGTTTGAACAGCAGTAACAGTATAATAAGCTCTTATCTGAAACATAATCAGGTCATTCTAAGGGCCTTGTGAAACAGGGAGTTTTCAGAGGTATTGGGCTAAGGAGTTCTCACTCCAAAACAGACTAGTTGCATTTGTCTCCCCATCGCTGGCAAATCGAAAAATATTATGTAGAAAGATTGAAGACAGGCTTAGGCATGTAAAAATGATTGTTTCAAATTCCACTGTAATGTTTTTTATTTATTTATTTATTTTTATAAGTTGTTCTGAGTGGTTCAATTACTCTGTTATCCAATATTGAGAAGTAACAATTTTTACTCAAACTACAGTAGCTTTCATCTAACTTAACAACTAGCTGTCATTTAAAAGCATATATATATGCTTTGACCTTTAAACTGCGTTTATACCATGGAGCAAACGTACAGTAATCAACATATTTTGGAGCTGAAAGGTCACAGTATCACTTGATTAGTCACAGAAGCCCACTGCGATTTTTATTCTCAGTATCTATTCTATAGGGGAAAATGATTGATTAGATCTTAATAAAAAAAACATTAAAAGTGTCATTGAAACCCCTTTACACTTTACGTGAGAATCAATGTGTTTCTCATATGTCTTTAAAATATCAAATTCCTTCACACAATCACACAATTCATTCAGCCACACATCCATATATTATATAAAATCACTTTTAACTAGAAAATTCTTCTGATGTCAGGCTCATTTTTAGAGGAGTACTTATGGCAAGCCACAGGATGTTTAAGTCATGCCAACCTAAAACATCATTCAATCGGCAAAAATAAAATAAATAAATATATATAAAAAAAACACTAATAGCTATAATAGCATAAGTGCAGCTTAAAAGTGTGAAGTCTAAGTGCTCGTACGTGTATTTTACGCATTACACAAAAACATCCATTAAAATGCTATTTTATTCATCAGTTACAGTTACCACCCTCGTTTTGTGATAAACAAAAACATGATGAATGGTAATTAGAAATTGTTTTTAGATGCCTCCTGTGGCAGACAACAACATAATACATCAATCAAGAGAACACTTTTGACCTGTTCTCACTGTTTGTTTTCACTGCAGGGAACTCTCCCACATTATTCTGTTTCAGTGTCTCACAGTTACTCAAAATGCTGGGTAACAGAAAGGGTATGTGTTGGGAACGATTGTGGGTGAATAAAAATGTCCATGGAGGGAATGTTCATATACCAGAACTCAATATTTTTGTATTTCTACTAGTGTTCCAATCAGGTACTGTTCTTTTATACAAACAGTAAAGCTTCTATATAATACATTTCTCCCGCAGGTCAAAAAGAATGTGACAAAAAGAATAACATGAAGGGCCCTATTTAGTAAATATGTGCGCAGCCGCATGAACCACTGCAGTAGCGCACGAAAATGTGATTTAAGGAGTCGGGTCTCATGCGTGGGCTAACACACATGAAATAGTGAATCGCGCGCCCAGCCAATCAAAGCACAATGGGGGAGTAAGGTTACAACCATTAAGGATTCAACATTCCCTTTAGTGAATGGAGAGTATTTTCAAACCAAAAAATAAGAAGGAAGATAAAAGTGCAATTTTTATTTAAATGTCCAGCAGCCCAAGTGAACAGGATGACCAAGCCCCTCAAGCAAGGCTACACATGTTTACCAGCCTGTAAGGGGAGAGTGAGTACGAAATTTTTTAAAAAAGTGATCTATAAGCAAAATTAAGTTACATAATTTCTTTTCTGTTTCACTTGCTGAGTGGGCGAGCAAGTGACTGGGCGAAAAATTTAGAATCAGGAGTTTTCCTTAAGTTAGGAATGTATAGCTCACCTTCGAACCGTGAGCACAGTTGCTGCCTTTATTATAAATGCTTTCCTAGTGGTTAGGGCTTTGGACTCTTGTCCCCATGCATACCTGCGTACCAGTTATGTGAACCCCTGTCTATAAGGCTTTGTCTGACCTGCCTGGCACTTGCAGCATCTGTAACCTCCAACACTGGGGCTTTAAATTCAGCATCTGCTTCCCTCAAACATCACAGACCACACACTATTTGCACGTTGACAGAATAGGTCCCCTTGTGATTTACGTAGAGGTGCCTATTCTATGTTGGTGCGCATACCTTAGTGCTACAGACAGTATGCTCTCTGCATGTCTCCTTCCAGGTCAGCCTGAAGCAGTTGGCAGATGTTAGTGATTGTTTGTCTGAGGTGAAATTGCAGCATACATTTAGACAGGCTCAGAAAAGACAGATGACTCCTAAATATTTGGGGACGTCTCCTTCTCCTCTCTTTGTCTGGCCACGTAGAAATTATTATTATTATTTATTTCTTAGCAGACGCCCTTATCCAGGGCGACTTACAATTGTTACAAAATCACAGTACAAAGTATCACATTATCACATGAATCCAGTGCGCACTCCGTATTTCTTTTTTCTCTCTCTTTTCTTTGCCTGTTTCCCTGGTAGTTTCACCATTAGCAATGGCTCCCTGGCTTGGGCTAGTGCTAACGATGTCGAGCACCAAAGCTAACTTACCGAGTGGGCACTAAAACGGTTACTAAATCGCATATGTGGGCAAAGCCTGTTGCCCACACATGCACCTGATTCTGGTGCGTTATCTGTCCGTAAAAGTGTTTTGCGATTGCCTTAGGGGTTTGCAAACGTTGCGAAATAGGGCCCGAACAGTGTTAAAAGTGCATTCTTGTAGAGCAGTGGTTCTCAACCCTGGTCCTAAGAGACCCCTTTGTCTTCTGGTTTTCATTCCAACTGAGCTCTCGATTACTTATCTAAAACCTTAATTGAACTGACAAGTAGCTTAATTAGGCCTTTTTAATTGTGCTCAGCTCCTAAAAAGTTAGATTTCAAGTTATTTATAACACTTTGTAGTTAAACTGAAACCTCCATCTGTTTAAGAGCAGAAAACAATTAAAAAGGCCTAATTAAGCTAATTATTTGTTCAATTAAGGTTTTAGATAAGTAATCGAGAGCTCAGTTGGAATGAAAACCAGAAGACACAGGGGTCCCTAAGGACCAGGGTTGAGAACCACTGTTGTAGAGCATAGTTGATAGTAAAAACAGCACTACAACAGAGTGTTTGTGAGCTGAATTTTTATATTATTTTATTTTATTGTTGAGAATTATAATATTCTGTGATAGATTTCAATTATGAAGAGCCATTACCAATATAATATTTTTTGGCCAAATGCATTTTAGCTGTGGAAAAGCACTTTAGTAAAATATAAATACAAGCAGTAAGCAGCTCATATTTTATTTTGTTTTATTTTGATGAGATTAACACACCATTGATGATGAACTAAGCATTCATCCACATCTTTTAATTTGTATGCATGAATTTACAGGTTCTTGAAGTGCTTTTCTCCCCTCACTAAAAGCCAATTGAATTGGGCCCCAAGACATTTTTGCAGCAGTGCATTAAAAAACAGAGGATGGGTTCCATCATTGTTTACTTCTAATCTATTATCAGCTGAAAAAAAAAAAAAATCCAAAAACATCTGAAAGACTCTTTCTGAAAAATACTGTTTTAGGAATTTGACTGGGCCACACTAGAAGGGACATTAAAATGATGCCACAACAGCAGCTTCTATGGGTTAGCCATGTATTTTACAAAATTAAGAAAATGTTTTAATACACTCAGCTCCTAACAAAGCTATATATATATATATATATATATATATATATATATATATATATATATATATATATATATATATATATATATATATATATGTGTGTGTGAGAGAGAGAGAGAGAGAGAGAGAGAGAGAGAGAGAGAGAGAGCTTAATGTTACTTGTCCCTGTGAAAAAAAAATCAAATATGTTAAAAAAAAAAAAAATGTTAGAGGAGAAACTGTCTCATTTAGTTATTTATTTAATTATTTTACCCCAATATTTTATTTGGCCTTTACTTCTGGAGTGCAGTATTATGTCTTATAGCTTCCTAATGGTTTGCAAAAACCACTAGACAGAGTGAATGAGCAGTGCTATTCTCTACTGCTCTCTGCTGAAAGGTCATCTTGTTTCACATTTTCCAGAAATAAGTAGTATAATAGCAACAGACATTGTTAATACCTGGTCTTGAAGACACTTAGGATTTTAATTCTCTGTAATATTTTTTGTAAAAAAACAATTATTATAAATTAACAATGACATTGTAATATTTATTATTATGTTTGCAATTATTGTGTGGTAAAAAACAAAAAACAACATAAAAAATGTCAGTTGAAGCTATTTAACATTCACAATTTTTGTTCTGTTATAACCATGGTAACAATATCTGTTACTGGATGAAGGACTTAATCAGTGGATTCTGGTGTACTGTCTTTAATTTAGTGATACAGACACTGCATAGCCTCTTATTACACAGCTGACTTTCCTTTGCACGCACCCCTTTCCAAAAGGCATTGACGAGCTTGTGCTGCCCGGCAGAGCTAACTAAATGAATACCTGTGTCACAGGAGAGTGCATGTTGACCGAAATGTGCCCAGTGACAGTTGGAGTTACCTGGCTTAAATTACAGAATCCAGTGATAGTTGTATGTAATTTACAGTGTTTTTGTCAGTTCACAGTTTATGGTCTGGCTCAGGAATGTTCAGTGCCGTCAGACTGTTACATCACTGAGGCAGTTTCACATTTGAGAGGACCACCTAAGGTGGCTGGAATTTGAGCACTGATTGATTTTAACTGCACCGGAGGAGTTCAGTGGGAGTCGGACTTGGATCTTTTTTTTTTGCTGTGTATTTTATGAAAAGAACAGCAGTGCACTTGGCCCACGCTTTGGCTGGAGTATGACTTGAACAGATTAACTAGGGGGCTTCAGATAGAGAGCTATGTCAGTTTGAAGTTTGTATTCTAAGATTGGTGGTTGTTTTTGCGCAGTCCAGCACCTTTTCTTCAGCCTTAAATCCCATAATGGAGATTAATTAAAATCATTTAACGGTCATTAGAATAGGTATTTAAAATGCACTTTTCTTTAAACTGAATAAGCAAAATATTACCCAGCATACCCCAAGATTAATGGGTATATTATTTAGTGATTTAAGTTAATGGAGAGATCAGAAAGAAAAGTCAATTTTAATATATGGTTAAGGAAAATATTTCCCCTGCTTTTTAATAGCTTATTTAAGTGAGTAATATAACTCAAAGTCCTGGTAAACTTACGAGGGACATGCATCTTTATAAGAAAGGAAGACTGCCCAGATAGCATCAGTACATGAGAATGTGTTTTTGTTTTTATTTTTTTTTCTTAAATGTATTTATTTATGACTATTTGGTGTTGACTTTCGGCAGTGGTCTCATGTGTCTGCCATGTTACTAGAGAGTTTGAAATGCTTCCTGGGGCCATGCTAACAAAGCAGTGCTAAGTAAAACAAAGCAACACAAAACATGTATGTTCATGTAACCATTACTGTATGGGTATTAACCTCTTTAAGACCCGAAACCTGAATAAGATATAACAAAGCGACATGCAGTCATGTCCTGCCCCCAAGGACATAAATGAACTGCACGCACAGATCTCATCATCATTTTTCCTTTCAAGACTGACCTGACAAGAGGAGCCTATCAGATAAGTACTTGTTGCTTATGACTGTATAATGTCTGTTAATTATTGTGTTTTACATAATTTACGAGATCATTTATTTTGCTGTAATATTTTTTAATTAATTACGCATATATATTGTGCACTACAGCCTGTTGTTTGTTACTTCCCACAGTGGCCTTTTGTCCTGCATAAAGCCAGCAGCTTAAATCGCTTAAATCCCAGGGATCAAGCAAAGTAAGTCGGCTGACTTTGTGTTCTTCCCCCAGGCTGCAATAGCTCCGGCTTCGGATAATATTATGAGACAGTTTGTATAATTTAAGTAATTGTATTACTGTATTATTGTATGTGAGAAATATTTTCTTTTCTCATGATATTTTTCTGTTTTCACAAAGACTACGTGCAGGCTTGTCTGCATTGCATGCTGTGGCATACGTGTACTGAGAGCAGCTGCTGGGCTCAGGATGCTTCGGGAATCCCTCACACAGCATCTTGATGCCGTTTTGGTGACAGCTTTCCATTACCGTTATGAGGACTGTTAACAAGCAGGCTTCCCTCAGTCTCGTGTGGGTACTGACTGAGTGGTTTTGCCAGTAGCTTGCACAGATGGGCATCCCTGTACATTTTTACCCGCGGTAACTGCAAACCGAGTAGACCCGTACCCAGGTACTATGGTCACCGACCTGCTCCGTTCCCAGCCCGGTACTGTACCATACCTGTTCAGACACGCTACCGACCAGGTGTTTACATCCCCAGTCTGGTACCAAGCAGGTATTGTTGACAGCCCCATTGCTGTCTTCAGCAGCTGAGGCAGCAACTGTACATTCTTGCTGTACATTGCTTGCTATTTGCATAATGCCTGGGTTTTATCTCTGTGGAGGACAAGCACGGCAGATGCTCTGCCTGCCTGGGGCAGGAGCACGCAAAGGAGGCACTGGTAGTTTCTGCAAGTTTTGTGCACAAAACTCCCCACATTGCTCTGTGCCAAGGGAGATCGTACTATGTACCAGGGAAAGTAGCCCAAGCAGGAAGCTGTCCTCACGGTCTTCTTCATCCTCCTCTGCCTCTTCTTCTCCTCCTCCTCCGAAGAGGAAGAAGAGTCACCGGTCCAAGCAATTGGCAGACTCGGAGAAGCTCTGGGCATCAGTTTCACACCACGGAACTGTCCTCGCAAAGTTGCTGAGTGAACGTTCGGTACTGCTGGGCTGTCTGTCCCATTGGGGTCCCACCTGTCCCACGTCCCCCCAGTGCACCCAGATTTTCTATTTGAGATCCAGTTGTCCTGGTGTCACCTGGCTACAGCTCCTGCTGTTTTTTTATATAGTTATTTTTCCTGGCATTTTATGTATATATTTCATTCACTGGTATTTTATGCACACAGAACATAGTTCCCTGGAATTTAATGTAACTAGTTCCCTGACATGTAATGTATATAGTTCCCTGGAATTTTATGGAGTTAGTTCTCTGGCACATCGATTGTATTTAGTCCCCCCCCCCCACCACAACTTAAAGATCATAAAAAACACCCATTACATGAAAACAAACCATGCAAAAGCAATGTGTGTGTAAAATATAAAAGTCTCCTCATATTGTCCCCATTTGAAAATGTTGGCAACCATAAATGTTCACTTGGCCCCCAGGTATTGAAAGCTAGTGGCCAAATGGCTACAGGCCTATAAAGTGATTTTTTCCCACCCTGCTTGTAGCATTCCGGTCATGTGGGAATCTTGCCCTTGCGACGGCTTGGGTATACTTACCCATTCGGTAATGGTTACATTTCGTACTTGAAAGGGAACATTAGGTTAATATCATAACCCTGGTTCCCTGAAATAGAAATGTAACCATTAACCTTGAAGGTCGCTGCGTCCATGATTGCAGCAGGCTTGAAGGAAAAATGACGATGAGATCTGTGCATACAGTTCATTTATGTCCTCGGGGACGGGACATGCCTGCATCACAGGCTCTGCGAGCAGCTTTGTTACATCTTATTCAGGTTTTGGTTCTTAGAAGTTAATACCCATACAGTAAAGGTTACATGAACATACATGTTTTGTGTTGCTTTGTTTTACTTAGCACTGCTTTGTTAGCATGGCCCCAGCAAGCATTTCAAACTCTCTAGTAACATGGCAGACACATGAGACCACTGCCAAAAGTCAACACCAAATAGTCATAAATAAATACATTTAAGAAAAAAAAAAACATTCTCATGTACTGATGCTATCTGGGCAGTCTTCCTTTTTTATAAAGATGCATGTCCAGGGAACCAGGCTTATGATAATAATCTAACATTTCAAAGCTTCCAATAAATAGCTAAAGAAGTTAATCTAAGAGCTCCTACTTCATAGTTTCTTGCTGCAGTTGTTATGTAGCATTGTGATTTTTCTGCAAACATAACATTTGCTAATAGTAATAGTTGGAGTAGTATTTAGTAGTAGTATCTTCTTTTTTTTTTTGTAACCAACGTTCTGACTGATGTCTGAGCTGATAATGTTCTGTATAAAGTCCCTCTTTTATAATAAAATATCAGAAAACGTAACAGAGAATCATACACAAGCATGTTAAAGTATATGTTAAAATTAGAAATTACAGTTACAGTATAGAAAATTTCCATTGTGGAAAGTATGGGCTCCAACCACAGTTTCTCCTGCCGCGAAAGTGCGGCTGGGGAAGCTGGTCTCCTGAACTCCTCCCCCCCCCTTCTTTGTGGCCGGCAGCTCTCCTTCATGGGGCTCCAGCTACAGTATTTCCTGCCGCATGGCAGGACTGGTAGCGACCCCAGGCGAAGCAGAGCCCCCAGCGACCCCAGGCGAAGCAAGAGCCCCCGACGACCCCAGGCGAAGCAGGACCCTCGACGACCCCAGGCGAACAGGACCCTCAGAAGGCGACGGCAGCAGCAGCGGACCCTCGGGAGGCGACGGCAGCAGCAGCGGACCCTCGGGAGGCGACGGCAGCAGCAGCGGACCCTCGGGAGGCGACGGCAGCAGCAGCGGACCCTCGGGAGGTGACGGCAACAGCAGTGGACCCTCCGGAGGCGATGGCAGCAGCAGCGGACCCTCAGAGGCGAACTCGGGAGGGGAGCCCCTGGGGAGGTGACGGCAGCAGCAGTGGACCCTCCGGAGGCAACGGCAGCAGCAGCGGACCCTCCGGAGGAACTCAGGAGGGGAGCCCCTGGCCATGGAGGCGGCAGCGGGAGCTCCACTTCTCCCTCATACCCTGTAACTGGTGGTTCCACAGGCGATGCAGAGCAGCAGGCAGCCCCAGGCGATGCGGCGCAGCAGGCAGCCCCAGGTGATGCGGAGCAGCATGCAACCCCAGGCGATGCGGAGCAGCAGGCAACCCCAGGCGATGCGTAGCAGCAGGCAACCCCAGGCGATGCATGGGAGGCATCCTTGGGCGGTGCAAGGCAGGGCAGGAGCAGTCCTTCCCATGGCGGTGGAACCAGCAGGTATTCACCCTCTGCTGGTGGAGGTGGGAGGGGCAAAAAGTCCTCCCACGGCGGTTGAGGCGGAACCAGCAGGTATTCATCCTCTGCTGGTGGAGGTGGGAGCGGTAAGCTGTCCTCCCATGGCGGGGGCATGTCTCCTCCTCTCCAGGGCGGGGGCAGTTGACGACGGAGTGGCCCCCCTTTCCGCAGGAAGGGCACCAACTTGAGGCCTCGGAAGGTAGCCATCCCAGCGTCCACTCCTGAGCTTCCCTCTCTTGGGCTCTTGACGCTCGGGCTCCAACTTCATGGGTGCTGGATGCACGGGCTCCCCCCTTCTGGGCGCTGGATGCAGGGCTCCCCGCTTCTGGGTGCTGGATGCACGGGCACCCCCCTTCTGGGCGCTGGATGCATGGGCTCCCCCCTTCTGGGCGCTGGATGCACGGGCTCCCCCCTTCTGGGCACTGGATGCACAGGCTCCCCCCCTCTGGGCGCTGGAGCCTGCTTCTTCGCCTTCTTGGCACTGCCCCTCCTTCCCTTCTTCGGGACCAGCAGTTCCACCTCCTGCCATGGAGGGGGTTGGTTGGGTGCTTTGTGCCCGACCTTGCCGACAGCAAAGCACCACTCCTCCCCTTTGAGGCAGGTGAGGCAGGTTTCCTGATCCACCTGCGGCGATGGTATGGCCTTCAGATGGATCCACTCCTCCGCGGTCTCCACCTCACCTGGATCAAGACCTGCACAAAGAGGGGGTCTTCATATGGGCACACATCAGGGAGGTGCCCATACTCCAGGCAGGCGAGGCACCATGTAACCCCTCCTTCCTTCAACTCCCTCTGATGCATATGCCACCTCTTCATAAACTCCTCCACTTTATCCATTTTATTCTTTTTTTCCAAACAAAAAACACTATTTAAAAAAAAAAAAAAAAAAAAAAAGATTTAAACAAACAAAACACTACAAACAAAGGGCACATTGGCCAAACAAATAAACAAATAAGTATTGTGCTGGTGAAAACCAGCACGCTTAGCAGTTGTTGTTTTTAAATAACTCTCTCCTTGCTCGCTCTCCCGTACTCTCCTCTGTACACTCTCGTGGACAGCTGGAGGCTTTTATATTCTGGCCGAGTTTAGTAAGGATGCGTGACTGTCAGCTAGTTAAATAAATCACTAGCTGATCAGTCACGCATCCTCAAATACGCTGCGCTTTTATCCGCGCCGCAAACAATAATACAAATAATAATTAAACAGTGGACATATATATAGGGGCGGGACACTCCGCCACGATGTGGTACCTGTATCTGTTACTTGTCACAACCACCATGACTGACCAATTGCTCCAGGGAAAATGAAAAAAAAAACAGGTTAAGATGCTCTGGCTTGTTCATACCGTGGGATGTAACTGCCTCTCTTTCAAATGGGGTTGTCTTCGGTCAGATGGATTATGGGGTTAGCATAACACTGTATTTGGGGGTAAACAGATCCCACAAAGGAGCTGTAAAACAATTCAAGACTTGGTCACACATAACCCAATATTAGTTTCAGTTGCCACGCATTGTGTCGGGATGGTAAGAGAATACACGTTCATCTCACGTTTCTCTATTTTATCGGTTACTGGCATTGAGAAGCAGATCAAAATGCATAATCCTGATGTTATCACTAGCACTGAGTCCCACTGGAGCGGAGAGTTCTGTAGGCTATATTAAAAAAAAAATTAAAAAAAAGATGAAAGACAAAAAGGCTTCTGGGATCTAATCCATGGTGTGGGAACGGCTCTGCTGTTTTCTTGCCTATCTATCAGGAAATGGTCCTTAATCTACAACACTTCACAGTACCAGCATTCCTTCAAAATTACACAATTGCAGAAGATTAATAATGGGTAATTATCTCATTAGTTAAAGTAAACACATGGCACCCTGCTTTGGCTGATGGCGTAAGTGTTTCAAATATTCATTTCTTGGACCTCCTTATATTTCTTTTTTTTTTTTTTCCCCAGAAGTTTCATTTTCTTCCCTCTTCATATGCTTTTGACAATTGTTTTGCTAAATGCACCCTTAGGTAAAATGAAAATGTCTGTCACTGTTAACTTCTTGAACAGGTTGTCTAGAGTAGAAGGAATACAGCTGAAGATTGGTTAGCCAGGCAACAGAAAACGGACTCACATAAAGTGTATGACCCACGGTCTAGACAAGCTTTATTTAATTCTGGAAATTCTTAGAATACCTTGATCTAAGAATCCATGGGCAATAAATATATAAACTAAGCAATCAAGCAATATGTATTCATTTTCTATACTGTAAAATGAGTTAACATGGGTTACATTTTAATTAATTAATTAATTAAATTTAATTAATTAATTGCTGATGTACTTACAGTTGGAAATAAATACCAAACAACAAAAACTGTATAGAAGATAGTATAATTTTTTTGCTACTGTAAAACTGCTAAACTGCACAAATATATATATATATATATATATATATATATATATATGTTTTTGTTACTTTTGTTATTTAGTACTTATTTATAGACACTAGCAGCTACATGATTAAGGCAGCAGTGTGGAGTAGTGGTTGGGGCTCTGGACTCTTGACTGGAGGGTCATGGGTTCAATCCCAGGTGGGGGACACTGCTGCTGTACCCTTGAGCAAAAAACCCAACTGTATAAATGGGTAATTGTATGTAATAATAATGTGAAAAAAAATAATGTAATTGTATGTAAAAATAATGTGATATCTTGTATCAATTGTAAGTCACCCTGGATAAGGGTGTCAGCTAAGAAATAAATAATAATAATAATGCAATCCCTGCAATAGTTACTTATTATTATTATTATTGTTGGTGTTTAAAGTAATTGATATTATACATCTATTTTGGTTTTATTAAAAAGGCTTGGTGGTGGCTCTGGCATTTCAAACACCACAAAGGTGTGTTGTTATTTGGGCATATATATAGTTGTGTATATATACACACACAGAATTTTTGTGTTAAATTATGAGTCGCAGTTGCTGATATGTAGAATTTGTTCTTCTTTTATTGTCTCTTGGAATCAATATTGATTACAAAATTTTTTGTAATTTTTTGAGTTTTTATTATTATTTATTTTTATTATTATTATTATTATTATTATTATTATTATTATTATTATTATTATTATTATTATTTATTTCTTAGCAGACACCCTTATCCAGGGCAACTTACAGTCATAAACAAAAAATACATTTCAAGAACCACAGTACAAGTATTAATACAATTAAGAGCAAGATAAAATAAAATGACTTCAGTTCTAGTAAGTACAAGTATATTACAAAATACAAATCAATATCGGAGCAGATAACAGTGTCAGTGATAGTTACATCAGGATACGATGTACTCTGTAAAGTACAGGATTAAATGCAGTAAAATAGGGAGCAGATAAGTGCAAGTAAAGCGCATTAAGGAAGAGTGATAAAGTGTCCAGAGGGAATAGGAGTTCTATAGGTGCTGTCTGAAGAGGTGAGTCTTGAGGAGGCGCCGGAAGGTGGTCAGGGACTAGGCAGTCCTGACGTCTGTAGGAAGGTCATTCCACCACTGCAGGGCAAGGGTGGAGAAGGAGCGGGCTCAGGAGGCAGGGGAGCGTAGAGGAGGTAGAGCCAGTCTTCTAGTGCAGGAGGAGCGGAGAGGTCGATTGGGGGTGTAGGGAGAGATGAGGGTCTGGAGGTAGCTGGGTGCAGTCTGGTCAAGGCATCTGTAAGCGAGTACAAGAGTCTTGAACTGGATGCGAGCGGCGATTGGGAGCCAGTGGAGTGAGCGGTGCAGTGGAGTTGCGTGGGAGAAGCGAGGCAGAGAGAACACCAGGCGAGCAGTAGAGTTGTGGATGAGCTGGAGCGGACGGGGTGGCAGATGCAGGGGGGCCAGCCAGGAGGGAGTTGCAGTAGTCTAGGCAGGAGAGTACTAGGGCCTGGACAAAGAGCTACGTGGCTTAGTTGGTGAGGAAGGGAGGGATTCTTTGTATGTTGCTCAGGAAGAATCGGCAAGTGCGTGCCAGAGTGGAGATGTGCTGGGAATACGAGAGACAGGGGTCCAGGTTCTTAGCTGAGGAGGAGGGAGAGAGTGTGGTAGATTCCAGAGGAATGGAGATAGAGAGATCAGAGGAGGGGGAGGAGGAGGAGGGAAAGAAAAGGAGGTCAGATTTAGAGAGGTTGAGTTTGAGGTGATTCGAGTGCGTCCAGGAGGAGATAACAGACAGACAGGTAGAGATACGGGAGGGAATGATGGAGTCAGAGGGGGGGAAGGAGAGGAAAATCTGAGCATCATCAGCATAGAAATGGTATGAGAAACCATAGGATGCGATGAGGGGGCCCAGGGAGCGGGTGTAGAGAGAGAACAGGAGAAGAGAGAGAACAGGAGAGGACCCAAGACTGACCCTTGGGGGACTCCTGTTGAGAGAGGGCAAGGTGTGGCGGTTGCTTCACGCCAGGTTACCTGGTAAGTGTGGTTGGAGAGGTAGGAGGAGAACCAGGCCAGAGCAGTGCCAGAGATTCCCAGGTCAGCGAGAGAGGATAGTAGAACAGAGTGATCGACAGTGTCAAAGGCAGCAGAGAGGTCGAGGAGAATTAGGACAGAGGAGAGAGAGGCAGCTCGGCCAGTTTAGTGAGTTAGTGACAGACAGGAGGGCGGTTTCAGTGGAGTGAGCAGAAGCTAGATTGGAGTGGGGTGAGCAGAGAGTGGTTGGACAGGAAAGCAGAGAGTTGGTGGTGTACTGCCCGCTCGAGGGTTTTGGAGAGGAAGGGTAGGAGGGAGACAGGACGGTAGCTCTAGAGGGAGGTGGGGTCAAGGGTAGGTTTTTTGAGGAGGGGAGTGATAAAGGCTTGTTTGAAGGCAGAGGGAAAGAGACCAGAAAGGAGAGAGGTGTTGAGGAGGTAGATGAAGGGAAGTAGAGCAGGAGCAGCAGCTTGAAAGAGGTGAGTGGGGAGGGGGGTCCAGGGCACACATGGTGGGTTTGTTGCCCTGGAGCAGGGAGGAGAGGTCAGAGTCTGAGAGGGGAGAGAAGGTGGAGAAGGAGGGTGTGATAGTAGGGGGTGTAGGGGTTGGAGCGGGGTGGGGGGGGGAAGAGAGGTATTAAAGAGTGCGGATATCTGAGATTTTAGAATAGAAGAAAGAGGCAAAGTCATCAGAGGAGATAAAGGATGGAGGAGTTTGATAAACAAAAAAATGGCAGTTTGATAGACAAAAAACACTTTTAAAATGAATATAGTTTATTATTTGTGTGTTTATCTTTGATTTAAAAAGAAACTTAGTTTTGCATTTAGACAAACATTTTGATGAGACGTATTTGTCTTTGTAGATGGAGAAGCCTCTGTCTAGTGGCTTTTTGTGGCTATGCATTTTTTTAAAGTATTTTAGATCATCTAAACAGCTGCATATTTAAATATCGCCACCCTCCAACTCATAAACTAGTAAAAAATGTGGACTTTTTTTCACTGTATTTTTCTTGTATTGAGTGATGTTAATAAGGGGATTGATTAATTGCCTTTTGGTGGGAAATTCTACTTAAAGACAGCAATATTTAGATGTTTAAATCATTAAAACAGACAATGCTATCTTTTTCTTTTTTTATAGAACTTGTCTAATGAATTAATAAATAAACATGTCTCATTATATATATAGATTTCATAGGTGAGGACAACATTTCCAAAAGTGTTCTTAAGACAAGGTTAAACTACCGTAAAAACCACCAATAAGTCGATTTTCTAGGCATTTTTGCAGGGCCCTTAAAAGGGGGGGGGGGCGACTAATACACCGGTGCGACGTATGCGCCGGTGTGTATAATATTAAACTACTGTACCAGCGCCACAATGGGATTATTACAGCCACGGTCATGGCTCACACAAACTGAACTGTCAACAACCCGATTTATTTGTTCAGGATCTACGGCATCAGGTCATGTTGCTAGGTAGAAACAGAAAACCACTGTTCTAATTTACAGTTTTAATTTGTTACTCTCAACACCCTTAATCATTTTGAATGTTAAACGCAAGCTTTCAGACTCTTGACTGACCTCCTCTCAACTCGGACGTGTGTACGTGGAGGAAAAAAAATAGTGGTTAAAGTTCTTAATCTTCAGAATATGAAAAAGTCACAGCTACACTGCTTCACTGTTAACACAATAGATAGCAATCTCTATGAATTTCCTTATTCCCACCATCACGAGTCATTGATTTGTCAACATTCAAACTGAGCCCGCCCCTGGGATCCATAGCAAACCGCTATTGGTTAGAAAGCTGAGTAAACTTATCAAGCCTTCCGTTCATTGTAGCTGCAATGCTATAATAATGCAGGTGACTTTGAGACTGGATAAAGTAAGACAGTCAAACAAAAAACAAAAATGCTACTCAACAGGTTTGAAATTGCGCGTTGTTGAATTTACCAAAATAAATGGTAATTGCATGCTGAAAAAACAGTACGTACCTGGAGATAGAGGAGGAACGTGCTTATGGCCTGATTATTGACATTTAGTTTGAATGACTTTGAATGAATACATACTGTAACTTGTTCTACATGTCAGTGCAACGCAGTGGGACACTTGTAAAGTATGTGTATGGTTATGGTTCTGATTAACAAAACAAAATAAATGTATTTATACAACAACTCTAAAATATGTTGTTTGCTGGTTATTAGATGGACTGTTTAGTTTATTGTTTTTTTGCTTTTTAATTGATGAAGCAGTGCTGTTTAATACTTTTCTTTTAAATTTGAATTAATACAACTAATTTATAAAGCCAATACAGCTGGAACTATTGTCTCAGTATGGTTTTGGAAAGAAATGTTCAGTAAAGCAAAGAAGATATGTTCTTGAACTTGTTTGGGTACTTGGTAAGCTAAAATAAAAATAACTTGATTTTACGCTCTGTTAATTATTACTTTTTAAATTTTATAAATTTTGAAAAACAGTATAGTTTCTAGCAATTTAATTAAAAACATAAAACAACACTGTAAAATTATTAATGGAATAAAATGTTGCAAACAAGGGTTATTTCTAAACTAAACCTGTGTATCTTTATTTATTGGTGTTGAGCATGCAGGAAAAAAAAATCAATTGTTTAAAAAAGTATTTGAAACACAAAAAATGTGTTTTCCTAAAATTGAAGTCTCAAAAAGGGGGGGCAACCTATAAAACGATTTTTACGGTAATATATGTCCTTTTTAGTGATCTAAACAGAGTTAAATAGTAGCAGTATTTAAATGTGCCACTGTTTACTCAAATGGGATTGCTCCCTCAGGGTTGATGATCATTACTAGAGCCCCTTTCACACTGGCATGCTCTACCTCGGTCAGGACCCGGTGTCACGCGGGTCGGGTACATGATTTCACACTTCTTTTGATAAAGCAGGGTTGACCTGGGTGACAGACGCAAGTGCACAATATGTGTATCAATGCCCCGGAAGCAGCTTGCTACTGACACATCCATCCAAGCTTCTCTGGATTGAACCATCGGCCCAAATGTTGATTTAGCCTAATATGGGTCACTGGGATCCAGGTCAACCCGTGTACAACCCAGGTACGTGGTTTCACACTACCCGGGATTGTGACCCGGATCTGGATACAGGTAGGAGTGCTAGTCTGAAAGGGGCTTAGGTTAATGCATTGGTCATTAGGTTTGACTAAAGGGGCAGTTCTGTAAAAAAAAATTTTAAGGAGAGAAAAATGAATAAATACATAAATGACAGCTAATTAGTCCAAGTTCTTACCTCAAATGAGTTGTTGACGATCACTCTAGGAGTTGTAGAATTGGAGAAATGATGTTTGAAGTGGCGAGTGTTTTTCTAGATTTAACCAAAAAAGTCCAGATTTAGCTAAATACATAAATGTTAACAAACACATTCTTAAAAGTTTTGAAATGTGTTCATTATTCTTTTGGCATTGTATGCAGAGGAGGCAGGGAAGCGGACAGTGCCAAATCAAACGTGTCAATTGGTGGGGGCTCATTTGCACGTTGGCTTCAGATTTTCTTTGTGAAAACACAAATTTATTTTTTCAGATTTAATTGTTGAACGATAACGTTTTTCAGATTTATCTGTTAGGTAAATGTTGAATCGCCAAGTGTAAAAAAAAGATTGAAGTTACATGTATTTTTTCACTGATTTATTTGTTAGAAACCCAATTTTAATGTGTTTGTAATTTATAATAAATATCCTACAGGTAAGTTAATTTCATTACTGATTTCAGAACTATTTTACGACCACCAAACCATGTTTTTGTATATATTCGTAAAATTAAATAACAAATGTACTATATTATTTAGAGATGCCATCTTAACTGCTAGTCAACCATTTTTTAATTTTTTTTTTTATTTTTGCAGGAAGACACTAGTAGCATTAAAAGAGTTAAGATGCTCAAGTTGATCAAAATCACATGTATTCAGTACGTCAGAAGTATATAAATATTTTAAAACAAATGATAATAAAATATATTAATAAAATATTATTTGTTGTGCAGATTATTATGAACACAAAAACGCTTGAATGTCTTTTGTAAAAATATCAAAGAAAAGCTCAATGTATAAACGTTGGAATGAAATAGACTCTCTTCACAATACATCTATGAAAGGGTTGTTTTTTTTTTTGCTATATTCAGTTAATCTAAACAGTGGGGGATCCATTCAATCATTTAAATAAAAGTGTATGATTTTTCCTAAAGTAAATTATAACTGAAATTAATGTCCCTGTTTGTGGAATGCATAACAGCTTAGTATTTGAAAATGTTTTATTATTGTGAACCATTATATTTTCATATAATGACATTTTCGGAATATGGTTTGGAACTGTAGGCTTCTTTATTGTGAATATCATTATTACTTTATAGAAAATAATTGATAAATAATGAAACGCTACTGTGGAATTACATTTGAATTCCTACCACTTAAAAATGCAAAAATATACATTGTATAAAGATAAAAAAAAATAATAATAATAATAATAATGATAATAAAATCCAGGGAAAAGCTGGTTCGGTTTCTGTATTTCCCACATTCAGAGGACCTCACTTTCTTTGAAGGATCAAAGCATCCCATTCCGCAAGCTATCAGAATGAACAGAAATGCGGAGAATCCTGTGCAGGAGCCGAGGGCCGCCACCTCCAGACAAGCCACGCATTCATTGCTAAGAGCCTTCGTCCTGGCCGTCCTGCCAGCTTTCACCAGTACAGTCTGCTTATCAAAGCACTTTATCAGTGGGGAAGGCATGTGGGTTAACCACTTCACTCAGCTTTTACTTCCCAGCTAGTGCTCTGTCAGCAAACAGCTGTTTTTCAATATGTACACTGTGTGCTGCAGCAGCAACAGCAGCGGCTGGGAATATTGCAGCCACCACTGACAAAACCCGCTTTGTGTTGCAGGTAAGCAGCGGAGGCAAAGGCACGGCCTCAGCACTAGGCTGCTTGTTGCTTGCTGGGCATACTCCCCCCCCCCCCCCCCCCCACCCCACCCCCCCCACTGAATGAATGATTTATTCTTGGATAAAAGATTAAAATGAAAAGAAAAGATATGGCTGCATTGAATCCTGAGGTTAAGATGACAGTGTTCCCATGTACATGTTCAACATATTTTTCACTGAACGACTGTTTAAGATCACATTGTGAAATTAAAATAAATAAATCATAACTGCCTACTGAATCCTCCCAGACAGTCAGACCTTGCATGTTTTCAAGTTTTGGGTTTAAGTAGGGTTACCATATGGCTCCAGATTAACCGGACGCTTTGAGACAGACCGGGATTTCAAAATTCCCCCTAAATTGAAAGTAATTCACGTATAAATGAGCTCCACCTTTGCTGAGATTAATCCTGCTGTGGTGGATTTGCTTCGGCGCAGCAAACAATTCACACTGATCAGCTGCTTCTGATCAGATCTTAATGAACGAATAGCTAATTTATCGATAAAGCAACAAGATGATGATGCGATTGTATTTGCAGAATAATATGTGCGATTGAATTTTAACAAACAGAAAAAAATAGCGACTGGCTGCAATTCATTCTTAGTATAATACAATTATTTGACGCGTATGCGGGTATTTAAGCACCATTCTTAATTTTAGCTAAGGATGGTTCATTTACACCTTCATTTATTTCAATTTAGGGGCAAGTTTGAAATCCCGTTCTGTCTCACAGCTTCAGGTTAATCTGGAGCCACATGGTAACCCTAGTTTAAGTCTACTGCAAAGGTCAGTGGCAAGGAAGCATAGTGAGTAACACTTTCATTTTTGGGAGTCCAGGTTTGAATTAAATTCATCCCTCCATGACAAAAGCCTCACATCACAAAACCTTGCCATTGTTCAGCACATTTTCCACTAGCTGCTTGGGAGTGGTCCTTAAAGTCAGGAATAAAGTGCTTTTAGCAGAACTTGGCTCAAACATCACTAATTATACTTCCAGCTCTATTGCACTTTATTTAGTATTGCATTTAATAACTAATTAAAAGAACCCCCAAATTTCACAGCCTAGTTGTGACTGCTACTGGCTGGCCTATTTACTGCTTTGTATTACACTGCCACATGATACAGGAGTTAATTTAGTTAATTGAATTATGCATTCATTAAATCTTTTAATAGGGGTGTGCTGAGTATCTGTTACAACAGAGCTGGAAGTGTATTGAGTACCTTTTAGAATTGACAGTTTTTTAGAGTACAAATAATTTAATGAGTAAAAAGCATATTTTTTGTTACTTGTAGCACATTTCAAATAAAAATCAAGTAAACAGTGATGCATGTCAATCTCAAGAAAGAGTAAATCCATGCACGAAAATGGAAAAAAATAGTACTTCACAGCTGGGTTGCACAATAAAGAGGTAATAATAAAAACACCTTGCATCTTCAACATCTAAATCCTTGTTAAGCAAACATTAAAGCACGATTTAGTCATTTTCTTAATGAGAATGCATTTTTACAAATATGACTGCTTATAAGTGAACGTATCAGCAACACATTTTTAAATCTGATGTATGGAAAAATGATGCAGTGTTGGAAGGTACCTTTAAATGTATTACAGGAAATTTGCCCAACTGTAGTTACATTTGTATCAAACCGAAAATGGCCTTGGTGTGTCTTGAAAATATAAACTAGATAAGATACAAATGGAGTAATCTGTGTTGTCACCTACACATCCAAATGCTTTTTTTGGTGAGTCATTTGGGACTGAGACCACTTTTAATTGCATCTTGTAATTGAATATGTATACTATTCAAATTAAACCTTTTTATTAAAAACTGGATTTGTCCAAGAAACCACAGTAATAGAAACCTGTCAACGAACCAGTAAGAACCTTTAAATGATAAACAAGCTTTTTAAAAGAGTTTCGGATAAATACTTTGAGATGGAATATCTCCGTTTTCAAGGGTGGCATAAAGTGTTGAATCTGCATTGAAATAATTTATGGTTTTTGAAACCGTGGATTAACAGATTCAAACCCTTTTGTTGTTTCTACCCTTGTCACGAGCACTGGAATTAACTGGAACTAAGGCCCACTGCAATTGTCTGCCCTGTTGAAATATGTCCTCTCATGCTAGTGGTCCCATGCAGGTGTTGGGTTGTTTCTGAAGTGAAGAACTCAGCCATCTATGGACCACTACAGTTTGATAATCAATTACACTGCTAAACAGCCCATTAATCAGCACACCATGCTACACCGTTCACCGGATAAATGTGCACTGTATACCCTTCACTTCCAGTTTCTTCCATTAAATAAAGACCATCCCCTCTCTCAACTTTGATGGGGTTGGGAATAAGGGGGTGCAATGGATGATAGCTCCAGGTACGGTAGTGAGAAAATTACACAACGTTCAAAAAATGCAACCCACAGAAACAGAAATGCTTGGAAGAATCCACACTGCTGTAATGTTTATAGAGACCGTTGCGCTGATACTTAAAAATCTTAACATGTAAAAAAAAAAAAAAAAAAACCTTAATGATGTGCTTCAGTTAGTGGCACACCTTCTATTCAGTGCGGCCTTATCTATTCAGCTATTAATTATATTAACACCTTGTTATCTTAATGTTTTTTTTTTTTAAACAACGTGGTCATAAATCCATCAGTGGTTTAAGTGTCTTTCACTGTTCAATTAGTAATTTTGTTTTCTTTGATTAGGATTTAGGTGGGAGGAGAGGGGGTACTTGCTCTTCGTTGAGCACAATGGCACATTGTAGAAAAAAACAAGAGCCATAATTAAAAGTAAAATAATTAAAGCCAGCTTCCTTATTTTCATCCACAAATCACATTGTGAAGCCACTTTTAATGTTCTTACCACTTCTCACAGAGGCCACCATGTCTGTAGTCCCACATACACAGACTCTTTGTGAACTCTGTGGAGTCAACTGCAGATCAGTGCATCATATTTCTCATTATCTCAGTGTGCAATGTTACAGGTCAGTGTTTGGTGGTAACTTGAACTTATTAAATACTTTACTACAGTAACTCCCACCACTCAAATACTGACTCTCCCTATGATAACTATGGCACAGTAGGCCCTTGTAAATGACTGCTCAACTGTATTTATATCTGTGTCAAACCAAAATCTGCCTTTAGTGTGTCTAAAAAATATATATTTAAAAAAGACAAGAACAGCTAGTGTTGTAGCCTATATTTCAAAATGAATTGTACCAAATGTGGTTTATTTTACAGAGAGAAGCTGTTACACTTTAATTTGAATTGGGATCCATGGTAATGTGTATATATTTTTTAATAGTTAAACATTTTCAGAACCAACCACTGCAGTCAATTTGATAAGGGTAGCCACTCAGTCTCAACAAAACAAATAAGCTCTACATTCACAAGCCTTGGAAATGTACATATGAAATTGCACAATTATGTGGCCTTGTCCATGAGACCTGAAAATAGGGATTGAGCTATACAGTACCCTGTAGATAATACTCCTTCTCCCTGTAAGAAATCTTTCCTGACACGGGCTCACAGATTTCATATAATGTGAATTGTATTTTTATGTTTCAGGCACTCATATTTTGTATCACCTGACCGTGTTACTGTTACTGAAAATGTACTGCCAGCAGTAGAATAGGGTAGAATATCATTTCATTCCTTATTATTTCCAGGGCCTTGTATTTTCTTTGCTTAGTAAGGAATGTGTCCTTGGTACAGTCTTGTTATCAACAGTCTCCTTATTGATAAATGTTCCAGGTTATTTTATGAACTGACTGATTTCCACAAATCAAACATTTTACCAGTAGAACACAGTAAAATAATAAAGTTGTATGTCAACCTACATGTCCTTTTGTTTAATTGCCTCATTATCTCAATACTGTGGGGTAAGAGGTGAAAAAGGCTTGTCTACAGTCCCCCTCACAGATTAGATCCTGTTGCAAGCACTTGTGAAACCACCCTCTAGTGGAATGCTGTTGTACATTATTCTGTCTTTAATAACTGTCTATGTATCCTTCTGATCTCCACAGTGCAAAAATGCCGAAAACGCTAATATTCACCTTACGTCTGAAGGAAATGCAACCTCAGTCAGTAGGTTGGTAAATACAGGGCCTCCTAGTATTGAACACTCAAGTGAACCTTAATACATTTTTATTTTATGTTTTCCTGTTGACTGTTTTTGTTGTGAATTTGAGTTGTAGTTAATGTTTAGTAGCTGCACAAGAGAATGATTAATTTTAAACATGACTAAGTGTGCTACAGGATGGTTGGTAAGTGTGCATCGCTGGCTGACAGTGTACCTGAACCCATCAACAATTTGTAGTTTTATACTGTAGTAGTGATACGTAAGCTAGTATGTTAGAGGATAGGCATCTACTTTACGCAAACCTCAGGAATTGGTGTGTGACATGGGTCACGTTACCCTTGCAGACACTAAACAGATGCCTTTAAAGGGGTTTTTATATATATTTTTTTTATTTATATCATGCTGGATTGTTAAAGACCATGTAGCTTCAAATGCCATTTATTATTATTATTATTATTTTTTTTTGATTACCTGTAAGCATATTACCATATAATCTTGTTGTTTTGTGAAATGCAATTAACTGTTTGGTTCCATATGTTAACCCACGCGCCAGTGGCCGAGTAAAAGTGCCCTCATGGTTACAGATTTGTACAACTGAAAGACATGGGGGCTATTCTAAAATAGCTCAGCAACTCATGAAAAAATCACCGCCAATACCGAAGCACACGTACCTGTTATTTTACACTGGGCGGGGGGGGCAAACAAAGAAAGATAGACAGAAAGAAACAAAACAAACTGGTGCTGGTACCCCATCACTTTGTCTGTAATGTTTTTTGCTTGGCACTAAATCTTCAAGTAAACCTGTAATTCCAGTGTTTAACTAGAGCAGAACACCCAGTAAGCATTTAGTAACAATCATTGTGATGACATCATTTCATGGAGAGATGGAATAAAACTGTTAAGCAGTATTCAATATATGTGGTTTGTTTATTTTTGTACAGGTTGTTCAGGTAATGTGCAATAAGTTTACCAAACAAAATTATGAGAGAAGTCTGTAAGAGTGCTCTGTGGACCAGTCTTATCATTAATAGAAAGTAGCATTTGGACATCCTGCAAACTCATTTCCTTATTTAAAGTGGGTATCCTTCCTTTACTGAGCAACGCTTCCTTTTTTAATAAAGGGGTGAAGACCCCGTCTTTGTAAATTCTTAAAGGCACAGCCCTCCTGCCAAATGCTACTCCATCTTATTGTTGTGGTGGGCTGCAAGATTTTCATGTGGTGTTTAATTAGATGGCCTGTTAGATTGCCACCATTATTATATTATTATACTGCAAATGTATTAAACCTACCTTCAAATAATCAATAATAAACTCAGAGGACAATTCCATAAAGTTTTTTTTCGAAATGCATCAGTGCAACCATTTTTTTACTGGTAGCTTTCTGTAAATGTGCCGCATTACAATACGGCATAACCCTGGAGAAGGCTTTAGCCTGAACATTTGTCTTCTTGGTTAATAGTTGATTTGATCAACCTATACCCTTCCGGTATAAGCCACAGCTGGATTTTTGTAAAAGATATCACACCACTGGGGAATCCCCTTTGATTACTTTAACCACCTGGCCTTGGTCATCCCAGGAATACCCCTAAAAATAGGTGCTTGATGCAATCCAGGTGTAATCCCTTTAAATGTAAAAATCCAGCTGTGACTCGGCAGGGTATATATTGATCAAATCAAACCCTTAGTGAATTCCCTCTATTGTAGTTTTATCTCCAGTATTAATAACTGGTTTATTTTGTCTGTAGCCAATTAAAAACTTTTCTGTCACCTGTAAAACTTTAGTCTGGTATGTATTTAATTGTATCATGGTATTTTGCCTGGGCTGCTTTTTGAGCATACACATTTAGTTTTTCTAAAAAAATGTTGACTTTTAAGATCTGTGAAATTGACAGGAATTAAGCTAGAAAGGGTTGCTAACCAAGGTTTTAAAATCTACTTTCTTACCTCTTATTAGCGCCAGCAATATTATCATTGATCCCACTTTTTTTCTGTTGAAGACCTTGTGTTGTTTTGGCTGTATTGTATACTTTGATTTTGTATATATGAAACGTTGCTACTGCTGCTTAGTGCCTAACCCCTTTGTGTGCTGTAGTTCAAACTTGTTCAGTGGTCTCACTGCAATCAGATCATGTGACCTACAGCGGAGGCACCAAGAAGACGCAGTTTATGAATAGCATTGTATTTCAAATATTTGCATGTACTGTTAATTAAGGGTGGGGGACCTTCCCAATGGAGTATTATTAAAACCAGGAGAAGTTGGCTTTTAAAAAAATATGTATTAACCTCATTCTTATACATTGGAGTTGTAGGAAGGTGCTGCTCTTCTTTGGTTACATAGAGGGTCAGAGAGTAAGAATTAGGCAGGGGAAATCCTAATTCATGTAATTTCATATACGTGTACTAGTGGGTAAGCCAGAACAAAAATAGTTAACTTGTACATATTATAATACTATTACATTCCCATATTACAAATTACCTTACACACTGAATATATAAATATAAATTTAGGTTATTCACAAAAATACACTCTGCTCAGAGTGTTCTGCACTGCTCAGTTTTCAACTCGTCATATAATTGAATATTAAACAGCAAGTACAATTTTTCTGCATTTAAGAAGTATAAATTATCCGGTAAACATAAATAATAATCACAATACTCATACTTTGACCATTTTTGTCTTATTTAGGTGCAGCTGCATTTTAGTAACAGCAAGAGCTTCTGGTTGAATTTGTTTTCGGTGTTTGGTAAAGTGCTGTACATCCAGTTTATCCTGTGTATCGGTTTGAGTCAAAAATGGATACCTTTCTTACTTGCAAAAGAAAAACGAAGGAAGAAAACATAAAAGAGTCTACAGAAAGTGCAAAGCCAATGAATGCTATGGATAATTTTATGGTGGCTTTAATAAAAGATTTAACATTGTTAATAATAATCTTTATTTTTATATAGCACCTTTCATAGCTGACCACCATCACAAAACGCTTCACAAGATACAAGACTAGGGTGTGTGAACTATGCATCAGTTGCAGAGTCACTTACAGCAACGTCTCATCCAAAAGACAGAGCACAAGTAGGTTAAGTGACTTGCTCAGGGTCACACAATGAGTCAGTGGCTGAGCTGGGATTCTTTAACCACTGGATCACACAGCCTCCTAGTTAGTTATTGTCGTTTTTTCTTGAGGTTAATGTTTTGATATAAACATTTGAAATGGCACAATTATGCTGAGATGGGAAGTAAATATTAACATGATAAACATTTTACAGTGCAGACTGTTTTGGACTATTTATAATAACTTTGCCGAATAGAAAGCAAATAGGTGTGTTTCCGAAGAGATTCCCAAATACTGTCTTTTGATTCAGTGCATCCAAAGACTTGTAATTAAAAACTTTAAGAATTACTATTTGGTATTCTGTCCTAAGCCAGCAGTTTGTCAGTCCTAAACTGTTGACATAAAATATATATTAAATAAATATCCTTCGGATGAGACATAAAACCGAGGTACTTGAGTTGAAACCTCCAGACCGAAGGGGTACAGTTGTAAAAAAAACAAAAAGGTTGAAAACCCCTGATAGCCTACTTAAACACATCTGGAGATACAGTCATACCAGTAGTGACTGTCTGAGGACTGTGTGCGTATCTGTTCCCCTAATTCCATTCATACTTTTGGTTCATAGTTGATTGGATTTTTATTTCTTCAGGTGTTAATTAAGTATCCATGAGCCGGTTCACCACCCAAGCAGATTTTTTGTTTTGCCAATGTTAATTTTTCTTTCGTTTTCACTGTCTATATATATATATATATATATATATATATATATATATATATATATATATATTAGTTTACTTGCAGTTCTGTCTGTTTGACCGACAGTATTTATTTTCTGCAATATTGGTTTCAAAATAATGTCTGTCCTTGCTTGCCTATGTTTTGTTCCTTAACTTCCAAATATCATTTTATAGTCATTAATAAGCTCTTCAACTAAAAGCAGTTCAACTGTAGCAGCATTTTTTTTAGTGCCCTGTCTGGGGAGTTTTATTCTTGGTCCACATCCATTTTAATTAAAAAAATAAATAAATAAAAAAGTGAAAATTAATGTAATGAATGGTCTTTTTTAATATGTAGACTATAGAGTAATTGTGTTTTGAAGACGGTTCACATTGTTTTAGTGCCGGTCCGGGCAGTTTTGTCTGGCTTTCACCCACTGCCTGATTTAATATACTGGTAGTATAATTAAAAAGTATTCATTGTAGTGTGAAATTTAAATTAGGGATTGTTTGAATGCTGATATCTCAGACGTACATTTTCTGTGCCTCACTTATTGCTTAAGAATATTTCT
Organism: Acipenser ruthenus; assembly: GCF_902713425.1. NCBI lineage: Eukaryota > Metazoa > Chordata > Actinopteri > Acipenseriformes > Acipenseridae > Acipenser > Acipenser ruthenus. The sequence continues at coordinate 57,155,399 of NC_081191.1, read as the reverse complement.
ATTGCACTGCAGAAAGTGTAAAATTCTGTCATTCTGTCTGCAATTGTGTACTTTTATAAAAAAAAAAAAACTGCAGAGTGTAGCTATAAAATAGTACGTTCTCAGGAAGGCAGTGACTGGTAAACTTTACTGAGTTGCCTTTCATGAATTCTGATTGTTTATTTTAGTTGGTTTATCCAGTTTGAGATTTTTGCATCAACCAGAAAAGGGCACTTGTGGATTCTGCTCTATAACGGTGTAGCTTTAATCTTCATTGTAGAGCTTCACACAAAACCAACATTTTTCTCAGACAAAAGTGACTCGTAATTTGAGGATTAGTTTGCCATGAAAAGAAACTCAGAAGTTTTCACTTTCCACTTCATTAAGCCCATAATGGAGGTATTAGTATAAATTAAATTGGCCACATTTACACTGCAAAAGATATTTAGAGTTGGGAAAGTGTCTCCCAGAGGGTCCCCTGAAAGAACAAACTGCAGCCTGGTCCCCCCCCCCACCCCCCAGTGATGTGCAAAAACAAGAGTTGATAAGACCTTTGAGACCATTCATGCCCTCACTTAGTGAGTGAAACAGAGGCAGGGAGGTGTGGAGGTGGGGGTGTGTGTGTGTGTAGGTGTGGGGGTGCCCAGCTGGAGGCTTGCCCCTAATACAGACCAGGTGGTAGCCCTCTGGACCCTCTGCTGGTAGTCACTTCAAGTTAGCAACAGCTGTGGAAAGATTTATAGAAAACAACTAGAAAAACTGTAACAGCCTAGTATTAGAGGGAGGAGACTTGGTGAACGCAGTACTAACTACCGTACATCGGGAGTACAGACTGTTATTATTAAGGCAGGTACATGGCTGCGTAAAATACATTTTTCTGGGTGGAAAATAAGGAAAGCCCAGTGTCTACATGTGGAACAATTGTAAATTTAAGTTGTTGTTCAAAGTAACATTACAGTTAAAATATAAGGCTGTAGTTAATCCATACCCCATAAGTTAACATTAAAATATGTACAGTATGTATTAAAAGTACTCATGATTTTAAGGTAATGTTGCATTTTGCTCACATAGTGCCTAAATTTGAGAGTAAATTACTCAATGACCCCAAATCTTTTCTGGAGACCTGGGAATGAGTATATAGCAACCAAGCCACCAAACAAACAAAAACATCTCACTGTATTTTGCTGTTGGGAATTCAAAAGCTGTTGAGAAGCTTGTGGGAACAGCAAAGCTCAGGTACAGAACAGGAAGCTGGGTTCGCACTCCTGTCTATTTCCTGTTTTTTCTTCCTGGGCTGCTGTTGGTCTGTGCATTGGAAATACTGCAGCAAGGGAAAACATATCTTAGTTCTCTTCAGCATTAACATGTACCATGCTGTACATGGTACATGTAAAATGTCTAAAGGCATTAGGGCAGTGAAGCAATCCCAAAGCAAAGTCAAAGGCACTTTTGAGACCTATTAATTTTTAATTAAAAATCATATGACATATGAAAAACATAAGAGGATGTTAAACTAAAAAGTGGAGACAACATACCTAATGTTAATCCTAATATTACTGATAATCATTTGCCTATAACATACGTATGTATGTGCTTCCTCAATACATCACTTCATCATTGGGCCATTCCGTGATAAATCACCCAACAGGTACCTACCATCTCCGATTTATACCAAACTCAGTATTGGAAAACATGGAAAACATGTTTGGAAGACAACCAAAGGAAGTTACACCTTAACAAAGTTTTTGACCTTTGACCTTGGGGTAAAACCCCCAAAAATAAAAATCTATATAAAAAAAAATACATGGAACGGGCACGATCTCTGCTTCTTATGTGCAACATTTCAGGAAGGTAATATTTTTGGTTTGTTGTGAAAAAACCAAAACCTAACCTGATCAGTCTAAAGGGCTATTCACACTATAGGGCTATTCACACTTTAGGGTTAATTCGCTGCGTTTTTTACGCCAATATTTCGCTGCTATTTTTGTATTCAGACTTGCACGTCAAATATCATAGGCAAGATGGGGGAACATCTGATTTATAGCAGAGCAGAATATCTTGTTCGTTATGATAAGCAACACAAGAAATATCTCGATAAAGAATACAAACAGAAATTATGGGAAAATATGAGGAAATCAGAAAGTAAGCAGCACTAATGGTATGTTAAAATAAACACACTGTTTTGATTACAGGTTTTCGTTAAATGTCCGGGTGTAGCTTTGTTTAGTGCATGCCATGAGATACCGCGGCCCGTTATTAAATATAGACTGAACTCCAAAACAAAATCACATATCTAATTATATCCAGTAGCATACGCAGGTAAGTGGTATTGTATTTACAGCAAATCAAACTGTCTAAAATGGTTTTATGTCAATCATATATGTTAATATATGTGTATTTTTTCCCCAATAATGTAAAAACGCTGTCTGATGTTACATCTGCATTGACAGTACCATCTTCCTGCGTTTGCTGTATTGTTTATTATTAATAATAATAATAATAATAATAATAATAATAATAATAATAATAATAATAATAATCAGGATGCATTGAAATGGTTGTGTTTGGTAGTCCTGTCTGTACTTCTAATTTTTTTTTTTTTTTTGTCAATAACTTTGTTGAGATTATTTGTTACCAGTAACACAATTTGAGATTATATAAATATATACAGTATATTTCAGCTCTTGCACATGATGCTGGTACTCCCCTACGGTTTCCCGTTGCTCGTTTTTATTGGGTGAATCCACATTCTTCTCTTTCTTTCTCTTCTTCGGAGCAATAACCATGCAGCAGCTTGCACCCGATCCATATTACCTTCAGATTATATCCAAATTTAGCAAGACAGGGTGGTGATCTCTGTGTTTTTTGTCAAAAAATCGAACGTATTTCTTTTTTTTTTCCCCAGCGAATTTCACATTTTTTTTCGCAGCGATTATGCTCAAACGTGAAATGTAGCATTCAATTCCATAGGTTAGATTTTTTTACCAAAGAAAAAGCAGCAAATTCATGCTTTTTATTTTTATTTTTTGGCTTGAAACAACCCTAATAACAGTTTGGTTTAAATTGTAAATGGTAGGGGTTTAAATCCAACTTTTTGGGGAGATTTGTCACAGAAGGACACTATCAAAGGATTGTCTTGGTCCTTTATGTTTAAATTAGAAAGAATAAAATAAAGTGTGTTGAATAGCATCATCCTCTTTGAATAGATTTATCTTCTGCATTTACAACACCAATGTTACTGCAGTGTACTGCAATGTAAGTGTTGCACAGTACTGTAGTGGAAAGCTGAGTGTAAACGGGCTTAATAAAATTGGCAGTTAAGATGTCACACCAGTCCCCCAGTCTGTAAGCTTTGAACAAACTTGTAATAAAGATTCAACTGAGGAAGCAGCGATAACTAAACAATGTTCCTACCCAGCTGTACAGTTTGCAAATATATCTGGTTTCTACTTCCTGACTGTGTATATTTTAATGGGATGCTATTTAATTATTTCACATTTAAGTTTTTGCTTATCGTTTCACTTGAAAACAATGTGAATATACAGTAGAGGCAACTGTCATTAATTGAAATACAATACCATGTTTGCTATATAAAAACATCATAAAGTGAGTATCACATTTTGATGTAAAAACAGTAATTAAGTGTATTTTTTGGCTTGCAAATACCAGATAAATAAAAGGTTTGGTAACTAAGACAGGTTTGTGAATGGTCTAGTGTTGGTGAAAGAGGAGCATGTTGAGCTGTAGGTCTTGTTCCCCTGTTAGTCCTTTTTTTAAAAAACAAATACTTTGAACCAAACAATTCATTAAATGGCGAACACTGGGACAAGAAATCTACCAATTTGTCGAATTTGACTCCTAATCAGAGCAAAGCAACAGGATGTTGAGTTCCTGCCCTGCACCTGATTAAAGCCAAATGTAGCAGGAACAGCTGGGAGCTGAGAGGAAACTCTGTGCTGGGCTCAGCTAGGGGTGATGGGAAGAGAGGCCACAGCAGTGCTGGGCTCCTGCTTTGTTATACAGATCTGCAGTTGATAAGGGCTCATCCCAAATACTGACCTCTCGAAAGTGGTTAGAGTTTCAGCATTGAGTGATGGGAATCCTTGTGCTCTGTCCGGAAAGCAGTTGTTCCAGTGGATGGTGTGTTATGTTTTTACTTCATTGTCTACATGTGTAAATGTGTAAATACCTGGGCCTACCAAAAAAAAAAAACCCAAAAAACCTTGCTTTGTTGTGTGTACTAAATATCAAAGTAATCCCTACATGTATTCAGTGATATTAAAATCCTAGATATTTAAAGGTGGTTAAAATATGTATTGTATACATTTATTTATTATTTAAAGGTAAGATTCAAAAATATAAAATGTATTTTCACTGGTCTGGTTTACAGATATGCTTATTGACATGCTGCAACAGATCGTGGGCTAACGTTAAGACAACAAAAACGAAACATTCAGAGCTTTATATAAATAATGTAAGTACTACTGATATTTTAAATTTAGATACCTGCTTGCCATTTTGCATTTCCATGTTTTATGCAGGACAGAGATGGTGCCCTTTCAAGTATGAAATGTAACCATTACCAAATGAGTACCTCCTAAAGACCTGAAACCTGAATATTCAACACCAAAGCTGCTCAGCCGAGCCTGTAACGCAGTCATCCCCGCCCCAGAGGGTATAAAGGACTGCACAAACAGATCTCAGCGTCATTTTTTTTTTCTTTTCAAGAGCTGACCTGACAGAAGAGCCTATTCAGATAAGTACTTGTTACTTTTTCTGCTACAGATGTTTGCATTTATTATGTTTTTACCCAAATTATATGTGATATTAAAAATAATCACTGTATTAGTTTTACTAATTACACGTATTTGTGCACTACAGCCTGTTGCTACATCCCGCTGCGGCCTTGTGCCCCGCGTGAAGCCGTTTTGGTGACAGCTTTTGCATCGCCATTACGAGGGCTGTTAGTTCATTCTAACAAACAGAGTTCTCTCAGTTCTGTCCCTTTTCTAACCCGCTACCGACTGGTGCTTACACCACCCCCGGTCCAGTACCAAATCGGTCTTGTGCGGGTCTTGAACAGGCCCGTTGCTGTCTATAAGCAGACTGAGGCAGCACCTCTACAGTGTTACTGTACACTGCATTGCTACTTGCATAATACCTGGGTTTTATCCCTGCAAGACAAGCAAGGCCAGTCTGCCTGTAGAGGACAAGCCTGGGGCCAAAGCACGCCAAGGAGGCACTGGTGAACCACAGTTTCTGCAAGTTTTGTGCACATTTCTCCAAGCACACGCTTGAGAAACCGCAGCTCTACAGAGCGCTCTGCATCCTTTACTCCTGCACAGCGCTCTTCCCCATCATCCTCTGGCAGAGAGGTGGCTGCATCCTCAACACATGGCTCTGTGCCAAGGGCGAGCGGATGTAGCAAAAGTAGCTCACACAGGAAGCCCTGCTCTCCCTCTCCGTCGCCGCCTCTGAGGAGATGGTGAACAGGAGCTGGTGTTCCCATCTGAGGACATGGAGTCAGACAGCACATCCCCTGCAGTTAAGCTCTCCCTGCCGACAGAGCTTCTACCACTGATCAAGAGGGCCACTGCAGTCCATCTCTGATGACAAGCCTATCACCTCTCCTGTGTCCCCCCAGTGCATCCACATTTTCTTTTTGAGATCCAGTCGTCCTGGGGTCACCTGGCCACAGCTATTGCTGTTTCCTGGTCTATGGACATCCTATATAGGTGCATGATGCAGAGAAGCTGGGCCTGGCCCAATTTCCTCTGGTGGAGGTTTCAATTGCCGTGTTGGTACAGGTGCCTAATTTAGTGCTTCTGTCCAAGGATGTTAACTGGATGTGAACTGTGCATCAGCTGCAGAGTCACTTACAACTACATCTCACCCGAAAGACGGAGCACAAGGAGGTTAAGTGACTTGCTCAGGGTCACACAATGAGTCAGTGGCTGAGGTGGGATTTGAACCGGGGGCTCCTGGTTACAAGCCCTTTTCTTTAACCACTGGACCACACAGCCTCCAGTGAAACACATTTAAAAGGCACTGCATATCAACAGGACACTCAGTACTGCATCTCCAGCCCTGCCTCACCCCTTGTTCGCTATATTTTTCAAATGCCTCTTAATAATAGTACATACCGATAAATCATCTCTTGATCACTCATTTTATCACCAAACTCCTCAATAATGCGATCCAAGTCATTATTTTATTACTATAACATCTAAAAAAAGCTTTGCAAATGTCTGTGATGTTCTTTGAGTGCTGGATGCAGAAGCAGCTATCTTGTTTGTTTATGTCCGTGTTATCTATGTGGTGCCAGGTCTATCAGTATTCATGAGATACGCACTTTTTTTTCGGCTTCTCTCTGGCCATTGAATGGTTTTCTCAGCTTTTTCCGGACAAAAAATGACTAGAGACCTGTTTTTTGTGTCTTTCTGATGATGTCGGACAGGGTCCGACATTGGACCGGAAAGGGAAAATTGCGATGTCGGACCAGGTCCGACATAGGACCGCAAAGGGTTGAACCAGGGCATACCTTTGGTCCCATGGTGGACGAGATGCTGCAGCATGGGAATCCACAAAGGAGTTGGTGCGCTTGCTTTCCAAGCGACCACCCCCAGTGTGCAAACCAGTGGCAAACTGGTGCTCCAGCAGCCTCCAAGACCGGTACAGCTGGCTGTGCCTGCTGCCAGAGGTGGTGTTCAGAACCGGCCCGCGGCAGCTTGCTGCGAAGGCTACAACAGGTTCTGCTGCATGGTGCAGAGGCAAAAGCCATGCAGCAGCCCTAGGGGTTTGCTGCCACAGGCCCAGGGCCCCTTTTCAGATGAGCCATTTGGAGTATTGGCGTCAGTGCACCACGGATATCTGGGTGCTTACTACCGTTTAGACCAGCTACTCACTGCAGTTCAAGCAGGGTCCCCCTCCCTTTCGGGGCATGACGTTAACTTCAGTTACAGACCCACATGATGCCACAGTGGTGTCTCAGGAGGTAGCAGCTCTGCTGTAAAAACGGGCATTCGCATGATAGACCCCCTCCAGTTGGAGGAAGGGTTCTACTCCAGGTACTTCCTAGTGCCCAAGCGGGATGGTGGCCTGTGGCAGTCTGGCTCGCAGTGGTGACGTCACAGACCAGGAAGTAGAAACCAAAACAATGAATGGGCGGTTGAAGCTGAGTGCTAGTGCACTCAGCGTATTTAATAAACAAAACAAAAGATTTAAACAAAACAACAAAACAAAAGGCGCGAGGGCCAAACGAATAAACAAACAAACAAGTAAGTGTCGTGCTGGCTAATCCAGCACGTTTTAGCAATTGTTAATTACTTTTTATTCACTCCGCTCTCTCCGCTCTCTCCGCTCTCCTCTACACTCCCAACCCCGAGTGCATAGTGCTGCTGGTTTATATACTCTGGCCGAGGGATTTAACTAGTTGGTAATTATCTTATTATCCCCCGGCCAGAGTCTGCACGTGTTTGGTAAGGATGCATGACTGTCAGCTAGTTAAATAATCAGTAGCTGATCAGCCATGCATCCTCACGGGGTTTTTAAATATAATAACAAAAGACGCGGCGCTTTTACCCGCGCCGCAAACAAAAATACAAATAATAATAAATAGGGGCGGGACACTCCGCCACACATGCCCCCCCTTGTGCGCAGCACACATGGCCTTTTCGGCCACCTCCCCCCTTAGTCCCCAAAGTCCCGGTCAGCAGTCCCGGCGCAGGAACAGGGGCAGCAACGGGCCAAAGGTGGCGGCCACGGTGGGATGTCCTCCTCCCACCCAAACAGCCGTAGTGTTCCAATGGCCCGCGCACCGGCCAGCTCCTCTGGCCAAAAAATTTTTGGGGGTGGTCTCCAGACCTGCCCCCCCTTCTTCATGGCCGACAGCTCCCCTCCGTGGGGCTCTGGCCACCCTTTCTCCTGCAGCGAAATTGCTGCGGGGGAAGCTGGTCTCCTGACCTCCCCCCCCTTCTTCATGGCTGACAGCTGCCCTTCACGGGGCTCCAGCCACAGTATTTCCTGCCGCGAAAGTGCGGCTGGGGAAGCTGGTCTCCTGACCTCCCCCCCCTTTTCCATGGCTGGCAGCTCCCCTTCGTGGGGCTCTGACCACATGATCTCCGGCCGCGAAAGTGCGGCTGGGGGAGCTGGTCTCCTGACCTCCCCCCCTTTCTTCATGGCCGGCAGCTCCCCTCCGTGGGGCTCCGACCACAGTGTAGTGACCCCAGGCGAAGCAGGATCCCTGGCGACCCCAGGCAAAGCAGGATCCCTGGCGACCCCAGGCGAAGCAGGATCCCTGGCGACCCCAGGCGAAGCAGGATCCCTGGCGACCCCAGGCGAAGCAGGATCCCTGGCGACCCCAGGCGAAGCAGGATCCCTGGCGACCCCAGGCGATGTGGAACAGGCAGCCCCAGGCGATGCGAGGCAGGCATCCCTGGGTGGTGCGAGGCAGGGCAGGAGCAGTCCTTCCCATGACGGTGGATGTGGAACCAGCAGGTATTCACCCTCTGCTGGTGGAGGTGGGAGGGGAAAGCAGTCCTCCCACAGCGGCTGAGACGGAACCAGCAGGTATTCACCCTCTGCTGGTGGAGCTGGGAGTGGCAAGCAGTCCTCCCACGGCGGCTGAGGCGGAACCAGCAGGTATTCATCCTCTGCTGGTGGAGGTGGGAGGGGCAAGCAGTCCTCCCACGACGGTTGAGGCAGAACCAGCAGGCATTCATCCTCTGCTGGTGGAGGTGGGAGGGGCAAGCAGTCCTCCCACGACGGTGGAGGCGGAACCAGCAGGCATTCACCCTCTGCTGGTGGAGGTGGGAGGGGCAAGCAGTCCTCCCACGACGGTGGATGTGGAACCAGCAGGCATTCACCCTCTGCTGGTGGAGGTGGCGGAGGCAGAGGCAGCTCTTGCTGCTCTGCTCCTGGTGATGGTGGAGACAGAAGCAGCTCCTGCTGCCCTGCTCCTGGTGGTGGTGGAGACAGAGGCAGCTCCTGCTGCTCTGCTCCTGGTGGTGGTGGAGGCAGAGGCGATGGGGCGGATGCTGGCCACTCAGAGGGAGGCTGTGGCGGTGCTGGCTCCCTCTGCTGTGGCGGCTGGGCTGGTGTGTGCCGTGCTCCCTTCAGCAGCATAAATAGAGGCTGCTGGGGAACACCAGCATCCTGCCCTTCTCCCCCCCAGAAAAATTCAGGGGGTTGAGCCTGTAACTCCTCCCCTTCCGGCTCTTGGGACTGCAGCTTGGGTCCTACGGCTGTGGAAGCGCAGACTTCCACCTCTTGGGCTATGGACGCACCGACTCCCCCCTCTTTGGGCTGTGGACGCACCGACTCCTCCCTCTTGGGCTGTGGACGCACCGACTCCTCCCTCTTGGGCTGTGGACGCACCGACTCCCCCCTCTTGGGCGTAGGACGTTCGGGCTCCTCCCACTCGGGCGTAGGACGTTCGGGCTCCTCCCACTCGGGCGTAGGACGTTCGGGCTCCTCCCACTCGGGCGTAGGACGTTCGGGCTCCTCCCACTCGGGCGTAGGACGTTCGGGCTCCTCCCCAGGCTGTGGAGGCGAAACCAGCAGGCATTCTCCCTCTGCTGGTGGAGACAGTAGCGATGGCTCCTCTCCCTCTGATGCTGGAGACGGTAGCGATGGCTCCTCTCCCTCTGATGCTGGAGATGGCAGCGATGGCTCCTCTCCCTCTGATGCTGGAGACGGCAGCAGCAGGGTCTCTCCCATATCCGCAGCCAGGTAGTTGAACACCATGGCTGCGATGTCTGGGAGGGAAGCTGGGTGGTGTTGCTGTTCCCAGGCCTCCCAGCGCTCCCCATCTCTTGCCCACAGGAGGTTGATCACTGCAGGGAGGGCTTCCTCATAATCCCTCCCCGGCTCCACCAGCCAGTCCCAGACTCCCTCAGAGGAGAGTGCATTCGTCCTCTTTGGAGGATGCAGGTCCTCCCTCACTGGACGCTCTGGCTCCTCTTTCTCCTGCCATGGAGGGGGTTGGTCTGGTGCCACGTGCCCAACCTCACCAACCGCGAAGCACCACTCCTCACCCTTCAGGCAGGTGAGGCAGATATCCAGTGTGGCAAGGTAAGGCTGATGTTGCTGCGCCTCCTGCTGCTGTTGTTGCTGCTGCTGCTGCTTTCTCCTCCGGCTACTTTTCCCCATTTTTAATTTGGAAAAAAAAAACGAACAAACAAAAAAAAAACGCACTTTTCAATCCTGGTCCGGCTGTTGGAGGCGTTGTTTATCCCACCGCTGCCACCATATGTGGCAGTCTGGCTCGCAGTGGTGACGTCACAGACCAGGAAGTAGAAACCAAAACAATGAATGGGCGGTTGAAGCTGAGTGCTAGTGCACTCAGCGTATTTAATAAACAAAACAAAAGATTTAAACAAAACAACAAAACAAAAGGCGCGAGGGCCAAACGAATAAACAAACAAACAAGTAAGTGTCGTGCTGGCTAATCCAGCACGTTTTAGCAATTGTTAATTACTTTTTATTCACTCCGCTCTCTCCGCTCTCTCCGCTCTCCTCTACACTCCCAACCCCGAGTGCATAGTGCTGCTGGTTTATATACTCTGGCCGAGGGATTTAACTAGTTGGTAATTATCTTATTATCCCCCGGCCAGAGTCTGCACGTGTTTGGTAAGGATGCATGACTGTCAGCTAGTTAAATAATCAGTAGCTGATCAGCCATGCATCCTCACGGGGTTTTTAAATATAATAACAAAAGACGCGGCGCTTTTACCCGCGCCGCAAACAAAAATACAAATAATAATAAATAGGGGCGGGACACTCCGCCACATGGCCTCACACAGGTCAACCTGTATCTGAGCCGAAGGAGGTTCAAAATGTTGACAATGCAACAGCTCTTGCAGTCAATCAAGACTGGTTCCTGTAGTTCACCTTTCAGGGAACAGCATACGAGTTCTGGGTCTTGCCACTTGGCCTCTCTTTAGCTCCCTGTGCCTTTTCAGAGTGCATGGAAGCTGCATGGAGGCCCCATTGAGACTCAAAGGCATCGGTTCTCAATTATTTGGACGACCAGCTCATTTGTGCCCAGTCTCCAGCACAGGCCCACACGGAACTTGTCACCGGGCACCTTCAACGGTTGGGCCTTATGGTGAATCTTGTGAAGAGACAGATCATGCCTTCTGAGACAGATTCATGCTGTCCACTCTGTCGGACGGCAGAGTGCAGAGAATAGCCGCCTGTTTAGAGCTATTTCAACTCAACAGAGCGCTCACGGTAGTGAAGTTCAAGAAACATCTGGGCTTGATGGCAGCAGCTTCTCAGACCCTACCTTTGGGTCTCCTTTGCATGCGCCATCTGCAGGCCTGGTTCAAAAGCAGGTTCTTCAGCCCACGTTGAACTGCGACTGCCTATAAAGGCACTCTGTTGGTGGAAACAGCCTGCCCATCTATGCCTCGGCGTAGCGCTGGGCAGTGTCACCAGAAAGGAGGTCATTACCACGGACGCATCCAGCCTGGGTTGGGGCGCTGTGGAATGGCAGGGGTTTGCAAGGTATGTGGAACCCAGCTTGGCATGGTCGCCACATTAGTGTTTTGGAATTGCAGGCAGTTTACCTGGCCTTGCCATGATCCCGCTGTGTCTGGAGAAAATCAGGCAGGACCGGGCCATGGTGCTCTTAGTAGCCCCTCATTGGCCCAGGATGCCCTGGTTTTCAGCCCTGATACAGATCCTGAGCAGCCAGCTGTGGAGACTGCCCAAGTGCCACAACCTGCTTAGTCAGGCGCGGGGGACCTTATGGCATCCCGATCCTTTTGAGCCTGCAGATCTGGGTCTGGCCCCTGAATGGCTGCATTTGAGCCATCTGGGTCTGTTCAATAGGTTTATTGACACACTGCAAAATGCCAGAGCAGCGTCCACGTGTTCCCAGTACGGGTACAAGTGGGGCGTCTTTCAGCCATGGTGCCTGCCTAAGGATTTTGACTCCACAACCTGTCCCATTGTAGTTATACTGCAATTTTTGCAGGACCTGTTTGACGAGGGGACATCCACCTCTACGTTAAAGGTCTATCTGTAGCCTTTTCAGCTTGCCATGTCAAGATTGACTTGGTCTCCCCAGGAGCTCACTTCCTGGCAGGGCAATTTTTGCATTCAGCTGAGATTAAATTTTTATCGCCATCTAGAAAGCTGCTTTCTTGCTAGCAATCCCCTCCGCAAAGCGGGTGAGTGTGATGCAATCATTTTCAATCGCAAAAGCCTTCATCATTTTTGCAGAAGCCAAGACAACGGTTATGCTCTGTACCAATCCTGCTCTTTTGCCAAAGACTATCTCAGCATTTCATTTCAACCAGACTGTGGAATTGGAGGCTTTCCATCCACCTCCTTTACTGGTCTACTCCCCATATTTACACTAGGTTCTACAGACTAAATTTCGTGGATCCTCAAAACTGTGATTTGGAACTAGAGTGTTAATGGCGGCTTCTCAGTAGACCCTTACAACACAGGCATAGAGGTGAGTTTCTCCCTCTATTAACTATTAACCCCGAGGTCCATCTTAGATTTACTGTGCACGCTGAACATAAATATTATTGGGGCGTGATTAGGGTTTGACCATGGATTCAATGTGGACTCAAATGTTTGCCCTTTAATAACTTTTGGGTCGTTTCCCAGAAAAATTGAATGCACTGTCCCTTGGGTAGATCTCTTGATGTGGAAAGTAGCTTTCCAGTCGCTTGTGCGGTTTTTGAGATACAGATAGTATGGAATTTTAAACGTTTTTTGTGGTAGAACATGCTAGGGTGAGTGAGTATACCTGAGTTTGTTTCGTGTAAAAATATGAATCCAAAAAGTTATTCACATTTTCATCCACCATTGTTTTCAATAGGATTTCCACTTTTTTGGATAGTGGAAATGAACGAAAAAAGAATGTGGCCATCACGAAAAAATATATTATTTTGTTAGACCCCATTTTGTCGTCAGAGGAAATTCCTATTTTGAAATATAGATTTTAAATACTTTATTTCGCGAGGCCAATTCTTTTTTCGCCATCTTTTTTTTTGGCGAGTGCAGAAGAGAAATTGGACCTGACAAAAAGGGATAAGGGATTTGGGACCTAGTTTTTTTTTCAATTTTTTTTTTTGTGAGGTTCTTTCATTCTCGCGAAAAAAAACGAAATCTCTCACTACACCAGCTCCTTTTTACCTTCCTCCCTGTCAGTTCTGTGTGTGTGGTGATTATGTCACTGTTAGGGTGAGGCGTGAATGAAACACAAGCCTATAGTGTACTGTTTAGCACGTTTGCCTAGCATGCCAAAGATAACTGGTTAAAACTTAATTTTTTTTATATTAATTATACTTTTATACTAATATAAATTATGAGTTTTTGTTCGTGAGTGCGAGCATCGAAAACGCTAACAATGTATTACATTTTATACATTAAATATCATCTTTAACATCCTCGCTTGAAAACTTTTTTTTTTGATGACTAGACATAAAAAATATATAGGTTCGGTCAAAAAAAAAAAAAAACATAGCAAGGTAGTATTGGCGGACTGTCAATCAAAACACAATTTCCCAAATCATAGCTGACAGATTGTCTATCTGGAGGCGGGATGCAGAGCGAGCGCTCAGGCAATAGGTCAGTGTTAAGGTAATGTGATTGGTCTCTACAGAACGATATCTACCGGAAGGCATAATAGTCTACAGTTGTATTTCAGGCATGTTGGATTTAGAAATGTCACCTTTTTTAAATTTTATTTTATTTGTAATCTGCGGGTGGAACCCAAAATAATAATAGTCCCGTTATATTTTACCTACAAGTAACACATACACAAACACAAACACCAGTCCACAGTGCGTGCTCTAGTGCTTGTGGTGAATACAGTTCTTGTGAAAACAATGTGCAGTGATGTTGGATCCGGGTTTAGTGCTGTCCTTCCTTAATAGCTCTGAATCGTGTTAGCTGTCTAAACAATAACAAACAATATTTTTAGACAAGACAAACAAACAAAACACCCACGATTTATTTTCCCACAGTCTCTTTTTGGAGACTGTGAACAGATCACATTACTACGTCCCCTTTTTATACCGTGACCCATGACCCTTGGTCAACAAGCGCATCCGCTCCTCCAATCCACGGATGCCACGCCGTTTCCTGTCCAGGTCATTGGTTTTGTGTACCTTAGCTCAGTCCCCTTTCTAGATGGCCGACTTCCGCCTAACCCTGGGAAAAAACCATCAATGCATCCAGTCCAGGGTACTCTGTTCCCTTTACACAGTGCCCTTTCTGGTCGGGAGGGAGATCTAACGCCAAGAATCATTCGATCTCTGTCACAGGGTGGGATACCAAATTGAAACCATGAGTGATGGAGACACCATAAACACTACCCTATAAAATAACTGGTTTCTAGAAAAAATGTTGTTGGCTTGGTGGATCGCACTACGACAAGTATGTTGTGTATGGGATATCATGTGCAATGTAAATATCTTGTTTGCTCAGCACTTGTTTGCAATCACCATGATTTTCAGCTGTCTGGACTTCTGCCGCTACTGGAAAATAGAACTTGTGATAACAGTGCTATGAAACACAACATATCCAACAGGGGTTGAAATTTTGTCATTTTGACTAACACATTTCTCCAGTGGGAGGCTTAAAACAGGAATAAAACCTCAGATAATGAGCCCTTAGTACAAAACTTTTAACTCTTAAATACGTCCCTAGGCTCTGGGCCAAAATGATTGTCTACTTGACATAGGGGTTGATATTATCAGCCTATACCCCACAGTATACCACTCACAAATACCACATCTGCATTTTTTGTAGAGCATTTTGCAGCGCTGGGTAATCACCCTAGATTTCATAACCAGAAGAAAAAAAAGAAAATTGTTGGTGAGTGGTGTAGCTATGGGAGGAGCTTGATCCACCCAGGTATATATATAGGACTACCTGATCTTGGGAGAGGGAATTTTCATTGTTGTTTTGCAAGGGAAGGGGTAGCAGCAGACCTCTATTGTAAACCCCCTTGTGTTACTATACAATAAGTTTGTTTGTTAGCGGTGTAATTTTTCTAAAATAAATATTTTATTTTATTACATTTATTTTGGAGTTACTTTATTCTGTTCTGCAAACCACAACTGCTTGGGTCACCCTCACAGAGGGTAACCTTTTAAGTAGGGAATATTAAGCTTTACAAAATGGGTGTTTCCCTTTAAGACACCTGAACTGAAAACTCTATACCAAAGACTCTTGCTAGAGCAGGGTGGTGCTGCTGCGTCTCCACCCCGCAACCACAAAATAGCAGCGCACCCTTCCAGCAATACCATTTTCTTTTTTTAGCAGTGCTGATTACTCCTGATAAGTGTATCTTTCTTCTCTATATACCTATTATTATTATTTGTTTCTTAGCAGACGCCCTTATCCAGGGCGACTTACAATTGTTACAAGTATCACATTATTTTTACATACAATTACATTATTTTTTACACATTATTTTTACATACAATTACCCATTTATACAGTTGGGTTTTTACTGGAGCAATCTAGGTAAAATGCCTTGCTCAAGGGTACAGCAGCAGTATCCCCCACCTGGGATTAAACCCACGACCCTCCGGTCAAGAGTCCAGAACCCTCACCACTACTCCACACTGCTGCCCTATTTTTAGTGCTTTTAACTTGTTTTAGTGCTATATATTATTATTATTACAGAATCGCTGAAGTATAAAATTATTTTGAGCTATATTCTGTTGTTTTTAGTCTGTGCTAGGTTAGTCCTACCCCGGCCTTGTGTAACGTGGGAAGCCTGCAGCTCGGTTATCCGCTCCTTCTAACCCACTACTTCTGAGTATATAATAATTGTTGTTTTTTATATACATTAGATAAATCTAAGAATATTTTGTGGACCTTGTGGTTTTTTTGTTCCACCGGTGCATTTTTATTGCTTTTCTGTGTTTTTCTTAAGAGAGGTGTTCCTACTAGCAGTGCTAGGCTTTTTCTATTTTCGTGTGCGAATTTAGAATTAGCCAGTGGCTGGCATCCCTGTTGATTCACCACATACAGTAACTGCAACTCGTCGCCCCCTATCCTTAGGGACCGAGGTTACTGTTTTGGTGCAGACTGCTGCTGGTTTTGTGTTCGCAGGTGGGCATTCCTGCTAACGTGCCACTTGCAGTAACTGCGATTTATCACCCCCCATCTCGCTTGTGAGTTTGAGGTTACTGTTTCGGTACCGAGTGCATCGAGTTGATGCTGAGTGTCAGCGCTGAGAGTACTGTGTCAGCGCCGAGTGTCAACGCCGAGCGCACCGTATCGGCACTGAGTGTGTACCGAGTGTCAATGCTGAGCGCACCATATCGGCAACGAGTCTTGGTACCGAGTGCCTAGTGCTAGTGTCGACACTATGTGTCAGTACCGAGCACCAAGTACAGTGTGCAGGTACTAATATACAGTAAAAAAGTGCACTTTATAGTGTATTGCACACTTATTGCACAGTATTGTTAACATATCTGGGTTCCATGCATGTACCACTTGCAAGGCCAAGCTGCCTGCAAAGGACGATCACATGGAGTGCATTGTGTGCCTCGGATCTGAACATGCGCAGAAGGCTTTGACAGACATCACTTCTTGTGATATCTGTGCATCATTCAAGAAACGTACTCTCGAGAACCGAGTAGCACGTCTCTCTAGGGAATGATCCCTCATGCCTGTGCAGCGCTCGGCATCGCCATGCTCCACCAGTGAAGCTGGCCACTCTTCTCATGGTCCTGTCCAGAGAGTGGGTAGGAGTCGAGCTAGGAAAAGCCCCATATCTAGCTCTACCTCTCATTCCTCACCATCTTCCTGCAGTTCCCCCTCACCTTCCCCCCCTCCAAAGTGGAGGAGGAAGAAAGCCCACCGATCACGTTCGGCAGGCAGGAGGCAGATTGACAAGATCTGGAAAGCAGTTTCAAGCCAGCAAGCAATCTTTGCAGAGCTGTTGAAAGAGTGCTCAGCTCCACCGTCAGTGCCAGTAGTGTTACTGATTGCTCCATTTGCACCCTTGCAGACAGTGACTGATGAGTTAGATGACATGCTCTCTGTCGCTGCCTCAGAGGAGGTGAATGATCAGCTGGTCCTCCCATCAGATAATGCAGAGTCTGACATGCCAGTGGCACAGCTCTCGCTTTCAGCCAAACTTATGCCTTTAATGCAGTGGGCGACTGCAGTGTTACAAGTGCCCTGGCCTGCAGCACAAACTGAAAGGCACTCTATTTATGATTGTGACAGGGTAGCGTCATGGGCCCAGATGGTATTCGGCAGGCAAAGAGACTCAGAGACAAGGAAACTGCAGTTAAAGCGCTGCTGCGCAGTTTAATAACAAAAAGAAATCAAAAAGTTGAACAAAACACTGCTCACCGAGCAAAAATAAAAGGTCAAACAAAAACAGATCTCGCACACAATAAACACTTACAAAATAACTGGCACAAGGGCCAAAACAAAAGGTTAAACAAAACTGTTCAGGCTGGGCAGAGCCTTCACTGAACTTTGTCACAACAAACAACTGTAGCAACACAGTAACACACTGTTCACTCACCCCAAAACACCTCCTCCAAACAAAGGAATTTCCCCTTTTTTATACCATGTGGCTGGAGCCTAATTATCAATGATTCAATTAGCTCCAGCCACATTCTCACATGTATTTTGGCAGGGACAGGAAATTAACCCCATCCCTGCCAACCACCACCAAATCACCACACAACAACATTTACAGGCAGGGCCCTGCCCTGCTACAATGATGAACAGCCGATAGTTACAGTCCACCTGGGAACACCCGGCCACGGGCATGGCGGTTTCCCGTTCAATGGACTCGCTGTACAGGGTTTCTGATGCGGACAAACTTACCCACTTTCCACCAGTAGAGGCCCCCATTGCTGCACTGGTTCAGCCTGCAAACTTGTCCTTACTTTCCAAGGACGCAGCATGCCTGACCATCTGAGCTTTCCACATAAATCAGTCTGTGGAACTGGAGGCTTTCCATTCCCCTCCATTCCAGTCTGACAAAGAGTGCCAGCTCCATACACTTTGCCCAGTGCAGGCGTTAGCATATTATGTGGAGAGGACTAAAAGCTGGAGGCAGTCGGAACAGCTGTTTGTTTGTTACGGGGCTAAGTCCCAGGGACAGGCTCTGTCTAAACAGCTTCTGCCCAAATGGTTAGCAGGCACAGTACAGACTGCATACAAACTGGCCAATCTGCCCCCGCCCGAGAAGCTCACTGGCCATTCTACCAGGGATCAGTCGACTTCATGGGCATTGTTCCACGGTGCTTCCATCCAGGACATATGCAGTGCAGCAGTGTCTGGCAAGAAAGAGTTAAAACTTTTAACTCTTCAGTGAGAGCTAGGAAGTCAAGAGAGAGGTGAGAGGCGAAGGCAGAGATGAAGTCAGTTTTGTTGGAAGCTGAGCAACAATTCCAGAGGGTGACGGGGGGAATGGGGGGATGAGCAGAAGAAAGGGAGAGAAGCAGGGAGATGAGGTTAGAGGAGTTAGATTTGTGGCGGTAGGGAGAGGCCAGAGGACAGGAACGAGAGGAGAGGATTACAGGGATATTAAAGTTAGTCATGGTAGGGAGCAGTAGAGGAAAGGAAGTAGAAATGGCTATGGGAGAGGTTGGTGCCGAGAGGCAGGCGAAAACAGACAGGTATAGGAGGAGCGAGAACAATAATTAATAAAAAGAAAAGATAGAATGTATGCAAACCTGGTCTGGAGTTGAAGCTTTCAGTTAGAAGCTTGGCTAGAAGATTTTGCAGCCGATCCATGCTGTCCTGTCCTTGTTTGGACTACCACAGTGCAGACTACCGGCCCTTTGGCGATAAGGCTCTTCGGTGAGCTTCCGCTGAGTGCTGGCGCACTAGCTTAGTGTCACTGCTTATATAATGCAGTACAGGTTGAGAGCTGGGTGCTGCAGACAATTGTTTGCAAATTATTCTAAATCCAGTCAGCTGCTCCCTGTGGGAGTTGGTCGATTTGTTACACCACCACAACAATGTTACAAACTCAACTGGCAATCATTCACTTTAAAAATTCAATATTATTTACTTACAGAGCGATCTGATCTGTCGACTGCTAGCCTGTTTGCAGTGTTGCAATTTAAAGGGCAATAGCTACAAATGCCATTTTAATATTTTCTGTATCCCTCCATTACCTTTTTATGATGTTTACAAACATTTTGAATGGTGGTTCCTGTCTGTCTAAAATTAAGATGCATCTAATATTAAGGTTAAAAACATGTTCTCTACTGCTAAAATGAGCTGGCTGCTGTTTTGGTTGCAGACTTGTGTAAATCATGTGATATTGTGACTTGCTGACTCTACCAGCTTTAGGGTAAAGTATGGACGCATGTGAAGTTGAAAAAGAAAAATTATAAAAATATGGGAGTTATAATTGCAAACATCATAATACAATAACATGTTTTAAATGGAATGTGGCAGGGTGAAAGTCCTTAATGTATATAGTGTGTGTGTGGGAATGTAAGGTTGGCAGGGATGGTGTTAAATCTGTCCCTGCCGGTAATCACAGGTGTGGCCATTTCCCATTTAGGTAATTGGTGCTAATTGTGGAGTGGCCACATGAATAAAAAGAAGCAAAATCCTTTGTTGAAATATACCCATCTGAGATGGATTTCAGATGGGTATATTTTGATCAAATCAACTGAGTTTACTAAAACTTTAATCCAGGTACTTACCAGGGGAAATAATTAAATAACCATTGGTGTAATAATACCATTTTGTCACATATACAGTCGTAGTGGGTTCACATTTTGCTTTTTGCCTGGAATAAAATTACAGACTGGAGGGAGTACTGCAGTTCATTCAGCCAGTGAACATATATGATTAAGTTTTACGCAATTGTAATTATAAGAAATTGACTCCATTACAAACATTTGGTACAGTCATGTTGACATTTTGAGGCCCTTCATTTGCTTGACTTTTTATGGAACTCTGACTTGGTTGTGGGTTAGGTAGGAGTAAGAGACTTCAAAACCAAACAGGATGAACCACAGTGTCTGGCTCAAGAATATATTAACAACCAATGGGTTGCTACTGACCTCTTTGAACTTTGTTGTGGTTGTGACGTAAATGTAAAGGAGTTTCTAATAAAATATGATCAGTTTTAACAAAAGTGTCTAGCAATACAGGGAAATAAATGTAATTTTGGGGGGTTTCTATAGCTGTACACAGAAAGGGTGCCCTGTTATGCAGATAATCATTCAAAACTATGCTGTTCAATAAAACATTCAGTGGAGGCTTGACAATAGTGTTTTTAAATAAGACGTGCTATGCAAGCCACATATTAATTGTTTCATTGACAGGCTGCAAATCACTCAACGAACCATGAACTATTGGCCTGTACACCTAGTATAACTAAGTTACAGTAAGTGTGGGTGGAAACCATAGTGTGAAGTGATTTGTATTGTGATTTATTTTGAATCTCTTGCTTGTCATTATTAATGTGTTGTATTTCACCAACAGTGATTAGATTAAGAACACCAATAAGTTAATAATGTAATTGTTACGATATCAGTAAAGTGTTTGTTGTACATAATAGTTACAGTGCCTTGCATAAGTATTCACCCCCCTTGGACTTTTCCACATTTTGTAGTGTTACAACCTGGAATTAAAACGGATTTAATTAGGATTTTTTGTCACTGATCTACACAAAATAATCCATAATGTCGAAGTGGGGAAACAAATCTACATATTTTTCAAAATTATTTACAAATAAAAAAACTGAAAAGTCTTGATTGCATAAGTATTCACCCCCTTTGCTGTGACACCCTGGTGCAACCAATTGCCTTCAGAAGTCACATAATTAGTTGAATGGAGTCCACCTGTGTGCAATTAAAGTGTCACATGATCTCAGATTAAATACACCTGTTTCTGGAAGGCCCCAGAGTTTGTTAGAGAGCATATCTAAACAAACAGCATCATGAAGATCAAGGAGCTATCAAAACAAGTCTGGGATAAAGTTCTGGAGAAGCATCAATCAGGGTTGGGTTATAAAAAAATATCCCAAACTTTGAACATCCCCCGGAGCACCATTAAATCCATTATTAAAAAATGGAAAGAATATGGCACAACCGCGACTCTGCCTAGAGAAGGCCGTCCACCAAAACTCAGTGACCAGGTAAGGAGGGCATTAGTCAGAGAAGCAACCAAGAGGCCAATGGTAACTCTGAAGGAGCTGGAGAGATCCACAGCTGAGATGGGAGAAACCGTCCATGGGACAACTATAACCCGGACGCTCCACAAAGCTGGGCTTTATGGAAGAGTGGTGAGAAGAAAGCCATTGCTGAAAAAAAAACATATCAAATCCTATTTGGATTTTGCCAAAAGGCATGTGGGAGACACAGCAAACATGTGGAAAAAGGTTCTCTGGTCTGATGAGACCAAAATTGAACTTTTTGGCCTCAGCGCAAAACGCTATGTGTGGCGCAAAGCCAACACTGCTCATCATCCTGAGAACACCATCCCCATGGTGAAGCATGGTGGTGGGAGCATCATGTTATGGGGATGCTTTTCATCGGCAGGGACTGGGAAACTGGTCAGGATTGATGGCAAGATGGATGGTGCCAAATACAGGGAAATTCTAGAGGAAAACCTGTTTCAGTCTGCAAGAGACCTGGGAGTGGAGCGGAGGTTCACCTTCCAGCAGGACAATGACCCTAAACACACAGCCAAAGCTACACTGGAGTGGTTTAAAAACAAGAACCTGAATGTCTTAAAATGGCCCAGTCAAAGCCCAGACCCAGAAAAGTCCATGGGGGGTGAATACTTATGCAAGGCACTGTAATACTCATGGCACTACCAGAATTAGATTGACCACAAAATTGACTGATAAACATTACCTAGCTTCAAGTGATTATTTTAAACCTATTTAAGGTTTTTAATTGTATTTTATTTCAGATATACTAAAAGAACGCATGTCATCACATTTTTGTGTTATTTGTTAGGAAATTTTCTTAATTTACATAATACCGGCAATGGAAAGTACTGTAGACTTGGCTAAATGTCTTCTTTAACCCAAATCTAGCATTGACAAATGTTTGTGTTTACATATATCTACATAACCACTTATAGTCAGTAATTACATTGTTTAGCACAGTTTTTTGAGTATCAAAATCTGTGAGTACATGGGGTCTGTTTGTCTATCCTTACAGTATGTACATATGTAGAGTATGTCACACTTTCTGGCACTGTATATTGAGAGAATCAATTGTGAGCATCATAATATGTGATATATGGAGGTGTCTATCCCTATATTTAACATTTACATGTATGTAGGTCATGGTCATTTACTTTTTCATGATCCTCATTGATTGCTTGCAATCTCTTCCACAGTATCTTGCTGCCGTTTTGGTGACAACTTTAGCATCCTTATTACGAAGGCTGTTTATTACATTTTAACAAGCAGGCTTCCCACAGTCTCGTGTGTGGTACTGACTGAGTAGTTTTGCCAGTGGCTTGTACAGGTGGGCATCCCTGTACATTGCCACCCACAGTAACTACGAACTGGTGGACATGTACCGTCCATAACAGGTGGCAAGGACCCGCTGGCGATAGATGCCTTGGCACACCAGTGGCTGAGGCAACTGTTATATGCCTTCCCACCACTCACAATGCTCCCACTGTGTCTGGAGAAAATCGGACAGGACCAGGCCAGGGTGCTATTAGTAGCCCCTTATTGGCCCAAGAGACTCTGGTTTTCAGCCCTGATACAGCTCCTGAGCGGCCAGCCATAGAGACTGCCCAAGCGCCGTGACCTGCTCAGTCAGGCATGGGGGACCTTATGGCATCCCGACCCATCGCGCCTACAGCTCTGGGTTTGGCCCCTGATCGGCTGCATTTAAGCTGTCTGGGTCTGTTTCATAGGGTGATTGACACCCTGCAAATGCCAGAGCAGCGTCCACGTGTTCCCAGTACGGGTACAAGTGGGGCGTCTTTCAGCCATGGTGTCTGCCTAAGGATTTTGACTCCACGACCTGTCCCATGGTATTTATACTGCAATTTTTGCAGGACCTGTTTGACGAGGGGAAATCCTCCTCTACGTTAAAGGTCTATCTGCAGCCTTTTCAGCTTGCCATGTCAAGATTGACTCGGTCTCCCCAGGAGCTCACTTCCTGGCAGGGCAATTTTTAAAAGGAGCTTGGCGGCTTCAGCTACCTATGAAGGGTATTGTTCTTCACTGGAGCCTTAACGTGGTGCTTTACACACCCATGAAGCCTCCATTTGAGCCCATGCATTCAGCTGAGCTGAATTTTTATTGCTCAAAGGGGCTTTCTTGCTTGCAATCACCTCAGCAAAGCGAATAAGTGTGATGCAGGCATTTACAATTGCGAAAGCCTGCTTAATTTTTGCAGAAGCCAGGACAAAGCTTACGCTTCATACCAATCCTGCTTTTTTGCCGAATACTACCTCGGCATTTTATGTCAACCAGTCTGTGGAATTGGAGGCTTTCCATCCACCTCCTTTTCAGTGTGACAGAGAGCAGCAGCTCCATATGCTCTGTCCAGTGTGGGCCCTAGCGTATTATGTTAACAGGACAAAAAGTTGGAGGCAGTCCAAACAGTTTTTTGTCTGTTATGGGGCAAAGTCTTATGGTCAAGCCCTGTCTAAGCAGCTGCTGTCCAAGTGGATAGCAGACACAGTCAGGGCTGCCTATGAGCTGGCCAACTTGCCACCTCCAGAAAAGCTCAATGCCCATTCCACCAGGGGCATGGCAACTTCGTGGGCTTTATTCCAGGGTGCATCTGTCAAGGACATTTGCAATGCAGCGGTGTGGTCTACTCCCCATACCTTCACTAGGTTCTACAGACTGAATGTCTTAGATCCTCAAAACCCTGACTTCCCAGTCGACCCGTGCAACACAGACATAGAGGTGAGTTTTTCCCTCAATTTTTTCACTCTAGCTACTGTTACTGGGGTTCTGTGTGGTAACGCACAAGGCAGCCTCTTGGCTTAGCCTTGTAGCATTCCAGTCGTTCTGCAATATTGCCCTATCGACAGCTTTGGTACACTCACCCATTCGGTAATGGTTACATTTCATACTTGAAAAGGAACGTTAGATTATTATTATAACCATGCTTCCCTGAAATAGAAATGTAACCATTAACCTTCAAGGTCGCTGTATCTATGATTGCAGAATGCTTGAAGGAAAAATGACGATGAGATCTGTGAGCGCAGTCCTCTTGTACCCTTGGGGCGGGACCGTGGTTGTGCAACAGGCCTCGCTCAGCAGCTTTGGTATATTTTATTCAGGTTTGGGGTCTTTAGGAGGTAAATATCCATATGATAATGGTTACATTTCTATTTCAGGGAATCAGGGTTATGATAATAACCTAATGTTTTTTGTTTTCTTTTTATAAAATAAACAGTGCCAGTTTATAAGAGTAATAACCTACTCCAGGGTGTGTGGTTAAACATATCTTTCTGCATGGCCTGTCGTGGGTTATTGCTTACATATTTAGTATGTAATAATAACAATATTTAGTGCCTTGGCAGATATGTTTTATGGTGCTTTATAGAATAAAGACTAAAAATAGAATAATAATATGTGCAATAAGGATTGTTTTAAGCTTGTACTGCATGAGCATGTTGGTTCCTCTGATATGTACAGTACAGCACATTGTAAGTGAAGCCACTCATAACATATTGGCCTGCAAAGGGTGAACAGTGAAGTGAGAAAAGGGACTGACCAAGGCCTGACTGAATTAATCTAATCTATCGGACTAGAATTTAGGTTAAATGATCTGGGTGGAAACTGCCTGTTAGTTGAAGCTCAGTACTCTCAGTTAATTTGTCAACACTTTAAATCACTTCAACCTTACATACTTGAAAGGTTCAGACAGTAAATGGTTTATAACCAATTAAATGCTGCAATTTATTCATCACAGAGATGTCCTTCAGGGATGGCTTTTTCGTGGCCGACTTCATATGGCCAGATATTGTCTGTTGTGTTTCTGTCTTAGCATTTTGTGCTTTGGTTGAATAAGCAAATACTCTTCTTGTCATAAAATGTCTTTGGACTGCATTATTAAACAGAAATACAGGGATTATGTATGCATTTTGTTATTTATTTATTTATTTATTGGCTATAGCCTCTTGTGACATAAGTATGCTTTCTGATACATTTTTAAGTTGTGTTTAACAATGTATCAGAGGGGGGAGGTGACCAACAGAAATTGGTCTCTATAATAAATTATACAATTGCTGTCTGATAAACAGCTGAGATACTGGATGGAGTTACAATAACACACATTTAAAGCAATAAAAGGAATTAAAAATGAAAAAAATATTGTAGATGGCTCATTGACATTTAATGGGTCAGTTAGACTAATTTATTCATTTATTCAAGAGGTCTGAATATAGAAGGTTACAATAGTTCTACAGAGTGTGATGGATAAAATACCATCCCTATTACTAGACGCTATTAAACAATGCTGTTTTTAACATGAAATAACTTGTTACACTACATGAAAAAAAAATACAAAACTTACCTGTTGAATGTCTTTTGGGGGGAAATGTGTAGCTCAGGTTTGGGGAAACATTGTTACCTGACTGATGCTATTTCAATGGAGAGGTGCACATCTTCTGAGAAATATGCTGCCTAGTTTCCTCAAACAATTAAATAATCTTTTGAAATCTTTTATTTCTTAAATTACTAGAGACAAAGGAAAGAGATGGACATTTGGTTTTTTAAAGGGAAGTAAACAGATTTAACTGTTTGTACTATGTATATGCCACCAGAGTGGTTGACAGGTGACTCCATGGGGCTATTTCCATGGAAAAAGAAAAATAAGTCTCACCTTTTTCTCACTCTATTTTGGTAGAACTCTCAGGTTGTGTGTGTTTCCATGTAGTTTTCTTTTAGCCTGAGAAATAATTGTTTCAAATGCAAATAACCTAATTAATATTAAATACGGGAAGGTATATTTAAATGTTTGTGTCTGAGTTCCAATTTTTCCAAAGGAAATAAGCAAAGATGCCAATGTCAGAACATTAATGATTCGCTTTTTTTTAATGTTTAAAATGACTGTGAAGTGGTTCTGTTGCTTCGATATTGCATTTTAATAATTTGTGTCTCCACCTGGTATTATCTGTGCCTGTACAATCCTAGTTGTGACTTATTTGAAGTACTATACTTCCTGATTACAAAGAAATCAAATGATGTGGTTATCTTTTGACTCTGTTGGACTCACCGTCTTCATATTATTATTAGCCGGCCAGCAGAACTGAAAGACAAAGGTGAAAAAATAAATACAATTACATTTAAAACTACTTATTCTTTAATTACGATGTGGTTGTATAATTACTGATCCCACATTTTCAACTGCACCTTCGCAATGCCCTTATGTGTCACCTTTCATATAATTGCCATTTATTAATTAATTCACCTACCTGAAAAAGATCCTGATAGTATAATTTATAGTTTTGCCTTTTATTTCCTGTAATCCTTGTTTTAAAACGCACCGCTAGCGTCCCATGTAATTTTAGGTATGCTTATTAGGTAAGTTACTCACAGCTACTGGGCCAGAGCAAATTCTCTCAGTCTCTCAATTTAAAACTCTTAATTTTCATAATTTTAATTTGTAACCTATGTAATATCCTGATATATGGGTTGGAATCATTTACAGCCAGAGAGCACTTAGTTTGTCTATTCTGTTTTTATATAAAGACCTTAGACCATTCATTTGTGCTAGATGTATGAAACAAAGAACCAAAACAATATTTTATAACAGTATTGCCAACAATCGTAAATTTAAACAGTACTGTAGACATTTAGGGTCTCAACCTTTTCAATTTGTTAAACTCAGAATGAAAACGACACCTGAAATGAAAGATTAAAACTATTTTCTACTGTACTTTACAACTTTGTTTAATAAGTACAAATGTAAAAAAAAAAAAAAAAAAAAAACGTTTGCAGCTCGTAATAAACTTAAATGTCTCCTCTGAGTCTCAAATCTGGATCACAGAAAACTTTGTAATAAAAATACATCTATACATGTAACTTTTTTTTGTTGTATTTACTTGGCTGTGGACCCCAATACTGACAAGACTTGGCAAAGTTCACAGACAGCCAAGTAAAGAACAATATCTGCCAGAACCTGACCTAAGGGCCCCAGGCTTTGGATCCAGTCTTTTAAAACTTCAGCACTGCTGATGAAATAACAATAGTTACATAATTACAAAGAATGTAAGCATTAGAACAATTTGTTTGATTTAACTTGTCAAACTTTTATGGATCCAGCTACTCCACTGTTTTAATCCCCACTGTGGCTTTTATTAATTCTACCTTTCTAAAAAATCCCAAGCACTTGAAGTGATTGCTTTCTAGTTTCACTCTGACTGTACTATATGCTGCTCAGTTTGTAATTAAGTTCCATGCATTTATCACTGGTGTGTGTGCGGGCAAGAATGACACAGTTGTTCCTGACCTATTAGAGCTGGGTAAATTACACTCTTTATTCAATTTAAGCTTACTGTAGTCCAATAACTGTCAATATCTTCCACTGTGAATTGGGGATAGTACAGTACCCTTGTGTATACTCAATAACTTTCTTGTTTTATTATGACGGACACGTATTTGTATCTGTTATCATGCAATTGAGGCAGGAACATACCTCTCCACTCTGTATGCAATCTGTTCTTATGTGAGAATGAAACAGAAGTAAGTAATTGATTTTGTGTTTAACTTTATACCGGGCTAGAATGGTGGCTGTCCATTGCTGGCCATGCTAAAATGCCTACAGTACTGAAGTCTTTGGAGAATCTAAGAGATGATATAACTTGAGAACCTTACAGTATAGGGTTGTAATAAAAATTCACTGTGGTATGTGCTTTGGGGTGTCAGATAGCTAAATGGAATCCATTCTAGGCCTCTTCAGTTGAAAGTTAAGAGTTTTGCAAGACTGTCAGTATCAAGGGTCATTTAATTTAGTGCTGTTTGCAGTGGTGTGGAAATGCCACCATTTTAGTACCTTTTTTCATAATTCTTGACATTTCTAAGGATTAAGAGGATTAAGAGTATCAAGCAAAGTGCTCATGTCAAATAAAAACATGTTACATTTAATAAGGTGTGTTTTGTTTGTGTAATTTAACCTGAGGTCCCTGCTGTGCACCCATAACTCTACAGTACATTTGCTCTATGTCCTGCCACAGAAATATGTTTTACCCCCTCAATTTTATGGGTCTAAAATACAATGGGTTTATTAACTATTTGTGTATCGGGGTTGGCCAATGCATTTTAAACTACTGTAACTCTGTCAATAGGGTGTAGCTAGTGGACAGCTAGGAGAGCAGTAATTTGACAGTGATTCTGTGGTGCTCTATGACCATTCCTCAATGATTACAACCACATATAGTACAATTTCAGAGAATGTAGGCGTTTAAATCTGCATGTTCTTTGCCAGGAGGCTGTTACACATTCAGCATTGTTAGTTTGTACATTCTTGGATACAGTACTGATCTGAAACTGACATTTATAAAAAATATCTGCAGATGCATATGATACAATATGTACAGTATATGACAAGGCTGTCATTTACATACCAAATTACAGACGTGCTCAAATTTGTTGGTACCCTTACAGCTCATTGAAATAATGCTTCATTCCTCCTGAAAAGTGATGAAATTAAAAGCTATTTTATCATGTATACTTGCATGCCTTTGGTATGTCATAGAATAAAGCAAAGAAGCTGTGAAAAGAGATGAATTATTGCTTATTCTACAAAGATATTCTAAAATGGCCTGGACACATTTGTTGGTACCCCTTAGAAAATATAATAAATAATTGTATTATAGTGATATTTCAAACTAATTAGTTTCTTCAATTAGTATCACACATGTCTCCAATCTTGTAATCAGTCATTCAGCCTATTTAAATGGAGAAAAGTAGTCACTGTGCTGTTTGGTATCATTGTGTGCACCACACTGAACATGGACCAGAGAAAGCAACGGAGAGAGTTGTCTGAGGAGATCAGAAAGAAAATAATAGACAAGCATGGTAAAGGTAAAGGCTACAAGACCATCTCCAAGCAGCTTGATTTTCCCGTGACAACAGTTGCAAATATTATTAAGAAGTTTAAGGTCCATGGAACTGTAGCCAACCTCCCTGGGCGCGGCCGCAAGAGGAAAATCGACCCCAGATTGAACAGAAGGATAGTGCGAATGGTAGAAAAAGAACCAAGGATAACTGCCAAAGAGATACAAGCTGAACTCCAAGGTGAAGGTACGTCAGTTCTGATCGCACCATCCGTCGCTTTTTGAGCGAAAGTGGGCTCCATGGAAGAAGACCCAGGAGGACTCCACTTTTGAAAGAAAAACATAAAAAAGCCAGACTGGCATTTGCTAAAATGTATATTGACAAGCCACAATCCTTCTGGGAGAATGTCCTTTGGACAGATGAGTCAAAACTGGAGCTTTTTGGCAAGTCACATCAGCTCTATGTTCACAGACGAAAAAATGAAGCTTTCAAAGAAAAGAACACCATACCTACAGTGAAACATGGAGGAGGCTCGGTTATGTTTTGAGGCTGCTTTGCTGCGCCTGGCACAGGGTACCTTGAATCTGTGCAGGGCACAATGAAATCTCAAGACTATCAAGGCATTCTGGAGCGAAACGTACTGCCCAGTGTCAGAAAGCTCTGTCTCAGTCGCAGGTCATGGGTCCTCCAACAGGATAATGACCCAAAACACACAGCTAAAAGCACCCAAGAATGGATAAGAACAAAACACTGGACTATTCTGAAGTGGCCTTCTATGAGTCCTGATCTGAATCCTATCTAACATCTATGGAAAGAGCTGAAACTTGCAGTCTGGAGAAGGCACTCATCAAACCTGAGACAGCTGGAGCAGTTTGCTCAGGAAGAGTGGGCCAAACTACCTGTTAACAGGTGCAGAAGTCTCATTGAGAGCTACAGAAAACATTTGATTGCAGTGATTGCCTCTAAAGGTTGTGCAACAAAATATTAGGTTAGCGGTCCCATCATTTTTGTCTATGCCATTTTCATTTGTTTTCTTATTTACAATATTATGTTGAATAAAAAATCAAAAGCAAAGTCTGATTTCTATTAAATATGGAATAAGCAATGGTGGATGCCAATTACTTTTGTCAGTTTCAAGTTATTTCAGAGAAAATTGTGCATTCTTCGTTTTTTGTGGAGGGGTACCAACAAATTTGAGCACGTCTGTATATACCAAATTGTGAGGGACTGACCTTTTATAAATCAACCCTGTTTGGTTCAGACAAGGGAAGCATTTGCAAGGGTGGAGAGGACTGTGGAGGGAGCAGTTAACCCAATATTTCAGGATTACACTATAGCTGCCGTGTCTAAGCCAGTAGGTGAAGAATGTGAGGCAGCAGTTTCAGTTAACCTTAGTGCACCTTCCCTGGTAGGAGGTTGTTCCACATCGTTAGTCGCTTCTTAGGATTATAAATCAACTCTTAAATAAAAAAAAATAATAATACGTTTTTTCAGTGAAATTGTAGCAGTAATCTTTGTTTGCTGACAGAGTTTACAGCTGAAAGCGGAGATGATCGTTTTCTAACACTCATGCAACAAAGGCTTTGTCTAATATTGCTTTTTTTCCAGTATGTACTGGTACTAATTTGAGAAAAATGTTAGTGATTTGATACATCAATTTGCCAATATTTCAAATATACAGTAGATGTCGATTAATCATTATTAATTGCCATGCTTTTTTATTTTGCAAACCTCAATTAAATTATACAAAAGTTAAACATACAAAAGTTAAAAAAATCTTTGAGCCAAACATTCAGTTTTAATGGCTTACCAAAAAAGTTTCCATAGAGACATTCGTAGTCTCACTCTCAACGTGTTCTTTCTTCTTCAGAAGTATTCAATGTGGTCCTATTGTTATGGTTAATACAGTGCCTTGCATAAGTATTCACCCCCCTTGGACTTTTCCACATTTTGTAGTGTTACAACCTGGAATTAAAATGGATTTAATTAGGATTGTTTGTCACTGATCTACACAAAATAGTCCATAATGTCGAAGTGGGGAAAAAAATCTACATATTTTTCAAAATTATTTACAAATAAAAAACTGAAAAGTCTTGATTGCATAAGTATTCACCCCCTTTGCTGTGACACCCTGGTGCAACCAATTGCCTTCAGAAGTCACATAATTAGTTGAATGGAGTCCACCTGTGTGCAATTAAAGTGTCACATGATCTCAGATTAAATACACCTGTTTCTGGAAGGCCCCAGAGTTTGTTAGAGAGCATATCTAAACAAACAGCATCATGAAGACCAAGGAGCTATCAACACAAGTCCGGGATAAAGTTCTGGAGAAGCATCAATCAGGGTTGGGTTATAAAAAAATATCCCAAACTTTGAACATCCCCCGGAGCACCGTTAAATCCATTATTAAAAAATGGAAAGAATATGGCACAACCGCGACTCTGCCTAGAGAAGGCTGTCCACCAAAACTCAGTGACTAGGTAAGGAGGGCATTAGTCAGAGAAGCAACCAAGAGACCAATGGTAACTCTGAAGGAGCTGGAGAGATCCACAGCTGAGATGGGAGAAACCGTCCATGGGACAACTATAACCCGGACGCTTCACAAAGCTGGGCTTTATGGAAGAGTGACGAGAAGAAAGCCATTGCTGAAAAAAAAAAATCAAATCCTGTTTGGATTTTGCCAAAAGGCATGTGGGAGACACAGCAAACATGTGGAAAAAGGTTCTCTGGTCTGATGAGAACTTTTTGGCCTCAGTGCAAAACGCTATGTGTGGCACAAAGCCAACATTGCTCATCATCCTGAGAACACCATCCCCACGGTGAAGCATGGTGGTGGCAGCATCATGTTATGGGGATGCTTTTCATCGGTAGGGACTGGGAAACTGGTAGGGATTGAGGGCAAGATGGATGGAGCCAAATACAGGGAAATTCTAGAGGAAAACCTGTTTCAGTCTGCAAGAGACCTGGGACTGGGGCGGAGGTTCACCTTCCAGCAGGACAATGACCCTAAACACACAGCCAAAGCTACACTGGAGTGGTTTACAAACAAGAACCTGAATGTCTTAGAATGGCCCAGTCAAAGCCCAGACCTCAATCCGATTGAGAATCTGTGGCAAGACTTGAAAATTGCTGTTCACCAAAGGTCCCCATCCAACTTGACAGAGTTTGAGCAATTTTGCCAAGAAGAATGGGCAAAAATTGCAGGATCCAGATGTGCAAAGCTGGTAGAGACTTACCCAAAAAGACTCACAGCTGTAATTGCTGCCAAAGGTGCTTCTACCAAGTATTGACTCAGGAGGGTGAATACTTATGCAACCAACAAATGTCTTTTTTTTGTTTAATTAACTTTTGTGTCACCAATAAAAAATATTTTGCACCTTCAAAGTCTTAAGTATGTTGTGTAAATCAAATGGTAAAAATCCCAATTAAATCCATTTTAATTCCAGGTTGTAACACTACAAAATGTGGAAAAGTCCAAGGGGGGTGAATACTTATTCAAGGCACTGTACACACTAGATAATTGATTGTCTGCTTAACTGATCGTTATACTTGTAAAACCTGTGTATATTACTTAAATTATTAAAGATGACTTGTCATTTAATTATTCAGTGTAATTAACTTGTCAATATTTAAATTGCTGATTAATGTTGTTTAGATTTTTTCTTATAATGATTATTCAATGTTTTATTGCCTAAGCAAATGATCTAACTGAAAAACATATGAGATATTTAACTAATTGTAAAATTGATTGGTTTAAATGTAAAGCCACCCTTTAATTCACAATTAATGTGAACCTGATGAAGACACATTAGGTGTTGAAACATGTTGTTTGTTTTTAAACAAATAAGGAATATTTGGATGAATATAAACCAACAGTAGTTGCGCACTGAATCCTTTTGAAGAAAATGTTGAGAGTGCGACTATGAATATCCCTCTGGAAACTTTTTTGGTAAGGCATTAAAAATGTTTGGGTCAAAGCTTTTTGTGCTTTTGTATTGTCGTATAGACTCTACCTTCACTATATAAAATGTAAGAAATAATCCACTCCAGGGAGTGTGGTAAGACAATTCTTACTGCACGCCCTGGGTGCGCTGTGAGGCACGAGGCCGCAGGCCGAGACCCTTCAACCACCCAGGAAGTGCGATAAAAATTGTCTTACCATACACCCTGGAGTGGGTTATTTTGCTTACAAAATGGCTACACTTTTTTCTTGAAAATAATTAAACAAAATAGGTTTTTTAAGGGAAAAAAATAAGAAATATATTATGTATCCTTCCACTGAGAAAAAATAGTTCCTGAAGACTGTTTGATTGTAACATATATTTTGTACTTTTTTATTTATTTGCCATAAACATTACATTGAACATTGCCATTTATAGTAACATTTTCCTGATGAAATGGCATTTGGGAATTGAAAGCAGACTCATTTCCCACATCTGAGGGAGGATTCATGTAACAGCCAAACACTGCACTTGATTGACATCGAGGGGGAGGGGGGGGCTTTCAAGAGTTTTTTTTTTAAATTTTTTTTATTTTATTTTATTTTTGCGGTCTTCGAGAGAAGCTGACCAATAATTTCTGAGGCTGTTTTCACACCAATGGCCGGTAACTGGCATAATTTCCCTAGATTGTAAACCAGCATTAGATGATATGCGGACTAAACGACTTCCGTGTCAGTTTGCGCAGTCCTTCCCGTCCGGGGCGAGCACAGTTGAATTCTATGCCAAACCCGACCTTGTTTTAAAAGCCCAACGGTTGTGTAATTTAAACATTGCATACTCTCTAGTCAGTTTTATAAGGCGATATTTAGTTTAATAAGTAGATGCCGCTGCTGCATATACTGTATACATGCTGAGTGAGACTTGCGTGGTGATTTCTCTGATGGCTTTTGAATAGTGTTACTGCTACTGCTTGCCTCAGAGTTTTCTTTGTTCTGTTCTCTAACTAAATTAATACCATGGTATATTTGCCAATTTTCCTGTAATTCTTAGTGACAGAGATGAGAAAATAAAAGCAGATTGTTGAGTGATTTAAATGCTGTTTCAGTTGTATGTTGACATCTTTACCTACAGAAACACTTTTATAATGGCTTATACTGGTTTATATACACCTTTATACTTTTATAAACGCTTATACTTTTATATTGCCTTATACATTGTATAATGCCTTATACTGGTTAGCACCTCTTCAATATTAAGCATTGTAGTGCACAAGTGACTGTTACAATATACAGTATATAATTGGGCTTCTAGGGTGCTTTCAACTTTTTTAGTTTTTTTTTTTTTTTTTTTAAATAATCTTCACATTATTCATTAGTGTCCTGTTGGCCATTTTTGGGAACAAGTTAAAACTATAAAAGTACTTATTAAAAATAGTCATATTCTCTCTCTCTCCCACATTTTATTCTCAGTCTTCTTTTCCCAGAGCACATATAAAGGGGGGAAAAAAATGAATTGGCTATCTTTTTACATCTCCATACTAATACTCTCTAGTGGCTCCACAACTCGTGTTTTTTTGTCATTTTTTTTTTAAAAGCTTCTGGCACAGCTGGATCTCTCTGTGTAAGCAAACTTTCAAAGTATTACAGTGTCACTAATCATTCAAGTTACAACATTTCAAGCTGAAAGGCCTTTCTGACTCCACAAAACCATTATGGTGCCATAATGTTTAAGGAAAGAAACCTTTGATCTTCTGGAAGGGGCTTCAGAGACTTCTTTTGACTGCTCTTCTTGCTCCTGCTTTCTCATTTGGCACATGGAAACCAGAGAAACTCTGAACAGTAGGTTTGAAAATATTTGTTTTTCTTTTTTTTCTGTAAGATAAATGGCTCTCTGGCTCTCACCACAGAACACTGACATCTCCCCCACCCCATCAAATTAATAATAAATGGACTGTGAGATAAGAGAAAAAAAAGAATGGGGAGGTTAAATTTTCTGACACAGTTTTATAGCTGTGCTGATTCTCATGAGCAGATTTATCTCTCCCGCTCCTCCTCCTGTTCTCCGCTCTCTTATCTGCTCTAACTGTACATTCCATTAATGAAGTCTTTGGCTGGAAAGAGTAAGAGAAGTGGGGGGGGGGGGGGGGGGGGGGGGGGGGGGGGGGGGGGGGGGGGGGGGGGGGCAGGTGAGTATCTAAGTATATTGTTGGACAGATAATACAGACAATGGTTTGAGACTGTCTGTATTATCTGTACTGTATTCTATTATTTTGTAGGTCAGATGTTAAATAGTGTATTACAAGAAAAATCTACCCTTTGGTGTCAGTAATTCCATAAACTTGTCTCTGACTTCATCTTTACATGATGAACTTGACATGGACCTTGACGTGGCTGCCATTTTGAGGTCATGTTTTTATTTGTGTGTATGTGTTTTTGCATAAAAGAGAAACTTTGAGATATTGTCTTCATATTTGGTACACAGGTGCAATCTATGATTCTCACAGTCAAGTTTGCCCTTTAACAATGAACTGTTTCACTTCCATGTTTTTTTTTTACTTCTGGCTATTTAATTGCTACAGAAACAGTGTGTTTCCCTTTGATTATTTGGGTCCAATAAAAATGTACCATTTTGCGGCCACATGAATTTATACCTTTCTCTAAATTTCAGGTCCATACTTCTACATTACAACCACGGCTCATTTTATTCACGTAACCATTTTATTAACTTAATCCAAGTTTACTAACCACTCTTTCAGAGAAGCATCCCCATGCATTGATTGCTGATATGCTTTGTTTTTGTGCAAAAAAATACCCTGTTCCAGTTTAACTCTTTCGGGACTGCAGACCAGTATACAGGTCAAGGAAAGATAACCTTGCTTAAGTCTACTGATTTAGAACTACAGGAATGATCCCTCCCATCAAAACAGTAGACCAGTTTTCTAATCTTTTAATATGTTAACCTAGGGTCTGTAAAATGGTTAAGTATTGAAATGGTTAGATATATATTTATTTGTTTATTTAGCAGACGCCTTTATCCAAGGCGACTTACAGAGACTAGGGTGTGTGAACTATGCATCAGCTGCAGGGTCACTTACAATTACGTCTCACCCGAAAGATGGAGCACAAGGGGGTTAAGTGACTTGCTCAGGATCACACAATGAGTCAGTGGCTGAGGTGGGATTTGAACCAGGGACCTCCTGGTTACAAGCCATTTTCTTTAACAACTGGACCACACAGAAAATTAATACAATAAATATTAGAAATTTGAAAAAAAATTGCAACTACATATTTTATTTTTAAATTACAACATGAGTTCATTTGGAATCAGTGGGCAACACTGAAGTAAAAACATGTGTAATTGTTTTTGTAATTTTTAAAAAGATTTTGTAAACAATTTAAAGTACATGTGAAGTATCTGAATACTCTAAAAACATTTTTAACATAACTAATTTCTGAAGCACAAAAATAATTAAGATGTTTTCCTCAAAAATGTTTGCTAAAAAAATTATTTGATGTTAACACAAAGGGAACTAATTATTAATTTTAAAATGCTTTAATAAAATACACAAACACACACATACATACACTACCGGTCATTTTAAAGAACACCTCCATTTTTCCAGTTTTTATTGACATTTATGCAGTTTAATGTCTCAATGAAATTAAAGCATAGAACAAATAAACAATTGGAGATAAAAAAGAAATCATGGAATCGTTTTGTTTAACAAAATTTAATCTAAATTTTTGACTCATCAAATTAGCCACCTTTTGCAGATATAACAGCCGAACACACTCGTGGCATTCTTTCTACAATGGAAATCAAATATTGTTCGGAAAGTTCTTCCCAACACTGTTGCAGAAGTTCCCACAAATGTGTTGCACTTGTAGGTTGCTTTGCTTTCACCCTTCTGTCCAGTTCATCCCAAACCAGCTCGATGGGGTTTAAGTCTGGAGACTGTGCTGGCCATTCCATGATTTGAAGCCTACCGTTCTTTTCTTCTAAGGTAGTTCTGACGTAGCCTGGAGGTATGTTTTGGGTCATTATCTTGCTGTAGGATGAACCCCTGACCAACTAGGCGTATACCAGAGGGTCTTGCATGGCGCTGCAAAATGCTGTGGTAGCAGTTTTGGTTCAGGGTGCTACTCACTCTGTGCAAGTCGCCGACTCTGGATCCAGCAAAAGAGCCCCAGACCATCACGCTTCCTCTTCCATGTTTGACAGTTGGTGTCACACACCGAGGAACCATCCTTTCGCCTACTCGACGGCGTACAAAAACCCTGCGTGATGAACCGAAGATTTCAAATTTTGATTCATCGGTCCATAAGACCTTCTTCCAGTCTTCAGTAGTCCACTGGCAGTGCTTCGTGGCCCAGGCAAGCCTCTTTTTCTTATTTTGCCATCTTAGCAATGGCTTTCTTACTGCCACTCGACCTGTCAAACCTGCAGCTCAAAGTCTTCTCTTCGCAGTTGAAACTGAGACTTGCTTACTTCGACCAGTGTTAAGCTGTGCTTGAAGCTGTTGTCCTGTGAGCCGCCTATCACGCAAGCTGTTGACTCTCAGAAACTTGTCTTCTGATTCTGTTGTGGCTTTGGGTCTGCCAGACCTCTTCCTGTCAGAGTTTCCTCCAGTTTCCAAGTGCCTTTTGATGGTGTAGGAAACTGTACTCACTGACACCTTGGCTTTCTTTGCAATTTCTCTAAAGGAAAGACCTACACTTTTAAGGGTTATAATGGTCTGTCTATCTTCCTTTGTTAATTGCCTTTTTCTCACCATTATGAGAGCAATATACTACTTCCTGCAGTACAATACTGTCCAAATAATGCTTAAGAGGGTGTAGTAACACAGTCTGTTCCAACACTGCTTTTATACAGACAGAGGGTTTGTAAGTAATTAACAAAAGTTGGGACACCTGTAGGAATTGTTAGCATCAACTTTCAAGGCTTAATTTACTTCCATTGCTGCAGAACAGCTGTAAGTTGTTAACCCATTACTTGTTCCCTGAAAAAGGCCTTTTTGTATAACTCTGAAATGTACATTATTTTTCAGTTTTTGGTAACCTAAACTTTTTTTTTTTAACCTCTGGCAGTTTACCGCTTACCTTTGTACTATTTCAGGTTATTCACTGGACTTGAACTGCTTAAATTTCAATACAAACTGGAAAAATTGGGGTGTTCTAAAACTTTTGACCGGTAGTGTATATGTGTATATACTTTTCCTATCAAGCATGACCAAACCTAAACCTTCTTATATTTTATGTCTCACATCATTCACTGGCCTCTGGGAAACCTTGCATCTAGGCGCATCATCTTCCAGGGAATCCAGGGAGGATTGGCCTCTTTTGCACTTTAGAGACTTGCCAGCCTGAAGTAATGCATGGGCTACTTCAGATTCAGAAGCAGATTTTTACATTTTGGTCAGATGGAAGACCTTCTAAAAGCCTCTGCACAATGTCTCCACCTATACCAAGGGAGGACTTCTCAGTGTTCTGTGGTGCCCTTGCCAACATACACTGCAAAATCACAGACAATTCCTTGTTCCTGCATGGAAAAATACCTTTAGCCCCCACTTGTGAGGCTTATTTTTGATATATTGCTTCAAAGAGCTCCTGCCTTTGAATGGGGTGATAATTTCATCAATTGACTGGTGCTTCTCAATAGGAATTGCTTTTAGATTTCTTTGACTAATGTTAGAAAAAGGCGCACTTTGAAGAGTGGGTCATATTGCAGTTGGTGTTTTGGGAGCATGGTGCTGTTGTCATTGAGATGTATGGCATTTTGAGGCTTATCAAATTGGTTCCGGGGCATTGCATCTGCAATCAGATTGAAACGACATCATTCCAATACATGTGATAAGAGGGCATTTGTATTATCCCACTCAGAATGTGAATTCAGAGGAATTACTCCATTTCATCTGTAGTTGTATTGACAGATGATCCAATCTGTTGCATAGAATAAAGGTTTGTTTGCTCAACTAAGTGATAAAAAATGTTGTCTAAAAACATTTTTTTTAAGTATTGGTAAGGTGGAGCTTCATTGTCTGGTGGTGCTGGCAGCTGCCCATCCCATTTAGTGTTAACAGGCTTTAAGTCAACCATTCTCCATGCTAAAACATGGTTGTTTCAATAATGATAAAATGTTTTTCATTGTGCACTTCTGGCTGAGGAACATAGTAAGCATCCTCACTATCACTCCTTTCCCTATCATCCATTTCTTCCTGAAGGCCAATATCTGGAAATTCAAATGCACTTTCAGTCCACACTTGTAGGTATTGCTGGCATCTAAACAATAAAGCATTTGAAAGATGGGGGGATGCTGAATTAAGATATATACATACCCTTTTTACTGGTTTACTTGTAGAGCGAGTGAGTGAGCAGGCGGGGGGCGGGTAGGTGCGCTTGTTAGAGAAAATTTACTTAAGGTAATAATGCATTACAATTGGCTATCCAAATTATTGTGAGTTGTCTGAGTCTCAGCAGGAGACAGGAGATTCACCCTCTATATTGGGTGTCTCCCGACAAAATCGGGAGACTTGGCAGGTATGCAAGGTATGAGTTTAAACTGCAACAATTTCTTAACTTTCAAACACCCCACTTTTTAGAAATGCTATACTCTACTCAAGATTACGGTAGTTTGTGTGAGCACAGATAAGGTTTCTGGAGCCTACTGATGTTTAATGATGCTGAAATATGTATCTGTCTGTGGCATACAGTACATCACAAGTTATGTCATGTGCAGTTATTCTATGGGCTTATATAAATAGGGTCATGTTTTATGATGGGCAATGGTTTAATTGAGTTGTAAGCATTAGATTCCAGACTCACTCACTAGACCAAAATTTTAAAATGGTATTTGTTCTAAATTTGTTCTTAATTTTGTATAAGAAGGATGGTGCATGTTGTTTTTCACATACATAGCAGTTTGTGGGCGTGCATTCTGCCTACAGTTGGTCAACTGTCCCCTGCAGGCAATAAAGTTGCCCACTCAACCCTATTCATCTGTGAATGATGTTCTACTCTGCTGTAAGTATGTATGACTCTATTCCAAATCCTTTTAACCCTAGCAATGTCTCATACCTTCATTAAGTTGTTGTCAATGTCTTTCTTGTTATAACAGCAAAGTCATTTGTATATTTTTATATTACCGTCTATTTCATGATTAAATGATTAAAGTTATAGATGCATACATGATAAATACTTCTAATATGCATTTTCCAGGCCTGAATTCCACTACACTTGACTTTTTAACCAAACTGCTCCAAGTACATGCAAATACTGTAGTTCATTAATGGTTTACACAGAAAATGCATTCATTTCACTTCCTTTGTTCTATAAATCAATAAATACACATAGCTATGAAATGGGGAGATATAACAGTTTTATTTTCTACGTTCATATTGTTTCTTTATATTTATTTCCTGTCTCTAGATTTCTTTGATTTGGCTGAATACACTGCAGATGTGGACAGAGTTGGCACACTACATCTCCTGGATGCCATCAAGACCTGCGGTCTGACCAACAGCATGCGTT
The DNA here is from genome assembly GCF_902713425.1 of Acipenser ruthenus. Classification (NCBI taxonomy): domain Eukaryota; kingdom Metazoa; phylum Chordata; class Actinopteri; order Acipenseriformes; family Acipenseridae; genus Acipenser; species Acipenser ruthenus. The sequence goes on along the minus strand of NC_081191.1, from coordinate 57,114,987 downwards.
TTTACCAAGCGTCCATGAGTAAGCTCTATGGCAAAGTCCAAGAGACCCCCCCCAGAAGGAGACCACAGCCTTCTACTCCCGATCCCCGTATGGTAAGTACCTCCACTCCAGCTTCCTTTTTGAGCTGTGTGTGTGTAAAAAGAGCTTATGTATAGTCCTATATATATATATACAGTACTGTGCAAAAGTTTTAGGCAGGTGTGAAAAAATGCTGTAAAGTAAGAATGCTTTCAAAAATAGACATGTTAATAGTTTATATTTATCAATTAACAAAATGCAAAGTGAGTGAACAGAAGAAAAATCTACATCAAATCAATATTTGGTGTGACCACCCTTTGCCTTCAAAACAGCATCAATTCTTCTAGGTACACTTGCACAAAGCCAGGGATTTTGTAGGCATATAGTCAGGTGTATGATTAAACAATTATACCAAACAGGTGCTAATGATCATCAATTCAATATGTAGGTTGAAACACAATCATTAACTGAAACAGAAACAGCTGTGTAGGAGGAATAAAACTGGGTGAGGAACAGCCAAACTCAGCTAACAAGGTGAGGTTGCTAAAGACAGTTTACTTTCAAAAGTCATACACCATGGCAATACTGAGCACAGCAACAAGACAAGGCATTCTTACTTTAAAGCATTTTTTTACATCTGCCTAAAACTTTTGCACAGTACTGTATATATATATATATATATATATATATATATATATATATATATATATTGCCTAAGGGAGTGGTAATTACCACCTTCATAGCTGAACAGAAAAAAATAGAGAAGCATGTTTTTTTCAAACATCAGTATGGAACTCTTGATATCATACAAGGCTAGTGATTGACACATTTGGAGATAGTATAGAAAGAGATAAGGTTTCATATTCTTTGTTGCCTAAATGAAAAGTCTCCTAGGAGCCGGCATCTCCCAAAGGCTGGGTATGAAATATGTGACACACTTAGTAATCAAGTTTGAAAGGTAAGCTGGAGTGATAGAGTTTCCTTCAGTAAGGGGGCTTACAAGCAAGCCTTTGCACTTTTAGTTTTACATGTCACCGCTTTTTAATTAAAGGTCAGCATATTTTAAGCCCCCACCCCCACCCTCTTCCCATGAGTGTTAATATATTGAAATAGCCGCTATAGTCGGGCACTTTATTAGTCATAAGAAAACAAACTCAAGATGCATTTGTACATCCTGCAGACACTGCCCACACAGATAAGAATCCTTTATCCATTTTGGCCAGTGGCCTATTTTCTAAGGCCGATCTCCTTGCATGTAAAATATTATCAGCGGACACCGTTCGACAGTTCAGAGCTAATTGCATTTCTATTTTGCACATGACTGCCACTGACTCTGCTGTGGTTGTTATTTGTTATTTTCTCCTCTCCCCCTCAGGTGAAGCCAAGCTTTATGCCTATTGGATCATTGTGAACTTTAAAGAGGCCTACAACCTTTTTGCCGTCAATGGCATTCTTTTCAAACACGAGAGCCCAAGATGTGGTAAGGAAACCCTAAACCATGTATAACTAGAACACATTACACCCTGCAAGAACACTGGAGCCACCATATATTATCATAATAGAAGACTCAAATGAGCCGGTGTGACGGGTCTGTCCTTGTGGGAATGAAGGGGTGCACATATTATGTGTATATCATCCTAATGACATTTTATATATATCTAGGCCATGTTTCTCATGGGTGTACTTTAACTTTAAGTACCAGTAGATAAATCTAGCTATGCCTAACATTTCTTAACTTGTTGATTAGCCATTTGCCCTGCTCTGATAAAAGCCTCCAAAATAATACCAAATACTTTGCATCTCAAACTAATGATTGTCTTGCCTTTACATGTCAGATTTGTTTTACATGCTGAAAATTCCCTGTGCTGTTTTGGACCCTAATCCAAATTTACAAACCCGTGAAAGATAATAAATGGTGTTTGACACTTTTATAAATATGACAGCATTGCTTTCCACGGATATTAAAAAAAAAAAAAAAAAAAGAATTGTGGTGATGACACCTGGATTGGTTGCACTTTTAAAGCTATTACTTGCAAACTGCTTCTCAGACTCTGAAACAAGAAAATCTTCATTTCTGAATTATGCCTGTAGCTGCTTTTAATACCCCAGAAATTACAATATATCCAGATATTACAATAGATGGAAGATGGGTCTAAAGTAAATACCGTAAAAATTACCAGATTACATTTTGGAGATTCTTTGATGGTACGCCGACACAGCAAGGAAGTAATCACTAACTTTACTGCTTTTTGGGAATGTAGACAATGTAAATAAAAGAAAACAAAAACAAACTGTTCTGATTTTTTGATGTGCCCAGAAGATTAAAATATGTTCAGATACTATGTAATTATTTCTAATGTAAAATCTCAAAGGACTGTGGGACATCTTTAAGTCATGAAGCAAGCTCTATCATGGCAAACTGCGAGAGGCTTTGTCACTGTATTTGTTACATAATGAAGGCAGCTGCCAGAGCTTGATTTGTGGCCATATTTTCAATGCGTTTACTCCAGTTGTTAATTAACTCCTATTTTTTGAAAGAGGTAAAACAACGGTTTACTTTTAAAAACTAAAACCAAACAAACAAAGGTATATATTTAAATAGTTAATTAAAGAATGGAGGGAACACCTTGAAAATAAGACCTTTAGTTTCATATAGTTTTCCCTTAATATCCTGATTGAGCATTCTGAAGTTCTGGATGATTCACAGAAATAATTTCAATATGATTTAGAGTTTTGTTAGAAACTGGCTGTTAGAATTCCCTTGCTGGTATGGTGATTTTTATTTCTTACTATAAGTAGTTATAATACCACTATTTTTGGAAGACCTTTGCATATCGGTGGTGAGCTTTAATGAAGAGGTCAAACACAGACTTAAACACCATTACAGAAATCACATACATTAACTCTGGCAAGATTATACAGCGTATGCGTTTCTTAATCAGCGGCTACTAACCTTTGGCACTGATGGGCAGACTGGGATCATTTTTGTCTGGGTATCACGGGACACTGGGAGGTATGAGTGTTGGTTAAGACAAACTGCTCACTGGTGAAATTGAAGTCTGGAATCCAGAACAAAAAAGATAGGAAGAGTCAACATAGCACAACTTCAGCAACTTCACTTTAATGACCCGAACTGGAGAATCTAAAACCATCCTCTAACTTTATTTAAATTATTAAAAAAAAAATGTATTAACCCCCTTATTAGCAAAACTACATAGAATAAAACTACAGTGCAATGTCAATGGTATAGAGCAGGTTTATCAGTTTCAGGGCAGAGCTGTTGAGGTCTTCTACTGTTTTTAAATAATTCAAAAACAACCATTTTGCAGTATAAACATGAAGTTAACACAGACGTTCAAAAAACTGATCCATATGGCAAAGTTCTCATATTCTTAACCCACTTAAAGCCATCTTTTGTAGTGAATTGTGAATCAGCAGTTATGAAATTGTTTTAATTGCACAGCTTTACCAGAACAAAGAATATACATAAGTGGCTATACAAGGAAGTCATTGTAAATCAACTTAATATAGCCATAACTGAGTAAATTGAAGCCATGGCCATAGCCAAGTCTAATTATAGTGTTAATACTATTAATACTCTAGCACTTAAAGCTTTGCTAGTTATTCCAAATATACATTGCTAAGATTGATAGCTTCAGATATCTCATGCAACACTGCCCTTCAACTTTAGCTGACAGTTACCTTGAGATCAAAACAGTGTTTTGTTTAAACCTGTTTAAAGGAGATTAAGACAATTGTTTTTCACTAGTATTTTAAGGTCAAGATGATATTCCTAAACTTAGGACAAATAAAATATATATAAAAAATATATATAATTTTTTATTTATTTATTTATTTATTTATTTATTTTTACATTTTGGAATAAGTGTTTGTCCACTAAATAGAGAAAAATGACCATGCCCTCACCTATATGAGAAATGCACACGTCCCCATGGACAAAAAAACGCTGAGAAGTACTGGCCCGAGTTATCCACTTGTGCACTGGATGTTGATGTGGATATTATGGGACATACAAAATACAGCATCAACAGCCACGAAGACAATTCATTCTTTCAGCAGAGTAATGAAAAAAATCACTTTAAAAAGGTGCAATAAATGCTGATATATATGTCTTTGAAACCAGTTGTTATTTCAGAGTAAGGCTACTATTTCTTAGCAGTTTATGACATATCTATTCTAGGTCACCTGCTCTCTGAAAGTTTCATGCATTGTGAAATTCGATTTTTTTTTTATTTTGAAAGACTAAACATACGGTAGTGCTCAAATAGATTTTTTAAGCCTTACTGTATGTACTGTAACCTCAGAAATGCAGATTTCTGTGGCAAGATCTCTGTGGAAATTCGCGTCTGACCAATCCCAGTTCTCTTAAGGTTTGACAAAAGACATTAAACACAGAAATTAACTGTAACCTGGCTGCTCTTCACCCAGACTTTTTTGTGCTATAATGGTTGCACACAATATTCACAATATACTTGTCTCTTCAAAAATAATGCAGGCTTACCGCAAAACTCTTTAGCAATCCACTCACTAACACAGGTTTTATTTTGTGGAAGGAAATACCTGGTTATTGCTTCACACATACCTTTGAGGAAGGGGGTTATATTACTATGACATCATTGTCTTGACAACAGGGCGGTGCCAGCCTCCAAGCATAAACACCCACCTAGACAGAAACTACATGATGTCATCAACTCCCAAAGGGAGTGCTACCAGGGAAACGGTAGGTGTCTTATACAGTGACCTTATACACTAGGTTCTTTGTGACCTAAGCTGGTTTGGAATCCTGTCACTATGCCACTGCTGCTATAGGAATAGGTGAAATGTGAAGAAGGGGCACAGAAGTGTGTAAACTTTTAATGTCTGATTACAATTAAAATGTGTTTGAAAACTTAATTTTGAGTTAGTCGAGGGCGCTATTACACCAAATGGTCCATATTGTCTGATAAATCCCGATGTAGAGGGTCTTATTGCATCTATACTTCAATGTTACAGCACAATTAATTATCATTTACATTTATTTTAACTGTTTATTTTTTATTTAAGAACTCTAAAATGAACGTTTTACAAAATGTAATACTGCATCATAACAACGTTGCCTTGAGCTTCTCTATAAAATAACATATTTTTGCTGTTATGTTATCGATTGTTATTTATTTTTCCTAATGGCCTGCAAGTATACATGATATAGCAGCAGTGTGGAGTAGTGGTTAAGGCTCTGGACTCTTGACTGGAGGGTTGTGGGTTCAATCCCTGGTGAGGGACACTGCTGCTGTACCCTTCAGCAAGGTACTTTACCTAGATTGCTCCAATTATTTGGGAGGCTGTGTGGTCCAGTGGTTAAAGAAACGGGCTTGTAACCAGAAGGTCCCTGGTTCAAATCCCACCTCAGCCACTGACTCATTGTGTGACCCTGAGCAAGTCACTTAACCTCCTTGTGCTCCGTCTTTCGGGTTAGACGTAATTGTAAGTGACTCTGCAGCTGATGCATAGTTCACACACCCTAGTCTCTGTAAGTCGCCTTGGATAAAGGCGTCTGCTAAATAAACAAATAAATATTTTTATCGCTCACATTGGTTGGATCTAGAACAGTTTGTGGATAAAGAGAAAGTTCGATCCTTTGGACATTTCATTATATATATTTCTTGATGGGGCAGTGTGGATCATCGGGGCACTCATACATTTAATGGTCATATTTTGATATGTTGAAAATAAAGCATTACCCTTTTAAATGCTTCCTACACGTTTTATTGCAGTATGGACTTAGATAATATTATTATAATATCATAATTAAAAACATGTTAACTATTGAAACTCAGTTAGTTCACTATGCGGTAAATCCAAGATGGACTTCTGGTTAAACAATGAGCACATTTTTGTTCATAAAAATCTTTTTTAATGGCCTAAAAAACTTTTTAAAAGTTTTAGTTTCAGATATCTTTGTTAGGTTAAAACTGATTAATAAAATCCATTTAGATTTTTTTTTCTGATTAAATCAAAAAATGCATTTGACCACCCTGCTAGCAGTAGTATGTTTTACTTTTAAGTACGAAATGTAACCATTACCGTATGAGTATTTACCTTGTAGAGAGCTGAAACCTAAATAAGATATATCAAAGCTGCTCGCAGAGCCTGTGCCGCAGTCATGGCCCGCCCCTGAGGGCATAAATGGACTGTGCTCACAGATCTCAGTGTCATTTTTCCTTTCAAGACTGACTTGACCAGAGAGCCTACTTCAGATAAGTACTTGTTGCTTCTATCTGCTATATATTTCGCATTTATTGTGTCTTTACACAAATTATATGTTATATTAAAATAATTGCTGGAATAGTTTTTACTAATTAGGTGTATTTTGTGCACTACAACCTGTTGCTTGTTATGTCCCACTGCGGCCTCCTGCCCAGCGTGAAGCCAGCAGCTAAAGTCGCTCCTTCCCAAGGATCCAGCAACATAAGTCGGCTGACTTTGGCTGCAATAGCTCTGGCTGGAGTTATTTATTGCTCGTTTTGGCTTTTGCTACAAATATGAGACGTTTATATTATATATGTAATTGTTGAGAAAGTTGTTTCTCTTTGTGTGTTTTTTTTACAGATACTGTGTGCAGGGCTGTCAGCTAAGTGGTGCTCAGCACACGTGCAGCAAGAGCAGCTGCTGGGCTCAGCACTGAGCAAGACCGAGATGCTCACTTTGGTTGTTGTTGCTTTAGCATCCTTAACCACAGTTTCTTGGCCATTTCAGTAACAGCTTTTTAACATCACCATTGTGAAGGCTGTCCATTTTAACAAGCAGACTTTTCTCAGTCTTGTGTGTGGTACTGATTGAGTGGTTTTGCCAGTGGCTTTTACAGGTGGGCATCCCTGTACTTTGCCACCTATGGTGACTTCTTACTGATGGACTTGTACCAAACCAGTACTGAAGTCACCGACCCACTCTGCTCCTGACTCGGTACCGAACCGGGACAGAGGTTACTGCACCGGTACCAGTACCGTCCCAATACTGTCCCGGTACTAAAGCCAACGACCTGCCTGGTCGATATCTATAACCAGACTGAGGCAGCACTTGTACAATTGTATCTGTACACTGCATTGCTTGCACCTTGCATCATGCCTGGGTTTTATCCCTGTGAGACATGCAAGACCAGTCTGCCTATTGAGGACAAGCACAGCAGCTGCTCTTATTGCCTGGGGCCATGAGGCACTGACTAATCGCAGCTTCTGCAAGTTTTGTGCCCCCTTTTCCAAGCACATGGTTGAAAAATGGCTAACCCGCAGCTCTAAGGAGCATCCCTTACTCCTGCTCAGCACTTCCCCATGACTCTCTCTTAGAGGTGGCTGTATCCTCAGTCTTCCTCATCCTCCTCAAGCTGCCATGGGGCTGCAAGCGCAGACTGGCCACAGGAGGACATGCTGTCCATCGCCCCTCTGATGAGGAGTGCGAACAGGAGCTGGCATTCACGTCCACTTCTATATCCCCCTCAGTTCACCCGAATTTTCTTTTTGAAATCCAGTCTTCCTGGGACCATCCGGCAACAGCTCCCGCTGTTTCCCAGTCAACGGACAACCTATATAGGGTACATGAAGCCGACAAGCTGGGCCTAGCCCATTTTCTGCCTGTTTAGGCTTCTATTATCGCCTTGGACTAGGCGCCTGATTTGGCGCACCTTTCTAAGGATGCTGCCTGCCCTAACAAGCAGTGCTGGGTCTCTGAGGTGATACTCAAAAGAGCTTATTCAAACAGTGTGTTCGCTGCATGGCTAGGCAATTCTAACAGTCTCTGGTAGCATAGCCTACCAGCCGCATTTGCTGCGGTCCCTTTCTGGGAACTACAGGCTCTCACCACAACAGCTGGATGAGCTGCGCCTGGTTAACAAGAACCTGCTCCGTGTGTCCAAGCTCAACAGACTGTGCTGGTAACTGCACGAAGGCAGCACTGTTGGACGGCCCGACTCCAGGGCATAAGTTTGGTCCTGTGGTGGACAAGATGCTGCAGCACTCTCACCACATGTGGGAATCTACTGAGGAGCTGGTTTGTCTGCTTCCCAAGCGACCACCTCCAGTCCGTAAACCAGCAGCAAACTGGCAACCTAGCTGCACCCTGCGCAGAGACATAAGCCACATTCCTTCTCAGGGAGCCATCTGGACTATTGGCGTCAGTGCACCACAGACACCTGGGTGCTTACTACTGTTCAGACCGGCTCCTCACTGTTGGGTCTCCTGCGCATGTCCCTCTGCAGACCTGATTCAACAGCAGGGTTTTTCAGCCCGCGTAGAACCGCGACCGCCTATTGACAGTGTCCCACCACTGTCTAAAGGCACTCTCTTGGTGGAAACTGCTGGCCCGGCTACGCCTTAGCGTAGCACTGGGCAGTGTCAACAGAAGGGAGGTCATCACCATGGACATGTCCAGCCTGGGCTGGAATACTGTGTGGAATGGCCGGGGTGCGCAAGGTGTGGAACCACCCATGGCAGAGTCTCCACTTCAGTGTTTTAGATCTGCAGGCAGTTACCTGGCCTTGCAGAATTTTTGCAGGAGTTTTCGAAGGAGACATGTTCTTCTCCGTATAGACAACTCAACAGTGGCCTGTTGAGGGTTGACCTCAGGTCGCCCAGTCTCCATAGTGTGGCCCGCAAGCTTTTGTGTATATATATATATATATATATATATATATATATATATATATACACATATTTATAATCCAGGGCTGGCAATCGAACATTAAACAAGCAAATTGATTGGTCGAGCAAGGTTCCAGCTGTCCGTATATTGGATGAATATGGACAGTTGGAGCCTCGTCACATATTCTAAATCACTGCGCTGCCCTCACAGAATTTAAACTAAGTATCAGTAGCCATCTTGCTGTCTTTATGTTCACTCACCCCGACTTTGTCACTTCAAATAATGTATTTTTAGCGGTTTGTATGCACATTATCCACCCCTCTCTGACACAGATCTTGAACACATTACGGAAATCCAAGACGTTGAATTTATTTTTATTTCTCATGTCTGTTCTGCTCAGTGTGTCTGCACTGACAAGAGGAAAAAAAAAACTCGGTGTAACTCATTTCAACTCTGCCCCCTGATGTATTTTTTCAATGGCAATGTGCACACTATCAAAAAAAATGATTTACTTTCTTTTACATGTTTTAATTGAATTAATTTACTCATCTTAACTTAGTGTGTAGTTCAAAGTTATACATGGGACTACTTTATTTGGCGTAAGGATATTTAATAAAAAACACTAGACCTAACACTAGAACAGCCGAGATTTCGGACTACATACAACCGCTGCACCCGCAAAATGTGCAGCTCCATTTTAAAATGGCTTCGATATAAAAATGAAAAACAATATTTTTATTTATGTACATCATACATAACATTTTCAGAGCAGAAACACCGTATTTACAATGAAATTTCTTATTTTTTTCAATAAAAGCACATATACATAAACATGAAAAACTAATAAAATAAACTTTACGCAATAAACTTCTGTGTAAACAGGAGTAGAAAACTGTATGCACATAAAATTGTAAAACATAAATAAGTTATAAAAACAGGATAAAACAAAAATGTAATGTAACTTATGCAACGTGAAAGCACTTTGAGTGAAACAGAGTTCAAAGGCTCTGTATGTCTGTTCAGAGTTCTAATGCAGCTTTCTAAGTACAATCTACGCAGAAAACATGCTTTTCAATTGTACCAGTGCATTTGCCACAGACTTGCCTTTTCACAACGGGCGCAGACATCAAAAGTTCTGTTTTTATTGCATTTAGCAACCTGGCATTGCCTTTTATTCCGTGTGCCAGTGGGCTCAGCGCTGGCTGAAGGTTGAGGGGCATTTGCCAGCCGGCTTTCATGTCTCTTATCAAAATGTTTCTGCTGTAGCTCCAGGGCTAGCTGCAAAATGAAGTCCCTCCGAGTGATTGTTGCCAGTACACTCCTTGTACAAAACCAAAGCATTGATGGCTGCCAGGTCCACCTGCGAGTACCAGCTTTGAGAGAATACAGCCGTGCCATTTGATCCAGTATATCCACACCGTACTTTGCTGCGTTGTAAAATGCAACAGTCTCTGGCTTTCGATTAGCATCAAATGGTCACTGATTTGTGCAGAGAGCTTAGAATAAGCACAGTTTTTATTTTATTACACCTGTACCCACTCGGTGGCACAGTCGTTCTGCCTGAGGAGTGTAGTGGAGTGCAGAGGGGCATGCATGGCTTGAGCTGTTGGTGGTAACTCTTGTCTTGCCTTGTTCACAGTCCCTGCCAAGGTGTTTTTTTTTCTTCAACTCCCTGGCCAAATGGAGAGAAGTAAAAACAATTGTCAGTGGTGACATTTCATCCTTTGCCCAAGTACAGCTCCATCAGCCTCAGCACAACAGTCTCTCACCAGCAGGGTGCGTTTTTGTCCTTTCCCAGGTAGGGAAAGCCATTTAAAAGGTATTTGGAATCCACATCAGCTGCAAGCCAGAATTTGATGCCAAACTTGTCTGGTTTGTTGGCCATGTACTGTGTCCAGCGACAGCGTGCCTTTGTGGGAAACAGCCGCTCATCCACGGTGATGTTAGGTTCAGGCTTATAGCTGGCAATGCTATTTGTGATGAAGCTGTCCCAAACCTCTGATGCCATAGCAAATTTGTTTGTAATAAGTCGGACTGCTCTTGTTGTTCTCAAATTAAAATGTATGAATCTCAGGATTTCCCGAAAGCGATTCTGTGACATTGTTTCCTTGAAGAAGGGAAGACCCCACTCTTGTGACCAGTAGCTCTCCACATAAACGCTGTACCTCTACCATGGTACAGCGCTGAATGTGAAGCAGCAGTTGCATAGAGATCAACAACAGAAATACACTGAGTGGGGTATCTTATGTTTCATTTTGCGTGTGGTGTTGGGCCTGAAGCTTCAGACAAAACATTTTCTGATGTGCGTTTTCTCAAAGCCTAATTACCGGGATTTATAATTTTCCAAACTGTCCCGTCTTTGCCCATCTCCTGAATTACGCTTGGCAAAAATGATGCAGCAGGTGTAGTTGTCCTTAGTGCTGGTGGTGCTGAAGCAGCAGATGCAGGAGGAGCCGCAGGGACAGCAGCTGTTTTTCCAGTACTGGATCTGGATCTGCCACGGCCATGGCCACGACCTCTCCCTCTCCTCCTGGTTGGCACTTGTTGTGTTTGACTTGCAGGTAAATCCAGCTTGGTGTCCTCACTTTCACTGTCGGAACTGCTGGTTTCGACAGCCCAGGATGCGTCACTGTCGTTATCACTCACCCTGCCATCAGAATCTCCTTCAGCCAAATCTTGTAACAGTTCAAGCACTTCTTCTGTATTCAGTACTCGTCTCTGAGCCATCTTCTCCGTCAGTATACAGATAATAATGAATTGGAGTGCCCACAGCAGAATCTAATAAATGCTAACACCAGCCAGCCTGTTGCCAGCCCTACACCTAATACAAAAGGCATACACGATCAAGAGATGACTGCTCAAGGCATTGATCACAACATCTGGGTTTGCAATGTTATCAAAATTGAATTACCAAGGACAGTTACAAACTTGCTGAGCTGATTCAGAGGACAGGCAGACTAGAAAAAAGTAGCGTAGCTATATCACACTGTATTGTGATTCAATGTGTATAATACTGCTAATAAAATAAATAATAATAATAATAATAATAATAATAATAATAATAATAATAATAATATGACTTTCATTAGTGTTTCAGCACTCGACAGGAGTATATAATACGTTCTTTCACGGTGACTGATTTTATTACAAAGCCCAGACTAGGGGGCTCCCGAGTGGCGCATCCAGTAAAGGCACTCCTCGCAGGATGTGCCCTATAGTGGAGATCGCAGGTTCGAATCCAGGCTATGTCACAGCTGACCGTGACCGAGAGTTCCTAGGGGGCGGCAGACAATTGGCTGAGCGCTGCCCGGGTAGGGAGGGCTTAGGTCGGCAGGGGAATCCACGGCTCACCGCGCATCAGCGACCCCTGTGGCCGATAGGGCGCCTGTGGCTCTGCAGCAGAGCCGCCAGATCTGTGTTGTCCTCCGGCACTATAGGTCTGGTGGCATTGCTGTGGATCTGCAGTGCGAAAAATGACGGCTTGGAAGGAACAACTTTTTGAGGACGCGTGTTCCAGCCTCCGTTTCCTGAGTCGGCGGGGGGGTTGCGAGCGGTGAGCCGAGGATACAGGTAATAATTGGGCATGCTAAATTGGGGTGAAAACCGGGGTAAAATAATTGGCGACGACTAAATTAAAAAAAAAAACCAGACTAAATTGTCGGCTATATAAACTGCGGGTCTGGCGGTAGAAGAAGCAAGTGCTTATAAGTTATTCATTTTTTCGATTCTGCAGCTGAAACAGTGTATGGGTATTTAATTCAAATATTTAGTAACACTTAAGAACGGACATGCACGAGATATTCACATACGCAGAGATATTTAAATTTGAATTGAAAAAGTCGTTCAAACTTACAGCTGTTCTGCAGCAATGGAAGTAAATTAAGCCTTGAAAGTTGATGCTAACAATTCCAACAGGTGTCCCAACTTTTGTTGATTACTTACAAACCCTCTGTCTGTATAAAAGCAGTGTTGGAACAGACTGTGTTACTACACCCTCTTAAGCATTATTTGGACAGTATTGTACTGCAGGAAGTAGTATATTGCTCTCATAATGGCGAGAAAAAGGCAATTAACAAAGGAAGACAGACAGACCATTATAACCCTTAAAAGTGTAGGTCTTTCCTTTAGAGAAATTGCAAAGAAAGCCAAGGTGTCAGTGAGTACAGTTTCCTACACCATCAAAAGGCACTTGGAAACTGGAGGAAACTCTGACAGGAAGAGGTCTGGCAGACCCAAAGCCACAACAGAATCAGAAGACAAGTTTCTGAGAGTCAACAGCTTGCGTGATAGGCGGTTCACAGGACAACAGCTTCAAGCACAGCTTAACACTGGTTGAAGTAAGCAAGTCTCAGTTTCAACTGCGAAGAGAAGACTTTGAGCTGCAGGTTTGACAGGTCGAGTGGCAGTAAGAAAGCCATTGCTAAGATGGCAAAATAAGAAAAAGAGGCTTGCCTGGGCCATGAAGCACCGCCAGTGGACTACTGAAGACTGGAAGAAGGTCTTATGGACCGATGAATCAAAATTTGAAATCTTCGGTTCATCACGCAGGGTTTTTGTATGCCATCGAGTAGGCGAAAGGATGGTTCCTCGGTGTGTGACACCAACTGTCAAACATGGAGGAGGAAGCGTGATGGTCTGGGGCTCTTTTGCTGGATCCAGAGTCGGCGACTTGCACAGAGTGAGTGGCAACCTGAACCAAAACTGCAACCACAGCATTTTGCAGCGCCATGCAATACCCTATGGTATACGCCTAGTTGGTCAGGGGTTCATCCTACAGCAAGATAATGACCCAAAACATACCTCCAGGCTATGTCAGAACTACCTTAGAAGAAAAGAACAAGACGGTAGGCTTCAAATCATGGAATGGCCAGCACAGTCTCCAGACTTAAACCCCATCGAGCTGGTTTGGGATGAACTGGACAGAAGGGTGAAAGCAAAGCAACCTACAAGTGCAACACATTTGTGGGAACTTCTGCAACAGTGTTGGGAAGAACTTTCTGAACAATATTTGATTTCCATTGTAGAAAGAATGCCACGAGTGTGTTCGGCTGTTATATCTGCAAAAGGTGGCTACTTTGAGTCAAAAATTTAGATTAAATTTTGTTAAACAAAACGATTCCATGATTTCTTTTTTATCTCCAATTGTTTATTTGTTCTATGCTTTAATTTCAGAGTACATTGAGACATTAAACTGCGTAAATTTCAATAAAAACTGGAAAAATTGAGGTGTTCTAAAAGTTTTGACCGGTAGTGTGTATATATATATATATATATAGCTGGGCTTCAGTGAGTTACAGGAAAATAATTCCCATCTAGGGTTTCTGTGACGTCATAAATTACGAGACCGAAGGTCGAGTCGTTTATAGACTGTCACAGAAACCTGAGATAGAATTGTTTTCCTGTAATACATGGATACCCTTGTGATGTTAATATTAAAGAAGACGAGGTTCAGCAGTACATTTGTTTTTTTTAAAAGTAGTGTTTCAGTGCTGTACAGACGTTCTATGTTGTTATCCGTTAGTGCTTCAGCTTTATTTGGATGATTGCCTTTACCTTGTTTTAATTTCCCGTTCCTCTCCAGTTTCTCTGAGTTACGAATGTACCAGCATTACATCATACATTTTTTTTTTAAACGCATTCTCATTTTGTTTGTCATTAATGAACATTTCTGTACTGTGGGTATTGTCGAGTGATTGAAAACGAGACATTTTGTGTTTGACTTGAAAGTGATGGTCTTGAAGAGTTGAATGGGTCAAAGTCCAAGTATATTTTCCTCTAGAGGAATTATCACTTTTTGACGTCACTACTGTGGTATTTTTTTTCGAATGGCTCAGTATGCAAATATAGCCTTCATCCATGTATTATATATATATATATATGTATATATATATATATATATATATATATATAGTAACAAGGCAGGGAGGGGGTTAATATCCTCCCTGCCATAAACGTGTATTTGTTTATTTATTTGTTTAATTATGATTATTTATTTTAATAGTTAATTATTACCTGCACCTAGTTACCATTGTAAATTAGAACCAGGTGCAGGGTATATAAAGAGAGCAATAAGTCTGCTCAAGGCAGGGTGTTCCTGTGTTAGTATGTGCTCCAAAACTGAGTTAGGTTTTTGTTTATTTTGTTTATTAAAAATATATCGCGTAAGCACTCAAAACTTCAAGTTCTGTGTCTGGGTCTCTCATTTAAAGGGGCAACGACCTGCGGAGAGTAAGCCCGGTTTACATATGGTGGCAGTGAGAGTGGGCACCCCTAAAGACCCAAAGAAAGGCTCTGCTTGAAAGAATCAATGAAAATATCGCTGCTCAAGAAGAGCAAAACAGGAAGTGGAGGCAGGAGCTAGGGCTAGCAGGAGCCAACTGAGCTGGAGCTGCTGCTCCAAAAATGGGAGCAGACGAGAGAAGCCCCGCTGACTCCAGCCCCAGGGAAGGTGGAGCTGTTGCCTGCAGAGGAGCTGTATGGGCAGCCGGCAGAGTGAGAGGGGCAACCAACGGAGCGGCAGGTACCGCCGCCAGCTACAGGCAAGGGGAAGGAGGTAAGGAGTCTACCTCCACCGCACCCCCGAATACCACCCCAGCGATCCAGTCCGGCACTGCCAGGTCCAGTCCCTTGCCCCTTGCGCTCCTGGACACCCTGTTGGTCTGTCTATACCTCCTTGGGCCAGACCTAGAGCCCAGGAGTCTGCACCATTGGCCACAGTTCCTCCCCAAGCACCAAGACGTCGCTGCACTGCTCCCAGACGTCGCTTGAGCTCCCCCTGTTCACTGCTTCACTCCCCCTGGGTGAACGGACATCGCTGCGTCTGTGACAATGACACCTGTGCCTTCTGCCAGTTCTGTTGTCAATTCAAGGCTTGTCATTTCTATTCCTTAAGGATATTATCTTCAAGTATTGCTCATCCTTGTTAGACAGCTTTGGGTCTTCCAGTCCTGGGTTTGTCAATTACAGATGATGTTTCTCTGTATTTGTTGATTATGCTTTGGATACCACACCTTGAAAATCGAGTGATGCAAGCTATTTCACTCAATGTTTTCCTTCTTTTTGCAAGTCAAGGTTGTTATACCAGTAGAAAACACTAGTGGAGGCTTTGAGTAAATTGTTGATGCTCATAATGCATCAGAGTAGAAAAATGTAACGTCTAAGCAGTGTGTGTGTGTGTGTGTGTGTGTGTGTGTGTGTGTGTGTGTCTGTCTGTCTCTCTCTCTCTCTCTCTCTCTCTATATATATATATATATATATATATATACAGTGCCTTGCATAAGTATTCAAATAAGCTCTGGTGCAACCAATTGCCTTTAGAATTCACATAATTAGTTGAATGGAGTCCACCTGTGTGCAATTAAAGTGTCACATGATCTCAGATTAAATACACCTGTTTCTGGAAGGCCCCAGAGTTTGTTAGAGAGCATATCTAAACAAACAGCATCATGAAGACCAAGGAGCTATCAAAACAAGTCCGGGAAAAAGTACTGGAGAAGCACCAATCGGGTTGGGTTATAAAAAAAATATCCCAAACTTTGAGCATCCCCCGGAGCACCGTTAAATCCATTATTAAAAAATGGAAAGAATATGGCACAACCGCGACTCTGCCTAGAGAAGGCCGTCCACCAAAACTCAGTGACCAGCTAAGGAGGGCATTAGTCAGAGAAGCAACCAAGAGGCCAATGGTAACTCTGAAGGAGCTGGAGAAATCCACAGCTGAGATTGGAGAAACCGTCCATGGGACAACTATAACCCGGACGCTCCACAAAGCTGGGTTTTATGGAAGAGTGACGAGAAGAAAGCCATTGCTGAAAAAAAACATATCAAATCCCATTTGGATTTTGCCAAAAGGCATGTGGGAGACACAGCAAACATGTGGAAAAAGGTTCTCTGGTCTGATGAGACCAAAATGGAACTTTTTGGCTTGGCGCAAAACGCTATGTGTGGCGCAAAGCCAACACTGCTCATCACCCTGAGAACACCATCCCCACGGTGAAGCATGGTGGTGGCAGCATCATGTTATGGGGATGCTTTTCATTGGCAGGGACTGGGAAACTGGTCAGGATTGAGGGCAAGATGGATCGAGTCAAATACAGGGAAATTCTAGAGGAAAACCTGTTTCAGTCTGCAAGAGACCTGGGACTGGGGCGGAAGATCACCTTCCAGCAGGACAATGACCCTAAACACACAGCCAAAGCTACACTGGAGTGGTTTAAAAACAAGAACCTGAATGTTTTAGAATGGCCCAGTCAAAGCCCAGACCTCAATCCGATTGAGAATCTGTGGCAAGACTTTAAAATTGTTGTTCACCAATGGTCCCCATCCAACTTGACAGAGTTTGAGCAATTTTGCCAAGAAGAATGGGCAAAAATTGCAGGATCCAGATGTGCAAAGCAGGTAGAGACTTACCCAAAAAGACTTCTGCAGCTATTGTTTACCTTTCAAAGTACTGTCCACTAAGAACAGTATGTGCCCGACTACAGGCAATTACATAGACAAAAGTTCAAAGTTACAATGAAGGAAAGACCATTTATGATCTGATGATCTGAAGTTGACCTCATTGTAAAATTATAGCCAAGTATGTATGTGTAATAAGTGTGCATACAATGACCACTTTGATTAGCATTTTACCCTCCATTCTAATTTGAGTAGCACAGTTTGGACAACTCTGTAACATACAGTGGGAAGGCACCAGAATTACCAAGATATTCAATTGTGCCTTTTGTCTTGTCTGTTTGTGGAGATGAAATAAAACAGGTTATGTGCTAAGCGTTGGAAGAGAATGGTCTCTCTTGCCCACACACTGTTCAACAGGCATGTTGTGACACAGAACTGCAATTCTCCATGATGATGTAACAGTGAATCTACAGCTCTAGAACGGGAGACCATCCTACATATGTCTCAGCTCTAATTAATTGAGCACTCAGCCAAGGCCCTATTTTCTTAGCACAGATTGACAGTTTTGGTGAATAGAAGTTAATTGAGTTCAGGTAAGTTTAGTCACCTGTCCCGAGGTGTAGGTTGAAATAGAACAAACTCTTTTTACACCAGAGGGTGTTAGAGAAAGAATGAACAGTAGCTCCATGTTGAAAAGATGAGTCTCATCCTCTCCCTGGTGATGTGTGTATATGTTGTCTACATTTCTCTGTATTCCTCTATCTGGCCGTGAGTGTCCTGTTATCTAATCTGGAAGCAAAACAAGTGAGTCCAGGTGAATTACAGATGGTACAGAATCAAACACATAAACAGCAACACTTAGGTTTTTGATAATTGACCACAAAATGTAATATATAAAAAAGACAAAAAATCAAGCAATTACTACTTATGCATTTGTGAATAGTAAAACATTGCATATTAGAGCAAAGTATAAAGACAGAGGGCTTGTTATTATTATGTATTTATGCTTATGCCACAGTTTTTGGTGTGATCAGTTTTCTACCTAAGTATTCCAGCAGAAGAAATGAAAATCAAACACATAAAACAATCAAAACTATATTAAAATTCAAAAGGTGCAACATAAACCATTGCTGTACAATTGCCAAGACTTCACACCTGGGAAGGTGATGTAACAGCAACATTTTAGCAAGCATATACACTGACTACAAAGAATGTGTTAGTCAATTTAGAAAATCCCATACATGTATACTGCATTGTATAGAAATGATTGTAGACATGTTCCAGTTTTCAGGATGTGCAAGTCGTGTTCTGGTGGTCCAAATCCATGGACAAGACATTTACACAATGCTCTGGCAGCTGTGCTTTGTGGGCTTCGGTAGCAGGTCATTATAATTATTTGGCCAGTTAGTGTGTTACTGCAGTGCAGTGAATTGGAGTTCATGGTCACACAAAACCGTGAATCAAAATCGGCAGCCTTTTTGTACCGGGTTGAACAGCGCTAGGGATTTTGTTTAAGCTTACTTGAATACGGAGCCTTCTCCGCACCTGTATTTGTATTACCTGGTTGTCATAGAAACCAATAATCTAAATGAATTAAAATACCATTTTAGCAGCACTAATGACATCCGGTGTTTTTTTTGTTCATTTTTCTTGGCTGATAAAAGAGCAGGTAAGTGGGACTCCTGGGGACATGCACTGGTATCTGCATACTTGTGGGAAAGAGTTTCAAGTATCAATTGGCAGCTGAAGCAATCATGCCAAGTTTTTTTTTTTTTTTTCCTTTCATTTGTTTACCTAAACACTGGAGTCACTAAGACTGTTAAGACTGCCACTGGCCATTTTATTGGGTTATTTGTGTCTTATAATTTGTAAGATATATAATGCCTCTCTTGGTTCCCATTCTAGTCACATGTGCAATTTATAGTGTCCTTCATTTACAAGCATTCCAGGGTGCTTCAGAAACCAGGAAAAAAAGCTGAACAGTACCAAAATTAAATATCACTAACCCTTCAGAACAAGCACTGATGACACCATTCACTGTCAGAAGAGTTCACCAATTGATAAGATTTTTCTATTCAAATTGTGGTGTTACTCGTACTCTCTTTATTCTACTAGGGACAAACTGGTAGTATTTTGGTACTGTCCGGCCTACAAATTCGGAATCGTTCCTATTGATAATTCCAGCTGTTTCTAAG
Source organism: Acipenser ruthenus (assembly GCF_902713425.1). NCBI lineage: Eukaryota > Metazoa > Chordata > Actinopteri > Acipenseriformes > Acipenseridae > Acipenser > Acipenser ruthenus. The sequence continues at coordinate 57,095,743 of NC_081191.1, read as the reverse complement.
GCGACTCTTAGTATATACATTCAACTGTGGCCGCACATAACATTTGTATCTGTTCAATATCTGTTTCTACAAAAAAAAAAAAAAAACTAGCAGCATCTTTTTAGATCAAAAATTCACATTTTTAACTGAATTATTTATTATGGCCCTGTTATCTTTTTTTTTTTTTTAAGAATTGAATTTTGGTTTATTTTACCACAGGAATGCAGAATAGCTTGACCAAGGTTGCTAACAAAGGCTTTATAGCAGTAGGACATCTAGTTGCCTTGTATTATAGTTACAGACGTGCTCAAATTTGTTGGTACCCTTACAGCTCATTGAAATAATGCTTCATTCCTCCTGAAAAGTGATGAAATTAAAAGCTATTTTATCATGTATACTTCCATGCCTTTGGTATGTCATAGAATAAAGCAAAGAAGCTGTGAAAAGAGATGAATTATTGCTTATTCTACAAAGATATTTGAAAATGGCCTGGACACATTTGTTGGTACCCCTTAGAAAAGGTAATAAATAATTGGATTATAGTGATATTTCAAACTAATTAGTTTCTTTAATTAGTATCACACATGTCTCCAATCTTGTAATCAGTCATTCAGCCTATTTAAATGGAGAAAAGTAGTCACTGTGCTGTTTGGTATCATTGTGTGCAATACACTGAACATGGACCAGAGAAAGCAAAGGAGAGAGTTGTCTGAGGAGATCAGAAAGAAAATAATAGACAAGCATGGTAAAGGTAAAGGCGACAAGACCATCTCCAAGCAGCTTGATGTTCCTGTGACAACAGTTGCAAATATTATTAAGAAGTTTAAGGTCCATGGAACTGTAGCCAACCTCCCTGGGCGTGGCCGCAAGAGGAAAATCGACCCCAGATTGAACAGAAGGATAGTGCGAATGGTAGAAAAAGAACCAAGGGTAACTGCCAAAGAGATACAAGCTGAACTCCAAGGTGAAGGTACGTCAGTTTCTGATCGCACCATCCGTCGCTTTTTGAGCGAAAGTGGGCTCCATGGAAGAAGACCCAGGAGGACTCCACTTTTGAAAGAAAAACATAAAAAAGCCAGACTGGAATTTGCTAAAATGCATATTGACAAGCCACAATCCTTCTGGGAGAATGTCCTTTGGACAGATGAGTCAAAACTGGAGCTTTTTGGCAAGTCACATCAGCTCTATGTTCACAGACGAAAAAATGAAGCTTTCAAAGAAAAGAACACCATACCTACAGTGAAACATGGAGGAGGCTCGGTTATGTTTTGGGGCTGCTTTGCTGCGCCTGGCACAGGGTGCCTTGAATCTGTGCAGGGCACAATGAAATCTCAAGACTATCAAGGCATTCTGGAGCGAAACGTACTGCCCAGTGTCAGAAAGCTCTGTCTGAGTCGCAGGTCATGGGTCCTCCAACAGGATAATGACCCAAAACACACAGCTAAAAGCACCCAAGAATGGATAAGAACAAAACATTGGACTATTCTGAAGTGGCCTTCTATGAGCCCTGATCTGAATCCTATCGAACATCTATGGAAAGAGCTGAAACTTGCAGTCTGGAGAAGGCACCCATCAAACCTGAGACAGCTGCAGCAGTTTGCTCAGGAAGAGTGGGCCAAACTACCTGTTAACAGGTGCAGAATTCTCATTGAGAGCTACAGAAAACGTTTGATTGCAGTGATTGCCTCTAAAGGTTGTGCAACAAAATATTAGGTTAGCAGTCCCATCATTTTTGTCCATGCCATTTTCATTTGTTTTCTTATTTACAATATTATATTGAATAAAAAATCAAAAGCAAAGTCTGATTTCTATTAAATATGGAATAAACAATGGTGGATGTCAATTACTTTTGTCAGTTTCAAGTTATTTCAGAGAAAATTGTGCATTCTTCGTTTTTTGTGGAGGGGTACCAACAAATTTGAGCATGTCTGTATGTCTTGTCCACTGTAACTGTCACGTGGAAATCCTGATCTGAAACTTTGGCTTCCAGTAACAAGATCACTGTTGCGATTGAACCGGCTTGTTACCCTTTCCCCTTGTAAACATTTTAAAGCATTTAACATTTTAAATACCATAGCCTGCTTTTTTTTTAACACAATACATTTTTTATGAGCGTTCCATTTGAAGGTTAAATTGCTGCAGTTTTAAACTTCTGAAATACCACAGAGATTAAGCCATGGGACTACAGCTATGCTCATAAAAGAAACAAATTAGCACCAATTTTGTTAACACATGGGCTTTGTGGGAACTTTAATTAGCTATGTACGGCAGTCCGGATCCCAATTAGACCAGGGGATTCAGGCATGTGCAATGCATTTGATGTTAACAGGAGTGCATGTTACCATTTAATTTCTACTTTTAATGTGTTCTTTTTAACTAAAATGCTAGCACATTGTGCAATACCTATGCACCATACTTAATCACATGCTGAAAAGGCACATTACCCTATATACCTATTATTCTTAATTATGAGCATCCAGGCATTGGAATAATTTGTACTTTGGCAGTTGGAACCTTTTCCCTATACTAGTAGGTTCAAGCAAAAGTTTAAATCACACAATCACTGAGTAGGCATCTATTTACAATGGGCAGTGTCAAATCAGCAAATCATTGGATAGGGAGGCTAGGATGAATTTGAAGACCTGTATGTTTACAAATGAGCTGTACACACTGGTCGTTCTTTATAATCTGCTGTTTTAGGTTTGTTATAGGTATGTAAACAAGGGGATAGAGCTATAGCCCCTTTGGTATACACTGTTCAACAGATTCTCATCTGGAGTAGTATGGATATAAACATGTTTGCGACCGATTCATTTTTTTTTTTTTTTACAAATGTAATTGTAAAGTGTAATTTCAAGTTATAATTTTTAATGTGTATTTTAAGGTTTCAAAGGAGGTATAACTGCAGTGTACAAAAATGAAAATATATATATATTTTTGAAAGTACACAGAAGGTTTAAATGATTACAGGATGTTTCCTACAAGCCGTGTAAAAAGAGAAGTAAACACAGTGCAGTAAACCTGTTATTTTTCAATGTATACAGGTACATATATATATATATATATATATATATATATATATATATATATATATATATATATATATTCTCTACCAGCACGGTGCAGAGGAAGGCTGTTAAACTCTTTTATACATATGTTGCAGGTGAACACGATTCAGGGAGTACAGTGGTTATGACCCACATTAGAGACTTTAAAAATCACTTCCAAAATTATCATTTTAACTACACTGTCATTAAACAGACTGGTTTGCACACATCTGACAATGATAAGAAAAGTAGCGTAACAACAGACATGTATTTTCTTTAAACAGGTGGTCTTGTTGCTAACATGCCCTTAACATAAACTCCCTGTGTAAAAAAACTATAACCTGAGATCAGTAGCCTTTTAACCTTACTTCTGCTGCAACACACAGCAGGGAAACGTTTTAGGCACCTGGAAGCCTGTTCCTCATAATTTCAGTGGAATCTGTCCTTCAGCCCTCTGATCTGGAGTAAAAGAAGTAAAAAAGAGCCAAAAGGGGCTAGCTCTCCCCACCACATTTACATTATGAATAGCCCTCTTTTAAAACTCAGATTCCTGAACGAGAAAAAAATAATAATTTGGGGTTTTGAGTACCTGCAGTTAAATGGTATTGCTTTTGGCAGAGCTTGGTGAGCAAATGAGGCATAATCTCTCTGATCTCTGTAGTCTGGTTTGTCAGTTCATAGTGTCCTTCCTTTCTACACCCTGTCTGTGCGAGAGCCATGGCCCAGGCAACCCTCTGAGGGGGTGTCAAAGATCACCATGTTCACTGGAACAGCAGATGGTGGTCTGCTGGAGGATTGCACCCGCCAGGCTGCGGTTCATATGGGGTTCAGAGTAGGGAGAAGAAACCCCTCAACCGATGACAATGATGGCATGCCTCAATGGCTTCTTTGTTGTTGAGTTAGAGTGTGTGTGTATATTATTTTTTTTTATTACTTATTTCTTAGCAGATGCCCGTATCCAGGACGACTTACAATTTTTACAAGATATCACACCCGACAAGTATTGGCTGGGATTGAGTGTAAAATGTACCGCCTGTTTTACCCCTAACAGATCCCTTGTATCTTGTTATCACTGAATTGATAAAACCGTTCTTCAGATACAGGCATATTAATAAGTAATCTGTCCAACAAAAGCAGTGGTAAGCCTGATCCCATTTACAGCAAACTGACTGTGTGGGACATTAGCTCTCCATTTTCCCACCCAAGAAAGAAGTCTTTGCAATGGTGACCTCCATGTTTCATTAAACTTCCATTAAATTTATAGAAGACCGATTACGTTTTGGGATACCAGTTTGTTTGAAAGATGGATGGCTCATTAAAATATGTTCCATATATCTGTGTAAAACAGACACCACATTCCTCATAGACAGGAAGCCAGATTTACACTATATAATATCTGACCAAAAATATTTCACTTGTAAACATGTGATATTTAAAAATACCCGTCCCTCAACAGGAACTACCAGCTGCATGAATATTTGTCCCCTTTTGTAGATATGCCATGTCTCTTTGAATGTATGACAGAGCTCATGTCAAGGTAGTAAGTTTCAGGGTCACTTAGGAGATCATATTTTTGTACTTGTATATGCACTGGCTCCCTGAAACCACCTTGTGCCCCCAACTTCTTCAACAAAGAATACAGGAATAATAGATTGAGTATTTTTTCCACTTTTGAATGCTTATTTCTCCTAATCCACCAACTGATAGTAGAATTGTCTATTTCCATACAGAATAGCATTCCCACTAGGTACTTAATTTATTCTAACTGTGACTCTCCATAACACTACTATTACAGTACATTTAACTTCACTGAGGGCGAAAAATATTTTCCTCAGAATTTTTGGAAAGTTGGAGTTCTTTATTAGATTTTTTTTTATTATTATTTAGTCAAATTCCTTGAAGATTTCTTAATTCAGAGAATGCCAAATGTTGTTGGCAAGGAACTAAGGTTTAATATAAATAACAAACCAGATATGAATTTATAGTATAAACTATTCCAGTTCTAGATTTCCATTTCTGGCAGTATCAAAAAAGGGGACAGACACCTTTAAATCCAGTAATACATGTCAGCTGTGTTTCTGCATTTATCTTTTAAGGTTCAAAAAGGTTCATAATAGGCTCTTTGTCTCTGGCACAGCTTCTTCAACTCATGTCACTAAAAATAAAGATTTTTTTTCTTCTGTTAGTAAATTAAACATGTATATGTTTTAACAAGCTGGAATTACATGCCAGAAGCCTTTGAAACCAGCTACGAAGAGAAATCCCCACATCTTAGTGCCAGTGTTTCTGGAGACAAGAGGGTCTTTGTCATAGCTGAAAGCTTCAAAGGCAGACATATTAAAAAAGAAGAAGTAAAACAACCCCACTCATTTTATTTGTTACGTTAAGTTTTATGTATTACACTATTGTTGCCTCATTTGACTTCAGAACCTGTTGCATATGGTACAATGTTTTGTATCAATTGTTTATCTTCAAAAAAAATGTAATTTACTTTTAAACCTGACACACCTTTAAAAAAAGAATGCAATGCATTGCTTGTGCGACAGAAATGTGAAAAAAATTTCTAGAACAGTTCTGCAAGTAACATTTTATGTTTGAAAGGTTTTTCGATGATGAAAATTTCTACATGCTTGTTCTCTGTGTAACTGAATACCCAGACTGTCACAATTATGTGGTGTTTTACTGTTTTACTAATATTTTTGTGTAAAGAGCACTGCACTTTAGTGTTGCTGTGTCTCTAGGTAATTGTAACCATGGTTTCACTTAATGATTAGTGTTTGCAATTAAGTTAGAAAGATAAAATGGTGATAATTTCTGATAAGTTTTAGGAAATTTATAAAGATTTATTCTGGTGTATACAGTGCAGTTATCAAAAATAATGAATTTTTCAAAGGTGACTGATCATTTGGTATATTATTTTAGGTCGCTGCGGGAGTTCTTTGGGCATTTTACATTCAAACAATTATTGATATAATACAGGAGAAAACATGCTGTAAAGGAGAAAAGAGGCTGTGTGGTCCAGTGGGTAAAGAAATGGGCTTATAATCAGGAGATCCCCGGTTCAAATTCCACCTCAGCCACTGACTCATTGTGTGACCCTGAGCAAGTCACTTAACCTCCTTGTGCTCCGTCTTTCGGGTGAGACGTAATTGTAAGTAACTCTGCAGCTGATGCATAGTTCACACACCCTAGTCTCTGTAAGTCACCTTGGATAAAGGCGTCTGCTAAATAAACAAATAATTAATAATTGTGTTAATTATTTCTGGAAGGTAACATTTGGAGGCTGTGTGGTCCAGTGGTTAAAGAAAAGGGCTTGTAACCACGAGGTCCCTGGTTCAAATCCCACCTCGGCCACTGACTCATTGTGTGACCCTGAGCAAGTCCTCCTTGTGCTCCGTCTTTCGGGTGAGACGTAAGTCGCCTTGGATAAAGGCATCTGCTAAATAAACAAATAGTAATGTAGAATATATTCAGTGTAAACATTGCTGTCAAATCCTATTTAAATACAATTAAGTATATAACAAATTATACTGCAAGAAAGAGGATTTCTAAAATGTGTTTTATACTTATATAGTTGTACTTAAAGTGCATATTTATAGGTATGGAAGTTTAACCAAATAGATCTTACGTTTGTTTTGTTTAACATTACTATTACAAATTACTAACATTATACCCCCGACCAATAGGTAGAATTTGAACTTGTATGAAATCGTAAATATGTTTAACTTCTGTTTTATGACTGGTCTGTACATGTACTGTACAGTCCTACAAATTAATGAAGAAAATTGATGGCACCTCGTATCACAAAGACACGTAATTCCTTCTGTTAAAAGACTCCCAGCAAGATTTAGATTTTAACTTTATGTAAAGTTCCTTTATATAATTGTAATATTCTGTTAATTTGTCGTCCAGCTGTGGTCATTCTGGAATTAAGGTGGATTTATGCAAAGACAAATAATTTGATATAGTTCCTATATTTTTGTATTCGTAAATTAACTTATTTTCTATATACTAAACAAAAAATACTCTATTTGCTGCATGTGTTCTAGGCTACAGTGTAAGTACCAGGACAGTACACAATGACATCATCTTACAATTACTGCACAGGCAAGTTGCTTAACATTAACATGTATTCAAGCAGCTCTGGTAGGCCTCACCATCAAATGAATTATTTGCACATCCCAAATGGTTAAAAGTTAAAATACATTAATATAATATAAAGATGTAGTATTTAAATAATGGCTATTTTAGACACGGGTGCTGCAGCAGATCTTGACGTAACTGAAGGGATGTTTAGCCTAACTGTCTGTCAATAATCTCTATGGTACCCGAGTTTAGTGCCTCTGTTTGCTAAGGGGTAAATTTTCACGAGCCTAAAGAAATTATTCAAAGTACTTGGAATATTAACAAAATGAAGGTAAGCTCTGTTTTGTTAAACTTCCACACCTATAAATATTTACTTCAATGTCATCAATATTTTGTTAACCACGCTTCTGAATAAAGCACCCTTAGTTGGCATTGTATTGCATTGCTTTACACATGTATATTTTAAACCCTCCTCTGTCTAGTTTTCTGCAGCAGCTCATGAGATTACAACTTCCAAACAAAAATCAAAACAGAAGCCCATCTGACCAGAGAGGCACCAACTTTTTTTTTTCTTTAGACCACTTTGTAGGTTGCACACTGTTACAACCCTTTTTTACTGCAATATGTTTGTGGAGACCTGCCATCAATGGCACGTTATAAAGGTCAATACATTGATGAGACCTACAGTATCTTCAAAGGCACTACAAAGGTCAAAGAAGAGCTGAAAAATTGTAATTAATTAATCTGTCAATAAATCAATCAATGTATTTTCATTTCTCAACTATGCAGTTGCAGCAAACATGTATTTTCAAATGAAAACAAATCTGGTACCAGATTTAAGAATGTTTTCAGTTTACCTGTCTTGCTGTCAGGTACAGTTACTGTTTAGTTCCTAGGTTATTTCACCTCAACAATGTCTTTGGGTATAATCATGTTACTGGTTGATTAATGACAGGAGGGCAGTGAAGAGGTGAGGAACAGGTGAAATGACCAATGCAGTGCAGAACTACCAGAAAACAAGGTATACAAACAGATTTATTTACCCTCATGCGGTACCAGATACCTTCATATTACATCTTTGCTAACACATATTATTTTTTCAACACTGCACATTTATAATGAATGGATTTGCACGACTGGTAACAATAATGAAATGATTTAGTTAGCTACAACTACTTTAACTACTGACTTGATAGTAACACGTTTTTGCATGCAATCCACACCCTTCGTTCTCCTGAAAGTGGCGGCTAGTTTTCTTCATGATGACCCAGTCGAAACTATTTTACATTGTTCCAATGTTATAGTGGAATTTAGTGATATGCACCTGTTCAACTGTACTTTGCTACACTTTAAAGCCAGGCTGTGTTGTCAGTTAGGGCTGTCACGTGATTAAAAATTTTGATCGGTTAATTTATGGGCATTAGTTGATTAATCGTCAGATTGATCCGCGCACATTTTTTATAAAGGTAATGATCTTATAGAGGCTGTCCTGCATAGTAATACTAAAAAAGCAATAGAATCAAAAAAAATAAGCCCAATGGGAATTTAGTCTTTTTAAAAGCATTATTATTATTATTTTTATTTTAGTAAATGTAACACATTTTCACAGAACAACTGTTCTTTCGGGCCACTGTCAGTCACATACCTACAAACACAAGACAGCTGAACTGCGTTTCCATCGTCGGTTGTTTAATCACAGTACCCTGAGAATACTGTGGCTATTGACAAGCGATTGCTTAACATGCTGTCATAGTCAGAAATCATAGAAAGTAATTCCACATAATTACCTCTATTTGAGGAATTGGTGCCTTCATCATGCCCTCTGAATGCCAGTTCTTGCTTGCCAAGGTAAACAGAATCAATCAAGCGTAGAACCTCACGATTTTTTCTTACTTGTTCATTGTGATGTATTGTATCCCTATACTGCTGCTCATCCAGTTGAACATCAATCTGGGTTTGTCCAAAAGGTTTGAGTGTGTTACAATGGTTCGCAAGTTACTTTTTGGAAATGCTCATGTTTTTGTGCTGATAGACATTCTAGATTGCTTTAGCCAATGCTGTTCCATATCGCCTTTTCTGTACTGAACAAAAGACAGTTCCAGCAGTATTATTTTTTAATTGACAGCTACCGGAATTTGAATTTTGAAAGTGGCGAATATATCCTTTCCCTTCCAGTGTCAGTTTGGGTATTTGTGGTTATACCTACATTTTTTCTGAGAGTTTATTTGAAAAATGATTCATAACCAAATTAACTACGATGTCTCCGTTGTCTGATGACATATATATTTTTTTTTTGTAAAAAGCAATTTGAAATATTAATTCTCAATAACAGTCTCTATTATAAGCAATACAATTCAGCTATTCTTACACCGCTTACCCTAGCATATTTATGTCCCGCCTCTGCTCACTAATGATTGGACAGCTGCAAAACCAGGGCAGATCTTTGACTTTTCCATTGGTTAAACTCCCAATTATGTCCCGCCTCTGTGCACTCATGATTATTATTATTATTATTTGTTTATTTAGCAGACACCTTTATCCAAGGCGACTTACAGAGACTAGGGTGTGTGAACTATGCATCAGCTGCAGAGTCACTTACAATTACGTCTCACCCGAAAGACGGAGCACAAGGAGGTTAAGTGACTTGCTCAGGGTCACACAATGAGTCAGTGGCTGAGGTGGGATTTGAAAAGGGGACCTCCTGGTTACAAGCCCTTTTCTTTAACCACTGGACCACACAGCCTCCAAATGTTACCTTCCAGAAATAATTAACACAGTTATTAATTATTTGTTTATTTAGCAGACGCCTTTATCCAAGGTGACTTACAGAGACTAGGGTGTGTGAACTATGCATCAGCTGCAGAGTCACTTACAACTACGTCTCACCCGAAAGACAGAGCACAAGGATGTTAAGTGACTTGCTCAGGGTCACACAATGAGTCAGTGGCTGAGGTAGGACTTGAACCAGAGACCTCGTGGTTACAAGCCCTTTTCTTTAACCACTGGACCACACAGCCTCTTGGACACCTGCATAACAAAGGGCAGATCTTTGACTCTCCCATTGGTTAAACATACTAAAGACCTTCAACTGTTTATGTCCCGCCTCTGCTCACTTATGATGGACTGCCACGGAGAAATTGCAGATCTTCTATTGGTTGATTTTATATATATATTCTGCAAGATTTAAATTAATCTGTTAATCGGAGCAGCCCTAATATACAGGGTGATTAGAACGTTTACCACATCAACGCACCATATCATTGATGTGGTAAACGTACTTTCTAACCAGTCTTGTTCGGGTCTTGACCGGCTCGGTTGCTATCTATAAGAAGATTGAGGCAGCACCTGTACATCTGTATACTGTACACTGCATTGCTTGCTGCTTGCATCATACCTGGGTTTTATCACTGCTACACACACAAGGCCAATCTGCCTGAGGACAAGCACGACAGATGTTCTTCCTGCCTGGGGCCAGAGCACACCAAGGAGGCACTGGTGAACCACAGTTTATGCAAGTTTTTTGCATGTTTCTCTAAGTGCACACTGGAGAAACGTCTCTCCCTCAGCTCTACAGAGCGCTCTGCATCCCTCACTCCTGCACAGTGCTCTTCCCCATCACCCTCTGTTAGAGAGCTGGCTACGCCCTCACCCCATGGCTCTGTGCTATGGGAGACCGGACAACACACCTGGGAAAGTAGCCCATGCAGGAAACCGTCTTCACGGTCTTCCTCATCTTCATCTGCTTCTCCTTCTCCTCCCCAGAGGAAGAAGAGTTGTCACAATTCCAGTCGATCGGCAGACTCAGGACTGATGGAAAATCTACGGGCAGCTGTTCCCCACCAAGGAACAGTGGTCACAGAATTACGTCACCTGCATCGTCTGTCCCCTTGGGGCCCAAGGGCCCTAAGAGCACAAATTGGCAACAGGAGGACATGCAGTCCATTGCCGCCTCTGAGGAGGGGGGGCGAACAGGAGCTTGCATTCCTGTCTGAGGACGTGGAGTCAGACAGCACATCCCCTGCGGTTAAGCTCTCCCTGTCGGCAGAGCTACCACTGATCAAGAGGGCCACTGCAGTCTTTCAAGTGCCCTGGCCTACACAAAGTGAGAAAAGGCTCCTGCTGTTTTGCTGTCAATGTACACCCTATATAGGGTGCAAGATGCGGAGAAGCTGGGCCTGGCCCAATTTCTGCCAGTGGAGGCTTCAATTGCTGCTTTGGTACATGACATTACCTGCCCCAACAAGTAGTGCCGTGTCTCGGGAGCATGCCTATTCAACCAGTGCATTCAAAAACTTAAAATAAAGATAAATGCTACAAGTTCAGTATGGGAACACTTTGGTATTCTTGGAGAAGATGAATATAACTCGGTCTGCAAAATATACTTTGCCAAGATTAAATGCAAACAAAATAATACAACGAATATGTTTTCGCATTTGCGACTCCATCATCCAAAACAACACGCAGATGTAGTTGTTCGAAAAAGGACGAGCAAAGATTTACACATGAGCATGGTTGGATTAAAGCATCCAACGTTTTCTAAGTTTGTTGAAAGTAAAAAGCACTACGTAAATAACAGCTCAGAAGCGAAGACACTGGACAGAGCTGTGGGATACTTCTTAGCCAAAGATATGATGTCTGTTTAAAGGATTCTGACAGCTTGTAGAAACTCTGGATCCCAAATACCGCTTGCCTGCTAGAAAGCATTTTTCTAACTTCCTGAACCCTCTCTTATACACGCAAGTATAAAGCACTTTTTAAAATATTTTAATACTAGCTAAAATATTTGAATACTAGTAAATGCAGATGCAATAAATGTAAATATGTTATGACTTTGCATTTGTAATGGTTAATATTCCCTACTTGAAAGGGAACGTTAGGTTATTATCACAACCCTGGTTCCCTGAAATAGAAATATTAACCATTAACTTCGGGGTCATGGCGTTCATGGTCGCTACTCTCGAAGGAAAATGACATCGTTGCCAGTGCGCGCAGCTCCTTTAGGCTCTCGGGGGCAGAGCAGCAGCTGCGTCACACTGCTCTGACGAGAAGTCTTCAGCATCACTTAAGCTAATTCTGGTGAAATCATGTAAGGTTCTTTTCGATTAGTTCTTTAAGACTATTTACTATTTAATAATATTTACATATTATTAATATTCAGTCTTATTAATCTATAAATCTTCAATCCCTGCCCTTGATGGACAGCAGCTGTCATTTAAATTTCAAATGTGAAGTCAGGTTGTGCATTATTTCCGCCATGGGAAGATGCTATGTTTTTCATAAAATATAATAGATTGATAATTTGCCTTAAGCCCGGGACAGACAGGCGCAGTGTGGCACCGCTGGGCATTTTCATGGTGCAATACCACTAGTCTGCACCCGGGCACACATGAGTGGTATGCACTATGCGACTGACTTTTCTCAAAATATTGTAGAAAAATTGAATGGTACAGTACCACTGTACAAAAGAGATGGCTCCTTTGCAAGGAGAGTATGTCGGGCTTATGCCTCTGTATGTGATTACGTCACCTACCAGCCCTGCTGCTGCCTACCCCCATGCATGCTACACTCTCCCTTGCTAGCCTCAAGTCCGCCCCGGACTTGCTCACCAGGCTACAGTCCAACAAGTGTGTGCCGGGGTACCTGCGTCCACTTCTAACACCAATGTAGCGATCTCGGTTAAAGCAGGCAGGCACACCACACAGGGCGAGGCAATCAACATACAGGCTGAGGGCGGGCGCGAACCCAGGACCTCTCGCACTAAAGCACAGCGCCGATACCACTGTACAAAAGAGCCAGTTCCTTTGTGTTATTACGTCACCTACCAGCCCTGCTGCACACTACAATATGAAAACGTAACATTCCATAGGGTGTGATGCAAAACTTTTGGCCATAACTGTAATGCCCCCCATATAATCTACTAAATAATAACACTGGTTTGTTGATCAAAGTTGTTTTTTCTGTCATCTGTATGCTGATGTATGAAATGAGTGATCAACTTAGCAAAGAAACTGACGTCCCGTCCAGGGTGCTCCTTATGTCTGCCAGGTTAGGCTCTGGTTCACCGTGACCCTCTATAGGATTAAGCAGTTACAGATAATGGGTGGATGGAACTTAGCAAACAAACATGCAATACATTGCTGACAGCAAGTAGCCTACTACTAAAGTGTTCGAAAATATATCATTTTACAGCCTGTCATTTAGTAAAATAGTAATGAACTACAGAAATAATTAAAAAAAGGCAAAAAATGATACCAGTGTCATACTGGCTACAGGAAGGATGCTTATTAGGGGAGATGTATACAATACTGACCTACCTGTCCTTGTGTGAAATATGGGAGGGATCAAACACTTCAGGGTGCTTGGACACCTCTGTAGATAACAGTTTAATTAAATATTTTTCCTGCCAAGCACGTGTTGTCATCACTTGCCTTCGATTGGTTAATACACCGACGGTACCGCGCGGCAGCCAGAAAAATCGGTCTGTATTCGATTTGAGCAGCACCACTCAGCGTCACCGTGGGACAAGCAGTATCGTCCCACGCTGAACTGTCCAACACCATGTTAAAGCACTGGCAGCGATACAGCTGGCAAAATGCCTCATGTCCCGCGCCTGTCTGTCCCGGGCTTTATCCTTGTAAGATCACTGTGGGAGTTCTTTAAGCATTTTACATTGAAACAACACAATTGCTATAATACAAGAGAAAACACTTTAGGTTTAGTGCTGCTTGATATTTTTTGTTGGCATTGTTTCTTTCAGAAGCATCACTCTCAAATTCAGATCACTTACAATTCAACTCTGTAAAGTTATTCAGCACTAGAACTCTCAACACATATTCTATTAAATTAATTATGTTGAAAAAAGGGTATTTTGTAAATGTGCTTTGACCATTATAAGGGTTATACATATCATATATGTTTTCTGAATAAAACTGCTGAAAAAAAATTCTAATATGTGTTATCAGTTATAGCTGTATTTGTATTTTGAACCTGAATCTGTTAAACTTGCTGCAACAAGATTACTATCCAACAAGATCAAAGCCGTTACATTGGGAGATACTAGAAAATGTCCTTAATATTGCTATTACAGTACCATAATACATTTTATAGCTACTCTGCATAGAGTAACAACCAATTTTAAAACTAAAGCTATTTTTTAATTATTTTTAATTCGCTATTACTGAATTTGTATTCCAGGGGAAAAATTGGAAAGTATATAGTTTAATTTGATGTCCCGGCATTGATAACTGTGGTTTTATAATCTGTTTTGTACAATGACTTTTCTTGCTTTCTAGTTTTTCCATTTGTGTGGGATATTGTATTTTCTGTTGATAAACTAACATTCCAAAAGATTTTCCTTGGCTTAATGCCTTGATTGAATATTGAAATGGAAAAAAAGGAAAAATAGAACGCTGCTTAAGTTGTGAAAGAGAAGAGATCTGCACTTGAAATCTTTCTTTTTGACTACTCAGAGCCCTAGCTTCTGGGCTGACAACTGGCAGACGATGGCACAGCACAGCCATGGAGGGAAGGTACCAGATTAGTTTAGGGGAGGTGTTGTCTGGTCTGCGTGGTGGCATGGTATAATTAATTTTTATTGTTGTTACAGGGGCTAATTTTGTAACTTGGAAAATTAGCAGATCGGTGGCTAAGATTCATCTCGGACAGCTGGAATGCTTCAGCCTGCGCAATCTCGATGCCAAGAGAGACTGGGGTCGTGCCAAGGAGTACGTGGAGGTAAGTTATGGGTGGGCTGTTGGGGCTGATGAAAACAGCCCCCCCCCCCCCCCAACACACACACACATCCCTTTTTGTCTTGTGGGGTATGTTTTCCTAGATCAACAGCAATATTTGATCTGCATGGAATCTCTTGTGAACAGGTGCCAGGAAGGAGTGGGCTACTGCTGGGACACTGCAGACTGCATTAGAGTTCCCAGAATTTAGTAGCACAGCAGGCTGCTTACGGTTTGAGGTTAAAAAGAAAAGAAAGACATGACTGATCTTATGTCTCATGATAGCAAAATAGCTGTCTGATTAATATATAGTTGCCAGTGGTCAGCAAGACACACAGGGGTAGGGAAACCCCACGAATTGCAATCAGGAACAAAGCCAGCAGTTGTGACTCCATGGAATATGCATGTTGTCAGAATTTGTTTTTTATTTTTCTAGCACAAAAAAACATAATTGATTTAGCTATTCATTTATAATTCAATCAATTTCAGTATTTTCAATTAATTAAAACATGAGTGCTGATATGATAGCCACGTAATAATTCGTAATCCCTCTAAAAACAAAAAATGCCCATATAAGAAAACATACTCAGACGAATCAGCCAGAATTCTCTGAATCAGGTATCATAGGAAATGTGGTACAACCTGCAGAAATACTAGTAAATGAGTAGCACAAGGTAGTAGAATAATCTTCAGTTAAACAAACACGGTGCTTCACTACAAAGCTGTTTGGCATTCTACAGTGTTTTTTACCTTTTGCTTCTGTCTCAATGGGGATATTGTATTATAATTTCATTATAACACATTTAAACGTTTCTTGTAGACAGAGTTTTACTGCACTAGACAGCAGCAAAGTGCGGAAAAAAAGTGTTTGGGCCTGGCAAGTCAATTTCCCTCAGTTAGAGCCTAGCAGGTCTCCTGTGCTTACAATACTATTTCTGTCCACTTGAATCATACATCCCTGGGACGCAGATTGGCTTCCACCGCCATTTATGCAATTTAAACAGAAGCTAAAAAATGACAAAACATGGAAAAGTAAACCCACTGACGCGATTCTGTGATTACTTGAATGTGTATTTGGGTTTTACATCATGCTTGTGGGAAAAAAATAATCCAGATGTCTACTACTGATAAAAAGGATGTGCTTGGGAAAAAAAAAAAAAAAAACTCCCCATAAATGAAAAACAGTACTTACTGTATTTTGTTTCATTACTAGTGTTTAAAAAGAATGACCTCTGTTGTACCTACCGCATTGGAATATCTTGAACCCAAATTTAGCAGGTATTGTTGAAAGGTACATTTGGCAGTTAATGGCTGTGACTATTTGTGTGACTACAGCAACTATATAAGACAGCTTTTCAGATTAATTTATAGTGGTGCCACATTGATTTTTTGTTTGCTTTGCATTTTACCACATGATCTGTCACAAACCCATCTGATTAAGCAGGGTAACACTTAATTATTGTTAGGGTTAATTATTGGTTTGCAGAAAGAGAGTCTTGCCTAATTGTTCCCAAAATTAGAGCTGTTGTGCAGAATTTAAGCACACCCAGCTTGAACAAAGACGTTTTTTTTGGGTCTGAAACAAGAACTGATGCTTGGGTTGATGTTTAAATTATTAACAATTAAAAAGTCAGAATTCTAATCCCAAAGCGTTAAATAAAACACAGTAGTTTGGTTACAGCAGGGATCTTTTACTATATATACCTGCTGTGTTGCATTGAAGATCAAGAACACATTTTTTCAAGGTTCACCAAGTGGTTAAGAAGTAGATCTTGCTAGTCTTAATAAAAAGTATAATTTGCAACAGTCCCTTGTGTAACACATTTGTAAAAAAGGTTCTTGTTCATAAAGTATGACACTCATCATCCTGTTTTATTGATTGATGCATTTTGATCACTTTTAAATAATTTTTTACATCTGTGTTTAAAAATCTGACATATACATTGTAACCAGGCAGAGAAGGGGTTAGAATTCTCCCTGCCAAAAACATGCGTATGCAAGTTTGTTTAGTTTAATTATTGTTTTATTATTAATTATCCCCTGCACCTGGCTATCATTGTAAATTAGAGCCGGGTGCAGGGTATTTAAGGGAAGCAGCCAGTCGCTTCAGGGCTGCTGTGTGTGAAGAAGCCCGACTGTGCGCATGTGTACAGCTGTAATTAAAGAAAAAAAAAGGTAGTGTGTAAACCTTTTTGTTTTGTGGGTAAACTGTATTTGGTTTGTTTCGTTTGTGCCTTTTAAACAGCTTAGTTGTCTGGCTTATTAGAGAAGGTTCCAGTTTGTGTTTTAGTTAGTGCTCCTAAGAGCTAGGTGTTGTTTTTTGTTTTATTTTTGGTATTAAATAGCGCATCCACGCTTTAAAACCTTCAATCTTGTGTCTGGTTCTGTATTCAAAAGGGCAAAATGAACCTGTGCCACAAGGCTCGTTTACAACATATACTGGCAGTCAAAATTATGATATCGCCAGCCTTGAAACTGACAGTGGCACATTTATTTTAGCTTATATCCTACTCGGACCCCTTACTTACTAAATATCTTGGTGTCCTCTTTAAAAATATGCAAAGGATTTTAATGATCAAGACAATCCTAAATGCAGTGGTACATCCAAAAAAAGTTTTCCAAATGTTGCTTTGAATTAAACCCCAGAATGTAGGTTTTTGAGTGACTTGAAGACATTGTGACTGACTGATTAACCTGACCAACTGAAAAAATACAACTTCAACTTAGCTGAAAATTTTCAACAGACTTTTTAACCTTAGATGTAACAATGCAGCAAAAATAAAATGTCAGAACACATATGAATGTAATATTTAGGGGTGCACAGATAAAGATTTTCTTGGCCAATACCAATAGCCAATGGTTATCTACCCATATCTGCCGATGCCTATTGGATACTGATAATAATAGACAGTGCAGGTAAGCTATTGTAAACTACTAGAACAAGACCTATATTTAAACTGTTTTATAATTATAAATGTTAAAACATGAACAGATATCATTTACTTGTATTTATGACAAAAATGAACAGGTATTGTTTACTTGTTGCATTTACTTCAGAAAATGAATACAAAAAATAACGTAGTAGTATTATACTGTGGGCTTGACAGCAATTTATACATTTGTTTTACAATAGTCACACAAAACACTTTGCATTTGTACTAGTAAACAGTAGAAAAATATATATATAATGTGACATTAACTTTTATAGCCGCTTGCTGTCAAACATTGCGTATTATAACTTCTACCTATGCTGTACAGTAGAAAAGAAAAATGTTGCCTACACAATGTCAACTACAACAGCTTTTGTTAAATTTTGTATTTTAAGTATACGCTGCGAAAAATACAGCAACAACTTGAATTGTTCACTTAAAAAAAAAAAATGTCATAAAAATATTAACTCTCCGGTTACAAAATCCATTCCAACTTGAATTTGTTAATTAACAAAAGACGGCACAGTAATCAATTTCTGCTTCAAAATGCCGCTGAATACACCCGTAACCAATGCAGATTAAGCAAGATAAACAAAAATTACAAAAGGTAATTTTGAAGTGCATTGTGTAATACTACGACTAATAATAACACCGTGTAAAAATTATTTTTTTTTTTTTTTGGTTCTTGGGTAGTAAGTGTTATTTCCTAATTGCTTATGCCTCAAAAGTATAGAAAATGGCTATTATTCCCCACAAACTTTGCTTTTGTGACCAGGACAGTGGTATTTTGAAATTTACCTATTTTCCAGAACACTCCAGATAGATTCAGTGCTGAGTAAACTTGGAGTAACTTCTAGAACTTTCTAGAACTTTCCAGTAATATAAATAGTAGTATAAATACAGGGGCCTTAAGCCCACCAGTTCAGTTTAGTTCCAGCTGCCTAAGTGGATACATATCTGCATTTTTCTGAGATGGCATCAAGAGGCTGCAAGCATCCGGCAGACGCATTTTGCTATGTCTGTGGCCAATTTATCAAGACAAGGGCGAAAAAGTACTCCGTGGAAGCATCGGCTAAGATGTGTGAGGCCTACAAGGCATATTTCGGCATGCCTGTCGGGGATCAAGACAAACCCTGGGCACCTCATTTCACCTGCGAGCACTGCAAAAAAACTCTGGAAGGTAAGACGGACAATTGTTGCTCGGAATTTTATGTTATAAAATTTGTTAATTTTTAAAATTGTAAAAGTTTTTAATTTTAAAATGTTTTACAATTTTCAATGTTATTGAAAAAATATATCATATATGAAAAATGTTGCGAGAGGTCTACGGCTGGGAGGTCATAGGAGACTTCAAAATGGTGGCATTCCTGATGGGTCTCCAAGGCGGTTTTACCAAGTTTCCCTGCTATCTTTGCCTTTGGGACAGCAGGGACACCAAGGCGCACTACCACAGGCGGGACTGGCCACAGAGGACCAAGTTCTCTGTGGGGAGGAACAATGTCAAGTGGGAGCCACTGGTGGACCCCCGGAAGGTGCTGATGCCACCACTGCACATCAAATTGGGCCTTATGAAACAATTTGTCAGAGCTCTAGATAAGGAGTCGGCAGCCTTCAAGTACCTTCAAGACTTCTTCCCTAAGCTGTCTGAGGCAAAGGTCAAAGCCAGTGTCTTCGTCGGACCACAGATAAAGAAGATCCTGGAGTGCAATGAATTCCCCAAGAAGCTCACTAGTAAGGAGAAAGCGGCTTGGAACAGCTTTGTCGCAGTGGTTCGGGGCTTCCTGGGCAATCACAAGGCCGAAAACTATGTGGAGCTGGTTGAGAATCTGGTGAAGAACTACGGCACAATGGGCTGTAGGATGTCCCTCAAAGTCCATATCCTTGCTGCTCATCTTGATAAATTCAAGGAGAACATGGGAGTGTACTCGGAGGAGCAAGGCGAGCGCTTCCACCAGGATATACTGGACTTTGAACGCCGCTACCAAGGACAGTATAACGAGAACATGATGGGAGACTACATTTGGGGGCTGATTCGTGAAAGTGATTTACAGTGTAATCGTAAATCTCGAAAAACTACTCGCTTCTAAATCTTTTGTAGTCATTTTTGTTTTACTTTAGTATAAATACATGTTAATTTGGATTCATATGTTGTTTTTTTCTGACTTTATGTGAACGAAAAGACACATTCGCCCGTTTTCTCATTGGAAATAGGTAAATTTCAAAATATCACTGTCCTGGTCACAAAAGCAAAGTTTGTGGGGAATAATAGCCATTTTCTATACTTTTGAGGCATAAGCAATTAGGAAATAACACTTACAACCCAGGAACAAAAATTGTGTTACATAGTGTAATAATAACTTAAACCATGAATGATTGTGTGACGTTGTCACGTGAAACAGCAAAAGGACGTCCTTTTGGCAGCGTGACTTAGTATCACGTAATCTGCAGCAGAGAGACACAAAATGTACATTTATTGACTACTTTAACACTAGAAACGCCGCGGTTATACTCATACCTACAACCGCCGACTGCAGTCATTATCACGGTACATTTTAACCATCATCAATATTAATGAAAGACAAACTATTGGATACAACTCAAAAGTTTTTTTTCAAGCACATCATATCAAACATTTGCACAGCTGAAATGCCATATTTAAATGAACAATTAAACATAAAAAGGTTTGGTTTTTTAACCTTAAAAGGTAGTACTTTTTAATCTAAAACGAAAGTAACATGATTTCTCTTGCGTGTGTGTCACTCGCAGCACAGAATCCAGGTTGAGCTGCTGCAGCTGCAGTTTTGCAGTTTGTGTGAAGCGAGCAACAGTTGCTGGCAACATTATGCAACTTCCGGTAAGTCAGTCAGAGAGGGTCGAAAGCGTATTTCAAAATAAGTCTCAAATAATCTGCTAAAAAAAAATGCCTTATTGTATTTATCTTTATTTTTGTTCATATAGCTTATTGTATTTCTATTTGTTTATATTGCTTATTGTATTTATAGTTTATGTTCCTTATTTATTTATATTTGTTTATATTTCTATTCTATTATATATTTTGTATGTAAAAATCTGTCATGTGTATTTCATACATTCCTGAAAAATTTAAGGATTGTAACTCAGTAAAAGGTGTGTTAAATGTAATGAACAGACTCATAGTGAATAGAAAATGGGGATGGTTGTGCCAGATTTACGTCGCTGCTATTGTTGCTGGTGTTTTCATAGTGCCTGGGTACTGAAAACATGACATTTTGTTTACATAGAAAATTGAAAACACAGTTAGCAGCCTAATTACTATAACTATTTTATACCAGTTACCTACAATGTACTGGCATAGTGTACTTGTATTGCACAAACACACACAGCCGTGTGCGAGCGTCTTTTCGCACTATCCAAGTGGGGACTCCAAACTATCTCCGTATTAATCTACTCATCAATTTTCATTCATATCTGTTATTGACAACTCTAAGTTATAACTCTAATAAACACCACTCTCAACAAGAAACAAACAGAAAACATATTTACCATATTGGTATTTACCAAACAATATCGTTGTTTTCACTTTCCTCATTTGAATAGATGCTTGGAACCTCGTTGTTTGCGTCGCCATTAGGTGTACCGGTAATAATGTGAAGGAGGAATTCCTGGAACGTTCTGCTACTTCTCCTCTCTTTGTGCAAGGGATGGTATCTGGATCCACTGTTGTTGTTCCAAATGGTTTAAATGATCTCATTGTGGTATCCCTGCTCGGTGTTTCCCATGCTATATTTATCCACTCCACCATCTGAAGTCGAGTAGGGACTCAAGGATTTCTGTGTGCTGTTGAATCCAGAGTTTGTTCAGGGTGTTGCAGCCACTCCTCCTGGATTCACGGTATTTTGCTTTAATTTGAGCATTCCAACAAACATCAGGTTGCTGGATCAACTTTGCGCAACCACCAGGAATGCAAGCCATTTCTGTATTTGCCTCCACGAGGGTTGAGCAAACATCATCAGTTAGATGACAGCGGTATGCATCCCATACAAGAGGTCTTAGCTTCAAGTGAAATTTCAGGGGTTATCCATCCATTCTGAGAATTTGATCATCACTCCCCCATCCATCCCTTAGTTCTTGCGGAATGCCTTTTTTCTTTAAACACTACAAATGGTGGAAGCTTGTGCCCATTCACAATTGCAGCTGAACAACCGGTCACCCTACTCTTCTCATGCCTAGCTGTTAAGCCGGGTACATGCTTAACCCAACGAAACTCAACTGTGGATCCACCTGGCATGTCTGCCCAAATTGCTGTCTCCGATTCTTCCGATATGTGAAAGATTAAGCTTACAAAAAGTCATAAACTTTGCAACTTTATCTGCTGACTCTTATGAAAGTATCTGACTGGTAGTGGTCTTTGCTCGAATCTCCGAATTGTTACGACTTTCCTTAAAGCTGGGGCAAGTGGACATCGATATTGCCTTAAATGCAATTGCTTTTCCTGTTACCCTTAATTGGATCTGTCTCTGATGCCATATTCAGTTGACTAGTTGCTCTTCCATATTGGAATCAGTAGGGTAATGTCTGCCACCTCACAGCCTTTTCTGTTTACCCTGTGAAGATGTTGGCTGCTCTTGTAGCTGAAGTACTTGATTCCCTAATGCGATGTTCATCAACTCCAAGTTCTCGAGCAGCTGGTTGATTGTCCCTATCTGCGAGCTCAATAGTTTAAAACCAAAGCTGTACGACTTCTTCTTCATCATGCTTATCACGCTAGGCCTGCACCTTTGGCTACCGTAAGCATCCTTGACCGTAAGAAGGACCTTGAAAACCGTACTACTTCCAATAAAAGCTACCATCAAAACGAAGGTCATCGCCTTCAAAAACCGTACTACTTCCAATAAACGCCAGCCTCGAATAAGTGCCAATCTTGAATAAATGCGGTGTCGAGTGAGTGAAAAAAGCTTTATATATTAGCTACTAGTAGAAGCAAACGCGTCTTTTTTTTTAAAAAAAAAAATGCTGATGCTTGAAAAGTGTTGTCAGACATTATTTGCATATTAAACGCAAAAACCCTAATTAATTATCCAATGCTTGTAACAGCAAAATTCTACAGTGAACTTATTCTATTTGAAATTGTATTGCTTTGTTTTCAGCTAATGTTAACAGATCCCTGCTTGAGTTCCCCTGTAATGACTGCCCACAGCAGCTGTGCGGTGTTGCTAGGCAGTTGTGAAACTTCCTGGAGCACGGCACCGGCGAACTTTAAATGTGTAAACTAAAATAAAATAAATGTAAAGGGGTAACATTGAAGTTCTTTTTTTAACTCTGAACTGCAGTTCACAATGTAAAACATCTACTGTTGACTTTCTCAGTGAATGAATGGGCTAGGAAATCGGGACTGTCCTGACCATATAGGGACTGTTGGCATGTATGCATTAAAAGTACAACCAGGTATGTTCCTTGTTTTGAATTATTTACAGGTTATTGAATAAACAAAGCAACTTGACTTCGATTCATCTGAAGTCAGTACTTAATGGCTAGTTGTAATTGGTAGTAATGCTGAATTATTGTAATGTTGGAATGTATTTCTTCTGTTTTGGCCAGGTTACAATATTTGCACTATTCCAATTATTTTATGAATGCTATTATTTGTTAGCATTAAACATATGTAGAAGATATAGGTTGCTATATGATAAGTGTTATTTTATTCTGAATACAGCAAAAAAGAGTTGAAAAGTATGGCAACGGTTGGCCATTTAGAGCCTCACAGTGGTTGCAGTATTTTATGACTTATATTGCCATTTACCAAATATGACTGACAGCGGCAGCTCCGTGGTCTACTTTGAATGTTGTACCAGTCTTGACAGTCACCGTTGCAGAAACATGTTTTGGGTAAAATGAAGAATTGTCCCACACAGTTATTCTGCACTGGTACTAAATTGATAATATTTGGGGTGTCACTGTATCTGTGGGACAGATTTGTATAAAAATATTTTTCATATAATTAGAGGAGACAATATATTTTGTGACACCAAGATATTTAGTGAGTAAAGGGCCTAAGTGGGGAAAGACTGGGTGATAAAAGCCCTATCCCTAGTCCCTAGTTCTGCATTTCTAAAAATGCAAAGCAATTTGGGCACCACTTCATTAAAATATGTTGCTTCATTAAAATATGTTGCTTCATTAAAATATGTTGCTTAGATTTAAAGAGGCCAAAATATTTAGTTGGTTAGGAGTCTGAGAATGATAAAAATCATTCAGTTTTAAGGCTGGTGACACCATCATTTTGACCAACAGTGTATATTATCCATGTTTTACATTCTCGCATATTAAGCACATATTCTACGTACATGTTTATTATTTATTATTATTATTATTATTATTATGGAGGAATTCTTATTACAATTTCCCAAATCTTTAATAACATGCGTGTGCTGTTGAAATGAGACACATAGCTGAACTAATTGATACATTACATGCAAAGTTTAATTATTGGGCATGTGGCGTGTTTAGTGACAGTATTAAAACATGTTAAAATGACATGATCTAACTATTTTCTAGATAATCAGAGCCATATGCCCTGGTGCACTGATGTATGGTCTTAACATCAAAGTTGGGGCTCCCGAGTGGCGCATCCAGTAAAGGCGCTCCTCGCAGGATGTGCCCTATAGCCTGGAGATCGCTGGTTCGAATCCAGGCTATGTCACAGCTGACCGTGACCGAGAGTTCCTAGGGGGCGGCGCACAATTGGCTGAGCGCTGCCCGGGTAGGGAGGGCTTAGGTCGGCAGGGGAATCCACGGCTCACCGCGCATCAGCGACCCCTGTGGCCGATAGGGCGCCTGTGGCTCTGCAGCGGAGCCGCCAGATCTGTGTTGTCCTCCGGCACTATAGGTCTGGTAGCATTGCTGTGGATCTGCAGTGCGAAAAATGACGGCTTGGAAGGAGCACGTTTCGGAGGACGCGTGTTTCAGCCTCCGTTTCCTGAGTCGGCGGGGGGGTTGCGAGCGGTGAGCCGGGGATACAGATAATAATTGGGCATGCTAAATTGGTGTGAAAACCGGGGTAAAAATAATTGGCGACGACTAAATTTAAAAAAAAAAAAAAAAAAAAAAAGTTGTTCCTAATTGCTTCTAAATATATTTTGAATGGCATGACAGGCAGTGGCAGGGTATGTTTTTTATGTTTATATGTTGCGTGTGGTGTGTTAATGTTGGTGTATAGGTGTTGCTGCATGGAATATAATGGGGCTATGTGGAGCACCAGTGGTTTAAAATGTATATTTGTATTTAGACATAAGGATGGCACGATCACTTCACGTGCAGATTAAAATGTGTATAGTGAGTGAGCATGCGATTGCACAAATTAGTTCATGTGCTGAGATTCAAGTGAATTTGTACAGTATGTGAGCACGCGATTGCACAAATGAGTTCACGTGCCGAGATTCCTTGAACATTGGACCACATTCTACAGCAAGAACTATCTTTATACGCTGGACAGACTGCACTTAAATAAAAAGAGAACCAATCTACTCGGAGGAAGGATCCTCGAGGAGGTTCAGAAGCATTTAAACTAGTAAGGAAGGGGGGAGAAATCAACAAAAAAACAGAAGGGAGACTACATCAAAACAAGGGCAACAACTCAAGTAAGACAGCCATTAAATGTATTTATCTTAATGCTAGAAGTCTCAGAAACAAAATGTTAGAACTTGAAGCTACTGCACTAACAAGTAACTACGATGTGATAGGTGTTACAGAAACTTGGTTATCCAAGAGTGATGGAGACAAATATAATATTAGTGGGTATACACTGTACAGGAAAGACAGGCAGGACAAAAGAGGTGGAGGGGTAGCACTATACAGAATCAATATGGGTCAGAATAATGGACAAAAATGGGCATTATAATAATAGGGACATGCTATAGACCTATGCTATTTAGTCTTTTCAAATAACGAAGACAGAATAACTAAACAGAGGTCAGAGAGCCATTGGCAAACTCAGACCACAACATGGTCTCATTTGAAGTGCTTTTTAAAACCCAAAAGTAATGACTAAAGCTAAGGTTAACAATTTTAGAAAGGCAAACTATGAAGGTATGAAACAGACTAACAAAAGTAGATTGGAGTAAAATAGACAAAACCATCTACAGCAAAAAGGATGGCTGTTTTTTAAAAATGTAGTACTAGAGGTGCAAAACAATTACATCCCAAAAGTAGACAGATCTGAATCAAAAACAAAATTACCAAAATGGTTTAACAGATCAATTTAAAAAAATATTCAGAGAAAAAAAGGCACTTTACAGAGCGTTTAAAAGGGACCAAGAACAAACTACACAGAAATAGTACTTGGAACTGCAAACACAAGTCAAAAAGGAAGTTAGAAAGGCCAAGAGAGAGATGGAAATGAGCATTGCTAAGGGGGCTAAAACCAATTACAAAAAG
The DNA here is from genome assembly GCF_902713425.1 of Acipenser ruthenus. Taxonomy (NCBI): domain Eukaryota; kingdom Metazoa; phylum Chordata; class Actinopteri; order Acipenseriformes; family Acipenseridae; genus Acipenser; species Acipenser ruthenus. Next base: position 57,069,559 of record NC_081191.1, on the reverse strand, counting down.
TTTTTTCCAATATTATAACAACAAGAGAACATTCAAAGAGGAGGTGAAATGTCTAAGAGATACAAATGGCAAAATCATAGCCGAAGAGTAAATAATAGCAAATATATTAAATGATTACTTTTCACAAGTTTTTACAAAGGAGGATACGGGCAACATGCCCCACATGTCGACCTGTTCCTATCCAGTTTTAAATAACTTTAGCATAACAGAGGCAGAAGTGTTAAAGGAAGCTCTTAAAATAAACATATGCCCTGGCCGGATGAGATTCTCCCAATAGTTACTTCCAAACCACTAACCAAGATCATGCAACAGTCTCTTGACACAGGGGTGTACTGACATACTGGAGAATTGCAAATGTAATACCGATCCACAAAAAGGGAGACAAAACCGAACCAGGTAACTACAGACCAATAAGCCTGACTTCTATTATATGTAAACTTATGGAAACTGTAATAAGATCAACAATGGAAAATTACCTATATGGTAACAGTATCCTGGGAGACAGTCAGCATGGTTTTAGGAAAGGGAGATTGTGTCTAACTAACCTGCTTGATTTTTTTGAGGATGCAACATTGACAATGGATAATTGCAAAGCATACAACATGGTTTATTTAGGTTTCCAGAAAGCTTTTGACAAAGTCCTGCATAAAAGATTAATTCTCAAAATGAACACAGTAGGGATTCAAAGAAATGCATGCACATGGATTAGGGAGTGGTTAACATGTAGAAAACAGAAAGTGCTGATTAAAGTACCACAGGGATCAGTATTAGGTCCTCTGCTACTCCTAATCTACATTAATGATTTAGATTCTGGTATAGTAAGCAAACTTGTTAAATTTGCAGACGACAAAAATAGGAGGAGTGGCAAACACTGTTGAAGCAGCAAAGGTCATTCAAAATTATCTAGACAGCATTCAGTACTGGACAGACACATGGCAAATGACATTTAATAGAGAAAAGTATAAGGTACTGCACGCAGGCAATAAGAATGTGCATTATAAATATCATATGGGAGATACTGAAATTGAAGAAGGAATCTATGAAAAAGACCTAGGAGTTTATGTTGACTCAGAAATGTCTTCATCTAGACAATGTGGGGAAGCTATAAAAAAGGCCAACGAGCTGCTCGGATATATTGTGAAAAGTGTTGAATTTAAATTAAGGGAAGTAATGTTAAAACTTTACAATGCATTAGAATATTGTGTTCAGTTCTAGTCACCTCACTACAAAAAGGACATTGCTGCTCTAGAAAGAGTGCAAAGAAGAGCGATCAGAATTATTCTGGGTTTAAAAGGCATGTCATATGCAGACAGACTTAAAGAATTTAATCTATTCAGTCTTGAACAAAGAAGACTACGTGGCGATCTGATTCTAAAAGGTATTGACAATGTCGACCCAGGGGACTTTTTCAACCTGAAAAAAGAAATAAGGACCAGGGACCACAAATGGAGATTAGATAAAGGGGCATTCAGAACAGAAAATAGGAAGCACTTTTTTACACAGAGAATTGTTAAGGTCTCGAACCAACTACCCAGTAATGTTGCTGAGGCTGACACCCTGGGATCCTTCAAGAAGCTGATTGAGATTCTGGGATCAATAAGCTACTAACAACCAAACGAGCAAGGTGGGCCAAATGGCCTCCTCTCGTTTGTAAACTTTCTTATGTTCTTATGAATGATTAATTTAGTAATTGAATGTCGGTACAGCTGTATCTACAGAGGCACTAAGCACTCAGGGTTGGGTGTTCAGGGAGAAGGAATGGGAGAGACAGAGGAGAAGTAATTATAAAATAATTAACAATTGCTACCATCCTGGAGGGCCAGCATGATACTTGTTTAGTATTCGTCCACGGTCTGTTTTGTCTATTTTATTTTGGCCACTGCGCCGGTTGCTTTGCTAAGTGTTTTTGTTTTGTTCAACATTTTATTTTCTGTGTTTATTTTCAGTCACTCACAGTGCTGTTTCTTCTGGATCTAATGTCACCGCTCAGGCCAGGTTGCCACACAGGCATGTCACACATCAATGTCTGTGTGATGTGAGAGTTTGTGTATCGTGTGTATTTTTTTTTTTTTTTTTTTTTTACAGTTCATCTGACCCAATAAATTATATGTGTCATATTTAAAAGGGAAATTGAATAAATAAAATACTCAATAGGAAAAAATGCAGTAACCAGTCACCCCACTCTAAAAGCAAAGTGGGTTCATTTTACCATCCCCTTAATACTGTAACTTCAGGTGTACTGTAGTTTCTTTAGGTCTATTTGCCAGTAAACAATGGTGTATAAAAGTGTACAATTTTGTGTTTAGCTTGCAAAAGACTATCAGTATATTATGCAATAAGAAAACAAATGTACATTTATTGAATGTATGAATTTTACAACCTTTCTTAAATAAATAACGTTTTTATCTTGGAAAATGATTTGCCAGAATTGTAATCTCTCTCATTGAACATTTTAAAATGAAATGTTTTAGTAGTTTGCTTATATTGATGAATGCTTTAACCTTACTCCTCATGGAAGTGTTGACCAAAGGAAAAAAAAGTGCTGGATTCAGTTAATTGTCTAACAAGAAAACTAATTTTATAACTTATCTTTTTTTGGTCAGTTTGTCATGAAAAGTTGTAATCTCATTCCCTGCAAAGGTTAACATTTCAAGGAAGACCTTGTTGGTAAATGATTATTTTATATTTTAGCCAAGCCCTGGTGTATGAGTACGTATCCCAAGCTGCTTGGTTCCGTTTCCCTTGTATAGTACTTTAGAATATGAATTTGAAAGTGGTTTGCAATATGTGGCACAGTGCTCGTCTAGAATACTTTTCTAGTTAGCAATACACTTTAAGGACTTTCAAAGTAAATTTAAGGTTGACAGACTCTCAACTATGTGTATTTCAATTTCGTGATCTAACTTTCTTAGCCACATTGGCATTCTACACAGCTGTAAAATAAAACAAAACACAATTCAAATCATTACCAACTTAAAGGTGCTGCATTTCCTAAGAAGTATAAAGTAATTTGTCTAAATTCGGATATCTGAATGTTTTACCCAAAAAGAAAACATAATAGTTCTGTCAAAATCCTAGAATATCCCTTATAAACATTTTAGTTTTGTATGATTATGAGCAGAATTGGACTAATGATATATTAGCTTAATAATTATGTATGTCATTTAAAAATAGCCAAACAAGATATGATACAATCTAAGCCAAGTACATTTATCGGTAAGATCCTTATTCTTTACATGGGAATATGTTTGGTTCTGGTTAAACATGTTTAGAAATGCTGAACTTTTTGCCCTGCTAAACTGTTGGCCCCAGTTCTCTCTGGTTCTGCTTCATTGCTATCTCAGAATGTTTTAATGCATTTTGCTGTCTTCTAGGCCACAGTGGACCATGTCTTGGTATGTTTCCTTACAACGTCCTTTTATGGATGCCTCCCATTCCTGCTGCATTTTTAGAATTCTTTTCAACTCATTTTGTTGTTGGCTGCAATAATACAGTACAATAAAACATATTACCACACTGTTTTCTGCAAAATAGGTTTTTATGTAAGGCTTAATTAATTAAGAAATGTGTGAACTCCAATCTGTTTTGTGTTCTAGTGACATTTGCAATATTTATGTTTTAGTATATTGGTCGTAGTAGTCATAATAGCCATAGTCGTAGCTAGCAGTTTTATACAATAGTTTGAAAATCCCTTACTAATATAAGATTAATTTGGCTATTTCACATGTTCTACCAAAATGACCGGTGACTGCAGCCTGAGGGCGAAACGAAGCCAGAGGGATGACTTGACTAAAAAGCTCTGGTATGTGAGTAACACACAGATAATAGTCATATAGCAGCATTTTATAATGCCGCCAAAGTGAAGAGATAACAGACGTATATTTCATGTAATATGTGTAGAGTGAGATTTAGCAGCATCTCACACAAATGCTGACATTTTAAAGCATGTAAATACTACAACATGGTTGGTCGAAGCGCTGTTAATTTTAGCATAGTACTGTCGGTATATTTTTGTAAACGCCAGCTGTATGCACTTACCTACTCTATAGTATCACTTGTGACACCTGCAGTTTAACATAGTACACTCGCTTAAATCAGTACTGGTATCTGAGAATCACAAAACATGTTTAAATAAACACAAGTATTGTTCTATTTTAATTGAAAAACATCTATTTATTTTTTTATTTCTTTTTTTAAATATATATTTCACCAAGTTAAATCCTCTTTAGGTGTGACATGAAGGCAGGGTGGTTGTCAAACGTTGAGAAAAAAAAAAATCATTTTATAAAAATATTAAAGTTCTTTAAAACACTTTTTAAAATTAATATATTCATGTATATCGCATATTTCCATATTTCTATTCAAATTACCTTGTAAAGGCAAATGTCCTTTTTTTATGCATTCTGAGTACATATCAGCCTCCTGAGGACAAGCACCACTGATTACTTTGTTGATTAGGAGCCTTCATTTTGTCTTTTATTCAATTGCACTTCCTCTTACGTTATTTAATTATGTTAGTGAGATTGTGTGGTTTCAATGTGTTTAAAAATTTAACTCCAAGACTTGTCAGTTAAGGTTATTATTTTTCTTAATATTCCACAACATAATGAAATGTTATACTGGCATTTTGTTTTAATTTGTTTGAGTAGTGGCTGCTATATGTGTAGATGCTAAATGTCAGTAAAAAGAAACATATGTATAAAACTAGACACTTTAAACATATTTTGTTTTGTCCATTTGACAATTATTTTAGAAAAGTATGAATAACAGGCGAATTGGGAAATAACTAGGTAAAAATAGATTACTGTATTTGGCCACAAAATGGCTAAATAATAAAATAAAAAAAGTGTGCACACATGCAGAGGGTCCTCATAATTGTGTAATAATTGCACAGCACCCGGAAGGCTAAAAATATGTGTAAAATCAAGAGTTTTGGGATTATAGCCAAATGTAGTCCAAAACATATGGTATAGGAGGCTAAGAGTGTAGGATAAACTTTTTGTAAAGGTTGGTGTAAAATCAAGGCAGTTGTCATGTTTAGCATGTAGAGTATAACAGACAGACATCATCAGGGTCCCAGTAAGTGGTCTCAGTCACAATATTCATGTGCTTGTGCTCATAGTAAACAAAGTTAAACTACAGTATCCACAATCCATTTTCAGTTTTCTTTGGTGTCGGTTTAATATATTTGTCCTCAGTTCTGTGCACTTCAGTATAAATGAAACACAGACATTGTTTATTATACAATACAGCATGTCATTTTGCAGAAAGTTATACCATTAAAATAGTGATACACTACATACATACCATTCTGTGACAGTTGCATAATGCATAGATCATCTGGATTTGATCATCCCCAGACCTTCATGATGGCTTCATGGTAAATAAAAAAATAAAACTATACCTTTGGAAGATACTTCTGGATTTATGTAAAGGATGCGTCAGGGGTCTTCTGAGGTTGTAAGCATCATTAGATTTAATTTCCCTGTTGTTTCCCACAGTATGTTATGAATGATCTTCATAAAGGTAGAGAGTACATCTTGCTTTATGCAGTGAGATATTGCTCCAGAGCAGTGGTTCCCAACATTTTTCAATGGTTTTTTCCCACGGACCACTTGCCACGAATTTTTTCACATCAGCATTTTAAACTAATTTGTATGTGTATATGTAAGTACATGTAGAAAGTAAAGCATTTATATAATGTACCTAACTTAATGAGATTCCTGGGCTTGAATCTTCATTACCAGGTCAGCAAGAAATATTGTCATTTTGCTTATTGAATGTTGCTGATGGCAAAGTTCCTGTTTCTTTTGTTTACTTTTTTTTTTTTTTCCACATTCTTAATGCTTTTCAGATTTAAGTATTTTGTTTGACAAAACCTCCTGAGAAATAATGCACTGGGGCTTGGGTCGTCATCAGATCCAGTAAATGTAAATGCCAGTGGTGGTCTCTGTAACATATCTTATAATTATATATCACATGCTTAAATCTGTTTGTTATGTTGCTTAGAGTAGCTCAACGTGTGATTGTGTAGACATGGGGTTTCGTACCCGAATTTTGGGAGTATTTTGCAGACCACTTGGAGTTTACTCATGGACCACTGCTCTAGAGGCCTGGATTTAAATCTGACCAGTGAAATTGAATTACTTTTGCCCCTCATGCTTAATGATTGTTAATCAAATAAAATAAAAATAATATGGTACGTGCTTATATTTTAAAAAAGAAAGCTTTTCTTAAGACATTTATTTTTTAATTTTCATCTGATTTACAGAAGTAATCAGGAATTACAACTGAATCAAGACTTCCAATGTCTTTAACCAATATCCGAGTTCTTGGAAACACACTGTAGGGCACTCATTTGAGAATGTCAGGTGTTGTAATGGGTGGGCTTGAGAATTCCCCCCTGGGAACCTTTGCAGATGGGTTGAGTTTAGTAACATCTTTCATTGCTCCACGCCAATGTTTTCCTGGCATCTTCGAGAAATATAAATAAACAGCAGGCAGCTGTGGGGCTAGAGCCTGTTTCACCTCCGAGTCACAGGGGGCCACTGCAATTAATTTCAAGTGAAACCTTAGACAGGCTTAAGCTGCGGTGCAATAAACCTAGTTGTAAATAGAGCCCCCCATGTCGTAGCCTAATAAAATAACATGAAGTCTGAAATCCCAAGTCAGCTGGGTATCAGTCCTGACAGAAGTATGGTTACAATGGGCTGGGATATTAAGACGTTAATCAGATCAATTGAACTCTACATTTAACATCATAGCAATAAAAATGGGAACTGACTAGGCTTTGAAACCATTTTAAATTCTTTTCCAGTTGCAAGGTGGTCAATTCTGATTCCAAAGTTAGAAATCGAAATTGCCCCATGTTAAAACATGTACAGTAAAATCATCTGCACAGAACGCTTCCTCTTATAAAATACCCAGGAGTGGGAGATCAGCCTCCAGAAAGATGGACCCTCTGAGATTTCATCACAATCTCTCTGCACTTCTATCAAATCTGGGTCTGGCCTGGTTTTATTATGGTGTTTACACCAAAATCCAATTTGCTGCAAAACTGTTAATCTTAATAAACAAATAACAAACTTCCGTAAGCTTCATTTATGGACTCAATATGTCCTTACAGTTTCACCTGTTATGTAGTATTAACCTTTTCATTTTCCTTCTACAACGTTGCAGAAAAAAACCCCTGATAATTCTTGTTGAACCTAGGCCTATGTGCCTTTATTTATATCAAAGTAGTTAAATGATTTATAATGCTTATAAAAATACCAGAGCAGACACCACCTTGTAGTGAACATGCTGTATAAAAGAAAGGATGTTAAACTGTCAAAAATATTACTAAAGGTTGAGTCAATCAGCAACCCTGTTTAGATTACAGAGGCCATTAACCCATTAGTTCCCCGTATATAATAAATTAGACTGGTCAGTTTTATCAATTTTTCTTAAGTTATTGTTTGCATAGACGTATTCGTTTGTTGATTTTATATATATATATATATATATATATATATATATATATGTCAGAGGTGGCCAAACCATGGCTCCCAGGCAGTTAGTGCGGCCTCCGGTGAAATGCTTGACGACGCACACTTTGCGGCTCGAATGAACTGAAGAAAGAATAACATAGAAAATAAAGTTTATTATTTTTATTCTCTGTATTCATGTTCATTATTCTTTCTTCTCTCCCCTTCTCTATCTTCAGTTTCACCGAGCCTGCATGTTCACGACGAGGACATTTCGTCACTTGATGACCTTCGACACCGCGCACTGGCACATGCATATTTCGATCTTGAGTGAAAGCCGGATGTGCAGTTGAAATGCATAATTTTGAATTAAGTGCCTGTTCGTTTTGTGGCGACAATGGCATTGAGCAAACCCTCCATGCGTAGTAAATGAAAATATGAGGCATTAAGCCAGAATGGGAGGAAGTTTGCTTTCACTGAAAACAGTGGTAAACCTGGGTCTCATCTGCAACAAATCACTTACACACTAGTCTGCACAAGGCAAGCAACCTCAAACATCATTATGAAACAAATCACAACAAATGTTCATCTGAATATCCTCCTGGATCAGACTTGAGGAGAAACAAGCTGGTCTCTTTAAAAGCACGTCTCAGCAGTCAGCCGGCGCTTCTTTCGGCGTTCAGTAAAGAAGCTGAAGTAACGACTCAAGCGAGTTCTGTATGGCATGGAATATCACTCGTGTCAAACATCCGTATTCAGATGAATTAATCATTTTATAAAATTGGAGTGTTGGCGCTAGACTACACAATGCATGTTTAAATGTTATATTGCTGGTCTGACATTTATATTATATTTACATATCTTACGTCTCTAATCCCTTTAAAAATAAATACAGTGCATTTGCCGTCCACAAAGCTCTCAAAAGTATTTAATGCATGCAGCAGTTATACAAAAAAAAAAAAAAACACTTTTTTTAAAACTGAACATTCAGATCTTAGAGGGAAGAGCTTGTCAAAAATAATCCTTACAAAAAATGTTATGTGTTCATTTTGGTAAAATCCCTGATATATGCCCTTGTAACCACATCACAAAAACAAATCAAACAAGATCATTTAATCAGCTTGTGACAGGATGGACCGAGGTTTGAGACTCAGAGACAGTTTTAAAGTTCAAAAATAAAGTTTTTAATAAACAAAAATAATCAAATAAATAGGCACAAGGGCCAAACAAAAAGGTTTAAACATAAAATAAACACAAAGCAAAAAAGCAAAACTTACAAAAATAAAGGTTTCCAGGCTGGGCGTTGCCTTCACTGGAACAGAAAACACAGCACAAACAAAACACTCCTTCAACAATTCTCTCTACAATTCTCTCTCCAACTCTCTCCCAGCCAGGGCCTCTCCCCTGGCTTTTATCCCCTGTGGCTGGAGCCCAATTATTCAATAATTACTGATTAGTCAATTAGGGCTCCAGCCACATTCTCACATGTTTTCCTGGCAGGGAGGAATTTTAACCCCCTCCCTGCCAGTCCCAACCATGATCATAAAGACGGGGCAGTACCCCGTCACATATCCCCCCCCTTGTGCCAAGCACAACATGGCCTAAATGGCCACCTCCCCCCTCAGTCTCAGTCCCGGAAGAGGGGGAAGCACAGTGTCCATGGGGGTGGCCATGGTGGGACGTTCGGCACCACCCAATTCTTCGTGGCCAGCAGCTCCCTCTTCCAGGGCTCCGGCCACACACCATCTTGCCGCGAAAGTGCCGCTGGGGGAGCTGGTCTCCTGACCTCCCTCCCCCTCTTCATGGCCAGCAACTCCCCTCCGTGGGGCTCCGGCCATAGTGTAGCGACCCCAGGCGAAGCAGGATCCCCGAAGACCCCAAGCGACGGCAGCAGCAGCGGACCCTCGGGAGGCGACGGCAGCAGCAGCGGACCCTCGGGAGGCGACGGCAGCAGCAACGGACCCTCGGGAGGCGACGGCAGCAGCAGCAGACCCTCGGGAGGCGACGGCAGCAGCAGCGGACCCTCGGGAGGCGGAGACGGGAACGGCGGCCCGGCTCCCTCTGGTGGCGGAGGCGGGAACGGCGGCCCGGCTCCCTCTGGTGGCGGAGGCGGGAATGGCGGCCCGGCTCCCTCTGGTGGCGGAGGCGGGAACGGCGGCCCGGCTCCCTCTGGTGGCGGAGGCGGGAACGGCGGCTCGTCTCCCTCTGCTGGCGGAGGCGGGAACGGCGGCTCGTCTCCCTCTGCTGGCGGAGGCGGGAACGGCGGCTCGTCTCCCTCTGCTGGCGGAGGCGGGAACGGCGGCTCGTCTCCCTCTGCTGGCGGAAGCGGGAACGGCGGCCCCTCTCCCTCTAGTGGCGGAGGCGGAAACAGCAACTCGTCTCCCTCTGCTGGCGGAGGCGGGAACAGCAGCTCGTCTCCCTCTGCTGGCGGAGGCGGGAACAACAGCTCGTCTCCCTCTGCTGGCGGAGGCGGGAACGGCAGCTCGTCTCCCTCTGCTGGCGGAGGCGGGAACAGCAGCTCGTCTCCCTCTACAGGTCCCTTCAGCCCTAGGCCTGTGGGCTTCCCCTTCTCGGGCCGTGGACGCACCGACTCCTCCCTCTCGGGCCGTGGACGCACCGACTCCTCCCTCTCGGGCCGTGGACGCACCGACTCCTCCCGCTCGGGCTCCTCCCTCTCGGGCTGTGGACGTTCGGGCTCCTCCCTCTCGGGCTGTGGACGTTCGGGCTCCTCCCTCTCGGGCTGTGGACGTTCGGGCTCCTCCCTCTCGGGCTGTGGACGTTCGGGCTCCTCCCTCTCGGGCTGTGGACATTCGGGCTCCCCCTCTCTGGGCGAAGGCAGCGGCTCCCCCTCTCTGGGCGACGGCAGCGGCCCCCATTCTGGCTCTCGGGACGGCAGCTCCTCCCCTTCTGGCTCTCGGGACGGCGGCTCCTCCCCTTCTGGCTCTCGGGACGGCGGCTCACCCCTCTCTGGCTCTCGGGACGGCAGCTCCTCCCCTTCTGGCTCTCGGGACGGCAGCTCCTCTCCTTCTGGCTCTCGGGACGGCAGCTCCTCCCCTTCTGGCTCTCGGGACGGCAGCTCCTCCCCTTCTGGCTCTCGGGACGGCAGCTCCTCCCCTTCTGGCTCTCGGGACGGCGGCTCACCCCTCTCTGGCTCTCGGGACGACGGCTCCATCCCTTCTGGCTCTCGGGACAGCGGCTCCATCCCTTCTGGCTCTCGGGACAGCGGCTCCTCCCCTTCTGGCTCTCGGGACAGCGGCTCCATCCCTTCTGGCTCTCGGGACAGCGGCTCCTCCCCTTCTGGCTCTCAGGACAGCGGCTCCTCCCCTTCTGGCTCTCGGGACAGCGGCTCCTCCCCTTCTGGCTCTCGGGACAGCGGCTCACCCCTCTCTGGCTCTCGGGACAGCGGCTCACCCCTCTCTGGCTCTCGGGACGATGGCTCACCCCTCTCTGGCTCTCGGGACGATGGCTCACCCCTCTCTGGCTCTCGGGACGACAGCTCCACCTTCTTTATTGGAATGATTGGGGCGTCTCCCATATCTACCGCCAGGTAATTAATGACCATCAGGGCCAGCTCTGCGAAGGACGCCGGGTGATGCTGTTCCTCCCACTTTTCCCACCTCCCCCCATCTCGACGCCACAGCGTGTTGATAACTATGGGGAGGTCGTGGGAGAGGTCTGCCTCAGGGTGCATCAACCAGTCCCATATTTCCTGGGATGGTGGTGAAGGCGGTGATGTAGGAAGTGGTGGGATGGCTGCCGAGGACGGGGTTTGCAGCTGCTCCTGGTCCCGATTGTGGGGGCATCCTGCCCAGTTGTGGCCATCCACCTCACAGTACCCACACCAGTCAGCTGGTAGCCCATCTGGACAGGACCTCCATTGATGATCCTCCTTCCCGCACCAGGAGCACCAGGGGAAAAGACTGGCTGGGTCCTCCAGCTGGGGTGGCTGTTGTTGCAGCAGCCTACATTTCTTCGGCTGCTGCTTCTCCTGCCTTTGCCGCTGTCTGCTCTTCTTCCCCATTTATCAAAAAAAAAAAAATAATAAATAACTCCCAAAATTCAAGAAAGAAAAAAAAAATTACTGCTCTGAGCCTCCAGGTGGCGCTATCCTACTTCTGACACCAAATGTGACAGGATGGACCGAGGTTTGAGACTCAGAGACAGTTTTAAAGTTCAAAAATAAAGTTTTTAATAAACAAAAATAATCAAATAAATAGGCACAAGGGCCAAACAAAAAGGTTTAAACATAAAATAAACACAAAGCAAAAAAGCAAAACTTACAAAAATAAAGGTTTCCAGGCTGGGCGTTGCCTTCACTGGAACAGAAAACACAGCACAAACAAAACACTCCTTCAACAATTCTCTCTACAATTCTCTCTCCAACTCTCTCCCAGCCAGGGCCTCTCCCCTGGCTTTTATCCCCTGTGGCTGGAGCCCAATTATTCAATAATTACTGATTAGTCAATTAGGGCTCCAGCCACATTCTCACATGTTTTCCTGGCAGGGAGGAATTTTAACCCCCTCCCTGCCAGTCCCAACCATGATCATAAAGACGGGGCAGTACCCCGTCACACAGCTATTAACAAAATGTTGGTAAATTTCAACCTTTTTTAATAAGAGGTCAATTGGGGACCGTCAACGAAGAGCAACGCAAAACCTGGTCACACTCTGCTGGCAGCAGGAAACATTCATTCACCATCTTCATCAAGCTCTTACAAAGGTCACACTGCTTCTGCTGTCCAATTACAAGGCAACTTTCCCGGATGCATTTTTAATAAGTGCTCGATATCTTGAAATATTCAAATCAATTATCAATTATTAGGCTTCCAAGCCAGAATGCCTGGGCAGCCTATTGTTAGGCTTTTTCTTCTTTCTCTTCTTCCATCAACTTCAAACTGCTCCTGTTCGCACGCAGTGTAACCAATCAACATGAAACTTGGTAGTTATCATCCCGTGTAGATTACAGTTCAGATACAAAAACAATTACACTCCTGCATCAACCAAGATGGCATCATGACGCATTTATTGGAAAAAAACCTTTAAAAATATTTTTCTTGGGAACCAGTGAACCGATTGATCTGAAACTTGCATATGTCATCAGCAATCAAACCCGCTTCAAGTCTGCAAAGCAGAGGTTGCTGCGATAAATTTTACTATCAAAATGGCTGCCACAAATTTTACCAAAACGCACCCAACGGCAAACTGCTTTTATTTGAAGGCCGCTTGACCAACAAACTCCAAACTTGGTAGGCATCGTCCCGGTGACAATGGAATACAAATATGTCAAAATGGTGATGTTTTGTAAAACAAGATGGCTGCCAGACCTACAGCTTCTTAAATTTAAAACTGCTTCAGTTTTAAAATGGTTTACTTGATTGACTCCAAACCTGAAAACCATCATGCCTGTATCCGTACAATTGACTTTTTCAAAAATTGTGTTTGTGCATGAACCAAGATGGCTGCCTGATGCATTTTTTTGGGAAAAAAAACCTTTCAAAATCTTCTTCTGGAGAACTGGTGAAGTTACTGATTTCAAACTTGTCAAATATCAAGAACTAAACCCGCTTCTTCCAGGAATTGCTTAAGTGTTTGGTATTGGTACCGGGGCTTGGGAGCTGTAAAACTGCCTGGCAATTAATAATAATAATAATAATAATAATATTACAATTGCACAATCTTTCTTTCCGATCTTTGTCCTCAGTTTATTTTCACGGAAGCATTTTTAATAACTGGACACTAATAATAATAGTAGTAATAATAATTATGTGACAGGGTGGACAAGTGGTGACGTCAGGCCAGAAGCAGGAAGGACAAAACACTGACACCAGATAGTACGGCAGATGCAAAAAGGACGCAGCGTGCGCTGTTTATTGAAATAATACAAAAATAAATAACATATTTTAACAAAAAGACTTGCTCACAGACCGAAATAAAAAGATAATTTTGATGAATTTTACTTTGCTTCTCTCTCGCTCCTCGCTCGCTCTCGTTCCTCCTCTAAACACCCACCTGGAACATGGAGAGCTGCAGGCGTTTTATATCGTGGCCGAGGGGTTTAACTGGCTAGTAATTATTCTATTACCCCTCGGCCACAATCTGCACAAGTTTTTTTAATTACTATACTAAACAATACAATAACAAAAACACACGGCTACGCCGTCACATTTATAAATAACAAAACAATAACAAAACCTGCAGCGCTTCGCCGTCATGTATACATAAATACAATAATAAATCATAAAACACAAATACAATAATACACAGGGGCAAAGGGGGAGACCCCCTGTGTAGAGACCCCCTGTGAACATCGTCTCGGGCCCCATTACCCAAACAGTCGTATAATGCCTGGTAATGACCTCTGTGTTGGGTCGTATTGCTTACATAGTGTAGCGTGCACAGGGGAAGGCAGCAGCAGGGCTGGTAGGTGACATAGTCACACAAGAAGACATAAGCCCGATATAGGCTCCTTGCAAAGGATCCAGTTCTTTTGTACAGCGGTATCGGCGTTATGCTTTAGTGCGAGAGGTCCCGGGTTCGCGCCGGCCCTCCGCCTGTGTGTGGATTGCCTTGCCCTGTGTGATGCGCCTGCCTGCAGGAACTGAGGTTCGCTACACTGGTGTCAGAAGTGGACTCAGGTACCCCGGCACGCACTCGTCAGACTGTAGCCTGGTGAGCAAGTCCGGGGCAGACTTGAGGTTGGCAGGGGAGAGTGCCAGCCTCAAATTTGTTGCTTTGTCTGAGACATGTTCTAGAGATCATACTGAGAGAAAAAAAAAAAAAAAATTGATGCACAGAAATATATATACTTTACAGTAACGTAAAATTTTATTTACTAAAGCATATTGTTCAACAACGTCTTGCACATTTGACAGTTGTAAAGTTGCAATATATATATATATATATATATATATATATATATATATATATATATATATATATATAATATATTGTTGTTGAACAATATGCTTTAGTAAATAAAATTTTACGTTACTGTAAAGTTGAACCATTTGGGAACTGCTGTGTTTTATTAAAATAATTTTAAAACGATTTCATAGTCTATTTGATATGTGTTACACACACGGTGCATTTAAATCAACATGGGTTTTATTTCGCAGAGAGATTCAGGTCACTCATCATGGTAATTTCTACCTCATAGCTCTCAGATAGGGTTGTCAACAGGCTCCAGAATCTCGGGACACTTTAAGGCAGGTCAGGTTTTTTTTAACTCGCCTCTCTAAACTGCAATGTATTTGACATGTAAAGTGAATGTGAATTGCTTGAGCAGTTTAGTAAATGTATTTAATTGTTTAATTATGGTGGCGATTCTATCCGGAGAACCTCGTAACAATGATTAATCGTATTGCTTGAATTTGTTTATACAGTAAACAATGTCTATCAAAATAGTGCAACACCATAGATAACTTTGCACTCACCTGCACTCTTTCATTTAACCTTGTGACAGCAGGTAAAGTTTCTATTTGTTTAATATTTCTTGCTTCACACAGTCCCACCCAGTCAGAGACTCAGAAAGTCAATCAGCTGCTGTATAGTTCTGATTGATGGAAATGATCCTCGCAGGCATGTGTGTGCTTTTGGTAACAACTAAGTAAAACAATTCAATTAATTTAGAGACAGTTCACACAATTCACACTCACTTTAATGAATACATTGCAGTTTAGAGAGGTGAGTTACAAAACCTGACCTGCCTTTAATATGTCCCGAGATCTGGTGCCTGTTGGTAACCCTACTCTGAGATCAGGTGACACAGGTTGAAACATCATTAAAGAAAATAGTGGGTTATGGCAAAGATGCAGCTCTCCTTTCTTGTAAAGGTAAAGTAAACAGTTTCTATTGAGGGGGGAGGGGGCTAGCAGTAAATTGTGTAAGTTTCAAACTTAAATCTTATTCAGGGATACATTTCCATTCGGTAATAAAAATACTATGAACTAAAAGGCTCAAAACAATAGATTGTGCGTGACCCTTATTAGTAGCTGCCAGTCTGTTTTTCATTCAACAGTTTCCTTCAGTTTTTCTTGACAGTTTTTGTAGGTTTTCGTTCAGACAAGTCTTTTGAGATGGATTCGGTATTCGGCCGAATCTCAAAAACTTGGATTCAGTGCATCCCTAGTATTTATTTATACTATAATTAGGGCTTCTGATTTTTGGTTTTAACTGATAAAACCTGATAAAACACCTGATAATAGCCCATATTGAAGCAGCAAATGTTTTCCAGCTTTAAAATGACGTGATAATTTAAAATAATGTCTGCAAAAGAAACTGGTAATATAGAAGAGGATGAGCTGTTGGAAATGCTGACTGCACATTGCGGGGAATCTGAATAGAGGTATAGGATAGTAATCTTTGAATTTAAGACCTGACACTTTGATAAAGCACTATATTGGATTGGTCTCCGTTCTATCGCAGAAATGCCCGGTCTTCAAATCGTACTACAGTACTTTGCATGCGAACATATCCTGCTTTTTCCGAAAACTTCAGTCCATGTGTACAGTTGGATTCTAATTAGATTTTCTATCGTTAATCATGTAAACGCAGAAAAGTGACATTTTAAGAAAATCAGTTTTCTGATTAAGTTTTCCGAAAACATTAGTTTTCGGAAAACGCTTTGTCATGTAAACGTACTGATTGATTCGTTTTGAATAAACCAGCCCCAACTACTGAGTGACAGTACATTCCTACATTTCTATTGGAGACTCCACTTGCGAGATTTAAAACAAGATTACGACCAGGATGGAGGCTTGTTAGCAGGATTTCAAGCTCTATTACAGTTAAAATACAGAGGATTTAAAACAGAATTGTGGCAAAATGTACAAAAATGCCTACACACAAAAACCCCAGAAGAATGTGCCCATGACCATAGGGATTTCGTTGTGGAAGATAGCAAAGGAAAGAAGGTACAACTTAAGTGTGCAAGTACTGTCGAGTTACTATACATATTTTGACACACACACACACAACAACGCTCAAGCATTTTGGAAAGTAACCGAAAACACTAATTTCAAAAACGAAAGCCCCGAAAAAAAAATCAATTTACTTGAAAATAGCTAAAAATAAGCACAGAAAAATACAATTCATAAAAACTGGAAAACAGAAGCCCTAACTATAATTATTATCAGGTGTTGGTTTTCAATCATGATAATTGTCAATAATTAGCAACGAATGAGTTTCATATGAAATATGTTGATTGCTCAGATACTTTTGTCAAAGTATGAAATTAGTTTTTGCATGTTATGTAATAATGTGTTGTGTTATTATAAAGCTGAATCTCCTGCCCAAATACTTTTGTCTGTGACTGTTTATATGATATATGATTTCCCAACCCTGAAAATAAGTGTGTTGTGTATTGGATTGAAATTAATTTGTTAATTTGTTTAGTTTTGATCCATGTCTTCACTCAGAAATTAACCATAGCCACATTTCTGTGTTCAAATGGGCTGTCATTGTTTTTTTGGCTATATATATTGAAAAGTGCTTTTCTCAGCAAAGACTGTCTGGTTTAGCTTCCTGTGCCCCAGCACTTACATTTACATTGTTATTAGGCCCACCCTTGTTTTAGCTCTAAATGGTTCTTTTACACTGGTGGTCTCAGTAATAAAGAGGAATGATGGACATGTTTCCCTGTAAAGTAGAACTTTTTTCCAGACAAACCAAATGTATGATGGTAGCTTTAATAAAATGCTTATTTAACAAGTGTAAATTAGGTAGACGAAAGTTTAAATTATACTCTACATACAAAGCATATAGTTAGTTATTAACCCTCATGTACCCCAAGGGTATTCTGCAATGTTACTTAAATGGCTGGTCCAGAAAATCTGGATTTAAATCATTTGTAAAAAGAAGTGTTGCAATATTTTCATTGGTTCAAAAACAAAATAATGAGAGAGTATTTGTGTTTTCTCTTTGAACAATATTAAGTAAAATGTCATTGCTCAGATACAGCATTATGCATATATATGTTATTTTTAGTTTTGTTTATGTATTATTTTTATTTGCATTATCATTACATTTTTTTCCCCTAAAAGTAAACAGTATGCTAAGTAAGTAATGCAATGATTTAGATTTTTTTTTTTTTTTTTAAATGTTAAGTGGCCACCATCTGTCATAGCCCCCCCCCCCCTCCAAAAAAAAAAAAAAAGGTTTCAGGTATAGCTGTTTTTAGCAAAATTGATCCCGTGACAAGTTTTATTTTGGCTAAGTTCTATATACAAATACATAAATACTCATTTTTAAGAATGCAAGGTTTTGGGAATGATATATTTTAATGTATATGTGAAGATTTAGTGAAAGACAGGCTTTTAATAGTGAACTGGCTTTCTACTTTTGAATATGTTTACCTACCACACGTTTAGAGAGAAAAAATATAGTAAATTGCACGATGAAAGTCCTCATGTAGATGCAGTTGGATGAGGTGGGGCGGTTTACTTAATTGTAATCCCCAACAGCAGAACTTGTGTGTGTGTGTGTGTGTGTGTGTGTGTGTGTGTGTGTATACACACTGCTGTGCAAATGTCTTAGACATGTTGCATTTTTCTACACTGATGCATTATGAGCATCAACAATTTACTCAAAGCCTCCACTAGTGTTTTCTACTATTATAACAACCTTGACTTGCATGAAGAAGGAAAAACATTGAGTGAAATAGCTCACATCACTCGATTTTCAAGGTGTGGTATCAGGAGCATGATCAACTAGTATAGAGAAACATCATCTGTAATTGACAAACCCAGGACTGGAAGACCCAAAACGCTGTCTAACAAGGATGAGCAATACTTGAAGATAATATCCTTAAGGAATAGAAA
Organism: Acipenser ruthenus; assembly: GCF_902713425.1. Classification (NCBI taxonomy): domain Eukaryota; kingdom Metazoa; phylum Chordata; class Actinopteri; order Acipenseriformes; family Acipenseridae; genus Acipenser; species Acipenser ruthenus. The sequence goes on along the minus strand of NC_081191.1, from coordinate 57,051,276 downwards.
GAAGACAAGCGTTGAATTGACAACAGAACTGGCAGAAGGCACAGGGGTCGTTGTCCATCAAATCAACAGTACGAAGGTCACTCTTGAAATCAGGACTTAAAGGATGTGTTGCAGTAAGAATACCTCTGTTAAGAAAGGGGAACAAGACTAAAAGGCTAAAATATGCACAAGAACACAGAAATTGGACTATGGAACAATACATTATTATTAATAATAATAATAATAATAATAATAATAATAAATACTACAAAGCTACAAGATCATAAGACATTTTATGATGGGAATAAGCTATTCTGCCCACCAGAGCTCACCATTTTCCTATAAACCGTAAGTCATGTGTCTAGCAGCTAGAAATATCACAAGGTATTTGCTCATTTATTCCACGCATTAATATTAAATAATGGCAGCTACGTGTTGCTTGTTTTCTGGGATTTCAAAGAAAAAAATATATTTATATTAATTCGTTTTACTTTAAAACTAAATAAACAAGCCTGCTGTGTAATTTGAACTTGTCTTACATTTCAACAAAATACGTACCAACAGAAGTGTTTTATTTATTTATTTATTTTTTTCGTAACAGCTTTTTTAAACAATTCATGGGTGCAAGTCGTTCTTTTGAAACTTGATAAAGTCCATCATAGTCTTTTGTTTCAGTGAAGCAAAATATGTGTTTTGGGATTCACAAAATAACTCCCTCAGGAGAACTAATTTTACAGAACCCAGCATCCTTCTGCCGCTCATACCAAGAAATGAATCCTCCCATCTTGTACAGCTGCTTTGTTCTGGTGCATCATGGTGTGTGCGCGCGCGTACTGTGGGTGGTAAGTCTACATTAGCTATAAGGTACTGTATTTCAGAGGTAAAACTTGTCAGGGAGCCACTGATAATTGAAGTCGTGGATGAATGGGGTGTGTGTGTGTGTGTGTGTATATATATATATATATATATATATATATATATATATATATATATATATATATATTACACCCAACTGTATAAATGGGTAATTGTATGTAAAATAAGTAAAGTAATTGTAAAAAATAAATAATGGAATTGTATGTAAAAATAATGCGATATGTTGTAACATTTGTAAGTCGCCCTGGATAAGGGCGTCTGCTAAGAAATAAATAATAATAATAATAATAATAATAATATATAATATATATAATAATTGTATATATGTTTGTGTGTAAATCAAATGTAATTTTAAACAACAACAACAAAAAAAACGTATTCAGTGAAAGGCTGATTGATTGTGGTATTTGTATTTTCCTTGTGGGAATTCTATTGATAAAAAGCAGGTTTGTGTTGGTAAAAAAAAAAAAAAAAAAGCTTACAAAAAAATCTTGTCTGTTTTTGCAGAAAAATAAGTTCCTTTCAATGGGATGAGAGGGGGGTAAATTCTCTATTTCTACAGGGTGCACTTAACATGCCACTTTCTGGTCTTAGTTAAAACACAAGAGTTTTCAGCTGTAGGTGTTTTTGGATGTAGCCTGACCTAACAAACCAACCAGTTATCCAAAGTTAGACCAGCTGAACTCCTGATTCAGCTTAATTTGGCAGCCAGTAAATGTACTCTCTGAGGACAGCCTGAACTCGCTACCAGACTGAATTTATGAAGCGGGATCAGATCATGTTGATGAACCTTGCTGTTCCCCTAGCTTGTCACTGCAGTTATTTGGATTTCCTCCTTGGCTGAAAAACTTGAGACTGTGCCCTTAATACATTTTCTTTTTCCTTCAAATGATCTGGTAATGTCTTTTAAAAACGTACGTTCTGCAAGTCCAAAGCAAAAAAGTAAATTATATATATATATGTATATATAAATAAAATGTGAAAGACCAGCCACTATTTTGTGAGGTTTTCGGGAGATGATATTAAGATCCATCACGGTTGAGATCATTTAAAAAGACCTGTGTATCTTTTAAGGTCTTCTAATTCAGCTTTTACTCCCTAAAAATGATTACACCAGAAGTTTAGTGTGAGTCAGCAAAAAACATGCCAATTATCCGAATTACACGGCCTGGAGAAGTTTTTTTTTTTTTTTTTTTTTCACAATGATAAGTTAGGATGTGGCCTTAAAACTGGGGGCAGATGTGCAAACAGGTAGACCACAATCAGCAAATAGCTCCCACAAATTGCTGGGTCAATAGTTACATCGAGGAGACATTAATATCCAGGTGAAACACAATCAGGTGAAAGTTATTCCAGACATGGTTTACACACCCTTCGCTGGTCACAGATATTGTTTTAATGATGACAAAGTTGATGGGTTTGATTACTGTTTTAGAAGTCGTTTAAAAGTGAAATTATCAATTTACCGTAATGGTTTTTAACAAAATTAAAATTAACAAGTTTTGGCCTAGAAACTTAATCAACTCAAAAAATTAAATGTTGCATGCTGAATATTCTACTCTTCTATTTACTGTATAAGACTGCCTTATTTGCGTACAAACTTGTAGATTGATAGATGTAGAAGAATATTGCAATATGATTGTCCTGTTGGTTACAATTATATTGTAATTCCCTTAACTTCCTTTTCAGTTTGTTTTGTCATCCTGTTTTGTTTTTATGATTTATTAATTTATGTATTTGTTTGTTTATAGTTGAAGCAACAATTATATTAGTTTCTAGATGCAATAAAATACCATATCAATTAAAGAAATATTAGATGAGTTAAATTCTCAGAACTAACTACTCGTTACTAGCACTTTTTTTTTTTAATTTTTTTTTTTAGATGTTTATCACGGTGGAGGAACTGAAACTACCACACGAATGCCATACTTTGCCAGTTGATTCTAATGTTAAAAAAAAAAAGAAAAAACCTGAACAAAAGAACAACAAAAAAATTGGTATCGAAACAAACTGAAGTAGATGATAGACAGACAAAGAGACAAACAGACCATCAAATAGATATTAACATGCAATTGTGCAGGTTTGTAGGTAACATATTGGTATACATTTCCTGTAAACATCGCATGAATCAACACCAATTCTGCTATCAGCACCAGGGCCACAACATTGCATTATAGATGTTTAGTCATCCATGGAGATTTCTTATACTGCTGAAGGCCTTATTTATACAGGAGATCTGCCCTTGATGGAGTATGAGATAATTAATTATAAGCACATCCTTTTCTTTTACTGCAGTCCAAAAAAAGGCCTGTTTTCCTGTGCCTTACAAAGTGCAGATGACTGTCATGATTAAACCTAATGAGTGGACAGGGATTTATTGTTTGCCGGGAGATAAAACTTGATGAGGTTCCTTGACTGACATATAAGTGTCTTGCCTGGCTATGGTTATTTTGTGAGACAAGTCCTTGAGATGTTCAGGCTGGAGTTATTTAGAATTAAACAAAAAAAAAAGTGGTTTATCTGATTTGTAAGTGGTCATGTATGTCATTTACAATATTCAGCTGGGCAAGAGGAGATCAAGAGGTGCTTCCTTTTGCATATATGTCCTCCAACCCCCCCCCCCCCCCCCCCCCCCTTCCTCTCCAAACCCCCAAATCCAACAGTGCTTTTTCTGTTTAATGCTAGCCCTCCTCCCCGAAGCTGAAATAAATCAATGTTGGTCAGGGCTCAGTCGCAATAAATCAAGACCTGTCCAGAACTGGAGCCTGCCCAGTCAAACTGTCACAGCTTGGCTTTCACTGAGGATTAATTAAGGCCTGATATAAAGCCCAGATGTGCAGAACAGCAAACAGCCTCGTAGTGACTGTGCTGGAAACTCACTCTCCCCTTGAAACTGCCCACCCTGCAGCTCAGGGGAGGAGGCTAACGTGGAAGGAGTCAAGCCATCCAGCAGCTCAGGGAAGGAGGCTAACGTGGAAGGAGTCAAGCCACCCAGCAGCTCAGGGGAGGAGGCTAACGTGGAAAGAGTCAAGCCACCCAGCAGCTCAGGGGAGGAGGCTAACGTGGAAGGAGTCAAGCCACCCAGCAGCTCAGGGGAGGAGGCTAACGTGGAAGGAGTCAAGCCACCCAGCAGCTCAGGGGAGGAGGCTAACGTGGAAGGAGTCAAGCCACCCAGCAGCTCAGGGGAGGAGGCTAACGTGGAAGGAGTCAAGCCACCCAGCAGCTCAGGGGAGGAGGCTAACGTGGAAGGAGTCAAGCCACCCAGCAGCTCAGGGGAGGAGGCTAACGTGGAATGAGTGAAGCTTGCTCCTCTCTTGTTTTCTTTTTTTCTTTAGTTTTTTTCAGCATCTGGATTAGCTGAAAACAAGACTATTTGGTGCATCTCATGCAAAGGGTAGTACTAGAACTTCCTTTTTATTTTATTTTAAAGATATGTTTATATTATATACACCCTCCACAAACACACTTAGAAACAGCATCCTTTTGAGAAATACCAGTGGTTTTCTGTTGCTTAATAACATGTGCTGTCAGATGCCACCTTTCTTATGCTGATACAGTGTATTTAGAATGAGGGAGGCTGTCAGAAATTCTCAGAGTTGCTTTTTACTAAAACTTTTTACTAACAGTGGTTTTAAGTGTCATTTTTTGCAGGGTTGTTGTATTTTTTTATTTTTTTTTACACAGTTTGCCATTACAGCAGCCATCTGTATTTCTTTCTTTATTTTCTGCCTGAAGGCTACTGTTTTGTACCGTAAAGCATCTACTGTATTTGTTTATTTATTGAATATTTTAATTTGCACTCAGAGTTCATAAAGGAGTAATAGATAGTTTGGTTTCATTTTACGAATACTTGTGACTTTTTGTTACTTGTGCCAACATCTTTAAACATTCATCGACAAGAAAATGTTCAATTAAATTATCTAAATGTAAACATTATGAAGACTTTTGATGCCATCACTTGGGTTTGAAAGGTTTGTTTTATTCACAGAAATGACCAATATACAATGTAAAACATGTTAAGATCTAATCATAAATATTATACAACAGATTATACAACAGAAATCTGTTCTTAAAGATTTGGTTTACCTGTTTGAAGAGTAGGTCAATTTTAGAGCAAAAACCTTGGTGCAGTCATAAATATTTGATTTTTGGACAGGATTTTGGAAACTTCTAGCAGGGGCAGAGTATGAATTATAAAGAGACCACTCTTCATTTCTTTGACAATACATCAAGACCTTACTTCACTGGACAAGTAAAATAGAAGCAGCAGTACAATGACAAGACCTATCTTCAATATGAAAGGCTTTCTTTTACCAAGACTAATAAAAACATTTTCTCATTGGCATGACTTTCTTCCATGTCCCTTATGTTTGTTTTTGTGTGTGTGTTTTTTAGTAGATTGTTTAGTAGTTTTGACTGTTCATCCTAAACTTTAAAACACTCAATCAAAATATAAGATAAAATGTAAAACCAAGTTGACAAACATTTCAGCTGCTGTCTAAAAACCTAACATGTACATAGAATTTAACATATATGAGGTGCTTTTGTATATATTTTTTATTAGAAAAACTAACACATTTTACAAAATGAGAAGCAAATAACAAAGTAATATAATCTGAGTCTAAATTATTTGATAATCAGGATTTCTGTTTAAATGGGACAAAACTCTGGGAGGCGGTTGTTCCTAATGCTATTTATCAGGGGCATCATTTGCTATAGGGCAGGGGGTGCAGTTGCCCCCTTTAGACCTTCGTTTGCCCCCCAGACGAGCTACATGACATTATGTGTTCCACTTTTTGACCACCCCTCCCCCCACACACACACACACTCGTAATATAATCACATATAAGATTGTCAAAGTTTTCTTCACAAACGAATAAAATACTTTTTTTAAACATCACTCTTTTCTTATCTAACCTGGATTTGGAATGAAGTTGGAGACAGTTGATATGTGATGTAATTGCTCGCGCTCAGAGTCTCAAGGTGTCTGTCAGAGGCATTCATTCATTTTTGATTGATAGTTCATTGTTGTGTAGTGATTATATCGACAACACAGAAGTACATTTAATTGGATTATTTCTATAATAATATAATATTATTGACATCATGATGAGTCAAAGGGAAATGTTGAATATGTTTGTCACAGCAAGTTTCTGATTTAAAAATAATAATAATAATAATAAAAATGTTTCATTTGTAAGACAATTTCTGCAAGTGCCTGTGCAAAATTGTGAATTCTGTAATCATTTCTGCGATCACAGAATTGGGCAATCCTAGTAAGATTGGTGATTAAACCTGTTCGTTTATCATTAAAAAATAGTGTAGTGTTGGATGTAAAGATGTATGCAAAATAAAATTAAAGTAGGTGAGTGAAAAACGTTCTTATTACGTACTGTTTCATATATGCTAACATTCTGACAATTAAATATAGTTCAATATTCAACACTTGATTTGGTATGTTTGATGTTTATAAATAAGGGTTAAATTAACGTTTGGGGAGGGGGGGCCATAATAAGGTCATGCACTGGGGCCCATCTTCCTCTTCCTCCACCACTGGCTGCATTAAGCACTATTTGGATTATTTTGAGATATGCACATGCTTCAGTGGTTCATTGCATTTTGTCCATGTGATTATGTGACGGGGTACTGCCCCGTCTTTATGATCAATGTTGGGACTGGCAGGGAGGGGGTTAAAATTCCTCCCTGCCAGAAAAACATGTGAGAATGTGGCTGGAGCCCTAATTGACTAATCAGTAATTCTTGAATAATTGGGCTCCAGCCACAGGGAATAAAAGCCAGGGGAGAGGCCCTGGCTAGGAGAGAGAGTAGGAGAAAGAGAGTTCCAGAAGAGGAGTGTTTTGTTTGTGCTGTGTCTTTGTAAGTTTTTGGTTCCAGTGAAGGCAACGCCCAGCCTGGAAACTTTATTTTGTAAGTTTTTGTTTTGTGTTTATTTTGTGTTTAAATCTCTTTGTTTGGCCCTTGTGCTGGTTTATTTTGTATTTTTGTTTATTAAAAACTTTCTTTTTGAACTTTATACTGTCTCTGAGTCTCAAACCTCGGTCCATCCTGTCACAGATTACTTATTATTATTATTATTATTATTATTATTATTATTATTTTTATTTCTTTCTTAGCAGATGCCCTTATCCAGGGCGACTTACAATTGTTACAAGAGTTCACATTATATTTACATACAATTACCCATTTATACAGTTGGGTTTTTATTGGAGCAATCTAGGTAAAGTACCTTGCTTAAGGGTACAGCAGCAGTGTCCCCCACCTGGGATTGAACCCACGAACCTCCGGTCAAGATTCCAGAGCCCTAACCACTACTCCACACTGCTGGCCCTTATGCTAGTATTAATGTATTTTTAAAATATGAACTATCTGTATTATAAATTAGATGTACTTTTAAAACATGAAAGCACATCTCGAAATAAGGCAACATTCAGCATGACACCGTACTTAATACTTTCAGAGGTATCGTGAGTCAGCATTTATAGGCAGAGAAGATTAAATTACTTCCAGATTGGCTAGTCTGTGCGCAGTGAGGTATAGAAATATTTCGGTTTTGAGGTGGCTGATGATAGCATGAAATAGTAAAACAATATAACAAAACCTTGTTTTTCTCCATGGATATTGTGAAGCAAAGCACAAGTAAGTTAAAGTAAGTTATTGCTTTTCTTATGTAAATATCTGTTATCGTCTATATGTATATATGTTTCATATTGCCATTGTTTTATTATATTTTTCTGTTTTGGAAGACTTCGATATTATCCATATCGAAATACGTGCACGATATCAATATACAATTTTCATAACGTTGCCCACCCCTAATTTGTATTATTTTCATACAGACCCCCTTTGATCTCTCAGCATTCTTTCTCAAAATTAAACCTGTTTTAGTTTGTTTTACTTCCTCAGAGGACTAACCTATGTCTACTTCTAATATAACAAGTGATATATTTACACAAGTAAGCCTTCAGGGAACAGAAAACTTACCTTAACTTTTATATTTTGGTCCTCTGAGTGCCTATCCTAATTCATCAGTGCTTAATTTATGAAGATTGTCTTTTAGGCACTGTTTTTAACGTCCATAATTTATTGAAAGAAAATGTTATTACAGTTTCAGTTTGAAATAAAGAAAAGGGATGTGGAGTCAACAAATATTTTCAGTTTGGATTTTGTTTGCTTTGTTCAACCTTGGTTGAAGGTGCTGTTTGAGTGGGTGACCCCTCTTCAATTGGCTGGGCATCTCCACAAGTTTCCAGGGAAACACAGAGACAAGGTGACAGGATGTTCCGTTTACAGTCTTGTAGGAAACAGGAAGTTACTTTATATAACAATACAGGTAACAGGACATTGCTTCCAAATTCATTTTGAAAGGAACATCATTTATTATCTAAACATTTTCCTTTATTCGTTAAAATCATTTACTGGTAATTATGGGGCTGAATATAGAACAATAATTCTAAACACAATGAATTCTTGAATAATGGCAGAGTTTATTTAGGGCTTTAGTCCAGTAAACATGGCTTATGGCATTCCACATTTCTGTGAAGCTGTAGAGTACTTAAATACAAGCTGTGCCCTTACTATCCCAAAAATGGTATGAACCAATCTTTCCAATTTTTTAATCTATTGTCTGCATCTAAGTCTTAATATATACTACATAAGCAGTGACTTTGTCCAAATATTGCATTGTAAGTAATGATTATGCTGTAGCATAATTGGTGGGAATCTGATAACGCGCTGGTTTAATGTCATAGGTTAATAGTAGGTCACTGGTGAAAGTAACATACTGTGCAGAGCAACTTTTGTTAAAATTAAAGTCTCTTTTGCGCCATCTAAATTGAGCCTGTAGTATGTGAGCAATGTCCAAGACTGATCACAGAAGTTAATGCATCAGACAGGCAGCCTTATTTCTTATATGAGAATAGTCATTTGCTTTCAGATTCCTTTAGTCAGTGCCACTACTGGAATTTGTATCTGCCATTTTTGCCTGCAGAACATATTTGTGTGCACCAGGGTCTACTTTAATAATGCAAACAGTGGTAGATCTTTATACCATGACCGTACAATGTATAAACCTGATATTTTACAGACCGCTTTCGTCTGTATTATTATTATTATTATTATTATTATTATTATTATTATTATTATTATTATTATTTGTGTTTATTGATGTTAATAAAGTGGTTAATAAATCACCTGTGGGGGGAAACACCAGCAGGAATGATATAGTTAAAATTGAGTTAAAATATCCATTTAAAAAATAACAGACCCCAGCAGATACATTATCCATTCTAATGGTTTCCCATTTGATCATCTGCACAGTAAATGAACAATATCTTAGTCATTGATCTGAAAGAGGAATCCTGAGCGGTATATGCAGTAGTTGTGTCATCTTGTTATTGGCATTATTTAGAGCAAAAATAACCCCCTCACTTCATGATTACCCATAGTAGATAGTTTATGACAGCATAGCAGATGTCTATGTTTTTGTTGTGAAGTATTACACTTGAGGGTGTAACCTCTAACATTGTAATCTACTTTTCATTAAATGTAATTTTTATTTTTAATTTTAGATTTAGGGGAGCCAAACTTGATTATCTGTTTAATTATGTATCATGGTTTTGCTATTTTGTCCCAGTTTGTAGTATCTGCTGCTTTGGCATTCAGTGAGATGTCAGATATAGTACATGGTTATAGCGTAGCTAGAGTCTAAATAATAACCGACTACAAGGTTTCTTTTCTTAGCGAAAACTTTGTTTTATTTTTTCTTTGTAATTGTCACGAACTGTGTCGAACACCTGTATAAAGTATCAAACAACAAAATATATTTGCTGAAACTGAGCTCTTAGTTTGTGCAGAAAAAAACACACGTGGAATTCTTTTCTCTCTATGTAGTCCATGTTCATCTAAGAATGGCTTCAACTCTCTGATCTTGGAGTCCTTGTTTACAGACTGCCCTGCCTTTAGTAGCTTCAGCTCCTTACTAAAACTCTGGTGTTGTGTTATTTGAATCCAATAAATTTCAGCTTCAAACAGTTCTTCTGTAGACAGCTCTCCTTGTTTTTTTTTTCCTTGTGCGTACATTGTGGATAAATCTCTTCATCCATGCTGTGATACAAAACACAGTTCTTATTTTGCTATATTTCTCCAACTCCAGTACCGGTGCTATTGAATCTTCATCACTGCTACTGAGTTGTACAGTGACCTGGTACTGCGCCTTGAGCTCTGCGTTTATTTTTTCAGCTGGAGCTTCTTCGTCTTGAAGTAGTTTCATACATTCGTCCAAAGAAGTCAACCACGCGGGTCCCTTCCACCAAAGCGTGCTTTCCTTCAAGCTGGCTATCGTTTGTCCTCGAATGGGGAGATCTGCAGGATTATGCTTCCCGCTGCAATGTGACCAGGATGATGGTTCAGTCAGTGACTGGATTTCTGTCACTCTGTTAGCTACAGACGGCTTCCATTTCTGTGCTGTACTGCATATCCAGTGCAAAACTATCATCGAGTCTGTCCACATATGCAGTTGGGTCTGCTCCATCTGTAGAGGCTTGGTCAAAGAGCTCCCCAGTCTGGCTCCTATCAGTGCTCCTAACAGTTCAAGGCGAGGAAGCGTGATTTTCTTCAGAGGGGCCACTCTGGATTTTGATGCAACCAGGCTTGTAATCACCTTCCCATCACTAGCTTCACACTGTAAATAGGCCAACTGCGCTGTACGCTCTTTCATTTGCATCACAGAACACATGCAACTGCCGGACGGGACTGATTCCCCCCTTCGTTCCTGCACAATACCATCTTGGTATGGACAAGTGGTGTAAATGTGGCAGCTCTAGACACCATCGTTGCCATCTGTCAAACAAGTCTGGTGGAAGCTCTTCATCCCAGTCCAATCCTCTTTCCCACATTTCTTGGAAGAGACATTTTACACGAATAGTAAAAGGAGTTAAAAAGCCAATTGGATCGAAAATCCGTGCTGCAGATTGCAGAACGCTTCTCTTAGTGTTCCTTCGTCCCTTCATGAAGTCAAGAAGAGGTCGCAGGTCAAACACGAAATCGTCCGATTCCGGCCTCCACACTAAGCCTAACACTTTCAGCACTGTTCCATGAATTTTCAACCCCGTGGTCTGGTCAACTGTGTTCTCCTGCCAGCGCATTCTCAGCTCCGGCGAATTTGTCATCCACTTACAAAGTGTAATGCCGGCTGTGAGCAACATTTCCTTAGCCATGTTAGTAATGTATTGAGCTTCTTCCTCACCTTCTGAGCTTGCAATGAAGTCATCGACGTAAAGTGACTCCCTTAACATCTCAACAACTTGTGGATGTGACACTTCATATTGTTTCAGATGATGTCGAATGGTAGCCGCCAACAAAAATGGGCTAGGTGAAGCTCCAAACAGCACTCTGGTCATTCGCAAAACACGTAGCTTCCTTTTGTCGTGTTTAACTGGAGGACCATCTGTCCAAAGGAATCTCACTGCATCTCGATCCTTTTCAGCCAGGGATATCTGCAAAAAAGCCTTTGTGATGTCTGCCATGAAAGCAATTCTATGCTGTCGAAATTTAATCAAGATGCCTAATAACTCGGGATTCAAATTGGGTCCAGTTAACAATCATTTAACGATGAGCATCCATCTTCGTGTGACGATGCATCGAACACGACTCTCAGTTTAGTTGTAGCCTTATCTTCTCTCACGACTGCGTGATGAGGTAAATAGTATGTCACATTTTTGGTGGCTTCGTTTAACATATCATCTGCAGCCACTTCCTCCGCCATGTCTTGTTCAAGATATTCTTGAATCACTCCATTGTACCTGTCGTACAGCGTCACGTCTGTCCTGAACCTTCTCAAGAGGCTGTCAAACCTTTTCTTCGCAATCCTGTAATTGTCTGGTAGGTCTGGTCTCTCATGTCGCCATGGCAATTCAACTTCATATCTGCCTTCCACTGTCTTTTCGAAGTTCTGCAGTGCATCTGTATCAGCTTCTGATTTCCCATCTTGCGCTCCAGCAATGCCAAGCGACTCCAGCTCCCAAAATGCATGCAGTTGTTTTGAAACAAGAGTTTCTTCATCCAGGCTGACATGCATAATCCCAACACTTGAAGCACCTGTCATCATACTGGAGATTGGAACTGGTCCTTGTACAGCCCATCCAAACATGCTGTCAAGAGCAACCAGAGCCCCTGCCAGCCTCTCCACCCTGCCGGACACAACCTGCCAATAATGATCTCCACCGATGAGCACTGCTAGTTCAGAATCTTGTTCATTTTCTTCAGGAAAATCTGCTAGCTGCAGCCCTTTCTCATCTAGCTCTTGTCTTAAGTGCTCACCTGGTACCTTCATCACGGCTGTGCAGACCTTTGGAGTCTCTAACGCCTCTATTTCCACTCTCTGCTGTCTGTCCCAGATGTTCTTAAGGATCAGTTTAACTGTTTTGCGTTGAGTCATTACTGGAGCATCTAAGCCAAAGGTGTGCAGGTTGAGCGTCTCTTCTCTTACCACTGGGAGCTTCAGGGCTTTGGCGACGTCCTCACTTATAAAGCTTCTCTGACTGCCTCCATCTAGCAGGCAACGCACAACCCTTCTGCTGGCAGGGCCTTCTGCCCAGGCTTTAGCTGTCTGCAGCAGCACAGTCTTCCGGTAGCTGGTTTTCATGGTGACATCACTTGGAATGACAGATGAAATAACAGCATCACTGGCACTGTTGGAAACAACAGGGTCTTGTACTTCACTTTGATCACACACTGCTTTGTGGTGTCTCCTCCCACACGTAGGACATGAAGCACCTTTAACCTTGCAGAACTTGGCTATATGTCTGTGTCCTAGGCACACAAAGCATCTTCCTAACTTTTTCAGTTTTTCTTTTCTGACTGCAACACTAAACTCAGAACAGTTTTCCGACTTGTGATCTAGCTTGTCGCAGAATATGCAGTTTTCACTTGGCTTCGGGCTGGCTGTGTGCAATGCAGCTGCAGATGGCACACTGGGTCTCTTTGCCCTTTGTTCAAAGGATGCACCTTGCTTCTGGAAGTATTTCTGATTTATCTGAGTTTCTTTGTGTGTACTGTTTGCTTTAGACAAATGTAACGCTCTCTCTACTCTGTACTTCCTTCTGAAGAAAGCTTATGAGTTCTGGCACCTTCCACTCATCATCTGTATCTTTCTGACAACTAAACTCAAGAGCGATGTCATCAGGAATCATTTGCAGTAAAATCAGGCACAGCAAGCTGCCATACGTGTCTGAAACCACACCCATTGCCTCTAAACTGCGTATTTGGATCTCACACTCATCATACAGTTGACGCAAAGCTGTTGTTTCTGATGATTTTTTCACTGGAGTCAAGTTTAACAGTTTATTCATGTGAGCATTGATTATAAGATCTTTGTGTCCAAATCTGTTCCGGAGAATGCCTACTGCTGCGTCATAATTATCATCTGACAACGTAAGTCCCACAACCGCCTTTGCAGCTGATCCGCTCAAATATGATTTGAGATAGTTAAACTTTTAAGTTTTAGATAGGCTGTCATTATTATGAACAGCCGTCTCATACTGACTCCAAAAATCTGGGGCTTTCTAATAGGGCCACTGACACCCTGCAGAATGCCAGAGCACTGTCCATGTGTTCCCAGTACGGGTACAAGTGGGGTGTTTTCCAGACGTGGTGTCTGCCTCTTGAGCTTGATCCCACGACCTGTCCCATGGCAGTTATCCTCCTTCACGGTAAAGGTCTATCTGGCAGCCATTTCAACTTGTCCCCTGGAGCTCACTTCCTGGCGGGACAATTTTTGAAAGGGTCTTAGCGGCTTCAGCCGCCTATGAAGGACATTGTTCCTCGCTGGAGGCTAAACGTGGTGCTTAATACACTCATGAAGCCTCCATTTGAGCCAATGCATTCAGCTGAGCTGAAATTTTGTATCGCTCAAAGCGGCTTTCTTGCTCGCTATCACCTCTGCAAAGCGGGTGAGTGAGATGCCAGCATTCTCGATAGCGAGGCCAGGACAAAGGTTACGCTTCGTACCAATCCTGCCTTCGTGGATCCCCTAAACCCTGGTTTTGGAGCTAGTGTTAAGAGCGGCTTCCAAGTCGACCCTTACAACAGAGGCATAGAGGTGAGTTTCTCCCTCAGTTTTTTCACCCTAGCTACTTGTTACTGGGGTTCGGTATGGTAATTCCAGTCGTTCTGCAATATTGCCCTTTGGTACACTCACCCATACGGTAATGGTTGTATTTCATACTTAAAAGGGAACATTACATTATTATCATAACCCTGGTTCCCTGAAATAGAAATGTAACCATTAACCTTCAAGGTTGCTGTGTCCTTGATTGCAGCAGGCTTGAAGGAAAAAGGACGCTGAGATCTGTGAGCACAGTCCTTATGTACCCTCAGGGACGGGGCATGACTGCGTCACAGGCTGGTTGAGCAGCTTTGGTATATCAATATTCAGGTTTCGGGTCTTTAGGAGGTAAATACCCTTATGGTAATGGTTACATTTCTATTTCAGTGAACCAGGGTTATGATTAAAACCTAATGTTCTTAAACTTGTAGATCTAAGTGCAGCTTTCAACACTATTGATCATCCTATTTTGCCTTTAGAATCTAGTCAGGTTGTGTCCTGTCTTGGTTTCAATCTTATCTTTCAAATAGGTTTCAATTTGTTAAAGTTGAGGAAGAAACCTATTTTTTTTATCTCAGGTTGCATGTGGTGTCCCACAGGGTTCTGTTCTTGGTCTGATTTTTGTTTTCTTTGTATATGCTTCCCTTGGGCGATATTGTTCAGAGACTTGCGGTAAATGTTAATTGTTATGCTGATGATACTGAATTATATTTATCTCTGAAACCGGGTGACACCTCATTTGAAAATATTCTGACAACCTGTCTTGCTGATGTTAAGCAATGGATGCGATTTCACATTTGGTAGTTTCTTCTCTGAGTTGAAGGCTGAAATAAGACATTTGAATGTAATTTTTGACCTAGATCTCTCATTTGATCCACACATTAGGAATGTTACTAAAGTGTCTTTTTCATTTAAGAAATATTTCCAAACTAAGATGCTTTCTCTCTCTGCCAGATGCTGAGAGACTGATGCATGCTTTTATAACATTTAGGATTAATCATTGTAATGCTCTTTTCTCTGGTATTTCAAGTTGTGTTATATCTTAATTGCTGCTTGTGCAAAATGCTGCTGCCAGAGTTTTAACAAGAACAAAGAAGCAAAAACACATGACCCCTGTATTAGCAACCTTACACTGGCTTCCTGTACAATTCGGGATTGCTTTCAAGATCCTGCATCTAATTTATAAACCTTTAAATGGCCTTGATCCCTATATCCAAAATATTTGCTGACTCAATATGTCCCTAGTCACTCTCTTAGATCACAAGATGGTTTGCCCAATATTCCACGGATACAGAGAAAGAAGGCAGGTGGCAGAGCGTTTAACTCTAGAGCCCCTAAGTTGTGGAATGATCTGCCATGATTTGTAAGGGAGGCACCATCTCTTGATGCTTTTAAAGTAATATTAAATACACATTTTTATAATGTAGCAATGTATTTTAAAGGGAGAATTTATTTATACTATTTCTTTTTTATACATGATGTACATTTTGTCACTGTATGTAATTTAAAGGTATTATCATATCTTTTACTATTTCTTTTAACATTGTTATTTTTATCTGTAAAAATCTGCTTTGAGGCGATTTATTGCGAAAGGCGCTATATAATAAATTAAGATTGAATGATTGATTCCAAGAGACTCAGACAGTTCTTGTCTTATTCCTGCTGGGTTAAAAATGAAAGCAGATGCTTTCTCTCATATTGTGTAATCTGAACCCTTAGCTTTCAGATTGACCTAGCAGGGATTTCTGCAAGTCCACATCACTATTTCAAAGAGAAGCTCGCTCAGCGGGACTGTACTTATCTTTAACTACCAAGTATCAAACAAGTAAAGACAACACTATATCATTTATTTCAAAAGGCCTCAGAAATCCAGTTTGGTATTACAGGACATCTTGTATATGTATATGGTGCATCTGTGGCATATGTACAATCATTTTTTACAGGAATAGTGCATTTATTGCTTTTCATTCTTGAAGCCTATACTGGATTGCAAAAGAGCAGCACTGTAACCTAGCAAATTAAAAATGATATTTTATTTGGTAACACCTGCTGCTCTGCCCTTTTCTACTCAGTATTTAGAGACTTTTGTTGTATAATAGATAAAGAAGAGATAGTTGAAAAAGCTGGTATCTGATTTCATTACAGGGGAGCATGATTTTATTCCAAGCTCAATGGGGTTTTGCTGGTCTGTTTTGTTGCAGTTACTAGATCCTTTCTGTTGAATAATCATACCTTTCACCAGGCAGAATCTGGATGGTTTACCTTTTGAAGATTAGTTGCAGAGTGGTGGTGGTTTCATCAGGAATCTTGTGGAAGGAGGTTGAGCTGCCTCTCCCTCTCCCTCTAGTGTTTATCCATCAGTTTTCTATCAGGCTGCTTATCCCATCCTTTGTTGCATGTAGGAGGATTGTGCACAAAACAAAAATATCTATAGAATTCATGCAACTAGCAGCAGCAAGACTCACTGCTGTCTATTTCAGTTTTTCATATTGGTCTTTTGGTGACAAATTAGAATATAAATGGAAAAAAAGAAACATGGCTACTGTAATTTTCTTATTAAGGAGCTATACAGCAGCCCACAAAACCGAATATACTGCTATAATATTGGGGTGAATTGTAGTTGTTACTAGTTCTAAAGTGACCATTGCTGGCCAAGGCTTAGCTGCAGTAGCTTATTATTTTTAACATATTGTATGAGCAAAATGTTGGTACTGTACAATACAATGTACTACAACACAAATAGTATTATTATTATTATTATTATTATTATTATTATTATTAGTAGTATTGTTATTATTATTTATTTCTTAGCAGACGCCCTTATCCAGGGTGATTTACAATTGTTACAAGATATCACATTATTTTTACATACCATTACCCATTTATTCAGTTGGGTTTTTACTGGAGCAATCTAGGTAAAGTACCTTGCTTAAGGGTACAGCAGTAGTGTCCCCCACCTGGGACTGAACCCACGACCCTCCGGTCAAGAGTCCAGAGCCCTAACCACTACTCAACACTACTCCACACTGCTGTATATAGTACCCTTCATGTTGAGCCATCCCAGGGTACAGCCCAAATATTGGTATTATTGTTATAAGTAATATCAGAACCCTATTACCACCTGCTGTGGATGAAATCCCCAGCAATGGGAATATACTGTAGTGGAGGCGGTCACACGCATGTCACACTTTATATTTTTCCATATATCTGGAACACCACTTATCCAGTTGTGATGGAACTTGGTATTAATATTATTAAGCATATGATATCAAGAGTATTCGATTCTTGAAATAGGAGGTGTCTGTCTGTCTTTCCGTACATGTGTCCATCTGTACATCACAGTTACATTTTTGCACATATCTGGAGAACCTCATATCCAATTCTAATGAAAATTGGTATTAACGTTATTTAGCAGAATTTATTGAGTGTTTGATTCTTGGGATACTGTATGGAGTTGTCTGTCTGTATGTACAGCCATCCATCTCTATGCTGCACCTGCATATATCTGGAGAAAAAAAAAATCCCATTTAAATGCATCAAGATTTCAGGTTGTAACACAACAAACTGTGAAAACGTCCAAGGGGAGTGAATACTTAGTATAGGCACTGTATCTGGAGAACAAATTGTGATGAAGCATTTCATATCCATTTTTTATTCTATACTATTCTTTACAAACTGTTGGTATATGTGGTGGTCATCAGCCTTTTCACCATTTTTCCTTTCATTGTGACACAGTATGTTACTGCCATATTTGTTTTATATTTGAAGAAAACTATGCACATATTTAAAATGTAAAGGCAAGCAAACCCAGTGGACACTGCAGTTCAGTAATTTACAAAAGCTTGATGTGCTGGAAAAGTATAACCACTCACATTATAGAATGTTTAAACCAAGATGATTCCCTTCCTACAGAAAGTGTTAGATATGAGCCAAAAGTAGGTTTTATATTATTTTACCTACAAACAGTGGAGTTACAAAGCTTTCTGTCAATCCAGTAGTTACCCAGTTACATGACTGAAGGCTACTGGCTATTCAGTAGGCCTCAGGCCTGCAACTGTGGGGTAACCCTGTCCAGGGCTGAGTGGTAGGTAAGTACAGTAAACATGCTTTAGTTCTTTTTTCCTAAAGGCTGCTTAAATTGTCAAAAAATTAAATTGCCAAATTGTATAGCAGTTTTATGGTGTGGGCAACAGTGTTGAGACTGCCAAACTCATTTCACTCACTTAATTTCATGTCTATCCATAAGTGGCTTTTGAACCAGCCCATCCTCCAAATACATACCAAACATTAGAGGACAAACCGTGCAATGGAGCATGCACTGCATTTCTTAATGTGTAGAAAAGTCTTTCCTCAGGTTATGTCGGTAAATGGAACATACTAAAGTAAAAGGTGGTGAAGCAAAGACTTAACGTGTCTATTTTTAAAAAAAGTAAAAACATGTTACCTTCCTAAATGCTCATGTCTTTTACCAGAGGTTATAGAACAAATGGAATCAGTGGCCCTTTGGATAAGTGTCTTGTTTGCTCCAGTGACATTTTGAATTTAACCAAACTGAAGTGACCCAAAGCCACTTAGTAGTTTTGTGCTCTCCAAAGACACTTCAAGTCAGCAATGTTAGAAACTCAGGAGTTGTTGGGGAAAACGGTTTTCTAAAAAACAGAAACAGCTGTAAAGAGTCCTTGTTTAGCAAAGTTGGCTGTTAAATTTATAGCAGCCATGTGTGTTCGTTAATATTTGTCAAATTCAATGAGTCATTGTAGTGATTCCAGTGGGTGCTTTGAACTGCAGTGACAGCTTGAGAGCATCCATAAATTGCCGTATAAATCTTCCCTGGGCCCCCATACATGGGGAACTAATTGTTGAACTTTGGCTTAATAGGAGTCACTGAACTAAATAATTTGTCAAATTTGTGGCAATCAATAAATAACCTGATGGTCCAGCCACCGAGACTGTGTTTTAAAGTAAGGGTCTGCCCCATTTGTGTGCCGTCATTTTGTAGTTATTTGAAGCTCTTTTGCCGTTCTTAACAAGACAAATCTTTTTTTTCATCTCTCAGCTTCGACAGGTTTACTGCTTTGTTAAGATATACATATATATCCTAATAAGAAAGTATATGTAATTTTGTTTTAATTTAAACTCAAGAGCTTGTTTATGACATTTTAGTCGGAATGATAAATATATTTCTTTAGTGTGTCTGAACTGGTAAAAACGATTTGTATTTGTTGCTCAGGTCTGTCTCATAAGCAAGGATCCTAGGAATCCGTTAGCTGCAGAATAACACGAAAAACTCTGATTTTCTATGTTGGATATTTTTTTGTTTTACACTTGGGGAGGGGCAAAAAACATGCAAGGCTTTTTTTTTTGTTTGTTGTAACCTGTCCCCTACCACCCAAACAACCTGCTGCACTGCACACACACAGACACACACACACACATAAACACACACACACACACACTTCGTACAGAATGAAAAAATATGACTTGGGCTTGAGTATATTGTAGCGCATATTTTTCTTTGGTACTGTTGCCATTTTCTTTTTTCAATTTTTTTCTTATATCTGACATCACAAAAGATGGATCATGATGATGGTAGATTGTTCATGGAAGATTTGATTCAGCAGGGTCAAGGTAGGATATTTACAGCAATCTGTCTTGAATGTTTAACTATTTGAAAACCGTCCTCCTTTCAGTTTAGTTTTTCATCTAGAAGGGTCTTTCATTGAAATTTGTTAGCGCACAAGTTGGGGGAATAACACAGCAGTAAAAGACATAAACTTATCTGTTTTTTCAGGGAACAAAAAGATAAGATGTCAAAAATACATAGCTGAAAGGACTGTGTTTTAAAATAAGTAGGCTTCCATTTAGATGTACTGTAGTTGGTTTTGTTGTTACAGTACTATATTTTCAACAGAAGAAGTATTTTAATTCAGAACGGTATGATTCTGAAAATATCACTTGCCAAAATGTTACCCTTGCACAGAACAGTGTAAAATGTAAAATGCATTTTAGCAAAAGATTTAAAGTAGTTATCAAGTATGGCAAAGAGTAATCGACGTAGGCAAACCCTTTAAGTTCTTCCCAAATAGTATTTCCAAACTCCCTCTTTAATATGCTGTAAGCTGACGGGCATCGCTTAAAACGGAAAGGAACCTGTTAAAAACTAATTAATTGCATGATGAAATTTCCTGCCTATTTCATTTTCGCTACCAATTAATGATCATGAGAAAGTCTTCTGACAATCTAAATTAGACTATGCATTTTACTAAGGCTAATCTTTTTCTGATCTTGGCTGATTCTTTTTTGAGTCAACAGTATAGGCTGAGACATGGATCAAGCTGTAATAAGATTAAAACATATTCCTTTTCTGATCAAATGAAATGTTGTTACTTCTTTACTTACAAAATGAATACTATTTAATCTTCCTTCATATAAGCAGTAGCCTCTGTAACATGCGAAGAGAAGCTTTCAGATTGTCAGGAGACACTGTCTCATTATCATCAGAGACACATTTTTAATTATTATTATTATTATTTGTTTATTTAGCAGACTCCTTTCTGCAAGGCGACTTAGAGAGACTAGGGTGTGTGAATTATGCATCAGCTGCAGAGTCACTTACAATTACGTCTCACCTGAAAGACGGAGCACAAGGAGGTTAAGTGACTTGCTCAGGGTCACACAATGAGTCAGTGGGTGAGCTGGGATTTGAACCGGGGACCTCCTGGTTACAAGCCCTTTTTTTAACCACTGGACCACACACAGAGGTTCCTTTCTGTTTTAAGTGATGCCTGTTGGCTTAAAACATGTTGAAAAGGAAATTAGGAAGTGAAACTATTTGGAGAAACTTAAAAGGGATCGACCCCAGCCCCAGCCCCCCAGTAATTCAAGCCCTGACATGAATTTCACAAATGTGAAAATAAATTATTTTGTATTATTCACTAACATAAGTTTCTTAGAGGGTACCTGTGGTGAACTGAACTGAAGTGAATATAGACTTATTTCAATAGATAATGTTTCCAAATACTTATTTTACATCCCCTCCTATTGTTGTAATGTTAATGGTCCATTTTGATGCAGTGTTCAAACCACAAGAAGATTCGGTGTACTGCGTTGTAATCATTGCACGGTGATGTGACATGTCAGTGTTGATTTCCGCAATTGTTGCCTATAGCTACACACGAAGCAAAGTCGTTTGCACGCAGATATGCAAATATCATGGATGAAGAGAATAATTCCAACACAATGCAAATGGTACCTGTATGAGCCGTTACTGTTAGAATACAGTAGTCTTACCTCTTCAGGCAGCGAGAGTGATGATTCAGATGAGGATAGCAGCCAGTTCGTTTCAGCAACCTGGATAAACCCGTCCGCAATTCTCTGATTGGTTGCAAATATGAACGTTGACTGTTCAGTAGTTCTTAGTCCAGATTTGCACAGCGCTGTACAGATGCTTTTTAATGCTACTGGTCGTTCAACCTTCCCTTTAGTCACATCAAGTGTCATTGTACTGTAATAAGTTAGGTATGGTAGTAACACAGCAACCTGCATGAAAATACAGTATTCTGTTACCGTTGCAACGGTGCTCTGGGGGAAAAAAATGGGATGAAATAAGCATCCCAAGAAAGGTTCTGGGGACACTACGACCAGTGTTTCAAAAGTGGGACTGTCCATTCCAAAATGGAATGTGTGGTCACCTTATTTATAAATTAAGTCTCAATGCTTGAGAATTCTTTTACCAGATTTCCGGCCTGTTCATATTTTGTTTCCTTTAAGACCTTACCACCAGTACATGCACGTGTCTGTGTCGGAGACGATGATAAAACTGAAGACGAGTGGTAAAATCTCAAGGCAGTTATTATGCTCGCCATAAAGTGTGACAGACAGATACACGATTAGTGCACAGGGGGTTCATTTTGAATGAGTATCCAAGAAAGAAGAAAAAAGATGTGTTCCAACATATAAGTCCTCTCAATATTTGATAATGGAAGCGCTAGCTATAATATTTCTTGGAAATGGATCTGAGGTTACCTTTACTGTGATTGGTTAATATGTCCCTAATCTCTGATAAATATGCAAATACAGTATTCATTGTTGTATTTTATATTTTACCCTTTTTCTGCTTGATGAAAGGAAATCTCCATTCTAGTACACGCCCTCTGAATGTTGTTTTTCAGTGTAGAAAGCCTGCTTCCTCGCTGTCCTAAACATTCAATCAATCTATTTCAATTTTGTATTGCAAATAAAGTATACAAAAAAAAATCGAGAATATTGTTTGCTATCAGTGGCAATACAGTAACCACAATTGCAACTAGTCTCTGGTTTGAATGATGAGTTGAAGAAATCAAACAACTGAGATGCAGACTGATATGTTTCAGCAACTTTATTGCAGAATATAGTCTCATAATAACAACACAGACACTGTGATCGTTTCTCTCACAAAGCCACACTGTGAACAAGTTACTGAACAAACACCATGATCAGTATTAACACATGTAGGCTACTGGATATTTTTCATTACTAAAACATGTGTGTACGAGGTTCCCGAACTAAAGAACAGCTGCATGTAAGTAGAAGATTTTTTATTTAGTATTGAGATATTATTTAGGCTATTGGAAGTACACGCGACGCGCCAGTGTCCACCACTGGGGTGAAGCTATGGAATATGAAGAACAACATTTGTATTCATTAGAAACATAAACTAGAATGGCATAAAATCACGAAAAAAAAACAAACAGAAAAGTGTTATGTAATTTGTTTTCAAGTTATCAATTTTCTAATAACAATAGAACCCTAATAAGAAGGCTTTACTGTCTGGCAGCTCCCTTCTTTGGGTTCTGTTGCTTAAACAGTTCAGTTTATGAAGAACTACATGCCTATGTTCAAATAGTTGGAAAAAAATGTTAACCAACTCTCTACTAGCCCCCAACAGTTATGGATGTGAGATATGGATGTCCTCCCAACCCCCAGACTATGAGGGGACATCCATTCAGTGCATTTATTCTTCCCAGGAAAGGAGACCCAATTTAATACCCAATACTGATTGATATGCAATCAGAATCCTTGGATTTAGCTTTGCACAAACTGTCAGTGATTAATGGTATGGTATCATTTAGTGAAATCAGTGAACCAATGTCCTATGCTGAAATAAATTACAGCCACAATGTTGTTTTGGCCATGTTTACATTTTCAAGTTGAAATATTTCTTTTTCTGGCCAGGCCTCCCACTTTAATTAAATATACCTAATGATACACCGCTGTGGTGGGGAAGCTAGGAGTATCCCTGCTAAAACAACCTCTTATTTGTTTTAATTTAAATTGCCACAGAGCTGCAAATTTTCAACCAATTTGACCCTTTTTACCCCTCCCCCCGTCCAAAGTCACTTTAATAACAAAATGTATTTTTGCTGTGGCTTTTCTTTCCTCTGCGGTGTCACTTATTCAGTGTCCAAGGAAGTTGACACCATTCTGTGTGGTTCGTTACAGAGGAAAACACTCCATATTAGCTTACCACTTATTTTCCTTGACAATTAATAAAACGAGCCACCCAAATTTAGCAACAAGAAACACATAAGAATACAATTACAAAAGCAAATCTTATGGCCAAGAGAAAAACCTTTTAATGAACAAAAGAAAGCCAAGTAAATATATCTTGATAAACACTTTACAAACTTGATTAGTAGGTAACTTGTTTCTAGAGCACAAGAAGTAGTATAATATATAAAATGGATTTTCAGTTTGTGGATCACAAATGGCAAACATACAGTATATATATATATATATATATATATATATATATATATATATATATATATATATATATATATATATATATATATACAGACGTGCTCAAATTTGTTGGTACCCCTCCACAAAAAACGAAGAATGCACAATTTTCTCTGAAATAACTTGAAACTGACAAAAGTAATTGGCATCCACCATTGTTTATTCCATATTTAATAGAAATCAGACTTTGCTTTTGATTTTTTATTCAACATAATATTGTAAATAATAAAACAAATGAAAATGGCATGGACAAAAATGATGGGACCGCTAACCTAATATTCTGTTGCACAACCTTTAGAGGCAATCACTGCAATCAAACATTTTCTGTAGCTCTCAATGAGACTTCTGCACCTTTTAACAGGTAGTTTGGCCCACTCTTCCTGAGCAAACTGCTCCAGCTGTCTCAGGTTTGATGGGTGCCTTCTCCAGACTGCAAGTTTCAGCTCTTTCCATAGATGTTCGATAGGATTCAGATCAGGACTCATAGAAGGCCACTTCAGAATAGTCCAATGTTTTGTTCTTATCCATTCTTGGGTGCTTTTAGCTGTGTGTTTTGGGTCATTATCCTGTTGGAGGACCCATGACCTGAGACTGAGACAGAGCTTTCTGACACTGGGCAGTACGTTTCGCTCCAGAATGCCTTGATAGTCTTGAGATTTCATTGTGCCCTGCACAGATTCAAGGCACCCTGTGCCAGGCGCAGCAAAGCAGCCCCAAAACATAACCGAGCCTCCTCCATGTTTCACTGTAGGTATGGTGTTCTTTTCTTTGAAAGCTTCATTTTTTCATCTGTGAACATAGAGCTGATGTGACTTGCCAAAAAGCTCCAGTTTTGACTCATCTGTCCAAAGGACATTCTCCCAGAAGGATTGTGGCTTGTCAATATGCATTTTAGGAAATTTCAGTCTGGCTTTTTTATGTTTTTCTTTCAAAAGTGGAGTCCTCCTGGGTCTTCTTCCATGGAGCCCACTTTCGCTCAAAAAGCGACGGATGGTGCGATCAGAAACTGACGTACCTTCACCTTGGAGTTCAGCTTGTATCTCTTTGGCAGTTATCCTTGGTTCTTTTTCTACCATTCGCACTTCCTTCTGTTCAATCTGGGGTCGATTTTCCTCTTGTGGCCGCGCCCAGGGAGGTTGGCTACAGTTCCATGGACCTTTAACTTCTTAATAATATTTGCAACTGTTGTCACAGGAACATCAAGCTGCTTGGAGATGGTCTTGTAGCCTTTACCTTTACCATGCTTGTCTATTATTTTCTTTCTGATCTCCTCAGACAACTCTCTCCTTTGCTTTCTCTGGTCCATGTTCAGTGTGGTGCACACAATGATACCAAACAGCACAGTGACTACTTTTCTCCATTTAAATAGGCTGAATGACTGATTACAAGATTGGAGACATGTGTGATACTAATTAAAGAAACTAATTAGTTTGAAATATCACTATAATCCAATTATTTATTATCTTTTCTAAGGGGTACCAACAAATGTGTCCAGGCCATTTTAGAATATCTTTGTAGAATAAGCAATAATTCATCTCTTTTCACAGCTTCTTTGCTTTATTCTATGACATACCAAAGGCATGCAAGTATACATGCATATACATGCATACATAAAATAACTTTTAATTTCATCACTTTTCAGGAGGAATGAAGCATTATTTCAATGAGCTGTAAGGGTACCAACAAATTTGAGCACGTCTGTATATATATATATATATATATATATATAGTAGCAAAATAGGTTAACGCAGACAGGCGCATCACACAGGCGGAGGGTGGGCGCGAACCCCGGACCTCTCGCACTAAAGCATAGTGCTGATACCGCTGTACAAAGGAGCCGGCTCCTACACTTACCTATATAGCATGATAATATAATGATGTTCAATAAAACAAAAAATAAAATGTCTAAAATGCAAGAAAAAATTACATTTTAACCAAAACCCTAGATTCAACATTCCTATATTAACAGCAGTTATGACTCTATAAAAAATTGGCATTATCGTAAGTTGTCTGTGGTGTTCTGCAGAGCTCCATTCTAGGTCTCTTGCTGTTTTCATTATATATGCTACCGTTAGGTGATATTATCCAAAGACACAGAGTGAACATCCATTGTTATGCTGATGATACCCAGCTATATTTATCCCTAATACCAGGAATTTCTTCTGCCTGGGTGTTATTAGCTACTTGCCTTACAGACATCAAGCATTGGATGTCACAGAATTTTCATCTTTGATCCTGATCTATGATTTGAAATTTCTAAACTATCTTTTTACCATTTGAGAAATATAGTTAAACCAATTATAGTTAGACCAATTATATCGTATCTGATGCTAAGAGACTAATACATGCCTTTGTTTAATCTAGAGTTGATTATTGTAATGCACTTTTTTCTGGTGTCCCAAAACGTGTGGTATCCCGCTTGCAGCTTGTTCAGAATACCGCCGCTAGAATTCTGACTAAAACCAGGAAAAGTGAACATATTACCCCAGTTTTGGCCTCTTTACATTGGCTCCCTGTGCAGTATAGAATTGATTTTAAGTAAAGGAAAGGCTAACCACTCAGCTTAACATTTAAACTTGGTCTGAAACATCGACGTGATGTGGTTGCAAATATATCAAATGAATATTGAACTTCAAACCAACTCTACCACTGAAGACTCCATGTTGCTGATTTGTTTAGAATTAGGTTCGTGGTTGTTAAGCCCGTTGCAGAACTGTCTATGAATTGGCCAACTTGCCCCCTCCATAAAAGCTCACTGCCCATTCCACCAGAGGAATTGCAACTTCATGGGCTTTATTCCAGGGTGCATCTGTCAAGGAGGTGTGAGCTACTTCCCATACCTTCACTAGGTTCTACAGACTGAATGTTGTGGATCCTCAAAACCCTGGTTTTGGAACTTGAGTGTTAATGGCGGCTTCCCAGTCAGCCCTTACAACACAGGCGTAGAGGTGAAATTCTCTCATTTTTTTCACCCTAGCTACTTCTTACTGGGGTTCCGAATGGTAACACACAGGGCAGCTTTTGGCTTAGCCTTGTAGCATTCCGGTCATTCCGCAATCTTGCCCTTGTGACGGCTTTGGTACACTCACTCATTCGGTAAGTTACATTTCATACATGAAGGGAACGTTAGGTTATTATCATAACCCTGGTTCCCTGATATTGAAATGTAACCATTAACCTTCAAGGTTGCTGGGTCCATGATTGCAGCAGGCTGCAAAACTGTGTTTTTCATTAACCCTTTATGCTACTGTGTACTACATACCCATATTTTTTTTAACAATGAAAACAAAAACACTGCTAATAACAATAATAATCAGTAAACAGTAATTATTAAATCAAAATCAAACAACATAAAAACGTGTGCCATTATCGACTTGCTCAATACAACAGAACCCGGGGTTGCCTTCGCAACCACTGCACAGTTTTCTTGTTTCTTTTCTTTTGTTTTCATTTTCGTACCAGACCATGCACCTTTGTTGCAGTCTATGCTTCCCTTGTGTTGGAGGGATAGTCATAAATGCGTGTACACAGCATTGTGATGGATCTGACTGCCGCATTGCCTGTACCCAGTGCTGTGTTTTGATAGTATTTCGTCACAGCACTGCCATTTCAAACCAAACAGCTTCCTGTTTGCAGCTGGCTCACCTGTAAAGTAGCTGCATGCTCTTCTGTTTGTACAGTTTGTACTGTTCTGGGCTCCACAGCCTCTTCATCATCATCGCTGAGTGATAGATAAGTCAGCATCACTGTCGCTGGTATCGAAATCCTCTGAACCAACTTCACTCCCATTGCTCATAGAAAGACCATGTACATTGTCATGTTTATTTATTTTAAGTCACCGCACGTGTACCGTACCAAGGGTACTGTACCAACCTGATGTAAGTCAACGCACGTGTACCGCACCAAAGGTACCGTAATACTGAGGAGGCTGTGTGGGCCAGTGGTTAAAGAAAAGGGCTTGTAACCAGGAGGTCCCCGGTTCAAATCCCAGCTCACCCACTGACTCATTGTGTGACCCTGAGCAAGTCTCTTAACCTCCTTGTGCACCGTCTTTCGGGTTAGACGTAATTGTAAGTGTCTCTGCAGCTGATGCATAGTTCACACACCCTAGTCTCTGTAAGTTGCCTTGGAAAAAGGCGTCTGCTAAATAAACAAATAATAATAATATCCTTCCATTAAAAGTTAACTCTCTTCTATTTATACAGCTACCCTTTTTTACAATAGCAATGCCATGGTAACAGATAATGAGATATATATGAGGTTCTGAGCACCTGCTTATTTTTCCCCATGTGGTATATTGGCTGCAGTATAGTACTCATGTCTTTACTGTAGTTTAAAATAAAGAAGCAACAAATTTGTTTAGGCTATATTACATGTGTGCCATATGGTTGTGTTTTTGTTTGTTGTTTTCTTTTTGAAATTCCATTCAATTTACGTATATAAAAAAAAATAACCCTGTGTCAAAAGTTCAATTTTTCTACAGTAATTTTACAGTGAGCCAGTATTTGTGTTTTCATGTTAGAAAACCAGTCATGCTTTTCCAGTGTACAACTTATTATCAAAATGAAACCATGACGTAAAGTTAAAAGCTTAAACATATTGTTTAAAATCAATACTAAACTTCCCAATGTACGCAGTGCTCAAACAGATCATGTTTAACGCAGACAGTTCAATGCTACTTACTGCTCAATGGAGAGCTGCTTTCTGCTTCACTGGGTCACGGACGATAATTACGATTATCGGTAATCATTTTTCAATGCGATAAAATTATCGTGATTATCGACATTTTCGATTGTTGTCACAACCTTAGCCTAAACTAACGCTCTTGACCAAGGACACTACCTGCCCTAACAAATAGTGTTGGGTCTCAGAAAACATTCTGAAGCGGGTTTACTCAGCCAGTGCGTTCACTGCATGGCTGGGTAACTATAATAGTATATTAATTGCCTATCAGACCTGTTTATTGAAGGCTCTCTCTGAGCATCCTAGAGGAGCTGTGCTTGGTGAATAAAAACCTGCTCTGTATCACTAAACTGAACGGGCAGGCTGTGGCAGGAATCTTGCTGCTTTGGTACCTGCAAGAAGACAGCTTTGGCTTTCCCAGGCACGAGTGTCTGATGGGGATAAAGCACCGCTGTTAGACACCCCCATTACACTGGGGCATACCATTGGTCCTGCGGTGGATGAGGTGCTGCAGCGCTCTCACTGTTCACTGGACTCCACAAAGGAACTGGTGCGTCTGCTTCCCAAGCGGCCACCCCAGGTGCACAAACCAGCTGCAAACTGGCGCCCAAGACCCCAGCAGCCTTAGAGGCTGGCACAGCTGGCTGATACTACAGCCAGAGGGGGCTTTCATAACCGGCACACAGCTGCGCACCGTGGCAGCTTTAACAAGTTCCGCCACCAGCAAAGACCTAAGGCTAAGCCATAAGCCCCGCAGCGACCCTACAGTCTTGCTGCCACAAGCCCAGGGTTCTTTTTCAGGGAACCACCTGGAGTATTGGCGTCAGTGCAGCACGGACATCTGGGTATTTTCTACTGTACAGACTGGTTATTCTCTCCAATTCAAGTACGGTCCCCCTCCCTTTCGGGGTGTGACTACAACATTAGTCACAGACCCACAAGACGCTGCAGTACTGTCTCGGTAGGTGACAGCTCTTCTACAAAAGTCAGCTATTTTCATGGTACAACCCCTACACTTGATGGAAGGGTTCTACTATAGGTACTTCCTGTGCCTCCAGGTACTTCCAATCCTCAACCTCAGGCAGGTCAACCTGTATCTGAGTTGATGGAGGTTCAAAATGTTGACCATGCGACAGCTGTTGTAATCAATCAGACCAGGTGACTAGGTTCACCATAGTGGACTTAAAGGACGCGTATTTCCACATCCCCATAAAACCAGGGCACATAAAGTACCTGTGGTTCGCTTTCAGAGGAACAGCGTACGAATTCCGTGTACTGCCATTTCTCTCTCTAGCTCCCTGTGTCTTTTCAAAGTGCATGGAAGTTATCCTGGCCCCATTGAGACTCGGAGTCATCAGAGTGCTCAATTACCTGGACGAATGACTCATTTGCACAGGCAGAGGTCCACACGGAACCCGTCACCAGCCACCTTCATCGGTTGGGCCTGAAGGTGAATCATGCAAAGAGCCAGCTCACATCTGTGCAGATAGCTTGTCTGGACAGACAACACTACCATGGTGACTTATATAAACTACCAGGTCGGCTTCAGGTCTCCATTGTGTGCCTCGCAAGCTGTTGCTCTGGGCACACAAACACCTTCTCTTACTGCGGGCGGTACACCTGCCCAGGGTGGTAAACTGGGCGGCAGACATCCTTTCCAGAAGAGTTCCCAGCACCTCAGAGTGGATGCTTCATCCTGAGGTGGTGAGCCTCATTTGGAACAGGTTCGGGAGAGTAGAGATAGATCTCTTTGCCTCCCAGGAATCGACCCACTGCCCCCTTTGGTTCTCCATAACAGGAGACGGGGCCCCTCTGGAAATAGATCCCACCACTCGCCATGCTCCCCCTGTGTCTAGAAAAAAATCAGGCAGGACCGGGCCAGGGTGCTAGTAGTAGCCTCTTACTGGCCCAGGAGGCTTTGGTTTTTAGCTCTGATGCAGCTTCTGAGCAACTAGCTTTGGAGCCTGCCCAATCGCCGCAATCTGCTCAGTCAGGGGCGGGGGACCTAATGGTATCCAGACCTGTCGAGCCTGCAGCTCTGGGTCTGGCCCCTGAACGGTTGCATTTAAGCCTTCTGGGTTTGTCCAGTAGGGTCATTGACATACTGCAAAATGCCAGAGCAGCGTTCACATGTTCCCAGTATAGGTACAAGTGGGCTGTCTCTCAGACGTGGTGTCTGCCTCGTGGGATTTACCCCACGACTTGTCCCATGGCAGTAATACTGCAATTTTTACTGCAAATTTGATGAAGGGAAATCCCCATCCACATTAACCCTTTGCGGTCCTATGTCGGACCTGGTCTGACATTGCAATTTTTCCTTTCTGGTCCAATGTTTGACCCTGTCTGACCTCACCAAAAAGATGCAAAAAACAGGCCTCTAGTCATTTTTTCTCCGGAAAAAACCAAGAAAACCATTCAGTGGCTGAGTGAGACCGATAGGAGCCGAGAGAAGCCGAAAAAAGGGCGTATCTCATGAATACTGAATAAACAAACAAGATAGCTGCTAACGCATGTTGATATGCAGTGCCTTTTAAACCTGTTAAACCTGTTGCCTTTTACTGTGAAAAAAATACTTTTAAACAATGCGACTAAAATAAACTGTGCGTGTGAAAATAAATTGGACCTGACGCGCCTGACACGCGCTGAATAAATGGACTGCTAAGGGTTAAAGGCCTGCCATGTCAAAATTGACTCGGTCTCCCCAGAGACTATCAAAATGGATAACAGACACAGTCAGGACTGCTTATGAGCAAGCCAACTTGCCCCCTCCAGAAAAGCTCACTGTCCATTCCACCAGGGGCATGGCAACTTCATGGGCTTTGTTCTAGGGTGCATCTGTCAATGACATTTGCAATGCAGCGGTTTGGGCTACTCCCCATACCTTTACAAGATTCTATCGACTGAATGTCATGGGTCCCCAAAATCCTGGCTTTGGAACTAGAGTGTTGAGAGCAGCTTCAGGGTCAACCCTTACAACAGAACATAGAGGTCAGTTCTCCCTCAATTTTTAGCCGTAGCTACTTATTACTGGGGTTCCGAATGGTAACACACTTGGCAGCTATGACTTAGCCTTGTAGCAGTCCCGTCATTCTGCAATATTGCCTTGCGACAGCTTTGGTAAACTCACCCATTCAGTAATGGTTACATTTCGTACATGATAGGAAACGTTGGGTTATTATTATAACCATGGTTACCTGAAAAAGAAACGTAAATATTAACCTTCAAGGTCGCTGCGTCCATGATTGCAGCATGTTTGAAGGAAAAATGATTACTAGTACCTGTGTCTGCAGTCCTCTTATGCTCTTGGGGCCGAGGATGACTGTGTCATGGGCTCTTGCGCGCAGCTTTGGCATACCATTCAGGTTCAGGTTCAGGATCTTTACATGTAAACACCAATTCGGTAATGCTTACATTTCTATTTCAGGGAACCATGATTATGATAATAACCCAGTGTTTTTTTATGTTAGAACTGCAGTTCAAAACTTGCTCTACAATGTGTATCTGATGCATTTTATATGAAGTAAAATAATATAAGGGGCCAAGAATGACTTTTGCATGAAAACTTGAAATGTTTTGTGGAATCTCTCTGTACTGCTGTTTTTAAAAGAATTATTAGAATTAAAGAAAAGGCATAAGTAAAAAAAAAACACGTATGATCATTACTCAGAATGTACTATAATGATTTCAAATGTTAGATACTGTTTCTGAGGATTGGTGATCAAAACCCATGTATGTGCAAAGTAGGCAATCAAGAGAAATAGTTTGTCATGACCGTCTGCTTCAAAGTTGTAAGTTCTGTTTTGACTGGGGTACAAGTGAAACTGTAGTTACCCACTGAAACGCAGATAGCTACTTTAAAAGCATTTGCTCTAGAGACCTGCTGTGTAGTATGCAACAGAACTATATGTATTACATTCTGGCTGATGCCGATGCTAATGGTAACTCTAGGAGATATTAACTGTGGCCAGTAAGAACTGTAATGTTTTTCTTTAATAACATTTTTTACACAAGTCAAATGTATTTGTAAAACTAATTAACTGTGATAATGTAATAAAGGAATATTTTTAATTAATATAAAAACCTATTGAATTTCTAAAATTAAAATTAGTACTTTTACTGTAGTTTAATGCTCTACCAAAGTGTTAAATGAGCAAAATACCTTAAACATTAACATAACTGTAATGGTTGTAACCATGAAAAGCCATCAGAAAGCTCTCTAAAGGAGTGGTGTTACTGTAGCTTTTCGTAAATTATTACATACTTGTTAATTTGTTTCCATGTGTTCACCATTTATCTATGTATGTGCGTTAAAAAACAAACAACAACAACAAAAAAAAACACTAGAAGGCTTTACATACATAAAGAAATATTTTCATGATCAAAGATAAAATATAAACCTCAGCATACAAATATACTTATCTTTAGTTTGCTTGTATGTGTCTTAAAATAGCCTCCATCCCTAATTATTGTGTAACCAGCGAATACAGGTGTGGAAAAATATCCTCTTTTAGAATGCAGCATTTGTCTGCTAAATCACTGAGTAAATCAATGTGGTTCTTTGAAGCCCTTGCCTGTTCAATCCTTGGAGTCAGAACACTGCTGAAATAGGAAAAAAATCCACATAAATCAGCGCTTTCCGGTAATAAAAAATTCATCAGACCCCCATCTCTGACTGCACCGGACCTGTAAATTAGAAGCGTTTTTGGGTGGATGGATGGCACACCTTCAGCCCAACTCTCCTTGTAGTCTATAGAGCGCTGGGTCTGTGGTGTGAGCCGATATAAAGCAGCTTTTTGTAGCTTCCATTGAAAACAATGAGGACTCTGTTTTACTGGCAGCCCCTGCCTCTCTGGGCTGGAGTGAGGAGGAATCTAGGTTCATGTCTCTTGGCCAGTGTAGCTTAATTTTTGCATGTTTTTTGGCATATTTTGCCATCTGCTTTTCTACTCTCTCCAAGTTCTTGGCGTTGCACTGGGAGTAATTCAATAATTGAAATAATTATGGTGTCAGTCTTCCCAATATGGCCACATAGTGATGGATTGCTGGGTAATGACTAAAGAGATATCTGAGAAACAACACAGGGATATGTCTTCAATATGCTAGGGATAATTTGTTATTGCTACCCTTCTACTACAGTCTCATCTTTGGTGTTTTTGGATTGTGTGCCTGTTTTTTACCCTCGGAACTCTCAATCACCCCAGCCATGACCTGAGACACCATTGTTTATTCTGTTCAGGCCTGGCCTTCCTGACCAGTCTGTGCCAACTAGTGTGGTGGTTTTGTGACAAGGTCTAAACACAAAACTTATGTCCCCAACAGCCTTAATAAAACTTAGGAAAGAGACAAGCAGTGTTAATACATACAATTATGTATATTTCACGCGGCGAGAACTGGGGCTGGAGTGAAAGGTTGTTATTGGAGAGGTAGTTTGAAGAGTGGCCTCAGGGGATAGGATAGGAAAGGAAAGAGGTTCCCGGCCGGCTGGAGCCTTCTTGGCCAGAGGAGAGAGAACGGCCGCAAAGGCAGGCTATTCAACAGCCTTGGGAACCAGAAAAACACATAAGATAAATTGGCTCGTCGGAGCCCATGACAGGCTCTGCGGAGCGGCAGTCATATAGGAGAAATAGGCTCTTGTGCTGAAGAACCTGGAAAAGGAATAGGGAGCTGGAAATTGCCCAGTCTCAATTTGATTAAGGTAAACAGCAGGATCTGTTTGACCGGGAGTCCCCTCTGACTCACGCGGTGAGAACCCCCCCTCGGTGGAGGCACAGATGGCGGCGGCCATAGAGGTCAGGGAAGTGAGCCTCACTTACCCCCAAAGGTTGGACCCCCGGCTCCCTGCATAACCCCACACCCGTGGGACAAACAATAGTTTATGTGCCAATGCATAACATTTATGACAGGAGGAATAAAAACAAACAAGATGGATTAGTTGTTGGACAAAAGAATGGGTAGATTGAAATTATGTGTTTACCTGCCACACAGTGGAGAGGAGCCACTCCACCCCCCCCCCCCACACACACACACCCCCCCCACACCCCCCCCCACCCACCCCCACTCCAAGCACGCTAACAATTTTTTGGTGAGCTGCTGCTATATCGGAAAACAGATGTGCGTATGTATGATTCTACTGCTGAGGAGGACCAGCGCCCTAGGCTCTTAATTAGATGCTGATTGATGTTGGCTTTTGCTGCTCCAATTCTAAAGGAGTGAGGAGTGTAGAACTGAGGAGAAAGGCCTACTTTGGAGATGCAAGGTGCTTTGAGAGAGAGGCAAGGTGATTTGAGATCCACTGTCTTGTAACTACTGCACAGGAGGAGCTAGTGAACAGTGAATCTATCATGAGGAAAGGCTTCTTACTGTAGATGTATCTAGACATGGTGGTGTAGGGACATAATGGAGAATTAATCTTCGACAGCTGTATAAATTGACCCTGACGAAGTTGATCTGTCTTAGAGATGCGGAGCATAATTAGGAAATGAGAATCTGGAAGTAAGGAGATGTTGTTGGAACGGATGCCGAGATGTCGTTGGAAATGGATGGGACTGTATATTAGGAGCATCTGAGGAATCCAAAGGAAACAGTTAAGCACATGACTTCCATGAGGAGATCGTTGAAGGGCTTGAGACAGCCTTTTCGCAAGATTGATATGAGCGACTGTAGAATATCCGAAGACATAGGAAGTCGAGATGAGGAAGCAGCTCTTAGATATGCCATGGAGCGTCAGGTGGATTGCTGGAATTGCCAGAAGAATCGGAGAGTACACTGACATGAGACGGTAATGGAACTGAATTCCGGAAATGTAAGATTTGATTGTGGAAGCGGAGAGGTGTAGAATGTCTCATGCGTGGGCGATAAAGGCTAGGATCCAGTCTTGATTAAATGGAACTGGCTGAATTATTTATTTATTTATTTTTTACGCAGGAGGAGAAAGAAGACCAGCCTATAGAGTAGGATGATTTTGTTGATGGAGCAAGGGCAGCAGAAAATGTAATTTCTAGCAGATTGAAGAAAGGAAAGCTCACAGGAATACTAGGAGCTGGTATTGCTGAACTTGGAGAGATGCTGTGGGAACCAACTGCTGAAATCTGGCGATCTGTAGGCGAGAAAGAGCATCAGCTGCATTATGTGAACTGGGAATGTAACAGGCTTGAATGAAGAAATTGAAAGACACTGAAATCCAAATGAGGCGATGTAGTAACTGCATTATAAGGGGAGAGGAAGATCTTCCTTTATTGATGATATGGACTGTAGATTTATTGTCGCTAAAGACCGTGATAGATTTTCTTGACCATCGGTGGCCCCAGACGTGAGCAGCTGTCATAATGGGATACAGTTCCAGAAGAGCATTAGCTTTGAGGTGGGAAGAAAGATTTAGAATTTCAGGAGGCCATTCGCTAGAGAACCATTCAGTCCCTAGGTAACCCCTGAATCCTAAGAAAGAAGTGTCAGTAAAGAGATTCAAATCATGAGGAGCTGAAATCAAGTCTTGATAGAATAAGGACAGGCTGTTCCAGTGATGAATTAAAGTAGACCACATCTTAATAACCAGTCTTGCTCTGAAAAGCGATCTCCGTTCGCCATTTGAAAATACTGTTTCCTAAATAAACTAAGTGACGTCCCAATTAAACGACATAAATATAATTGTGAAGAACTGTCTCTCAGAGTTGTATCCCATCCTGATTATCAGTATCCCGATTAGACGTTGCTGACTGTACAGTTTAATTTACAGTCAAATCTGCTTTATATCAGTGTCATTCTATACTGAACATCACTACATTGAAATTTCCTGGCCAGAATTTCATATGCAGTGGCTCTCAAAAGTATTCACCCCCCTTGGACTTTTCCACATTTTATTGTGTTACAACATGGAATCAAAATAGATTTAATTAAGAGTTTTTGCCACTGATTAACACAAAAAAACTCCATAATGTCAAAGTGAAAAATACAATCTACAAATTGTTTTAAATTAATTACAAATACAAAACAGAAAATAATTGATTGCAATTATAATTGTATTCACCCCCTTGAGTCAATATTTGGTAGAGGCACCTTTGGCAGCAATTACAGCCATGAGTCTATTTGGATAAGTCTCTACCAGCTTTGCACATCTGGACACTGCAATTTTTGCCCATTCTTCTTTGCAAAATTGATCAAGCTCTGTCAATTTGGATGGGGACCTTTGGTGAACAGCAATTTTCAACTCTTTCCACATATTCTCAATTGGATTGAGGTCCGGGCTTCGACTGGGCCACTCCAGGACATTAACCTTTTTGTTTTTAGGCCACTCCAGTGTGGCTTTGGCTGTATGTTTGGGGTCATTGTCCTGCTGGAAGATCTTCTCCCAAGTCCCAGGTCTCTTGCAGACTTCAGCAGGTTTTCCTCCAGGATTTCTCTGTACTTTGCTGCATCCATTTTCCCTCTATCTTCACAAGCTTTCCAGACCCTGACGCAGAGAAGCATCTCCATAGCATGATGCTGCCACCACCATACTTCACGGTAGGGATAGTGTTCTCAGGATGATGTGCGGTGTTAGGCTTGCACCAAACATAGCACTTAGCGTTGAGGCCAAAAAGCTCTATTTTGGTCTCATCACACCATAGAATCTTCTTCCACTTGGTCTCAGAGTCTCCCACATGCCTTCTGGCAAACTCTAGCCGAGATTTGATGTGAGTTTTTTTCAACAATGGCTTTCTTTTTGCCACTCTCCCATAAAGGCCAGTTTTGTGAAGCACCCGGGCTATTGTTGTCGTATGAGTGATATTAACCAAAGTTAATATAGGAGGCTGTGTGGTCCAGTGGTTAAAGAAAAGTTCTTGTAACCAGGAGGTCCCCGGTTCAAATCCCACCTCAGCCACTGACGCATTGTGTGACCCTGAGCAAGTCACTTAACCTCCTTGTGCTCCGTCTTTTGGGTGAGACGTAATTGTAAGTGACTCTGCAGCTGATGCATAGTTCACACACCCTAGTATCTGTAAGTCGCCTTGGATAAAGGCGTTTGCTAAATAAACAAATAATAATAATGCACAGTGTCTCCCAGCTCAGCCGTGGAAGACTGTAACTCGACGGCCTGTTCTAGACAGATTCACAGTTGTGCCATATTCTCGCCATTTCTTAATAATGGACTTTACTGTGCTCTGGGGGATATTCAATGCCTTGGAAATGTTCTTATATCTTACCCCTACTTGGTGCTTTTGAAGAACCTTATTCCGGATTTGCTTTGAATGTTCCTTTGTCTTCATGATGTAGTTTTTGTTAGGAAATGTACTAACCAACTGTGGGACCTCCCAGAGACAGGTGTATTTAACCTGAAATCATGTGAACTCCATTCAACTAATTATGTGACTTCTAAAGACAATTGGTTGCACCAGAGCTTATTTAGGTGTGTCATAGCAAAGGGGGTGAATACTTATGCAATCAATTATTGTCTGTTTTATATTTATAATTAATTTAGAACAATTTGTAGATTTTATTTTTCACTTTGACATTATGGACTTTTTTTGTGTTGATCAGTGGCAAAAACTCCTAATTAAATCAATTTTGATTCCACGTTACAACACAATAAAATGTGGAAAAGTCCAAGGGGGGTGAATACTTTTGAGAGCCACTGTAATTAGAGCCAATAGAGACACGCTCCTGATCCTATAACTTTGGTTAATATTACTCATAAGTATCAGTCATACAACATACAACTGATTTTTACCGCCACTTAATAACACTCTGGGGGGAAAAAAACTAAGATCAGACAGTTTACATCTATATAAGAAGCTGTACAGTATTGAAATGTTCTGAATATAGTAGCACAATATAGCTTATAGAACAATGCAATGTGCAGCTTTCGTTTGTATTTAATATAAAAAAAATATGTTGTACATGTATAGTATAATAGACTGTATATTAAATTACTTCTAATCTGAGATGTGTTGCTTCCAGTTAAGAGGAGGTTGCATCAACCTGTGTGATTGTATTCATCTTGCTGTGAAGACAGTTGCATTGTTAAACAAATAAAGTAGCTCTTTAAGGCAATACATGTGTTTTCTTGTGTTTTGTAATAGTTGTGAAAGCAGACAAAGCTGACAATGAGTCTTTGCTACCAGGGTGGGGCTGGCGTTTCCTTCTGTCAAGTTCAATATCTATTGACTGGATGTGCTTTCCTTAAACACATGAAACAAGCAAAACCTGGCAGGCATCATGATGCTCACATAATGTGAAGATAAATCCAGCCCCTCCAAACATACTAGGACAGCTATTATCCTCAAGTATAGTTACGCTAATAACAGCTTGACATGAATTTTGTGTACTGCGGTTTCTTATGAATTGCAGGCGCTTATGCCTCTAGAGTAAGTTAAATAAAAAATTGAATAACTCGGGTCATAACAAGCAAATGTTTTAGTTGAGGGACTTCCATGGTGGAGCTCAAATTTCCTATTTGTCAAAAATAAAGAGGTGACAGGCCTGGCTGTTGTCTTCAAGGCAAAGTGAAGGTGAAGGTTCATGTCTTCTATGCTTAATATTTCTGTCTTCACCTATTGCTGGCTTTTGTCCCATATTTTTTTCTGTCAATTCTTTTTCACTGTAAACACAAGAAAAGGAAGAGATAGTTTATCTTTCAATGAGAAGTAAATGGGGCCTTACACTTTTACGCAGACAAAGCTTGTGTACAGATATGCATGTGAGATTTCAACAAAGCCGACAGGCCCTTATTGTATTCTCAGCAGAATAAAATAAGTGAATAACATATATAGTTAAATATAGCAGGTGGAAAAAGGTCTAATTTAATCCTTTTCCCCCCACTAAATCTTATTACATTTTATAAGCTAAAATACATACTTCACTAATACTTTAATTAAACAGTCAGTCATAAAATCTGACCCATCAGTTCAAAGATGTCAAACAAATTAAACTCCCAGAAGCCTCACGCTTTGGCTCTCCTCCATTCTGTAACCAATTGCTGCTTTTACTACGCTTCCAGTCTCTATGTTCTGTCCCATTAGCAACTGAAGTTGAATGTGAGAAGTGGAGTGTTGAAATATCGTCAAGGATTCTCAGTTCATTTTGTTCATTTAATAACTTTAAAAAAATTGAATAATAAAATACACATTTACAAAAAACGTGAGACCTTTGAAGTGTTGGCCAATTACTTATATTATTTTATCAGCTGTATGTATGTTAAATACCAGAGTAATTTTTCATAATAGCCATTCATGTCAGCTTTATAAAGGATAGTAACAGCACGGTTGTCTGTGTAAGGTGGCCATTTATTGTCCTAAAAATGTTCCTTATTAATCCACTCTTTATGTACACTTTGTCTATTTATATTTGTCAACACTTATAGACAGTTCATATCTGAATGGTGAAATTTGTCATGAATTAGTGTTGAATTAATTATTTTAAACAAGATTTAAAAATAAATAAATTATTAATACATTATTAGTGGCAATAGTCGTAGTCATAGTAGTAATGTCACAATAATAATCAGTAGCAACTAATACATACATATATTTTTAAATAATTCATTAACTTACTGGTAACAAATGCCAACTGGAAAATGTAAACTACTAAAAATGTAGTTAATGATCTTCATTCTTCCAGCGACTTCAGTCAAGAAAAGCTACAGTAGCTTTATGCAACATGAAATGGAACCAAATAACAAGCTGCAGTGTATTAGATAAAAACAAGTTTTAATTCATATTTTTTTACCATTTTATTTGCTTAAAAGTTTTCTTTACATATGGTGTTCTTTTGTTTGAAGTGTGGCTTATAATACATTTAAATGCCTCACAAGGCTCCCTCTTAGCATGATTAAGGCTTGGAAAAAACAGCCATAGAAAAGCATATTAAGTTGTACTTTTTTTCCGGACAGTTTGTCACCAAAGGAAGGATAAATACAGAGGTAATTAATCACACACAGACAAGAAACCTACTGACTGACATTGCAAGTTGTTTTTTCCCAGGTCCCACTTTGCATTTAGCTTAAAGCCGTGGGGCAGGCATAAGGTTATCTGGGCCAAAGACACCAAGCTAAAAATAAATAATAATTTGACATATGAGATAAAAAGCATATAATAACAAAAAATGCCAAATGCCAGTGTTGGAGGTCAGTTAAAGATTTATTCAAACATTAGTTCGCCTTTCTTTGGATTTTGCATTTTTCCTATTGTCAAACAGAGGTACATTTACAGGAATTAAATTTCAAACAAAAAAGTGCTTGCTAAATTTTTCAGATATTGACATGGTCTATAGCACTGACATATATATATTTTTTTAAAACTGTTGCATACTTTCTTTTTGCTTTAATTCATGCTGTACTGTCTGTACAGGAACACATGTAATCAACTGAGCATTCCCTAGTGCAGGGCTACTCAACCCTGGTCCTGGAGGGCCGCTGTCCCTCTTGGTTTTTGTTCTAACTGTACACTAAATTGATTAATTGGACAAATTAAGCTTCTAATTGGTCCAATCAAGTAATTTTGGGACATGTACAATGTCAAATATTTTCCCTTTGCAAAACATATTTTTTGGAGTGGGAGCGGTGCCAGATGGTTTTCGCGCTCAC
The DNA here is from genome assembly GCF_902713425.1 of Acipenser ruthenus. Classification (NCBI taxonomy): domain Eukaryota; kingdom Metazoa; phylum Chordata; class Actinopteri; order Acipenseriformes; family Acipenseridae; genus Acipenser; species Acipenser ruthenus. The sequence continues at coordinate 57,010,279 of NC_081191.1, read as the reverse complement.
ACTCAAAATGGTCCGTCTGGCAATTCTGCCGCTATGGATAGGGCTGATCATGAACTTTGCAGTTTTTAACTCATCTTGTAATTGAATACTAATCGGTGAAGCACAATCTTTCAGCATTATTTAGAAGTATACATACTACGGTAAACATAAATAAAAATCACAATACTCTGGCAGGTTTTGTTTTATTTCCCTTTTAAAAAACGACCATTTCAGAAATATCATCATCTCAAGTGTTTTGAAACTGGTAAAAGTGTAAATCATAATATTAGCTGAGTCGAAAATACATTTTAAATGTATAATATAGTAATTGTAGAAGGTACCATGTGCATTTTTTTGCGAGTATTCATCATGTGACTTAACTCACGTGTCTGCTGAAACGCAACAAGATGTATCACAAACGAAGAAAAAAAAATGCAATGTCTCAGTAAAAGACAGCTAAAAAAAATATATAATGATCTATTTTGCTGTCATCCATTGATCACGTATGAGTTAATACCATTAAAATATCATATTGCCAATCGTGAACACGTAGAGAACAGAAAGCAAATAAGACGACAGCAATGGCAAAGCACTACATTCTTCTGTGTTGAAAAATAAGGCACTGTACTGCGCTCAAGACGGGGCTTTCCCAAAGTAAGCCAAATTAATTGCGTGTTTAATTATTGTTTAGTTTATTTCTTTCCATGCTACCTGCCTTTAATAAAGCTATAATTAGCAATATTAAACCATGGCCGTTTCTTAATTACATGATATCATCTGATGATGAAGAAACAAACTCAAAGCTATTTTTCTAGCTATACTCAAAGCTATTTTTCTAGCTAGCTAAAAAGCTTAGCGGGAACGCTGTACATATTTATGTATTTTTCAGGTTAAAGGAAATCTCCGATCCATTTTTTATATACAGATATACCTTACATGCCTTAATGCCTTAAAGAAACTTAGAGTTGAGGGGAGGGGGCAAAACATATCCTCCCCCGCCCGCCCATGCGGTTCCGCCTCCTATGCTGTGTACTGCAGACAGATCAACAGACACACTGTAGAAATCACTTCAATCTATTGCACATGTAAATTATGTGAACATAGTTTTAAACACAAAACCTGGATTTTTTTTTTTTTAAATAAAGATAGGAATTGTTAAAGCCAACTAAACCAGCCAACATTTGCAAGAAACTATGGAATTTGATATATTTAAAAAAAAATATTAATCTGCATTTATTAATTTTATTTGTATACCTAGAGTTCCCAGTCTTGTTCTGGCAGGTGAAAATAATAATTGGACTGTATCTTATTTCTTTTCAAAAGTCTCTGGAGAAAGTTATTTGTTTTAAAAGTAAAACCCAGGGTTACAGTGTTTATTTGGTGGAGAAGAAAATCCTTCTGACCTGTCGCTGTCTTTTTTAACTACTTAATTGTGTACACAGTGGACAAACCTCAACTGCCAGGCCTTGGAACACTGGTTGGCCCCTTAAGGTGATTTTTAAGGAAACTAGTAGTCCGAAATGGTGGGGTTTTACAAAATATTATTGCAGGTTTACAATTTAATCATCTTAAGACATCAAGAATCGGCTTTAACTTGACCAGTTTTCTCAGATGGTTCTCATATTCAGAGCTTAGAATGGCTATTTCTTTAACATTCAGTACAGTCTTGTCTTGTATTTCTGGGAGTAGGTCCTTGCTGTAATGTTTATTTAAGCTTGTATATTAACTGTCAACAACTGCATAATCAAAATGGATATGTAGAGTTCTGAATTAATTTACCAAACTTAGAATGTTTCCCATTTTCAATGATAACCTTCTTGGATAACAAGCCTATTAGGTTTAAATGCTCATTTGAAAACAATTGAGTACTGTCAGCCAATCAGCTTCCAGCTGTAGCAGGCTGCTGTCAAGCTGTGATTCACATCAACCTGCATAAATTATTTTTACATTTTTTTAATTTTTGTTTTACTTTCCAGATCTGTAAGTCAGTCAGTGTCAACTCAACTCTTCTTTGTAATGCATCACCTAGTTCACTACTACTGGTCCAAAAGCTGTGTTACTAAATGCTCACAATATGAACTGCAACTCTTGAAAATATTTTGTTTCATGTTTCAACTATGACAAGCAGCTTAGACTCCACGGACTGATGGCTATACTTGACTTATATAAGTTCAACTGTTTCAATGTCCAGATAAACATAAAGCAACCATAACAAGCATTTACTTTACATTTTATGGCAAAAATCAGTGCTTTTCTTAGGACTCAGCATTAGGGTACCCAACAAATCATTGGGTAACAAGGTAAATCTAGGTTTTATATGTTGTGTTTACCTCTAATAGAGGTAGTAATGACTGCACATCTGGTAGTTGACCTTGGTTTTCACTAGTGCCCTCGCTTTCACCTCAGCATGCATAGAGTAACTCCTGTTGCAGTCGGTAGAGCCTTCATCGACAGCTCTAAACACCTACAGTTCTACACTATAAAGCACTGTTGTCTGGTTACAAAATTGTTACACACAAAGTTAGCAGACAATGGACTACTTTCTTTTTTAATGACTTTGTCTTGTATGCTTTCTGTTTTAAGAGAGCAGCAAAATGTAACAATTCAGAGGCCAATTTGAAAATAGTCGAGCCTTGAACTGTACAATTTATTTATTTTTATTTGTATTTATTTATTTTTTTAAAAAGCCAGAAATGTTATGACAGAAATCACCAATCGGTTATTTGAGCCTTGTCATTTCTGAGATGCACTGTCATCATCCACTCTTAACTTTCCAAGGTGAGTGCTGTGTCTAGATGTCAAAAAGGATCATGTGAAAGCATGTTGGTCAATTAATCACTGCCAATGAGCCATGACATGCCAGATCGAGCTGCCCTAAATGTCTATTTCGCACATGGGCTTGAGAGTAAGAAAATTTCAGAGACTATCAACCACAGCTTGCTGTGATAGGCCCCACTGAAAAATGTAGCAACATGGAAGAAGCCATGAACCCTCTTAAATGTATTGAGTAACAATTACTGTAGTTACAAAGCTGCCCACAGCTAACACAATGATGCTCCAGTCTTAGAAACTACTGTAGCATGTAACTGAAACAAAAGCACATGGCATTCATTAGGAAAATTAGCCTAATGTCTTCAACCTTTAGGATTATTTAAAAAAAAGCAATAGAGCAGGTCCAGAATTGCTTGCGTCTACATATTTTTTTTGATAAATGGATTAATACAATTGCAGTGTAGATAGAGTTCAAGGAAAGTAATATCACTGTGTTCGATTTTGTACAGGATATATGTATGTGCCAAATATTGATCCTACTGCTATTAGAAATTTTAATGCAAGCATGTACCAACATTACCTATTGGTGGAACTACTAAGTCCATCAATGATGTTTTTTGAGAGAGAGAGAGAGAGAGCACAAATTACAGATGCACAAACTTAGTACAAGTGGTTAAAATACGACATTATATTCAAGACAATACCAAACTGTAGTTACAAAAAATGCCCTTAAGCAATTTATTTCTCCTGTTTCCTTTCCTGAACAATATATCCGTTAGTTTACTATCTGCTTGAAGGAATTCAAATTGAAACCAACAGTAACATAGCTGTATCCTGATGGAGTTGAAGCATTCCGCGATAAAGAACCCTATAATAAGGATGTTATGTCAGTGTTTGTTTTTGTAATTAGGAAGATTTATCAAGATTTCAAATACTGGTAGATATAGTTTATTTATGTGATGTCAAAAGACAGGTTACATCATTTAATTGTAATGTTATTTGATCCCAACACCACTATCTACGAATATAGTATAAGGAAGCTGTTACCCACTGGCATACCGTGACTTTTTTAGCATGGCATAAATGGCATGGCATAAAAGGCATGCAACGATTTTTTTACATGGCATAAATCTAACATGTACTGGGAATATAAAAGACACATGCTTATCTTAATTTTCTACTGTCTGTCTTTTTTCAGAAACTCGTCAGTGACTAAACTAGAACTCCGGTCACAATTCTGATGGACTTTTTCATTGTGTTGTTCGTTTAACTGCAGATCAATGCAAGCTTGTCCAAATGTTTGTAACTGTATACAAGCTGTTACGGTGTTGCTGGCTAGTTTCATGACGTTTGCAGGCAATGTGTAAATTTTTTAAATTGTGGTATCCAGCCTTATTCCACAATCTTCTCATTAATGAAAAGTAGGCTTGTTTGTCTCCACACATCCACAGGTCCACTCGCGCTTGTATACCCTTCACTGAAATACCGTTTCAACTCTTTCCCTGTTTTGTTGTACATGCGCTCTAACTTCAGTTTCGGTGGTCCGTTTCTTATGATTTTTTCTTTAGTCGCATAATCTCCTGCACTAAATGGATTTGACAGCATTTTTTTTTTTTTTAACGAAATAATCAATTTCTCTCTCTTCAATCAAATCTTATTCTCTAGTTTTGCTAAATAACCTTTTTTTCTGCCTTCTGTTTGCGCTTGTGACCTGAGCCCCATAAGGTGGCAGCTGTGAGTTGGCCTGCTTGCTCTTTTCCATCAGGACGATTCATTTCTTCAATTGCATGCCTTCACTATGTTTTTTTTAATGGGCGGCCAAAGTGGAGCTCTGACGCACAGCGTCGTGTTGCCCGGGCAACGAGATACAACTCAGGGCATTGCATGCGTTGATATACTGGACACAGAGAGTGTGATTCTTCTTACATGCAAACCTATACGTATTTATTATTATGATTAGTGTGTATATATATATATATATATATATATATATATATATATATATATATATATATATATATATATATATATTGTGTGAGCTATAGGACACGCCACTGATGTTACCTTATTTGGTTCCAAGCATTCTCTTAGTTTTAAAGAAGACATTGGGCTCTCTATGTTGCTTAAAACAGAAAGAAGTTTGCAGTATCAAGAAGTAGCACACGTAATAATAATAATAATAATAATAATAATAAAAGTCTAAACAAAACAATTTAAGAAAACAGCTAATGAAAAAGAATGATAGATAAAACACAAAAATAAGCAAATAAAACAGATTAAAAAGGCTTTAATCTTGACTTAACAATATTGACTGAAGCACCATCTCTAATAGAAAAGGGCAGTGAGTTCCACAATCAGCACTTTCTCCTCTCCTTTTCAATTTTACCTCGGGAAGCACAAAAGGCCAGTGTTAGCTGACCTTTAAGTGTGCAGAGGTTTATATGGGGACAGAATCTCTTAATCCGGTTCCAAGCTATGTAGTGCTTTATATGTCAATAGTAAGATTTTAAAATCATTTCTAAAACACACTGGATGCCAGAGCAGTGAGACCAACACAGGAGTTATACAAGTCAATTTCTTTGTTCCAGTGAGAACCCTAGCAGCTGCACTCTAAACAAGCTGCAAACATGATAAGGCATGACGCGGAAGCCCAACAAGTAAAGTATTATAATAATCCAAATCTAGACGAAACAATAGCATGAATTTAAAAGCACCAGACAAAGAAAGACAAGACTTCATTTGAGCAATGTTTTGTAGAAGATAAAAAGACACTTGTCATTTGTCGAATATGAGCCTCAAAGCTCAAATCAGAATTAAATATAACACATTTCTCACATCAACTTTTCTATTAGAGGCCAGGTTGCCCAAATCTATTTTTAAAGAATGGTTGTGATAGAGCAACTTTCATAATGCTTTTTCAAATTATATATATATATATATATATATATATATATATATATATATATATATATATATATTAGTGCCTATAGAAAGTCTACACCCCCTTGAACTTTTTTCACACTTTGTTGTGTCAGAGTTTCATGCATTTAATTGAAGATTTTTTCCACTTATCTACACACCATACTCCACACTGTTAAATGGAAAAAAGGTTTTATTGAGAAAAAATTATATATTAAAAATACAAAACTGAAACTGAATCATAATTGGATAAGTCTCCACCCCCCTGAGTTAATACTTGGTGGAAGCACCTTTGACAACAATTACAGCTGTGAGTCTGTTGGGATAGGTCTCTACCAACTTTGCACACCTAGATTTGGCAATATTTGACCATTCTTCTTTACAAAACTGTTCAAGCTCTGTCAAGTTCCTTGGGGAGCGTTGATGGAGAGCAATCTTCAAGTCATGCCATAGATTTTCCATTGGATTTATGTCAGGGCTCTGACTGGCCCACTCAAGGACATTTACCTTGTTGTTCCTTAGCCACTCCAGTGTAGCTTTGGCTGTGTGCTTTGGGTCGTTGTCATGCTGAAAGGTGAACTTCCGTCCCAGTTTCAGCTTTCTTCCAGAGGGCAGCATGTTTTCCTCAAGGACTTCTCTGTACTTTGCTCCATTCATTTTCCCTTCTATCCTGACAAGTGCCCCAGTCCCTGCCGGTGAGAAACATCCCCATAACATGATGCTGCCACCACCATGCTTCACAGTAGGGATGGTGTTCTTTGGGTGATGCGCTGTGTTGGGTTTGCACCAAACATAACGCTTTGCATTTAGGCCAAAAAGTTCCATTTTAGCTTCGTCAGACCACAACTTTTTGCCACATGGCTACAGAATCTCATGAGTGTTTTTTGCATACTTCAAACGGGATTCAAGGTGGGCTTTCTTGAGTAATGGCTTCCTTCTTGCCACCCTACCATACAGGCCAGATTTGTGGAGTGCTTGGGATATTGTTGTCACATGCACACTTTGACCAGTCTTGGCCATAAAAGCCTGTAGCTCTTGCAAAGTTGCCATTGGCCTCTTGGTAGCCTCTCTGATGAGTCTCCTTCTTGCTCGGTCATCCAGTTTGGAGGGACGGCCTGATCTAGGCAGGGTCTTGGTGGTGCCATACACCTTCCACTTCTTAATAATCGTCTTGCCCGTGCTCCAAGGGCTATTCAAGGCCTTTGATATTTTTTTTTTTATACCCATCCCCTGATCTGTGCCTTTCAACAACTTTGAACCGGAGTTCTTTTGAAAGTGCCTACAGAAACTGCTGAATTTATCCTGAAATCATGTGAATCACTACAATTTAACACAGGCGGAGGCCACTTAACTTGGTGTGTGATTTTGAAGGCGATTGGTTACACCTGAGCTAATTTAGGATTGCTATTACAAGGGGGGTGGACACTTATCCAACCAAGCTATTTCAGTTTTTATTTTAAATACATTTTCTAGAATATTTTTTCACTTGGAAGTTGTGGGGTAGGATGTGTAGATAAATGAAAAGAAAAACTATTTTAATGCATTTTAATCCCAGGCTATAAGGCAACAAAAGGTGAACATTTTGACAGGTGGTGTAGACGTTCTATAGGCACTGTATATGACATTTATATGAAAAAATCATTTTAAAAAATACATGTATTTAAAAGCACATAAGGGATGTGGAGTGTTTTAAATTCAGTATGATATTACCTTTAAAAGTCAGTTGCATAATAGAATGGAGATGAGTAAGGTGATAAAGTCATATGTGTTAATTTAGTAAATGAAACCAAAGCCAGATTAATAACCAGGAAAAAGCAGTGACCCATGTCAGATGAGTTTGTATGTTCTATGCTGGCAATGCGATGACAGTGAAACAAGAAAAAGGTTTCAAACCTATGCACAGAGACCGTGACTAATGGAGGCTTTGTGACATGATGAGTGTAGCAGTCCTGTTACTCTATGGGATCTCCAAAGGCTTCTCTATTCCGTTAGCACATTTCTTTTAAACTTTTCTGTTCCTTGCCAGTATTAATGGGGGCTAAATATCTCTGTTGATGTATTGCGATGAAAGCATTCTACTGGTATGTGACTAGGCCTTGCCATTTAGGCCCTGTCTTCCAGATAAAAGTATTGGTATTAATTATGGGCACCATGGGATTGGAAAAAAAGTAGCTTACCTTGCTGTACATGTCTTGTTGTATCTTGTAATTTATGAGGGAGGTATTCAGTTTAATTTTAAAGGTTGATAGACTTTTTATCACATTCTACATCTACATTTTGTTCTAATAGTCATTTTTTCAGAAAATGTGTTAACATTTGCCACAAAATCTGAATAGATCTATTACACTGTCTTAATCTATTACACATCTTAAGAATCAGTAGTTTAATAAAAACCTATGTATGTGCAGTATGTCGTTTTACTTAACAAAATACCACATAACAGAGCTTTGGAGTTGTGATTATTCCATGCTGAATATTTTTTCAGCCTATTCAGGTTGCTCTTGACTGACTGTGATCTGACAGGTGACGAAGTTGCTTGAGACAGACATGTATATACATTTGCCACCTCAATGCTTGCGAGACAGAAAATAATAACATTTGTAATTTGATTATACCACGCAGCTTGGAGTGATGCCTGTCCTGTCGATACAGTATAAACAGGACACATGACCTGGTAGTGGTACATTTTGAGAAGTAATGTACTCAATGTCGGTAGAGTTGCATAACTCATAGGTATTGTTTGTGTTCTAATGCCACTTGGGAATATGTAGAAACACACCAGTAGGACTTGTTGACTTAAAAAAACCCAGCACAATTCCAGAACAAAAAGAAAAACTCTTTTCACAAAAAGGTATGGATTGTTTAAGGAATGTTTTGTTAATGAATATTTTATAAATGATTAAATTAAATTTGCAGTTAATTAAATCAATTTTCTTAGCTGTTTAATGTTCCTTTCACACCAAGCGCTGCGTCAAAGGGTCTGCCTCCAGCGTAACCTTCTTTTTTTAGAATACTCTTATGGAGGCCTAAAACATACAGCGTCTGAAATAGACTGTGCTTCTGTTTCTCTGTGGGTGTCCGGTGTAAATTTACTACTTTAACCAATGTATTTAAGAAAAATATACATCAATATGGCAAATAAAAGATTTTATGACCGTGTTCAAAATGAAACTGTATATATATTTTGTTCTTCAAAAATAAGACATTTATTGTGAATGGCTGTTTCTGAGTAGGCTACAGGACTGCCCCTTTAAAAAAAAAAAAAACCAGAGAGCAGAAAGGTCACAACATAAAGGCAGGCACCTCTGGTGTTAAAGAAATGGGTTTCGAAAAGATATAAGACAGAAAAAAGACTAGAAAACAGATAAACCTCTCATTTTATCTACAGTTTTTTTTAAAAAAGATCTTCACCCAACCAGACTTGAGTATTTCATTGAGCAATGTTTAGTTTTGGAGAAAATGTGCATTTATTTTCAACAGACTACTTGGGGTGGGACCAGGGGAATAAATGTTTGAAAGATACACAAGGTTGCAACCCTACTTTTTTGTTTTAAAAAATAACTTAGCAAGTGTTGTATGTATAAGAAGATCACAACCGATGGTTACAGTAACACACAATGTGTTTGGATTTTCAACAGTTGATCAGCAGCAGGTAGAATGTGTTCAAACAATTCTAAAAATCATTTTAAAGATAGTCTACAGTAGTCTACAGTGCGGCAAAGATAATGCCACTCAATGACTAATAAAATGTATAATGTATACTAAATATTTAACATTCCCATTAAAATATTTTCTACAAAATACATATAACTTTGTTAATTAATTGTCATGAAATAGTATTGCTGGTACAGTACTTAGTGCTAAAATATATACAAATGTAATTCAGGCGTCAAAATACGTCGGACACATGCTTTGACACAACGTGATTGGTGTGAAAAGCCCTTTAGTGGGTTTTTATTAGTTCTACCTAATTTTTCAAAGAACTTTAATTTAAGAGAATGTTAATAAAAACAGGCCTTAAACAGCATTGTTAATTTAATACCCTACAGAACAAGCTACAATTATGAGTTTCAACATCTCTACAAAATAATCTTTAGAAACAGATTTTGGGATCGCTTTGATGTTTCCCAGCTGTGAATAACTGTCATATCTAAGGTAGATCCTTTCTTGTCATATCCGTTTTCAAAGGAGAATGCAGCTTAAGCCTTAAGGTATTTACTGATTTCTGTGTAATGTAGGCGTTTTTTAATAGCTTGCAAAAAAGTGTGTGGCCACATATTGTATTTCCATGGCCCAAAAATAAAACAATGTTAAATGTACCAGAGTAGCAGAGTTCAATTAATCAGAAACCTGATTTTATTTAAATATTTTCAATGGAAACTGTAGATACTTTTTTACTCGTCCATGTGTTTTGGTAAACATTAGTGATGAGACAGTTCCCTATGCTGCATTCTGCTAAGCACTGTCAGGTAAACACAATACTACACCTCTGTACAAGTTGCCTTCTTTTTGGCGATAGAGGCTTGGCTGCTGAATAGGTGGTAAGAGCATTAATGATGTTTTCACAAAAGCCACATACATCGTTAAAGGACAAGCAGCAAGAAAAACAAATACCTTTATGGTGACTTAATGATTTTATTTTTGTTTAAAAGGAATACCTCGCTTCCAGCTACCTTAGCAATTAGCTCTTTGATTGCTACCACCCCTAAATAGCGTTTGTTGAGCTAGGTCTAGTGACTTGCACTGCCTGTTAAGTTCACACATGCAGTTCAGTGTCGTTATCTTTGGAACTGCACTTTGTGTTCAGTACGCTCTTTAAAATCCCTTTTGAGCAGGATCAACTTGGGTGTTCTGCGGTCAGCATGTTAGTTGTTATGCTTAATAATTCCCACAGTGGAGAAGGGAATTAGGAGGGGTGCAGGGAGAACAAAAGTCGGTTGAATGCCAGCTGAGTAAAGCACACTCTGAACAGGTCTGAGTAATAACTATATTTCTGAAGTGAAGGTAATGATACTTAAGTGAGGTTGGTCTTCGTAATGTAATATATACAAAGCCATTGCAGGTCTGGATCCAATAATGTATCATTTACCACGTCTGGAATAGATTGCCTGGATAAATTAACTGAACTCTTGCCCGGCTGTGAGCTTTTGCGCTATGGTCTCAGCCTGTTAGCCTCTGAGCCTTCTAACCTGACCCTTGTCTGTTTCTGGAGTCAATGAAACTCCAAGGCTTGAATACTGAGATTCTGTCGGTTCTTATGTTTCTCGGTTTCCATCCGAACTAAGGAAATAGCTGTTTGCCCTGAGGCTGAATTAACAGGTGTATGGGAGGTTATGTTGAAGTTTATTATGCTAAAAAACAGTCAGGTGATACATTGTGTGTTAAATGTACTGGTTTGCAAAGGGAAACGCTGGTTTTAGTCACTGTTTTTCATTGACATGCTTATTAATTTGAACTATAGGGAGGATATAACCAAAGCCAAGTTTGCCAGCGCCATTGCTAACAAGAACAGAATCAAGTACATTTAACAAATACTTCATTCAAGCCTCTATTTAAGCTTCTAGTACTGCATATATAGTTCTAGGTTTTGTGATTTTATCTTTAACTAAAAAATCCCAGTACTTTATCAGTGGTAAATTTGCAAACGTTAAATCCGAGCGAACATTGATAATTAACATGAGGAAATGAAAAACAACTTTAGATCTTACACAGATTACTCCCTTTTGTAAATGCGGAATATTCTGGGGTATTACGTATATCTTTTTTAATTACTTAAAAATTGAAGAAGGTCATTTTATATAAACCTATCCCTGTCCTATATGGCATAGAGGTGTTTTTCCACATTACTCCTCTGTGAGACGCATTGGCCTGACCATATATCTGTCTCAGAGGACACAGTTCTGTTGCGTAGAAATACTTAAGAAAATGAGCATTCCACTAGCTGGAACCAGCACAACCATGACCATAACACAGTCTGTAGAAATTATATAGGTCTGTGTGAAAAATCTACCCTGTGTGCATCTGTCAATAGGAACTGGTGTTTAGAGACTGCTGTTGAACAAGGGAAAGTCTTTATAAACGATACCTGTACTAGAGTATTATACTGTGTGTAGCTATCCTGAATTCAGCTTTCAATTCTGTTTCACTTGTTTTTTTCTATACACAGGTACATTCTCTGTTCTCAGATTACCTAATGTAGTCGTTTGAGCTGTGCACATGATTGGATAATAATACATGACCAGTTTAATAGCTGGTAGATATTTAAGGGTCAGGGGTTAAATGTCAAATGTGCCTTGCTAAGTTTCAGCTCATAAACTGTTGTGAATGACTCGTAATTGAGCCCAAGACATATTTCACCTAAGGGAAATAGGTTTGACAGCTTACAACCAATTCTGGATTACCACCTTTCAGGGGTTAGAGATCATACTAGTAATTGTAGGTGGTTTACAGTCGTTAACATAGCTGAAAAAGAGCGGTAACATATGCATATGGTTCTCTTTGTGTGTGTGCGTGTGTGTGCGTGTGTGTGTGAAAACGTGATGATAGTGTGAAATGGACTGTTGATTGCTAGATGGTTATGTTTTTCATTTTCAAGCTGACAGCAAATACAGGCTTTGTGCAACAACAATAGAAATCAATATTTGTTTCCTTACCTCTAAGTTTTATAATATTTGTCTATCTGTTATAATATAATGTTTAAGTAGCTTTTGACAATGTTGCATCTTGTGAAACACTTGTTTGCCGGGTCTGTGTGCAGAATTATTTCTCAACTAGGTTCAGATAAAATCTTTACCCCTGACAAGGCTGTATTTGGATTCTACTGAACTTTTCTGAACATACAGTATCCTGAGAAAATAAAAAATACATTTAAATAAAATGTGATGTGATGAACTAGGTCACTGTGACATGGGGTTTTAATAAAAAAAACAAAAAGCTTTATTTTTTGTTAGACAGATGTAAGTTGTTGAAATCATAATTCTGTTTTTAATCATGTGAGATAGGAACAAACATAGATAGATTCCTTCGAGAAGCTTCTTATAACAAAAATTGAAAAGTTTAAGTGGATTCTGCTACAGTATGATACTACCAGTGAATTACTACAGTACTTTATAAGTTATACAGTTCTGAGTGTGGCTTCTCTTTAAATAACAAAATCTAGGAAATCTCACCTTCCCAACTCAGGAAGGGTTGATGAAAAATGGTATATGATCCGGTAGCCTAGTAGTAAATAATTGTATAGTAATACACAATTCACATTAGCTTTATTTAAGTTCTCAAATCTGACCACCCTCCCAAGTAAAAAAAAACCCTCCCAGCCATGAAAATGTGTTTTGACACTTACTTCCTTTCCTCCCACCCCCAAAGTTTTACCCCCACTTTCCTTATTAAAGAGTGAAGATATTTTGGTCGGTATCTTCATTTTATCCTGTACCACGTGTCTCTGTTTTCCTCTGTGTGGGGCCCCACTCGTTTCACAGTGTCTGATGTGGATTCAGGCCATCTTTCTCTTTTTAGTTCGGATGCGAGAGGGTAGTTGTACAGCAGGGGATCGTAGCCTGTGGTTTCACCGTGAGTCTGTGTCTCAAGCCCTGTTTCCTCTGTGTGGGGCCCTTAGTTTCCAAAGTCTGCTGTAGATGCAGGTCACCCTTTCCGAACTGTGCTGGAGATCCTGCCCAGACCTGTGGGAAATTCAGAAAAAGTAGCAGCTATTAATACTGTTCCTTTTCCACTTGTTCTCAAAGGAACTCCCAACAGGAAGGTTTCACACAATCTACAGAGGACAGCTTCTTGCATTTAACCCTTTAACCTCTTAAAGATTGGGCTTCGGATCCACTAGCCGACTTTACTGTTAGAGGTGGATCCTTGAGCTTGCATTACGAATGCATAGCCTTTTACTAGCATAGTGTAACCCTGGATTAGTATTTTTTCATTGACAGTACTGTTAGAATTGTATTACATTTTTTAAATAATAGGCCATACATCCTTTGCATGATTATCCTTCATGTAACCTTCCATGTTAGTTCTAATATCACATTGGATAGCTTAAACAATAGAACTTTGAAAATCAGACTGTCTTCTGGCATTTGACAATTTTGGAAATGTCAGGAAGTAATTCCCACAAATCAGGGTTTATTGCCATATAAACACAGAAACAGTTTCTCATTTCAAACATGAAGTTTTAGCTTCGTTCATGTTGTGGTTGAAGCCTAAGAGCAACAGAACAACAGAGCACATTAGCTAAATATTGCCACACATCTGTCATGTTTGAGGGTCCAAAGCCATTTTTATTACAGGGTTAGTAAATGGTCATTTTTTTTAAAAGGCATTGGGATATTTTCATCTTTTAAGGTTAACCTGATGTGGTGTTAAGTTGATTTTTTATTGTTTAATTTTAAATTAATTGTTTAGTAACAAAGTTTATTATGTATTTTTGCTTTGTTATATGAATAGTTTAATAACTATGTTTGAGTAATAAATAAATTCAAGATTTGTTGTAGCATTGTTGTATCCTGGATAAAAACAACACCAAAAAAAGATCCTGTTTGCAAAAGATCCTTTTGTTTACGACTGTAAGTCACCCTGGATAAGGGCGTCTGCTAATAAATAAATAATAATAATAATAATAATAGTAATAATAATAATAATAATAATAATAATAATAATAATAATAATAATAATAATAATAATACAGAACTTGTAACACACACCTGCAGATTCCAAGAGTTAAAGGGGTTCAAAAACATATCTGCACAATTCTATATGATCATCAAGAAAAAAAAAAAAAAACATAATTTGCAAGTTGCAGACTGCAAACGTCAAAGAACTGGATTTAGTATCTGCCGGCCAACTTTTCCACAGCGCACAGGGAGGCCCTAAATAACATGTGCTTCAGGTACACTGAACTGAAGTCCTAATAGTGTACAGTAACATCTAGCAACAGCTGGCTCTCATTACTGCACGGTACAGTAGCCATTCTTTTTCATTTACTTTTTTCACGAGCGTTATTAAAAAAAGTTACATACTGCAGTTTGTTATAGATTTATGCGATACAGGTGCTGTTCTTTCAAGTGAAAACAGGACTAATAGTAGCTGTGTGCATGACTGCAAAGAACAAACTTAAAATCAAAACTGCCTAATTATGATATTTTATTTTAATGCTAGTGTAGATCGTATCAATGGTTCTGTTTGACGGTATTTGATACAGTACAGTGATTGAGGCAAAGGGCAAACAAGTTAGCAACAAGTTTGAAAAATAAATAGAACATTAGCAATACAGTAAAAGAATGGAGATCATGCAAAATGAGATACCTGACAAATGCCCTAAACATGTAAACTTCATGATTATCTATGTCTTTAAACTGATTATAAAATGGCAGTAATAAAAGAAACCCAAGCTTAGATAAAGTTTAGGTTCTTTAGTGGTCTGTGTTCTCTTAGAATTAAATACATCACATTAAAATAGTTATGCCAACAGAAGTCCAAACTGTCTGCCTTTTTATGCGTAATAATGTAATAAGAAAAATAGGTTGAACAATGACTTGCTTTACTATGTGAACATGGTAGATATGTGTCAGTAATTCTTGTTTTAATTTGTGTCGAATATTCAAATTATTTCTCCACTTTGCATCCAGTATTTGCATCTTTGCTTTATGTTATAAAGTAATAAATAAATTAAAATTTGTTATAGCATTGTTGTATCCTGTATAGAAACATAAACTAATTCAATATGTGCACAGCTTCATTTTTTTGACTTTGGGTGATGTTTTTAATAATAATAATAATAATAATAATAATAATAATAATAATAATAATGGATATTTGTCAATATAGTAAATTGGGGAATCTGTCCAAAGGATCCTGTTTTTCTCTTTTACAATGGAATTTGCTGTTTGCTCTTTAGAAACCTCTCAGAGGAAAGGGGAAGCTCCATCTTAAAGCCTGTAAGACACGGTAAAAGTATCACTTAGTCAATGAGTGGCTGGGTGCCCTGCCCCTGTGCGTATTTTGTGTTTTATGTTGTATGTGGTGTGTTATTGTTGGTGTGTATATATTGGTGCATGGGGTATAAATTGGGCTATGTAGCAAGAGTGATTCAAAATGTGTATTTGTTTTTAGGCACAGGGATTGCACTTCACGTGTAGATAAAGTATGTAATAGTATGTGAGCACGGGGATTGCACAAATTAGTTCATGTGCTGGGATTCAAGTGAATTATTTATTAGCAATTGAGTCTGAGCACAGCTGTATATATACACGAATCACTCACTCAGGGTAGGGTGTTCGGTGAGGAGAGAACGAGAGTTGGGAGGTACAGAAAGAATCACAGTTGCTTTTCATGCTGCCTTTAAATCACCACATTACTTGTTTTGGGTTTGTCTCACTTGTTTGTTTAGTGTCTGTTTGTTTTGGCCAACGTGCCATTTATTTTGGTGTCTCAGTGTTTTGTTTTGTTTAAATCTTTTATTTATAATAAACCAGCACAACAGCGGATTCACTCACAAAACTGTCTACTTCCTGGCCTGACGTCACCACAAGCCATCCTGTTCACACAGTGGTTTGCAACTGGTACACACCGACAGTTGTTCTTTATGACAATATGATTCCTTAACCACAATACTCCCTCAATCGCACCATCGTAATGGATCAATCTGTTTGTACCACTGAACTACAGGGAAATGAGAAATGATGGTGCAGGACTCCAGACTGCGACTAAAATGGTTGCAAATACAACAACAAAAATGTTTTGACAACTGTTTTTTCAGGTTTAGGCACAAAAATGCTGCCTCTCCCTTTTAAAAGCATGTGTCAATATTTATGAATGCGACATGACATCGGTCTGTATATAAAAGAAAAGCATATTTCGCATGTTTTAATAAACCGAAGTGCGAGAAGGACGGTAACAATTTGAGAGGTACTGTGTTAACACCAGTAGAATACGGTACCCCCAGTTTTTTGCAACAGTTGTGATGGAGACCAAATATGTGTGAATACTGTTGTGTAAAAATGTAGCTTCAAATGCACAGTTGCATTTAAGAAATGTAGAATAGCAAAAAACAAAAATAAAAATACACTTAAGGTTTGTGTGTTGCACACGTGCCATTAACAAAATTCCCTGGAAACTTAAAATAAAGAAAATAATTAATGAAGGGCTGTAATGCAGCAAAAAGCTCAACAATTAAACAAACAAGGAAGGTTACCATACCGAGCTGGAAAAAAATCTTTGTGAACTCCAATAAACCAATGTTATCTTTCGCCAGTCAAATCGTAGAGTGCCTAAATAAAGTTTTGAGTCAACACAAACAGATTTTTTTCATCCATTACATCTTGCATCCCAGACATAATAGGTTTAGTTAAATTTACTGTCAGGAGTTTAAGGATGATTTAATTGCGTATCAGATTCCCCATTTAGATGATGAGCTGATAATATCTCTTCAGCCAAAGAAGCAGGCACGGTAATTTCCGTTATCATAATGAAAAACAGTAATGTAGCTGAGTTTTGTACTAAAGCAGGGTCAGTTGTTGCAGGGAAACCAAAGTTTATTTCTCAAAAGACCATTTTAAGAAATGTGAAAGCAGAATGCACAGAAGTACTTGGGACTGTAATTAGGAAGTGTACTGTTTTTTTTTTTTTTTATTTAGCTCTGATTGTCATATATTTTAGATATTGCATTTGCACAATGTACTTGCTGTGGTGTATTTAATATTGTAAGTACAGCAGTACGAACTCACTGCAATTTAAACTTGTTTACATGCTGTCAGGTCACGACTTCACTAACACTGAGCATGGGAGCTGCAGCATGCTATTTCCATATTACAACTGGACACAATTAAAGCTGCGGTCACCAATTCCATACACAATACTTGCAAAATATTTAACATATCACCATGCTGAGTTAATTGCAGTCATCAGCTGCATAGATTAATCATTCAGCAGAATGAGGCAACAAACAAGTGAGTACAGACACAAACCTGGTTGTAATGGGGTAGGTCTCCGTTTTACAACAGCCGTTTAACATTGCACATAGTTACTGGTACACCTGGTGGTCCCTGGTAAACACTGGTACTTGAGATGAAAAGGTTGAAAAACCAGTGGTCTAAAGATGGGAAGAGAGAAAAAATATTGAGTGGTGATACAAAAAGCAGCAGTCACAGACAAAAGTATTTGACTAGTTTTAAAAAAATTGAAAAACCACAAAGAAAGTTATTTCCATAATTTTTAATTGTTCTATTGAAATATATCAATTAAAGTAGATATTCAGCTTTATAATAAAACAACAAATTAATACATAACATGCACAAAATAAAAAATAACATGCAAAAACTAATTTCAAACTTAGACAAAAGTATTTAGGCAATCAACTTATTTCGTATGAAACCCATATGCAAACCTTTGTTAAAAACAATACACAAAAGAAAGCGATTGGCATTTTCCATTGAATACTTGAAGACCACATTTTATGGTCAGACGAATCCAAAATATAAATTTTTCACCTAGAAAGCAACAATATGTTTGGAGGAAGAGAGGAGATTAATTTTAAGAAAAGTTCGTCATGCCCAGTGTTAAACATGGTGGAGGCTGTGTGATGGTATAGGCTTGTTTTTCTTCCTCAGGCACTGGCGACCTTTGCATTGTAGAAGGATCAGTGAATGCTGCAAAATATCAAGAAATGTGTTACACAGTGCTAGAAGGCTTATTGGACATAAGTTTGTATTCCAGCGGGATAATGACCTTAGCATTCTGCGATGTCTACAAAGGAATTTCTGAAAAAAAGGAAGACTACGGTTATGGATTGGCAATCTCAGTCCCCAGACTTGAATCTCATCGAGATGTCGTGGATTGACTTGAAGGCTGCTGTTGCAAAAAGGAAACCAAAGTTGATTGCAGAACTCAAAGCTGTATGTGTTGAAGAATTGGCAAAAATATATTTGGAGATACCAGGGACTGGTTTCTAAATACAAAAAAGACAGTGAGCTGTAAAGTAAGCAAAGGGTGGGCACACAAAATACTAATGCAATCAATCAATATTTATTTTATATAGCGCCTTTCATAGTGGACCACCATCACAAAGCACTTTACAAGATAGTGAGGAACAATGCATAATACGGTACAATAAATACAGTGAAATACAGGGCATAGTACATTAAATACAATATTAAAAAACAATGCAAATACATTAAATATAGGCATAATACATTAAATAAATGGCTAGGATATGAATTCTAAACATTGTGGATGCGTGTGTCAAGCAGAATCATACGAATAAGATGGAGTAAAAAAAACCTGAAATAGAAATTTAGACAACAGCTAATAACAGATACCAGGCTTAGACAGCATTAAAAGCAAGTGGGTCTTGAGAGCTGATTTGAAGTGAGTGATTGTGGGAGCTACACGTACTAAAGCTGGGAGAGAGTTCCAGAGAGTTGGGGCCATGAAGCTAAAAGAGCGCTCTCAGTGTGGTGCGCTTTTGCTTGGATCTAACCAGCAGGCCTGAGTCAGAGGACCTCAGCTTGCATGCAGGGACATAGTGGGTCAGCAGGTTGGAGAGATACTCCCTGGTGATGGAGGGCCTTGTAGGCAAGCAGGAGAATTTTGAAAGTAAACCTGAACTTAACAATGCAAGGGTGCTCAAATACTTTTGTCAAAGTATGAAATTAGTTTTTGCATGTTATTTTTCATTTTATTCATGTTATGTAATAATTTGTTGTTTTATAATAAAGCTGAATCTGCACTTTAATTTATCTTTCAATAGAACAATTATACATTACAGAAATCACTTTCTTTGTGGTTTTTCTCATCTTTTTAAACTGCCCAAATACTTTTGTCTGCGGCTGTATATCGTGGGTGGGAAGGGAAGAGTTTAAACAAATGGGAAAACAAAGCAAATGCCATTTACTGTTAAACAAAATAAGGGTTTCTGTAACATCTTAATAAAAAAAGAAATGTGAAAAAGCCAGTTTTACTTCAACCCTTGTGTTATTTGTCTGCGAAGGAAAACTAAACCAGATGACCAGCTACAGTAACATTTCTGGCATCAGATCAGACAGTTTGTAGAACCTAATTTCTCATCATCCATAAAATTAGAACTTGGCTTCTGTAAACTGTGGAAGTTATTTGCATGCAGTGGTATTACAATGTACATTTTCAATGGGGTTTAATTTAAACCCTCCGGGTAAGAAAAATGCTAATTCAATTTTTTTTTTTTGGAGAAAAAATGCACGTAAAGATACAAACTCATCCTGCTCTGCTACAGGCCATGCACACGGTCAAAAACTCTTCAGTTTACATAGGGGAGCTTTGTCTTTTTGCCAGGTTACATGGCATTGATTTAACTTGCTATTTCCTACTGGTATCTCACAAGTGAAATTCTTTCCCGAAGGCTTTTTTTGCAGCTGTATGAAAATGGCAAAATAATATTATAATCTGAGCCCAACCCACCATGCTTTTTTAAAAAAAAATAACGTCATATTTTAATTTCAGATGCCAACGATACGTAATGGTTTACTGTTACTAGTTGCAAGTCATTTACAAACTGTTAAACATATAATTTGTAGTGAATGCTTTCCAATCAAACAAACATGTAGGTAGTGTATGCCGTAATTTTTTTGTGAATAACATGCACCCTGAATGTCATACGGATAACTGAGTTGCCTTGGGGTTGCATTTCTTGTATAAAGTGCACCTCCTTTTAAAACGTGCGTCTCTGTACTGTATAAAACCCTATATTAAACACCATATAATATAACTGAAGTATACAGCACATAACACCAAAATATTCTCCTTAAATGTGTACAGTAAATGTACGTGTTATTTAAAAAAAAACACACATTATGGGTAACAGTCATAAAGTACATCATGTTTAGGACTGCAGCCGACTGTAGTAGATGTACTGTATACATGCATTGTACTGGCATTGAATTGGATATAGAAGTAAGGGCTGGACATGAACTGCTAACCTCACAGTTCAAAGACAAACATCTACCATTCTACTAAAGAGCAATCTCTAGTCAGTAGGGAATTATGTGTCTAATGGTGATGCCACTATTATGACTTTATCAGCCACTAGGAGGAGATACATTACACATTACATTTCCCCTTGCTTAATCAAAGCTGTCCTCAAATGTAAACAAGGGTTGCTGTATACACACATTCACATTTTAAAGGTACTGTATCTGCATGTTGACGCCACTGTTTACATATTAATTGACAGTCATACAGACATGCTCAAATTTGTTGGTACCCTTACAGCTCATTGAAATAATGCTTCATTCCTCCTGAAAAGTGATGAAATTAAAAGCTATTTTATCATGTCTACTTGCATGCCTTTGGTATGTCATAGAATAAAGCAAAGAAGCTGTGAAAAGAGATGAATTATTGCTTATTCTACAAAGATATTCTAAAATGGCCTGGACACATTTGTTGGTACCTGTCACAAAGACGGCCAGAGTGGGTGGCGTCAGACCAGAGGAATACACAGACAGACGGTGGTGATGATGAGCTGAGTACAATGGCTGCACTCAGCGTTTATTAACAAATAAAAAGGTTTAACAGCACAAAAACACGGGACACGGCACTTGCGCCAAACTAAACAGACATACAAAACGGACTAACACTAAACAAACGGTGCACGGACAGACAAACAGACACGGTGAGAACAAACACTTTACGTTTACGTTTTTACTGCTTTAACTCTCCTCTCTCTCTCACCCGTTCTCCTCTTCCGAACACCCAACCCTGAGTGCAAGAAATGTGCGTCTATATATACTATTGTGCTGGGATTCAATTACTAATTAATTATTCACTTGAATCCCAGCACGTGAATTAATTCTGTGCAACCCCGTGCTCACATATTACATTTAACCAGCACGTGAAGTGATTTGTGCTCTCCTCGTGCCTAAATACAAATCTACACTTTTTAAATACACGTGAAACACAGACCCGTTTATATCCCGTGTACCAATCTATACACCGACATTAACACACGCACCATCCAACATACAACACAGATCACACAAATGCACACAGGGGCGGGGCACTTTGCCACATATACCCCCCCTTGTGCGCAGCACACATGGCCTCAACGGCCACCTCCCCCCTTAAAAACCCAGCAGTCCAGAACAAAGTCTCGGGCTGGGAAGGGAGGCTTCAGTGGGCCCTTGGCTGGCAATGCTGTCAGCACCCCTGCCGGTAGTGGCACGGCCGACAGCCTGTTGGTCCCGTCCTGCAGCGAAAAAGCTGCGGGGGCAGGTTGTCCCCCGACCTCCCCCTTCTTCGTAGCCGGCAGCTCCCTCCTGTGGGGCTCCGGCCACAAGAACTCCTGCAGCGAAACTGCTGCTGGGGAAAGTGGTCTCCAGACCTCCTCCCCCTCATTCGTGGCCGGCAGCTCCCCTTTCTGGGGCTCCGGCCACCGTACTCCCTGCGGAGGTACGGGCAGCAGAGGCAGCTCCTGCTCCTCTGCTCCGGGCGGTGGTGGAGGCAGAGGCAGCTCCAGCTCCTCTGCTCCTGGCGGTGGTGGAGGCAGAGGCAGCTCCAGCTCCTCTGCTCCTGGCGGTGGTGGAGGCAGAGGCAGCTCCAGCTCCTCTGCTCCTTGCGGTGGTGGAGGCAGAGGCAGAGGCAGCTCCTGCTCCTCTGCTCCTTGCGGTGGTGGTGGCGGAGGCAGAGGCAGCTCCTGCTCCTCTGCTCCTGGAGGTGGTGGAGGCAGAGGCAGCTCCTGCTCCTCTGCTCCTTGCGGTGGTGGTGGCGGAGGCAGAGGCAGCTCCTGCTCCTCTGCTCCTTGCGGTGGTGGTGGCGGAGGCAGAGGCAGCTCCTGCTCCTCTGCTCCTGGAGGTGGTGGAGGCAGAGGCAGCTCCTGCTCCTCTGCTCCTGGAGGTGGTGGAGGTAGAGGCAGCTCCAGCTCCTCTGCTCCTGGCGGTGCTGGCTCCCTCTGCTGTGGCGGCTGGGCATGTGCACGCCGTGCTGCCTTCAGCAGCATAGCGAGAGGCTGCTGGGGGACACCAGCATCCTGCCCTTCTCCCCCCCAAAAATTTTCAGGGGGTTGAGCCTGTAACTCCTCCCCTTCTGGCTCTTGGGGCTGAACCAGCAGGCATTTTCCCTCTGCTGGTGGCTTGGGTCCCAGGGCTGTGGAAGCCCCGACTTGCCTCCCTTTGGGCTGTGGACGCCCCGACTCCTCCCTGTTGGGCTGTGGACGCCCCGACTCCTCCCTGTTGGGCTGTGGACGCCCCGACTCCTCCCTGTTGGGCTGTGGACGCCCCGACTCCTCCCTGTTGGGCTGTGGACGTTCGGGCTCCCCCACTCAGGCGTAGGACGTTCGGGCTCCTCCCACTCAGGCGTAGGACGTTCGGGCTCCTCCCACTCAGGCGTAGGACGTTCGGGCTCCTCCCACTTAGGCGTAGGACGTTCGGGCTCCTCCCACTCAGGCGTAGGACATTCGGGCTCCTCCCACTCAGGCGTAGGACATTCGGGCTCCTTCCGCTTGGGCTCCTCCCATTTGGGCTGTGGATGCTCAGGCTCCTCCCATTTGGGCTGTGGAGGCAAAACCAGCAGGCATTCACCCTCTGCTGGTGGAGATGGGGACAGCAGGTACTCACCCTCTGCTGGTGGAGATGGGGACAGCAGGTACTCACCCTCTGCTGGTGGAGATGGGGACAGCAGGTACTCCTCTGCTGGTGGTCCTGCTACCTGGGCTGCTGTTCCATTTATGGTTGCCTCCAGGTAGTTGAGGACAAACTCCACACCCTCCTCCAAGGTGTTTGGGGTGTGTTCCTGCTGATATGCCTCCCATCTCTCACTGTCCATCATCCACAGGACTCGGACGACTATGGGCAGAGACTGGGCCTCCAGCCCAGCATTCTCCAGGAACCAGCCCCGCAGTTTGATGGCGTCTTCTGCCATTGACTTTTTTTCTTCTTTTTTTTTTTTCCCCCAAAAACAATATTTGTAATCCTTTATATATATATATATATATATTTTTTTTTTTTTTTTGAATCCAGACCCCTACTGGTCTGACGCTTGGAGGCGCGGCTATCCCACGATGACACCACGTGTCACAAAGACGGCCAGAGTGGGTGGCGTCAGACCAGACAGGAATACACAGACAGACGGTGGTGATGATGAGCTGAGTGCAATGGCTGCACTCAGCGTTTATTAACAAATAAAAAGGTTTAACAGCACAAAAACACGGGACACGGCACTTGCGCCAAACTAAACAGACATACAAAACGGACTAACACTAAACAAACGGTGCACGGACAGACAAACAGACACGGTGAGAACAAACACTTTACGTTTACGTTTTTACTGCTTTAACTCTCCTCTCTCTCTCACCCGTTCTCCTCTTCCGAACACCCAACCCTGAGTGCAAGAAATGTGCGTCTATATATACTATTGTGCTGGGATTCAATTACTAATTAATTATTCACTTGAATCCCAGCACGTGAATTAATTCTGTGCAACCCCGTGCTCACATATTACATTTAACCAGCACGTGAAGTGATTTGTGCTCTCCTCGTGCCTAAATACAAATCTACACTTTTTAAATACACGTGAAACACAGACCCGTTTATATCCCGTGTACCAATCTATACACCGACATTAACACACGCACCATCCAACATACAACACAGATCACACAAATGCACACAGGGGCGGGGCACTTTGCCACAGTACCCCTTAGAAAAGATAATAAATAATTGTATTATAGTGATATTTCAAACTAATTAGTTTCTTTAATTAGTATTACACATGTCTCCAATCTTGTAATCAGTCATTCAGCCTATTTAAATGGAGAAAAGTAGTCACTGTGCTGTTTGGTATCATTGTGTGCACCACACTGAACATGGACCAGAGAAAGCAAAGGAGAGAGTTGTCTGAGGAGATCAGAAAGAAAATAATAGACAAGCATGGTAAAGGTAAAGGCTACAAGACCATCTCCAAGCAGCTTGATGTTCCTGTGACAACAGCTGCAAATATTATTAAGAAGTTTAAGGTCCATGGAACTGTAGCCAGCCTCCCTGGGCGCGGCCGCAAGAGGAAAATCGACCCCAGATTGAACAGAAGGGTAGTGCGAATGGTAGAAAAAGAACCAAGGATAACTGCCAAAGAGATACAAGCTGAACTCCACGGTGAAGGTACGTCAGTTTCTGATCGCACCATCCGTCGCTTTTTGAGCGAAAGTGGGCTCCATGGAAGAAGACCCAGGAGGACTCCACTTTTGAAAGAAAAACATAAAAAAGCCAGACTGGAATTTGCTAAAATGCATATTGACAAGCCACAATCCTTCTGGGAGAATGTCCTTTGGACAGATGAGTCAAAACTGGAGCTTTTTGGCAAGTCACATCAGCTCTATGTTCACAGACGAAAAAATGAAGCTTTCAAAGAAAAGAACACCATACCTACAGTGAAACATGGAGGAGGCTCGGTTATGTTTTGGGGCTGCTTTGCTGCGCCTGGCACAGGGTGCCTTGAATCTGTGCAGGGCATAATGAAATCTCAAGACTATCAAGGCATTCTGGAGCGAAACGTACTGCCCAGTGTCAGAAAGCTGTGTCTCAGTCGCAGGTCATGGGTCCTCCAACAGGATAATGACCCAAAACACACAGCTAAAAGCACCCAAGAATGGATAAGAACAAAACATTGGACTATTCTGAAGTGGCCTTCTATGAGTCCTGATCTGAATCCTATCGAACATCTATGGAAAGAGCTTAAACTTGCAGTCTTTAAAAGGCACCCATCAAACCTGAGACAGCTGGAGCAGTTTGCTCAGGAAGAGTGGGCCAAACTACCTGTTAACAGGTGCAGAAGTCTCATTGAGAGCTACAGAAAACATTTGATTGCAGTGATTGCCTCTAAAGGTTGTGCGACAAAATATTAGGTTAGCGGTCCCATCATTTTTGTCCATGCCATTTTCATTTGTTTTCTTATTTACAATATTATGTTGAATAAAAAATCAAAAGCAAAGTCTGATTTCTATTAAATATAAACAATGGTGGATGCCAATTACTTTTGTCAGTTTTCAAGTTATTTCAGAGAAAATTGTGCATTCTTCGTTTTTTGTGGAGGGGTACCAACAAATTTGAGCACGTCTGTATATCTGACAAAAAAAGCATGTGCAAAAAAAAAGACTTGTCTAAACATCTTATATATACAAAACCAGATTGTTATACAGTGCCTTGCATAAGTATTCACCCCCCTTGGACTTTTCCACATTTTGTAGTGTTACAACCTGGAATTAAAATGGATATAATTGGGATTTGTACCATTTGATTTACACAACATACTTAACACTTTGAAGGTGCAAAATATTTTTTATTGTGACACAAAAGTTAATTAATTAAAAAAAAAGACATTTGTTGGTTGCATAAGTATTTACCCCCCCTGAGTCAATACTTGGTAGAAGCACCTTTGGCAGCAATTACAGCTGTGAGTCTTTTTGGGTAAGTCTCTACCAGCTTTGCACATCTGGATCCTGCAATTTTTGCGTTTTGTGTTTTCAGAACACCATAAAAAAGTGTAGTGAACATGGCAAACCAGGGTAAGTATGGTATATACATAATATAACCATGGGAAAAGCATGGGAAAACTGCAAAAATACTGTGGTAAACTTTTATAAAGGAATGAATACATTACACAGCATTTTATATTTTTTTGTGCTGTGTGTATACTTTTTAAACATTTCAAGGTGAAGACTTAAATATAATAGTCAAGAGCCACTCACTTGATGTCCTCAAAGTTGCTCATTTAGTGTCGTGTTTCGCAGACCTCTCACTTTCAAGAGGGTTTTTTTCTTATTATTTTTAAAGCACCTACTTGAGCTGTTAAATTGTGAATTACTCCTCTTTCTCTCGGAGTGCATCTGCAGCTCTCATGTTTCACTCTGACACCTCCTAGATGAGCTGTCCATCTCCAGGCAGGGAGGACATTTGATGCCTTTCATGTTATTCTGGTGCCTCCCTCTTAACAAAGAACTCAATCTGTGGAGCAGGCCGGGCTGTGAAAGCCAGCATGAGGCTGACTTCGGTCTCTTCCCTTGTGATTGATGCTTGCAGGGGCTCATACCACCCCTCATCTATCCCCCAGTCGATGCGCGATCGTGGCATAGCGTTTCATGTGTTCAGCTGTGGCGTGACCCAGACCTGAGGCCTAAGTGGCGCCAGCAATTTTCCATCCTATGTGCAAGGCCAGCCAGTGCCTGGTGCTGCTAGAGCTGCCAATGGCCTCACTCTCCAGCTATGTCATCTTCACAAGCTTCTTTCCTATTTTCCTGTCTTTGCGGACAGCAATCAGTGTCAGTTTGACAATATTAGTAGCAGGCGTCTGCTGAGGTACTGCACTTTTCCCCCCAAAGGTGTCGTTTTTCACAGTGTGTTTTTTTTTTCATTTTTATTTGTGTTTAACCTCTACTTTTCAACTCAGATATTTCATGCAGAAATGCATTTGGAAATCATCCACTGACTTTTTTTTTTCTTAACATTCTCTTAAAGAGAAATGTCAGAAATGCGAGGTTGAGAACATATAATCCCTGCTGATATTGCACCTGTTAAGACAGCACAAAAGCAAGATCACAGCTTTCAACACGGCAATCTCTTGCCTGGTGAGATACTTGATGTATGGGGCATACCAGATATTCACTGCAGCAGAGTATTCAGTCACAACCTTGTGCTCCTCCATAGTTGTACTCCAGCATATAATATAATTAAATTGGGATCATAAAAGGGAAACTACACACATATACACCTTAAAGGTGAAGTCGATCATAGTTTTCAGAAATTACTAGTAGGAAGGTTAATTAGGAAGGGTTTGACTTTTATAAGACTATGTTGAAAATATCTGTTTTCTATAAAACACCATTTGGGAAAAAGGGCTGCCATCACTTTTTAGTTTGTTTTGCATGTTTGAATGTAATTGCTCCACAGCTTAAATGCTCTTTGCATAATGTAAACAAACTGTTTAAACTGTGATAGACTTCCATATACAAGACACAGAGGACCTACTTTATATTTTAGTGAACAATTAAATACTGTATCATTGACATTGCAGCTTTGGGGCTAACATAGCTACAAGGTTGAATAAATAAATAAAGATTCCCTGCACTCTGATTGGCTAAACTAGAGGGATATAATCCATATTAGAAAATGGATCGGAGATTTCCTTTAACCTGATTGGTCAATGCGAGGGCTTAAATCTCTGATTAAGAACCTCGAATGTTATCTTTCAAACTATGTTTAATCACTGTTCAAAATCAAAAAATATGTTAATACAGTATGTGTATTTTACCTTTTTCTGTTTGTTGAAAGAAAATCTCTGTTCTTGTACCCGCCCTCTGAATGTTGTCTGTCGATGTAGACTATTCTTCTTCCACACTGTCCTATCTATCTATTTAATTTTAGTATAGCAAATAAAGTAAAAAAAACATACTACTGTTTACTGTCAGCGACAATAGCAACTAGTCTCCAGTTTGAGTGATGAGTTGAAGAAATCAAATAACTGGATGCAGTCTGATTACTTTCAACTATACTTCAGCATATCACAGTAACAGACACAGTGCTGTCTTCTCTAACAAAGACTGCGAACAAGTTATTGAACAAACAGAATGATCGGAATTAACACAAAGACAACTAGATATTTCTAATTACTGAAACTTTGTTCATGTATTTTGCTAATACATTTTAGGTCCTAATGGTAACTTAAATACTGAAATGTATACAAATACACAAACATGCACACAAATTCAAATAAAAAAAACAATAAAAGTTAGCTGTACTTTTATTCTTTACATGTTTTACAGTTCACAAACCAAGTTCACTTTTCTGTACGAGGTATCTGAACTGAAGAACAACTACATGTAGTAGAAGCTTTTTTAAATTATTTGTCAGTTGGAAATACCCATGAAGCATCCACCACTGAAGCCCGAGTGAAGGCTACCAGACCGCATAGAATAATGAAGAAAAAAAAAATAGTGCATGAAATCATGAAAAAATCTAACATTTAAGACGTGAGGCGGGCCTTACCAGACGATAAAGCCCTCTACTTTGGGTTCTATTGCTTAAGTATATGCCCTTAGAATGTTTGTAACTGCATCACAAAAAAAAAATCAAACAATATCATTCCACCAGTTTTATTTCTAACAAAATGTTGTTCAAAGTCAATTTCTACCTTTTAAATAACATCTTAATTGAAGACTGGGCAAGTCAAAACTTCCCGGAAGTACTGTCGGACAAACTGAAAAACATGTTTTTAGATAGAAAAAATGGATTGATTTAATTATAACCTAACTTAACTACTAAAAAGAA
This sequence comes from Acipenser ruthenus, assembly GCF_902713425.1. Lineage (NCBI taxonomy): Eukaryota > Metazoa > Chordata > Actinopteri > Acipenseriformes > Acipenseridae > Acipenser > Acipenser ruthenus. The sequence goes on along the minus strand of NC_081191.1, from coordinate 56,981,324 downwards.
CCAATTATTTTTTTTATTATTTTCTCCCAATTTGGAATTGCCAATTATTTTATTATGCTCAGCTCACCGCTACCACCCCTGCGCTGACTCGGGAGTGCGAAGACGAACACACGCTGTCCTACGAAGCGTGTGTCATCAGCCGACCGCTTCTTTTCACACTGTGGACTCACCATGCAGCCACCCAAGAGCTACAGCGGCGAAGGACAACGCAGCTCTCGGGCAACTTACAGGCAAGCCCACAGGCGCCCGGCCAGACTAGAGGTCGCTGGTGCGTGGTGAGCCGAGGACACCCTGGCCGACCTAACCCTCCCCCCCCAGGCAGCACTCGGACAATTGAGTGCCGTCCCCCGGAAGCTCCCGTCCTCGGTCGGCAAAGGAATAGCCTGGACTCTAACTCGCGACGTCCAGACTATAGGGCACATCCTGCACTCCACCTGGAGTGCCTTTACTGGATGCGCCACTCGGGAGCCCCACAGGTACATTATTTAAACTGTTGTAGCGACACCTGGGGATGTGTAACGCTGTATTTTTCAGAACCTGGCTACTTACTCTTTAAAGAGGCTAAAAGAAAAAAAAAAGGAAGATTAATTTTAAGGAAATAAGTCCAGAAAACGTCAACAGGGTAGGTGGAAGTCGGTCATTTAGGAAGGGGGTGGAGCTACGGTACCCAAACTCAATGACTCGGACAGGAAACGGCGTGGCATCCGAGGATTGGAGGAGCGGATGCGCTCGTTAACCATGAGCGAGGGTATAAATAGGGGTCGTAGTGTAAGTGATCTGTTCCTTGGTAAATGGTTAGTGTTTCAAACCTACAAGGAGTCTGTGTTGCAGTATCGTGAACCGTGAGTTTTGTCTTGTGTTTGTTAACTGTTGTCTGTTTTTTTAATAGAGTACCAGTAGCATGATCCAGAGCTGTTGCGAAAGTCAGCATAAACCCAGACATCACTTTCACCCCTGCATTTCATGGAGAACTGTAATACACCACTTGCACTTATTCACTATCACTAAGAACTGTGTTTGTGTTTTGTGTTTAGTTTTGGTGTGTAAAACTGGACTTTTCGTTGCGGGTCAAACCGGGGGATTTACAAATACCAAATGATACACACCGCTGTATCACTCCATCATTGCTGAACAAAAGTTATTGTATTTATTGTTTTTCTTGCTCTTATTGTATTACTTGTATTGTAACACTTGAAATGTATTTGCTTACGATTGTAAGTCGCCCTGGATAAGGGCGTCTGCTACGAAATAAATAATAATAATAATAATAATTGTTATTTGCAGGTGTTCGCCACAAGGCTCTGGACATTGTTCAATAAATCAATAAACACCCTTACACCTGGAAATCATTGTCTGTCTGTTTATATATATATATATATATATAAAGGCTTAGGGAGGACTTTCGGTTAGTTTTAATATATATATATATTAAAACTAACCGAAAGTCCTCCCTAAACCTTTAGTCTGGGGGGAAAACTGGCTGGTTTCCAATGGGACTTTTTACACTCAGTGATTGCTGATGAGCAGACACTCAAAATCATAACTCTGAAATTACTTTCCACCACTCATCAATTTACATACTTTTATAAGGGGGTCAAGTTTCTTTAAAATTACATTTGAAATCCCATAATTTACCCGACGATTACATTTGAATTATGACCCTGCTGTGCTTACTGGGAAAATGACAAAAACTAGTATGTAATACTAACACTACATAATGGGCAAACCATTAGTTAGCTTTATCAGCTGTTTTTTTGTTTTAATATTTGGTGCATTTTTAAATAGCCACTATGAGCCTATGATCAACATTGTCATTCAGAATTATGTTATAAACTTACATTGGCTTAAAGAACTCCTAATGATGGCTAACTTACCCAAATCTGTAAATCATCCTGCACTACTACTGTAGTCTCAAAAGCAGCCAACAGAGTTATTTATACATTGCTGTTATTTAAGTAGTTGACAATTTCTAAAAAAGCATTACATCTGTCTTGTAAACACGTTATACCCATTTGTTCCCAGGGGTAAAATAAACATCAACATCAGATTCAGTTTCCTTAACATGGCTGAGAAAAACATTCCTGACAGAGACCAAATGCCACAGCAAAGGGGATGTCACTGTTTGTTGTGTGTTTAATTTCACACACAGTGATATTCTTAAATATACAAACATTGTGCTCACACCGTGCAACACACAGTAATACTGTGTAATCGTAATTATAATGATAACACTATGTAACACAATTTTTGTTCCTGGGTAGTAAGTGTTATTTCCTAATTGCTTATGCCTCAAAAGTATAGAAAATGACTCTTATTCCCCACAAACTTTGCTTTTGTGACCAGGACAGTGATATTTTGAAATTTACCTATTTCCAATGAGAAAACGGGCGAATTTGTGTCTTTTCGTTCACATAAAGTCAGAAAAAAACAACATATGAATCCAAATTAACATGTATTTATACTAAAGTAAAACAAAAATGACTACAAAAGATTTAGAAGTGAGTAGTTTTTCGAGATTTACGATTATACTGTAAATCACTTTCATGAATCAGCCCCCAAATGTAGTCTCCCATCATGTTCCCATTATACTGTCCTTGGTAGCGGCGTTCAAAGTCCAGTATATCCTGGTGGAAGCGCTCGCCTTGCTCCTCCAAGTATGCTCCCATGTTCTCCTTGAATTTATCAAGATGAGCATCAAGGATATGGACTTTGAGGGACATCCGACAGCCCATTGTGCCGTAGTTCTTCACCAGAGTCTCAACCAGCTCCACATAGTTTTCGGCCTTGTGATTGCCCAGGAAGCCCCGAACCACTGCGACAAAGCTGTTCCAAGCCACTTTCTCCTTACTAGTGAGCTTCTTGGGGAATTCATTGCACTCCAGGATCTTCTTTATCTGTGGTCCGACGAAGACACCGGCTTTGACCTTTGCCTCAGACAGCTTAGGGAAGAAGTCTTGAAGGTACTTGAAGGCTGCCGACTCCTTATCTAGAGCTCTGACAAATTGTTTCATAAGGCCCAATTTGATGTGCAGTGGTGGCATCAGCACCTTCCGGGGGTCCACCAGTGGCTCCCACTTGACGTTGTTCCTCCCCACAGAGAACTCGGTCCGCTGTGGCCAGTCCCGTCTGTGGTAGTGCGCCTTGGTGTCCCTGCTGTCCCAAAGGCAAAGATAGCAGGGAAACTTGGTAAAACCACCTTGGAGACCCATCAGGAATGTCACCATTGCAGCCTCTTGATGCCATCTCAGAAAAATGCAGATATGTATCCACTTAGGCAGCTGGAACTAAACTGAACTGGTGGGCTTAAGGCCCCTGTATTTATACTACTATTTATATTACTGGAAAGTTCTAGAAGTTACTCCAAGTTTACTCAGCACTGAATCTATCTGGAATGTTCTGGAAAATAGGTACATTTCAAAATACCACTGTCCTGGTCACAAAAGCAAAGTTTGTGGGGAATAATAGCCATTTTCTATACTTTTGAGGCATAAGCAATTAGGAAATAACACTTACTACCCAGGAACAAAAAAAAAAAAAAAAAAAATTGTTACACAGTGTTATTGGTGCATTTTGTTGTGACAAAGTCCTATTGAGAAACAAGTAACATTATTTACGAAAACTGTGGGGTGATGTGCTCTTGCAGGCTGTGATTTCTGTGGGAAACACTTGCAATACTGCTGGGATGCATTCTCACATTGCAAGCGTCAGATTGAGTTGTCTTCCAGCTGAAGCTTTGCCAAGACATCTTAAATGCCCGCACAGATAACAAAAGACACACCGAGTGGGGATTGTGGATTTGCTTATGTTGTTATCCCAGCTACGCCTTTAGACACGTTCAGGGACTGTGATAACATCTCCTCAGTCCGCTTGCACTTAACCTCAATGGTGTCATTAGGAACAGGGCCGTTTGTTGTTTTGCGCACGGTGCTATGAGATCCTTCAGATTGTTTTTGCTTTTGTTGGATAATTGCAGCCTGGGTTATTGAACTAGGGCTGCTCACTTCACTACAGCCCTCTGTACGTACTGTGTGTGTGTGTGTGTGCGTGTGTGTGTGTATGTGTGTGTTTGTGAAGGGTCTGTCATTTCCTGCCACACTCTAATTTGGGCTCCATTCTATTTAGATGCACTTTGATAAGCCACCATCACATTTAAATGACTCATTCTTAAGTAGCTAATGGAGCTTAAAGAGGGGGTTATGTTGACTTGTCAGTGCATTATTTTGCCCTTTGTTAGTTTTTTTCTACTTCTTGTTTAAAAGTGTGTCAATAATATTAATAAAAAGAAAATAAAATATCCATATGCAAGTTATAAATGCTGCAGAAACTGATCCTGAATAAAAATAACAACAGAACACTAATGCTGACAGAACTATTATCAAACAACACTCTGGTGATTTAGATACTGGCAGGCATCAAATACTGGTGTTTTTTTTCAAAGATAATTCCAGCAACCATATTGAATAATAAAAAGTCTACTGTTTTTGTTAACTGCATTCTTACATACAAGGCAGAACTTGTTTACACACCTCTAAGGTAGCTTCCAGGACTCAAGCTCCTTGCCCATTGAAACCAGTTTTCCATTTGCATTTTTAAAGCAAACAGTAACTCTCCTGCTTTTATTGCAGCAGTAGTTACATTTTATTACTTACATCTTCAGGCTCTACATGTTATAGCTCAGCTGAGCTTTAACAGGATTGCCCTTTTTCACATATTGATGATGTTAGCTGATGAAGTTTCACAGGAAATACCTTCAGCTTTCATATATTTCAACATCAATGGCTCATACTATAACAGTGTTCTGATATCAATTTGTAAATATTGCTTTCAAAGTGTAACTTCAAATTGTCTGAAAGTTAAATAAAGTTGAACTTTCTTTTATCTACCAGTAACATTTAGTTTAAAAGGCACAGTAGAGCAAGCTTTGGTATAAAGTTTTTAGAAGAGCATTAGCAGCATTTCAATTTTTGAGAACAACCACTGATGGAAAACAAAGTCTGACCAGTTTTTTTTTTTTTCTTCAGGAACTACACAGGAGCTAATTTTAGCTTCTTGATCAAATTGACCCAGTCTTTAACCCTGAGAAACATTACTACAACACACTTCCAATAGACAATAGTTTGCATACCAACAGTACTGGAAACAGATGTGCAAGAAAAGTCAATTTCTTTAGCTGTTAAAATAAAAGTCAATGTGATGTTTTGTATGCTTTTGTTTTTTCCAAAATTGATTTTATTAACAAATTGGGTCACTTCTTGAAGAAACATAAATGCATTCATTGTTTATCATTGGTTAAATAAAACCACCAATTATTACACTGCTTTGCAGATGCATCTTAACCACACTGTTGTACTATCATAAATCTGTTGGTCTAATCCATACATGTATTGCTGCTGGAGTTGTAATCAGTGACACATAAATAATGTTCCATGTGCACTGAACTTAAACTGAAAGTGTTTGTTGATTATTATTCTGTTCTGGACTGTTATTGATTTCTTTATTAACATTATAAGATGTTTTCATTTTGCACAGTTTGAACAGCCTGAAGAGTACTTATTTACTTGTAGTAAAAAACAGACTTTAAATTATACATTGTTGTTAAAATATATTTAAGGAAAATAGTTGTGCTAATATGCAACATCTCCATCTCTTTGTTCCTGCCTCTTTTCGGGGATTGTTTTTTTTTTTTGCAATCTTCTGAGTGCTGTTGCTCAAATATTGTTTTATTCTTTGTTTTTTTGCAACGGGAAAGAGCTTTGAGCTGCTTTGAAAGCTCAGCTCCTCACCAAATTTCCCAGAAGTTGTAATTTCTCATGCAGTTGCTTGTTCCAGATAGTGACCCGGCACTTCATGGCTACCAGTAGCTTCACTTAGACTACATTCTGCCCCAAAGTGAAGTCATTGTTGTTTTTCACAGAGACTTATAAACTCAAATTTCTCTGGAATAAGAAATACAAATAATAATCGGATTATGTCTGTTATTCCATACACAAACTAATAAATACAAGAAGAACTGGACAGTAAACTTAGTGTTACAATACTAATTAGGAAACCTGCAGTAAAAACTGTGGAGGCTTCACTTTAGAAAGCAAAGTAACTCCAATGAGAAAACAGTCAAAGGGGTGCTTATTGATATACATGCTAGTTATCGATATTGTTAACCATAGAGAGTCTGAGTGAAGGGCTCCCAGGACCAACTAGCTCTTACAGAACGTTCAGTAAATCCATCCATCCATCTCTTACATCTTTACAGTTAACTTTATTATATATATAATTTTATAACACACTTATTATTTTAAATGTCATGAATGTTATGTAGCATGAGAAGCTCTAACCCAATGTCTATTGGAGGAATGCTATTTTGCATATGAAGCTTGATTATTATCTGCAACAAAAATTGTTAACAGCTGGGGTATTCATGGCTGATGGGCACATAGTTTATATATTGAAACTGTTGGAATGTGAACAATTACCTCTTTCATTTTCTCACAAACCCTAATATAGTTTATATAAACTGGTCTCTTTAAAAACGTGTTTAAAATGTTTTACTGGCCGCTGGGGCGTGTTTACAATGTAGAAACTCGAGTTGTACAGATGATTACATTGCACTGGTGGTCTCGATGTTGTGGCTGTTGATATATACATTTTTTAGATAGAGATGATTTTTTTTTTTAGTCTAGTATGTACACTATAGTGGGGTTCTGAGCTACCACCCACCTTCAAGGTCCTGTGAAGGTTAAGTTATACCAGATTGTGACTATGTGTTCTACTGCTGCTTTTCCACCAGGGAAAATGCTATAAGATAGATATAGTTTGACAATCACAATTTTTTATTTATTTTTTGCTGTTTCTTACTTGTATAAGTAAAAATGTATGACCTTTGCTGCAACAACTTCCTGTTTCTGCTGCAGAGAGGGCACTGTGGGTTCTTTATACTTTCAAATGTTGTGCAACCTGATTTTCACTAACTTCCTCATCATTCCAGATTATAGTGATGGGAATGAGGAAACATAACACTATTATTGGCTCATTTGAAAAGCAGCCAGCGATAAGAGCAAATATTTACTAATTGGTGTATACTGTAAGCACTACATGTAATGAGGCTTAAACATTCTTCACATATGTACATAAAAAGAAAAACAGGTGACATTGTTAATTTATTAAGTAAATAATACTTTGTATGTGGACTATTTAATAAAAGTAAAACTATCCTTTAGTTTATGCTGTTTGAATTTAAAAAGTTAACATTGCATTCATGACGCATGTAACCAGGTCAAACATGAAATAATGCCTGAAGGGTGCTGCCCTACCCTGAACTTTATATGACACATTTTACATGCTTCATTCTGCAATTGTAAAACAATTACAGTTCTAAGGTTGATAAAGAATACATCCTTTAATTTAATAAATGTTGTCATTGTCCATAGATGCTGGGAAACCCAGAACTACAAATAAAAACATCATGAGGAAAAAAAAAAAAACTGTATATATTATAATAATAAGGTATGGTTAATACAATACAAAGAAAACTAAACTGTAAAGAGGGCCTTTTGGTTAAACATTTTAATATTAATCAATAAATACATCTGGAAAGAAACATTTCTTTCTAAAATGTTTTAAATTCAATTTATATTTACTTATCACACTGATACACCTGTCAGATGCTGAATATTGTATAAAATATTACTTGGTGGTAGCAAGCAACACTTTAGATATATATAAAAAAGTAATAATTAGAAGAATGTTACAGAACAAGTCATTTGGATATTTGTTGACTTGTTTGTGACTTTAAAACCCACTGCTTTGGCTAACCACCAGTAACAAAAGGCAGTGGCTGCTGTTAATTAGAGCAATGTCAGACATTATTTATAGTACTTGAACAGTAATTGTACCTTCAAACTGTTAAATATTCAGTACTGCCGACCACACCTCTGCAGAAATCATGAGACAAACTCTTAGAAATCAAGAGATTTGGATTTATTTTTTTCAAAATATAAACCAATATTTCAACGCTAAGAGACAACCAAGATTTTCAGTTGTTTTTTAAACCTTGTTAACAACAGCTTATATTTAGTCTATAACACTTCAGATTTCTTACAAACCGCTATTAGTGCTTCACAAAATCAGACATTCTAGATCACCATTCAACATTACAAACAACATTATCTATTACCGTACCTGTTACTGCTGCGATGACAGCTACTGGAGTGTTGCATGTTTAGCAATATGAAGGAGCTGGAAAGCAACTGCTCCAGGCTGGGTAGAATTCGCATCTACAGTGTTTGCGCTTCTTTGAGTTTTCCGCCATGACTAACGTTTATCTTTCGAAAAGCGAAAAATCCCAACAGTACTATTGTGATATCACTAGCTGGTCTTAATTTAACTTAGAAATCGCATGTCTGGCGATGAATTCGCGAGAGTTGGCAATACTGAATATTTGTGAAACTGAAAATATTGTGGTCATATTTCACCTGTACTATGTCAACTCCATTGGTTGCCTGTTAACTTTAGGATTGATTTTAAAATTGCAAACCTGTAAAGCTCTAAATGGCACTGCTCCTTCATATATTGCAGACCTGCTTACTCCCTATGTCCTTGCTCGCAGCCTGCATTCCTCTGAGGCTGGTCTGTTGGTTGTCCCCAACTCCAGGCTGCACGCTCAGGGTGACGGGGCTTTTTCTGTTTATGCACCCAGACTTTGGAACTCCTTGCAAATTATATTAAAAGTTCATACTCTGGAGTTTTTGAAAACTTCTTTAATGACTTACTATTTTAAATGGGCTTTTAACTGTACCTAACTGTACTTTTAACTGTTTTTTTAACTGTACCTGTCTGTACCTTTTCTTTTTGTTTGTTTAAGCCTTGGGATACTTGCTATGAAAGGCGCTATATAAATACAATGTTGTTGTTGTCTAAGAGTGCAGCTCGGCAGTGGGTGTGTCCTTCTTGGTATGTTGGTATCTTTTCCCCTTGCTGTTTTGTTCTTGCTTTGGAAAATGTTTCTTCTCCTGCCAAATTCGGCTTTAGTCTCACAGTGAGAAAATGAAACCTTTGTTGTGCAGTAAACGTTTACCTTAAATGAAAAAAAAAAATTTAAGATCAGGCCAGGTGCCGTGAATAACAACATTTGCCAGTTACACTCTTAACAAATACCTTTCCATCACAATGGTGAAAATGCAAAAAAAAAAAAAAAAGTAATATCTGATTATACTTTGGAGAAAGATCCATCACATAAGAATCTTTTAACGTTTATGCAATGGTTTTGTCATCACAATCAAACCAAGAAGCCAGATCACTAAAATACCCATATTCTCAACATTGTGAAAATACTGTTTCAATATAATTCATAATAAACCATTTTAAACCACCGGTACTTACAATAAAAGGTAAATAATCTACTACTAATGATCTTTACTAATGGTATTTGTCTGTCAATTTACAATAGTGGCATTTACCATAAAAGTGTTGGGTTTTTATTTTAAATAGTACAGCAGTACACTATTCAAGTGTTACAGATTTTTCAGTAAAAATAGACCGTTTCTTGTTATAATCGTAGTTATTCAAAGGACTAAACCTTTTCCTTTGGGCTGGATTCCTCTGAGTTTATTGAGCTGTGGCTTAAATGGCTTATTTATTGTTCATAATCTGGTAATTATGTTGTACAGAGCTACAGTCAGCTTGTTAGACTTTTATAAGCCATACAATTGCTGTGTGCTGTCAAGCTATCTCCTTACCTTGTGTGTGTGTGTTTTTTTTTTTGGGGGGGGGGGGGGGGGGGGGAGGGGTAAGTAATCAAAAAGTGCACATTTACAGTTCTAATGTTTTTGCACAGACAGGAACATTTTGTGTATTTTATGTGCCATTTATATTAATAATATTTCAATTACATATATTACATTAATTGTAATAGTGTGCAAGCCTATAAATACAGATATAAGTGAATTTTCAATGGAATGCATATCTCCCAGTCACTGTCTGTGTAACAGGGCCCGGGGCAGCCTCAGTAACATGACCTCGCCACAATACTCAGCGAATGAGAGTCATATACATTGGTGGGTCTAATTACATGCCCATTTATGATAACTGATGCTGATAGTGTCATATGAGAAACACATCTACGGATCCAGATACATATCAAGATTCTGTAAACATTCCTTTCACCAACGTTAGGCATTATATTTATAAAAAAATCACTTACAAAATGTTACATCTCTCCTAAAGGGACATGCAGTTGAGAAATAAGATCTTTTGGCAAATTAATATGCTGTTTTTTTTTTGGGGGGGGGGGGGGGGGGGGTAATGTCAACATCCCCTCATGACCCTCTGAATGTCCCCTAACACAAATACACAGACCTAATCAGAACTTCAGTTCGGAATTATTCAACAGGTTCCTGTAAACTGCTCTCAAATTCAGAACCGCTTAGTTCTTGTATGCGTTCGTAGACCAGCTCTGGCACAAATATGGAGGTGAAATACCCGTAATGCCTGACGAAGATAGCTTTGCACAATAGGCAGATGCTGTTGACATTTGAATGCTCGCAGTATTTTTTTGCTAGAAAAAATGGGGGCCAAGAGGTATTTTGCCAGGTCAAAATCATAAGTTGTGGAATAGTTGGCTGACATGCCATACAGTACATATACAGTGTACAGTGAATGTCTTCAAAATTGACTAAATTTAATTTTGTATTTTGACATTCATCACTATTTAGTGTTGTTATAGAGTATTATTATTATTTATTTATTTATTTATTTATTTATTTATTTATTTATTTATTTGCAGATCACAGTACAAGTAATAATACAATTAAGAGCAAGATAAAAATACAATGACTTTGGTTCTAGCAAGTACAAGTATATGACAAAATACGATTCAATAACGGAGCAGATAACAGTGTCAGTGATAGTTACATCAGGATATAATTAAATACAAAATACTACAGATTAAATGACACTTGACAGATTGCAGTACTCTAAAGTACAGGATTAAATGCAGTAAAATAGAGGGCAGATAAGAGCAAGTAAAGCGCATTTAAGGAAGAGTGATGTGTCCAGAGGGAAAAGAGGAGTTCTACAGGTGCTGTCTGAAGAGGTGAGTCTTGAGGAGGCGCCAGAAGGTGGTCAGGGACTGGGCAGTCCTGACATCTGTAGGAAGGTCATTCCACCACTGCGGGGCGAGGGTGGAGAAGGAGCGGGCTCTGGAGGCAGGGAAGCGTAGAGGAGGTAGAGCCAGTCTTCTAGTGCAGGAGGAGCGGAGAGGTCGAGTGGGGGTGTAGGGAGAGATGAGAGTCTGGAGGTAGCTGGGTGCAGTCTGGTTAAGGCATCTGTAGGCGAGTACAAGAGTCTTGAACTGGATGCGAGCGGTGATCGGAAGCCAGTGGAGTGAGCAGAGCAGTGGAGTTGCGTGGGAGAAGCGAGGCAGAGAGAACACCAGGCGAGCTGGAGCAGACGGGTGGCGGACGCAGGGAGGCCAGCCAGGAGGGAGCTGCAGTAGTCTAGGCGGGAGAGTATCAGGGCCTGGACCAGGAGCTGGGTGGCGTAGTTGGTGAGGAAGGGTCGGATTCTTCATATGTTGCTCAGGAAGAATCGGCAAGTGCGTGCCAGAGTGGAGATGTGCTGGGAATAAGAGAGGGAAGGGTAGTTAGAGAGTAGTTGTGGATGGTATAAAGTGTAATATATAGGTTGAAGGTCATGGTTATCTGATTATGATATTAATTGCTATCATTTATATGTTCACATGGTGGAGGTGTGTATTTTACTGACATGCTTTATATTTACTACTGCTAATATCTCATAAACCGTTTAATCTGGCAACTTCTTACTAGACAGTGTCTTTACAAGCTTTATTCTATGGTTCCGTCAATAAACTTCCATTACAGGTGGTGTTCAGCAGAAATTAACCTCTAGCCACATTGTTTTTAGCCTCTAGACATATCATATTATTATTATTATTATTATTATTATTATTATTATTATTATTATTATTATTATTATTATCAACTGACATCCACCATGTAGTTTGAGACAAATACCTGGTTAACATATATGTAGTCAAATAATCTGCCCCAGAGCCAAAGGCCTATTTAGGAGGATGATAACCATGGTAAATAAACCATGGGCAATAAAAGTCTTTGTAGCTGGAGTTCTTTCCGTAAAGGCCTGTGTAATTAAACTATCTGCTAAGAACAAGGATAGATTTCTGGTTTTCATGAAGCATAAAAACCACATTGACTAGTGTTTACATCTCAGTTACTGTTTTTTTTTTTTTTCCTCCAAACTGTAAGCAGAGCAGGAACTAAAACATAGGGAGGCCACATGTATCCCATAATTCCATGCATCAAAATAAGTGTACTGTGACATGCTCCAAATCATTTTGGCCATCAACAAAAAAGGCAGGAAGTGGATTTTACATGCAAATTCCTAAAACTCGGCTGATTCCTCAGCATTGCTATAGATATGTGTTATTCATGACTTTCACATTTGTGTTCATTATTTTATTCTGACATTCCTTTCAAAACCTTTTTTTCTCTTTTGTGGGAACATTTACATTGTATCTTTCTATTTCCACTAAGGGGGAGGGTTGTTTCTTATCGGGCCAGCTATTAAATATTCTGGCCTTATGAGCTATCAGTCTCTGATCAGCACAGTTAGCAGGTTTTACCTTCCAAGGAAGTGCGGGCTGAGCCAGCAGGAGCTTGAATATTGGAGGAGGTGGAGAAGGCCATAATTGAAACAGGCGACTGCTCCAGTACAGACAGGAAATAAAAGGAAGACTGGGCCCTTCTATGAATTAAATTAGATGTTTCAAATTCAGACAGTATCTAGAAAAGAAAAGTTTTTTTACAAAGGGTAATAGTAAGTTCATTCAGCTCGAGCCCCCCATCACCACACTACCCCCCCACCTAACCCCTGTACAGCTCGAGCTCTCCACCATCACACTATCGCCCTGCTCCACCCCTCGAGCTCCCCACCACCACACTACCCACCCACTCCACCCCACCCCACCCCACACCACCCCTGTATAGCTCGAGCCCCCCACCACCACACTACCTCCCCCACTTCTACTCTGTCGCTCAGTGTTAAACAACACTTAGAATTTCATTTGATTTATTCTTTTTTTTATTAAAGTACAATTTACTTCTTTAGTTATTTATATTAATGCACCTTTATTATTATAAAATACATGTCTGAGATATGTATAACAAAGTAAACACTCATATGAGGTATAACCATATACATGTTTTTTCTGTTTTCTTTGTTTTATCACACACACAAATATATAAAATCCCTAGCATTTAATGGAAATACAACTGCATTCGTCATTTGGCAATTCAGGGATTTAGACTAAAAATACTGTATCATATTACTTTCAGGAGCTCACAGTAGCAGACCAGTTTTTCACTAAAAGAACCCAGTGTTAGAAAGCGCCTCTGGGTCCAGTACAGTTAGTACTGAGTTATTATTACACAGGGGAAATTTAAACCATTGGTCCTATAGTCAAAAATAAATGCTGTGCCAGTTTAGCTAAAGAAGCTGATCCACTACAGTCTAACAGGAGTGTGACACTTCCAGCCTTTTAATCTAAATTGAATCGCAGTATTTAAAAAAGCAGCTTAATATCTTGGCTTGGTATTTTAGTTCAGGAATGTTGAACATATGATACATAAATGTTTCCTGTGGCAGTTTGGATTCCCCAGTTCCGTACAATAAGTGACTGCTGAATTTAGGATGATATTGACCAGTTCAGGCTAGACAACTGCAATAGTTAATCTGGTTAGTATATATGTATACAGTACATAAATACATCTGTTAACAGGTAAAGTGCTTTGAGTGTTCTGTCTGAGGTGTTACATTAGATAATTTTGTGCAGTACAGTAGGGTGTCTGTTTTGTCAATGATGTGAGAGATTTACAATGGCTACCTTGTCTGATATTTGTTATTCTCTCCTTAATTTTTTCTTGTTTCTGGTGTTGAAGATGTACATGCTTTAGATGATCGGTAATTGAGAAGTGGACAAGATAAGTTATAGTCATTACTAATTCTAAACTACTACATTTTTAACAAGCACCTCCACAGTATTTACCTGCCCTTTTATGAAGCATTTTTTTGTCTCCATTGTGGTTCCTTTATTATGAAACTAACTCACCTGCTCAACTGCTGCTAGTGGCAGGTACATTGTATTTTAATAAGACTTGACAATTGGGTCATTATTCTTCATCTTTAAACCCTTCAGTGTATTTTTGGGTTGCCATTCATAACCTTGTGACCTCCCTGATGAATTGATGTACAAAATAAGGCACGGTACTGTTGATGAATATTATAATTTTTGTTCATATTCAATATTGCTGTATCTGAGTATTTAGTTAACATTTAAATTGTGTAAGCATGTTATGGGTGCAAATTTGATTTAAAATGGTTGGAAGCATAGTGACTTTTTGTCATTAAAATAAGTGTAACATCAGTTTATGGGTTGGATTTAAGTACATAGATAAACTTCATTAAACAGTGGAAGGTGATTGTTTATTTGAAATAATTTTCACTATTCTAATCCAGAACCAATAAAGGCTACATATTCTTTGCCAGAACCGTACATATTATAGTAAACCATGCTGTCTATAAACCAAATATCTTATTACTATCCATTATACCTGGTGACTGTCTTGCACTTTCTATCTGTGTTTTATCTTAAAAAGTCTGGTCCATTACTGAAAGCCTTTGGTTCTTCTTTGGTGTTTCTCACATTCCAGCAGTTATTGTTAGCAAGTGCTGACTGAGCAGACATGATCCCCACGTGTCACTGTACACACATTAATTCCATTGTACACTGTGACAGTCTGGCTCGCAGTGGTGACGTCACGGACCAGGAAGTAGAAACCAAAACAGTGGATGGGCGGTTGAAGCTGAGTGCTGGTGCACTCAGCGTATTTAATAAACAAAACAAAAACAAAAGATTTAACAAAACACCAAAACACAAAACAAAAGGGCACGAGGGCCAAACGAATGAACAAACAAACAAGTAAGTGATGTGCTGGGAAATCCAGCACGTCTTAGCAATTGTTTTTCTAAATATGGCTTTCGCTCTCCGCTCTCCCGTACTCTCCTCTACACTCTCAACCCCGAGTGCAGAGTGCTGCTGGTTTATATACTCTGGCCGAGGGATTAACTAGTTGGTAATTATCTTATTATCCCTCGGCCAGAGTCTGCACGCGTTTGGTAAGGATGCATGACTGTCAGCTAGTTAAATAATCAGTAGCTGATCAGCCATGCATCCTCACGGGGTTTTTAAATATAATAACAAAAGACGCGGCGCTTTTACCCGCGCCGCAAACAAAAATACAAATAATAATAAATAGGGGCGGGACACTCCGCCACACATGCCCCCCCTTGTGCGCAGCACACATGGCCTTTTCGGCCACCTCCCCCCTTAGTCCCCAAAGTCCCGGTCAGCAGTCCCGGCGCAGGAACAGGGGCAGCAACGGGCCAAAGGTGGCGGCCACGGTGGGATGTCCTCCTCCCACCCAAACAGCCGTAGTGTTCCAATGGCCCGCGCACCGGCCAGCTCCTCTGGCCAAAAAATTTTTGGGGGTGGTCTCCAGACCTGCCCCCCCTTCTTCATGGCCGACAGCTCCCCTCCGTGGGGCTCTGGCCACCCTTTCTCCTGCAGCGAAATTGCTGCGGGGGAAGCTGGTCTCCTGACCTCCCCCCCCTTCTTCATGGCTGACAGCTGCCCTTCACGGGGCTCCAGCCACAGTATTTCCTGCCGCGAAAGTGCGGCTGGGGGAGCTGGTCTCCTGACCTCCCCCCCCTTTTCCATGGCTGGCAGCTCCCCTTCGTGGGGCTCTGACCACATGATCTCCGGCCGCGAAAGTGCGGCTGGGGGAGCTGGTCTCCTGACCTCCCCCCCTTTCTTCATGGCCGGCAGCTCCCCTCCGTGGGGCTCCGACCACAGTGTAGTGACCCCAGGCGAAGCAGGATCCCTGGCGACCCCAGGCAAAGCAGGATCCCTGGCGACCCCAGGCAAAGCAGGATCCCTGGCGACCCCAGGCGAAGCAGGATCCCTGGCGACCCCAGGCGAAGCAGGATCCCTGGCGACCCCAGGCGAAGCAGGATCCCTGGCGACCCCAGGCGAAGCAGGATCCCTGGCGACCCCAGGCGATGTGGAACAGGCAGCCCCAGGCGATGCGAGGCAGGCATCCCTGGGTGGTGCGAGGCAGGGCAGGAGCAGTCCTTCCCATGACGGTGGATGTGGAACCAGCAGGTATTCACCCTCTGCTGGTGGAGGTGGGAGGGGAAAGCAGTCCTCCCACAGCGGCTGAGACGGAACCAGCAGGTATTCACCCTCTGCTGGTGGAGCTGGGAGTGGCAAGCAGTCCTCCCACGACGGTGGATGTGGAACCAGCAGGCATTCACCCTCTGCTGGTGGAGGTGGCGGAGGCAGAGGCAGCTCTTGCTGCTCTGCTCCTGGTGATGGTGGAGACAGAAGCAGCTCCTGCTGCCCTGCTCCTGGTGGTGGTGGAGACAGAGGCAGCTCCTGCTGCTCTGCTCCTGGTGGTGGTGGAGGCAGAGGCGATGGGGCGGATGCTGGCCACTCAGAGGGAGGCTGTGGCGGTGCTGGCTCCCTCTGCTGTGGCGGCTGGGCTGGTGTGTGCCGTGCTCCCTTCAGCAGCATAAATAGAGGCTGCTGGGGAACACCAGCATCCTGCCCTTCTCCCCCCCAGAAAAATTCAGGGGGTTGAGCCTGTAACTCCTCCCCTTCTGGCTCTTGGGACTGCAGCTTGGGTCCTAAGGCTGTGGAAGCGCAGACTTCCACCTCTTGGGCTATGGACGCACCGACTCCCCCCTCTTTGGGCTGTGGACGCACCGACTCCTCCCTCTTGGGCTGTGGACGCACCGACTCCTCCCTCTTGGGCTGTGGACGCACCGACTCCCCCCTCTTGGGCGTAGGACGTTCGGGCTCCTCCCACTCGGGCGTAGGACGTTCGGGCTCCTCCCACTCGGGCGTAGGACGTTCGGGCTCCTCCCACTCGGGCGTAGGACGTTCGGGCTCCTCCCACTCGGGCGTAGGACGTTCGGGCTCCTCCCCAGGCTGTGGAGGCGAAACCAGCAGGCATTCTCCCTCTGCTGGTGGAGACAGTAGCGATGGCTCCTCTCCCTCTGATGCTGGAGACGGTAGCGATGGCTCCTCTCCCTCTGATGCTGGAGACGGCAGCGATGGCTCCTCTCCCTCTGATGCTGGAGACGGTAGCGATGGCTCCTCTCCCTCTGATGCTGGAGACGGTAGCGATGGCTCCTCTCCCTCTGGCGCTGGAGACGGCAGCGATGGCTCCTCTCCCTCTGGCGCTGGAGACGGCAGCGATGGCTCCTCTCCCTCTGGCGCTGGAGACGGCAGCGATGGCTCCTCTCCCTCTGGCGCTGGAGACGGCAGCGATGGCTCCTCTCCCTCTGGCGCTGGAGACGGCAGCGATGGCTCCTCTCCCTCTGGCGCTGGAGACGGCAGCGATGGCTCCTCTCCCTCTGGCGCTGGAGACGGCAGCGATGGCTCCTCTCCCTCTGGCGCTGGAGACGGCAGCGATGGCTCCTCTCCCTCTGATGCTGGAGATGGCAGCAGCAGAGTCTCTCCCATATCCGCAGCCAGGTAGTTGAACACCATGGCTGCGATGTCTGGGAGGGAAGCTGGGTGGTGTTGCTGTTCCCAGGCCTCCCAGCGCTCCCCATCTCTTGCCCACAGGAGGTTGATCACTGCAGGGAGGGCTTCCTCATAATCCCTCCCCGGCTCCACCAGCCAGTCCCAGACTCCCTCAGAGGAGAGTGCATTCGTCCTCTTTGGAGGATGCAGGTCCTCCCTCACTGGACGCTCTGGCTCCTCTTTCTCCTGCCATGGAGGGGGTTGGTCTGGTGCCACGTGCCCAACCTCACCAACCGCGAAGCACCACTCCTCACCCTTCAGGCAGGTGAGGCAGATATCCAGTGTGGCAAGGTAAGGCTGATGTTGCTGCGCCTCCTGCTGCTGTTGTTGCTGCTGCTGCTGCTTTCTCCTCCGGCTACTTTTCCCCATTTTTAATTTGAAAAAAAAAACACGAACAAACAAAAAAAAAACGCACTTTTCAATCCTGGTCCGGCTGTTGGAGGCGTTGTTTGTCCCACGCAGGACACCATATGTGACAGTCTGGCTCGCAGTGGTGACGTCACGGACCAGGAAGTAGAAACCAAAACAGTGGATGGGCGGTTGAAGCTGAGTGCTGGTGCACTCAGCGTATTTAATAAACAAAACAAAAACAAAAGATTTAACAAAACACCAAAACACAAAACAAAAGGGCACGAGGGCCAAACGAATGAACAAACAAACAAGTAAGTGATGTGCTGGGAAATCCAGCACGTCTTAGCAATTGTTTTTCTAAATATGGCTTTCGCTCTCCGCTCTCCCGTACTCTCCTCTACACTCTCAACCCCGAGTGCAGAGTGCTGCTGGTTTATATACTCTGGCCGAGGGATTAACTAGTTGGTAATTATCTTATTATCCCTCGGCCAGAGTCTGCACGCGTTTGGTAAGGATGCATGACTGTCAGCTAGTTAAATAATCAGTAGCTGATCAGCCATGCATCCTCACGGGGTTTTTAAATATAATAACAAAAGACGCGGCGCTTTTACCCGCGCCGCAAACAAAAATACAAATAATAATAAATAGGGGCGGGACACTCCGCCACATACACACAACGTTAACCGCAGTGGATTGGAATTAAACATGGCATTTCCGAATACAGGTGAAACCTGAAGCAAACACAGTACCAGGATTAGTTCCAGAGGGTCATATTTACAAATGAAGTGGTTTAACGAACACGTACTTATTGAGTTTCCTTTTAAACTGAGCTAATGATGGACTGTGGGGAGGCTATTCCAGAGTAAAACAAAGTGTTTCCTGTAATTTACTGTACAAACTTTGTGCACAAGGCTGTAAAAACAAGTGTCTATGTGCCTCTCTTGTATTTTTAACACATGTCACTATATCATAAAAACTCTCGTCAAGCCTTGTTCAGGCCGCAGTGAAACAAATGGGTGGCAGTTAGCCTGCTATTTAATTTGCTGAACAAGCAGATTCAAGTTATGGGCATACAGATTTGGAGATCAAATTGACTGATACAGATTGATATTTAATCTTTTTTACAGGATGGAAGGTATTTGTGATTTTTGCATAGTAGCTTTCTGGTGGTTTGCATAGGATTTGCTTCACTGCAAAGCCAGATTGTATTGTAAAGTGCCGATTGACATCATAGCTTTAAAGAAAAGCATGCTGTGTACGGAAAGCCTTAGTGACTATGCTGCTAAGATAAGTTATGTGTTTGTATTCCTGACCTGAGGCAAAGGCTGACTCGAAGGTCCAGATGCACTTCTCATGATAGGTTAACCCACAGGTTAAAAAAAAAAAAGATAAATGAAGAAATAAGCCTATCAAGAGCTGTCATTCTATTTTCTTTTTTAAGGGTCATATTTTCTGCTTTGGACATTAATTCTTAAGTACAATGTAATAATACACAAAGTATACTGCATATTACAGTAACTTATCTCATTTAATCTTCTGTTTTTTACCCTTTTGAAATTAACATTACACATTGTGAACTGCATCAAAAGCTTTCTCATTTTGGCACAATCTGTTTTTATTGATAACCGAAAATAATAGAAATTCAGTTTCACATGAAAGAAATAAAAAAAAGACAGTGAAATGAAAAACATACTGCATGCACTTTTACCACAGCAGTTCTCTTAATGCTAGTTTTTTAGAAATGTCTGAAAAAGGGACTGGACATTTACACAAAGTGTGTTCTATATATTACTATACAGGCTTGTGCAGCAACTACAAAATGTGTAGACTTTTTTTGCAGCTGTGTGTGTGATTGTCATTTAATGTGCCTACTGACTGTATTAAACATATCAGTATTTTAGAAATACCGTTGAGACTGTTGCAATGAGTACAGGTGATATTTTATGTTCAGATTTCGCTCCTGTTTAGGTGCATTTTGTGATATCTGCTGTCGATGAAAAAAATGTCCATGTTTTAGAGTAATTTTAGGAAACTAGCAAGAAACTTGGATTTAGAAATTCATTCTAAAAAACAAAAACAAAAACAAAAAAACTAACAAAATACAAAATTTCCAGTTTTTTATTTATTACTTTCAAACCCGGAGTGTTTCCAGTACAGAATTATTGTGTGGGTAATTAGGGGATATAGTCACTTCTGCATGTCAGTTTTGATTTGTAATTCTTAACTAAACAAACCTATGCTGTCAAAATAATATGTCAAGATAACTGTGGCACAAGGTTTGAAAAAATAAAAATGCTTTGTCACATAGGCTTTTGGGGAGGTCCCACATGGATGATGTTATTTGTTTTTCTTACTTTTGGTTGAGTTAAAATCAGATTGAGTGAACCCTTCATTTTTCCCTGTCAGACATTACGATATTGCAGTGGGACATGCCGTAGATTTTACTAAGGGGATGGAATGCTTATATAATAACAGGGAGGTCTGTGCCTCACACGTAAGACACTTGGTCCAGAGAAACTAGAAGAAATAACAATGTGGCATCCTGGGCTGCTGCTTTTATTCTCCATGGTGTACAGTAATTCACACCATGGCATGATCACTGTTTTTTTCACATTTTCACATATTTAAAAACATTTTAAGCTCATTTTGTTTCCTGAGCTTTAAGCAATGTATTATTCTCCCACTGTTAGTTGTAAGAATTTGCCTGTTTAATATAATGTCAATCAAGTTACTAGCTGAAAACTACCTATTAACACAGTCTGCTTTCAGATAAAGTGAATTGCACAGATAGCTAAACTATGGATATATAGTAAACATTAGTCAGAATTTTGTTGTAAAACAGAACCTGTTTGTGGGACACTGCAGCAATGTGTATGTTTTCAACATCATTTTTTAATAATTGTATCATATGAAAAAATTATTTACCATTGTCCTACCCAACATTCTGTATTGCGTCATACTAAATAAAATCTATTGTACTATAGAGCAGAAGTGTAATATACGATTGCATTTTTTTTCATATGTAATGCCCTACCCTGGAGGACCCGCCTCCTTCAGGAATGGGTCTGCCATTTCATTTTCTGTGCATATTAAAGGACAAAAAGCTAACAAAATAATTCCATTCATTCTTAATGAATTACTGTCACTTCATACCGCTCAAATTTTTCCTATATGAAAGGCGCACATATTATGATAAACGTGTTTTTGATGTTTAATATATATATTATTTCATGGCGATTAATTAATAAAATATAGTGTCATATAGTGAACACGCAGGAGTCAGTTATAACTGTAAACTGTAACTGCACTTTATTGTCGTTTACAATGCACTCTCTTAGCCGTCTTTCTCTAAAGCCATTCAACTGGAAACACTAACAACCTGGCTTACAGCTGTGTCCTGAATCTCACAACTGTCCTTAAAGGCATAACTCCTATTTATTAACTAAACAGCTGAACCCTGAACATAACAGTCACATAAAGCAATTAAAAGCACAAGATCTAGAAAGCCACGCCATTGGATGAGCCAAGCGAGTTGCATTGACTTCTGGGAGTTCTTTTGAAAAGAAAGAGATGGCAACAATTTAGAAAGTTGTTTTTTTCTTCTTAAGGGGAAGTGGCAACATTTTTGTATTGTTTTTAAAATTTTACTCTCATGAAAAACTAAACTTGTTGTTTTCCTTTTTTCAAGAACTCCAATCTCCAGAATTCCTTGGAAGTTTGGCTTTCCAAAATAAACAAGTATGTCCATAATATACAGCCCCCACCATGGCTGTCAATTCACAGTCAGAGCTGTTAATATGATGAAAAAGTTGATGACAATGACATATATCAACATTACAGAATAGAATACGAAACGGCAATTCAATGTTTAATTAGAATTTGATAAGCAATTATCCAGATATAAAAAAGTGTGACATACAGACGAATGAATGAATACATATCCCCAGTATCTGATTCTCAGTAACTTATACTAAATTAGGTTATTACCAAAAGGTTCTCCAGAGTTATGGAAAGGTATGTGTGTAAGTGTGATATACAGACAAACAGACTTAGTTGCAACCACCTCCACTTTAACCCCTTCACAGTGGGGGATAATAATCATTGCTTTCCACTCTGTGACTTCTTGAAGAAGAATTGCAAAAATTCAGCATTGAATATGTGAAAGAGGTACATTTTTGAGACATACAAAGTGACGATAATGCATACTGTATTAGGTAAGATTTATGGGATTTTTTTTTTAAGCCTAGTGCTACAGCTCCGACAAAATATGGCTTTTGTGTTGATACAGACAACTGTCTACAAGTGTGAGCTAAGGCCACCAAAAACATGTAATTTTAAACCAGAGGTTGAAACAAACACGAGTACAATTGTTAATGTTAATAACCCTAAAGAAAAATCTAAAACAAATAATTCAATAGTATTGTGATGAAAAAGTTAATATTCAAAAGAAGCAACCAAATGCAGTTCAACCTTTTTGTTCACTTGCTGTTTACACCTTTTAATTTTGCCACCTTTTACCTCCTAGCAGTAAATTGAAGAGACAAAATGTCCTGTTTATCAGCCCACCTGGTTAACAAATCAGCGCTATCAAAAACAAACCACTTCAACATGCCTACACAGATACGGCTGCCATACCTCAAAAGGCCTGCTCTGCCTCTCCGACTCACCAGGTTTCTGTGCCCCAGGTGAACGTCTCCTTGTATATTTACACTCAGTACTGCTCACTTAACACTCTTCAACTCCTTTTTTTTAAGGACAGACTTATAGCCTGTCAACATTGCAAGAGACTTTTCAACACTCCCTGTATCTGTGCAGTCCTAGTTGTTCACCCCCAAGTGCTATCTGTTTCATTCTAATAATAAAAGTGGCCTTACTATGAGTGCAAAAGGGAGGGATTCATTAAAGTTGACTTATTGCAATTATAAAATGCCCCATTCTAGAAGAAAGTAGTGTAAGAAAACAAAAGCTCTTTGGATGTAATACTCTTTTTATTAAATGTATCCATCAAAAAGTAGTTCCATAATGGAATGGATTTTTTTTTTAATGCTTTAGATTACTAAAGTATTATTGTGTTTTTTATGTTGTTATTAAGATATGTAAGGCAGTGAGAAGTTTAAACATTTTAATTCAGAATATTTACCTAGAAAATCACTTAAAGCAACTGAACAGGATATGTCGTATTTCTTACGTTACTGAAACCTGCACGGCACAGGCTGGCTTTGAGTGATTATCTTCCCCACAGCCAGGCAGTTTACCCTGTTGGATAACTGTCACCCACCCAAATTAACAACACAGTTGTTTTATACTCCGGTGTGAGACATTCATTTCTTCAAGTCACGCACTAGAAACATGACGCAAACAATGCTTCAAATAGAAATGACTTCTACTGATTGATAGGAGATAAAATGACAATTTTGTGTTTGGCTATTAGGGAGTATTTTGTATAAGATTTGCATTTACTCTTGGGAGTTTCTTCTGCTTCCTCATGTTTATCGTTGATTAGATCTCAAGATTATTGTATGATATAAAAATGTATAACCCTAAGGAAACAAATTATCTGGAGTAGCCCTCCAGATTTCTGCTCTCTGCATTTCAGATGTGTATACATTTGGCCTTATATTTAAATAATCGTGTGCTTAATGGGACCCATGCTTCAATTAAGTACACAGTTTTCCAATCACTATATTCAACCAAACTCCCACATAACAGGACTTACATTCCTTCCTTTCCTAAGTACCAGTTAGCTTTTCTCCTTTATTTTCTTCTCAGATAGATGGGCAGGAACCATGTTTTACTCCTGGACAACTCATTAAAAGGGACAGACCCTTTATTGATAAAATGCTATTCATTTTAAATGAACAAAAAGACACATGCTTTACCGAAGTAGGCTTTTTTTTATTATTATTTTAACATAAGTGGTGGATTTGTATTGGCCGGATGTGGCCCAGAGTAAGTGCTACAAGTGTTTTGGATGTTTTATAGTGATACTGAACTGCTACACAACAAATCTATGACTAAGTTTAAATAATGAAATAGCTCATTAATACATTCATTAATTTAAAAATGGTTGTTATATATATATCTCTCAGTTGCACAATAATATTCAGTCCTATTCCTTGCTGAGACATGCAGTGTTTTTTTCTTGATTTATGCACTTTGTTTATAAAGCTATATTCACAAAAAAAACAGACATGTTTTAATATACAGCCAAAATCTCATGAGCGTAGAAATTGCCAGTTTAATTTGCAGTTATACACACAATGTGGCTTTTTTTTTAAAATATAGGGCCCATTGTTTCAAATTTAAAAAGTCTCAGACATCCTTAGACAGAAATGGCAACAGTTTAAAGCTCAGGTAATCACTAACTGCAAACTGTACCGAACAACCAGGAGACCAGCATCTGATGACTTCAGTGTGTAGGCAAACACGAAATGGCAGTGGAATAGACTGCAGATATGTCATCTAATATTATTGTGCAGCTTGGAACACTGTAACACACCATATCAATACATAGTCCAAATATTTTAACATAAATATTTCCTTAATATTTCACTCCCAGGCACTTGTTAAAAAAAGTGTTATGGAAGTTAACACAGTGTATTACTTCTATATCTTAGAACAAGTTAAAACTGCAATTTAAAATATGATTACTAGGTTGTATACCTCAGAAAGCTGCTTTTATATGTGTATATGTGTGCAGAACAGCACTGTTGTTGTGTGCCACTTGATGTGAACTATAGAGTTTGAAAATACAGAGCATTTCTTGCTCCAAGTAAGATTATATATGTAAGATTATATACTCAATCTGAAGTGAAGCTTTTGTCAACAATGACACCAAAATAACTCTATCCACCTTCCTCCCCCCCCCACACACCCCAAAACTGTCACTTTTTTACCCATGCAGTATTTTTTATTTCCCATGCTTTGTGACTTGAGGCGTTTTAAGTTGAATGCATAAATATGTTGTTTTTTTTTTTTCGTATAAGGAACCGACAGCATGTAAACTAGTTTCAATTGTTGAAAAGAAAAGACTTTTTGTTTGATAGTATCATAGGGACACAGTCACATTTGAATGCTTCATTTAGATAAGGAAGCACTGTGATAATTGACCTCAAGGAAGGTTTAGTCTGTAGTTGTATTTGTCTTTTGTACTACAAATAAAGCTAGTGTCTTTAATCCCTCTTGTTCGATCAAGTTGAATCACTGTAATGTCAGTCACACGTTATGCAGCTTACACAGAGCTAACAAAATAACTAGTAACTGTGACCAGGTGAGTGGTCAGCTTGGTAGCTCTTGTGTCAGGTCAGTCCTGAAGCTGCTTACTCCACAAAGATGGTTTTCAATAAGTTTTGTGTTTTAAAATAAAAGGTTAAGCTCTGCAATCTGTATTTGTACCAGGGGAAGATGTGTGTACTCCATAAAAAAAAAAAAAAAAAAAACGAAATTTGTGCATCTTCACTAAAATACATTAATTTGTTTTGTAAGATACCTGGTGTTTATGTCCACGCTTACTTAAAATGCATTGCCATCGGTTTCTGATATAAATGACACACACATTATGGTAAACTTATATTAGATATTGGTATTTTTTCAAATCTATTAAAGAAAAGATATTAAAAAGCTGCACTTCTATTTTATTCTATTTTAAGAGGGGGCGTAAAGGAAAACAAAGGCATCGGGAAATCACTGATAGATTACTGAAGCGATGCTCCTGGTAGTTTTATAAGAACTCAAACTCCTAGAAGCCTCACGCAATAAGTGCTGCATTCAGATATCTGCAAGGAGCGAAGGGTTTTTTATTTTTTTTATTAGCTTTAAATTGCTATTGCATGTGAAAGGCTGAGAGTGTGAGATTGATATGCATTGCTTGACACTGCTAACTCATGATTGTAGTTTATCTAAGATGTGGCCAAATATATCTGAAAATAAGAAAAAGACTGAACAACTATATACTGTATTTTGTGATCTCACCACTCTGTCACAAAATATGTATTCCTTCCATTATAGCAAGACTATTACTGTTTTGTTAAGAATAGGATCATAAAGAATAAGTTAAGATAATGCACAGTACATTTCATAGATGCATGTAAGCTTTTAAATGTCTCTGTGCTGTATCTACTGATCCATAGCAAGTTTGACAGAAATTGACATTTACCATTTTAGATTGGAAAGATGCCAGAATTCTCTCAATGGAGTGACATCACTTGTCAATCGAGATATACCTGTTGGCTTTGAACTATTTTTCTCATCCATACACCAAACAGAACTGAGAAACGCATTGAAACTGTCCCTGAAACCACTTAAGCCACCCA
Source organism: Acipenser ruthenus (assembly GCF_902713425.1). Lineage (NCBI taxonomy): Eukaryota > Metazoa > Chordata > Actinopteri > Acipenseriformes > Acipenseridae > Acipenser > Acipenser ruthenus. The sequence goes on along the minus strand of NC_081191.1, from coordinate 56,954,981 downwards.
CCCTTACAAATGCTCTCAGTTTAAATTATGTTATCAGAAATCTGTGATATATAGTACTAACAAAAAGCCAGGACAATCTCTCTCTCTCTCTCTCTCTCTCTCTCTCTCTCTCTCTCTCTCTCTCTCAGCTGAGTGCTGCTTTTTCACACTGACAGGACAGCTGAGCTATGACGTCCCCAGACCAGGAAGCTGACACAGAGGCAGGTATTACGAGAGAAGCGCTAGTGCGTGTTTTTATTCAAACAAAGGTTAAACAAAAAATAAAAGGCAGAGCAAAATAAAAGCTTTAAACTAAATAAAGTTTTGCACACTATGTACCGTGCTGGTCCCTTATTTTCTTTTACTTTATTCTTTTTGTTTCGTTCTTCCCTGATCTCTCTCACGTACTTCCTTCCAAACACACCACCCCAAGCAAAGTACATAATGACAGGTTTTGCAAGCAACGAATCTAGTCCCTTCTGAGCGCTGGATGCTCAGGCTCCCCCCTTCTGGGCGCTGGATGCTCGGGCTCCTCCCACTCCAGGTTCGTGTCTGGCTCCCAGTCGACCTCCAAGCAGCGGTCCTCCTGATGTCCATAGCACAGGCAATAGGTGCACCACTCCTCATCCTGTTCCTGGTGTGGGGGGTGGTAGTCGGGTGCAACATGCCCGACCTCGCCAATGGCAAAGCACCACTCCTCCACTTTTAGGCAGATGAGGCAGACCTCCATCCCTTGGTCCCTTTCTGTTCACTAAAAAAATATTCTTAAAAAAAAAAAGTGTAACCGCAGTAACTGCTCTGGCCTGGGTCCATGGATGCGCTACAGTCCCACTTGTAACATCATATGTGACAGGACGGCTGAGCTTTGACGTCCCCAGACCAGGAAGCTGACACAGAGGCAGATACTATACGTGAAAAGTGCTGGTGCAAAATAAAAGCTTTAAACAAAACAATGTCTTACACACTAAATATATACCATGCTGGTCCCTTATTTTCTTTTTGTTTCATTCTTCCCCGCTCTCTCAGGTGCCTCCTTTCAAACACACCACCCCAAACTAAGGATTTGTCTCCCCTTATATCCCATGTGTCTGGAGCCTAATTAATCATCAATTATTCAATAAAGGCTCCAGCCACATTCTCACATGTTTTTGGCAGGGATAGGAATTTACCCCATCCCTGCCAACTACCACCAACACGCAAACCAAACATATACATTTAAATATAACATATCATATTAAACACCCCCAAATAATTCATTTAACAGCAGGGCTTTTCTGCCCTGCCACACACAGACATTTCTGCTAGCTTCAGCACCAGTGCGGTTTGTTATGATTAGAGTCTTGACTGTGATATGCCTGCATGCCTACTCCTATACAGCCTGTACTGTATTGTCTACAGTTTTAGCTCTGAAAAGTAATTGATATCAATCAGTAGGCCATTATCTTTAGCAGCCAATTATCTATATTGTCACTTTTGCATTTGCTTTTTCAACCCTGAGGTCACAGAGGTCTGGTGTAACTAAATATCCCCAAACAACTCCCTTACCTGTCATATAAATAGTCATCCCAGCGAAACGAGGCCCAAGGGGGCCTTTGCAGAAGTGTTGAGAAAAGGCAGTTTAAAAGAATGCAGAACTGTTCTGGCTCCCATTCAAAATATAACAAGTTTCCATTTTTCACTTCTCTCTGCTTTTTTATTTTTATTTTTTAAAGAGATTACCCCTGTGCCTACAAACGTTCTTTTGTGGCACTTTCTTGAAATTTCCATTCCACTCTTCCATCTGTTAGGTCTGTTTACCAGAATTGCTATGGAAAAAAAGCCACATAGATCAGCCCTATCTGAATGAAGTTTCTATATTTGTGTTTTTGTATTCTGCATTTGTGTGAAATATATTTGTTTTAATTTGTTTTGAAGTAACGTTGACATGCACTCATGCAAATAAATTATGGGTTTTGCCTGTGCCAGGCCAGGTGTTCATCACAAAGATTATAAAGATGATACTTATTGATGTAACACAGGGTGAACCTTCACTTCTTGCCAATAGTGGTCAATCAGATATCCTGCAAAAATTCTGAAATCTGTTTGTTGATGTGTCATTTGGAAACTGATATAGCACTGAGCTGACTGACTCCCTAAGAGCTTAATTTTTCATCAGCTTTCCCCTGTAAAGATCATACAAAATAAAATTGCTGCACTGTTTATCACATGACGGGAGCATTCAGTGTCTTTAAGACACTAAAGGAAACAATATATTTTAACAAAAGATGTATTAAATGTAATGTCCCTATTTTAAGCAAGTACAAAGTGTGCCTCAAATTTTAACTTAAAATATTAAGAAACTAATAATGGCTTTCCTTTCAAAAGAAATTGAGTCTTCCTGAGAGAGGCCCAGGACGGAAATGCAGGGGATTTGCAGGTTAGGACTTGAATGCACCAATATGTTTAAAGTCATTGATACAAGTGGGTATCTAGTGTCCCACACCTAGTTGATAAGCAGGACAGAGTTACTGGAAAAGAATAAGAAATCATTATTTGGCTAGTTTTCACAACAGCATACACATTCCACAGCACAGCTTGAGCTGTTATTGTACAATAGCAGTTTCCCTTTCAAGAACAAAATGTAACCATTACCGTATGGGTATTTACCTCTTACAGACCCGTAACCTGAATAAGATATATCAAAGCTGCTCAACGAGCCTGTGACGCAGTCATGGCCCGCCCCCGAGGACATAGATATGCTGCGCTCACAGACCTCAACGCCATTTTTATTTTCAAGACTGACCTGACAGGAGGAGTCTGGTATCAGATATGTACTTGTTGCTTATGGCTGTATAATTTTTGCTAATTATTGTATTTACATAACTTATGTGATTGTTTACACTGTAGTATTTTTTTTGTTAATTAATTATGCATACATTGTGCACTACAGCCTGTTTGTTACGTCCCGCAGAGGCCATGTGCCCAGGTGGAGCCAGCGGCTTGAGTCGCTCCTTCCCAGGGATCAAGCAGCATAAGTCGGCTGACTTTATGCTCCCCCAGGCTACATAGCTCCAGCTGGAATTAAATTAAATTCTCGTTTTTAAATTACAAGGCTTTTATTTTGTGAACTGTAATAGTGTTATTACTGTTTTCTGTGTAGAATTTTTTTTTTTTCTGTTGTATTTTCTGTGTTTTTTTTTAAAGAAATACGCGCACAGTTGCTGGGATCAGCAGCGCCGCGCTCGACAAAGATACGTCTTCAGTTGAGATTGCTTGCAGTCTCTCCCACAGTACCTTGCTGCCGCTTTGGTGACTGCTTTTGCACCACCATTGCGAAGGCTGTTAGTACCTCCAACAAGCAGGCTTCCTTTAGTCTTGTGTGTGGTACAGTACTTTTTTTTTGCTTTCAGCACCATACGAAAGGCTTATATTGTTTATGTAATTGTTTAATTACTCTTTTTTGTTGAGAAAGTATTTTCTCATGTGTCTACGCACAGGCCTGTCTGCAACATGGTGCTCAGCACACATGCCGCAAGACAGCTGCTGGGCTCAGCAGTGCTGCGCAGGACCAAAATACTTCGGTTGTTGTTGCTTTAAACAATTTCAACTACAGTATCTTGATGCCGTTTTGGTGATAACATTTTAACATCACCATTGCGAAGGCTGTTAGTCCATTCTAAGAAGCAGGCTTTCTTAGTCTTATGTGTGGTACTGACTGAGAAAGCTTGCTGGTTTTGCCAGTGGCCCTGTATGTTGCCACGCACGGAAACTGAACCGGTGGACCTGTTCCGTTTCCGACACGGTAACGTGCCGGTACCAAGGTTGCCGCACCAGTGACATTCCAGTGCTGTTCTTGTACTGACCCGGTGATAAAAGTGCCACACCGATAGCGAACTGACCCAGTACAGTCCTGGTACTGTACTGGTTCCGAACCGGTACTGAACCGGCCCCGCCCAGTCGATACATATAGGCAGATTGAGGTAGCAAACTGTACAACTGTATACTGTACACCGCATTGCTTGCTACTTGCATCATGCCTGGGTTTTATCCCTGTGAGACATGCAAGACCAGTCTGCCTATTGAGGAAGCACGGCAGGTGCTCTTACTGCCTGGGGACAGAGCACACCAAGGAGCTTTGGCTTTCCCAGGCATGCGTGAAGTGCATGGAAGCTATCCTGGTCCCATTGACACTCAAAGGCACCAGTGCTCAGTTATCTGGATGACTGGATAATTTGTGCTCAGTCTCCAACACAGACAGAGGCTCACACGGAATTGGTCACCGGCCACCTTCAACGGTCGGGCCTTATGGTGAATCATGTGAAGAGCCAGTCTCAGACACCCTGCTATCTAGGAGTGTGCTTCGACTCCAGATCCATGCTGTCCACTCTGTTTGGAGCTCTTTCAGCAGGGTTTTTCAGCCAGCATTGAACTGCGACCACTTATTGACAGTGTCTCATCACTGTCTAAAGGCACTCTCTTGGTGGAAACAGCCGGCCCATCTACGCCTAGGCGTAGCACTGGGCAGTGTTACCAGAAGGGAGGTTGTCACCACGGATGTGTCCAGCCTGGGCTGGGTCACTGTGTGGAATGACAGGGGTGCACAAGGTGTGTGGAAAACCCCCTTGGCAGGGTCTCCACATACATGTTTTGGAGCTGCCGGCAATTTACCTGGCCTTGCAGAATTTTTTGCAGGCGGTTCGAGGGAGACACGTACTTGTCCGTACAGACAACACAACAGTGGTGACTTAGTCAACCACCAGAGCAGCCTCAGGTCTCCCAGTCTCCATCGCGTGGCCCTCAAGCTTTTGCTCTGGACACACGAGAACCTCCTCTCACTGTGGGCAGTACATCTGCCTGGGGTGACAAACTGGGCAGCGTAAATCCACTCAAGGAGAGTCCCCCAGCACCTCAGTGGAGATAAGCCTCATTTGGGAGAGGTTTGGAAGAGCAGAGATAGATCTCTTTGCCTCCCAGGAATTAGCCTTGGCACACCAGTGGCCGAGACAACTGTTATATGCCTTCCTAACCTCGGCATTTCATGTCAACCAGTCTGTGGAGACTTTCCATCTGCCTCCTTTCCAGTCTGACAGGGAGCGACAGCTCCATACGCTGTGCCCAGTGAGGGCCCTGGCATACTTCGTTGACAGGACGAAAAGTTGGAGGCAGTCGAACAATTTTTTGTCTGCTATGGGGCTAAATCCCATGGCCAAGCCCTGTCTAAGCAGAGACTGTTCAAATGGATAGCAGACACGGTCAGGACTGTCTATGTGTTAGCCAACTTGCCCCCTCCAGAAAAGCTCACTGCCCATTCAACCAGGGGCATTGCAACTTCGTTGGCTTTATTCCAGGGTGCATTTGTCAAGGACTAGGGCTAGCCCTGTAGCATTCCAATCGTTCTGCAATATTGCCTTTGCAACGGCTTTGGTACTTACCTATATGGTAATGGTTACAGTGAATTTTGATAGTGTGTAAACTGGTCAGCGATTATCAAGTCTGTTGTTTGGGTGTGTCTTAGCTGGCTGCAGTGTTCAAATTAATTGTGTTTTCATTTAGCTAATCAGTTGATTCAAGCAAGCTGTGGTAGATTGAAGTGAATTTTGATAGCGTGTAAACTGGATCAGCTCTAGATCTGCAGGACAGTATAAATTGGCAAACAGTGTATTAGAACGCCAGCCGTTCTAAGCGCCAGCCAGTTGAAGGGTGACACATCCAAGAGCAGTCTGAGCTGTGGCAGTCTGAGTGAGGACAGGTGTAGTTAGGACCTTTTCCAAATCTCTCACAATGGCTACCAGATGTCTCATTCTCTGAAGTCATAACTATGGGACACGGTACATGCCATAAACAGACTGCAGCTAGTTCAGAATGCCGCTGCCAGGATCCTTACCAGATGTAAAAAACGTGAACACGGGGCTCCCGAGTGGTGCATCCGGTAAAGGCGCTCCGCATGGAGTGCAGGATGCGCTGTATAGCCTGGACGTCGCCAGTTCGAGTCCAGGCTATTCCACAGCCGACCGTGGACGGGAGCTCCCAGGGGACGGCGCACAATTGGCCGAGCGTCGCCCGGGGGGAGGGAGGGTTATGTCGGCCAGGGTGTCCTCGGCTCACCATGCACCAGTGACCCCTGTAGTCCGGCCGGGCGCCTGCGGACTTGCCTGTAAGTTGCCCGAGAGCTGCGTTGTCCTCCGACGCTGTAGCTCTTGGGTGGCTGCATGGTGAGGCTGCAGTGTGGAAAAAAACAGGTAGGCTGACGGCACACGCTTCGGAGGACAGCGTGTGTTCGTCTTCGCCCTCCTGAGTCAGCGCAAGGGTGCTAGCGGTGAGCTGAGCCTAGAAAATGATTGGCCATTCCAAATTGGGAGAAAATAATAAAAAATAATTGGCAACGACTAAATTAAAAAAAAAAAAAAAAAAAAATGTGAACACATCACCCCCTGTCTTGCCCAGCTGCACTGGCTACCTGTAAAGTTCAGGATTACTTTAAAAACTCTCCTGCTCACCTACAATGCCCTTCATCACACAGGTCCTGAGTACCTCTTCAACCTGCTGACCCGCTATGTCCCTGCCTGCAAGATGAGGTCCTCTGACTCTGGCCTGCTTGTTATCCCCAAGCAAAAGTGCACCACACTTGGAGAACGCTCATTTGGCTTCGTGGTTCTGACTCTCTGGAACTCTCTCCCAGCTTTGGTGCGTGATGCTCCCACCGTCGCTCGCTTTAAATCAGCTCTCAAGACTCACTTGTTCTCTCTTGCTTTCCATGCTCTATAAGCCTGATATCTGTTATTATCTGTTGTGTCATTGCTACTTATTTTTTTCTTTCTCGCATCCACAATGTTTTATTTTTACATCCTAGCCTTGTATTTAATGTATTATGCATTTTTCACTGCATTTAATGTATTACACATTTTTTTGTTTTGTTTTGTTTTTTACTATAAAGTGCTTTGTGATGGTGGTCCACTATGAAAGGAACTATATAAAATAAAGTTTGATTGATTGATTGATTTCATACTTGAAAGAGAACGTTAGGTTATTATCATAAACCTGGTTCGCTGAAATAGAAATGTAACCATTAACCTTCAAGGAAAAATGACATTGAGGTCTGTGAGCGCAGTATATTTATGTCCTTGGGGGTGGGCCATGACTGCGTCACAGGCTCGTCGAGCGACTTTGATATATCTTGTTCAGGTTTCAGGTCTTTAGGAGGTAAATACCCATACAGTAGTGGTTACATTTCTATTTAAGGGAACCAGGGTTATGATAACAAACAAACATTCTCTTTGGTTTGGGTCATGTAATGTGTGTTTCATCAATGGTTAGAAAAATCAATAAAATAAAAAGAAACCTGCCTGTGCTCTCACTTCCTTGGGATTTACTATTCATAACCCATCGAAAACCTCCTTCTTTCTCTCTCTCGCTCTGAAAAATAGTAAGGCAGAAATCCATAAATGATGAATTAAGTATGTCTGCCTTTATGTATGAGTAAAAAAACACAAACATGGATGTTCTACTGCTGTAATTTGTGTGACTCGACAGTCTGTTTCCACCAAGGGTTTCTAGTCCTCCTTTGACTTAAGGCACCTCTGACCTCAGACCTCAGACAGCCAGATATAGTGCAGTACTTTGGAATGCATTGCCACTATGGTGAGCAATATCCTTTTGTAACAATGCTGCACTCAAATCAAATCATGGATAATACATGTGTTCCTTTGATTTTAAAGGAAAAACTATTTAATGAGTATCAGGGTGTACCAGGGTGGACTCTTCTCCAGAAAGGAAATAATACTTAATGGTTGATTTATTACTGTAAAAAAAACAGGATGAAAAACAACGCAAACTGTTCCACTGCAGGCTTTTAGGCATGATGTGAAGAACTCATTCATGAAATAAGAAATTCATTAATAAGAAACTATTACCATTCAATAACTTACCGTTTTAAACATTTTCTAAAAATATGGAATATAAAAAGCATCATTGATTCAGACCGCATGTAGTGAGCTTGTAAAGTTCTGTGTGACTACATACAGTTATGGTCAAAAGTTTAGCATCACCTAGGAATTTAGGATTGAAACATAATTTCGAAAAAATAACTATATGAACATAATTTTGATCTTTTATTTAACATCATGTAATCAAAGAAGAAACAAAATTATATAACAAAATTCTACCGGAAGCCATAATAGTAGTACAGTATTTCATGTTAGATTTCTAACTGTGAAATGTTTTAGTTTTTTCTCAGTTTTTCATTAAGTATATGGAAAACTACAAAGCGGTATGTAATGCAATATGTTAACGTAACATTATTCTGCATATTTCATTCGACTTTATAAAGCAAAATTAGTTCATTCTATAGGGTGATGCAAAACTTTTGGCCACAGCTGCAGTTTGGATAATGCTTTCATCACTGCTTTAAGCTATTTAACAATTAACATTCACCATTAATGATAATAATAATGATAATAATAATAATTATTATTATTATTATTCACATGAATTCCATAGTGAATAATTTAGCTTGTTTCTGTTCAGGAATACTTGCACGGTTCTCCTGCTATGACCCTCATCTATAATACCATAGAGAAACAAGAAGAGCTGTTTAACAGGAACCTTTACTGACACCCATGCATTGGAATTTAAGAGTTTCCTTTAGCCCTCTGATTGCAGCTGAAGTGTGCTAAGTGTCAGCAGAGTCTTTGCTCTGTATGCAGCCCAATTGTCTTCCTGTAAAGTAACAGGAGTCTGTCTGTTCATGGTTCAGTGGTTGGCCGGGAGCCAGTGCTATGCAGCACTGATTTTTTCCCCCTGATATAAAAGGAAATTACTCCAACATCTAAGGCAGTGGTGATATATGTTCCCCACAGCCCCCATTCTGTAGCAGCATTCAGAGTTAACTTGTCCAACAAGGGGTATCTTTATGCATCTAATCTAAAGCAGCAGATTAAGTGACAAACAAATGGGCCTGCCAGTTATTTGGTAATCGGCCACTTTTCTACAAAAAAAGGAGGTGGGGGGGGGGGGGGGGGGGGGAGGAAGGGTTTTATCTGATGATCATAGTGAGATCTCAAGTTGAACGAGGTCAAGTAATGCTTCTTGTTTTCCTCAGCCTTTCACTGGTGAACTCTTAGTGTTGACCTTGAGTGCCAAGTTGAAAACCAAACTCTACAGCTCAGGGCATTGGATTAACTCAGATAAGCCAGGTCCTCTGCTTTTAATGAAATTCTCCCCTTGTATTTGCATGTTTGGACGAAGGGGCCAGAATTATCTCATGGTAATTTAGTTAGCCAGTAGCTTGGGGGGATGTCACAGAGATTCATGACCCCCCCCACCCCAGTGAGTGCACAGGGAGGTAGAGAATTAAACATTCCTGAGAAATTGCGAGACACAGCCCCCAGAGAGTCCAGAGCAGCTGCCAGAGGCTTGAGTCCCCATCATTGCTTTTAAATTAAAGGCACTTCCTTGATGGTCCTCCGCCAATCACCTCTGTCTGTCCTCCTGGACAGCACTGAAAAGGGAGCAGCTGGGGTAGGAAGACAGTTGACGAGGAGGTCTTCGGGATTCCTAATGATTTAGAAGTTCCTATGCTAAGCTCAACGGCAGGCAGAAATGGGAGAGAAAGTGTAGATAGCAGTATGTGCTGCATCATTTTCATACCCTATATTTTAAATGCCTCGGCTCAGGATGAAAAACAAATAATAATCATCATATGTTGCGTATGTATCATCTGAAATAGGTTGTTTACTGTGTGTGACAAGTGGTTAGATTACTTTGTTTAAACATACCAGGTACTTCTTAAAATGGTGGAAATTGGAAATTCATGCGACAGTCACTTTGAGTGGAGTAAAAGGAAAGCCAGGGTAAGCTTAACCACTTTAAAGTTATTCTGTACTACAGAGCCATCTTCTGCCATCTTGGAAAGTTCTGTAGCCAGCATTATTTGTACAGTATGTCATTGAAAGTTGTTATTCTCTTTGATACATGCCTATGTCTAAAGACATTGGTAAGTGAGACAAGGTTAAAAGTGCCAGAAAGAGAAGGTGAGGTTGTCATTTTATATTAAAATCTTGTGTGAGAAAATACTAGCTATTTTATTTAATAGCCCCTGGGCCTTCATGTCACATGTTTGCCTTTTGCAAAGAAGGAAACCTGGCTACTCTCCATCTGTTTATAAACAATAAGTATGTGGTGCCCAGTGTGGCTGTAGGTGAAGGTGGATAAAACAGTTGGCTATCCTAGACTTTCTTCTCCTGAGCTCTAATGAGAGAGTTTCACCCAAAGTGCAAACGTTTATACTTATTGCATGTGACCTTTATTAACTGGGTTGAGTGCAATTATTTTTGTAACCCATTTTAAAGCAATGAAGGCACTTTTATACAAGCAGCAGCTGAAGCAATAAGAACCACCATTTACTTAAAGCAACTTCTCAGGCCTCGTCATATTTTCATTCATCTCATTTAAACACTGGGAAAGAATTAACACACATTGACTACCCAAGTTACATATAGTGATATTAATGCAATTTGTACCATACCTGAACCAATATCAATTGCTCTCAAATGAACGTCTTAGGTCTCAGTCATTATTTCAACATTTTGTTGTGGTTTGAGTTACATGACAAAGAACGTAACATTGATGCCTGATAAATTATGTACTTGTGCTGAATTTCCAGACATTTTTGTTGTGTGCTGTGTGAAGAATGGAGTACTTATATTAGTGACTTGATTTAAAAGGAGGCTGTGTGGTCCAGTAGGAGGCTGTGTGGTCCAGTGGTTAAAGAAAAGGGCTTGTAACCAGGAGGTCCCCGGTTCAAATCCCACCTTAGCCACTGACTCATTGTGTGACCCTGAGCAAGTCACTTAACCTCCTTGTGCTCCGTCTTTCGGGTGAGATGTAATTGTAAGTGACTCTGCAGCTGATGCATAGTTCACACATCCTAGTCTCTGTAAGTCGCTGTCACACGGCTGGTTGAGTGGTGCCGTCAGATCCAGGAAATGAATAACACACAGGACAGATGAAACGAAATGATGAAGACACTTGTTTGCGTCGGTTTATTATAAATAAAAAGGTTTTAACAAACACAGGACACAGCACTTTACGCCAAAATAAATAGACAAACAAAACGGACTAACATTAACAAACGGTGGACAGACAGACACACAAACACGGTGAGTTTAAATAAACAAACAAGTATCGTGCTGGTCCTACCAGCACGCAATAGCAATTGTTATCTTTTTATTTCTCCTTTTCTCTCTCCCGTTCTCCACTCACCAAACACACAACCCCGAGTGAGTAAAACGTGCATCTATATATACTGTTGTGCCGGGATTCAATTACTAATTAATTATTCACTTGAATCCCAGCACGTGAATTAATTATGTGCAACCTCGTGCTCACATAATATATACTTTAAATGCATGTGAAGTGATGATGCAATCCCCATGCCTAAATACAACTATACATTTTAAATCACACGTGAAACACAGACCAGTTTATATCCCGTGTACCAATGCCTATACACCGACATTAACACAGCACACATAACATATAACATATAACACACAAATGCACACAGGGGCGGGGCACATTGCCACAGTCGCCTTGGATAAAGGCGTCTGCTAAATAAACAAATAATAATAATAAATGTAAATCTGTGGTTGGTCTGCTTTGTTGACATTAAATTAGTAGCATTACATGTCAAAGAAGAGCAAATGGCATTGTACCTCAATTGTAAGTCTTATTTCTGACTTTTCTGTGTGGAACTCACATTACTGAAACAGAGTCTCATTAAATCACTCATGCTGTGTAAGTAAAATATTGTGTTTCATATGTTAATATCCCATACTTCAAATTGCAGCAATTGGTTGGCAGGCATGGCCTAACACTATGTTCTATTCCAGACACCACTTTAATTTATTTATACTTTTAATTTCAGTGTTGCATAAAGCACAGGCACTCCAGATGACATCCACACCATGCTTAAAATAAGTTTGTGGCCATCTGCCACAGTTCCTTTTTGCCCTCCACCAAATAGCAAACATTAACCTGGCCACTGAGACGGCTATTTGCCATCACTCACCATCCTGTGCCTTGTAAGTGTTGGCACTCCATCTTGTTTGCAACCACGGGGTTTGGAGCACTTCCTCTTTAGATGCAGACACTGCCTCTGCACATATTCCAAATCCCTATTACTCTGAGAAGAACAAATTTCATCACTGATTCCGGATGACATGCACAATTTGAAAGAATTTTTTTTTTTTTTTTTATATATAGTAATTACCATTTGACTGTTGTATGGGCACACATTGTATTTGGCCATTGGGTTTTATTCAGAATACAGGTGTACTAGTAGCAACCTTAATAGCTTTGTATTGTGTATGGGTTTTTTTGTGAACAATTATTTGAATAGATTTTTCTTCTTTTCCCCACCCTTTGGGAACAGGGAAATGGGGGAGACAGTAATTAAAAAAATAACTGAAATATAAATAATAATAATAATAATAATAATAATAATAATAATAATAATAATAATAATAATAATAATAATAATATGCACTTAATCTTACTCAAACAACTGTGCCACTATAACGGATATTCCCCAATGAGGCCAATGTATGTTTCATCTGGTCGAAAAACTGTGTCTAAGATATTTGGTGCATAGAGAACAGCAATACAGACCTCCACATTATTCAACAGCATAGTTACATAGCAGACTCTCCCCTCTGAATCATTACTTTGGAGAAAAAATGGTCTCCTAGCAAGAATAAGGACTCCCCTATGTTTATTCTGAGAAGAGGAATATGCAGTTACCTTGTTGTGTTTATTTTGAAAACGAGCAACATCACTTGAAACCAAATGAGTTTCTTGCAAACATGCAATATCAATCTTTTTTCTTAAGAGATAATCTAAACACTGTGCTCTCTTTATAGGATGATTGGCCCCTCATAAATTCCAGGAGTTAATGACAACACTAGCCATGGTCAAAGATAGGAATAAAGACTGGGGGGAGTGAACGAGTAAAGACGTAGTACTCAGAAAATAAAGATATGTGACATGGAGAAAGATCACCAACTCAGCACTCATCATGTAGTAATATCCTATAGGACAGTAGCATAGTAATGACAAAAACACAATAAAATAAACAGACAGGAGCTTGGTTACAAAAATTTTGGATGATAAAGAAGAGAGCCAGAGGGAGCAGACTGCATATCATAAATCTCAAGCCTCAGTTAACATCTGTACTCCCTCTCACTTGCTGATTCTGCACCCTATCTACACCTAAATCCCAGCCTCCATCCCCACCCACTCAACCAATCCAACATTTGTCATCATGAACCAGACTACCATGAGGAGGCTGGCTGTGAGCTAAACCACCTCACGAATAGGAAAAATGAACTGCAAATTGAACAACTGTAAACAACATGCATATAATCTAGTAGCCCATGTATTCAATGTTTAGGGAACTAATTAGAGTACAGATTGTCACCAACTATAACATTAACACCACAGATAGTAATAAAGATAGTGGAAATTAACACAGCCATGTATCCAAATTATTAATGTAACACAATTTTTGTTCCTGGGTAGTAAGTGTTATTTCCTAATTGCTTATGCCTCAAAAGTATAGAAAATGGCTATTATTCCCCACAAACTTTGCTTTTGTGACCAAGACAGTGATATTTTGAAATTTACCTATTTTTGTTCCTGGGTAGTAAGTGTTATTTCCTAATTGCTTATGCCTCAAAAGTATAGAAAATGGCTATTATTCCCCACAAACTTTGCTTTTGTGACCAAGACAGTGATATTTTGAAATTTACCTATTTCCAATGAAAAAACGGGCGAATTTGTGTCTTTTCGTTCACATAAAGTCAGAAAAAAACAACATGAATCCAAATTAACACGTATTTATACTAAAGTAATACAAAAATGACTACAAAAGATTTAGAAGTGAGTAGTTTTTCGAGATTTACGATTATACTCTAAATCACTTTCACGAATCAGCCCCCAAATGTAGTCTCCCATCATGTTCTCGTTATACTGTCCTTGGTAGCGGCGTTCAAAGTCCAGTATATCCTGATGGAAGCGCTCGCCTTGCTACTCCAAGTACGCTCCCATGTTCTCCTTGAATTTATCTAGATGAGCATCAAGGATATGGACTTTGAGGGACATCCTACAGCCCATTGTGCCGTAGTTCTTCACCAGAGTCTCAACCAGCTCCACATAGTTTTCGGCCTTGTGATTGCCCAGGAAGCCCCGAACCACTGCGACAAAGCTTGTCCAAGCCGCTTTCTCCTTACTAGTGAGCTTCTTGGGGAATTCATTGCACTCCAGGATCTTCTTTATCTGTGGTCCGACGAAGACACCGGCTTTGACCTTTGCCTCAGATAGCTTAGGGAAGAAGTCTTGAAGGTACTTGAAGGCTGCCGACTCCTTATCTGGAGCTCTGACAAATTGTTTCATAAGGCACAATTTGATGTGCAGTGGTGGCATCAGCACCTTCCGGGGGTCCACCAGTGGCTCCCACTTGACGTTGTTCCTCCCCACAGAGAACTCGGTCCGCTGTGGCCAGTCCCGCCTGTGGTAGTGCGCCTTGGTGTCCCTGCTGTCCCAAAGGCAAAGATAGCAGGGAAACTTGGTTAAACCGCCTTGGAGACCCATCAGGAATGTCACCATTGCAGCCTCTTGATGCCATCTCAGAAAAATGCAGATATGTATCCACTTAGGCAGCTGGAACTAAACTGAACTGGTGGGCTTAAGGCCCCTGTATTTATACTACTATTTATATTACTGGAAAGTTCTAGAAAGTTCTAGAAGTTACTCCAAGTTTACTCAGCACTGAATCTATCTGGAATGTTCTGGAAAATAGGTAAGTTTCAAAATATCACTGTCCTGGTCACAAAAGCAAAGTTTGTGGGGAATAATAGCCATTTTCTATACTTTTGAGGCATAAGCAATTAGGAAATAACACTTACTACCCAGGAACCAAAAAAAAATAATAATTTGTTACACGGTGTAATGAACCACAGTAGTATTCTTAATAGGGTCATCATACCCTCTGCAGTGTAACTATATCTTTGAGGATCTTGCATAATGAATAGATCAATGTCCCAAAAAACAACAAGTGTAAATGTGCAGACCTGAAGGGTCACTGTCAGTTATAGAAGGAGTAAGATGTTTCCACTTCCATACCGTGAAGGTATGAAAAGTAGTAATCTGGAGCAAAGTTAGTTCATCTATACCGACGATCCATCTGGACCAAGGAATGAGAAGCACAGGGCCCTGCGCGCGGAGGGATCAATAGACCCCACTGTATCCTGAAAACGTTAAGCAAAAAAGGAATCAACCTCTTCAGGAGTAGTGAAGGAAAGTCGCTCTCCTCCATGATTGACTTTCAAGATAGCTGTATACACCCATTGGGCTTCTGCTGCTCATTTAATAATTGTTGAATATGTCAGTTGAATAAGGTCCAATTTAGGCTTTAGATGACTATTATTGTTATTTTTTATTCTTATTTTTTCTTCAATTGAAAGCGAGGAAAATGGTGTATGAGTTAAAAAAATCTACAACGTACTGCATGGAAATCAAAACTTAAGGGAGTAGCCACACGAAACCCATAACCTGCCTGGCAACAGACACGTCAAGATTAAGTCTAATTATGAGTGGTAGAGGCTAGCCGCAAGCTTGCATTGTGTAGCCAATACAAATACAGTAACATCTGACAGACAGAGGGTGATTGCCGGTGGAATACACACAGAGTCACACCCGTTTTGAGGCTACACGTTAGCCATTAGCAATACAGTAGACCTTGGAAAGCATAACGTAAGGTAAGCTTTTTTTACTTTTACAAAATTACACGTAGACTTAGCCTCCGTAACTTCTTATGACAAGCCTCCACAAAGGGATTAAGACTGACATGGATATGAATTAACGGATTGTTAAATCTAGATGAATAGACCCAAGATTGGAGAAAAATGAATCTGCAGTAAGTCCAGGTTTGGGAAGAGTATATAAGTTAAACAGACAATTGCGGAGGCCTGAGTGGCTCACCTGGTAGAAGCGCTGCCATGCCATACAGCGCAGGTTTGTGTTCTGGCTGTGTGATGTAGGCCGGTCTTCGCTGGGGACCCTGAAGGGAGCGTCGCATTGGCTCTGGTGCTCCCACAGGTTAGGGAGGCAAAGCCGACAGGAACTGTTTCTCCTCATTGTGCTACAGCGAACCTTGTCAGCCAGGCGCCCAGTGAGCTCAGAGCGGACACCTGCAGGACTGGCCTTTGTCCTCCAGAGGCCGGTAGCTCACTGACATCCGCTTTCAAGTTCCTGGATGGACAAGGAAGCTGCCTTGGTCGTGGGATTGGAGGACGCACACTGAACCTTCAGGTCTCCTGAGCTATGTAGGGAATTGCTGCAGTGGGGAAAAAGCAACATTCCAAATTGGGAGAAAAGTGGGAGTAAAATAATAGTTGGACACACTAAATAAAAAAATATAAAACAGTCAATTGTAGTTATTTTATGTACTCTTATAATTGTTACATTTCATTTTACATATGTACAGTATTCATAGTACTGCTTCCCTTTCAAGTACGAAGTGTTATTCTGTTACCGATTGGGATATACCTCTGTGTAGTAGATTTACCTGAGCACATATGGCGAAGAGCCCCCTCCTTGTCAGGCACGGAATCTCCACACCCCAGGGCATAAAATGCCGCAAGCCTTGCCTGAGAAGGAGCAAGCGCTGACCGTCACGGTTGTTTTGTGAGGTAAGTCGAATGTATCTACTTCTCTTCCTCCTGGAAAAATATTCTCACTTCTAATATATATCATACTTTTGCATGTTTTCTGCACCTTTAGCCCTCGGTTTTGGTTACTTCCCACTGTGGCCTTGTGCACCGCTGGATCCAGTTTCCTCCTGCAGCGTTATCACCAGGCAGTCCTCAACGGAGCTGGCTCGTCTTCTTCTTAAACAGAGATCTCCATCTCATAAGCCTTTAGTGACGCATAGGCGTCAATATGGCCCTCCCCCCTTTTTGCACATCATCGGTCATGAATCCACAAGATGCTATCTTGGTGTCTCAGGTGTCAGCCTTATTGCAAAGACAGGCCATCTCGATTGTACACCCTTCTCAACGAGAGGGAGGGTTTTTACTCCATGTACTCCCTGATGCCAAAATGGGATGGCAGCCTCAGGCCGAGCCTCAACCTCCTGGTCCAGATGACATGCACAATTTGAAAGAGAACAATTATTAGTTTTAGATTGATGTGGGTCTCCACATCAATCTTTTGGAACTGTGGATAGTTCACCTGGCCCTGCAGGAATTTTTTGGGGCGGGTTACAAAAGAGACACTTACTAGTTTGCATGTACAACATGGCAGTGGTGGCCTATATACATCACCAAGACAGTCTTCAGTCCCCCAGCCTCCATTGTGTCACCTGCCAGCTTCTGCTCTGGGCCCACGAAAATCTCCTGTCCCTGAAGTCAGTTCAGCTGCCGGGCATGACGAACTAGGCAGCAGATCTCTAGCCATGATTGGCCCAAGGCCCTGCTTTATGCCTTCCCACTGCTAGCATCGCTTCTGCTGTGCCTGGAGAAAATCATACAAGAATGGGCTTGGGTGTTCCTAGTAGCCCAGCATTTGCCCAGGAGAGCCTGGTTCTTTGCACTGGTCAGCTCCTGGACAACCAGCCTTGCGATTTGCTCAGCCAGGCGCGGAGAACCCTGTGGCATCCTGCGAAGGACCTTGTCCCTCACTGGCGGTTGAATGTGGTGATTAACAAAACCACCATTAGAGCCCCTGCATTCAGCAGAGCTGAAATATTTATCTTTGAAGGTGGTTTTCCTACCAGCAATCCCCTCCTTGTGTAGGTGAAGTGCAAGCATTTCCATTGCCTGCCTATTTTTCACAGAGGCCAGGACTAAAGTCACACTCCGTACTAACCCTGCCTTCCTCCCTATGCATCTCTGCTTTTCATGTCAACCAGTCAGTGGAGTTGGAGGCTTTTCATCCACCACCTTTCCAATCTAACAGGGAGAGGAAGCTCCACATGCTCTGCCCAGATAGGGCATTAGCATAATAATCATTTGGCAAATAGTGTAAGCTTCTTTTTTATGCATTTTTTTTTTTATTAATGACTAATATTTAGAACCAAAGGTCAGTGCAATACCCAAAAGGGACTTTGGTTGTAAAGCATTTCCATTGCAACTCCTGTGCTATTCCTGTTTCTCAAAAGGAAGTGGCTTCCTCCATAATCATCGCTATTTTAATATGTTGCAGAAATCACTACAACTGGATTTATTTTTTAAAACTATCTATAAATAACCATGCATTCATTCCTCCACTATCTTTTTCAGAAGTATGATAGAAGTCTGGTTTAACACATGTACTATAAGAAGAAAGTAGGGCTGTGTTTATGTTATTTTATGTTGAATAGTTAAGTAATAATTAGTTCTTAAGTGTAGTGATCTAATAATTATTTAGAATTTGGCATTGTGACAGGGAGATTCCTGATGCTGGTTTGTGGAGTGTGTGTGTGCCTTTGAGAAAACAGCTGCGAGGCACAACAGGAGACACGTTACTAGACGGCCAGTTGAAAAATGGGCTTGCCCTGCGCTGAACTGATTGAGGGGTCTGGATTGGCTGGGGGGTGTGCCCGTGGATGCGCCGCAGAGCTCAAAAAATGGGTGTGCTATAGCTCGGGGCTACTGCAATGCCATTGACACACAGATGGGCACTGAGTGAGAGCTTTTGTTTGCATCAAGGAGCGGAGCATCCACTCTGCAGGATAACTACTATAAAACCCTTCCATTCCAAGACGATGCTTGTGAAGGCATTGCCCAGCTGAGGCCGTGTGAAGAGTCTCCTTGAGAAAGCCGGGACTCCGGGAGCCCAGAAGTAGGTCAGTTTAGGAGATGTTGATCCCACCAGAGTATAGAGAGGGCTACTTAGAGTAACAGTTTCCTGGAGTGGGACATTCCTTGTAGTGGGACTAACGCTCACCATTTTGTGTGGCAAACTTTTATTTTTAGCTTTGTTTTGTTTTTGTTTCTTTAGTAAATGTGACACTAGGGCTACCATTGCTGGTACCCTAGTATCAGGTATTGTAAATAAATCTGCACGCCTGTGCAGCGTGTCAACACCAATGCTCTGTGTCTGTCTCAGTATTATTCAGTGAGTGAAGACCCCCACATGTAACACATCACCCTGTTACAGGCATGTTTACCTCCCCCCCACACACACACACTTTGAATATGTATATGAATAAGAAACATTTACTTTCTACAATGTTGCAGGAATGTTTGATTGGACTAGGGCAGATATTGATTGTGCACCAGTTTTGCCTAAAACGGAATTATTAAGCTATAATTGCAGACTTTGTCGCTGTAAAAGCATGAAAGGTTAATTTCTAATTGTCTCTGAGTGTGTTTTTTTTTCTTTTACGACTGCTGTAGTAAAATGCAGTACATTTAATAATGTCGTTGTTGCCCTGTTTGAAAGTCATGGTATAATAGCGTATTACTGGTAAGAATAGGGAATAGGAGCTCGGAATCAAGCTTTGCATGGGGCCACCATTGGACAAATGCTACCACTGCTGCAAATATGCTTCTAAATCAAGCAATGGTACTTGCAATCTTAGCAAAGCGTCTGAGGAAGCATAGGCACCTAAGCCATGGGGCAGAAGGGGCACGTGCCCCTCTCCACTTTGAATATGAAGGGGGGGGGGGGGGGGTCGAACTATATATTTTGCTCTTTCACTTTTTTTCCTTCATTGTATATTTATTATACCTTGTTGTGTTTGGCATTGGTTTGTCTTTAAAAGGTTTCAAATAAAGTATAAAAATGGAAAAGTATTCAGAGGATGGGCCATATTTATAAACAGTCACAATAAATTATCCCTTCATGTACATATTGGTTTGACCCAAGGTCTGCACCGTGGCTAACGATAGCTAACAGTAAGAAAAAAAAAAACATAATTTAGTGAATGTGAACTCGGCAGGGGGTCAGGAGAGACGACTGTACAAAATATTAATACAGTAATCCGTCGCATATCCGTCTGGGGCGGATATGTAAAAAATCGAATGAATTAATCCTGTTTTAAATACCATTATACACAGCTGTAACAATTACTATATTCACACAATTATTGTTTATTGAGATTTAGCTTTTAGGGAGCTCCCCTAAATCCCTTGTTAAGAACAGGGTATTAATGCTTGTGACAGATAGCTGTCTGCCGTGTGGGTGCGTGCATTCGCTGCTGAGTGACAGGCAGGAGATCAAGATGGAGGTTGAAATGTAATACCCACAAAAATGCCCAAAACTAGCACAACAATTAGGCACCCGCCAAAGCCATTTTTTCCTGCACAATAAAAAAAATACAAACCCAACTGGGTATGAACCTGCTCAATCTGGCAACACTGACTGTCTGTAATATTGTCATGAATCGGCTGTTTCAACCAATTAGCATTGCCGTGTGAGGGCAGGTGCTTATTGTTTCAACCTATCAGCACCAAGCTTTGCCCTGCTATACCAAGCGTTACTTTCCGAAAGTCTTGTAGCAGCTGGTTTCACTGTAATTTACTGAGCTCAGCATTGTCTGATGACAAAACCTGAAAAACATTCTCTAGCATCCAGCACTGCATTTAAAACAAAGCTGAGCAAGAAATATTTTAACTTAACATAGTTATGTCAATATATCTATCAATAAACAAGCCATATTATAACATTTTGTACATGTCATTCTTTGTGTTTGTTTAGCACTTCCCTTTAATAAGCTGCATGTTGGAATTATAGGTACTGTACAGCATTGTGCAGATATGCCACTGGAACTGGTATTTCATGCTACTTGTGTTTGTACTTAATAAATGCTCGGCTAGTAAATATTCTATATTTTATGTTGAAACACCTGCCCAATTTTGTGGGTTTACTATTACAAAAACTGTAACTTGAAAAAAGATTGAACAGTAAAAATAAGGTTTTGCTTGGCAGTTCTTCTTTACCTTTGCTGAAAAATCTGATAGCAACTTGGTGCACATTTGGTTTAGTATTGGTATGTTAGGCACCTCCTGTTTTAGGTGTTGAAGTGTGTTTCTGCCTTTCACCATCTCTGTCAGATTATTATTATTATTTATTTCTTAGCAGACGTCCTTATCCAGGGTGACTTACAATTGTTACAAGATATCACATTATACATTATTTCACATTATACAGATATCACATTATTTTTACATACAATTACCCATTTATACAGTTGGGTTTTTACTGGAGCAATCTAGGTAAAGTACCTTGCTCAAGGGTGCAACAGCAGTGTCCCCCACTGGGGATTGAACCCACAACCCTCCGGTCAAGAGTCCAGAGCCCTAACTACTACTCCACACTGCTGCCCTAGTCGTGTTGTACAGTATTTGCCAGATACAGTGGGGATATGTGATATGGACAGCTAACTGGAAACGGCAAAGATCACCAAAATGTTTTGTTGCAAAGACACCTAATTTCCATCAGTTGAATTGTGGTATCTAACAAACTAACCTGGAATTCCCCTCCTTTTGCATCAAAGAACTTACTGAAATATGTAAGTTCACTGAAGCTATATTGGAAATCACCGATAGCTGCAGCCAATTTTTATGTAAGGTGAACACCAAAAGTGTTTATAATTAATCAAACTTGTTGGCTTTATGTTAAGGTGTGGTCAGTTATTAGTCATCATGTACCTTTCATTTTTAGCATTTGGCTCAAGGATTGATGTTTGAAGATTGAGAAGAAACAATATAGATCTATTATCTCCCTCTCTGCCGCTGTGTGTTTCTGCCTCACAGCCCTAACTGCTACCTGGTTCCAGCCCTGCAGTATTTTAGTGAGCAATCTCTGCAAATTAGGGTTGTCTTGGTCAAAATAGGCAGGAAGGGGGTGCATTGTAACTTTCAACAGATGCTAAAAATAGCATTGAAAGAAAAAAAATGTGTTCTTCTAAAAATCACAGTGCCGCGTCAACCATCTGGTTTTAGAATGTTTGGCTAGGTGGGGCCTGGGAAACTCTATACTTTGTGTTTCGTGCCCAGAAAAGATACATGTGAATGATATAAGATAGTTTGTGGATGAAGTATGCTGAAAGAAGTGGCCAGGAAAGGGTCCGGTTTTCACAGGCATGTAAACTAACATGCCAGGCATAAATCACTCCATGCCTCGTCAATATGGTTCATTTTCCTTACTGACAAATACATTGCAATTTAAGGAATTCATTCATAATGCTTTATTACATGTATCTTTTGTTCTCTATTTTATAACTAAATTACTTATTTGCTGGATTATAGTTTCTGGTTTGTAAACTAAAATGCAGCTTTGAGTAACAGAAATAAATACAGAATTATGCAGTAACCACATAAAATATTCAATGTATTCTCCAGAAAGAGAACCCAAGCTTTTCGTTAAAATTATAAGACAAATGTAAGATCCCACCCCTTCCTTAAAAATAGTCAATTAAAGAGGCAAGGTGAGTATAACAAATGTAAATAGGGAGAGGCTGGACCTGTGAGGCAGAATATTAGGGTCTGTCACTGTAAATCTATTTCAGCATATTCTATTTGCAAACAACTTAAATAAAAAGCAACTTTGTTTTTGTATATCTGGTAATTTGCTTGTAATACAATTGTAGAATGTAAATTGAAGGAACCTTGCATTGAAAACTTTAAGGCAGTGCCTGAATTGGAACCAAAATGCTTCTGGAGAGACAGGCCCTCACTGCTTAACTGCATTAATAATAATAATAATAATAATAATAATAATAATAATAATAATAATAATAATAATAATAATAATAATGTATACACATTTATACACATTTACTCAGCAAGCATTCCTTAACCAAGCATGACTGGTGTTTCTGAAAACCTCTTCAAACATCTTTTGATGTCATTTATGGACAGACACAGCAAACAAAACACTGTGTCGCAGTGGGCCATTTTCCAGAATTTGAGACTTCATAAGTGACTAAATGGAAGTCTTGCATGCAAATTGGAACTTAAGTATTTTTACCATGTGTTTGCATCATTCCAATGTGGGAACTCTTTTGAAATATTGTGCGGATGAGTGGAAATCCTTCATAACCGTACAGGGCATGGAGGCATATCCTATGAAAAATTGTAATAACCCCAGCCAACATTTGACTTGTTGTGGAGTAACAGCATTTGTTTTATGGTTCTCACAGTGGGTGGTATCTGGTTGTGTAGTGAACTGCACATTTGCATATTTCGCTTGGTGCACACAAGACTTAAGCCCTCTGTTTATCCACTTAGCAGTTACTGCACACCTTATTGCCACCTCTAGGATCCCCACAACAGCTTGGCTGGCGAGCCTTAATTTAGACAAGGTATTGCACAGTGGGCAGAGAGTAGTTTAGTCCTGATTTACACATAGAGCACTCAGGATTGTTTCAACCAATCGCAGCACAGATAGTCATACATTTGTTACGCAGTAGCAGCACAAACACAACACAAACCATATAAATATGTACTCGACCATGTAGTTATATGGCTAAACATGTAATTTTAGCCATGTGGTTATCATACAGCCCTGGATAAAACTTGCATTACACAATAAAACAATACAGCACCATCACCTGGTAACCTTGAGAATTATTACACGGCCAATTCAAACACTCGTCTTCGGCTCTTGCTTACTAATGTTGGTTGTGTGTAAATAGTCCCTTGGTAACCAGATGTGTCTACTTTATTAGTTCATATATAATTTCAGTTGTTTAGTTGTGCCAAATGTGAACAAATAAATTAAAAAAAACAACAAAAAATGTCATCACCTAATCAGTTTTATGAAATATATATGTATTTCCAATACATTTATGTTATCTATATACAAAGTTTGAGAAAATATATAACTATATTGCACAAAAGAAATGCAAAAAGAAATGCAAAACTTAGGTCTAATGGATTTAATCAAATATTTTAACATAGATATCAAACAAAATCACAGAAAATGTGAACAAAAATACAGATCAAAGAATCATAATAAGATTCCACTATGAAACGTGACACTGTCAAAATGAAAACATTACAAAGTTAGTATCGGTATGACCTCCCTGAGCATTAGCACAATCCTGGCAGTGTTGACACATAGACATGATCAGCCTCTGGATAGACTGCTGTGGGATGTTCGGCCACTTTTCCTGTGCAGCTGCAGCTAGCTAGCAAAGGCTGGCTGTTTGCGGTTGTCTCCTGTGGATGGCAATGGCGATTTGGTTCCACAGATGTTCTATTGGACTCAGGTCAGGAGAAAAAGCTAGCCATGGCAAGAACTTGACATTGTTTTCCTGAAGTCGTGCAATTGTAATTGCTATTCTTGTGTTAATTAAAATCATGTCTTCTCGGACGGCTATTTATACAGATTCTTAATCTACTCATTTTGGCAATTTTAACTCAACTCAAATACCAAACACTGAGCACCTGGTGTTTTTATGAAATCACATGACTTGAGCTCAGTATTGTGTTATCTCAAGGAATAATACAACTCAAACTGCCCATTATTTAAAATGTAAAGAACATCATTATGTATGTGACCAATGAGACTGTTGCGTTTTCATTGTGCATCGGTATATTTTGTCTGTATGGGTTGTCAGGTATTTGATACAGAATTACCTATGTTTTGATGAGGAACAAAAGTATCACTCTATGGGCTATTCTGGAGAAATCAGTTTGCTTGCCTTCAATTATAAGGCGAAGGGACGCTTATACTTTATTTGACATTAAATTAGTCACAGAAAAAATCAGTGCTGTTCTGTGCCGTAATTGCACCATGTATATCTGCTTGTGAATTTTTTAGTATTGAAGATTCAAGTGTGTGCATATATATATATATATATATATATACAGTTGTAGTCAAAAGTTTACATAAGCCAGTGGAAATTAATATTTTTCAGAAATTTCTCGAAAAAAAATAATTATAGGAATCATAGGAAGAATTTTTGCTAATTCAAAAGTATTTATACCCTGACAAGAAAAATGAAATTAACAGCTAGTTGAGGCACCTTTAGCAATTAATAACCTATTTTAAACAATTAGGATATTTGTCAATGAGCTTTTGGCATGATTCTTTAGTGATTTTTGACCATTCTTCGACACAGAATTGTTCCAGTTCATTCAAATTCCGAGGACTTCTCTTGTGCACAGCCTTCTTCAACTTATACCAAAGATTCTCAATCGGATTTAGATCGGGACTTTGACTAGGCCATTCCAGAACCTTGATTTTATTCTTCTTTAACCATTCTGAAGAAGATTTTGATGTGTGCTTTGGATTGTTGTCGTTTTGGAACGTCCAGTTGCGCCAAGTTTTGTAGCGGAGGGTTTCAGATGATTGGCCAATATCTTTTGGTATGCTATGGAATCCATTTTACCATGTATTGGAACTAAATTTCTGGTGCCATTAGAGGAAAAACAGCCCCATAGAAGGATATTACCACCTCCATGCTTGACAGTAGGTATGATGTTTTTTTCTTTGTACGCCTCACCAGACTTTCTCCAAACGTAACGACTGACAGCGTGACCAAATAGCTCGATTTTTGTTTCATCACTCCACAAAACCTTTCACCAGAACTCATATCCATCATTCAGATGCCGTTTTGCAAACTTTAAGCGATTGTCCTTGTGACGTTTTCCTAAGAGTGGCTTTTCCCTTGGCCTGTGACCATTAAGACCTTCACCATGCAATACTCAACTATGGTTGAAATGGAAACCCCATTCCCACTTACAGCCAATTCACTTTGAATATCTTTGGCAGTCAATTTCGGATTGTTATTAACCTTCCAAACAATTCTTCTACTTGTTCGTGGTGAAAGAACCTTCTTTCTTCCACACCGAGGGAGTGTTGTGACAGTACCATGAGTCTTATACTTCTTGATAATAGAAACAATAGTTGAAATTGGGATACTCAAATGCTTGGAAATCTTCTTGTATCCTTCTACCATATTGACTTATTGGTAATGACAGCAATCATCCTAATTCACCTATAATCCAGCATTTTCTAGGCTTTTCTAGAATTAGGTTCTGCATTATCACCTTGTAGACAATACTATCATAGCATAAAAGGGTATGAATACTTTTGAATTAGCATTTTTGGAGTTTTGCAAAAAAAAAAAAAAATGCTGAAATAAATAATTGTTTTATTATATTTCTTGTAAATTATTCTATTTTCCTCATCCACAAAAGCAAAACTTTTGCTACAAAAGATGTTGCCTATAATTATTTGTTTTCAAGAAATTTCTAGAAATATATATATATATATATATATATATATATATATATATATATATATATATATATATATAATTATACACACAATTTTTCTTCGTGTCCAGACCTGATCTTAGTAGTGATAGTATACTTCAGTCATACATGGGAGTTACACATGTTGTATTTGAATAGAAATTCCATTTCTCTGAGAGCAGCCAAATAAATACTTAAACGTGGCACGCTGTAAATCCCTTTAAATCTCTGACAGTGTTGAGACACTGTTCAAGCCTCTTGAGTGATATTGTCAAGCAGACAAACCCACTGATGTCTCCCTGTTTGTAGACTGGATAATTAGCCTCTGGCAAACCTGTTAGGATTAATGGTGGCTGTACAAGTAGAACCTATTCTGCCAGAGTGTAATATTTTGACACAACTTGACGAAGAGAAAATAGAGCACTAATTGGTTGTGCAAAAACAAACAAACAAACAAAAAAAAACAATGGGGACATTGTTCCCCTACCTGCAATGAATTTGAAAAATGTTGTGATATGTTGGCATAGGGAAATAACTTGATAATTTGACCTTTCTGTTGCTTTTGTTGCTGTGGTTTAACTAACAAGCTTCCACTTATTACAGAGGTTGTGACCATTGCACTGGATGACCCTTTCCTTCTGCCAGAGATTAATATAGAGAACAGTCACTTTGTGATGAATTATGCAGCTAATCTTTTTAACTGAAAAAAAACAAAGATCTGTGAGATACTGATTTATTATAGTGTTATTGATTTGTGTGTGTGCATTCAACTTAAATACCATAATGCCAGGTGAGAGAACATCCAGAAGACAGCGATGTAAAGCATCTGTGACTAATGCAGACAACACCCTTTTATGAGAACTATTTGTAGTCAGTTTGTTTGCGTAGTTAGTTAAAAATTAAAATAGATTTGTTTATTTTTTTGGCATGTATGGTTTGCTGTTTTGTGCTTGTTTTTTGTCTGCCTTCAACTGCTTGTATTTTGCTCTGAAATTTGCAAAGTGTCAAGTTACTCTCAATTCAGGCAGTTGTTCTGTACTAGCAGTATGGTTTCCTGTACGGCTAAGCTCAGCTTTAGGAAGAAAATGCAGCAAGATAATTGGTTAAAACACTTTTAACCTCCTCCAGTGATAGATTGATATGGATTGTATTGACTGAGACATATTTACCAGAACCAAATTCTCGATTATTCTTGATTGAGATATAACTATACAGATTTAAATTAACAACAATGCATACGCCATTTTAGAAACTATTGACTATCAATTTACAACAAACAGCTCTATAAATCAAATACATTCTCAACTCTTATTTCTAAATAAGAGAATAACATAGAGATACAATATACACCTCAATGAAAATAGAACAACTTCTAAATAGCAAATATGAAACAGGAAAGTGTACCAATATTTACACAATATTTGCTAATGCTCGGAATGAAAAGAACGAGAAAAGTAACAAAAACATGTATATGCTTTGAAACACAAAACCAGTAAAACACTAATAACAGATTACTAGCAGATGAGTCAACTGGGG
The DNA here is from genome assembly GCF_902713425.1 of Acipenser ruthenus. Classification (NCBI taxonomy): domain Eukaryota; kingdom Metazoa; phylum Chordata; class Actinopteri; order Acipenseriformes; family Acipenseridae; genus Acipenser; species Acipenser ruthenus. Next base: position 56,927,241 of record NC_081191.1, on the reverse strand, counting down.
AAAAATAAATAATAATAATAATAATAATAATAATAATAATAATAATAATAATAATAATAATAATAATCCTGAAAATCAAAATGCTTATAAATCACTCTTTGTTTAAACATCCCGAAATATCCAGCCCCCAAAAATATATTTTTAATCCAAAAAATAAACAATGCAAAAAGAAAAAGCTCAGTCTCACTGGTAATCCAAGGATGATTCTTCAGAGATAATATTCTTGCAGAGCATGGCTTAGGAATGAAGATCCAACAGCAGGGCAAGGTTTTAGGAAAGGGAGATTGTGTCTAATTAAGATGCTTGATTTTTTTGAGGATGCAACGTCGACAATGGATAATTGTAAAGCATATGACATGGTTTATTTAAATTTCCAGAAATCTTTTGACAACGTCCAACATAAAAGATTAATTCTCAAACTGAACACAGTAGGGATTCAAGGAAATGCATGCACATGGATTAGGGAGTGGTTAACATGCAGAAAACAGAAAGTACTGATTAGAGGAGAAACCTCAAAATGGAGCGAGGTAACCAGTGGTGTACCACAGGGATCAGGATTAGGTCCTCTACTATTCCTGATCTACATTAATGATTTAGATTCTGGTATAGTAAGCAAACTTGTTAAATTTGCAGATGACACAAAAATAGGAGGAGTGGCAAACACTGCTGCAGCAGCAAAGGTCATTCAAAATGTTCTAGACAGCATTCAGAACTGGGCAGACACATGGCAAATTACATTTAATAGAGAAAAGTGTAAGGTACTGCACTCAGGCAATAAAAATGTGCATTATAAATATCATGTGGGAGATACTGAAATTGAAGAAGGAATCTATGAAAAAGAAATGTCTTCATCTAGACAATGTGGGGAAGCTATAAAAAAGGCCAATAAGATGCTTGGATATATTATGAAAAGTGTTGATTTTAAATCAAGGGATGTAATGTTAAAACTTTTCAATGCATTATTAAGATGTCATCTAGAATATTGTGTTCACAATGTCGACCCAGGGGACTTTTTCGACCTGAAAATGGAGATTAGATAAATGGGACATTCAGAACAGAAAATACAAGGCACTTTTTACACAGAGAATTGTGAGGGTCTGGAACTCCCCAGTAATGTTGTTGAAGCTGACACCCTGGGATCCTTCAAGAAGCTACTTGATGAGATTCTGGGATCAATAAGCTACTAACAACCAAACAAGCAAGATGGGCCGAATGCCCTCCTCTCGTTTGTAAACTTTCTTATGTTCTTATGTTCTTACACAGTAATAACAAAGCTGCATTGTAGCTTTTTTGTATCTTTCCATAAGTTATACTGACTGAAGTACAATAGATTACAAACTTTACAAGCAACTCCATTTCAAAAAGTCAGTGCATGACCCAGGACGTCTTTTTTAAAGGGATACACTCCTAATAGAAAACCAAACAATGGGCTCATTTTCTTTTCTTTCTGCGTATTTTTTTCTTAAAAAAATATTGTTGCCTGGCCAGGCTTACTGCTGCTATAAATAAGAGAGAGCAGGTGGAACACTTATTGTCCCACGTTATAAGGTATTTGCTACTAATTGGGATAGTTACACACATTGCCCGAGACTCACTGGGAATTGTTGACAACGGCCGGTTAATGTCCGAAGTACTACATTTATGTTAAGAAAACAACATTGCCCAAAAATGAGCGGCTATTGACGTCGATGACCGGGCACTGTTGTCAGAGCCCAAGAGCAACGGCCAATGACAGCATTGGCTGATTTTCGGTCTTTGTGTGTGTGTGTGTTCATTTTAAGCTTGAAATAAGAAAATTCATTTTATTCACCTCAGACAGTAGTGACAAACGCCAATAAAATGATTTACAAATTGTAAAAATAAATGTTACACAGTCTCAAAACATAATTTTTTAAAGAAAAAAGACTACCCCATTGTGCAGGTCTGGCAACTCCCAAGCATGCTGCTGCTCATTATGTTTCCTTTGTGGATAATAACAGTAAACTGGCAGCATTGTAAAGGGGTGAGGCTTGACAGGTGCCGACTGAACTCTGTAAATATAGCCCATGCATTGCAGGCCATTAACGCACAAAGTCCCTTTTCCCTTGCCCTTATTTGTGTGAAGTTGATGGACTAATAAACAACTGACACATCACTTTCACCGTGCGTCAAAGATTAAGTCAAAACTGACACACGTTTGATTTGATTATACAATAAAATCTATTAATCCACTTTTCACTTTTTTCCAGGGGTCCTGCTTTAAAACGATCCAGTTGCAGATATTCTCATCACTACGGTACAGCTTTATAAGCTTTTCATAATTGCAGTGTGGTTCCAGTGTGTTTTTGTTAAGAATTGTTCAGGATAACCTAATCTGTTTCCATAGGGAGTTAGAGTATATGCAGTGCTGTAGCTGGGTGGGCTAAAAAGGAAAAATGGCTTCCCCTGGTTTAACACAGTTAGGCAGGGGTGGAGCTGGTATTCAGACCCTATGCTTTATACATTCTGGGATATTTACGTAAGGACCTGAGGAAATTAATTAAATATGTAGTATTGGGCTGAAACAATGAACAAAAGATCACGATTAAGTATGCCTCAGTAGAAGGTATGAACCTGTCAGTCAGTGGCTTATCTGATCCTGCTTTTAAAATCTTTGTGAATTAGACAAGGAAATGTTCAACAAAAAACAACAACTGTAAGTATAAATAATTATAATAACACAAAAAAGATATGTCCATGCCTGGAGGAAACAGATCAGTCGCTGCCATAGTCTGTTTAGTTAGCTCAGTTAACAACTGGTAGTGTTCATGGATAATGGTTCAGTTATAATGAGTATAGCTGCCTGAGCTGCTGTCACAGCAAGAGATGTTGTGGATATTGCCTAACTTAAAAAAATAAAATAAATGAATGTACTGTGCTGTTACAGTAATCGATTATTTGCTGCTACCTGCCACCTACGAGTTAGTCTGAAATGATCATATTTTTTCAGTTGAATGATTGCTTTCATAATCATCTTAAATCAGCTTTGGCAGTATAACTATACTTTTTAAATATAATTTATTGCTCTGCATTTTGTTTTCATAAGTAGTAATAATTCATTATTATGCAGTGCTTCCAAGTTGATCTGCTAGGGTAAAAGCTCAACTCTTCTTTTAGAACTATGTTACCTACTCTGTTACCTTTTAGAAAGAGGTGAGGGATTCTGTATTATACACTTTAGTCTTTTAAGGTGTCCCAAAAAAACTCTGTGGTGAGGTGACCCAATTTGATTTTAAAGGAATTTAAAAATGAACTGCTACACTGTTTGGTGAAAGTTAACAAAATGCCGCCAAAGAAGGTGCAAGGGCAACAGACATTAACTGAAATGTTCAAATGTAAAAGTGATGATACTGACAAAGTAGTGGAAGGCCGATCTCAAACAAAAAAAGTACCTGGGCGAATTGAAGAAATAGAAAGCTGTCCAAACCTACAACCTGCAATTGCTTCATCTTTGTCAAGTGAGCCAATGCCAAGAGAGGTGCCGGCTAATCCGGTGAGTAAGCCTGCCAGCGAGCCAGCTTTAGAAACACAACAATACCCTGCTGTGTGTCAAAAATACAATTTGGGTGGGAAACTTGGCTGCTCACTATGTCATGAGGTTTCTGATTTGGATCTGCATTCTGCAAGAGGTGTCAATATCGCTTTAAATTGGGCTGCGTGTGAAATATCCTCATATGGAAAAACCAAAGAGACAGAGCTTGCCTCACTTCACAAGAAAATTGGCGAACATAAGAAGTCTGCGGCTTACATTGAAACTGAAAAAATACTAAGCACTGCCAAAAAAGAAACTCTTCTCAACATGAATGCTAAAAGTGAGCAGGAAGCATTTGAAACTATCGCCTGTGTATTCCGCACAGCTTACTACATAGCCAAAAGGAACCGTCCACTCGGTGACCATGAGAGCTTGACCTTCAGAAAATGAATAGAATTGAAATGCGGTGGTTGTTTCGAAGTAGAACAGTTTGCGTAGACATAATCGAGCATATCTCCTCCGAAATGAAGAAGAAAATAGTTTCTAAAATGATTGAAAATAAATCCAAGATTACTGTTCTGGCTGATGAGTCAACCAGTCTCGCTCGAAAATCGTCTATCATTTTTTGGAAAGCCAGTGTCGGTGGAGTTCTGAATCCAATAGCTTTTCCTTTGGACATGATTGAGTGGGAAAGCACAACTGCAGAATCCATTAAAAGAGACATTTTGAAATGCTTGTTGCATTATGGGTTCACTATGGACCTACTATCTGAAGTGTTTGTCAGTTTTTGTAGTGACGGTGCTAACGTGATTTTGGGAGTCAAAGCTGGAGCCGTCAAACTGCTACAGTAGGACTTCCCTTACCTGATTTTATTGCATTGTCTCAATCATTGACTTGAACTTGCCGTTGATAAGGCCCTAGAAGTGACAGGAGGTATGAATGATTTTAAGATGTTTTTAGATTGTTTATATTCGTTGTACAGTCAGTCACCAAAAAGCTTATGTGAGCTGAGTGAACACGCCAACCAATTGCACATTGTACTGTGAACAATTGGCAGTATTTAGTGTGCGGTGGGTGGCTTCAACATGGCGAGCGGTCACTGTAGTCTGGCAAACCTATCCAGCATTGGAAAAACACTTCGAGGCAGACTCACAAGACCTGTCAAGAGATGGGCGCAAACGTTGTACATTTCAAACATTGTATTCAAAGCTTTGTTCTGTAAATTTTGTCAGTAACCTTTCTTTGGTGCTGACTGAACTCAAGAACTTGTCTGAGTTGTTACAAGATCGAGAAATGACCACTCCAAGAGCAGACAACTGAATGAATATGTGCATACAGAGAATTGAAAGTCTAAAACAATTTCCAGGGACGTACACTGGACAAGCACAGTATGCTGAACTAAATCTAATGTTTAAAAACATCAAGCTCAAAGGCACTGGAAAAGGTCCTAGAATCAACTTGTCTCAATTCATTCAAGCCACTGTTGACAACATGAGGGCAAAACTATTCACAGCTTTCTCAAACAAAGCTGATCAAAGCACAAGTGAAAAGAGGGCATCTCACTACAAAAATTCCTTCAAAATATGTCTGTTTTGAAACCCGAGAAATGGGTACTAGATCCTGAGAATCCACACTTTGGAGAAAACGAAATACGATCACTGGCTGATCAGCTGAGAGTCAATCAGCATGACGGACACTTAGGCTTTATAGAATTCAAAGCCAATGTAGAAAGAAACAACCCTGAAAAGCAAAACTGCCTCTAGCAGTGGATACCTCCTGCAGCTAGCAACGCTGAGAAAGGGCGTTCAGTGTCATCAATAACATATTTATTAGGGATAAAAGGACAGCACTTGTCATGTAGTGGACTTGCTATTCATTTCAGTTGTTGGACCTCCTTATACAGAGTGGGATGCTATGCCATTCGTAAGAACATGGCTTGGCAAGGGCCGACGTTCTGCACTGTTCTAAAGGAATGGAACGACACGAAAAGTCGCAAGATTATCAGAGCTACCGGACGCTGTGAGAGTTTCTTTGAATCCAATGGTACTATACTGGAATGCACTCAAACTATAAAGTTTTTCAAATCAATCTTAAATAGACTCATATAATTTTTTTTCTATTAAGTGTTGTAACTGTTAGTATTAATCTGTAAGGTTCAAAATGAATCATTCAAAATGAAACATAACCTTAATTTAGATTTTGAAACTATTTAAAATAAAATGCCCTTCCCTCTCCATTTGGTGTTGGTTCTCATAATTAGCGTGCCTTGTAGCAAAAAGGTTTACCACTGGGAGGGCCGGATGACGACGACAACTGAACAATAATACAGTACCGGTGTTGAAGGAAATAAGTTGACCGGTAAATAAATTGATCGCGCAAGAGCTGTAATGCAAAAGTAAGGCAGGGCAACAGTTTGATTAAAGGGGAGGTTCACTGCATGGGTTTTTATTTTTATCTGACTGTTTTATTTGCGAGACTGTATGTTGGTGTGTGTTCATGCCACTGTCTTTTCGTATGAACTTTTCGTATGAACGACTCTTTATATTGCAAATTGTTTTAAACCCCTGTCTTTTTATGTTTCTATAACATTATTGTCAATCAGATGTAGTTTAAGTGTGACCGCAGATATTTATTTATATATTAAATGATTTTAGACGTCAAAATGTTGTCAATCTTTAATCAAAATTAAAATGTTTCAGTAATATAATGTAATGACATGCTGCATCCATAATATTAGTATGACAAACTCATATTTTTACATTTTTATATTCGTATAGCTGTAACTTTACTACAATTTAGACGTGGCAAAACGTAGGCCTACCACTGACAGTTAAAAAAAAAAAAAAAAAAAAATAGTATATACAGTACATTGTTTTGTCTGCATGTCTTAAGCATTAACATTTATTGTTACACATACAATTATGTTTATTTAAAAAAGGTTCTAGGTTTAGGGTTGTTGTTTTTTAAATTGGGATAGGGTGAAGAAACTTAACCACAAATACATACATGACAACAGTCCCTACATGGTCGGGACAGTCCCGATTTCCTAGCAAATGTGCCGCGGCCCGATGCATAGGAAGAAAGTCCCGATGTTTACACATTAAAAAAAAAGAAAATCATTTATTCTGCACAGTAGAGTTAGTGAAAACCACACGCTGTGCTCTTTGTGCGGCTGACACATCTGCTGATCACTAACTTACCGGTACACAAAGGTAAATGCTTTATTGTGTCTATGTTTACTGTCATGCTGGTCGTGCGGTGTTGAGTTGAGCGGATACGTCTATATATGATAGAGTGTTTTTTGCGTATGACCCCTCCCATTTGTATGATGCTTATAATGGTAGACCTTTGTGATATCATTTTGTGGTTTCTTTGATTACATGGTATTAAATAAAAGATCAAAATTGTGTTCATATAGTTTTTTTCAATCCTAAAATTCTGGGAGATGCAAAACTTTTAGCTGTATACTGCAAGACACATTTTAAAATCTGAGATCTTGTTACTCCAGCACTAAAGTAGTTACATCTTTGGAATTTTCTGGCCTAAACTATTTATTTTCCCTGTAGGTTCAGAAAATTCATCCAAAAAACGATGGTATCTGCAATGGTTTGGCAATTATGAAAAACTTTAAATAGCTTAAAACTGTTTACCAGTCCCTTAACAAAGCTCTCTTTGTACAAACTGTACACGTCTGATCCACAAAGTATTTTCCCACTACACTGTTGATGCAACAAGTATGGTTTTATAGCAAAAATCCAAGTTTATTAATGTCTTTATTAAGAAATAATAGATATACAGTGTGGTCATCAAATAATCTTAAATAAATAAATTAGCATGTTTGTATGTGAGGTTGTCTAGTTTTTGCTGTTATCACTGTGAAAGGAACTACTGATGATATTATGTAAACAAAAGTAAAACGCAACTAATATTTATTCCCATCATTTCGTCCCACATTTTCCTATATGAAACATGCGTACATTATGGTGCTATTATTTGAAGAAATCACATCTTGCAGTTAATTCATTGCTACATTTCTGGTCATCTAAAACTCAAATACACATAATGTGTGCGCTTCATAAAGGAAAGGTGATGTGTGGCAGAGCAGAGCTCTGCCCTTTAGAAATTGGCAGTTATGGGGTTAAATTCCCCTACCTGCCTGGATTTATTGTGTTCAGGTGGCTGGGGTTGATTAGTTAATTAGAGTAATTAACAATCAATCAGCACCCAGCCACCTGACATAAAAGGAGGCCTCAGCTTCCCATTAGGAGGAAGGAGCTGAGGAAGCAAGGCGGTGTTGGCGGTGTTGGCGGTGTTGGCGGTGTTGGCGGTGTTGGCGGTGTTGGCGGTGTTGGCGGTGTTGGCGGTGTTGGCGGTGTTGGCGGTGTTGGCGATTTTCTCATCCAGTGAAGGCATCGCCCAGCCTGGAAACCTTTATTTTGTAAGTCTTGTTTTGTGTTTATTTTGTGATTGAAATCTTTTTGTTTGGCCCCTGTGCCTGTTTATTTGATTATTTTTTGTTTATTAAAAAGCTTTATTTTGATCTTTATACTGTCTCTGAGTCTCAAACCTCTGTCATCCTTGTCACATGATGGTTATAAATATTAGGTCAGATTTACTGGGTTATTTTGTTAGCTCAATGCACTTTAAACATGAAGATTGTAAACCAGCAGGGTATCTCATGGGATGTGTTTCAATCAGATTGTTTAATGAATTTTGAATTTAGTATTGCTTGAAGGTATTTAACTGATTCTGAATCTGTACTGCTCTTGTGCAGTACGGATTCAGATTCAGAACAGTAATCGTTCCACACTTAGCATTGCTGTATTAGCCATTACTGCTGAAGAAGCTAATACACAGGGGGTGTACTCCATCATTCATACTAAAGCTTGTTCTGCAGGGTTTCTTCATTAAAAATCAATGCTGGCATGATTGAAAACAAAAAAGAGGAAGGCCTGATTATCCTAATAATACAATCTCTTTTTGTCCGTAATCAAAGCTCGATTATGTGTTTACTCTAAGATATTACTGATGTCTACAGCATTAAAACATATATAATATTAACAGTCAAGGAAAATTTACAAAAATTCCTTTAACAGAACAATTGCCAAGGTCTCTGCAGTCACTCGCAATGCAAGTATTCACTTCCCTTAGTCGGCACGATTACATTCAGTGAAGTCATTATGACATTTCTAGCCCTGAGCATTTAATTAAAAGATTTGATTTTTCAAGACACATAGATAACATTCTCATGTCTGTTTTGAGGTGTTGTTTTTTTTTTTTTTTTTTTTTTTACCTGAAGCCAAGCTGTCTTGTCTATTCATTTTTTGTAGAAGCCTGAAAACTCTAGGAATCAGTTTGTTGAAGACTTTTGACATTGTTGTTGTTCTTATTACAGGTATTGTTAAGATTAATTTTGTTTCTGTTTAATCCATTTGTTTAAACCACTAATATCTAATGAATATTGTAAATTAATTGCATTGAATTAAACTTTTACATCAACATATGTGTTGGGTCTAAAGTGGCCTTGCTCGGAAATAAGCAAGCTCTTGTTCAGTCCAATTCATACTGTATGCCCTTGAATAAGCCGGGATGGCAGAATGTTTCCATGACCAAGGAGTATAAAGGAATTAATATCCCTTAAACAAGTAAGGTCTGACATTTTATGTATTTTGAGATATTTTTTTAAGTTTAAGATAATGTGGTAACCCAAGATGGCTATGTAAACGAAAACCGTACATATCATTGTGAGGATACTGATACAGTAGCATTTATATTAAAATAGATAGGGAGCCCAGAGTTTCTAAATTAAAATGTTAATCAGTACTAGTTTTACCACAGACAGTTGCCTGCAGGGGTCACGTGGCTCCGCATGTGAACAGGAAGGTGAGAGGGGGTGAACTTTTGCCTCAGTTGGGCGGTCCATCAGAGAATAAATGGACCAAATCAACTGTGCAGCTGGGTAAGTAGGTGAACGGCTCAATGCCTCTCACACAGGGGCCTTTGTACTGTGGACATGATCTAGCATTACGATGGGATGGCAACAAGACTGTAGCAATTACTAAGCCATTATCACGCAACAACAGAAGATCATTTATCTTCTAATTTGAGGTGTCACCTGTTCTTCATTTACTAGTCAATAACCATTAATTATACTCTGTGGAAATTTAAACAAATATTTCCCTCTCTGTTAAAACCAGTAAACCATTCAACAAAGATAAGTAGACCTGGAGTCTTGCCCCCAACCTGCCTTTTTTCCCAGCCTGCAGCCCTAGGATACTGTGAGCTCAAGCGAGTGAGTGAGTAAGAGAGAGAGGAGAGAGGAAATGCCTAGGAATTGGTAGGTCAAGGGCCTGGGAGGCCTGGCTTGGGACTGCTGTAAAAGGAACAGTGTGTTGCTCAGCCAAGCTCTGGGAAGGAGTACACGGCTTTACCCCACACCTTGCAGATTCAGCCTCTGAGTCTTGATGCACAGAGAAGGGAAGGATCCCGTCCATTCCTGTTGAGGAACATGGAACTGATGTCATTTGGGGGGCTTAGATGGAATTTAGAAGATCAGTCTGATCCCCTTTCTAATCATTAAAGCATTTCAGAATCATGAGGGTTTCCCTTTCAAGTACAAAATGTAACCATTACCGAATGGGTATTTACCTCTTAAAGATCCAAAACCTGAATAAATATAGAAAAGCTGCTCAGCCAAGTCTCTGACACAGTCATGCCCGCCCCTTAGGGTATAAAGGACTGCACACGCACAGAGCTCAGCGTCATTTTTCCTTTCAAGAACTGACCTGACAGGAGAGTACTACTTCAGATAGGTACTTGGTACTTTTTCTGTTCTAAATGTTTATGTGATATTGCAAATAATCGCTGTATTAGTTTTACTAATTACACCGGCCGTGGATGAGGCAACGGACGTCTGACTTGGTGCTCTCCCCCCAGGCTGCAATAGCTCCCGCTGGAGTTATTTTAATCTCATTTTGGCTTCGGCCAATATTAAAGACGGTTTGTATAATTCAAGCAATTGTATTACTGTATTATTGTATGAGAGAAATATTTTTCTTTTCTCATTATATTTGTCTGTTTTCACAGAGCCAATGCACAGGTTTGTCTGCATTGCATACTGCAGCGCTGCGCAGGATCAAGAGGCTGCTTCGGGAATCCCTCCCACAGCATCTTGATGCCGTTTTGTTGACAGCTTTCGCATCACCATTACGAGGGCTGTTAGTTTACTAACAAGCAAGCTTCCCTCAGTCTTGTGTGGGTACTGCCAGTAGCTTGCACAGGTGGGCATCCCTGTACATTGCTACCCACGGTTACCGAGTGGACCCATACCAGTACCGTGGTCACCGACCCACTCCGTTCCCAACCCGGACCGTCCATACCGAACCGGGACCGAGATTACCATACCGGTACAGTGCAGAATAAACCGAACCAGTAATGTACCGCACCGACCCAGTGCTAGTCCCCGAACCAGTACCTAACCGACCTGGTACCATCCCGGTTCCAAAAATCTGTTACTTCATTCTAACAAGCAGGCTTCCCTCAGTCTTGTGTGAGTACTGTCTGAGTGGCTTTGCCAGTAGTGTGCACAGGTGGGCATCCCTGTACCGTGCTACACACGGTAACTGCGGACTGATAGACCCGTACCTTACCGGTACCAAGGTCATCGACCTGCTCCGGTACTGTACCGACCCGGTGCTACAAGAACAGAAGCGGTTCCAAAACGACCCATACTGTCCTGGTTCCAGCCCCGTACTGTACCGTACTGACCCGGTGCTACAGGCGCTGAACCTACCGTACTATCCTGACCGTACCGTCCCGGTTCTAACTCGCTAATGACCAGTGTTTGCATCCCCAGTCTGGTACCAAGTAGGTCTTGTTGGGTCTTGAATAGCTCCATTGCTGTCTTTTAGCAGTTGGGGCAGCTACTGTACATTTTTACTGTAATTTGCTTGCTATGTGCATAATGCCTTGTCCTACAAGAGTCATGCTAAAGTCACTGAACCGTCCCGGTTCTGACCCGGTACAGTACCATACCGACACAGTGCTAAAATCACCGGTACCGAACAGACTCAGTGCTAAAGTCACCGAACCGGAACAGAACCGACGCCGTACTGACCTGGTTGCCATCTATAAGCAGATTGAGGCAGCACCTGTACATCGGTATACTGTACACTGCATTTCTTGCTTCTTGCATAATGCCTGGGTTTTATCCCTGTGACACATGCAAGTCAATTATTTGGAAGATTGGCTCATTTGTGCCCAGTCTCCAGCTAAGGAAGATGCTCACACAGAACTTGTCACCTCCAGGTCCGTGCTGTCCATGCTGTCAAGTCTGTCGGATGGCAGAGGGCAGAGTTTAGCTGGCGGTTTAGAGCTCTTTCAGCACAACAGAGCACTCACGTAGTGACATTCCAGAAGGTTCTGGGCTTGATGGCACCAGCTTCTCAGACCCTACCTTTGGATCTCCTGCGCATGCGCCCTTTGCAAGCCTCGTTCAACAGCAGGGTTTTTCAGCCCGCGTTGAACCACGACAGTGTAGAACCCCCGTTGGCAGGGTCTCCACATCAATATTTTGGAGCTGCAGGCAGTCTACCTACCTTTAATGTTGTAATTAAACCATCACAGTTTATTAATTTAATCATGGAAAAATTATAACAACAAAGCAAGCGCAAATATTTTTCTACGTATACATTCCTAAGACCACAGTGATGATCGCTTTAACCTGACTGCATGTTGGTTGTAGCTACAACACTAAACCGTCTGTTTCATAAAACGAACACTAATAATAATTGCGATGATTAATTATGTGTTTGCACTAGAAGAGCAATTCATTTTATTCTGCCACCTTCATTCTGCATTTTATTAACTGGAGTAGAAAGAAGCCTTAGTTAATCGTCTTGTTTCATTTTTAAATAAAAATAGTCTGCAAAAATCTTTAAAGGTAGGTACATTCGTCAAAAATACAACCCAAAAACCAGAAACTCTAGATATCATTTAAATACCAATCAATCAAAGCAGCTGTCTATCTACCTGCCACTCACGAAAGGAGAGAAGTGGGGGCTGTACAGAGACTCGACATAAGTAAATAGACAATTTAAACATACAGTATGTCGAGCTGTGCAGACTGCTTGACTTAAAACACGAAACAACCGTTTATATACCCGATTTCAACTGTGTATTACCTTGGCCTATTCACGGAGCCCAATGTTTGGGTCTCAGGATGTATATGTATAAGGCTTATAAGTTAGTCTATCGGGGGCAAGCCCCCAAACCCCTACCTAAAATAACCTCATAATATTCACAACCTGGGTCCTCTAAACTATTGTATAGAATTGTTAAACATAGAATAAACTACAAGCAAAAAGAAAAATAAATTCCACGTGGTATGTCTTCTTCAATTGCAATACTATACTTAAATGTATATTTGTTACCAGTTTTTTTACTAACTCTCAGACCCCTGGTTTGCCCACCCTATTATTAAGCTGATATGTACTTCTTTCTAATCAACATTATTACTTTGCCTCACCTTGTTAAAAAGTTGCTTATAAGCCTTGGTCGTTTCAAAGCCATTTGAACATGTTGTGTCTTTTGTGCTCTTTTTTATTTTAATAAAACACGCACACACACAAGGTTGTTTGCAAGATGCTGCCATTCAATGTATTGAGCTGCATAGTTCAGAACGTTAACACAGAACAGATGTGACGTCATTAGCTAACCCTGGTAACTTTCATTGTATTATGGGAATACACTACATTTCCTCCCTTGTAGATTAAAGTTGGCTTCTGAACTTAAAAGTATTTTCCCTTTTTAGAGAATACTATTATTTATTCTTAATATTTTGAAAATTATCAACAAGTAACAACTACAGCAACTGGTTGTCCAACATTTAACTGACGGCTTTGCTTCATGGGACGTGCAAATGTTTGTTGCAGCTGTTTGTTAACAACATCAGCATAGCTGGTGTGTCGTTTGTGGTGGCGTATGGGGTATTCCTGTATGTTAATAAGATATTTGCAATTTTCTTTTGCAACGTCCTGTTTTCCCCCTTCGTTGCATGTAGATGCTGTTTGAGTGTCTGCACAAAACTAGTCACATCTGAAAGGTGTGAAATACATAAACAGGGTCAATGGTGTTTTCACTCACCCCTTCTCAAGGAAGTCTGGACAGTCCATCTGCGTTGCAGTGGAGGTCTGTCTTCTTGTATTGAATGTTGTACTCATGCCCTGCCAGAAGAAGAGCATAGCGCTGCAGTCATGCTGCGGTCATGGCTGGAATTCCTTTGTGTGGATGGAAGATTGACAGAAGCGGCTGATGATCTGTCACTAATGTGAATCGATGACCATATAGATAGATGTGGAATTTCTTCACACCCCACACAAGGGCAAGCATTTCCTTATCTACTTGAGAATAGTTACATACTTCTGAATTTAAGGATCGTGAAAGAAAAGCCACTGATCTCTCGGTACCATCTCCCATGGTGTGTGAAAGAACCGCACCCAGTCCATAAGGTGACGCATCACATGCCAGTTTCACTGGTAACTGAGGATCAAAATGAGTCAGTACTTGTTCTGAAGTAATCAGTTATTTGGCTTTGCGGAAAGCAGCATCACAACGGTCTGTCCACTTCCACTCTCTGTTTTTCTCGAGTAGCTGGTTAAGTGGATGCAGTACTGAAGATAAGTTTCGAAGGAACCGGTGATAATAATTTATTAATCCAATGAACCAGTGATAAACCAGTGATAATAATGTATTAATCCACTAATCCAAGTTCTAAATTTTGCAGATGCTCTTGCTCAGTCTTACCGGTGATTATCATGTCATCCAGTATGCACTGAGTTCCTGGAATGCCTTGTAATATCTGGTCAATTGTTCGTTGCCAGATAGCATGTGCTGACACAATTCCAAACACAAAGCAGTTGTAATGGTACAGTCCTTTGTGTGTGTTGATAGCTAGATATTGTTTTGAGTCTTCTTCCACTTCTAGCTGTAAGTATGCATGTCCCAGGTCTACTTTACTAAATCACTGTCCGTCTGATAGAGCAACAAAAATGTCATCCAATCTTGGCAATGGATACTGGTCTACCTGGAGTACTGCGTTTACTGTCACTTTAGAATCCCCACAGATTCTTACTGAACCATTCTTTTTGAAAACCGGCACAATCGGTGTGGCCCACTCACTCCTGTCTATTGCAGACAGGATTCCTGTCTAACAGTCTGTCTAATTCTGCTTCTGCTTGGGGTCTGAGAGAATAGGGCTTTTCTTGCTTTCAGGAATTTGGGTGTAGCATTTATAAGCACAAGCTTTGCTTTGAAGTTTTTTACTGTGCCTATGTCTTCTTGAAAAACAGTTTCATTTTGTTTCAACAACTGGTGTAGGTTTTTGTTTGTGTCCATTGGCATTGCATGGACTTGAGATCATGCCACTTTAGCATAATTTCATGTAACCAGTCTCTACCAAACAATGTTGGACCATCTCTCTGCACTACACACAGTTTCAGTCTGTGAACTTGTCCATGGTATTCAACTTTAACTGCAGCACACCTTCTGTTGTAGTTTTCTCACCTGAATAGGTTTTCAGCAGAATACTTGTGCTTTCCAGGTTTATATTTTTTAACAGTTTCTCATAATTAGTCAATGAAATCACAAAGACAGCTGATCCTGTGTCAAGCTCCATTTTTAAAGGTGAACCTTCTACTGTGGGAGTTACCCAACTTACTCCAAATCTGGACTTACATTATTTATTTCTATTGTAGCAATTAAATTACTGTCTGAATCGCTATCACTGCTTTCTTCAACTTTGTGCACATCTTTCCTTCTTTTTTCTTGATTTCTATGCCATTTTCTTTTATTTCTTTAACACGACAAGCTTTCTGGATGTGTCCACTGTTTTTACGATCGTGGCACATTGCATCCTTAAAACGGCACTCATCTGGTTTGTGTCCTTGTCTGTCACATATATAGCACTTTTCAGCCACGTGGGGGAGTCTTGCGTGGTTGCGTGTCAGTTTGTGCAAATTGGATTCGGCCTTGTGTTTACTTTGTAATTCTAAAGCATCTCTCGCTGCAGTCTCCATTGCTACTGCTATTTCCACTGCCTATGTGAAAGTGAGATCCACCTCTGAAAGTAAACGTTTCTGTATGTGCTCATGTCAGTCCACACACAAACCTGTCATGCAGTGCATTATTTAAGTTTCCACTGAAATCACAGTGTTCAGATAACTTCCTTATTTCAGCCACATACGCACTGACGTAGTCAAATCCTCCTTCTACCACCTCCGAAACATCTCAAAGGTCCATCCCTGTCTTTCCCTCCCGGATGCAGAGATACTCTGTCATGCATTCATCTCCTCTCGAGTCGACTACTGCAACTCTCTCTATGGTGGTCTTTCGTTATGCGCCATAAACCGATTGCACTGGTTCAAAATGTTACTGCTAGAATCCTTAGCACAAGTAAAAAACATGATAACATTACTCCCTGTCTTGCCCAGCTGCACTGGCTACCTGTGAAGTTCAGGATTATTTTCAAAATTCTCCTGCTTGCCTACAAGGCCCTTCATCATACAAGTCCAGAGTATCTCTCCAACCTGCTGACCCGCTATGTCCCTGCACATAAGCTGAGGTCTTCTGACTCAGGCCTGCAGTTTATACCCAAGCAAAAGTGCACCACGCTCGGAGAGCGCTCTTTTAGCTTCAAGGCCCTGACTCTCTGGAACTCTCCCACCTTCAGTGTGTGCAGCTCCCACAGTCGCTAGCTTCAAATCAACTCTCAAGACCCACTTGTTCTCTCTTGCTTTCAATGTTCTTTAAGCCTGATATCTGTTATTAGCTGTTCTCTAAATTGCTATTTCAGGTTTGACACACGCATCCACAATGTTTAGAATTCACATCCTAGCCTTTTATTTAATGTATTATGCATGTATTTAATGAATTTGCATAGTTTTTTTACTGTGCCCTGTATCTCACTGTATTTAATGTATTATGCATTGTTCCTTACTATCTTGTAAAGCGCTTTGTGATGGTGGTCCACAATGAAAGGTGCTATATAAAATAAAGATTGACTGATTGTTTATTATCAGGTATATCGTTGGCCACAAAATATTGCTCTAAACGTTCAATGTACAGTATGTCGACCAGCCTTCCACAGACTCGTTGAAAACATCAGTTTTTCCAATGCAATGTGTAAGAGAGCCTAAATAAACCATTATTAGTATGATTTTAACCAAGGCCTGTGCCTCTGGTGCCTCATAGCTGGTTATGGTTTTGTTTACTTTGATATTTTGCTTAGTCTGTGCTACTTCCATAAAATAGCTGACAGTGCTAAAAATAGGGCCGTTTTTGGGCATTCTGTCATACAGACCATGGCTTGGACAAAATCTTGTAGCTCCTCAACTGTAGAAGATATTTGAAATCCTCATAAAATTTTGCAA
The DNA here is from genome assembly GCF_902713425.1 of Acipenser ruthenus. Lineage (NCBI taxonomy): Eukaryota > Metazoa > Chordata > Actinopteri > Acipenseriformes > Acipenseridae > Acipenser > Acipenser ruthenus. Next base: position 56,910,324 of record NC_081191.1, on the reverse strand, counting down.
CTGTAGTGTCATAATATATATTATATATTAATATATTATGTAGAAATTGGCAGTTTTTAAAATATTATTTATCATTACACATTTTTCTATGTTTTTTTGGGGCGTGGCTTATATAAAAAAAATGGAATACATTCCACAACAAAAGACATTATATCAATGGAAACAGCTACTTAAAGAGTAAGTAGCAGGGTTCTCAAAAAATGTAGCATTATACACTTTAAATAATGTACAGAATAATTATAATAACCTGTCATTTTTCTTTTCATTGTTAAGAGTGAGTGGCCATTTTGAAAAAAGCTTTGAAACAGACTTGCTTTGAAACAGACTGTTAACAATGAAAAGAAAAATTACAGTTACGTTATTTAAACAGTTATAGCAACATGTGGGGACGTATAACACTATATATATTTTCGGAACCCCACTACTTACTCTTTAAGGCCTTTCTGTGTATATATTGGGTTTTCATTTCTGATTTATCATTGCCAAACTACAAGCACTAAAACACAAAGTGGTAATATTCATGCCTGAATATAGTCATTCTTTTTAGGCAGGAAAGGGTTACGCTTTCCCTTAACCAGACAGCCTGTACTTTGGCTCAACAACAGAAAGACCCCGGTCAGATTAGTTTGGCACCAGTGCATTGAATTATATTTTTGAACAAATGTAAAGTATTTTTTTGTAATGAAACTACATCATTAAACAGACTACAGAAAAGCAAGAATTTTAAAATAAATAAACAAGTGAATACTGAAGACAGGCATTACTCTAAGTGAACTATTAACACAGCTTGGAAGGAAATCTGGTAAATAATCTACCACTGTTTTCAAAACCACTTTATTAAAGTGGCTGTAGCTAACAAATCTCCACAGTGCACATTCATTCATTAAATAAGGCAGAAAGGTGCAGTTTTGAAAGAAATACATGTTATAGCAAACATGTAGTTTAATTTTAAAACATTATGTCTGGTGCTACACTTGGTTAAATGAACTGCATGTAGAGTGTCTTGCAGTTCCTGGGTCATTTGACCACTTCACTGGCTTCTTTTGTGTCATTACCAAGCAGCTGCTTCCCTTAGTTATTGACATGCTTTCAGCCAGTAACATGCTTTGACCCAGAATACACTACTGCTGGGGTGAAATGACCAAGGAAGTAAAGCAAACCAAATGCAATGTTTTAAAATTAAAATACATGTTTGCTATAACTTTTGCTGCTTTTAAAAACTACACATTTGAGACCAATGTAGCTAATGGAAGTGAAAAATGGATACAATGTATTTTGGAATTATTTTCTTAGCTACAATTGCTTTAACACACAGATTGTGTAGTTTTTAAACAGGTTAAACGTGCATGGATTGAGTCATGTTCTGGAATCGCTCTGCTCTGCAGGCTTAACATTTCAAGCAGTCTGGTAGCCTGTGGCTATAACAATATGAATGATGTTTTGCGTGCCCTGATAGCCTTGCAGTTTTGTTGTGAGCCCAAAGGGCACACTGTGAACTAACTTTTAAAAAATGAACTTGTTTGACAGTTTAAGCCTTTAAAATACATTTTAATATCTGTGTAGCTGGAATATTTTTGTTCATTATGGGGATATATTTTTTTAGACAAACATAATCATTCATATACACAAACATGGGATTTCTGATTCTGAACTTGTAAGCAGCTGCCATTAAAGATGTAAGGTGTAATTAGTCAAAATGCCATAGTAGAAATTATTATTTCTTTGCAGCCTTGAAAGCAGAAATAGATGCATACAAATCTAATATCTCTCCATCTGCTGTATGTCAATCAGTCTATATATCTAGAGTACAGTAATAGTAGAAAGTGGGGCTACCTGCAGCTATAACAGCTTTGACATGCCTGGGCATGGAAGTCAACAAAATGATGGAAGATTCCCCAGGTGCCAGTGCCCATTCATCTCCCAAAGCCTTTACCTGAATGTGCAGTGCTGTAGGTTACGTTGCAGTCGTATCAAGAGTCTTCTTTTTCACCTGCAATACTCAATTTCTTTCCCGATAGTTATCTACAGGAGTGGAACTTTACACTTGCACACCTCGACCAGCCCATAAAATCCCAATTCAAAACAGGTAAGCTTGAGGAAGAAAGTGGGGGAAATGTACAAGTGACGGCATTTTTGAATATCTGTATCAGTGGTGAAGATTCATTCGATACAGCAAGACCAGCTGTATTCAAACCCCTTGTGTAATGGCTAATCTCAGAAGCAGCTGCATTCCTTCTGATAATTTGGGAGTCTGGAATTGACATTGATCAGCCTATAGCAGCCACAAAAGTATTGTTATTGGTTGTATCAGATGACTTGTGGCTGGCATGAAAGACATCCATTTATGTCAATACTGAAAATTACTCACAGATCAGATTACACATAGATCAACTGTTTTTACCTTTATTTTTACCTAAATTTCTGGGGGTATAATTACTATTATAAGATGGGCAGAATGTTGAAACTAAATCAAGTAATCTCATGCTGTTGATACATGCTACGAGTTGATTATTTGTCAAGAAATGCCCAGTATAGATTAAAGATTCAAAACATGAGCTCAAGCACAGAAAAAGGCACCAAAGACAAATAAAATAATTTAAAATGTTTTTTTTAAGATAATAATAATAATAATAATCCTTTAGGCTCCAACTTTTCCTGTCAATCATTAATCCAACAATTGCCTAAATATAAATAGAATGCATTTGTCATGTGGTTGTGGAACATGAGTGACATCATTGCAGCTAAACAAAATGGTCTGTTTTCCTGGACTAAGAGACATGGACCATTCGGTCAATATATTGTCCGTGTCCTATGTTAGAAGCAACAATTCTGGAGTCGATCAGGTAACAGATTTTTAATGTATGGGTCATCCCACACTTCTGCAACAGAACACTAGACTGTTTTAATTTAAAGCAATTACAGTGATGCATAACTACTTGCTTTTAAATGACCATTAAGCAGTAAGCAGTTTCCATGAGAAGTAAGTTTCCAAACGTGAAGGCAGAGACGTCACATTGGGTCGCCTTCACCCTCGTAATATAGTGGTCATACTGTTGTGGCTGGAAAGTAGTACTCTAGGGAGGAAAAATCTGGCAGCTACTCATGTTGTCCCACCCAACATGTCTCATCCCTGGAGCACCATTAATGTCAAGGTCATGTAGAAGTTCCAGCTTTTCTTTCCTTATAGATTCTTCTGTTCAAAAAGATACTTAGGGGGAGGGTCATTGGAGCATGGGGAATTTTGTGCTGTGGCTTAATTTTCAGAGTGAGAATAATAACTCCCACCCCCAAACTTTAAGTCTTGAAGAATTAGCTAGACACTTGCGTTGCAGAAGACTGCCCCATGTTTTGATTTCCCTGCATGAGCTAACCTCAGAGCCCTGAACTGAACCAATTTCAGGTGGTATTAAGTGTGAGAAACTGAGCTGTCCCACAGCTTTTATTGATCTGATTTGCAGAGTATCCACTAGCATCTGAGAACCTGCTAAAGTTGTTTTCTTTAAATGTGGTGTTAAAAGGTTAATGCAAACAGCACTGCGTGTTACAGTAAAAAAAAAATGTAACGTTGCAAGATGCCAATTTGTTATATTATGTGGTCTTTTTATTTTTTTAGCACTATTAAACCAGCGCTGTGTTGGAGAGCTATATTTGTCTAGAGCTGCTGCTGCTTTCCTTTTGATTTACTTTTATAAGAAGGCTCTCCCTGTTTCCAGTTCGAAAGGGTTTTTCTTTTTTTTTTTTTTTTTGGGCTGCATGTTCTATTAATGATATAAAATGGCTGCTGAATAAAGTGTATTATGTGAAGGAACAAAGGCCCTCACACCAACAAGCAGTACAGAACAGAGTTCTTTCATTCGCATGTAATAGCCTATTAACTAATTAGCAGAGTGGATATAAATCTGCAGGGAAGTTTCTACACAATCTGCCAATATCTCCACAGGCTCTGACTGCAAGCACGCTCTTGTAAATAACTCCCTTTACTTACTGTGGTATCCTAGTCTAGACCAGTTACAGAGGAGTTAAAAGCACCTCCGCGACACACAGTGCTGATTCACACAGGGACCTAATTGAAAACATACCTGTTGAAATTGCTATTCTGTGGGATTTTTCTTAATAATTACAAAATAGGTTTATATAGGAACCACTTTAATTGCATCTTTGGCAAATGAAATTTCTGATCAATCATGTTACAATATAAAATTACATTTTATTGCCATAATTCAAGTTAAATTGTTACTGTATGACTTCGCAAATATGAGCTTTTGTGTATGCTTTAGTAATTGAAAATATTGAGGAAGGGGAAAATCCACAAAGACCTTGGAGGCTTTGATATTGTTTTTTAACGTTAAGGCCTTGAAGACAATTCCATTGTAAATATCAAGCAGTAATGGTCGTGCTGTTTACCAGAGCTGACCAACAGCCGACTCGTTGAGCTCCACATTACGGCTCTTTTGATTTAGAGATGAAATATCTCATGTATGGCTTTAAATGGCTTTGCAGTTTGGTAGAAGCCAAGTACATTAAACATGCTAAAAAAACATATGTGTTTAAATGTGAAACATGGCTCATTTAGACAATGAAATTGGGCAGCTGTGCTGTAAAACGTTACCCAGTTTCCAGACAACTTACTTCTTTCTACCTGGCTAGATTCACATAAAATTCTTCATACATCTGCCCAGTTACTATCCAATCAGGGCACCTTCATACACTAAGAAAACATAATGTATTACATAACAGCATTTGAAAATCTCAGCCATATGGTATGGACTCAGGGGTCATATGCAGTTTTCATATGTATATTTAAAAAGGAAGGTATTTAGAAAAAATCCTCAGTAGAATACTTTCTTTGATACTACCAATATCCTAAGGACAAAGCACACAAGGCTATCAAATTAGTCTTCCTATTTTAATCCGCTCTGGCTGGCCAGGATAGCAATAGCATGGGACAGCTATTTGTGTACAAATTGATATCTATTTCCGAAAGTGATCTAGTTAGCTGAACTGTCCAGAGACCAAAAATATATGTAACAAACATCTAGTAGTCCATATTTGATAGTACTTGGCAACTCTAAACTGATACCCTTGGATTATTTTTGGTACTAACATACTATCATTCTGCTTTTCGTGAGGTCTTTTGCCTCGGTAAATCTCCAGAATTAATTCTCCCTATACCACTTTTGACTGGTAGGTCAAGCAGTTGCTGCTCTATAATTTTTTTAAAAAGCATTTGGATCTTCTTTTTTCTAGTTAATAATAACAATAATAATAACATTATCATGGTCATTTCTGGAATGACTGTAATCCTCCAGTGTAGGATTTGTAAATCCAGTGCATCAGTCCAAACGGTACAAAACAGGAGCATGTACAGAGAAACATGTTCATTACCGGTACTGGAAACTGTTGTAAACAGCAGGGCCCCATACTGGTTTAAAACATATATATTTACAAATGAAAAATCATGTTGAAAATATTAGCTACACTATTGGTGTTTCTTGTAAAATGTTATCGAAAACGTAAACAAAGGAAAAGAAGAATGTAGTTTTGCTCCCCTGAGCTGGAATAAAGCTTACATATAGAATTTATACCCCTTCTGCTGCAGGTAGAAGCAGGGAGATTTGTGATTTATCTTGAGCGCTAATCTGCATTTTTTCAAGTGAACTGTCTTTGCTGGCAATTTCAACAAACCCTGGTTAAATAAGGCATGTTGGTGGAACATGACAGATTGAAGGATTTTTCTTTCAAAGTATGTGGCTGTGGGAAGTGTAATCGCAGCATTTCATTTTTTTATTAAGGTAGTAATGAAATGAAGTGTTGCTTTATCAAGTTACGTCCGGTAGGCTTTCTGTAGTTGTCCTGAAAAGTTACCGACATTGTAGTACATTTTTTTTGTTGCAAGGTATTTGCACTTACTGTAAACTATACTGTAGTATGTATTAAGCTTGCATTGCAGCCCTATACTGCCCTGTAACATCATTATGTTGCCTTGGATAAAGGCATCTGCCAAATAAATAAATAATACTGTAATAACTGTGTTTTTATTCTCATGAGTGAAAGCTTGACTATGCAGATACTTGTTAAAATATCATATAACCTGCTTGCTGTAATGCAAGGGATACTTTTTCTTATATTGATTTATGTAGATAACTTGAGGAAACTGGATCTATATGGAATAGAATGAAAAAAGGATTAGGGGAGACTTGACAAGTTTTTTAAAACTTAAAAGGAGATGGCAAAGTTAACCCTACCCAATACTTCAAGCACAGAGACCAGGACGAGATGACACAATTGGAAATTAAGTAGAGACAGACTTAGGACAAAGGGTAGGAGACCCTTTTTTAAGCAGAGTGGTGAATGTATAGAATGGGCTACCCAGCCATGTTATCGATGCTGAAGATCTGAGTTGACAACGTTTTGGGATCTATCATATACTAGGAACTGGACAAGCATTCATGGGCAGAACATTTTCTTGTGGTCTTTTTTTTATTTTACAAATCTTTGTGCAGTATTTCAAAGAAAAAGGGGTGTACTTTTCAAATAGATAACCTATGCACTTTTGTATTTATTAGCTTAATGCATACATAACTAAACTAAGAGCTCTCTATAATTGTGTATTTGAATCTGCAGTACAGCAACTCCTAGTCTGCTCACTTTCTTAGCTGAATTCATAACACTGACTACTGTACGTTGACTGATCTATTGTCATTTGGTCCCTGAGTACAGAGAAACAGGAAGTGTCCAGAGTGCACTCAGAGGTCACAGGTTATGTTCTGTGGTTACTGCCAATATTCACAGCCCATCATGTGCTTTGTTTCCCTGCAGGCCATGTGGCTGATGCTGCAGCAGGATGAGCCGGAAGACTTTGTTATAGCGACTCGAGAGGTCCATAGTGTCCGAGAGTTAGTGGAAAAGGCATTCAAGCATGTCAGAAAAAACATTGTGTAAGTATGCTGCAATGGACGCTTGCCGTTTGTCTGACTCATGTTCCTTTTCAATTCTAAAGGGATTTGTCTCATAATTGCATTGATGTATATTGGTCTTACAAACTCCTGTGATGCTGAGTAATAGCTTTGAAATTTGTACCAGATGGCTGTGAAATGCCGACAAGTGTATATTGCTGCATTCCTAAAAATTGTGGTGCGGTGATTTCAGGAAAACATGTCTGGCTTCTTGTACAAAATATCTGAAAATCAATTTAAACTTTATGGAAAGCTTACATTGTAAATAAGTTTACAGATTTTACTCTTACCATTTTACATACTTTGGGGTCAAATGATTTATTTTTATTATTGTTTAAGGTTATGGGTAGATTGTTAAGTGTGAATGTGCCTGGAGCATCTAGATCCAGACTGATCACCAACATACTACTATTCTATTTACACTACCATTGTTACTAATGGCAGTAGGCGCCCATAAATAAGTCATGTTTTATACTGTTGTGTCTTTTATACTTTAAACAAATCCATGCAAATACTAATTTTTTATAGAGAAAATCAAATACTATTTTTTTTAATAGAGAAAAGGCGCTTGAAGTTTTTGACAGACTTATTGTAATAAGAGTAGCTGTCAAGAAACCATTACTGCTTTTATTGCTCGAGGGGTCTGATACCTTGACACCTGAAACTTCAGTATTAAGCCTACCGTTTAAGCCACTTAATGGAAAGATTTTAAAGACTCAAGCTGACATGTACTTTCACTCATGAACTGATGGCTTTAATTATTTTATAATACCTTGAATCCAATTTCGGTTTGGTTAAAAAATTGTAATTTTACTTTCCATTTAAATGAGACAAAAAAAATAAAGAAAGAAATTTTACTTTAAGTGCCGAATAATCTTTTTTATATTTGACATTTTTGAAAACACTATTTAGTTTGACAGAGATGGGATAATTATAGCAATTACTAGATTTTCTCAGTATAAACTTGAAGGAACTCATTTTTAAAGTGAAATCTGTTTTAAGCAGTTTTTAATATCCCATGGTATTTCTTCCTCCTCTTCACATTGTGCCCTGTTTGAATCTCCTGGCATTCATTGTCTTTTCAACCAAATTCTGTGCGGTAATCCACCTGGAATTCAAAAGCCAAACCTGTATAAAACGCGCCTTTGATGTCTAATACATACGTATACAAACAGATGAGCTCTTAATGCCCTAACGTCACTCTTGGTTTTGCAAAAAGATTCCCTTTGCACAAAAGGCTTTTTCAGATCACAGATTCATCTCCTTTCCCCATATTAAATAACAGTCATGTTTACTTTCTCATAACATCGCATTATGATGTAATTATATTTAACAGCACAGGGAGTTGTTTATATGTATTCTTATGTTAGGTAGAATATGGTTTCATAACAGTAAAGCAATACAAAATTATTCAGACACATGTTTAAGTTTTAGGTATTTAGTTTTTATATATTTTATAAATGCTTTCTTTCTTTAAAAGCCTTTCCCACCACAACACCTCTCCAGAAAATACAGTTGTTTATTCACAGGAGCTGTCTGAGTAAGTTGTTTAAAAGTCACTAGAATGTGTATACTGTAAGTAAGCATTCTTTAGATTGTGAACTTAATTGATCTCTACCTTGGCATATCAATTATGGTCAAAGATTAGTTTCTGGTACAGTTAGGAAAAGAAAGTGGTGTAAAAATGTTGTTTTAAAAATCAGCATCGGCTTCTACCTCATAATTTTACTACATCTATTAAATATGTGAATATTACACACATTTTAAGACCATATAGATAATGCCAGTGCATAGGCCTGTGTAACATGGATAAGGTATTTTCATTCCACCCTTGTTTTCTGTAAGACCTTAAGATGTGTCAAATGGCTGTTGTGTTGTATAGCGACTGGGATGATGTACTCATAGCTCCTTATATCTGTTTGTTAAGAGTCTTGATTTTAGGCAAATAGGGGCTGAGCATATATGTATAGTAATCCCATGTGCTGACACAAAAGCTCAGAGCACTCACTGTTATAATTTGTATTTATATAATTGATAAAGTCTACACAATACTTTTCCTTTGTGTGTACATGACTAGCTAAAGTGTGAAATAACAATCGTGTTGTTGCTAATCTTTAATTGAAAAAAAGAAGACCCGACTTTATTATCTCTCTGCTTTACCCATAGTGTTAAAAGGATAAAAACATGTTATTGAAGATATTAATTCAGCTTATTTAAAACTGAAATAATGAAGGGTTTTCTTTCAGCAGATAAATAGGAAAAATTATGAATACATTCCATCCATTGAACCCTCCCATTGGTGAAATATTGTTGTATGCACACACACGCACACACATATATATATAAATAAAAATATGGTATTCTGAAAAAGTTAAAAAAAAATATAATCCTGGCAACTGAAATTTGGATTTTTTTTTAATCTAAATTCCATTAAATTGATTTGCTGTTTTTCTCTTTCTAGGTGGGAAGGTAAAAACGAGAATGAAGTTGGCCATTGCAATGAGACAGGAGTGATTTGATGTGAGGGTTGATCTCAAATACTACAGGCCCACTGATGTGGTAAGTGAAAGACTACCTGTGAAATTAATGATGAATTAACAAACCACTCACCCGGTTAATTGTGGCATTTGGCACCGTTGTCTGTGAAAGTGGTCTAATTAAAATCCTGCTGCTGAGTCATTTAGTTTCACAAGCAGTATTGGTAACGAATTATGTTGTCATGACAACTGGACAGTTGTTTCTTACTCAGCAATGGCTAACAGTGAAGACGTTAGCTTAATGTTTTACTTTGACCACAAATCTGAATACCATTTGGTAATTAACTTCTCCCCGTAAAGCTACCAAGCTGAGGGTAAGTGTTGCAGTTTGAATAAATGCATTTTAATGTGAGAAGATATCATAAAACCAGTGAGACACAAAATAGATTGTGATGTCCTACACTAAAGGATGCAAGGGGATGATGCCCTTCCATGATTTTGATCTAAATGAATCCTTGAGCATGAGGCAATGTACCTTTTATAAGGACAAATGGTTTTCAGAGGTGTTGGTCATTTGGTCAACCCTGTGCAATTTTAAATAATTTGGTTCCTGCATCACTGTATGAGGTTGAGTGTGACCTAGTTGGAACCACAATTACCCATAGTTCAAAAAACCATGTTTGAATTCAAAACACATTGTAGTTAACGTATTATTATTAGCGTTGCACAATATATGTGAATTATCAGTCTATCCAATTAATACAAGATATCTGCGACATTGGTGTTGCCACAGGAAAGTGTTGACCAAACGTGGGGACCTCGTCACAGGAAAGGATGACATACCTTCAAAGGCTTTGTTAAAAATCTGAATAACTCAACCTTACTATGAAAAAATAATCCCACCCATTTGAGCTGGGGAGGTTATGTTTACAACTGGGGGATAAAGTGCTTCCTTGGACTGATAACCTTGTCAATAGGAAACCCTGAAGTGCAACCAGTGCTAGCGCTGATAGGGAGTGAGCTCATATTGCTAATACAGTACTGTACTTAATGCTGCACTTCCAGACCAGTTAGGTTAAGGTTAATAGCCTAAGGTAAAGCCCAGGGCCCCAATTGCTCTCAAATCAGTCATTAACTGCAGTAAAAAAACAATTTGGAGTTTATTGTTGGTGTTATCATCTGTTTATTTACATGTCCAGCTCCAGACAGCATGCAACACCCACTTCCTGTGACACTCAATATTACCCTGTCAGATGCTCTTTGGGGTGGTCTCATACACAGCTGTGAGTTTTACAAAGCAATTGTGTTTACAGGCAAGTTACAATTTCAGGCTAAATAAGTCCATTTGTTTCAGACTACTTTGTGAATAAAAAAAGAGCAGATATTGAATCCTATTGATATCATTATCAAGATTTCTTGACTCCAAAATGAATTACATATCATTAATTAAGCTCAAATGAGTGGCAATGTGAATGAAACTGATACACACAAAAAGATGACATTATTTTATTCATCTCTGAAAATGGGTCTGCACCTTTGCATTTGTTTGAAAACAGGGTATAAAATGTGCTAGCAAAACTATTTATCCTACATTCAACACTGTAAAATTACCTTTAGTTAACAAAATGAAACGTTTAAACCTAAAAAATGGGTCTGCAAATGCCAAATAATACTAGGTAACAAACAATTTACTACTGACATTTCCCTACTGAATTCTTTCAATTCACCTGTTTAGTTAAGGAGATGCAATACTATTAACAGCAAGCTGCAGAGCTTCTTTTATTGTCAAATATACATTTCTGGACAGGGATGATGAGGACATTCCACACACTGTGATAGAGGTGAGGATAAGGGGCTCTGCATTTGTAAAGACTTTAGATCAAGTTTATGAAACAAAAGATTGAGGAACAGAAGAAAAAAAAAAAAAACTTTGATCTCTAGCTATCTTGATCCGAGATTCAGTTTCCATGTGCTCAGAGATTTAAAAGGTCTTTTAACTCTCTGAACTGTAAACATTGAAAAAGTGTCAGGGATTAGAGAAGGTTCAGGTGAGTGATGTGACCAGGTATGTTCTGTGGGACCCTGCTGGTATCTAGGCAACAAATCCCCAAACACACCTTCTTTGTCAAGTCATGTCACCACAAACTGCCTCCGGTGGCATCCTCAGCCCATGCAAGTGAGAGCTGGCAGCATTCGATAACTGTGTGCTCTAAAAATAGTAGAAACACCGTTTTAGTTTTACAGTTTAAAAACATATAGGCCCCAGACATTGTTGCCTGTCACTGTGTACCTGTTTCTAGCTAGCAAGGTGGTTTTCTATAAGCAGTGAGAACCTCTGAGGAGTGTTATGTGCTGCTATGATTGCACACCTGGGAATGAGGCACAATGCCTCTGGTCTTGGTCCTCATCACACCCCAGGTGTGCCGTTGTGCTGTCTTCATTAACACCTTGTCAGTCTTTATTGCAGTGTTCCTGTCGTTTTTTTTGTTTAATGTTAATGAGCTTTACACATCCTTTTCCTTAGCGTGTTACAAAATAATTTGCTTTGGGAGTGCGGGGGTGCATCATGTGAGGTATAATTGTTGCTTCATTCTGGAGGATCAGCCTTATTAACAGACAGTACTGATGAGCAACTTTAAGGACAATGTCAGTATTCTGACCTTGGGACAACGAAAAGACAAATGATGTGTTAAAAGGCAGCATACCTTCTACACCTTCTTCTATGCTTTACATTTCTCTGACGTGCATTTCTATAACTTGTATACTCCATTTTGCTGAAGGTCTATCTGTATGGACGACATGTTGGTAAAGGGTTCTCAATTACGAGATCAGTTGATGTAATTAGGTACAGCTGTAAGTGATTGAGTGACCTTTAAAAAATAAAAGGGTGAAGAGAAAGGAGTCTGCAGAACGTATGGTTCTGAAAGGTAAAAACAATTGCATAACTTAAAATAAACTATTGGATTATTTAAGGGATAAATGGGAATAGCCTTTCCCCTTTTAGTTAGAGAATTTGTTTAATCGGACTGGAGCAATCTAAGTTTAGTTAGGACTCAAAAAGGTTTTATTTTGTTTATTTCTGTATTGTGAACTGTTAAATTTGTAAATAATAAACACATGCAACAGTGTTTTCAGTTTATCCACTGCATTCTGCTCTGTTAGAACAGGTTCAAGTTCAGGAGACAGGCTCAGGAGATTGTGAACAGAGTACGGCCCTCATGTGAAACATTAGCTTATTCGATTAGTTAAAAAAATGTTACATTCAGTCTCTACCTTTGCAGATTTAGTTTTGAAAATGTCTCTTGACGATGTTGTTTTACATATACAGCATCTCCTTTTGTTTTACATATACAGCATCTCCTTTTGCGTTACATTACAGCATCTCCTTTTGTTTTAGCATCTCCTTTTGCATCTCCTTTTGTTTTACATATACAGCATCTCCTTTTGTTTAACAGTTAAAGATTTGTCAGAAATCCACTTCAGCTTAAGCATTGTTTCTATAAAAAAAGTTGTTTATGTTTAATAGTATTTAGTGACTACAATTATTATTATTATTTATTTCTTAGCAGACGCCCTTATCCACGGCGACTTACAGTCGTAAGCAAAAATACATTTCAAGAATCACAGTACAAGTATTAATACAATTAAGAGCAAGATAAAATCGGTTCTAGCAAGTACAAGTATGACAAAATACGATTCAATATTGGATCAGATAACAGTGTCAGTGATAGTTACATCAGGATATAATTAAATACATACTACAGATTAAATAACATTTGTGACAGATTACAGTACTCTAAAGTACAGGATTAAATGCAGTAAAATATGGAGCAGATAAGAGCAAGTAAAGCACATTTAAGGAAGAGTGATAAGTGTCCAGAGGGAAAAGATGAGGTCTACAGGTGCTGTCTGAAGAGGTGATTCTTGAGGAGGCGCCAGAAGGAAGTCAGGGACTGGGCAGTCCTGACATCTGTAGGAAGGTCATTTCACCACTGCGGGGCGAGGGTGGAGAAGGAGCGGGCTCTGGAGGCAGGGGAGCGTAGAGGAGGTAGAGCCAGTCTTCTAGTGCAGGAAGAGCTGAGAGGTCGAGTGGGGTGTAGGGAGAGATGAGGGTCTGGAGGTAGCTGGGTGCAGTCTGGTCAAGGCATCTGTAGGCGAGTACAAGAGTCTTGAACTGGATGCGAGTGGTGATCGGGAGCCAGTGGAGTGTTGCGTGGGAGAAGCGAGGCAGAGAGAACACCAGACGAGCAGCGGAGTTCTGGATGAGCTGGAGCGGATGGGTGGCGGACGCAGGGATGCCAGCCATGAGGAAGTTGCAGTAGTCTATGCGGGAGAGTACCAGGGCCTGGACCAAGAGATGGGTGGCGTAGTTGGTGAGGAAGGGTCGGATTCTTCGTATGTTCCTCAGGAAGAATCGGCAAGTGCGTGCTAGAGTGGAGATGTGCTGGGAATAAGAGAGGCAGGGGTCCAGGGTGACTCAGAGGTTCTTAGCTGAGGAGGGGGGAGAGAGTGTGGTAGATTCCAGAGGAATGGAGATAGAGATCAGATGAGGGGGAGGAGGAGGAGGAGGGAAAGAAAAGGAGGTCAGATTTAGAGAGGTTGAGTTTGAGGTGATGCAAGTGCATCCAGGAGGAGATAGCAGACAGACAGGTAGAGATACGGGAGGGGGTAGTGGAGTCAGAGGGGGAGAAGGAGAGGAAAATCTGAGCATCATCAGCACAGAAATGGTATGAGAGGGGGCTCCCGAGTGGCACATCCAGTAAGGTGCTCCATGTGGAGTGCAGGATGTGCCCTATAGTCTGGACATCGCGAGTTCAAGTCCAGGCTATTCCTTTGCCGACCGAGGACGGGAGCTTCCAGGGGGCAGCACTCAATTAGCCGCGCGCCGCCCGGGGGGGACGGAGGGTTAGGTTCGGCCAGGGTGTCCTCGGCTCACCGCGCACCAGTAGTCTGGCTGGGCGCCTGCGGGCTTGCCTGTAAGCTGCCCGAGAGCTGCTTGTCCTCCGACACTGTAGCTCTTGGGTGGCTGCATGGTGAGTCCGCAGTGTGAAAAAAAGCGGTCGGCTGACGGCACACGTTTCGGAGGACAGCGTGTGTTCGTCTTCGTCCTCCTGAGTCAGCGCAGCCTGAAAATAATTGGCCATTTCAAATTGGGGAGAAAATAATAATAAAAAATAATTGGCAACGACTAAATTATTTAAAAAAAAAAAAAAAAAAAAAAATGGTATGAGAAACCATAGGATGCGATGAGGGGGCCCAGGGAGCGGGTGTAGAGAGAGAACAGGAGAGGACCCTTAGGGGACTCCTGTTGAGAGAGGGCGAGGTGTGGAGATTGCTCCACGCCAGGTTACCTGGTAAGTGTGGTTGGAGAAGTAGGAGGAGAACCAGGCCAGAGCAGTACCAGAGATTCCCAGGTCAGCAAGAGAGGATACTAGAATAGAGTGATCGACAGTGTCAAAGGCAGCAGAGAGGTCGAGGAGAATTAGGACAGAGGAGACAGAGGCAGCTCGGGCAGAGTTTAGTGCGTTAGTGACAGACAGGAGGGCGGTTTCAGTGGAGTGAGCAGAGCGGAAGTGAGCAGAGTGGAAGTCAGATTGGAGAGGGTCGAGCAGAGAGTGGTTGGACAGGACAGCAGAGAACTGGCGGTGTACAGTCCGCTTGAGGGTTTTAGAGAGGAAGGGTATTAGGGAGACAGGACGGTAGCTCTGGAGGAAGGTGGGGTCGAGGGTAGGTTTTTTGAGGAAGGTGGGGTTGAGGGTAGGTTTTTTGAGGAGGGGAGTGATAGAGGCTTGTTTAAGGCAGAGGGAAAAGAGACCAAAAAGGAAAGAGGTGTTGAGAAGGGAGGAGATGAAGGGAAGTAGAGCAAGAGCAGCAGCTTGAAAGAGGTGAGTGGGGAGGGGGTCCAGGGCACACGTGGTGGGTTTGTGACCCTGGAGCAGGGAAGAGAGGTCAGAGTCTGAGAGGGGAGAGAAGGTGGAGAAGGAGAGTGAGTTAGTAGGGGATGCAGTGGGTATAGGGGTTGGAGCGGGAGGGGGTGGGGGGTAGGGAGAGGTGTTCAAGAGTTTGCGGATATCTGTGATTTTAGAAGAGAAGAAAGAGGCAAAGTTATCAGAGGAGATAGAGGAGGGAGGAGGAGGGGGGGGTTAGGAGGGAGGACAAGGTAGAGGATAGTTTACAATCTTCATTACAGTGATTTATGATAAATATTTTGTGTGTAGTTTTTTTTTTTTTTTTTACAACAAATAATTTTACAGTTTGAGCAGCCAGACCTTGAACTGCACAGGATGACATTTCTTATTATGTAAGACACCCTACATGGCGTAAAAACTGTGAAGTACCATAATATGTTTTGTGAAAGTATAGGTTTTTGGCAATACATGAACATGATTTTGCTTCAGGTAGACAGAAAGCATATTTATAGGGCAAGGCTAATCTCTCCACCTTACAAACTACTATTATACGTCACTCAGTAGCAATTTTTAACTCGGTCTGTAAAAAACAGCCATCTTGGCCAACTGAATTGAATTGAAAGGCAAGGTTAAATGACAAATGCCTTACCACTTAACTAAAGAGCAAGCTCTGTATTCGAGAGGTTAGTATGTGTCTTATGCTCATGTCTATATTATTATCTCATCAGCAGGTAGGAGGAGATTCATTACAAGCCCATGAGAAAACCAGTTTTGCTTTTTAGAAGGAAAACGTGGGTGTCCCTGTTGGACTTGACTCTGGAAGTCATGCTCTTCCTAGCACTGCAATTATAACTCGGTGCGTTATTAGTGTCTAGGATTTATTACCAGTCTGTCTCCAATAAGAATGTTAAATATGACATGCCATCCCTACTACTCAGCCTCTGCAATCTTACTTTGCAATCTGCTTGCTTTAGGCACTAAAGACAAAAAAAAGTCTACTTCAGTGAAAAGTATCTGCCATGGGAGATACTCTAATTGCTGGTTATGCAGTTAGTAGATGAGACAAAATACATAAGGTGAAATCACTGACATTTTAATTAGAGGTAAGGCATTGTCTACATCAGGGGTTGCTTCTGAGCCCCCCCACCCCCAATATAAAAATTCCACCACCCACCATATAAATTATATATATACAGATTATATACAAATATATATATATATATACAGTATGTATATACACACATATACACACACACACACATCAGGGATGGAAATAAAACTCCTATTGCTATTCATAGCAGTTTCAACCATTCCATGTTTTACAACGAGGTTAATTAGCCCCAGTGTGAACAAGTTCAGGTTTGTCTTATTAAACTTATACTACTAAATATATAAAATCATTATATAAAATATATAAAATTATTATTTTTGTTTTACTTACTTAATGTGAAACTTGTTGCTGGTGCTGAGCAACAATTCTGTCAAGATGTGGAAGTATCTTCAACAAGCTCACACGCATGTCATGGTTAATGTTCATCCTGGCTTGGTACTTTGTTTTCATCGATGTCGTGGCTGAAAATCTGGTTTTGCATAAGTAGGTTGTACTGAATGGGACCAACACTTTCAGTGCTGCAGAAGAAGCAGTGCTATGTTCATCAGAGCACTCACACCAAAATGTCTCCAGTGGCATTTCACTGAACTTGGTTCTGAGGGAGTTGTCTGATGAAATATCAATGAGCTCTTCTAACAGCTTTGATGGGACAGAGGGTGGCAGTTTAGCTTCAATATTCTCACTAATGGGGTTTGTAGTTCACAGGTGTGTAGTGGTTTGTTCCGTCATGAGTTCAAGAAAGTATTACAGATGCGCTGCCAGTTGCGGTTTGATTACGTCAAAGTCAATGTTTCGTTCCTAAATGAAAGAATGTAAGAGCTCAAACATATCAGTAGTCCCCCCACAGACACAAACTTTCCAGAGCTGCAGTTTGCTTTTGAATGCGTCAATTATTTCACGGCAACAAAATGAGTGCTTCCACCTTGCATATTTTTATTAAGCTTATTCATTTCACTGAACATGTCTGCGAGGTAACCCAGTTTTGCCAGCCACACGTCCTCTTTCAGCACTTCGGCAAGTTTGGGTTTCTTACCAGCTAAGAAAGTAAGTAACTCTTCCTTGAGATTAAATATACGGGTAAGCTTTCTGCCCTGAGATAGCTATCTCACCTCTGTATGCATGAGCAAGGAATGGTGCTCTGCGTCCACTGTCATGCAGCCGATCAATGCACTGCTGACATAAAAGCGATCCGTCATTTGACATTGGGATTTTTGCCAGTTCCTTGGCCTTGTGCTCTCCAAGCATTTCCTTTACAATTTCAATGGCACACGGCATTATCAACTCCTCAGCAATCGTATGCGTTTTTTTTTTTTTTTGCTTTAGCAATTTTCTGCAGCACTATGTACGATGACACTACAAGCTTTTTATCCGCTAGTTGTGGATTTCATTACAGCTTTACTACCAAGAAGTTCCTTAGCTTTTCGCTCAAAACATGAATGTTGCTTGTTTTTATGTATTTCATGCTTGGTAATTAAATGTCTCTGTAATTTGGAGGGTTTCAAACATTCATTGGACAGTACTTGTGCATAAATTACACACTGCGGTTGAGGTATATCTCCAACTCCAGTACAAATAAAACCAAAATTCAAATAGCTGTCTTTGTATTTCTTTAATTTTGCAGGGTTAATAACGGTTTTATGTTTTTTACTCATAACACCACCTCCTCGCTGTTCTTCAGCCCTTACGGTTGAACTTGTTGAAGGAAGTTCTGTGTCATCATTCTGTAGGTTTTGTTGTTTTGATGCTGATGGTCGGATTAAAAATATATCCGTATCTGGTATTTATTGTGTGTGTTTCCAACGATTTTTCCTCTGCTTTGTAATCTGTCGTGCTTCCGCTGAAATAGCTCTATTCACCATACCCGAGAATTGTTATGTAATCTGAGAACACGTTGATTTCTGCGCATGCTTATGACATGCTGAAGCTAATAGGTTTCAGCGTGTCACAAGCATGCAGGGAAAATAATACATTCTCCTGTTTATTTTTGGAGGAGCCCTTGAAACCTCCTCAAGGCCCCCTAGGGGGCTGCGGACCCTCGGTTGAGAACCCCTAGCCTATATCTTCCTTTTAGAGTGCTCCTCTTTTGAACGTGTTAGTGCAATGGCATTAAGGGGCAAATGGGAGGTTAAAATGACGACATTTTGCATTAAAAAAGAAACAAAAAAATGTAACCAATACACAATACAACAGCTTTTAAGTTACTGGAAAATAATCTAATGTTTTCAGTTAACCCCTTCGTTGTCATCTCATACAATAATAGAAGTTTATAATATGAAAAAATTGGGAAAAAAGTATAATATCACATGTAAAAATCATTGAACTGGTTGTGTACATTTTATGCTTACATTTCTTGGAATATTCATGAAATCTTTACGGGCCGAGAGAATCTTGATTATTAACAATAAGTTTATCAGGCCTTGTTATTTTGGCATAGCGTGCACAAGTCAGTCAAGCAAGCAGACAGTAATCACACTGAGATAGGATCAAGCTCTTTTGTGTGTTTTATTTATTGGCAACAGAAATATACACAAAAATGTTTTACGCAAAGAACAAATATGAATTACATATGATTTAAATTTAATTCATAAAGAAAACTCACAGCAATTCAGGACTAAATGGCTGCGAAAAAGACATTGCTGGATTTTTTTTTCAGGTGGAAAATAAGGAAAGGGAAGTTTTTATTGTAAGACAAAGTATTTGTACAGTAATCAAAGTAACATTGCAGTTAAAATGTAAGGCTGTAGTTAATGCATACCCTTTATGTAGCATTAAAGTATTCCAATACAGTATTCCAATATAGGAACAGTCCATCTGACTTTATATACTGTGAAAGACTTTTGCAATATAATTTTGTAGTTTCATTGATTAAATGATGTTTTAAATGGCCTCAATCCTAAAATTCTAGGTGATGCAAAACTTTTGGCCGTAGCTGTGTATATACAGTGCCGTGAAAAAGTATTTGACCCTTGTCTGATTTTCTGCATTTTGCACATTTTTCACATTGTATTTGGTCAGATTTTTTTGTGGGTTGTAGTAGTATATAGGGGGAGTCTGAGAGAAAAAATGACACCAATGTTTGGTGCTTCTTTCATTTGTTTGGTGTGCAAGGTAATCAAACATGCAATCATCAGGTCTGAAAAAGTTATTGCCCCCCCTAGTTAACTCAACCCAATTAAAGGGGAAATTAGGGTCAGCTGTTTGGTTAACAACCAGCCCTGTCCAATATAAATCTGACTAACTACGAACAAAAGAAATTCCTGAAGACCGCCGGAAAAAAGTTGTTGATGCCTATCAGTCTGGAAAGGGTTACAAAGCCATTTCTAAGGCTCTGGGGTTCCACCGAACCACAGTCAGAGCCGTATTGTCCAAATGGAGAAAGTTTGGGACAGTAGTGAATCTTCCCAGGAGTGGCCGTCCTGCCAAAATCTCTCCAAGAGCAAGGCGTAAAATCCAGGAAGTCACAAAGAACCCTAGAACAACATCCAGGGATCTGCAGGCCTCTCTCGCCTCGGCTAAAGTCAGTGTTCATGACTCCACCATCAGAAAGACCCTGGGCAAAAATGGGATTCATGGCAGAGTAGCAAGGCGGAAACCATTGCTCACTAAGAAGAACATGAATGCTTGTCTCAAGTTTGCCAAAAAGCACCTGGATGATCCTCAAGAGTTCTGGAACAATGTTCTATGGACAGATGAGTCAAAAGTGGAACTTTTTGGCCGACATGGGCCCTGTTATGTCTGGCAAAAACCAAACACTGCATTCCACAGTAAGAACCTCATACCAACAGTCAAGCATGGTGGTGGTAGTGTCATGGTTTGGGGATGCTTTGCTGCATCAGGACCTGGACGTCTTGCCATCATTGAAGGAAAGATGAATTCTGCTCTGTATCAGAGACTTCTACAGGAGAATGTCAGGCCATCCGTACATGAGCTGAAGCTGAAGTGCAGCTGGGTCATGCAGCAAGACAATGATCCGAAACACACAAGCAAGTCTACATCAGAATGGTTGAAGAACAAGAAATGTAAAGTTCTGGAATGGCCTAGTCAAAGTCCAGACCTAAACCCCATTGAGATGTTGTGGCAGGACCGGAAACGAGCAGTCACTGAGTTGAAGCAGTTCTGCATGGAGGAGTGGGCCAAAATTCCTCCACGGCGCTGTGAGAGACTAATCAATAACTACAGGAAGCGTTTGGTTGCAGTTATTGCTGCTAAAGGTGGCGTAACCAGTTATTGAGTCTAAGGGGGCGATTTACTTTTTCACACGGGGGCATTGGTAGATCTACCGTGTGGTAGATGACCGCGACTGGAGTTATGCGTTCCGAGCCGTAGGCCTTCCACTGAGTAAAATAGTCCCTAACATAATTACAATATAAAAATGACATACACATAGAGAAAACATTATTAGTATTATATAAATTATTATTATTTGGCTAACATATTTATTTATTGGTGTCTTGCTCTTATTATAATTTATCTGGACATGTACAATTGTTGAATACTCTGTGTAGTATTGAGTCGGACTCGAAACTTGTTGTTGGAGGCGGGGCGTCATTCAAGCTGGCAGGGAGTGGATTGGCTGGTGCGGAAAGAACTGAAACAGGGTTGGGGGTTTGATTTGAGGGACAATGACCCCAAGCACACATCAAAATCCACAAAGAAATGGTTAATTGACCACAAAATCAACATTTTGCAATGGCTATATCAGTCTCCAGACTTGAACCCCATTGAAAACCTGTGGTTTCAATTAAAGAGGGCAGTCCATAAGCGCAGACCAAAGGATATCAAGGATCTGGAAAGATTCTGTATGGAGGAATGATCTAAGATTCCTCCCAATGTGTTCTCCAATCTCATTAAACATTATAGAAAAAGACTCTGTGCCGTTATCCTTGCAAGGGGACAGTGCACAAAGTACTGAAAACAAGGGTGCCAATATTATTATTATTATTATTATTTATTTCTTAGCAGACGCCCTTATCCAGGGCGACTTACAATCGCAAGCAAATACAAATACATTCAAGTGTTACAATATAAGTCATACAATAAGAACAAGAAATACAATAATTCTCAAGTGTGACAAACCACAATTCAATAATACAGCAGATAATAGTGAAAGTTACATCAGGATATGATTAAGTAGTGATAGTTACATCAGGATATGATTAAGTACAAAATACTACAGATTAAACACTTGGGAGATTACAATATTCTGAGGTACAGGATTAAATGCAGTAAAATAGGGGGCAGATAAGAGCAAAATAAAGCATATTTAAATGAAGGGTGATAGTGTCCCAGGATACAACAGAGGAGTTCTACAGGTGCTGTTTGAAGAGGTGAGTCTTAAGGAGGCGCCGGAATGTGGTCAGGGACTGGGCAGTCCTGACATCTGTAGGAAGGTCGTTCCACCACTGCGGAGCAAGGGTGGAGAAGGAGCGGGCTCGGGAGGCAGGGGAGCGTAGCGGAGGTAGAGCCAGTCTTCTAGTGCAGGCGGAGCGGAGAGGTCGAGTGGGGGTGTAGGGAGAGATGAGGGTCTGGAGGTAGCTGGGTGCAGTCTGATCAAGGCATCTGTAGGCTAGTACAAGAGTCTTGAACTGGATGCGAGCGGTGATCGGGAGCCAGTGGAGCGAGCGGAGTAGTGGAGTAGCGTGGGCGAAGCGAGGTAGAGAGAACACCAGGCGAGCAGCAGAGTTCTGGATGAGCTGGAGCGGACGGGTGGCGGACGCAGGGAGGCCAGCCAGGAGGGAGTTGCAGTAGTCTAGGCGGGAGAGTACCAGGGCCTGGACCAGGAGCTGGGTAGCATAGTTGGTGAGGAAGGGTCGGATTCTTCGGATGTTGCTCAGGAAGAATCGGCAAGTGCGTGCCAGAGTGGAGATGTGCTGGGAATAAGAGAGGCAGGGGTCCAGGGTGACTCCAAGGTTTTTAGCTGAGGAAGAGGGAGAGAGTGTGGTAGATTCCAGAGGAACAGAGATAGAGAGATCAGAGGAGGGGGAGGAGGAGGGAAAGAAAAGGAGGTCAGATTTAGAGAGGTTGAGTTTGAGGTGATGCGAGTGCATCCAGGAGGAAATAGCAGACAGACAGGTAGAGATACGGGAGGAGATGGTGGAGTCAGAGGTGGGGAAGGAGAGGAAAATCTGAGCATCATCAGCATAGAAATGGTATGAGAAACCATAGGATGCGATGAGGGGGCCCAGGGAGCGGGTGTAGAGAGAGAACAGGAGAGGACCCAAGACTGACCCTTGGGGGACTCCAGTCAAGAGAGGGTGAGGTGTGGAGGTTGCTCCACGCCAGGTTACCTGGTAAGTGCGGTTGGAGAGGTAGGAGGAGAACCAGGCCAGAGCAGTGCCAGAGATCCCCAGGTCAGCAAGAGATGATAGTAGAATAGAGTGATCAACAGTGTCAAAGGCAGCAGAGAGGTCGAGGAGAATTAGGACAGAGGAGAGAGAGGCAGCTCGGGCACACTTAAGTGAGTTGGTGACAGAGAGAAGGGCGGTTTCAGTGGAGTGAGCAGAGCGGAAGCCAGATTGGAGAGGGTCAAGCAGAGAGTGGTTGGACAGGAAAGCAGAGAGCTGGCGGTGTACAGTCCGCTCGAGGGTTTTGGAGAGGAAGGGTAGGAGGGAGACAGGACGGTAGCTCTGGAGGGAGGTGGGGTCGAGGGTAGGTTTTTTGAGGAGGGGAGTGATAGAGGCTTTTTTGAAGGCAGAGGGGAAGATGCCAGAAAGTAGAGAGGTGTTGAGGAGGGAGGAGATGAAGGGGAGTAGAGCAGGAGCAGCAGCTTGAAAGAGGTGAGTGGGGAGGGGGTCCAAGGCACACGTGGTGGGTTTGTGACCCTGGAGCAGGGAGGAGAGGTCAGAGTCTGAGAGGGGCAAGAAGGTGGAGAGGGAGGGCGAGTTAGTAGGGGATGTAGTGGGTGTAGGGGTTGGAGCAG
This sequence comes from Acipenser ruthenus, assembly GCF_902713425.1. Lineage (NCBI taxonomy): Eukaryota > Metazoa > Chordata > Actinopteri > Acipenseriformes > Acipenseridae > Acipenser > Acipenser ruthenus. The sequence continues at coordinate 56,886,952 of NC_081191.1, read as the reverse complement.
GAGGGGGTGCGGGGGAGGGAGAGGTGTTAAAGAGTTTGCGGATATCTGCGATTTTAGAAGAGAAGAAGGAGGCAAAGTCGTCAGGGGAGATAGAGGAGGGAGGAGGAGGGGGGGAGGGTTTAGGAGGGAGGAGAAGGTAGAGAATAGTTTACGTGGGTTGTTAGTGGAGGCTTGGATTACAGATTGGAAATAAGCACATTTAGCAGAGGAGAGAGTAGAGGAGAAGGAGGAGAGGAGAGTGCGGTAAAGGTCTAGGGCAGCAGGGAGTTTGGTTCTCTTCCATTTCTTTTCAGCAGATCGCAGTGTGATTCTTGCCGAGCGGAGCACAGAGGAGAGCCAGGGATGGGGAGGGGAGGGGCGAGCGGGTCGGGAGGTGAGGGGACAGAGGGAGTCGAGGGAGGAGGTGAGTGAGGAGAAGAGGGTGGAGGTAGCAGAGTCTACGGAGAGTTGTGAAAAGGAGTCGATAGGAGGGAGGTGAGAGAGAGCAGTGGAGGCAAGGACAGAGGGGGAGAGAGAGCGGAGGTTACGGCGAGAGGTGACAGTGGGGGTAGGAGGAGCAGGGAGAGGGGGGAGAGACAGAGAAAAAGAGATGAAATAGTGATCAGAGAGGTCCAGGGGGGTGACAGAGAGGTTGGAGGGGCAGCAGGCCCTGGAGAAGGTGAGGTCCAGTTGACGGCCAGCTTTGTGGGTAGGAGGGGACGGAGAGAGACAGAAGTCGAAGGAGTGAAGGAGAGGGAGGAATCCAGCAGAGTGGCTGGGGTTGGAGAGATGGATGTTGAAGTCACCCAACAGGACAGTCGGGGTAGACAGAGAGGGGAGGGAGGAGAGTAGATAGTCGAGTTCATCCAGAAAGTGAGTGAGAGGCCCAGGGGGGCGGTACAGTACAATGAGCAGGAGTTGACAGGGAGAGGTTAGTTGGACTGCATGAAATTCAAAGGTAGTGACAGAGAGGGAGGTGAGATCAGAGGGGACAGAAAAGAGTAAGGAGGGAGAGAGGAGAAGACCCGTCCCACCTCCCCGTCCGGTGAGACGCGGGGTATGGGACAGGACGTAGAGAGAGGACAGGGCAGCAGGAGTAACAGTGTTATCAGGGGACAGCCAGGTTTCAGTGAGAGCAAGGAAATCGAGCGAGAGGTGGGAGGCAAAGGCAGAGATGAAATCAGCTTTGTTAGCAGAAGAGTGACAGTTCCAGAGTGCACCAGAGAGTGTGCGGGAGGGGGGGAGAGGCAGAGAAATGAGGTTAGAGGGGTTGGAGGAGCAGTAGCGGAGGGAGGGCAGAGGACGAGGACGGGAGGACAGAACAGGGATGTGAGAGACAGTCATAGCAGGACAAGCAAGACAAAAGGCACAGTAGGAGCAGTGGGGTGGAGGATACAGACCTGACTAGTAGATGGCTTCTTCCAGAGCGCTGGTAGGTTCGGATCTAGTCGAACAGCGTCTCAGCGCAGGCCTCCCCTTGCTGGACTCCCACAGCTAGACTCCCGGCTCTTTTGTTGAGGCTCTTCTGTTGGCTGGCGCTTCGTGCTGGCGCTAAAATAAGCTGCTTGAATAAATGTTGTTACCCCTGCTTGGCAAAAGAACCAACTAAACTGTGTGGAAACCAATCAAATAGCAAAATCAACTGCTAATCAATTTAGCCACTCACCTGGTACTAATCACACACAAACTCAGCCAATTCAAACACCACCTTACAATGTCACCAAATGTAGTAGTTACAATTACAAAAAGCAGGAACTTATCTATCTGCCTCTCTCCCTGGTTCCCTGAAGACAATAATTGTGACACTTCATTTTTCTTGGAAATAAATTTATAATTTGAGAAATGTGTAATTTTGGTTGATTCCATTGAATCATTAATAAAGTAAAATATAATCCACATTTTGGAAAATTACAATATAGCTCAGTACTGGTATTATTTATTTTATACAGCCTTTTTTGGTCATCTTTATCAAGGATGCCAATAATTGTGGAGGTGACTGTGTGTGTATGTGTGTGTGTGTGTGTATATATATATATATATATATATATATATATATATATATATATATATATATATATATATATATATATATATAGATATATAATATTGAGAGCATCAAAAGAAACCTATCACTTATATTTTGATAAAATTCACTAGTTGTGATCGAAAAATGACAAACTCTGTTTTAGAGCAGGTGCAGTAATTTTTTATTGTGCTCATTAACAACTGACATCACGAAGATGCTGCAAAATGATCTGTCAATCTTGGGCAGGTGTTGTGACTCTTGGTCTCCCAGTACGTAGCCTGTCATTGACAGAGTGTGTCTGGTTATACCGTCTCGCCAGGTTTGAAATTGCTGGCTGTTAACACCCAAGACGGCGAGCCACAGTACGCTGCCCTAGTCCAGCCTCCAACATGCCGATTGCACGAAGGCGCTGCTCTCTTGACAGACATTTTATATTGTTTTTTTTCTGTGATTTTCTTTATTGCTTTTATTTAAGCCTGCAATTCAACAGCTGAAATCACTCCATAGCCAGTGTCCAATCAACTGTTTCACTAATTAGGAGATTAAGTGCAATGTGCTTCAGTCATAGTCTCTCAAGCGTGCCATGGTCAAGAATGAATGATCGGGTGATTAAAAAGAAACAAAACACATTTAGTCAATGTCCATCATTTATATACCTTTTTTCTAAAATAAATGTGTTATAATAGTGATGTTTCTTTTGATGCTCGATATATATAATTACAGTAAAAGTCTGAATATGGCAAATATCAAGATTTACTGGTAAATGCCGACATTTACCAAGTAAAGCGGTAAATGTCTGAAAATAAATATGATAACGCTTTACTTCGGACATTGGCCGGTAAATCTCAAGAATAACCAAGTGCCTTTACCAGTAAACTTTTGGTAAATGTCAGAAAAGCAATCTATTTCTTGATAATTCCTTACTTGGTAAATGTTGACAGTTACCGGTAAAACTTACCGGTAAGATTTACAAGATTCTAAGGTTACCATGTGGCTCCAGATTAACCGGATGCTGTGAGACAGAACGGGATTTCAAACTTGCCCCTAAATTGAAATAAATGATTGTGTAAATGAACCATCCTTAGCTACGATTAATAATGGTGCTTAAATACCCGCATGTGCGTCAAATAATTGTATTATACTAAGAATGAATTGCATCCAGTCGCTATTTTTTTCTGTGTGTTAAAATTCAATCGCCCATATTATTCTGCAAATACAATCAAAGCATCATCATCTCATTGCTCTATCGATAGATTAGCTATTCGTTCATTAAGATCTGATCAGAAGCAGCTGATCAGTGTGATTTGTTTGCTGCGCCCAAGCAATTCCACCACAGCAGGATTAATCTCAGCAAAGGTGGAGCTCATTTATACATGAATTACTTTCAGTTTAGGGGGAATTTTGAAATCCCGGTCTGTCTCAAAGCGTCCGGTTAATCTGGAGCCATATGGTAACCCTACCAGATTCTGACTTTTACCGTAAGATATACACAGTCAGCACTCACATATCCGTGTGGACGCTCACATTCAAAAAAACAGCACAAAAAATAATTAAATAGATAAATAAAACGCTGGCTGTGACGGATTATCAAATAAATTGTAACATTGAAGAGATGTGCTTTGTATCAGAAAACTGGTGACAGAGTCAGAAATCCGTGCATTAATTTGTTACACATATATAATGGGAATTGATTTTATTCTTAAGGATGGTAAAATGCGACTGACGTGTATGTGAGTGCCGTATATCTGAGTACTGACTGCATATAACAAAAGAAGATACAGATTTTTAAACAGGAAAAACTGGAATAGACATAAGAAATTTACAGTTTATCAAAATCACAAGCTTCAAACTTGAGAACTAAAGTAAAAAAAATCCATAAAGGAATCACTAGTTAATTGAATCAAACCACATATTGCTGTTCCACCTACAGGTATACAAAGCTTTGTTTAATCAACTGCTTTATGTGATCAAAATGCATGCAAACATGATCACAGAGGTTTTGGCTTAACTTTTTCTTTGTTGTTTTATTTTATTTAATATTGATCAAAGACTTGAAGAGTAAGGACTTTATTTTCAATCATTTGGGAGGCAAATTGATTCTGTCAAATGTGATCCTGCCATCAGTCATTAGTCCTCAACTGTCATTCTGATACGAGTATACTTCTGTGTGTTCAGATAGCTGTGTTTCTTTCAATTAAACAATAAACTGCTTTTTAAACAAAATTGAAAACATGGTAACATAGTAATATACCACAATACCTGACTGACATTTGCCAAACTTCCTCAGGGATCTTTCTAATATAAGTGTAATAATATATCTATTAGGGTTGTCAGTTTGTGGTTGAACTAATTTTTCACTTTCCCCAAAGGAGGGAAATAATAATCGGAGGAGAAAAGAGCTAGGAGTGAGCAAGGACTAGGAGAGGAGGCTATTGCACATTTCATCACTGGAACCACAGTCACACAAGATGCTGCTTGTGAATGTAGGGAACAAGCAAGCCAACATGCTGGCCAGCAAGTAAAGAACTGTTGAGTGTTAGCTGCCTCATTATCAAGCTCAGTGTAAGTTTCATCAGGTAAAAAATTTGATATGAAATAAAGTTAAAATCGTTACAGATTAATTTAGGATTTTATCTTTCTAAGAACCAGTTTTTTTTTCTTGTAAGAACCAGTTATTATTTTACGCAAAGTATATACTTTCAATGTAATCAAATCTGTTTACAGAGTTACCTTGTATTCAAGTGGTATAAAGCTGTATACGTTTCCTTTAAATGTATGATGGTTCACAGCATCTGAAGTTCACCTGATTGCCTGCATGAAAATAGATTTGAATGGCACCTCCTTGTACTCTTTCAGGTTGTCAATAGAAGGGACTGAAATCTAATCATCATTAAGGGTTACAGTGTCAGGACTCATAAACCAGTGACCCTTATTTCTACTGTGGAAACGGACTTACCTATAGCTGTTAAATCAAACTCCCTCCTTTTGACTGGCAAAACATAAAGCCCAGCTTATATTTTAGACTACTCTCTTCCAGTCTTTTAATTTTGATATATTCTAAAGTCTTACATTTGTTAATACCATTTCACTCAGTCCTACCCTAGTCTTGAGGGTGTTCCAAACCTACATTTAACCATAAATTGATGACCAGCTTGTCACAAGTCACAAACAAGCTGGTTCAACTGAAAACATAGTTAGTATCTTCCCAGTATTATGGTACATGATTTTGCATTACCCATAGAGATAAGAAAAAACACATTGTAACAAACACATTTTTAAAATCTCAAATGGAAAATGTGTTTATGCCAACACCTTTAAAGTACATCCTACCTCAATTTTGTACACATAGGGGCTGATCTAAGGATAGGCTCAGTGCAAACAATTGCTCCTGCAAAATCCAAATTTCCTAGTGGCCAGGCAATTATTTTGCACTGCGGCCTATCTAAGCTTAAGAGCAATGCAAATTACTCAACACACACAAACAAGGAGCCGCAATCATGATAATGAGGGTCGCAATAGCGGCCGCACTTACAGCCCAGAGGCAAGGCGAGTTGAGTTAGGAGAACAGAGAGCAGTAGGTGCTGTATGAGATTTTACAGACCTTTTTAGGTGCATACATGAGGGCACTCCCACTATAGTCCAGGCAGTGAAATGGGCATGGCTGTAGCGAACTTGAGCTTTGGTTTCTGCATTGCTCAATAGTGTCATCATCCAGGGTCGCAGGCTATAGCCACTATCGTCCAACATTAGAAAATTGTGTCCTATTATGTTATAATTTGGGACAATGTGATAATGCATTAACATTTTGTCATATAAATGATTTTCTTATAAAAACAATTTGGAATGTTTTAGTGTACTTTTAAAACTTTTTCCTTAAGATGCACTTTGATTAAATGCAAAATAAATACTGAAATATAGAATGTGTTTTAGTAAGCAAACTTTACTCAATAAGGTAAATAATTAGTACAACATCTCACAAGCTTTCCATCAAGGACATTAAACAGTACCTTGTAATAGATAAGGCTCCATCCGACGTGACTTTACTCTCAGTTTTGCCAGCCTGTTGCAGGAATTTTTAAAGCCGTCAGGTTGTTGAACCAGAACATTGTCCTTTGTAGCGAAACGACTCATTTAGTTTTGGGTTGCTTGCATGTATACACCTGGGGTTCTACGAAAGAGTGTCATGCTGTGGGTTCTTTTTAGTTATGCTTTTTCAGCTGAGACTGTCTGAAGCCTACGAATCAAAAGAGTAGCCGAGAGCCGTCATGGTTGCCAGGGAAGGATTGGTATGTCATCCCTCCCGTCACCCCCTGACAATGACAAAGTAAACTGGCACACATGGTACTAGATTCATCTGACTTTGTAGTATACTCATCAGCCCAGGGAAGTATGGAAGGCCATCTTTGTCAAAAAACGCATTATTTAGTATGCGTTTCAAATATGTGCTACACATTCTCATTTGACTTTAATAGGTGTTGTAATTCTAATACTACGCCTACTAATTTGGCCAATCTGATCGTTGAAAATGAAACGAGAACCAATGAATTTAAAGAAAATAGTATGTGTAATAAATTATCCCAGTTAAAAGTCACCTTACATCCGCCATTCTAGCGACACGTTTTCTACAGTTGATTCTAGTGACAGACCTGCTTAAAACGTGGATTGTGTTGTCTTGCAGTTAGAAGGGAACAGAATTAGCGTTTGGTAAGTAAATTTGAATGCTTGTTTGCTGATGTAACTACATCAGCTGGGTGAGTGATTAATTTTTTATAGTGTTCAGAGCTGTGGTAGATTGATGTGAATTTGGATAGCGTGTAAACTAGTCAGCGATTATCAAGTGTGTTGTTTGGGGCGTGTCTCTCAGCTTGCTGCAGTGTTTAAATGAACTGTGTTTACATTGGCAAATGGTGTCTTAGAATGCCAGCTGCTCTAAGCGCCAGCCAGTCGAAGGGCCACACATGCAAGGGCAGTCTGAGCTGTGGCAGTCCAAGGGCCACACGTCCAAGGGCAGTCTGAGCTGTGGCAGTCTAAGGGCCACACGTCCAAGGGCAGTCTGAGCTGTGGCAGTCAGAGCAAGGATAGGTAGTGCAAGGACCTTTTCCAAATTTCTCCCAATTGTTACTAAAGGCCTCATTCCCACTGTGACACCTAATGTCTGGATCCCCTGGACAAAACGTGCTCACTCTTTCTCCTCTCCTAAAACGAACACGGTAAGTACTTGCTTCAGATACCGATACTAACTCCCTCTCCCCCTGTATTGCGTGCTACAAACTGAATTCTCCTTCATAAATTGCCATTCTCTGAATAACAAATCTCTGCTTCTCAACAAACTTATAACTGATGCTAATCTTGATCTTCTCTGTCTAGCAGAAACCTGGCACTCTAAATGATAAGCACTCACTACATCTATCCACCCCAAATAGCTACTCGCTCTTTGAGAAGCCGCACCTCACTGGTAGAGGTGAGGGCACTGCTGTTATTGCTCTGTCCTCTTACCTATCTGGATGCATGCGGTGTCCATCAAGGGTCTGTTCTTGGGCCTCTTCTCTTCAACATCTACATGCTTCCCTTGGGTCACCTCATCCGCCAACATAGCCTCATGTTTCATTCCTATGCAGATGACACCCAGCTCTACCTGAAACTAGACCCTGGATGTCCCTCTGCCATGGTCCGGCTCTCTGCTTGCATCCAAGACATCGGGGCCTGGATGTCTGCCAATTTTCTTCAGCTCAACACTAACAAATCTGAACTTCTTCTAGTAGGATCAAAAACTCAACTCCGGAATCTCAATATTGCTTCCTTGAACCTTGGAAACTGTCTGCTGCTGCCTTCCCCCACTGTACGAAGCAGTGTATTTCTAGATAGTATCCTCTCCTGTGATGCCCAAATCTCGTCTGTAGTCAAATCCTCCTTCTACCACCTCCAAAACATCACAAAGGTCCGTCCTTACCTTTCCTTCCAGATGCAGATACTCTGTCATGCATTCATCTCCTTTTGACTCAACTACTGCAACTCTCTCTATGGTGGTCTTCCGTCATGCGCCATAAACCGATTGCAGCTGGTTCAAAATGTCACTGCTAGGATCCTTACCAGATATAAAAAACATGGTCACATTACCCCTGTCTTGCCCAGCTGCACTGGCTACTTGTAAAGTTCAGGATTACTTTCAAAATTATCCTGCTTGCCGACAAGGCCCTTCATCACACAGGTCCAGAGTATCTCTCCAACCTGCTGACCCGCTATGTCCCTGCACATAAGCTGAGGTCCTCTGACTGGCCTGCTTGTTATACCCAAGCAAAAGTGCACCACACTCGGAGAGCGCTCTTTTAGCTTCATGGCCCCGACTCTCTGGAACTCTCTCCCACCTTCAGTGCGTGCAGTTCCCACAGTCGCTCGCTTCAAATCAACTCTCAAGACTCACTTGTTCTCTCTTGCTTTCAATGCTCTTTAAGCCTGATATCTGTTATTAAATGTTGTCTAAATTGCTATTTCAGGTTTTTCACTCCATCTTATTCGTATGATTCTGTATGACACACGCATCCACAATGTTTAGAATTCACTAGCCTAGCCTTAATGTATTTATGCCTGTATTTTCACTGTATTTAATGTATTATGCATTGTTCCTCACTATCTCGTAAAGCACTTTGTGATGGTGGTCCACTATGAAAGGTGCTACATAAAATAAAGATTGACTGATTGATAGATAGATTCCCCTCCAATTTGTGGTGGTATATGGACTTGGCATTGGGTAAAGTGTAGTGAAAGATGGCTAGACCTGGAATCTCCATGTGACGGGGTACTGCCCCGTCTTTATGATCAATGTTGGGACTGGCAGGGAGGGGGTTAAAATTCCTCCCTGCCAGAAAAACATGTGAGAATGTGGCTGGAGCCCTAATTGACTAATCAGTAATTATTGAATAATTGGGCTCCAGCCACAGGGGATAAAAGCCAGGGGAGAGGCCCTGGCTAGGAGAGAGAGTTGGAGAGTTGTAGAGAGAGTTTTGGAAGGAGAAGGAGTGTTTTGTTTGTGCTGTGTTTTTCTGTTCCAGTGAAGGCAACGCTCAGCCTGGAAACTTTATTTTGTAAGTTTTTTGTTTTGTGTTTGTATTTTGTGTTTGAAATCTTTTTGTTTGGCCCTTGTGCCTATTTATTTGATTATTTTTGTTTATTAAAAACTTTATTTTTGAACTTTCAACTGTCTCTGAGTCTCAAACCTCGGTCCATCCTGTCACATTTGGTGTCAGAAACGGGAGAGCGCCACCTGGAGGCTCAGAGCAGTTATTTTTTTTTTTTTTTTTTTGAAAAATGGGCAAGAAGAGCAGACAGAGGCAGCGACAGAAGCAGCAACAACAGCAGCTGCCACCACCACCCCAAACCTTGTGGGAGGACTCAGCGAGCCTCTTCCCGTGGTGTTCCTGGTGCGGGAAGGAGGATCATCGGTGGAGGTCCTGTCCAGATGGGCTACCAGCTGACTGGTGTGGGTACTGTGAGGTGGATGGCCACAACTGGGCAGGATGCCCCCACAATCGGGACCAGGAGCAGCTGCAAACCCCGTCCTCGGCAGCCACCCCACCACTTCCAACATCACCGCCTTCACCACCATCATGGGAGATCTGGGAGTGGCTGGTGCACCCCGAAGCAGACCTCCCCCACGACCTTCCCATAGCCATCCGCACGCTGTGGCGTCGAGATGGGGAGAGGTGGGAAGAGTGGGAGAGACGACACCACCCGGTTTCCCTCCAGGATATTGCCAGCATGGTGCTGGATTACCTGGAGGTAGACATGGGAGGGGCTCCCGTCAGTGAAGTAGAGGAGTGGTGCGCTCACTGCTGCCAGTACGGGCATGAAGAGGACGCGTGTCGAGAGCTCGACTGGGAGCCAGACGTGGAGGAGTCTGAAGAAGAGGTTGAGCTGCCGTTCCGAGAGCCAGAGAGGGGTGAGCCGTCGTCCCGAGAGCCAGAGAGGGGTGAGCCGTCGTCCCGAGAGCCAGAGAGGGGTGAGCCGTCGTCCCGAGAGCCAGAGAGGGGTGAGCCGTCGTCCCGAGAGCCAGAGAGGGGTGAGTTGTTGTCCCGAGAGCCAGAGAGGGGTGAGCCGCTGTCCCGAGAGCCAGAAGGGGAGGAGCCGCTGTCCCGAGAGCCAGAAGGGGAGGAGCCGGCGTCCCGAGAGCCAGAAGGGATGGAGCCATCGTCCCGAGAGCCAGAGAGGGGTGAGCCGTCGTCCCGAGAGCCAGAAGGGGAGGAGCTGCCGTCCCGAGAGCCAGAAGGGGAGGAGCTGCCGTCCCGAGAGCCAGAGAGGGGTGAGCTGCCGTCCCGAGAGCCAGAATGGGGGCCGCTGCCGTCGCCCAGAGAGGGGGAGCCGCTGCCGTCGCCCAGAGAGGGGGAGCCCGAATGTCCACAGCCCGAGAGGGAGGAGCCCGAACGTCCACAGCCCGAGAGGGAGGAGCCCGAACGTCCACAGCCCGAGAGGGAGGAGCCCGAACGTCCACAGCCCGAGAGGGAGGAGCCCGAACGTCCACAGCCCGAGGGGGAGGAGCCCGAGCGGGAGGAGTCGGTGCGTCCACGGCCTGAGCGGGAGGAGTCGGTGCGTCCACGGCCCGAGAGGGAGGAGTCGGTGCGTCCACGGCCCGAGAGGGAGGAGTCGGTGCGTCCACGGCCCGAGCGGGAGGAGTCGGTGCGTCCACGGCCCGAGAAGGGGAAGCCCACAGGCCTAGGGCTGAAGGGACCTGTAGGGGAAGAATACAGGCCGTTCCCGCCTCCGCCAGCAGAGGGAGACGAGCTGCCGTTCCCGCCTCCGCCAGCAGAGGGAGACGAGCTGCCGTTCCCGCCTCCGCCAGCAGAGGGAGACGAGCTGCCGTTCCCGCCTCCGCCAGCAGAGGGAGATGAGCTGCTGTTCCCGCCTCCGCCAGCAGAGGGAGACGAGCTGCTGTTCCCGCCTCCGCCAGCAGAGGGAGACGAGCTGCTGTTCCCTCCACCGCCAGCAGAGGGAGAAGAGCTGCTGTTCCCGCCTCCGCCAGCAGAGGGAGAAGAGTTGCTGTTCCCTCCACCGCCAGCAGAGGGAGACGAGTTGCTGTTCCCGCCTCCGCCAGCAGAGGGAGACGAGTTGCTGTTCCCGCCTCCGCCAGCAGAGGGAGACGAGTTGCTGTTCCCGCCTCCGCCAGCAGAGGGAGACGAGTTGCTGTTCCCGCCTCCGCCAGCAGAGGGAGACGAGTTGCCGTTCCCGCCTTCGCCAGCAGAGGGAGACGAGCTGCCGTTCCCGCCTCCGCCAGCAGAGGGAGACGAGCTGCCGTTCCCGCCTCCGCCAGCAGAGGGAGACGAGCTGCCGTTCCCGCCTCCGCCAGCAGAGGGAGACGAGCTGCCGTTCCCGCCTCCGCCAGCAGAGGGAGACGAGCTGCCGTTCCCGCCTCCGCCAGCAGAGGGAGACGAGCTGCCGTTCCCGCCTCCGCCAGCAGAGGGAGACGAGCTGCTGTTCCCGCCTCCGCCACTAGAGGGAGAGGGGCCGCCGTTCCCGCCTCCGCCAGCAGAGGGAGACGAGCCGCCGTTCCCGCCTCCGCCAGCAGAGGGAGACGAGCCGCCGTTCCCGCCTCCGCCAGCAGAGGGAGACGAGCCGCCGTTCCCGCCTCCGCCACCAGAGGGAGCCGGGCCGCCGTTCCCGCCTCCGCCACCAGAGGGAGCCGGGCCGCCGTTCCCGCCTCCGCCACCAGAGGGAGCCGGGCCGCCGTTCCCGCCTCCGCCAGCAGAGGGAGCCGGGCCGCCGTTCCCGTCTCCGCCAGCAGAGGGAGCCGGGCCGCCGTTCCCGTCTCCGCCAGCAGAGGGAGCCGGGCCGCCGTTCCCGTCTCCGCCAGCAGAGGGAGCCGGGCCGCCGTTCCCGTCTCCGCCAGCAGAGGGAGCCGGGCCGCCGTTCCCGTCTCCGCCAGCAGAGGGAGCCGGGCCGCCGTTCCCGTCTCCGCCTCCCGAGGGTCCGCTGCTGCTGCCGTCGCCTCCCGAGGGTCCGCTGCTGCTGCCGTCGCTTGGGGTCTTCGGGGATCCTGCTTCGCCTGGGGTCGCTACACTGTGGCCGGAGCCCCACGGAGGGGAGTTGCTGACCATGAAGAGGGGGAGGGAGGTCAGGAGACCAGCTCCCCCAGCTGCACTTTCGCGGCAAGATGGTGTGTGGCCGGAGCCCCGGAAGAGGGAGCTGCTGGCCACGAAGAATTGGGTGGTGCCGGACGTCCCACCATGGCCACCCCCATGGACACTGTGCTTCCCCCTCTTCCGGGACTGAGACTGAGGGGGGAGGTGGCCATTTAGGCCATGTTGTGCTTGGCACAAGGGGGGGGATATGTGACGGGGTACTGCCCCGTCTTTATGATCAATGTTGGGACTGGCAGGGAGGGGGTTAAAATTCCTCCCTGCCAGAAAAACATGTGAGAATGTGGCTGGAGCCCTAATTGACTAATCAGTAATTATTGAATAATTGGGCTCCAGCCACAGGGGATAAAAGCCAGGGGAGAGGCCCTGGCTAGGAGAGAGAGTTGGAGAGTTGTAGAGAGAGTTTTGGAAGGAGAAGGAGTGTTTTGTTTGTGCTGTGTTTTTCTGTTCCAGTGAAGGCAACGCTCAGCCTGGAAACTTTATTTTGTAAGTTTTTTGTTTTGTGTTTGTATTTTGTGTTTGAAATCTTTTTGTTTGGCCCTTGTGCCTATTTATTTGATTATTTTTGTTTATTAAAAACTTTATTTTTGAACTTTCAACTGTCTCTGAGTCTCAAACCTCGGTCCATCCTGTCACACTCCAAGATGAGCATCAGCCGGTGGTTTCAGCCTTAGAAATTGCTTTAATTCAGTGGTAACCCCACTGTAACTAATATGTAATTTTAAATGTATTATTAATAGCGTTTTAATTAAATTATACCAAATCATGTTTTTATTCACAATAAAGGGAAAACATAATACATGTTTTCATTATAAGCATTTGGGCGACCAGTGTATGTTCCCTACATGTAAATAAAAACGTGATTTGGTATAATTTAATTAAAACGCTAATAAATGAATCATGGTTGTAGCAGCAGTTTTTATGTATTCTGTAAATATTTCATATAATAGTTAAAAAGTACAGTGCTTATGGGGCTGTCTTTGTTTTCAAAAGATATCAGCACAGACATTGTATGCAACCAAATGGAATACCTTGTGTGTGTGTGTGTGTGTGTTGTATACAGTGTATATATATATATATATATATATATCTATATATATATATATCAAAGAAAAAGGTAAATATGAATAATTGATTAAATAACACTATGTAACACAATTTTTGTTCCTGGGTAGTAAGTGTTATTTCCTAATTGCTTATGCCTCAAAAGTATATAAAATGGCTATTATTCCCCACAAACTTTGCTTTTGTGACCAGGACAGTGATATTTTGAAATTTACCTATTTCCAATGAGAAAACGGGCGAATTTGTGTCTTTTCGTTAACATAAAGTCAGAAAAAAACAACATATGAATCCAAATTAACATGTATTTATACTAAAGTAATACAAAAATGACTACAAAAGATGTGAGTAGATAGAAGTGAGTAGTTTTTCGAGATTTACGATTATACTGTAAATCACTTTCACGAATCAGCCCCCAAATGTAGTCTCCCATCATGTTCTCGTTATACTGTCCTTGGTAGCGGCGTTCAAAGTCCAGTATATCCTGGTGGAAGCGCTCGCCTTGCTCCATCGAGTACGCTCCCATGTTCTCCTTGAATTTATCAAGATGAGCATCAAGGATATGGACTTTGAGGGACATCCTACAGCCCATTGTGCCGTAGTTCTTCACCAGAGTCTCAACCAGCTCCACATAGTTTTCGGCCTTGTGATTGCCCAGGAAGCCCCGAACCACTGCGACAAAGCTGTTCCAAGCCGCTTTCTCCTTACTAGTGAGCTTCTTGGGGAATTCATTGCACTCCAGGATCTTCTTTATCTGTGGTCCGACGAATACACCGGCTTTGACCTTTGCCTCAGACAGCTTAGGGAAGAAGTCTTGAAGGTACTTGAAGGCTGCCGACTCCTTATCTAGAGCTCTGACAAATTGTTTCATAAGGCCCAATTTGATGTGCAGTGGTGGCATCAGCACCTTCCGGGGGTCCACCAGTGGCTCCCACTTGACGTTGTTCCTCCCCACAGAGAACTCGGTCCGCTGTGGCCAGTCCCGCCTGTGGTAGTGCACCTTGGTGTCCCTGCTGTCCCAAAGGCAAAGATAGCAGGGAAACTTGGTTAAACCGCCTTGGAGACCCATCAGGAATGCCACCATTTTGAAGTCTCAAAATGCATCTGCCGGATGCTTGCAGCCTCTTGATGCCATCTCAGAAAAATGCAGATATGTATCCACTTAGGCAGCTGGAACTAAACTGAACTGGTGGGCTTAAGGCCCCTGTATTTATACTACTATTTATATTACTGGAAAGTTCTAGAAAGTTCTAGAAGTTACTCCAAGTTTACTCAGCACTGAATCTATCTGGAATGTTCTGGAAAATAGGTAAATTTCAAAATATCACTGTCCTGGTCACAAAAGCAAAGTTTGTGGTGAATAATAGCCATTTTCTATACTTTTGAGGCATAAGCAATTAGGAAATAACACTTACTACCCAGGAACCAAAAAAAAAAAAAAAAAAATGTTACACGGTGTAATCAAACAAGCCATAAACAGAAAAAGCACAACGTGTTGGGGTTTAAAGCCGTGCCCAAGTTTGTCAGTATGTGCCACATAACCATGTTACCCACGATTTAAGCAAAAAACGGTAAGACATTTGAAAATGAACTAATTTCGACACACTACAAACAAAATTTGTTTGCGTGTGAAATTGATTGCCTGGAGTTGCTTGAGCCAAGTGGGTGCTTCCTGTCTCTTCTGCACTGGTTGCAAAGCTGTCCCTGTACTCCAACAGCAGTTCCTGCAGCTGGGTCTTCTGCTCCTGGCCAAGCCCCTCGCAGTTGCGATGCCAGATAGCTGTCACTGCAGTTAGAGTGGCACTGCCGATGTCTTTGTACAGGGGTTCTGGTGCCATATTGGGGGGAGTTGGGTTGGGTGGAAATGACTCAGGGTGGTTGTTTGGCAAGCCGTGGTGGCCTATTCTGAAGCTGCAAGCTGTTTTTTTTTTTTTTCTGGTGTGGTCCCTGTGTTGGCCTCTGGCATGAGGTGGTGGGGGGTGGTGTAGACCAGCCGGTTTGGAGTGATTGAGTAAGGGGACACCACTCCCTGTCTCCTTTCTGTCCTGTTGCTGGATCTCTTCTGAGATCGGTGAGCAGGTTTGACGGATTTGGAAACACCAGAGCGGCTGGGTTGAGGGAGACAGGGTTGGGGATGTGGACCCGATTGGGTTGCAGATGATAGGGGCTTGACTATTTTCCCTTCATTTACCCGCTTCGGATGCCAGATTGCATACGGTCGTGGCCTGATGACCTGGCTGGTGGCACCTAAAACAGGTAGGGGGGAAGGAGGGTACAGCGGTTAGGTATCTGTCCAGCTGCTGGTATGGCAACGGGGCGGGGGTCAACCTTGGTCTCCATGGAGGGGAGGCAAGGTTGCCTATTGGGGCCGGCGATCTAGAAGGTCGTTTACCTGGTCCCGGTGGTGGGGGTGGAGGTGCAGAGAGAGGGGGTGGTGAGCGGATGCTCCGTTGTGCTTGAGTGGTGAGTAGCCTGGTCTGGGCTGATCCCAGGGAGTCCTCGAAGTCCTCAGCGAGTTTCAATGCCTGCTCCAGGGTGTCGGGGTTGTGGCACCGTATCCATGCTTGGGTCCCGGCGCCGAAAACATGGCAAAACTGCTTGATTACTGGGCACTTGTTTTTGCGCAACCACCCTGGGTTGTGTATTCGGGGACCTCTTGTACTCCCTGAGCCTCAACCGGTGAGTTTCCTCCATAATGCTGAGCCAGCTTTACCAGGTCGTATTGAGCAGCGTCATCATCAGCCATCGCCTGGTACGCTGCCTGTGCTTCACCAATCAGGCAGGGTCCCAATTGGCTCGCCCAGAACTCTCAGGGCCATGACACTGTGCTAGCCAGCCGCTCAAATGCCACCAAGTATGCCTCCGGGTCATCCTCCACTATCAAAGTGGTGAATGGATACAGGTGAGTGCAGTGCAGGTACAAATCACACGGACGATTACAAACAGGTGCAAGGGAGTTTATTGATAAATTACTACACTGTCCAGAGCCTTATGGCAAACACCTGTAAATAATAATGTTGGACACAGACACAGTTCCTACGGTGCATGACTTAAGTGCTTGTGGTGAAAAGTTCTTAGTGGAAAGTGAAGTGCTGGTGTCCGGGTTTAATGCTGGCCTGCGGCTGCAGCTCCGGATCGGGCTAGTAATCTTTGAAACAACGAAACAAACAAACAACGTTTACAAGACAGACTAACAGAACACTAACAGTTTTTACATGTAGGGACTCCTTTTAGGTTGTTTTCTAACCATTCGCAAAAGGAACAGATCACGTCTGCTATGACCCCTATTTATATCCTCGCTCATGACCATTAGGTTAATGAGCGCATCCGCTCCTCCAATCCTCGGATGCCACGCCATTTACCGTCTGGGTCATTGAGTTTGGATACCGTAGCTCCACCCCTTTCCTAAATGACGACTTCCACCTACCCTATGGAATAAATTGTTCTGCCATTTAGTTAAGGGTACTCTGTTCCTTTTACACGGTGCCCTCACAGATCGAGAGAGAGATCCAACACCAAGAATCATTGGATCTCTGTCACAGGGTTTTACCGGGGAAACAGGATGGGGCCCACGGTGTCCCCTTTTATGCTGGCCCCATACCGTTTCCTGGGGTCGAGGTAGGATGGTCGGGGGGGCTGGGCCCTTGGGAACCGGGACACTGATGCTGGACATGTCCACTCTGTCCGCAGTTCCAGCAAAGCCTGAGTTTGAAGCGCGGTCCGAGCACCTCCACAAACTGGTAGTGGGCATTATCCTCTTGTACGCCGGGGGTTGCAGCCGTATAACCCTTCCAGCTCTCCCTCTCCAAATCAGAGGCCAGTTTTTCCAGCTTTTTCCCGGGTTGCCGTAACTGCTGACAGAAGTCTAAAATCAGGCCATCTGGGTCTGACAGGCCACCGTAGTGGCGATCGAGCACCTCTGTGAGACCCGCGTAACTCTTGCGTTGTGCAGGCAGGAGGTTCAGGAGTACCTATTGCATGTCCTCCTTCAGTGCTGCTGCTAATCACAGGACATGCTCTCTTCATCCCAGCGAAGGGGAAAAATCTCACCGTTTTGGTTTCCGTTTATTACATACCTCATAACAGAAAGTAGCAACAAAAAACATATAAATATATAAAATCTATATAAAAATCACTACACAACATTTCCAGCAAGTTGAGCACTGTTTAAGTGAGTGTCCCATGAGATTCTGACTCGTTCTAAAGCAGCACAACATGTTTTTGACCCAGATGGCCTTTCATAGAGATCGCTATGTGTGCATGCGCATAATCTGGTTGGTTTACTTTTTGCTGTCTAAAACTTTTAAATAGAGGCTCAAGAGCTGCTGTGTTGATCCTGTGCTTTTTTTGTTGTTGTTTTTTTTGTTTTTTAAATATATTAATCTCACATATCACACAGAGCTGTTTTTCATTTGCCAGTTTTGAAACTGTCGCGCAATTTCTGGTGAGGTGCTAAATAAGTGCAAGGTATTTGTCATTTATAGCGAATACAAACATCTAATTTTTGTATCCAAATACATGTCAAATATTTGTTCGAACATTCTGATATTTGTCCCAGCACTAAAATATATATATATATATATATATATATATATATATATATATATGTTTTTGCATTGTTGGCATTTGTGTACGTGTCTGTGTCTGTATTACCATGTTTCATTACTATATTTATTATGCTAAACCGTGCTTTGCTATATTGTATAATTCTTGCTTACGTTTTGATTTACTGAAAATTGCATTAAGCATTTAATAGTACGCTAACATTGTTTTGATTATGCATCAAACTTTACATACTGCTATTTGCAATTCAATTACTGTGGTGCAATATTTCACTGCTAATAAAGACTAAGACTTACTACCAATACTGTACTCGTATTATGCATGTAGTACATGAAAGGGTGAATGATTTATACATTTAGATGATTTTAAATGCATCTACCTTTAATTTTAGTCTCTAAACGCATATTTCAGAATTACATGAGTAGTCTGAGGCTAGGTATAGCGAAAACCATGCCATTAATAGCTTAAGTAATCACACGGATTAAGTTAAATGAAACAGTCACACATGCTTATATCTCAAAATTCAGCAATGGGCAGAATTCGACATGACACTGGCACATTTTTCAAACCACTTTAAACACTGCCTGTATTCTAACCTCAGTATTGTTGACTTGTGTCTTCTTTTGACTGTGCCTACCACAGAAGTGTCAGGGGAAATAAGGTTTTCTTGCCTGAACGTGAAATTAATAAAAAGGAACATTTACTTTCTACAATGTCGCAGGAACGTTTGACTGGACTAGAGCAGATATTGATCGTGCACCAGTTTTGCCTAAAACTGGATTATTCCGCTATAATTGCAGACTTTGTCACAGCAAAAGCATGAAAGGTTAATTTCTAATTGTCTCTGAATGTGTGTTTTTTTATAATTGCTGTAGTAAAATGCAATACATTTAATAATGTCATTGTTGCTCTGTTTGAAAGTCATGGTATAATAGCCTAGTATTACTGGGAAGAATATGGAATAGGAGCCCAGAATCAAGCTTTGCATGGGGCCACCGTTGGACAAATGCCACCACTGCTGCAAATATGCTTCTAAGTCATGCGATGGTACTTGCAATCTTAGCAAAGCGTCTGAGGAAGCATAGGCGCCTAAACCATGGGGCAGAATGGACAGAATGGGCACTTTGAATATTTTGCCCCTCCACTTTTTTCATTCATTATATATGTATTATACTCTGTGTTTGGCATTGGTTTGTCTTTAAAAGGTTTAAAATCAAATATAAAAATGGTAAAGTATTCAGAGGGCGGGCCATATTTATAAACAATCACAATAAATTCTCCCTACACGAACATATTGGTTTGACCCAAGGTCTGCACCGTGGCTAACGTTAGCTAACAGCAAGAAAAAAACGTTAAGTGAATGTGAACTCAGCAGGCATTTAGGAGAGATGATTGCATGAAATATTAATACTTAAATATATTTAGGAATATATATTTTTATTTATATGGGTCATTCCTCGCCAACTCAACCAGAAAAGGAGCATTTTGTTTCCCGACCATCTCAGATTTTGCTATAACAATTCACCTGGGTGTTTTCAGGTCCCCTGAGTTCGGAAATGCTAATCATTTAAAAAAAAATATTTCCCCTCTCAGCTGTGACCTGGCAAAGGTCAACCTAAAGTGAAAAAGTGACCCTGACCAGAAAAATCACTCTGGGTTCAACTTAGATGCTATCGTCATGTGTAGCACCTTGTTCTTTCAAGAAAAAAATACCAGGAGCACCTAACTCATGTTCGGCAAGTTGCCAGACGAGGGGTAAGTGACGAGTTTTATTCGAACTTCAGCCCAACCCTTTACCCTGTAGGGGATGTGGGTCCTAAAATGTTAGTATTGCTGTAAGAACCTTAGGGACCACTCTTCCAAATTTTGTGAAACACTTTTGGTTTCAAGTCCCCCCACTGGTCATTGCCCCCTCTGAAATTAGAATTTTTGGTATTTCTAGCAAATTTAGGCAGAAATAACTCACTTAAAGATAGTTTTGGATAGATGTTGATGAGAATCAAGTAAAACATTTTGGTATCCACAGATTTTGAATTTTTGAAGTTGCCATGCATTCATGCATTTGAGCATTGCTTATGGCCACTTTGGTGAGGCTAAAGTACCACATTGGCCTAACCGAACTGCCATTATTCTTCAATTCTGTGTTGTCTGGGGTTAGAGCTAGAGTTAAAGTGACAGGGTGTGTTTCCAGTGGCACTAGCTTGGGGCTGAGGAGTTATGAACTTGTGATTACATATTTTGACCATATTTGAGCTTGAACAATTTTGCCAAGAAGAATGGGCAAATATTGCATGATCCAGATGTGCAAACATGGTAGAGACTTACCCCAAAAGACTCACAGCTGTAATTGCTGCCAAAGGTGGTCCTACCAAGTATTGACTCAGGGGGGTGAATACCAAGACATTTCAGTTTTTTTAATTTTTCATTAACTGTTGTTTCACAATACAAATTCTCTTGCCTCTTCAAAGTGTTGAAAAGGTTGTGTAAATCTAAGGAAAAAAAATCCCATTTAAATACATCAAGATTTCAGGTTGTAACACAACAAACTGTGAAAACATCCAAGGGGGGGGTGTGTGTGTGTGTGAATACTTACTATAGGCACTGTGTGTATGTATGTGTGTATATATATATATATATATATATATATATATATATATATATATATATATATATATATATATATATATATATATATATATATAGTTATATATATATATATATATATATAGTTATATATATATATATGTATATATATATATATATATATGTATATATATATATATATATATGTATATATATATATATATGTAAAGCTCATTTAAGGACTTCTGTTAGATTTTAGCCAGCTGTATTTGTTTAAGCCTCTGTGATACTTTTCATGTACAATTTAATAGAAGGGAAATTTTAAAATTACGAAACTTTGGGAGTTGAATGCATGATATTTTATCAATGCTGGCAAACAATCTAAAATGTCTTACACTTAGGTTAGTTTGATGTTCTGTTCAGAATTAATTAAAGCTGACTTTGAAGGTTTCCTTTTGAAGATACCATCTATATGCTTCCCATCACTGTGTGTCCAACAGGTGTCATAATCAAATGTTTTGGTTCTTTGAGTGTGTTGACAAAATCCTCATTCATTTTTATTTCATAGATGATTAGAAGTGGGAGATTAAATTGAACTTGTTGGCTACATTTCAATGTGTCTTGTGACTGTACTTTACCATAAACACTAGAATGCTTTCCTTGATTGTGAATGTAATTTCCCTGCCTTGTGTGAACACTCACATTTCTTCATCTGAACCTATCAAACTGAACTCAAAATCTGATCTCACTTTTGTCTCTGCCTTACTATATTGCTGCAAAAGCTCATGATAGCAAATTTGACACACTGTAGCTACAGCTATATTCATTATTGTATATACATACAGTTCATTCATATGTGAATGCATACACATACTGTAAGTTGTTGTGTTTCTACAGAAAATGATGAACACCTGCCACAATCAGTGTGTTCTGCCTTTAATTTCTGCAGGGAAGTCTCCAGCATTCCCTATTGTTGGCACATTTGAATCTTCATTAAAAACACAAGTAGGAAGCACCTGCCACCTGAGCACCTTGAATACTATAATCCCTCTATGAAAGATCATTTGATCTGCTTTCTTGCAGATTAACACTTTATTTATAGGATCCCAACAGATTTCATGGATGATATAATATATGAGTCAGTCTTGAGAGTGATAGCCCTTACACTGGGACATTTACATTTTGTCATTTGTGTGGTTTATCTTATTATAATATCATTTTGATCAGTTTGAGTAGCCAAAACCTCTTGCAAATACTGGACACCATGACATCTCCTATACAAGAGACACCCTACACACATGTTAACTTATATTATTTATTTGTGAATCTAAATGCAAGTGTCACAGTGATATTTACTTGCAGTACTATATCATGGTCACTCACCTCTGGATTGCAAACTTCCAAATCCTTGAGACGTCAACATTCTGTGGGTGACATATTTGAAACAGGCACTGGTATGAACTTTAGAAAGTAGTTTGAAAAAAGCAAAGCCAAACAAACTATGGAATTATGCATTTCACAAAAACCTCAAGCAAGGTAGTCTAGACACCCTTTGGCAAAGTCTCTTTTTAGATTTATGACTTGGCTTACCATATGTAGTGCATATAGTGTATATTGGACACCATTGGTGTACTTCTACCAATAATATGAGGCCTGCTGTATAGTTTTGTAGCGTCTGAAAAATAAATGAAAGGTTGAGACAAACCACGAAAGAGGGACAGTGGGAAAATAACTTAAATTAATTCAAGTAATTTAGAACTTAAACATTAGTTCCTTATCCTTTTTAGTCTGTTCTCTGAACAAATGAGGTAGAGTGCTTCAAAGCAACAGAATTGTATAATGAGAGTTCTAAACTTATTTAATTGTGAATTAGAAAATGGAAAGGAGATTTCATTTAACCTGATTGGACAATATTACATCCTTAATCTGAGGTAAAGGACCTCAAATGTTATTGTTCAATTATGTTTAATCTCTCTTCCAAATCAATCCACAAGAAAATATGTAAATACAGTATTCATTTATGTATTTTACCTTTTATGTGCTTGATGAAAGAAAATCTCTGTTCTAATACACACCATCTGAATGTTGTGTAGACCAAGTCTGCTTCCTCACTACCCTATATGTTCAATCTGTCGAATAAAATTTGGTTTTATATATATATATATATATATATATATATATATATATATATATATATATAATGTGTGTAATCAAGAACAGTGTTTGCTGTCAATGGTAATACAATAACATAACACAACAGCAATAACAATCAGTCTCCGTTTGAATGACAAGTTGTAGAAATCAAACAACAGGATGCAGACTGATTTACTTTCACCAACTTTATTTCAGAATGTCATCATTATAACAGGCTCTCTTTTCTAACAAATCCAGGAGGCTTTGAATAAACTTTAAACACACTGTGAACAAGTTACTCAACAAACAGCATGATCAGCATTAACACATGTAGTCTACTAGATATTTTTAATTACTATTTTTTTAAACTTTTGCTAATACATTTTAAGGACCTAACAGTAATTTAAATAATGAAACTTACACAAATATATTAACGTACACTAAAATCATAATTGAAAAATGAAAAATGTACCAGTACTTTTATTCTGTTACGTGTTTTATATTTTTATAATATTGGGTTATTATTTAGGGTATTGGAAATTCACACGACATGACACACAGTCCACCGCTGGGATACTGAAGCCTGAAGGCTACCGGACCACACATGGAATTCTGAGCAAACTGCATTACTGGAATATTGAGAAAAACGTCTGTATTCATTTGCAACAAACATAATTGCTCATAAAATTGAGAACCCCCCCCCCAGGAAAAACTTTTATTTATTTATTTTTTTTAACGCAGCCATTTTCTAATAGCAAAAGAACCCTCAAAATAGGGCTTTGCCATCTAGCAAGGCCCACCTTGTGCTGTTAAATGCTAGAGCCTAAAATAAGGCCCTCTCCTTTGGGTTTTATTGCTTAATTAATTGTCACTGTTTTAATCTGATTGGTTGAGACATTCTGTGAGATTTGAAGTGATAAGAATAAAACACATTTTCATTAAAATAATTTTGTGTTTTGTTTTCACCCTCTATTCTTTATCATAAACATGACCCTTACTGTATTCTTTTGGAAGCTGCCATATTGGCCTTGCCCCTGTCCACGATCTCCTATACTTTGCCAAGCTCTGTTCTTGATGGAGGTTACTTTAGGAAATCCTGTGTGTTAACAGTGGAGGATATTTTAGGTACACTGACAGAAGCTTAAGCCTAGTCAGTAAAGCAATAGAGAAATACCTTCAGTGATCACATGGTCAATAATATTGGTGGCATTGACATTAAATGACCAGCATGCGTTACAGTTGTATAATAGGAGGCTGTGTGGTCTAGTGGTTAAAGAAAAGGGCTTTAACCAGGAGGTCCCTGGTTCAAATCCCACCTCAGCCACTGACTCATTGTGTGACCCTGAGCAAGTCACTTAACCTCCTTGTGCTCCGTCTTTCGGGTGAGACGTAATTGTAAGTGACTCTGCAGCTGATACATAGTTCATACACCCTAGTCTCTGTAAGTTGCCTTGGATAAAGGCCTCTGCTAAATAAACAAATAATGGAAGAAAGGTGGATAACTAGGTTTCAACTGGAATGGTGGGGGCTCTTTGGCAGCCATTTACTTTTGATTACCATCTGTACTTTGCATACAGTTATTAGGGAAACAGATATGTTTCCAATAAAAAATGATAAAGCTGTCATCAGTATATGACAGACTGACATATTTGTAAGGTCATGGGTTGCTTGGAGGAATAAACTGTTGTCTGTTGATTGACACTACTGTGATTTGCATTTTACTCTTAAGCTCGGGGCAGTTTGCTGGAGATTGCAGGAAAGTTTTCCTGGAAAATTATGCAGTCTCGATTGGTGCATAGTGTTTGACTGAAAGCCTCAGTGTTTGTTGTGAAGAAGAGTTACATGGAAACTGCCCCTCTTGTCTACAGTTTCGGAAAGCCCTGCAGCTGTGCTGTGGTAGTGAGGCACTCTACAGGAGAGGCTGTGGGAGTTAAAGGCGGGGCTTTGGGAAACCTAACCCCTGTTTGAGATGAGGTTTGATAACATTGCAGCCAAGGTGAAAATGGGGAATTGTCAAGGTGCGTCCTCAGGCTACAGCATGACCTGCCAGTGACTCAAAGCTGCCATGCAAGTCTAGAGAGGGCTTGTTGTATGTAGCTAATACAGAGCAGTACATGTAGCGTGGTTAAATTGTATCAGTGAACTAATAATAATGAGCACAGCAGGCAGGGTAATACAGTGGATATACTTTTATCAGTTCTGTTGTTGTGATGTGTTTGTGCTAATCCATGTTTATGTACATATTGAGGCATGAGACACCAAACAAGAATTAAATATGTTGAAAAGCAATTTACTAAAGCATTCTAAAGTTCACACAGCATTTTGTAGACTTAATAAGGTTATAAAGTATGCTTTCAATTCAATTATGGCTACATTATTGTTCTTGGCCTCTTCTGAAAAATGTTAGCACTTGGTCGCTGGGAAAAATGTTTTTAAATCTTGGCAGGACATATTTGTATTTTTTTTTTATTCCAATAGCGTTATAGAGATATGAGTGCAATATTCTACATTGTTTCCCAATGTTTTAAAATAATTTGCATTTTAATGCAAAGGCAGTTATTTGCAATATATTAAAAGATTTCCTGAGTAGGTCAGTTAATTACTAAATGAAACCAAAAGATTTTGTTGCATCCTAATTATTTTCTGAAATATATTTTATTAAATACATATTTTTTTTCTGTGAACTTAAAGAAAGTGTTCTCTGTTTTTTTTTAGTTCTGTTGTTAATTATACTATCTCTTTTTTTTATTATAATAAAATAAATTAATCAGACTTTTAAATTGTATGTCCCACATGCAATATCCAGTAGATTTAAATGCCTTTCAATTATTTAAATAGCACTGAGACAAAGGCAAACAGTGATACATTATTATGTCAGCTGTAATAGCTTTTCCAATGAGAATCAAATATGTTACAAATCACTTTTAATGAGGTCATGTGGTTTGAGACCACAGTATTCATGACTTTGTATTTAAGCAGTGCATGAACTTTCAATAGAGCACTTTGGGCAGGCAAGCATTAAACAACATTTCCATCATCACCTTATAAAGATTGCTTAAACATGGAGAGTTGGACTGTCAGTGTTTAGTCTTGCCCTAACCGTTCACTTCTAAAGATAAACGTGCAATGATAAAGTGCTTATGAATGAATAATAATAACTTATTAAGGTGGAGTCATTTATTTGCAGTTGAAAAGGTTAGGTGCACCATACCTGGGTATGCAGAATATTTGGATGAAACTGTGCAATACAAAGAGAGCTTTCAGGCTTGCCAGCTTTATAAATTCACTGTGGTTTCCAATACAATGTGGTCCTGGCTGCCAAGCTTGTCTACGTCAGTATATAGGCTACACGCAAACTGTATTTCCCATATTGTACTGCAGATAGCATTCCATTTGGTGCACAATAAGATAACATGCTAATGTATTGACTATTTGCATGGTATCTATTTAAATATTGTAAACACTCTTAAGGAGGGAAACCTTGTTAACCTTTTCTTGGGGTTTGGGTTTCTCTTGTGAATTGCAAACACTTTAAAGTGCAAGGGATTTAAATGAAGCAAACACTTCTGACTCCTTATGATCGTTTTTTTTTTTTTCAAATTTACTAAATGTGGTAAATGCTTGTATTCTAATTGGACTGTCTGTGTCGACTTCTCTTCTAATTCATTCAATGTGCTCGTCTGTTTTTCCGGGTCCCTCAATACACTTCAAATCCCTTCGGTGCTGTAAGACAAGATTGTAGCTAAGAAATATTTAGACTTAGTCAGCTTCTTCTCACCACAGCCATAAGGGACTCTGGGAAATAGTGTTTATACTAAGCCCAAATTGATTGGGCAAGTTTAATGCAGTAAGGTCAAAGGTACAACTGCTTAACTGGACTCATAACTGCTCAGGTTTCAGCAGCAATTTATAAAGAAGGCCCATGATGATAACATCTGGCTGCTGGCACATGAACTATGGGGGGGGGGGGGGGGTGATAAGTGATTGAACTACTTAATGGTAGGAAGGAGCAAGAGGCATTCTCATTTCTAAATTAGGATGTGGTACAGATAAGGTGGAGAATGTCAAGATCAGACTCGGCCCATAGTGAGAGTGTCAAAGCAAGGCCAATGGACACATTGAGTGCCTGCCAAAGTCCTTTTCTGAGTTTATGGGACACCAGGCTTTAACTAAGTCCTTTGAATAAATGACCCTCTTTACATACAAGGCCTCTGATTCATTGGTATTTATTAATTTACAGATCTTTGCTTGGTATAACCCCTATTTGCATAATTTGTTACAATTGTCATTGTCATCTTATAATTTAAGATCAGATTAATTTATTAAAATAGTCCTACCTAAGGTTTCTACAGTCTGTGGTTGTAGTGCATTTCATTTTGCTGCAGCTAAGGAATGGAATGTGTTGCAACTTAGACTGAAGTTAAATAGTTTTCTTACTGTGAATGCCTTTAGCCGCAGGGTTAAATCCCTGCTGACTGATATCTGTGCCTGCTAATACTGATTTGTATTGTTTTAAATGTTTTTATTTTTTTTGTATGTTTGTTTGTATGAATTCTATTGTGCTGCGTATTTTTGCTGTTATGATGTCAGCCTCTTGGGCAGGTCGTTATTGAAAAGGAGAATCTGTTCTCAGTTGACTCATCTGGTTAAATAAAGGTAAAAATAATAATAATTAATGATAATTTAGTCAGCCAGGGGTGTCTGTGTGTGTGTGTGTGTGTGTGTAGGCATAGCCATGACCAGGTCAGCAGCAAGGCCTCGGCGAAGTCCACTCCTGGACCTTGGAGATATTTATGATGTACACTTCACAGGCCTAAGGTCATGGCAGTTCAGGTGACAGACAGTACAGAGAAACAATCACCACAGTCACATTAATCAAGTCAATTCGACCTTTGTGAATCTGTGGTGTGGATGATCAATAGCATCTGGTAAATATAACTTGTATGATGTTTTCTGTTATAAATGTTTATGTTCAAAGCATAAAACCCATAGATGCTTTTGTTTGAACTCCTGAACTCAATCAACCCTTCTAAATTCAATGTCCTCAGATCCAGAAATAAACTGCCCAAATCCTACTCTGTGCCAGTGTTTTCAATCAACCTTGTATCCCTGTATTGGAAAAAAGGTATATTAACAATGCAAAAGCCTTTCAATCATCAAATGACAATTCAATTTCCTTGGACAATGTGTTTTAAATAGAGGGTGATGCCCAACAAGCAACACAGGGCCATATTCAGTTCATGACACCAATTTCAACTGTTTTAGAGAGGGTTTATTATTGTGTTCTCATTTTTTAAAACAATTCCTTCAAATGATTTTGGTTGGAAATCTTCCCACAGTAAACATACCCTTCCCAAACGATGTAGCTCCCAACTTCCGTATGTGCAATTACAAACCAGTATGGATAAAAAATGAAATGTGCATTGCTTAAAGAACAAGACCAAGTAGCTGGACAGCCTGGTTTGCTATCCACAAGGCTGAATGTAGATAATTACTGAAAATAAATTTAGGCTAGATATATAAACATTTTTAACAAGAATGCAATTGAGGCCTAAGCGCAAAGTGTTATTTTACTGTGTAACATAACACTGTTTTTTTTTTTTGTGGGAAACAGTTTCACTGCCAGTCTCATTATAGCAGTATTTTATTCATTTAAAAATTCCATATTTATTATACATATAAAACATTGCGTTTTTATGTGTGCGTGTATTGAAATATACCAGCTGTATGCCTACTAAACAAACGTCTTGTACTTGATTTCCAAATACATTTGTGCCTGCATGTATGTACTGTAGATCCGGAAATTCATATTCTTGTGTCTGGTCTGAGCAAAAGAATATAAGCTGTGAAACTTTGTGAATAAAAAGTATGATGCCAAAAGCCATACAATATCTATAAGCTCCAATAAAACAATAACTCTTTCCCCTTCACCATATGGTAGTGCTTGTTTTGTGGGGAAATGTTTCTTGTGCATTAAACTGTGTCAAGCACTCACTACCGGTACTCCTATATACAAATTACTAAACAAAATAATGCAAACCCATACAGACGTGCTCAAATTTGTTGGTACCCCTCCACAAAAAACAAAGAATGCACAATTTTCTCTGAAATAACTTGAAACTGACAAAAGTAATTGGCATCCACCATTGTTTATTCCATATTTAATAGAAATCAAACTTTGCTTTTGATTTTTTATTCAACATAATATTGTAAATAATAAAACAAATGAAAATGGCATGGACAAAAATGATGGGACCGCTAACCTAATATTTTGTTGCACAACCTTTAGAGGCAATCACTGCAATCAAACGTTTTCTGTAGCTCTCAATGAGACTTCTGCACCTGTAAACAGGTAGTTTGGCCCACTCTTCCTGAGCAAACTGCTCCAGCTGTCTCAGGTTTGATGGGTGCCTTCTCCAGACTGCAAGTTTCAGCTCTTTCCATAGATGTTCGATAGGATTCATAGAAGGCCACTTCAGAATAGTCCAATGTTTTGTTCTTATCCATTCTTGGGTGCTTTTAGCTGTGTGTTTTGGGTCATTATCCTGTTGGAGGACCCATGACCTGCGACTGAGACAGAGCTTTCTGACACTGGGCAGTACATTTCGCTCCAGAATGCCTTGATAGCCTTGAGATTTCATTGTGCCCTGCACAGATTCAAGGCACCCTGTGCCAGGTGCAGCAAAGCAGCCCCAAAACATAACCGAGCCTCCTCCATGTTTCACTGTAGGTATGGTGTTCTTTTCTTTGAAAGCTTCATTTTTTCGTCTGTGAACATAGAGCTGATGTGACTTGCCAGAAAGCTCCAGTTTTGACTCATCTGTCCAAAGGACATTCTCCCAGAAGGATTGTGGCTTGTCAATATGCATTTTAGCAACTTCCAGTCTGGCTTTTTTATGTTTTTCTGTCAAAAGTGGAGTCCTCCTGGGTCTTCTTCCATGGAGCCCACTTTCGCTCAAAAAGCGACGGATGGTGCGATCAGAAACTGACGTACCTTCACCTTGGAGTTCAGCTTGTATCTCTTTGGCAGTTATCCTTGGTTCTTTTTCTACCATTCGCACTATCCTTCTGTTCAATCTGGGGTCGATTTTCCTCTTGCGGCCGCGCCCAGGGAGGTTGGCTACAGTTCCATGGACCTTAAACTTCTTAATATTTGCAACTGTTGTCACAGGAACATCAAGCTGCTTGGAGATGGTCTTGTAGCCTTTACCTTTACCATGCTTGTCTATTATTTTCTTTCTGAGCTCCTCAGACAACTCTCTCCTTTGCTTTCTCTGGTCCATGTTCAGTGTGGTGCACACAATGATACCAAACAGCACAGTGACTACTTTTCTCCATTTAAATAGGCTGAATGACTGATTACAAGATTGGAGACATGTGTGATACTAATTAAAGAAACTAATTCGTTTGAAATATCACTATAATCCAATTCTTTATTATCTTTTCTAAGGGGTACCAACAAATGTGTCCAGGCCATTTTAGAATATCTTTGTAGAATAAGCAATAATTCATCTCTTTTCACAACTTCTTTGCTTTATTCTATGACATACCAAAGGCATGCAAGTATACATGATAAAATAGCTTTTAATTTCATCACTTTTCAGGAGGAATGAAGCATTATTTCAATGAGCTGTAAGGGTACCAACAAATTTGAGCATGTCTGTAGATTGATAACTAGTTAAGTCTTATTGAACTATGCGTTTCAATTGTTATAAAATGTGTGATCTGAGCTTTGCACTTCTGGTCTGATTTATCAACTGTTGGTACTATTCTGTGGTGTCTGTTTACAACATGCTTCCTTGTCGTGCTTTATGGTAGATGTTGTTTACCTTCCAGCTTGTTTATAGCTTGTTAGAGGCAGTTTTGCTTGCGGGTACACAATCTTCCTTGCCTTCCTTCCATGCTGTCCACTCTGTCAGATGACAGAGTACAGATAATAGCTGCTTGTCTGAAGCTTTTTCAGCTCAACAGAAAGCTCACAGTAGTGACATTTCAGAGGCTTCTGGGCTTGATGGCAGCAGTTACCCAGATCCTTCCTTTGGGTCTTCTGCGTATATGCCCTCTCCAAGCCTGGTTGAACAGCAAGGTTTTTCAGCCCGCATTGAACCGCGGCCGCCTGCTGACAGTGTCTCAGCACTGTCTGGAGGCTCTATCCTGGTGGACACAGCCTGCTCAACTGCGCTTAAGCGTAGCGCTGGGCAGCGTCACCAGATGGTCATTACCACGGATGTGTCCGGCCTTGGCTAGGGTGCTGTGTGGAATGGCAAGGGAGTGCAATGGGGGTATGGAATCCCTCATGGCAGGGTCTCCATATCAATATTTTGGAATATTATGATTTTTTTACAGGAGGTTCAAGGGAGACAGGTGCTTGTCCAGACGAACAACACTACCGTGGTGGCTTATATAAACCACCAGGGCGGCCTCAGGTCCCCCAGTCTCCATCGAGCAGCCCGCAAGCTGTTGCTCTGGGCACACAATCACCTCCTCTCATAGTGAGCAGTACATCTGCCCGAGCTTATAAACTGGGCGGCAGACCTCCTCTCAAGGGGAGTCCCCAGTGCCTCAGAATGGAGGCTTCACCCAGAGATAGTGAGCCTCATTTGGCAACAGTTCAGGAGAACACAGACAGAATCGACCCATTGTCCCCTCTGGTTCTCCATAACAGGAGCCGGGGACTCGCTGGCAATAGATGCCTTGACACACCAGTGACCGAGACAGCTGCTGTATGCCTTTCCACCGCTCGCCATGCTCCCGCTGTGTCTGGAAAATATCAGGCAGGACTGGGCCAGGGTGCTATTAGTAGCCCGTTACCGGCCCAGGAGACTCTGGTTTTCAGCTCTGATGCAGCTCCTGAGCGGCCAGCCGTGGAGCTTGCCAAAACGCTGCAACGTGGCACAGGGGACATTTTGGCACCCCGACCCATCGAGCCTGCAGCTCTAGGTCTGGCCCCTGAACAGCAACATTTGAGCTGTCTGGGGTTATCTAATAGGGTCATTGACACTTTGCAGAATGCCAGAGCAGCGTCCATGCGTTCCCAGTATGGGTACAAGTGGGGCGTTTTTCAGACGTGGTGCCTGACCCCATGACCTGTCCCATGGCAGTTATAGCCATCTCCCCAGGAGCTCATTTCCTGGTGGGGCAGTTTTTAAAAGGAGCTTGGTGGCTTCTGAAGGACTACAGGTAACCAGAGTCAGAGGTAGATAGTATTGTCTTTAGCGCAGTTTAGCAGCTGTTAACCAGTTCCCTTGCAAAGTGAGGGTGGAGCCAACTTAAGCTGAGTGAATCTACTAGTGGTCAGTCTACAGGTAATCAAATTCAGAGGCAGATAGGTAGGTGATCCGGCTTCAAGTAATTAACATTATCTGTATTTAAGTAACATTAAAAAGGTGGTGTTGTTTTAATTAGGTGATCTACTGTTTGTGATTAGTACCAGGTGAGTGTGGTTAAATTGAATAGAGGTTGATTTGCAATTTGATTGGTTTCCACACAGCTTTTATCCATCTAGTTAGTATAATAGACAGCCTATTTCTGCGCCAGCACGAAGCACAAGCCAACCAAAGAGCCGGGAGTCTAGCAGTGGGAGTCCAGCGAGGAGAGACCTGCGAGGAGAGGCTGTTGGAGAAAATCCGAACATAGCAGCGCTCCTACGTCCTGTCCCATACTCCGCACCTCACTGGATGGGGAGGTAGGACTGGTCACTCTCTGTTAACACCTTTGAATTTCACGCTGTCCCACTAACCTCTTCCTGTCAACTCCTGCTAATTGTACTGTACTGCCCCCCTGGACCTCTCACTCACTTTCTCGATGAACTCGACTATCTCCTCTCCACCCTCCCCGCTCTGTCTACCCAAGCTGTCTTGTTAGGGGATTTCAATATCCATCTCTCCAACCCCACCCACTCTGCTGGATTGCTTCCTCTCCTTCACTCCTTCCACTTCTCTCTCTCTCCATCCCCTCCTACCCACAAAGCTGGCTGTCAACTGGACCTCACATTCTCCAGGGCCTGCTGCCCCTCCACCCTCTCTGTCACCCCTCTGGACCTCTCTGATCACTATTTCATCTTTTTTTCTCTGTCTCTTCCCTCTGCCCCTACTCCACCTACCCCCCTGTCATGTCCCACGTTCTCTCTCTCCCCCTCTGTCCTTGCCTCCACCGCTGTCTCTCACCTCCCTCCTATTGACTCCTTCTCCCAACTCTCTGTAGACTCTGCTACCTCCACCCTCTTCTCCTCCCTCACCTTTTCCCTTGACTCCCTCTGTCCCCTCACCTCCTGACCTGTCCTCCCCTTCCCTCCTCAACCCTGGCTCTCCTCTGTGCTCCGTTCAGCAAGAACCAAACTGCACTCTGCTGAAAAGAAATGGAAGAGAACCAAACTCCCTGTTGCCCTAGACCTCTACCGCTCCCTCCTCTCCTCCTTTACTCTCTCCTTTGCTAAATGCTCCTATTTCCAATCTATTATCCAATCCTCTGCTAATTGCCTCTGGAAACTATTCTCTACCTTCTCCTCCCTCCTCAACCCTCCCCCCTCCTCCTCCCTCCTCTATCTCCTCTGACAACTGTGCCTCTTTCTTCGCATCTAAAATCTCGGATACTCTTTAACACTTCTCCCTTCCCCCATCCTCTCATGCTCCAACCCCAACACCCTCTGTCTCCCCTACTAACTCACCCTCCTTCTTTCCCCTCTCGGACTCTGACCTCTTCTCCCTCTTCTAGAGCCACAAACCCACCACTTGCGTCCTGGACCTCCTCCCCACTCAAATCCTAATTCTCCTCGACCTCTCTGCTGCCTTTGACACTGTCGATCACTCTATTCTCCTATCCGCTTTCGCTGACCTGAGAATCTCTGGCACTGCTCTGGCCTGGTTCTCCTCCTACCTCTCCGACCGCACCTACCAGGTAACCTGGCGCTGCTCAACCTCCACACCTCACCCTCTCTCAACAGGAGTCCCCTAAGGATCAGTCTTGGGTCCTCTCCTGTTCTCTCTCTACACCCGCTCCCTGGGCCCCCTCATCGCATCCTATGGTTTCTCAGACCATTTCTATGCTGATGATGCTCAGATCATCCTCTCCTCCCCCCCTCTGACCCCACCATCCCCTCCCGTATCTCTACCTGTCTGCAATCTCCTCCTGGATGCACTTGCATCACCTCAAACACAACCTCTCTAAATCTGACCTCCTTTTCTTCCCCACCTCATCTTCCCCTCCTCTGATCTCTCTATCTCCATTCCTACCACGCTCTCTCCCTACTCCTCAGCCAAGAACCTCTGAGTAACCCTGAACACCTGCTCTCCTACTCCTAGCACATCTCCACTCCAGCACGCACCTGCCAATTCTTCCTGAGCAACATACGAAGAATCCGACCCTTCCTCACCAACTACTCCACGCAACTCCTTGTCCAGGCCCTGGTACTCTCCCGCCTAGACTACTGCAACTCCCTCCTGGCTGGCCTCCCTGCATCTGCCACCCGTCTGCTCCAGCTCATCCAGAACTCCACTGCTCGCCTGGTGTTCTCTCTGCCTCACTTTTCCCATGCTACTCCACTGCTCCGCTCACTCCACTGGCTCCCGATCACTGCTCGCATCCAGTTCAACACTTTTGTACTTGCCTACTGATGCCTTGACTAGACTACACCCAACTACCTCCAGACCCTCATCTCTCCCTACACCCCCACCTGACCTCTCCGCTGGTTGTACCTCCTCTACGCTCCCCTGCCTCCAGAGCCCGCTCCTTCTCCACCCTCGCCCCGCAGTGGTGGAACGATCTTCCAATATCAGGACTGTCCAGTCCCTGACCACCTTCCGACGCCTCCTCAAGACACACCTCTTCAGACCTGTAAAACCCAACTCTTCCCTTCTGGACAATATAGCTCTCTGCCTTTAATGCACTTCAACTTGCACTTATCTGCTCCCTATTTTACTGTATTTAATCCTGCACTTTAACCCCAATCTGTAATATTTTGTATTTCACCTGCACTCGTATCTAACCCTGATGTAACTATCAAGACTGTTATCTGCTCTTGAATTGCCCCAATATTAAATTGTACTGTGTTTTGTATTTGCTCTTATTAGGACTGAAGTCTTTGTATTTTGTATCTTGCTCTTAATTGTACTGTAATTCTTTATATGTATTTTTTGTATACAACTGTAAGTCGCCCTGGGTAAGGGCGTCTGCTAATAAATAAATAATATTAAAAGGACATTATCCCTTGTTGGAGGCTTAATGTGGTGTTTGAAGCTCTTATGAAGCCCCCTTTTGAGGCCTTCAGATGAGCTGAAATACTTATCATTGAAAACGATTTTCTTGCTTGCAGTCACATCCGCTAAGCGGGTGGGTGAGATGCAAGCATTTTCGATTGCGAAAGTCTGCTTAATTTTTGCAGAAGCCAGGACAAAGGTTACGCTCCGTACCAATCCTGCTTTTTTGCTGAAAACCATCTCGACATTCCACATTAACCAGACTGTGGAATTGGAGGCTTTCCATCCTTTACAGTCTGACAGGGAGTGACAGCTCCATATGCTTTGCCTGGTGTGGGCACTAGCGTATTATGTGGACAGAACACAGAGCTGGAGGCAGTCTGAACAATTTTTTGACTGTTATGGGACTAAGTCCCATGATACAACCTTGAATAAGCAGAGGCTGTCCAAGTGGATAGCAGACACAGTCAAGACTGCCTATGAGCGAGCCGACTTGCTCCTTCCAGAAAAGTTCACTGCCCATTCCACCAGGGACATGGCAATGTCGTGGGCTTTGTCCAGGGTGCATCTGTCAGAGACATTTGCAATGCAGCGGTGTGGGCCACTCCCCATACATTTACGCGGTTCTATCGGTTGAATGTCATAGATCCACAAAACCCTTCAGGGTCCACCCTTACAACATAAACATACGGGTGAGTTCTCCCTCAGTCTTTTAGTCCTAGCTATTTGTACTGGAGTTCCTAATGGTAACGTGCAAGGTAGTCTTGCTTAACCTTGTGGTATTCTGGTTGGTCTGCAATATTGCCTTGCGACAGCTTTGGTATTTCTACCCATTAGGTAATGGTTACATTTCGTACTTGATAAGGAACATTTAATCATAACCCTGGATCCCTGAAATAGAAATGTGACCATTAACCTTCAAGGTCGCTGCATCCATGACTGCAGCAGTCTTGAAGGACTGCATCACAGGCTCTGACGTGCAGCTTTGATATATCATATTCAGGTTATCAGGGTCTTTAGGATAAATACCCATTAGGTAATGGTTACATTTCTATTTCCGGGAACCAGGGTTATGATAACGTTTTGTTTCATTCTGCTAGGAAATACCTAAATCTCACATATTTCACCATTGGCTGATATGGTAGCAACCTTGTGCAATACATACTATTGTCCCAGATTGTGGTTACACCTTATCTCCTCCCTGCCTAAGGAGGTGGAACAGTGGCTGGCTATTGCCTACCTAAGCCTTTTGCAGGAAGTTGTAAGGTTTTTTTTGTTGTTGTTGTTGTTGTTGTTTTTGACAAAGGACAGATGATGATTAAAGATTACATTCTGACAGACAAGCGGATTTGTGGCATGTGTAGTTAAAAATTAACAGTGAACCTTTTCATATTGAGTAAACTATCAAAATGAAACATTAATCTTTTACCTGATCTTGACATCCCGATAATCGCGTATTCCCTTTCATTATTCATCAGAAAATGCTGTTAAAACCTTAATGCTTTTGCTTTATAGCAATGCCAACTTAACTGTTTTTACTATTAATATTGGTCATTTTCTTGTAGCGCAGATCTGCACAGTTCTGCACAAATTCTCGTTCTTCAAGGGCTGCTGCGTGACATCACTAAGCTCCACCCGCTGAAATCTGTGCAGATCCTGCATAGCCCAGCGCAGCTCTGAAAAGTTGCTGTGGGAGGCTCGCTGCAGCTGTGAACCAAAGAGACTATGCAGAGATCACGAGTGACCTGCCAATCGTAATTCAAATAGCCACTAAAACTACTGCTGCCCCCTTGTTAGTGGAGGAGAATGACATTTTATCTTTATACAAAGAAGCGTGAACAGCCTTGTCAATGCTATATTAAATAAATGATAACACTTTAAAATAAGTGTTTGTTCATGTAGTTCATGATGAATTGCAGACACTGAATTAAATTATTAGAATTAGAAGTGTATTCATCATGAATTCTTATTTTATCGTGCTGATTAGTTTATACGTTATTCATCATGAATTACAATTTTAAAGTTACCCACATAAATTAATTAATTAATCATTTTAAAATAGTAATTAATAGTAAATTCATTGTAATCATTGAATGATTTAGGTGTCAATAGAGACTACAAATAACAAGTGTCAAAGTGCTGAAACATTGCTTTTGTAACAAAACACTGCTAGTCAAATCAGAGCATATCTAGGTCTTGGGAGCATAAGGTAAAAATGAAGAGAACCTCAGAGGTGCAAACATAAAAATAGCGGTCCTTAACCTAACATAATAATAATGTACTCCCCACCCTGCTATAAGCAAATACATGCATACTATGACCATTGAAGCCTGTCTAAATTTGAGTGAGTGCCAGTCATTAGAAGCAGTCCAGTTATAAAACAGAGATTGATACAAGATGCAGAGAATTGTAGAAAATAATGTTTACATTTGTGTTGCATGTCCATTTCTACCTCAATTAGTCCATTAGCTAGCACACTGTGACCAGTCTTACTGTAAATAAATACACATTTTGAATTGAATCAAAGCAATTATTAATAGGCACTGAAGATGATTTGTGCCTTTATTTCTGAGCCCTGCAGTTTTCATCAAGCTTTTGTAGTTAAAAGCCATTTTTTGTATCAACAAAACAATTTTACAAAAAAACAAAAGTAGAAATTGGATTACTGAAAGTTTCTGTATATTTGTATAAATTGAATCTAATTTATTTAACCAGGAGATACCTCTTGAGACTTCACAAAAGCGAATGCAAATTGGAATGTAAGAATATTTGCACAACAATTGTGCAGGGGAAAACCTCTGCAGTGATTGACAGTAGGAGCGAGATATTTCCTGAAGGAGTTTCCCCTTGTTTAAGAGGACAGGCTTCCAAGTTGGCATTGTACAGTAGTTCCCCTTTTCCAAGACAGCACACAGAAATGAAACTTAATCATTTGGAAACTGCATAACCTGACCTATTGTAGGGAGGTGCTACGAACGGCAGGGAACATTAAGGGAAGTTGTGACTGTTTTGTATCATGGTGGGAATACTGCTCCCCATTGTTCTCTGAAACAGTTCTCATCATGCATGGTTGGTAGCAGGTGGTCAGCAATGTTCAAAAATCTAAACCTCATTGGTTGCCTAATGATAACATCTCTTAAAATGTTTGTGCCAAGAGAACATTGAAATAAACCAGTGAACCAGTAAAGATTAGTATGCTGTAAACGTGAAGGTGTGTGTATATACAGACGTGCTCAAATTTGTTGGTACCCTTACAGCTCATTGAAATAATGCTTCATTCCTCCTGAAAAGTGATGAAATTAAAAGCTATTTTATCATGTATACTTGCATGCCTTTGGTATGTCATAGAATAAAGCAAAGAAGCTGTGAAAAGAGATGAATTATTGCTTATTCTACAAATATATTCTAAAATGGCCTGGACACATTTGTTGGTACCCCTTAGAAAAGATAATAAAGAATTGGATTATAGTGATATTTCAAACTAATTAGTTTCTTTAATTAGTATCACACATGTCTCCAATCTTGTAATCAGTCATTCAGCCTATTTAAATGGAGAAAAGTAGTCACTGTGCTGTTTGGTATCATTGTGTGCACCACACTGAACATGGACCAGAGAAAGCAAAGGAGAGAGTTGTCTGAGGAGCTCAGAAAGAAAATAATAGACAAGCATGGTAAAGGTAAAGGCTACAAGACCATCTCCAAGCAGCTTGATGTTCCTGTGACAACAGTTGCAAATATTATTAAGAAGTTTAAGGTCCATGGAACTGTAGCCAACCTCCCTGGGCGCGGCCGCAAGATTGAAAATCGACCCCAGATTGAACAGAAGGATAGTGCGAATGGTAGAAAAAGAACCAAGGATAACTGCCAAAGAGATACAAGCTGAACTCCAAGGTGAAGGTACGTTAGTTTCTGATCGCACCATCCGTTGCTTTTTGAGCGAAAGTGGGCTCCATGGAAGAAGACCCAGGAGGACTCCACTTTTGACAGAAAAACATAAAAAAGCCAGACTGGAATTTGCTAAAATGCATATTGACAAGCCACAATCCTTCTGGGAGAATGTCCTTTGGACAGATGAGTCAAAACTGGAGCTTTTTGGCAAGTCACATCAGCTCTATGTTCACAGACGAAAAAATGAAGCTTTCAAAGAAAAGAACACCATACCTACAGTGAAACATGGAGGAGGCTCGGTTATGTTTTGGGGCTGCTTTGCTGCGCTTGGCACAGGGTGCCTTGAATCTGTGCAGGGCACAATGAAATCTCAAGACTATCAAGGCATTCTGGAGCAAAACGTACTACCCAGTGTCAGAAAGCTCTGTCTCAGTCGCAGGTCATGGGTCCTCCAACAGGATAATGACCCAAAACACACAGCTAAAAGCACCCAAGAATGGATAAGAACAAAACATTGGACTATTCTGAAGTGGCCTTTTATGAGTCCTGATCTGAATCCTATCGAACATCTATGGAAAGAGCTGAAACTTGCAGTCTGGAGAAGGCACCCATCAAACTTGAGACAGCTGGAGCAGTTTGCTCAGGAAGAGTGGGCCAAACTACCTGTTAACAGGTGCAGAAGTCTCATTGAGAGCTACAGAAAACGTTTGATTGCAGTGATTGCCTTTAAAGGTTGTGCAACAAAATATTAGGTTAGCAGTCCCATCATTTTTGTCCATGCCATTTTCATTTGTTTTATTATTTACAATGAATAAAAAATCAAAAGCAAAGTTTGATTTCTATTAAATATGGAATAAACAATGGTGGATGCCAATTACTTTTGTCAGTTTCAAGTTATTTCAGAGAAAATTGTGCATTCTTTGTTTTTTGTGGAGGGGTACCAACAAATTTGAGCACGTCTGTATATATGTTTGCACTCTGCATAAGGCATAGAAGCATATCATTACTTTTTTACTTTTTATTTTTGGTATTTTACTTTTTATTAAGAACATAAGAACATAGGAAAGTTTACAAACGAGAGGAGGCCATTCAGCCCATCTTGCTCGTTTGGTTGTTAGTAGCTTAATGATCCCAATTCTTGAAGGATCCCAGGGTGTCAGCTTCAACAACATTACTGGGGAGTTGGTTCCAGACCCACACAATTCTCTGTGTAAAAAAGTGCCTCCTGTTTTCTGTTCTGAATGTCCCTTTATCTAATCTCCATTTGTGACCCCTGGTCCTTGTTTCTTTTTTCAGGTCGAAAAAGTCCCCTGGGTCGACATTGTCAATACCTTTTAATTTCTAATGTACAATGTAGTAAGCCATTACTTTTCATGAAATTGTTCATTTATGTATTTAAGGTAACCATACTCAGGTTTCAAGTTTGTTTCTGTTGAGAGTGGAAATACTATATGTATGAGCACCACGCAATGTAATAGTGAATGGTGTATGTCTGTTCAACACCAGATCCTAAAAGACAGCTCTTGACCAGTCTTTCTAGTTTGCTTGCCAGCTCTTTCGTTTCGTTCCAGGACTCTGGGCAACTTCCTTAGTTTTGGCTGTGGGTCTGCTTTTCAGACTTCCCCTCTCATTTTGGCTTTCATCCACATGCTGTAGTCAACATTTTCCCCTCAGTTAAAGCTGGTATATTACACCATATAAACAGCTCTGGACTGCGTCAGTGATTCATTTCCTTCCCTCTACTCCTTCACAAAAGGGGATATTTAAAAATGCTATCCATTAAGCAGGCATGATTTACAAGATTTAAGATTATGAATCAGGTTTAATGTTAAACAAACAAACAAAAAAAAAACTTATGGACCATGTTTAAAAAAATTGGCTTGTAGGGTTTCTCTGTCTGCAAAGTTTTGGAGTAAAACTTGCTGTGAAAGCGGCCAGCACTATTCTGAACTTTGAAACATCACAGACCATCTTTGTGTATTTATTTTTAAATTATTATTATTATTATTATTGGATATGCTGATGAAGTTTACCTGCAGAGCACTTAGTAAACTAGTGTTCTCTTATAATTTTTTTCTTTGAAACTGACACTACAAGACAAACCTCTCCTTTCTCCTTTCTCACACAGAGCAACCTCCTAGGACACCTCTGGTAATCCCCATTCAAAGAGGACCCAGAGTATGAAAACATACATCAATTATGGGTCCCATGTCTTTTTAGCAGCTTTTCCAACACATATAAAAAAAACTGTGAGAAGTGGGTGCAGTTATTTAAAAGTTACACTGCATAAATATCAAACAAAATTATCAGTTATCTTTATCACTGTTGGTTATTTAGTTTTTGGTACTCTTAAAAGTGGCAAAAGGGATTATTACAATAATTAGAATTAAAACTTACTGCAAGGAGTTATTTGCTAGTTTTATGTTATGATATTCTTTAACTTTGAATACTTGCCTTAGCCTTTGCATATGCTTTCACAGTGGCATGAATGCCAAGGTAGCTGAAGAGAAAAGATCTACTTTTCAGATATTACTAACCGTGATGGACACTCCAGCAATTATTTTCAACTGGTCATGCTGGTCTGGGCTGCAGTTAAACAGCTGGTTCAAGTAAAAAAAAAAAAAAAAGGAAAAATGTCATATGATGCTTTTTAAATAGTTCCTGGATATCCAGTAGGTAACTAGTGCATTCAAATTTCAACAGGATTTTTCAGCAGGAAGATTTTGTTGAGTGGTGCTCTGTTTATACAGAGTGGTTGTCTTCCAGTATCTGTATGCCTGTTGTAAGTAATAAAAAGGAGTTCATTGTGCCCTGACTGGGTGCCACCCTGTTTCTGTGAAGGTAATATGAAGTACTGATTCCACGGTGGCCTGCCAACTCTGCACTTGCTCATAAAAACAACACTTGCAAAGGGTTACAGAAAGAGCACTGGACTTGGGCTCTGATGCGGAAAGCTTTCATCAAAGCAAATCTGATTATTTTCCACATGATTTTCCTGAAAGGATGTTATGATTTTCTCGATGTTTGGTGGCTGGTGATAAATGAGGCTTTTATGATGTCATGTGAAAGGCTGCTGGTTGGACTTCCTTCTTTTGGAGAATGCTGAAGGATGCACTCTCAGCACTTGGCCAGTGGGGTGGTTCCTAGTATGGCTTTTAACTCTTTATAGTTCTTGATTTACAGTAGGTGCAAAACAACGATGGTTTTGTTTATCAGCCATAAGTCTTTTTCAGTGTTGTGACATTGATGTTAAGTGATCAATTAATGTAGTTCATCCATAATTATAAAAACACACAATAGTACATACAGAAGATTTAAGGGTTTCATAAAAGGGTTTACTTCATGTGAATTTAATATGAGATCCTGTTAGTTAAGAAGTTTGCTCGAATTTGCTT
This sequence comes from Acipenser ruthenus, assembly GCF_902713425.1. NCBI lineage: Eukaryota > Metazoa > Chordata > Actinopteri > Acipenseriformes > Acipenseridae > Acipenser > Acipenser ruthenus. Next base: position 56,845,002 of record NC_081191.1, on the reverse strand, counting down.
ATTGCAACTTGCATGCTTGGCAAATCTATCCCATCTTTTCACAAGGAGTTTGCATTAAAGGTTTATATATTCATGGTGAATCTATGGAATGGCGTCGGCAGCCCATCGGCCAGGTGAGGTATTTTTGGATATTCAGACTCAAAAGTAGTTTAAAATAGTGTTTTTCAAAAGACTAGGAAAAATAACTTCACTGAAAATGTCAGACTGCTAAAGACTATTTAATGTATTTGAGCATTGTTATTTGATATGTTACTCTATTGCTCATTCTGTGTGGAATTAGTGGCACTTTTTCCAGTCTGGTGCTGCAGCATTCCTGTGCATCTCGCATGCCTGGCAAAGATAATCTTTTGACATGGAGTTTGCAAAACAAGTATATAAATCCAAGGTTAATCAATATGGCATATTTTTGTCAGTTATTCATGAAGTGTGAGAAAGTTATTAAACAGCAAGATTATTATTATTATTATTATTATTATTATTATTATTATTATTATTATTATTAATATAAGTGGGAAATGCGGGCAAGCAGGGTAGTCTATTGTAGATTTACTACCTAAACATTTTGACTTGATAAGTGCTGGATTTTAGCTCATTTCATAGACTACCTTAATGATCAGAATTGCTGAAGCTACAGTTCTGTAGGAAAACTTGTATATATTATATTATATATGTATGTGTATAATAGGTTTTATAATAAATATATAGCTGTACGATATCAGTAGATGTGCAAGTCCAAATTGGAACTCAGACAGAAACATTTAAATGTACCCGCCTGTATTTTTATATTAATTAGGTTGTTTGCATTTGAAGGAGAATTTCTCTTCCTAAAAGAAAACTACATGGAAACCCAAATTACCCAAAAGGTAGTACCAAAATAGCGTGAGAAAAATGTGAGACTTATTTTTATTTTTACATGGAAATCCTGCCAATGTAAATGACTAAATACTGTTAAAAACCTTGCTTGAAAGCCACCCTAGTAAAAAGGTCACCTTACCGTTAAGGCCACTGTTTTACAGTACTGGTTTGCAACCCCTGTATTCAGTATTAAGGTCATCATCTGCAGTTGAAATGTTTCAGTCCCCTGTAAAATCTCTAAAAATGCTTTAAAATACCTTCTAACCACCTTTTAACATCTAGAATGGTTAGACTATTCAATTGTGTTAATCAGTGTATATAAATTGGCTTAACTGTAGTAGCAAGTTTTCACTGTATAAAAATACAGTTTTGTTAAATTTAAAGCTCAAATTTCGAAATATAGAGGATAGTCATGAATTAGTTAAATGAAGTTAAATCATTTATTGAACCAATGTGACAACACACATTACACGAGACCCATTTGCATCAGTTGATAAATTAATATACTGCATTTTATGGAATGCATAAATCGGTCATCTGTTGACATAATATTTAAGTTGGTAAACTGGCATAGCGAGCTGTGTTATTTTAACAATGTATTCTACTTGTGCTACAGTATGTGAAAACCTTCTAAATGAGCATGAGACAACGCAAAGTAATTAAAACCTGTTTTTAGGACTACGACATATTGTAGCCTCCTGTCATCCCATGTTCTATTTTTTAACATTCTATCTGTGTAATTATTTTTAACTCCTTTTGTTTAGATGCTATTCAGAAAAATAGGCAAATACTAAAACAAGATGTGTCGTTGTCAGTTTTATGTTCGAAAGATGATGTTTGTCTAATTTAACTACTGTGAGCTTCTTTTAAGTCCTTCAACCCTGTAGACCTTTAAAGAGAGTCCAAGAAAAATACATTTAAAAAAATACACATATATTCATGACATAAGTAGCAGAGGAAACATTGCATGGATATTTATTAGAAAAGTGATTTTAAAAAGTAATTTACATATTGTGGGTTATATTCACAAACCTTCAATGTACTGATGACTAATTGGCTGAGCTAATGGAAGCTATATCTTGGGAACACTTGTTTGGTTTTAATTAAACTCTAAATTGCCTTTTGTTATGAAATGCTAAATATATGTTATTTACATACCTTTTTTTCTCTTCCTATGCCTATGAAATTGCTTGTGGGTGCAAACTTAAAATATGACCCTGTAAATTACCTTTGGTATTCTGTGCTCTATACCACAACAATGTCTTGATGTAATCACTGGTTGTACCTACTCATAATGACAGCATTTAAGCAGACAGCTTCTCGTGGCTGCTGTGCTCCAGCTGCAGACAGCTGGTATATTTCAAAGGCAAGACCTCTATTTTATTTCCATCTGTATCTAAGAGATGGGGTTAACAGAGTCTTAACCTCCCTAATGGTTTTTCCTACCTTTTTATGCTAGTTTATCTTGATTGAGTAATTAATTCGTATGGCTTCCTATGTCATGGTTTGTGTATACTCTGTTGAAGTGCTGTAAACATCAGGGCAATTGTGTTAACATTCATTTTAAATTATGTGTACATGCAAAACAGTTTTAGTATGCACTTTTGGCAGGAGCTGTTGTATCAGATTAGTTCCTTCAGTTCAGTATTGGGAAGAATTGTTATAAAGGACCCCATAATGCAAGCTGACATGGTTGAGTATCATGTGCACACCAGTATGCCACATAGCCTGGCTTGTGTTTGCTCTTTTTTTTTGCCATTTTATCTCCCATGTCAGTTGGGCTGTCAGAGCCAGTGTTGACTGACTCAATTTCCCCGAAGTAGAGTGTAAGCATTGTGTTCGGACTGATGGCATTCTGTTAGCCCCCGCTGATGGACAATACCACTGATTCACCACTTCCTGAGCAGACCAGACAACTTGCTGTTTTCTTCTCGTCTCTTATCACCCCCTGTCATTAAACAGGGCCCTGTTTTCTACTTCATTTTGTGCTGATATAGAGCCATAGGAAGGGAAAAGGGTGAAATCGCATTTGTATTATGAGTTTCTCTCCCTGTTTGGGCACGATGAAATGTGAGATTATTGCTCTGATAAGATAAGAATGTTGCAGTAACTTCTCCAGTTTGGTGGTGGAAGAGGAAATGTTATCTGATCTGATTTTTACTTAAGATTTTACTCGAAAGCTATTCTTTCTTTACAAGTATGTGCTATTTATGCAGTATGTGCCTTCCTCTGTGTCTTTGCGGCTCCCTAGTAAATAACATGGTGCACTAAAAATAAGCATTGACCCAAGAGCTGGAGCATGCCCGCTCATGCCACTCGAACGCGGAGATCTAAATCGTGTGCGAAAATCGGCAGCATTCTTTCATTCCCTTGGTACCGAAACTGTTCCACTTCTTGCTTTTCTAAGAAAAGGCAAAAAAAGGAGCGAATGCTTCTCATTGCTTCCACTCTCTCTTTTATTCCTTTAAAAAGTTTTTAACCCTTCCACCTCCAAAGGCTGATTGGTTTTCCAACAGGCATGTTTTACTTTCCTGTCTGTTGTTTAGATAAGATTCATATACAATCACAGTGCCTAGGAACCCTTTTTGGAAAACACAAATCTTACTTGTAGTAGCGGACACCAGCTAGATATGTTTTTGTTGAAGCTGGTAGTGGCACTGCACACAAGTTTGATTATACTTTACTTTCTAAATAAAACACCAGAGTCACTTAAATCCTTATCATTTTCTTTTATGCCGTGTTTGTTTTAATTTAACCCTGTCACATTAGAGCTGGCTGCAGTAAGAAGTGACTCCTCTTAGAAGAGAGGGCTGTTTACAATTGCGTAACAGCTAAGAGACATCAGCCGTTGGCTTTGAAGGGCTTTCAGAAGTTGTAATTATGGGTGGATTCACTGGGTGACAAAACTGGCTGATAAGAGGAAAAGGTTCGGAAAGTTATTTCTCCAGTACAAAGTTTGTACTAATTTATTTGCAGAATAAATAACTGGAAAACTAGCAGTTAAAATCTCAAAATGATAATGTAAGGATTTCTCCATGTCCATGAGGTATTTTTACTTATTCAAGAAAGCTTTTATTAAGATGGAATATTAATATATATCCTTCACCTGGATAACACTAGAGAAAATTTAAATCAAAACCTACATAAAAAGGTGATGCATTCCTTAACTTGCTGCTTAGGCTGCCATTTTAAAAGGGCCTCTAGTACTGATAATTACAGGAAAAAGGGAAGCGGTGTCTGAAAGTATCGGAACAGGATAAAAAGTGCAGTTGATTATAGGTATTGTTCTATACAAAGATAGCGTGATAATAAATACGGTATATAATATTGTGTTTATTAATATAAGAAGTAATAGTATGTAACTAGAGGGGTATTTGGGAATTATGTAATGGTATTGAGTCAGTCATTTATGTATTGCTATTAAAAAAATCTAAATATTCAGCTTTTTATATTTTTTTTATGTATGTATTATTATTATTATTATTATTATTATTATTATTATTATTATTATTATTATTAACACATATAAGTGATTTAATTGAATAAACATGATTAGCTATTTATGTTTAAATTATTTTAGTTCAATTATTCATATTAATGTCACTGATTAGTTGCCTGCTTCACTTTTATTCTCTACCATAAAACAAAAAATCTCGAGGTCAGTGTTGTTTATTTCGGTATTGTAGCGACTTTGATATTAACATTGTTTTATTATGGAGCAGTGTAACAGGGGTGTAGTTACGTGTGTGGGTATCTGCTACATGACAGCAGAGACACTAAGGTTGAATTTGAAATGCGGTTCAGGTGTCCAGGTTTTATCTGACAAGATTTAAAGTTGTTTTAGTGGTAGTTGGCTGCCACTAGGGTACCAACAATGGTAGTCCTAGTGCAGAAGGACATACACATAAGTACATACAAATTATAAATACAAAAATGCAAAACAAAACACAGTTCAAAACACTTCCTCTAAATAAACTTTCTTGGGATCAGAATCCCCTAAACTAATCCCCTTTACTAAACACCAGGATCCCGGTTACCACACAGTGGTCCTTGGACAGTGGTCCTGCGCTCACTCTCCCTGAATATCCACACAGTCATGTCCTCATGCTGGTATGCAAAGAACAGGAGAAAGGACTCCTAAAAGGCATGTGGTTAGGGTTAATTGATGATCAATTAATCAATCAACACCTGGCCACATGCTGCCCATGGATTTAAATTAGTCAGGGAGGGAATTCTAACCTCCCAGTCCTGCCATATCTAGCACAAACTTAATTTTTAAATTAAACAAATGTTATTTCTAAATACAAATACATTTATGCATGCAGGGCCTCGGCCCTTCCACAAGCAGCAACAGTAGTCTTTTAATCAGTGAGTATTTCACAATTTATTAATTTATTTAACATTATAGGTTGTGTTAGGTGTTTTGCAGAACAAGAATAAACTCTTTTTTATCTAAATCCTCAGCCCATCAGAAAGTGACAGTTTGATCTGTTGCAGAAATCCATTATACAATTAGATGGACAGACACACTTTGCTTAAAAGAGGCTGTGGGTTGAGTGAGCATGGGGAGTGACTTCTGTTTTATCACCCGCATTGAAGAAACAATGGTGGAAAGGTCAATACAGACCCGTCCTCTCCTGTACCTGTTCTGTGTGCTCAAATGAGGGCTCCTATTTCCTGTAACTTTAGCCGCTAACCTTCAGAAACATCAACTTCCATGCCAAAATATTTTTTATTTAATTTTTTTAACACCAAGAAAAAAACAAAGATGACATTTTGATTGTCAGTAGTTTACCCCATCCTGGAGCGTGATGGCAAATATTACAAAAATGCTTCACTCCGTACTGGTTTGTGGATCATACAGGGGATGAATGTGGGTACGACAAATTCTGATCCCTTTTTCTACATTGTTGTTGTCACAGACCAATGGAGACGATGATGTAAAGCTGGTACTTTCTTTCAACTAAATGAAATGTTAAAGTTCAAAAATCTTTTTTCTAGTTTGAGCTACCAGTCAAAAGTTTGAAAGCAGTAGTGAAATACATGACACCCATTGAATTCACACAGTTTTGCTGGTATCCTGAGCTTGACTGACCTGAAAACATGACACTGTGGGGAAAGGTTGTTATCAATTCCATATTCATGCTCAACCTTCCATTCAGTGCAACAGACTCCTTTTTGTTTTCTGTCACCAGATATCAGACATGCAACCCACAGTTGCTCTTCAGGGAGTTTTTTTGTGGGATCCATAGGTCCTACTGTAAAAATCTGAACTTCATATTCAATTCCATCAGTGCACTGTTTGGTGGCTGTTTATAACTTGCTGCATATTCTATTGAGCATCTATGAAGAGTATTTAAGTAGCAGCGTATGTGTGCATGAAGTAAACTCGCAAATTGAGGATGTCTTATAAAAGTATAGCAAAGTGTGAAAAAACATAATTAAGGATAGTAAATTCAAGTGACGTACGGTAAATCATGGCAAACCATACTAAAACATGGTAAATACTTAGTGGGAAAGCATGAGCAAAACACTTGTAAACATTTATAAGAGATGGTGGATTGTCAATCTACAACAGCCATCCTCAATTCACCAGTAGTAGGCCTGCAGCGGATGACTGTTATATCTGTTGGTTGTCTCGAGAAGGTGTACTCAGTTGTGTCTAGCTGTACTCAGTCATGTCAAGGTCACCTCAACTGACCCAGACTAATTTAGAAGTTCACATTAAACTTAACAGTGGTCTGCAATTTTGAGTGGAGTTATTGTTACTAGATTTGTATACAGGGCTGGGTTGCACCAGCTGTGCATAAGTTCTTGCTTAGCTTAGTTAAAGCGTAAGTCTTTACTAACGTTAATTTTACACATTACTAATTTTTCACGGTTTGGACCAGCTATGATAGTTATAACATAAGACTTAGTTATAAATTTACTCATACCTTTAGGGAGGTAAGATGTTCGTAGAATCAAATACATGAAGACACGGCAACTTTTCTCTTTGAAGATGATTTTGTTCATACTTTTTGTCATCAGTGAATCCTGCAAGACTGCATACATCCTCTTGATAATTATAGGACATCCTTTTAAATCCTATTAGATTCTAAAGTTTCTTATAGGATTTAATAGGATAAAAAAAAAAATCGTATAGGAATAATTTTAAAGTTCCTATATGAATTATTTCAATTTCTGAAGAATGTCTATAAAATTTTCTATAGGACTTCCTATAGGATTTTTTCACCAGGATTATATTTTAATGTATAATTAAATATTTATATTTATTATCCGTAGAAGGTACACAGTATTTGAGACAGTTTAGGTTTTTATGAATGGAAAATGTCTCTGAGACATAACCCTGGTAACCGTATTACCCGATTACCGTAACCCTGGTTCCCTGAAAGAGAAAACAACCAACAACATACTTATGGGAAATGCCTGCCTATTGGTAGGTATTACTGGGCTTTTTATATCAGAGCTGCCGATAGGCCCCTTCCTGGGGTGAAGTCCTCGGTCCCGCCTACCGAGGGATCAAAACAGTCAACCCACGGAAGCCATTCCTATTTTTGCATCAAACCCGTGAGGGCGACTGATGCGACCTTGCAAGGTTTGTTGGTCGTCTTCTTTTTCAGGGAACCAGGGTTACAGTAAGTAACCTAACGTTCCCTTTCAATTCAAAGGTGCTGATGTCCAGGTTTTATCTGACAAGATTTAAAGTTGTTTTAGTGGTAGATGGCCGCCACTAGGGTACCAACAATGGTAGTCCTAGTGCGGGAGGACAGACACAAAAGTACATACAAATTATAAATACAAAAATGCAAAACAAAACACAGTTCAAAACAACTAGAAAATAAAAGTTGACCCAACAGTGGTCTCCCTGACACTTCCTCTAAATAAACTTTCTTGGGATCAAAATCCCCTAAACTAAGTGTCTGTCGCGCTTGGGGTGTAGCCGAAAGGCACTGAGCCACACCTGGATCGGGCGCATGTGGAGTAACCCCAGTTGGGTGGCTGATGAGGTTGCGGCCATCAGACCCAATAGTTTTTAACACAACACCAATTGTACTGTGAACCCTTGTTGAACAGGGCCAGACAGACGCGAATGGCAGCTACTCTGTCATTCGACAGGTAGGCTTGCATCGTAAGGGAATCCAGTCGGAGACCCAAGTAGACCGTACTTTGCACCGGTATTAATTGGCTGTGGCATCATTGAGGATGAGACCCAGCCTCAACAGATGCTCGTCACAATCACTGTATGGGCCACTGCTCCTTCCTGCGACTGGGACAGATCGACCAGTCGTCCATGTAGTTCATCACCCTGATCCCTTGCAGCTGCAAGGGAGCTAGAATGGCATCCATGCACTTTGAAAAGGAGAGGCCGAATGGCAGCACAGAAAACTCGAAGACACTGCCCTGAAAGGCGAAGCAGAGATACTTCCTGTGCTCTGGACGAATAGGGACGTGGAATATGCGTCCGGACAGACTGGCGAGTACGGCAGATGCCAGTGTCTCGTTCTCTGCCATATCAGAGTACAGGCGGGGAGCATTGAGGCTACCTGCCAAGACCACTTGCATTCTTGGTGAGAGCACTGCAGCAATTCCTCTACCGTTGATCCAAGGAATGGTCAGGGTCAGAGGTAGGGCTGCTTCTGAAGGAAGAAGCCACCTTCCCATGAGGCTGCGATTGAAATCGCATCATGGACCTCATCAACAATGCAGCAGTGTGGAGTAGTGGTTAGGGCTCTGGACTCTTGACCGGAGGGTTGTACCCTTGAGCAAGGTACTTTACCTAGATTGCTCCAGTAAAAACCCAACTGTATAAATGGGTAATTGTATGTAAAAAAATTGTATGTAAAAAAAATAATGTAATTGTATGTAAAAATAATGTGATATCTTGTAACAATTGTAAGTCACCCTGGATAAGGGCGTCTGCTAAGAAATAAATAATAATAATAATAATAATAATGCTGACATCATGTTCTATAACATCCGGAGTGACCCCCATACAGGCTGGGTCAGCTCCGGGGCTGGCATTACCGGCTGAGCCGGGGCCAAAGCAAGGGCTTGAGCCTGCTGCCAGGTCAGGGGCTCCCAACGCTGCATACGGCTCAGCCATGCTAGCAGGGGACATTGTGCAGGACATGCAAGCGTATAATTTAGCCATGATTGATGTCTGTATGTCCCAAGGCTGTTGTTTAACCACCGGAGTGTACAGACCTGTGTATTGAAGCACTCAGGCACCAAAGGTGCAAAAGCACCGACGACACTGAGTGAGGTAGAATACAGTACTGGTGCACCAAAGAATCGGAGCACCGAGTGCAGGTGTTATTGACATGCTGGGGCGCTAAGCACAGAGGCATGGAGCACCTAAGCACCGAGAGGCACCTAGCCTTAACCACGTGTAGTCAACACAACCTGGGGTAGCACATAACCGGGGTGGATACACAGGCTCGAGTGGCTGCAGTAGGCAATCAGGAGAGCAGTACAGGGAAGCACATGGTACAGCACTAGGGTGCAGCGCAGCGATAACCTGGTTCTGGACCGCGTGCAGTCACACAACGGGGCAGCACATAGCATATACCGGAGTGGAGCACAGGCTCACGGAGCTGTGGTGTTAGGAAGAAAAAGTGTACTCCTTTTTTTTGTTCTTTTGTTTTTTTGTTAACTGCAAAAGCAGTAATAGGAAAAAAAATATAGGCTTACACACAGCAATTCAGCTATGGGAGAAACACAGTCACAGTATTATTGTTATTACCAAGCGCACCAAGGGGGCAATAGCAGGGGAAAACACAAAACAGCGAGCGCTGTAAGGTTAGAAAAGCAGACTACAATTGCAAAGCGATGTAGGCTGTTAAAAAGAAAAAAAGTAACACAGTGCAGTTGTGCAGCGTTTATAGTTGAGTTCACAGTAAAACAGTTTAGCACCATTTTTCAGAACAATTTGCATCCCTGTCAAGGTGGCTGGATTAAGGATAAAAGGTTTCAGTGGTCATCTGACACATGAATATGCATCAGGGAAGAAAAGTGTGAGGCTGATAGGCGGGATTGATATTTGTTTTCTTAAAGGTTGACGTGAAAACCCACCCTCACAAGCAGCACTGTTTAATGACAGTGTCAGAGACAACAAACAAATAGTTTCTGAATGTTTAAGTTACAAATCATTAGCCATTCTCTATTTATTTCAATAGCCTCAAGACTCAAAAGAAAAAAACAAAACAAAATACTTCTTCACTTGTTGAACATGTTAGCTTGACGGCACAGAAGGAACTGAGGAAAAAAAAATTTTTTAAGTAAATTGCTTAAGTAAATGTATTTTTTTAAACTCACGTTTAAATGTATGGCTCTCAAACATCGACACCTCCTCTCATCCGCACTTGGGAAGTGAGCTTCCACACCGTAACTACATCCCTCTTCTCTGAATGGACAGCCAAATGGAGATCCCTGCTATCATTGGTTGTTTCAAGTCCCCATTAAGAAAATGATTGATGTTATGATTATGAACTGGAGTGATTCCACCTATTGCTCTGTTTTTTTTTTTGTTTTTTTTTTATAAAACCTTGTAGCAGCCAATGATAGTACTAGCAGGAATGGACTTTTTGGTGAATTGGAACCCTCTGGCCTTAAGTGAAATATGGGGACTGGTATTTAATTATGGTCAGCGATAATAAGCTCAGTTACCCGTAGACCGTTGACAGATTCAATAGAAAATCGGGAGGCTAGGCAGGTGTGTCACAGCCAGATAATATGCTTGACCTAGTAAGCATGAGCCTATATGAAAAATGCTTTCCTTTTAAAAATGTACTGACAGTACGCATTGCATGTTTAAAACAATATGGAAGTCTGCATTTGTTTTTTATTGTTGCGCATGCGTACCTGCGTACCAGTTATGTGAACCCCTGATTATAAGGATTATTTATTTATTTATTTATTTATTTATTTAATTCTTAGCAGATGCCCTTATCCAGGGCAACTTACAGTCGTAAACAAAAATACATTTCAAGAATCACAGTACAAGTATTAATACAATTAAGAGCAAGATAAAATACAATGACTTTGGTTCTAGCAAGTACAAGTATGACAAAATATGATTCAATACAGGCCAGTGTCAGTGATAGTTACATCAGGATATAATTAAATACAAAATACAACAGATTAAATAACACTTGAAACTGATTACAGTACTCTAAAGTACAGGATTAAATGCAGTAAAATAGGGAGCAGACAAGAGCAAGTAAAGCGCATTTAAGGAAGAGTGATAGTGTCCAGAGGGAAAAGAGGAGTTCTACAGGTGCTGTCTGAAGAGCTGAGTCTTGAGGAGGCGCCGGAAGGTGGTCAGGGACTGGGCAGTCCTGACATCTATAGGGCGAGGGTGGAGAAGGAGCAGGCTCTGGAGGCAGGGGAGTGTAGAGGAGGTAGGGGTCCAGGGTGACTCCGAGGTTCTTAGCTGAGGAGGAGGGAGAGAGTGTGGTAGATTCCAGAGGAATAGAGATAGAGAGATCAGAGGAGGGGGAGGAGGAGGAGGAGGATGGAAAGAAAAGGAGGTCAGATTTAGAGAGGTTGAGTTTGAGGTGATGCAAGTGCATCCAGGAGGAGAGCAGACAGAAATGGTATGAGAACCCATAGGATGCAATGAGGGGCCCAGGGAGCGGGTGTAGAGAGAGAACAGGAGAGGACCCAAGACTGACCCTTGGGTAACTCCTGTTGAGAGAGGGTGAGGTGTGGAGGTTGCTCCACGCCAGATTACCTGGTAAGTGCGGTTGGAGAAGTAAGAGGAGAACCAGGCCAGAGGAGTGCCAGAGATTCCCAGGTCAGCGAGAGAGGATAGTAGAATAGAGTGATCGACAGTGTCAAAGGCAGCAGAGAGGTTGAGGAGAATTAGGACAGGAGAGAGAGGCAGCTCGGGCAGAGGTTAGTGAGTTAGTGACAGACAGGAGGGCGGTTTCAGTGGAGTGAGCACAGCAGAAGCCAGATTGGAGAGGGTCAAGTAGAGAGTGGTTGGACAGGAAAGCAAAGAGTTGGCGGTGTACAGCCCGCTCAAGGGTTTTGGAGAGGAAGGGTAGGAGGGAGACAGGATGGTAGCTCTAGACGGAGGTGGGGTCGAGAGTAGGTTTTTTGAGGTGGGGAGTGATAGAGGCTTTTTTGAAGGCAGAGGGAAAGAGACCAGAAAGTAGAGAGGTGTTGAGAAGGGAAGTAGAGCAGGAGCAGCAGCTTGAAAGAGGTAAGTGGGGAGGGGGTCCAGGGCACACGTGGTGGGTTTGTGACCCTGGAGCAGGGAGGAGAGGTCAGAGTCTGAGAGGGGAGAGAAGGTGAAGGAGGGTGAGTTAGTAGGGGATGCAGTGGGTGTAGGGGTTGAAGAGGGGGGGTGGGAGGGGGAGGTGTTAAAGAGTTTGCGGATATCTGAGATTTTAGAAGAGAAGAAAGAGGCAAAGTCATCAGAAGAGATAGAGAAGGGAGGAGGAGGGGGAAGGGTTTAGGAGGGAGGAGAAGGTAGAGAATAGTTTACGTGGGTTGTTAGTGGAGGCTTGGATAATAGATTGGAAATAGGAGCATTTAGCAAAGGAGAGAGTACAGGAGGAGAGGAGGGAGCGGTAGAGGTCTGGGCAGCAGGGAGTTTGGTTCTCTTCCATTTCTTTTCAGCAGATCGCAGTGTGGTTCTTGCTGAGCGGAGCACAGAGGAGAGCCAGGGTTGAGGAGGGGAGGGGCGAGCAGGTCGGGAGGTGAGGGGACAGAGGGAGTTGAGGGAGGAGGTGAGGGAGGAGTAGAGGGTGGAGGTAGCAGAGTCTACCACATGAGAGATCTACTTATAACGAGAGATGCCTCTCTCATGGTGTATGGACTCAGTTTGGGCAGCCAGAACTTTATAGTCCCAAACTACACAGAACCTTATACCAGAAGGTTCGTAAGGGGCATCTCTCACAGGACATACATATTTTATGAAGTGATGAATGTTTTTTTTACATGAAAAATTATGTATATCATTAATTGCTCTTGAACAATGAACAGCACAGGAACTTATTGAGAGGCACAGCAGTAAATTCAACAAAATAACGTCATAATAATCCAAAATATTTTAGCACAGAATATTTTAATTAGTTATTTTTTGCATTATTTTCTAGTTATATCTCAGACTTAAATTAGCTTGATATGGTGAGACAACCTCTCTCGAAAGGTTTTGATTCCCGATACAAAGCATTTTTGTGACTAAAATATTATTATTTTTATTTATTTTAGGAAATAGAATTCATAGATGCATAGTACAGTGTTTAAATTAAATTTCGGATCGGGAAGATGTGGGAACAACTGTAACACCATACTGGATACAACCAGGGATTAGGCATGTCACAATGTGCCTGTAACATATCCATTTATATATATATATATATATATATATATATATATATATATATATATATATATATATATATACATGGACGTGCACAGAATTAGGGGGTCAAGGTGTTTAAAAGTAGTCGGGTAACGTGGTTTTGTTTTGCATAATAATTCTTCTACATTAACAACTCAGACTTAAGCTAAAATCCGATTAAAACCAATACTGTAAATGTGCCTCCATTAGGGTTGCCTAGGGGAGGGAGGGGGGGGGGGCTGTTTCTGTTCATAATTTTATTTAAATATAGATGCTCAGAAATCGTATCATGCAAAGGAGTAAAAAAAAAAAAAAAAAAGGTTTGCACAGTGGAGCTTTGAGAGAGCTCATACCCAAACGGCAATTAACAGTGATAACCCTAGCTTCCATATTGACTCAGATTATCAAATTCAGACTAACATACATCAAGAAAAACAGAGTGACATTATTTAATCTAATTAGTAATTAGTAATAAGGTACCTTACTGGTCTGGGTTTCTTTGCACTCCTGGTTACTTGAATGTGTGTGTTTTTTAACGTCGCGCTGCCTTTCTCTCCCTGTAGTCTGCACACTGAACGCACAAGTTATTTCCCGGGAAAAAAAAGGTCCTGCCCAAGAATCTCTGGACAGCCAGCTTGTTATCCTTTTAATCAGCTTAGTGTGCTTTCCTATAGCTTTCAAAAACATGATAGTATCATCCGAATAGATAACTCCTCTGTACTGCTGTGTACCAGTAACTGAGACAGTTAAGGTTTAAAAATAACACAGATGTGTTTTTTTTTTTTTTTGGTTTCTCACTATTTATTATTTAAGATGTGTAAAGTTCATTATTAAAAATTAATTAAGAGATTGGGTCATATGCATTCTGAGACCAAAAAAGGTCAAAGGTCAAATTTCAGGGTAATGCATTTTAACAAGACCAATATCTATTTACGTATTTGTTCTTAACCAATTTTTTTTTTTGTCTAAAAAAGATGACTGTACATTGAATTTTGTTTTGTGAACTTTAGGAAAGACACATCTCATTGGCATAAAAAATATATAAATGTGTCTGCTTTCATTAGCCTTCTATGGCATACAGAAAAAAAAGTAATATGGTGACCTTTCAATTCTATAGCTTTAAAACATTTCTTTACATCTATTCTTTGAAACAAAACAAAAAAATGCATGTCTTCTGGCAAAATATTGATATAATGAATTACAGTGCCTTGCGAAAGTATTCGGCCCCCTTGAACTTTGCGACCTTTTGCCACATTTCAGGCTTCAAACATAAAGATATGAAACTGTAATTTTTTGTGAAGAATCAACAAGTGGGACACAATCATGAAGTGGAACGAAATTTATTGGATATTTCAAACTTTTTTAACAAATAAAAAACTGAAAAATTGGGCGTGCAAAATTATTCAGCCCCCTTAAGTTAATACTTTGTAGCGCCACCTTTTGCTGCGATTACAGCTGTAAGTCGCTTGGGGTATGTCTCTATCAGTTTTGCACATCGAGAGACTGAAATTTTTGCCCATTCCTCCTTGCAAAACAGCTCGAGCTCAGTGAGGTTGGATGGAGAGCATTTGTGAACAGCAGTTTTCAGTTCTTTCCACAGATTCTCGATTGGATTCAGGTCTGGACTTTGACTTGGCCATTCTAACACCTGGATATGTTTATTTGTGAACCATTCCATTGTAGATTTTGCTTTATGTTTTGGATCATTGTCTTGTTGGAAGACAAATCTCCGTCCCAGTCTCAGGTCTTTTGCAGACTCCATCAGGTTTTCTTCCAGAATGGTCCTGTATTTGGCTCCATCCATCTTCCCATCAATTTTAACCATCTTCCCTGTCCCTGCTGAAGAAAAGCAGGCCCAAACCATGATGCTGCCACCACCATGTTTGACAGTGGGGATGGTGTGTTCAGGGTGATGAGCTGTGTTGCTTTTACGCCAAACATAACGTTTTGCATTGTTGCCAAAAAGTTCGATTTTGGTTTCATCTGACCAGAGCACCTTCTTCCACATGTTTGGTGTGTCTCCCAGGTGGCTTGTGGCAAACTGTAAACGACACTTTTTATGGATATCTTTAAGAAATGGCTTTCTTCTTGCCACTCTTCCATAAAGGCCAGATTTGTGCAGTATACGACTGATTGTTGTCCTATGGACAGAGTCTCCCACCTCAGCTGTAGATCTCTGCAGTTCATCCAGCGTGATCATGGGCCTCTTGGCTGCATCTCTGATCAGTCTTCTCCTTGTATGAGCTGAAAGTTTAGAGGGACGGCCAGGTCTTGGTAGATTTGCAGTGGTCTGATACTCCTTCCATTTCAATATCATCGCTTGCACAGTGCTCCTTGGGATGTTTAAAGCTTGGGAAATCTTTTTGTATCCAAATCCGGCTTTAAACTTCTCCACAACAGTATCTCGGACCTGCCTGGTGTGTTCCTTGTTCTTCATGATGCTCTCTGCGCTTTAAACGGACCTCTGAGACTATCACAGTGCAGGTGCATTTATACGGAGACTTGATTACACACAGGTGGATTCTATTTATCATCATTAGTCATTTAGGTCAACATTGGATCATTCAGAGATCCTCACTGAACTTCTGGAGAGAGTTTGCTGCACTGAAAGTAAAGGGGCTGAATAATTTTGCACGCCCAATTTTTCAGTTTTTTATTTGTTAAAAAAGTTTGAAATATCCAATAAATTTCGTTCCACTTCATGATTGTGTCCCACTTGTTGTTGATTCTTTACAAAAAATTACAGTTTCATATCTTTATGTTTGAAGCCTGAAATGTGGCAAAAGGTCGCAAAGTTCAAGGGGGCCGAATACTTTCGCAAGGCACTGTATATATATATATATATATATATATATATATATATATCTATCTATATATATCTATATATATATATATATATATATATATATATATATATATATATCTATATCTACTGGTCAAGCACCAGGCAAGGCCAAAATAGATTTGGAACATCCGCTGCTTAGATTCTCTTGGTGGAAAGAGCCAAGACAGCAGGATTGGAGGACACCCTACTATACGTGGGTTACAGTAGTGAGGGGAGAAATTATGCATTTAAATAATGTGGAAAAAGGAATTACCATTTCAGGACATAAAAACAGCAACATATATATCTAAATAATGTCATCTCTGATCGTCAAAACTGGACCCTTTCATGAAAACCTAAATCTCTACCTTTTAGTATGTAAAAGACCAGGGAGGTGTTTTTTTTTTTAATCATAATTATTTTTTTCTTTTCTTAATTAATTAATTAATTAATTTATTTATTTATTTTATTTTTTCCCATTTGTTTTTGATTTTTTTTTATATTTTATTGCATTGTATATTATATTATTGTATAGTATATTTATTTGTAATGTGAAGTGCTTTGGGATGCCTTGGCATGAAAGGCGTTAAACAAAATTAATTTGATTGATTGATAAAAAAGGAAGCTGTATTTAAATCCAGGGATCTTTTTTAAAATTTATTTTTTTATAAATTTAGAGTGACTGTACCAATGCATGATCCTGGGGGTGGGGGTTCGGGGGGATCCGCCTGTCAATCAACACAGAGAGGTTGGGTGAGGGTGTGTCACGTCTCTCTCTCTCTCTTTCTCTGCGTGGTCGAGAGGCGGGTCTTGGAGGGGGGGGGGGTCGCTCGACCAATAAAAATGACACTTTACTGTTCCCTTGCTCTGCCCTTTCTAGGAGAAACAACAGCGGGAGCTCTGTTTGAAAACGTGGATTACAAAACATAAACGTCAGTGTCTGGAGGAAGACAGAGGGGCAAGCAAGCCCAGCTGCAGAAGACAGCCGATACTTATTATTTTATTACGTACCCGAGTGGAACATTGTCAGTTGAGCTGGGGGAATACTGGGCAACCCCCTGAGTGTTAGTGAGGGATCAGCAAAGTATCTCTGAACCCAAGCCGTACCGGAGAGCAGCTGCTGCGGGACGCTGCAAGGAGCAGCATCTTTTATTTGTAGTTTTGTTATTGTGTTTTATTTTCCTTTTTTGCTTTCGCCTTTTGGTTTTGGAATATTATTTTCAGCACCTGCGAGTGTAACCCGAACTGTGTTCCTGAATACCATTGTTGGTAATAGCTGTGTGACCCAATTACCGTTGTCAGTACTTGGGTCATGGCATCAGAGCACCCTTTACGGGAATTAATAAAACAGTGTACCCCAGAGGTGTTTCAAATAAACGTTCTGACTCGTATCCAGTGAATTCCCCACACCCTCCCACAGTGACCAATTATTATTTTTATTTATTTTTCCCCCAATTTGGAATGTCCAATTATGTTATGGGCGTGTGAGTGTCCTCCGATCTCACAAGCCTAAAGCCAGAATCGCTTTTACGCTGAGCAATCTAGAGCAGAGGTGGGTGGACTACCAATCCAGGAGAACAGAGCTCAACCCTGCTTTGTATCCACTCTGAATGTGCTCGGTGTCTGGCCAGTAGAGTTTGCTGTTGAGCGGTGAGGAATCCCTGCTGGTTTCCCATCCCCCACCCCGGGTGTGTCAGAACCAATGTGACGCCCCCCTTTGGAGTCCCCAACAAAGTTCGGCCTCTTTGCACAGCCCAGACGTGAACTAGCACTGTCCAAGCTGTGTGACTCATCCTGCACTCCCAGCGGCAGCCCTTTAACTGGAAGAGCCACTCGGGGAACCCCTAAATCAATGGCTCTTTAATCAATTAAATACTAGTATACACCATAAAAAAGCTATTTATAAAACGGATTGTTAGAATGCTGCATGCTGATTGGTCCATCAGTGTTCCAAGTCATCACAATATGCAGCACAATGTCACGATTCGGAACTACTTAGGAACAAAGGCAAATCACTGCACTTGTGCTAACCACGTATCACTGCACCACCAAAATCAAAGAAAACACCTGTCAAAATACCTGCTGTCATGGAAGATACTGTAGATATCAAGGTGTCTTGTCTTCCAGTTTATATTAATTTGCACTACAAGCCAGTTTGCTATTTTAAACTAGACACTGTTTTGGTATTTTATTTACAGTACATACCAGTCATTTTCTGTAACTTCGGTCGGATCCAGTTGTCAGATATTCACTTTTGTTTTCCTCCCTTGAGTTGCTATGAGCCATCGATTTGTGAAATGGACTCTTCATTCATTTTTAACTGTGGATATTTTAATATTTTTCGACAGTATTTACATTAATACACGCGATGTCTTAACCATCTGACTTTTGCCTTTCTTCACTCTCTCTTCTCCTTTACCACCGCGCCCTCACTCTTTACAGGGACAAATAAAAACTTGAAACCCACCACGTGTGCCTTGGACCCCCTCCCCACTCACCTCTTTCAAGCTGCTGCTCCTGCTCTACTCCCCTTCATCTCCTCCCTCCTCAACACCTCTCTACTTTCTGGTATCTTTCCCTCTGCCTTCAAAAAAGCCTCTATCACTCCCCTCCTCAAAAAACCTACCCTCGACCCCACTTCCCTCCAGAGCTACCGTCCTGTCTCCCTCCTACCCTTCCTCTCCAAAACCCTCGAGGGAACTGTACACCGCCAGCTCTCTGCTTTCCTGTCCAACCACTCTCTGCTTGACCCTCTCCAATCTGGCTTCCGCTCTGCTCACTCCACTGAAACCACCCTCCTGTCTGTCACCAACTCACTTAAGTGTGCCCAAGCTGCCTCTCTCTCCTCTGTCCTAATTCTCCTCGACCTCTCTGCTGCCTTTGATACTGTTGATCACTCTATTCTACTACCATCCCTCGCTGACCTGGGGATCTCTGGCACTGCTCTGGCCTGGTTCTCCTCCTACCTCTCCAACCGCACTTACCAGGTAACCTGGCGTGGAGCAACCTCCACACCTCACCCTCTCTTAACTGGAGTCCCCCAAGGGTCAGTCTTGGGTCCTCTCTTGTTCTCTCTCTACACCCACTCCCTGGGCCCCCTCATCGCATCCTATGGTTTCTCATACCATTTCTATGCTGATGATGCTCAGATTTTCCTCTCTTTCCCCACCTCTGACTCCACCATCTCCTCCCGTATCTCTACCTGTCTGTCTGCTATTTCCTCCTGGATGCACTCGCATCACCTCAAACTCAACCTCTCTAAATCTGACCTCCTTTTCTTTCCCTCCTCCTCCCCCTCCTCTGATCTCTCTATCTCTGTTCCTCTGGAATCTACCACACTCTCTCCCTCTTCCTCCGCTAAGAACCTTGGAGTCACCCTGGACCCCTGCCTCTCTTATTCCCAGCACATCTCCACTCTGGCACGCACTTGCCGATTCTTCCTGAGCAACATCCGAAGAATCCGACCCTTCCTCACCAACTACGCTACCCAGCTCCTGGTCCAGGCCCTGGTACTCTCCCGCCTAGACTACTGCAACTCCCTCCTGGCTGGCCTCCCTGCGTCCGCCACCCGTCCGCTCCAGCTCATCCAGAACTCTGCTGCCCGCCTGGTGTTCTCTCTGCCTCGCTTCGCCCACGCTACTCCACTACTCCGCTCGCTCCACTGGCTCCCGATCACCGCTCGCATCCAGTTCAAGACTCTTGTACTAGCCTAAGGATGCCTTGACCAGACTGCACCCAGCTACCTCCAGACCCTCATCTCTCCCTACACCCCCACTCGACCTCTCCGCTCCGCCTGCACTAGAAGACTGGCTCTACCTCCGCTACGCTCCCCTGCCTCCAGAGCCCGCTCCTTCTCCACCCTTGCTCCGCAGTGGTGGAATGACATTCCTACAGATGTCAAGACTGCCCAGTCCCTGACCACATTCCGGCGTCTCCTTAAGACTCTCCTCTTCAAACAGCACCTGTAGAACTCCTCTGTTTGTATCCTGGGACACTATCACCCTTCATTTAAATGTGCTTTATTTTGCTCTTATCTGCCCCCTATTTTACTGCATTTAATCCTGTACTTCAGAATACTGTAATCTGCCAAGTGTTTAACCTGTAGTATTTTGTATTTAATCATATCCTGATGTAACTATCACTATTTAATCATATCCTGATGTAACTATCACTATTATCTGCTGTATTATTGAATTGTGGTTTGTCACACTTGAACAAAAGTTATTGTATTTCTTGCTCTTATTGTATTACTTGTATTGTAACACTTGAAATGTATTTGCTTACGATTGTAAGTCGCCCTGGATAAGGGCGTCTGCTAAGAAATAAATAATAATAATAATAATAAATGACTGGCTTTCTGAAAAAAAATACAATTTGGCTTAAATTAATTACTTAATAATTAATAATCTTCATTCCAACAAAGCATCTTAAACTCTGTTTGGTATACGCTAGAGCCAATGGTAGTGAATTACCTTGCAACAATGTTACGTAGAATATGCAGGAAGGCAGGCACCTCACAGATACACAACTAAGCAAGGTTTTTTTGATAGTTTTTTAAAGTCAGAAAAATGAGCTGACACATCTAGCAAGGTTTTTATAGTTATTTAAAGTCTTTATTAAAAAAAAGAAATAGAAAATGTTTTACTTTAATATTATTTTTAGTTCATAGGGACTATTTTCTGTTGTGGAAGGTTATAGCCATACCTCGAAATGTTAATAAATCTTTAGAAACTGTATAGATTTCTCCTTTCTTTTTTTATAAAACGTTTATAAATCAATTTTATGAAAGCAATAAGGCACTTGAGGGCGTAGACTGTGCTGGATATTGTCACTTTTTAGTTGGTTGCAGGCACTCGACTGCATCTCGTGCTTAACAACACACCAAGAAGTGACAACATTCAGAACAACCCATACACTCTAGTGCCTTATTGCTTAATTACAGGGAGTGAGAAAGATATCATGAGCTGAACATTGTGCAGGGAGTTGCAGGATGGGTTTTCATCCTTGTATTATTACTCATACATTCAAAAACATTATTCATTACAATGTTGTTTTGGGTCATTCTTTGACGCCCACAGTGGTAAGACACTCAGGTATTGCTTCTATATACTTACACTACCTAGGAAGCCTTTTCAGGATGTAGGTTCATTTGCCAATTGGCCTTAGATCATCACTAGGCTTAGACTGGTCTACACAGACATACCATTCCGTAAGGGACAAATAACGATAATTCTTGTATTGGATTCTTTTCTTACCGATTCAATACTTTCAGTTGTTTATGCCGCTTAACATTTCTTCCTAATTAATACTTCTATAATGAGATTCAATTGATTGTTAATTTGGTAAATGGATTTGGTTTTTGCTCTTTTGTTACGCTTAGTTCAAACAGTTGAAATGTTTGTCTCTCATATTGTGGGAATGTTGTCATGAGTTCCTCTGAGTTTGAGTTTGAAATCCCACTTGCATAGACAGAAGTGTCTGTTGTAAGTGAAGATAGTGAGGACTATTTTTTAGATGTAGAACATGAAAGTGGCATCAGAAAAATAGAAATGCAAAAAACAAAGGAATGTGAACCTGGAACGGAGAGTAAGCTATTGATTTTTCTGCTGAACCTAAAACAGATGAAGACTTAAAGTAAATATCATTGCTAGCGATCGATTTGAGAAGTACTCTGGCAAAATGTAAGTGGGCCTTTAACTTGTTTGAACAATGGTTTTAACCAGGACAGAAATGCAAAAGCTGAGTTTAAATCAAATGTCCGTGTAATTGGTGGAGATTTACTAAGTGATAATGAAATTGCTGTTGTTCTTGAACCTGTCCAGAAAAAAATGTGAAATAAAAATCAGAAGGGGGATGCTTATGTGGAAATTAATTTGTAATTATGAAAAGTTTTTGTTTTAATTATGTTAATGTATAACTATTACTTGTATTTAACCATATGAAGTGCTAAACTGAAATCACAAGCCCTTTACGTTTTAAATGTGTAATACTATATTTAAGTAATTATTGAAATGATTGTTGCGTGATAAAATGTTATTTGTTTTTCTGTTGAATTGTTCTCTGTGGTTGTGTTGACAAATCAAAAGTTTTCTATGAATTCGTAGCACAAACTGTAAATCAACAATATATCTGCCCTACACTCCCCTTCTCTATATACAGTCCCATATATGTTTTATTAATCCATTTTAAAGAAGAAAAGTTTGGTAGTCAAGTCTTAGTATTGTTAAGAATCTCCAGGGTATTTCTGATGTCTTCGAATGTCTTTAAGTGTCTTGCCTATAGAAATTCCAGAAACAATGTTAGCTGCCTTTTTTAACCACATCCGAATCATCTTTGTGTATGTGAGTTGTGAAAATGTTTCCTTGGAGGGACATTTGTCTGGGAGTTCAGCCATTCTGGAAAAGAGCATTTGCTACGAGAGTGGGTGTGTGTCTTCAGGGGGGAATAGGAATATAACAATAAGACCTGGAAGGGATTGCATTATGGCTTTTCAGAAGCTTAAAATCAACTGTTTAAAAAAATCATCTCTTTAGTGGATACTATGTTACAATAAATCAGCATTTTTTTAAATTATTATTTTACAAGTGCAAATTGTAGTTAGGATTGTATTAGTGCCTGTTTAATCTATCTTACACGGATGCACAATCAGCTTTATCAAAAAACATTCCAGTTTATTAACTATCCAGGTACACTACAGACACCCATGCCTCTGTTACCATGGGTAACAAGATCATTCTGTAATTTGTGACAACTCATTTTTATACCACTTGAGGTATAGTATCTTTAATACAAAACAACAGGAAAGTGAATAAATATGCTGGGGGAATTGTGATGGGTGTAGTGTGTGAGTGAAGCAAGCAGCAGAGGCTGCCCTAGAGGTGTTGTTGAACTATATTGTTTGAACAGTAAAGGAGCTGTACCATGGTCTAATTTCTCTTGCTTCATGTCAGCTGTCCAACACCATCTTCCAACACCTTCACAGCAGTCATTTGCACCCAAAAAAAGGGCATGGAAAAGAATTTCAAATTAAATATAAAAACTGCATTGTTGTTTCTGTAGTTCCCAAAGTTGAGGGACTATTTTAGAACTATCAAGACTAATTATTAGATAAGTAAGGATTTTAACTGTAAGGATACATATGTCTGAAAACACGGTGTCTGCTAACAATAAAAAAGAAGACGCTGAACTCTGTTTCACATCTTCTCAAGTGGATAATGATATACTACTAGGTGTGTTCCTACAGGTAGCCTCCAGCACAACAGGAGATTTATTACTTTCTTCTGTGATTTTTTGGCCAACTAAAGAGTGAGTTTTTTTTAAATGAATAAGACCTTTCCTTGAATCAAAATATTTTGACAGTAAAGCAAATACAAATAGACATAAATTATTAAGTAACTGTCACATACTAACTCCTGTGTCTGTGATGGCTGTATATCTGTTCCTAAGCAATTAAAGGCAATAAACAGGCTGTTTTCCCCCTTTATGGAAATTAAATAAGTTCTCTGAACCAATTTTAAGTCAAGGTGGTATTTCTGATATCTTTGTGTCTGTATTAGTGTCCTTTGCTGTGCTATTGGTGGTACAGATGTAGCCCTTATAATATTTATTCTCGTATTCTGCCGATATGTTGGCTCTTGCAAAACACCTCTGAGACTGTCTCTGAGTAAGCCTGAGCAAGGTTTAATTTCTGTAATGTAGACTGTATAAAAATGACCACTAGGGGTACACTTGTGTGCACTGGTAATTTCTTCCACCCACACACTGTTCTAAAGTGACCTAGTGCAGGTAATTTTATACTTTCATCATTTATAGATTCCACCTAGCTTAGACTTGCTCAGAGACAGCCCCAAAGGGAAACTATGCCAGTAACCAAACATGCCAAGTATCCATGAAAAACGAAACAGTAATAAATGATGATTAAGAACATGGGATCATAATCAGTGAAAATAAAAAAAAATACCTTTAAGCAAATTCAGATTATGTTCCTTGAAGTTGCTCCAAGAAAGCAATGATTAATATTATTTAGTTTACATAGTGCTAAATGTTTTGATAAATAAATATAAATGGAAATACAAATGTAGGAAGGTATAGATTACTCTGTGTATCAGCAGTGTTTAAACATTTTTTGCATGAATAGGTGAAACTAGTAAAATGTTACATCTATATATGCCACATCTGTATAGCTGAAGTATTTATTGTACAGTTAGTCAATACGAATTTTGTCAGGTGACTGATTTGATCTTAAGTTTTTTCTGTTTTGTGTGCACTGTATAACTAAAAAAATGTTATGTTCACCAAATACTTGTTTGACTAACTGTACATTCATGCAATTCTAGATAGCACACAGTTACACTTTGAAACACATATAATGATAGCAGCATATGCTGACAATTTTGAGTTGCAATTATGTAATTATTAGAGTGTATGTTGTCTTACTATTGTATATATTTTATGTCATTAAATGTCTCTTTTTAGGCAGTTTCAGTGTCAGCTATATAATATGTGTATCTTTTTGTTTGCTGAACTAATTAAGTGATTCATTTTTAAATGTGTATTACATTTATGTTCATGCTATTTTGCTGCATTTTTCTTAAACTGAAAAAAACAAGGAGTAAAACCAAATGCATTGAATGAAGTGTTTTCAGTGGACCTTACAATACCAGCATTGCCGATGCACCTTTCTCACATGTGTAGTGTCTCGGAGCCCATATCTGCTTCTGCTCCAGCCACAGGAATCCTTGCAGAGCTTCAAAGACCTAGGCTATTTACACAAGTACCTTTTTAGCATATAAAATATTTGAAAACCTCATAACAACCGTGGCACGTGTTGTCAGAGCAAAGATCCTTTTAGAAACAAATCTGGTAGAAAGGATATTTATGTTTGTATTGGGTTATGCTTTAGAAGCATGTCCCATACTTCCTGGTATTCTGTCACAGACTGATCATAATCTGACCAGAAATATGTTTGAATGACTTAAACAAAAGTAATCCTGTAACAATGGCTCTTGTTGTTACAAGTATAGTGGAATTTTATTTTATTTTATTAATTGTTCATTTATTCAGGTTATTTAGCATTGTATTTATTAAAATAACAATGCACTGAACTACAAGTATGGTATAAGCATATAATACTAGCGCAGGGTATAATTGTACGGTTTATTATTATTAAGTCTTCTAAAGCTGTTTTTTATTCTGAATTCTAAATAGATAAACTCAGTTGTGACATTTGAACTCATTGTGTTGATTTTTTGAACAGATTAATGTTGTACTTTTTATTCACACACAGGCTGTGTCATATCCTTTTCACAGATTTTTTTTTTTTTTTGGTATACAAATATTTACAAACTGGTGTAAAGCTACCTGTATGTCTTACTTGTGTGAATTAGCGATTACAGTAAACTACTTCATTCCAGCTGTCAGCTTGAAGCACGATTTCAATCTGCCCACCAGTGCCACCTCTGGTTTGGAAATAATGATCCACACTTACCTTGGACCTGGGGTTATTTTGGAAAGACTGTAGTTTATGTAACTACCTGTAGCTTTTATTTAGCACTATACATGCTATAAATTCAGTTCAAATTTGCACCATTTATATATTACCAAAAAACAAGTACATATGCTAGTGTAAAATTATTAATAGTGTATTATTATTATTATTATTATTATTATTATTATTATTATTATTATTATTATTAATTTTATAATGTAAGCCTACTCTTAACGACTCCCTAACTTATACATACCCTTAAATAACTGTTGGATTGTGGGGTGGTTAACTAAGATGAGTGACATGTTATTTAATCTGTTCTCAGATGGATATATGACAGCCATCCAGAGCAGGACTGCTTAATGAAAATAAATTCATGCAGTAATACCATGCAACGGATAGCATTCTGAGGCATGTTTCTTTATACTGGTTTGTGGTTTAAAACAAAATAACAGGCTGTATAGGGGCCACCATTTGTTCCTTTTTTTCAGAAATGTATATGATTATTGAAAACTGGATACTTGCTTGGATCAGATATATTCTGTGGTTAATGGGGTTCAGATGATTGAATAATTTAGTGGATTCTTTGTTAAAATAATTACAGAGATCTGCTAAAACAACAAAGTAGTAGCTGCTTTGTTTTCTTGAGGGTTTTAATGGCTAGCTAAACATTTAAATAATGTATTTTATTATGCATGTATTTATTTATTTAAATATATATATATCCTGTTAGAAACAATTTAACTACTCAAGTGTTAAACATAAATCAAAACAAAAATATAATGCATTAGATTTTAAACATGTGTGTATTCATTTACTTTACACCTTAATATGTATTTTGAGAGCATTTGTGTTTTTTCTTTTGCTTCTAAAATAAACACATATGTTGCTTGAAAATATGTTTAATTCTTTAAAAAATGGTTTTACAATGCTGTGTTTTCTTGTGCAGTTATTGTTATGCTACTTAGGTGTACCTCTGAGTTGTGAAAATAAAAATGGATTGTGATTAATATACCACTTAATGCTTAAGTTGTATCACATTTTCACAACAGACCTAGTATAAAATGTGTATAATCACTTCTTTGTATTATTGTTTTTCTTTTAAAGGATTTTCTGCAAGGGGACTGCAGCAAGGCTGGGGTGGAAAGCCAGAGTTTCTTTTGATGTAAGTTGTGTTTGTGTTGTGTGTACATGTTGCCTCCATCATTCTTTAAGGGTTAAAGCAATTACTCACGTTATACATATTGACAGTGTTGGGTATTCACTGATGATATGATACTGCACACTGAAAGAAAGTGTGCCTGTGTTGTGAACCGTCCTGGTCATTTATTTAGAGTGCACACCAACACAGTATGCTGCTAAAGTTTTCTTTTTCTTCTACACATTCCCAATTCTCCACCTATTGGCTGTGGAATGCATTGTAGTCAGAGAGTGATGGAGCATTATAATTGGTTTATAGATATATTGGAATCATGCCTATACTCTTTAAAATTACCAAATACCTTTTGGGCAGAGTTCTCATATTTTCCCAAATGCTGAAATAAATATCCCCTTCTGCTTTTTTCCAAGACAGATTAATCATATGCTCTGTTGTCTCTCTTTCCCTTGTTGCACATATGCTGTGGCATTCTTAGAATTGTATTTCTTGTTGGTTTAAAAAACATGTATATCCCTCATTAAGAAAAAAAAAAGAAAAAAAAGTGTCCATTTTCTTTCCCTAGGAGCTGGTGAAGGAGATGATAGATGCAGATGTTGATCTCATGAAGAATAATCCAAATGCTTAATAATACCTTACAATATCACCATTTCTAAAATGAATACAGTCCTCCTTTCTCCTCCACTCTGTGTGGATTTCTCATTTTGCAACATGTTACAGAAGTAATCCTGATTCTCAAATCATTTATTCATTTTCAAATTTATTACAATTTTTGGAAGTGGGGTTCCACAAATTATAGTTTAGTTTATCTTGGTTGAAGAAAAACTACTATGATCCTAAATCTTCTTTTTAAAATGTGTAAGTATTGTAAATAATAATAATTCTTAGACAAAAGAAAATGTTGTGATTGCTTTTTTATATATTAAAGCTGATGATTTGTAAGAAATGAATGTGAATTTGTATCTGTGTTTATATATATATATATATATATATATATATATATATATAGAATGAATGTGTTGTGTCAATGTATTTTGAACTTTAAAACGTATAGTATTTTGACGTATATGTATTTTGAACTTTAAAACGAACTTTTAAACGCATCTCCTGCACATTTTAACAAATGTTATTCAGTGTTCATTTAGGTAAACTAAGTTCCTTTAACCCCTAGTGAAGGGGTTATGTCTATAGAAAGTTCTAATTTGTAGTTATAATCTAAAAACGGGTGATATTAAATCCTCCATGTTTCCAGCGTCAGACCCAGGAGAAACGAGACCATGCTGTGTAAAGTCACACTACCAACGCAGGCGAATGTTGTGAAGGTAGTTTTAAGGGTAAATGGTAAAACATCAAGGCAAAGCAATGTTGTTTCAGTCTTTCGTGCCAAGGGTCCCAGGTTATCCAAAGGTCGTGAGCTTTTCAGTTTCCCCTTGGTCTGGATATTCCATCCAGCAATCACACTACTTCCTTATTTCATAGGAAAATGTATATACAGAAGTGCTGGAACGAGTTTGAGTATATAAAAAAAGAAGTCTGCGCTTATAAAACACCTCGCTGCATTGCAATGAATGATAAACTGCTTTTGTTATTATATTAACCCGTGTCCAACAGACTACCAAAAAACTACACAGGAAAAGAAAAAATCCATTTGTGTTTATTTGTGTGTCTTAACTTCTGATTGTCTGTCATATAATAATAATAATAATAATAATAATAATAATAATAATAATAATAATAATAATGCGCACACAGCTCGCCTGTCAGCAAAGGAAGTGCTGAGCGCACATAACTCAACATCTATCAACCAGCGTTTTTTTTTAGGTTTTTTTTAAAATAAAAGACCAACACAATAGCATTTTACATTAATCAAACATAACGAAGTAAAAAAATTCAAAGTAAATGCTAAACTGTGATATGCCCATTTTTGGCGTCTGTTTGGTTGCTAGTGTACTATATCATAAAGAATGTCCAGTAATCTCATTGTGAACCGTTTTAATCCTTTATGAATTACGGTACCGTTTGAGCTATACACCCAAAGAAGCTACACAATCCCAGATACTATATAAACAAATAGTTGGAATATTAAAGGAATGTACTCCCATTTTAGAAGCACTGCTATAAAAGATTAATATTTGGGATTTAGACGGGGATCTAAATTCAGTTTCTATATTTTTGTTGAAAAACAAGAGGGCTTTCTTTTCAGGCCATTAGAAAGCCATTAGACAGTAGACTGACATGGAAAGTTGTGGGTTTTTTTATTTTTTTTTATCAGGTTTAAAAAGTGGGAACAGGGTGGGTTTCCTTTGCTTTGAGAGGACACCTTGTGAATTAAAGGCGGCCAGACAGAGCCCGAGTCTATATGTAGTTTAACTGGAAACAGATGGCTCTTTGAGGTTGACCCTGGACTGTCTCTGAGCAAAACCACAGCAGCTTCCACTGTACTTGGATCAGTACCATACAGGTGCACACTGTGCAACTAAATGCACATTTTTACATTGGGGTAAAATAAAAAAAGGAAAGGGTAGTCTTTGTATGAAAATTGTGGGCTACACCTAACGACCCTCTCTGTTTAAAAAAAGCCCACCCAGTAATAAAAGGATCTACCGTTGCTGGCAGGTCAAAATAATTATTTTGTAGATTTGAATAGGTATTGGATATGTATGTAAATATGTCTGGTGCAGTAAAACGCAATCTTTTTTTTTTTTTTTTTTTTTTTTTTTTTTTACAAATTGTGTTTGCTCTATTCAATTTGTTGCAGACACGTGTTGTTTAAGGGCTTTTAAGTTCTGAAATTATTTTATAGTAGCCAATGTATTGTTTCTATAGTATTTAACTTTTTTATATACTACGGCAAAGATGACATTTGAGTTTAATTTAAAATGTTATCATAATGCAATTGCTATACTTATCTAACTAAAAATGTGTTTAAATGTGTCTTTTTAATTTTATATAATAATAATAATAATAATAATAATAATAATAATAATAATAATTATTATGATTATGATTATGATTATTATTATTATTATTATTATTATTAGTAGTAGTAGTAGTAGTAGTAGTAGTAGTAGTATGGTGTGCCTTATGACATGACATGACAGAAAAATTATCCCATGCCCCAGAATGTCACTGCAAGGATTCGTGGTGTTCGGATAAATAAACAATAAAACGCTCGAGCTTCTTTAATGCTTCGTTCCCTTATTATGTGCATATTAGGAAAGGTTCTTCACAGATTCCAGAAATTAAAAAAATAGGCCTATGCAATCGAAAACTGGGAGTGAAAGCAACATCATTAAGAGTTGGGTTTTAATTCATTTTAGCATGCGTGAAAAACGAATTAAAACACAGTCGGGAGACCGGGGACAGATGTAAAATGTTTGAACTTTCTCTCGATTAGGCACAGAAGATTTTAGCTAGTTTGACCAGACGTTGATACAAACAACTTACATCTGTCATCTACCAATCCCCATAGTTATCCTGTTTTAAGAGCTGGTATATGTACAGTAAGAGCGCTTGAAATGTAAGGTGTCCGATGTTACAACTGACTCCATGCCCAGGGTCAGTTGTAACGGGTGCTGGTGTCAAATGTAACATTCTGTGAAGAATAAATAACAACAAATTTCATTCAACTCAAAAACTGAATATCTCTATTGAAAAAAAAGTTTATATTGGGCAATTTTTAAACTGTTTACCATTCCTAAAATTATAGGCCTTTTCAAGCAAGAATGTGTAACTCTGGTTCACAATTGTGACAAATATACATTTTTTCGTCAGTGCAAGCTTCTTGTGCTCACATATAGTTTAGCTAAAGTTTTCTAAGGTTAAATTGTAACACGTGTTACAACTGGTCCCAACCGGGGGGGGGGGGGGGCATTACCAAACCTCGTTTTCCAGCAAGAAACAACGAAACTAAACGTAATCAATTGTGTCAATTATAAGTACAAAGATCAGGGATGAGAATGCTAAAAGCCTGGGTCCGTAAACAGGGGGTAGCACGGGTAATATGACTAAATGAAAAGGGGGGGGGGTACTCTACTCGGTCGTTTTGGCGCTGTCAGACAGAGGTCTGAACAGAGCATGTACCCAGTGAGTGATGGCACTAGCTTGCTTCTGATTGGAGAAATTGAACGTGTTACAACTATCCCCGGCCTCACCTACATTATTAGAATAAATACCTTCACAACATTAAAAAGGTAAATGGTGCAGGTTGTATGCCTAGAAAAGAAATGACCTATATCTTTGTATTTATATTGGCTACATGTGTTAAATATTAACAGCACCCCAGCATATTGTGTGTGCTTATTCAGTAATTGCAAAGTCAATTACGCTAAGAGTATCGTGGTTCAGGAGTTCGCGATTCTTGTTATGAGTGTCCTGATTACAAATAGTTCAAAACCTGAGACCGATACTAAATATAATAATACGAAGAATAAGAGTAAGGATGGTCCGTTATAGTGAGGCCTACAGGGAACCGTGCAAACAAATAAACCATCGCTAAATCTAGAAACCGGAATATATCATCAAAGCGGGAAGAATATAAATGTATTCAAACATATTTTTTATAAAAAAATATTCATAATAATTACACAAAGGCTAAAATTTTAAATGGAACGTCTTTGGATTATTTAAGGGTGTATGGCTGACAAACTACAACATATAAACGCATCCTACCCAGACATGGAGTTATATCTTGCGATTCATCGTATCTGGGGGCTTCTATCATGACTTGTCAGTACAGGACTGTGGGGAGAACAGAAAAGCAGCAGCAGCAACACAATTAAAATCTCCTCAACTGCTGTGTCTTCAATTTTTCAACTTTGAATTAAGTTTATAAATGAGGATTTGATTTACTTATGAACACAAGTATACAAACACTGGACGTGTAGATAAAAATAAATAAATAATAATAAAAAATAAAAAATAGCCCAACCGTCGGTGCGCAAACTCAAAGTACTCCATACTGCTTAAAATGCAGCATTTTTAATAAAAATAAATAAATAAATAAATAAATAAATAAATAAATAAATAAATAAATAAAAAGTTGTCGATCTTAATCTTGTACATAATTTGAGAAAATACAAGAATTTAAAAAATAAATATGCTTTATAATACCAAGAACAAAAGTATGCTTTGATTTATAAAATAATTTATGAAAATAATAAATAAACATTGATTATAGTAATGTTTTATTTTAGATGAACTGTCATTTACAAACACTAGACTTAAATGTATCTTCTTAAGTATCAACTTCTCAAATCACGAATACCTCGATTAAGACAGAAAATGTTTTGTTTATAACATAAATGCAAATGGTAGGGTACATAATGAAATGCTGCAATATATGTGATTAGTGATGAATCAAAATATTTTATTTTGGTAGTATCTTAAAGGGATATACATTGAAATTAACTCGATTCCTCTTGGCTTCACAACCAACAAAGAACATTTTGAGAAACTGCGTAATATAGGATAAAGGTTTAAAAACTGCCGAATAACGGGTGTGAATGATATTGGTTTGATATATTTTTTTAAAAAACTTTTTTTTTTTTTTTTTACAGTTTAACGCCTGGGAACATACATTAAATAATTGCGCGCACATTTTGAGAAACCTGTAGTTTCAATCGGAAAGTGTTTTTTAAGTTAGAAGAAAAATTTTATTTATTTCATTAATCACCATAAAAACTAACCATACGCCATTCAACACATTTTTATATTCCTTTCTTTCCTATTCATTGTTTTTACTGGTAATGTTTAATGAACGTTTTTAAGTGTTTGTTGATACAATGGCTCAAATTGCATGAATACACATTTTTAAAAACGTGTTCTCCCAAATTATTATCAGAATGTTTTCTAAGATGTGTTCCAGTACTGAAGTATATGTTGTCTTAATGTATCCTACTGTAACTTAAAATATTATATTTATGATTCAAAGTTGTATCTTGCTAGGTTGACAGAAATGGTTTTTGTTTCTGTCGATAAGTTGTCTTACTGAAGTCTACTGAACATTTTACAGCTTCCTACCAAAACACGTAATATATCTAATGTTCTGTGCTGCTTGTCTAAATAAAATTTGGTGAATAAAACTTGACTAAGCCAAATGAATAAGTTTGATGAAAAAAGAATCTAATCTTAATGTTCGGTTTTGTCTTGAAATAGCTGCAATCAAAGTGCTAATTACAAATGAACTGATTTCCCTGTATTCTTCCAATGTAGAGGGTTCCTTCCTCTTTTCTCTTTCTGGTTGAAATGCTTTAAAAACACAGTTTAAAAAAAAAAAGAAAACCACAAAAGTCATTGTAATATTTAGGAACCCCAATTTCTTGGTAGTTTGCATTCCTGGCTGAAAAGGGCACGTGAAAAACTGCAGGTATTCCTCTCCTGTGCTGATGTATTTGTGTCCTGGTCCTACATCGCTGTACATGAAAAATTACTGGGTTGTGCCCACCCAGGTCGAACCAAGTTGTGTTTGTTTATGGGGGAGATTGCCGACCACCTAATCCAGTGCGCAGCAACCACTTGACCTGAGCGCCGAGCCTCGACAGTATAAGTTTATTTTTCACTATTGCACTGTAGGCCGTAGAGGAGTGAAAGTTAGAAACAGGCGAACCAATGGCGGAAAACTCTCCAATCAATTTTTTGCAGTTCTGGGAAAGCATGTTGCTATTAACACAGCCACGTTACGAGTGCATTGTTTGTTTACAAGTCCAGATTTCCATTGATACAAAAATACATGAATATAATTCAGTATATTAAGGGATACTTAAGCAAAGCTTTATTATTCTTATATAAAACACGTATTAAGCCATGATATAAATGAAATACACTTTTAAAAAATCGTTGTGGCACTGGATAGGGTGCAGACTGAAACGGTAGACAATTGTTTTTGTTTCTGAAACGTATTTATATATATATTTGTCAATTATTCAGATTTTTGTGATTTTTTTTCTTCTTGTCATTGCAGGTCTCGTGGAAAATAAATTGCACTGCGCGTCCAATGTATAAATTCGTGTGTTTCTATTTATATATACCATTTTTTTCCATCTGTGTTAGAGGGATTAAAAATAAATAAGTTTTGTAAATCTGACTTATTGAACATGTTTTAATAAATATATGCTATTTCAACTCCTGTGAGTATTACATAATGTAACTTGATCTGAAAAAATGGAGAACCGTAATGCTAATGTGTGTGTGTGTGTGTGTGTGTATATATATATATATATATATATATATATATATATATATATATATATATATATATATATATATGCCCTATTTACTTTGTATTTCACGTCATCGGGCAGGTATGCACATCAGTTATTTGTTTGCCTACTGCGGTGAAGTTTTTTCAATTTAGAGAGCAATGGTGAACTTGTGTAGGAAACAACATGAACCAAAAAAAGTTGAATAAATAAATGTTTGCAAACGCTTATGGATTGTCACTGTATCTTGGTCGTGGTGAATATGATTATTGGGAGGAAGATTGACGATCTGACTGACTTACACTGATAGAAATATAAATAGAAAGGAAATTGCATGTTTTACAAAATATCCAGATGTGTACCAAAAATACAGTTGGGTAATTTGCTCACTTCAAATGAGACCACGGGCCTTCAGGCCTTTTACTTGGACAATCTCAGCTCCATCATACTGAGCCCCGCACTTCCCTCTCTATACTGCAGTTTTCAAACAACCTTTGTGTAACCTACAAACCCATTTAGAAGCAACAATCACAAAAAAAATCACGCAAACCCATACACTGTCCAATTCCCTTCGTATTGATTATTATAATACAACTAAATAAACAAATACATTCATTAAAAACAGATGTGAGGTGTTTGATTGGTGACAAATAAGGATCCAGTTCTCATACCTCGAAACTTCCGAAGTAGCGTACCTGATGATGCAGGCCCATCCCCTACACTGCTTGGTTAATTGATGACTCGGAATTATCTAGCAGGTCTGGCATTTGAGCACTCCTATGCCCCAGTTTCCCTGCTCTCTATTTTGTTGATAGTGCTGTGAAATCTGACATCCTCCCTATTGACCCCGTCTCCTTCTCTGCCTTTTCCGTCTAATGAAAAATGATCCCGCACTTTGATTGAATTTTATTCCTTCCTGAGCTGGCCGGTCTTACTACGTGAACACCATCAATCTTAGACTAACACGACATTTGTTTATTACATGGGAAAGAATTCAATGACTTTTATGATCCTGATTACAATTATAAGTGTAGAAATTGAGTATAGTCTCCCTGCACACGCACGTGATTCTTGCACATTGCTTAACAAGCCACATTTTATTCCCAAATGTAATATATGCATGTGTTTTAATATGTATTGAAATGCGTGTTTATAAAATGCTTGCACAAACAGATTTTATAAAATGCTAACACAAACAGATTTTATATAATGGTTGCACAAATAATGCTTGCACAAACAGATTTTATAAAATGCGTGCACAAACAGATTTTCCTTTTACAAATGTCAGAATTGTAATGTTTGTAAGAGTTGTGTATCTCTATGCGCATGTCCATCGTCTTATGTATTACATGGTGTTGGTATTTGTTGTAAACTGTGAATTGAACATGTTATATGTTGTCCTTAAATAAATAACACATTTAGTTTTAAGATAAATATTAAAGTGATTACCCAAATAATGTCCTATTTTGAGGCTATATCTTTTGAAAATATGACTATAGGCTACTATTGAACAAAAGAATTAGACCTACAAATGCCTATAGTTATGTAGTAATGAAATATTTGTTTTAAATTGATGGTAAATATACAAACATGGGATACCAATAGGTTATACCAAGCAGTTGTATTTGTTTAGTTTCAGTCAGGACAATTTGCGTTAAATAAGCAGTTTTATTATAATACAAAATCTCATAGATTTCCAAAAACATTGAACCCAACAATGGGTGAATAAAATAGGTAGAGTAAAACTAGTTGGAGCAGAGCCTCATCCCTGGATCATCCCGGCTCAGCCTGCTAAAAAACAAACAATATAATAATAAATCTATGCGACGTGTTCCCCCCCCCCACCCCCTGCCCCGGATGAGGCTGGGAGTGACGTGCTGATGGTTGTGGAGGAGGTGGTAATTAAATAGGTCTATATACAGTATAGGTTAATGGGAACATGTACTATAGATGGCCTGCTTGAAAATCTCGCAAACTTTATATTAAAATGGAAATCCGTACTTTTTACCTATCATGTTTAATTCAATTATAGACCTATATAACATGTATTGTAACTTGTCCAGCATTAACCTATGTAAAACTACTGTATATAAAAATAGAAATTATGTAGATAGGCCTCGTCATATGTTTAAACTCCTGTAATTGTATTATTCATGGTATGTTAAAAGCCTATGTTTATGTGAAAGTTTTATGTCCTTGCAGAAGGTATGTTGTATCTGGTTCATACAGAAAAAAGGCTTCAATATATTCTCTCACTGAAATCAATAAATATATTTTCCGTTGCCGTCAAACTGATAAACATGAAATCATTTAGATTTGTAATCAAACGTATTAAAATAATGTCAAATAAAATTATAACTGTAGTCTGTATTCTGTATATGTTTTGCGAATGCGATATGGTAAACGTGTTTTCTAGATCCTATTTATTTGGAATAGAAATGGTATGGGTAAGCGCATGTCGGAAACAATTACGAATATCTAAATCTTTGTATGGATTTATTCCTTTTCATCGTTTTTTCTCATTAATCAGAATCTTATCAGGCGGAACTAGGCTGTATTGTATTTACTTTATTACAATTCGTATTTATTTCTGATGTGATTATATTATGTATCATTATTTCATTGCTAAATACCCAAGTGAGGATAAATATTATTTGCGAACGTTCTGCAGCAAGTTTGTGTCCTTGGTTAAAAGCATTATAATTTTTGGGGGAAAAAAAATCTATTGCAATTACAAAAATAAATAAATAAATAATGAATTCGAGGACATTCAATTTAAAAATGTGATAAAGACTGTAGCCTATCGCCTTTCGCTATTTTTTTCTTAAAACCTTAGCCCTACAAATTACCTATTGCCATTCAAGAGCAATAACGAACTTCATGAATCCGCCGTTATCTTAGACAATAAACTTCAACTGTATCGTTTTAGCGGATCATAAAAATTTGTTATATATTCTATTAGTACAGCGTAAATGTATGGGAAAATAAGATTAGGTCGCTTGTGTTGCTTTAGATATATAAAAGCAATATGCCAACAAATTCACGATGGGCAAGAAACTAAAACATGTGTCACTGTGTAAGTTGTAAGACAATAAAACTGTGGTTAGCATGTATTCCATGTGGTCAAAAATTATTTTTAGTGCAGTCGTTGCGCTTAGATGCGCTTCTAGTCTAGATTTATTACTTTTACGACCATTACTTTTATGACCCTTCTTCTTATAGCTTAGAATATGGATATAATGTTTCTATTTGTTTTTATTATAACGTTGTTTGTGTGTGTGTGTGTGTGTGTGTGTGTGTGTGTGTCATAGCACCTATACAGCAATTTAACACGGCCCCTTAGAGCTACGAAATAGAACGTTTGCAACAAACAAAAGCTGTAAGAAAGCTGTAAACGTTGGCTTCAGTTACCCCAGGTGTCCTTGCAATTAATGTACGTCACATATTTAGCTATGTAATTATAAACACGCACTTGAATTCATAACAGATGCGGAGACCGTTTTTGCCCCCCAAATAACATTTAGACAGTCAGATATTGAAAATGGCATTACCCGAGGACTCACATGCATCATCTATAAAATAATACTAATATAGACAAGCAAATGAATATAATTAAATATCATTTCGAAATAGTTAATATGAATATGCTTTAAACACAAACGACCCAAATAATGTATTGTGGACAAATATGCAAAATATTAACTGTAAACAAACAAACGGGAAAAGCACATCCTCTAATATCTATTTATTATTTACTGTAAACATGCTGGAGAGGTTTGAGTGGAGCTTTTTTGTACAGTTTGTTTTCCAAAAAAAAAAAAAAAAAAAGAGTAGCCTATAGTCAACAACATATGGTTTTTGATTAATTATTTCATCATTGCTTTTTGGGTAATGAACTACCAGCACAATTTGTCAAACGTTAGGCCAAAATGCTATGGTGTTTGGATATACCTCTTTTTTTAAAAAAATAGTTATTCATTATTTATTTTAATGATACATTTAGGGCCTACACCAAAATTAAAAATATTATTAATTACATTTATTTAATGCATTTAATTAATTCATTAATTCATTAAAATCGAAATAAATACATAAACCTTTAATAATTCTATGAAAATTACATATATTTTCATAGAAGGCCTAAAAAAACATGTTTGGCTATAGCTGATAAATAATACACATAATGGTCAAAATGTTAATATAATTATTGAAAGTTAATATAATGCTTGGGTTGTGTTGGGGAATTTGTAGGTGATTATCAGAAATGTTTATCCGAAAGGAAACTTTAAACAGAAGGCGACATTAACCTGACAGTTTGCAAACAAGTATTCTGAAAATGTGTCTGCCTTAACCTCTGTTTACCGCGAGAATCTCAGAAAAGCTGTTCCAAAAACCATACACGTTTAGGTTATTTTCAAAAGTAATTAAACTAGTAAAAGCATGACATTTGTGAGCACACTGGTCTGTGGTGATGTGTAAAGTGTAGTTGTATATTTACCAATCATAGATTAAACCTCGCCACTAAAACAAATACTTATTTTCCTTTCTTTTTATAGGAAAGTCATGATCAACTATTTCAAAATGTTTTTCCAATCCTTTGTGATACTATCGGATTTAGTTATAAGGTATAACAAAAAACATTTGCAAAGCACATAAAAGGTGCAATTGTGTTGAAAATAACTCGTACGAGTATTATTTTGTAAAAAAAAAAAAAAAAAAAAAGTTTGTCGCAACACGTTTGACGTCTACAGAAGGTTCTAACAAATCAGACTTCCTTGTATTTCAAATGCAATGGCAATTTATTAATAAACAAACAATGCAATGCCTTCAGAGTACTCTCAGAAAAATATGAAGAAAATCGAAAAGAGAAGGCGTTATACAGGTTCCGTCTTTTATAATGGAACAGTTAAGGCAGTTTAATTTAGAAACACTTTCTGGTGTTTGGTCCATCCGACTACAAATTTAAAAATAAATTATTATATGCAGCTTACATTTTTAAAAACAAGTAAGTGAAAGATTGACATTTTTTTTTTTAAACATACATTAAAAACATAGTTCGCAAAAGCAAGAAGAAACTTACGTGTTATTTGGAGTAACACTGTCCTTTACAAACCAAGAAATGTTTTTCTGTCTCTGAATATATTGTGTCTCTTTGTTTAGGCCCGTATTTTAAGAATCTTTAGAAAACAAAGAAATAAGCAAGTGTTTTGGTCAGAATTTGCTGCAGTCATAGACAAAGGCACCTGAAGTGCGGTAGAGTGACTGACTGGAAGGGAAGGACATCTGGCAACTGCTATGTCCATTCACTGGCGAGTTATTTAAACCAATTCTTTGAGATTCAAACATCTCTCGCACTGAATGGAAGTTCTGTTGTTGTCCGGGGTATGTGGCGCTAGCCAAGTGGCTCAGATCTCCTGCCTGGTTAAGGTACCATGAAGCCAGGCGCCCTTGGTGAGGGTGGTGCCCATCTTGTCCCGAGCTTAGACTGCCCTGGTTCAACGATGAAGTGGTGGTGGTAATAGAATAATCTGACAGTGTTTCGTCCACAGTGGTGGTGGGGGCAAGGTGGCCCGACCGGTCTCCAGCATATAAACTCATCGCTTGCATGTTGCAATGGTAGGTCGTTCCACCCGTATTGGCATTAGTGGAATTGACGTTTTGGCTGCAGGGCGAACTATAAATAGAACTTTGGCCTGGAGAGTAGCTTAGCGATAAACAAGGGGTAATACCTGTCCTGGAGGCGATCAGGGTGGGATTGAGTTCTGTGGCGCCCTGGGGGGACCCTCTGAGGGTTATGATGTTGTCCACGCTGAATCCCTGGGCAGGGGCATGGCTATGGTGATGATCAGAGGTCTCCAGGTTAATCGATCTGTTGGACGGGATGCTACGGGGGCTCACGGTGGACATGCTGCTGCTACTGTCAGGGCTCTCTGTCTTTGGCAATGTGCTGAGGGTAGGGGAGGCCGCCTGTGGAGGTGTTGAAGTCCCATTCTCAGTCTTAATGTCCTGGATCCTCACCGGCTGGGAGCCCTGCACAGACTGCTCTTGATCGCGAGCCTGTTGGGATAGTGGGTCCTTCATCTGCCTGTCCTCCCTGTCCTTTAACGCGTCCTTTCTCTTGAACCGCCTCCTTCGTCTTAAGAAGCTGCCGTTTTCAAACATGTTGTAAGAGTCTGGGTCCAGGGTCCAGTAGCTGCCTTTGCCAGGCTTCTTGTCGTCGCGGGGCACTTTGACAAAACATTCATTAAGAGACAAGTTATGCCTAATACTATTCTGCCAACCCTGCTTATTATCTCTGTAGAAGGGAAATCTCTCCATAATGAACTGATAGATCCCGTTCAGGGTGATCTTCTTGTCTGGAGAGTTCTGGATTGCCATGGTGATGAGAGCGATGTAGCTGTAAGGAGGCTTAACCAAGTCCTTGGGCTGAGGTTGCGGGGTGTAAGGTCCATAGGCTCGGGCCATGTTAGCTGGATACTGGTCGTGAGCCGGATGGGAATACATGCTCATTGGGGCCGGCATCCCAGTGTATCCACCACTCGTAGCCCTGTAATAGCTCTGATCGCTGTTAATATAGGGCACTACGCCCAAAGAGTTAGGACTCGATACAGAATAGCGCGCCTGCATTTCTTCTATCCTCTGTTCCACACTGCTCCCGATCAAAAACCTTCCCAAAGTTCGTAGCACTATTTCACCTCCAGTATTCTGTGTTGTATGTCAATCTGACTCCAGTTTTGTTAGCGAACAAATATATGGAGCGTAGTTTCTGATCTCAGTCTGATTTCCGAATGTGACGCTTCTGCTTGCTTAATAGTACATTAGAAAACTTCTGAACTTTGAGCATCTGTCACTAGATAGGACTTCTTTTACGCAGTTACATTTTTTTCTGGTTGTGCTGGAAAGGGTAGCTCCTCCCTCTGCCTCTGGCGTCCAATTGAAGGCTGTCTGGCAGTGCCTAGTTACTCTTGACCACACACACTCAGTTTTATTAAAAAAAAAAATCGAGAGGAGGCGTTACAATCCCCCAACCCACTGAGCTCACACTAATCAGAAAATAAGAGATCGTCAGTCCCCAAGTACAAACACCTCTTTAAAAGGCAATCACCATTTCAGTTACTACTTAAGGAAAGATAACACCTTTATATATATATATATATATATATATATATATATATATATATATATATATATATATATATATATATATATATATATATATATATGCTTTAAAACATTTATAAAATCATAATATTACATTTAATACAACATCAATACAATAATAGTAATATAATATAAATCCTTAGCCTAATTTATTTACATTTTAATGATATTTACCATTTAGTAATATAGGATAAGTAGTTAAACATTATTGTAAAAGGTGCTTATTTAAAATATCAATAGAATATACATTCCTATTTATAATACTAACTCAAAAACAGATAGTAGTTGTAGTTAAATACGTCGAACGTATTCCTTATAACAAGATTTTAAAAAATAATTAAATCTTAATAAATACTTATTTTACCTCCTCAAAAATAAAGCATGAATATAAATCTGTTCTCAAATAATGTACAGTAAAGAGTTTGCTTCTGTGTGTGCATGTGGTTTACTGCATTTTGACATTGCGACGTAAAGTGTTGATTAACCTAAACCGGTGGTGCAAATGTTTCAATCATTCGGGGAAAACAGCAGTAGGCGGATTTAGAAATTTAATTGCTGTTAATTAAGATCATTTGGTAGAAAAAAGACGAGGTGTGAATGTGTGAAGTGGATTTTCTTTCTTTTTTCTTTTTCTTTATAAACCAAACGGCTTCCAGCTTTCCAGTAACAGTATTCCCAGAGCCGCGCTGTCGAGAGGGGTTTACTGTCAGATAAAATCCCTTTATTCTGAATTTCTGTTTTCTGTCTCGAATAAACATTCAATAACACATTCCACTATATATATATATATATATATATATATATATATATATATATATAGATAGATAGATAGATAGATAGATAGATAGATAGATAGATAGATAGATAGATAGATAGATAGATAGATAGATAGATAGAT
Source organism: Acipenser ruthenus (assembly GCF_902713425.1). Lineage (NCBI taxonomy): Eukaryota > Metazoa > Chordata > Actinopteri > Acipenseriformes > Acipenseridae > Acipenser > Acipenser ruthenus. The sequence goes on along the minus strand of NC_081191.1, from coordinate 56,803,067 downwards.
AGATGCTAATTGTGATCGTCACCTAATAAACAAAAATGGTTAAATGTATATTCCACAACAAACCTAAACGAATCTGAAATAATTTGTAAGTGGGCATTACGTTGTTTAAAAACTCTTATAGTGTAATCTGACAGCGTGTTCAGCTCTTGGGGAGGGGCATCTTGTTTTTCTGACAAACTACTTGCATATATCACTTTTACAATAAAATACTAAAACAACTTGTATTCCTATTGTGCACCCACCCACAACATTCTTGCACAAATGTAATATGATGTCTCATAATCCTAATGAAATCTAGCAACCAACACACACATAAACACATATAAATAAATAATAATTGTGTACATTTGTTTAACATTATTCTTATTATACCTATCTTAATTTTAAAAACAATCTTAATATTTTCGTTATTATATCATTGTTGTAGGTACTTAAGTTTCGTAAAGGTTGTGATACTTCCAAAACCGTTTTGTTGTAACAAATGTACCTTTTAATTTAGTCAACGTTTTTATTTCAGTAAAATACATACTCAGTCATAATAATAACAGCAAGTTATGTACACCATGCATTTTTCAAATACACTTTAATGTTTTGATTTTCCTCGGTAACGGACTGATGAATTAACGGGGTCTGTCCTTTGCTAGTTTCTACTTGCAGAGACCAGAGATGTACTTTCCGCCGCCTCCAGCTGTTTACACTAAGAACTCAACTTCTAACTTACATTTTGTCCAGGCTTCACAGAACAGCACTTTCACAAGCCCCGCAATGCATTCACTTTCTGAGGTGAAGTATGGGAAAAAATAGAATATATATATATATATATATGTGTGTGTGTGTGTGTGTGTGTGTGTGTGTGTGTGTGTGTGTGTGTGTGTGTGTGTGTGTGTGTGTGTTTGGCGTATTAATTAATACGTTTATTTTAGTATACTAATTTTAAAAGACAAATTATTTCAATTATCAGTACTGATAAACGTTTACTTTATTAAATGAGAAATCATATTTTAAAAAGTCACCGATGGCTGCAGTTGTATGTTTTAGAAAGTTTTTTTTGTTGTTGTTTTGTTAGAAAATTAGTAATCGGATCTGTCAACCGCGCCTAATATTTTAGCAATCTAGGCTCATTATTGTAAGAATTACTGTAATGTGGATATTCATCCTTTAATTACAATTAACTGAGAAATAAAATAATTCAGAACACAGCCTATTCAGAGAATCCAAACATATATGATATTATTCATTATTCCAGTGAGATTAAATTATATTAAATATGTGACAAATACATTTTAAGTAAGTTTCATTGAGTCATACAGAAATATATGCGAATATTTGATGGTTTATATATTTAAAATGTTAAAGACTGCTTGCAGTATTTATTATATTAGCATTATTTGTATTGTTATTATTAACATATAATATTATTAAACACTGATATTTAAATAATTAGTGCGCAGAAACTGCCAGTAGGCTATACAACTATTTTATGTTGGTCTCTCCCATGGGTTTGTGGCCACGCAAACAGAGACGTTAAAACACTCTTGTTCTTTATTACAAACGGTCTATAGTTTTACTCGAGTCTTTCGGGAGAGTGTTTGGGATGATTGATACATTCCCCTAGGACACACATGAAGGAACATTTCTGCTTCTGGTTAAAATGTTGTCCCCAGTGTGTTTATTTTGCTTTAACCGGCGTTTACATTCGCGAACCGAGTGTTACAAAATCCAGAGACAATGTGAAAGTTGGTAGCAATGAGTGTTTAAACAGTAAACAAATAGGTTGCGTGTTAGACAAATCAATTCAGCACCGGTCACCTGCTTTACTAGGTTACGCATTTCTTTTTTTTTTCAATTAAATATACTGAGTTTAAATACAGAACCCCGATTGACAATGAAGAACCAAAAATATCAAGCGTAATGCAGTGTTATAATAGTTTGAATATTTCATTTGAATCTAAAATTGAATATTATTAATACCAATAAGGAAACGAATGAAATATACATGTGTCTGTCCACTCTCGATTGAGGTTTTGCATAAATTATATGATTAGACTACTACATGTTTTAGTACAGCTTACTTTAAACACAACGAAAATATACAATTTAGTGTCGTTATTATTAAAACAATCCAAGACAGGGCTTCTTTAGATCCAGCTAAATATTACAATGCGAGAATGACAGTAAGAGCTCGGGTTTAGTGAAGTTGCAATCCACCTGCTTGTACAACAGGCTTTCTCAAGTGTGCCAACAGCGCCCTCTACTGCCCAACTCCAAATCTATGTGAATGTGTCGACTCGGGTTTCGAATTAAAACGAGTTTCAGGGTGGTCTGTTTGTGTGTTATTCTTGATAAGTGGTTTATAAAGTAAGTACACATTAACAGTCACTAGACACAAGAAAGCTATACGAAACATAATTCTGTTGATGGTTTTAATCTGTAAAATAATACAGTGTATTCAAAAAGTAAAAAAAAAATAAAAAAATAAAACGGCATATACTACCCAAATAATTATGTACAGGAATGACAGGCTATATTTTTAACATTCGTTTGTGTATTTTTCATTTCAATATATTAAATAAAACTTTTTTTCTAGTATATGCCACATTAAGCTAAGACATGGCGCTGATATATATATATATATATATATATATATATATATATATATATATATATATATATATATATATTTTTTTTTGTCACAAGTTAATCATAGGATTGTGTTTCAGTTATTTTGCAGGTGTTCATTTATTGACTATATTTCTATTACGAATGTTTTTTTTCATCAATCAAGTGTTTAGCTCAACGGACAACGGAACACATAAATGTGCTGATGTCCACTTGATATATATATATATATATATATATATATATATATATATATATATATATATATATATATATATATATATATATATGGGTAAAATATTAAGTAAGCTTTAACCACTTTTTAATAAAGCAAAAAGCAAAATACGCAATGTCCAGTAATTTAAGAACTAATCCTTAAGTTATATAAATATATATAATTGAAAGTATTAATGACAGCATTATTGGCACCCCTGCTTTAGCATTTCGTGTGCTCCTTTTGCTTTTATTCTGACTTTCAGGCGGACAGAATGGATACACAATGTTGGCTCCTGCTTTTTTGAGATCAGACCAAAACTTTTCTATTGGAGTGAGACCTGGTGATTGTGAAGGCCTTTGAATAACTTTTATCTTTGTTTTCTTTAAGAATTCCAGCGTTGACTTAGCCGTATACTTTGTGTTGTTGTCGTGTTGGGAGATAACCTGTCTGCCAATCATCCTACAAGCAGGTGATATCATTGTACATTGTAGAATGTTTTGATACGTGGATGTGTCTTGATAAGGCCGATTCAATGCATTGATTACAGTCCGATCGGGTGGATCTTCAATCACCCGAATGTCTCCAGTGCCTGAACCTTTAAAACACCCCCATATCATGATCGAAACACCATGTTTAAATGTTGTTACAAGGTTTCTTCATTGAAGATTTTACTTTTTTTTCCCTCCAGCATACTGTGGTCCATTTTTGGAGAAAAGTTGTATTTTAGTCGAATTGGACCAGATAATTGTATTGAAGAATGCTTCAGATTCCTATTCCTAGCAAATTTTAGATTTCGTTTGTTTTATGAATTTTCTTTAAAAGTGGTTTGCAGCGAAGTCTACGTGCATACAATTCTTCTGTGTTCAGATGTTTTTATGCAGTTCTCTGGTGCACTATTATGCCTGATGATTCTAAATCTTTCTTCAAGTCCTTGGCTGTTAATCTTTGATTTATTTTAGCTGCTCTGGCGATTCTCCTGCCTCCTGTACTCGTAATTTTCTTTGGACGTCCACTTCTTTGAAGCATTTCAGTTGAATTTGCTCTGTGGTACTTCTTGAGTATTCCTCTGTTTGTGGATTTTGGTATTCCATATTTCTTTGATACTGTTCTGTAGACATTTCCTTTGTTGTAGTTTGCTGCAAGTGCTTTTCTCAAATGTGAATCCATCTCCTTTGTCTTGATCATCATCTGCTGTGCTGTCAAAACGTTCTTCTTCAACAGATGTTGGAAATAAATACCTCCTTTTCTGGCTATCGACTTAGTTACTGTGCTATGTTTTTCAAGCAATGAATATATTTTTAAATTGGTTCTATTACATTTCTACAGTGTTTTAATGTAAAGGTGCCAATACTATATATATATATATATAGTATACACACACACACATCTATGTTACAATCCATCACATTCAGAAAAAGAAAATTGCATCTATAGACCCCCACCACCTCCAAAATTAATTAATTAATTAATTTATTATTATTATTATTATTATTATTATTATTATTAATAATAATAATAATAATAATAATAATAATAATAATAATAATAATAATAATAATTGCTGGAGTTTAAAATAATACATGGAAAGAAACAGCAACAACAATTAGGTTAAATTCCTCATACATCACGTTAAACGAAACGACTGAATAATTTTTGTAAATCTGGCAAAAGTTTCAGTATTGCATTTATAGTTCTCTTGAGATCTCTTCTATCGCAAAACTTCAAATGTGCCGTAGAGGCTAAAATAAATAAATAAGAGAAACGAAAACCTGTCTAAATTGAAATGTTTGGAAAACAGTCGGTGGTCGATGCATTTCACACTGCACGGTGCCTTTAAAGACATGAATCATCCCCAATCGTCTTTGATGTTGGTGGCGTATAGATGACCTCTTTGCAATAACTTATTCATCACGTTTTTAATTTAGTCATGTTGGCTGAATCGTCACATTAAGATGTAGTCGCTGATTTGGGAAAAATCTGGCACACTGCCTTTTTAAAACAAATAGATAACAAACAGAAACTCAAACGGCGTTTATTTACGATTTATTTATAAAGTGGGGATATTGAAGTTACTGCTTGTTATAATGTGTCAGTTAGATTTTAATACAGTATATATATTTTATACCATTTTTGGGGGATGTTTGTTTTACTTAATCTGTTAGTAAAACATGTAATAACCCACTAATAAGACGATAACGTAGCACTGGGAAAATGCAATAGTTAAACTCATTATTCAAATAATTGTCACATCCATGAAAAATACTGTAGATCTACTTAGGTTTACAGTAGCCTATTATAAGGCTAAATTTGCAAGCACTGTTCATTGCAGTGACTACGAAGCACGCATTGCATTAATTGTATTTAATTTAATTTGCAACCAATTAGATTATGCATTTTATAACCTTTTATTGTCAAGACAGACCAAAATAAATAAATAAATAAATAAAAACACACTCACATTTAGGCTGCCCCATCCACAGCCCGCTGGATGTACAACAAAAGTTTAAATATTGCAAGCCAAGTAAACTAACAGAGAACAGATTTCTTTAATCTGATTAGACAGAAAGATATGATGCCTTAATGGATCTGATTCATCCAGTAATTGTATAATTTACCAAATAAATAGGTCACGTGTTATCTGTGGGAGGTGCATTGTTTAGTTAAGTTTTAACTACAATCTGTTTGTCAGTTAGCTTTCTGAAAATATGTTTTGTCATAAGTTACCTATTTTAGCATAGAACAGGTTTAGGCCTACCTTCATTATTTTTAAAAGGGTGTTATATAATTGTTAACTAGGGAACCATGTCATATCATTAAAATAATAATAATTAAAAAGCAAACCTAATATTAGCTTAGGCTAATAGCAAATACAAAATGTACAATATATTAAAATTATATATCAAACCACATAATAATAATAATAATAATAATAATAATAATAATAATAATAATAATAATAATAATAATACGACTATGGTAAGTATACTGTAATAAAAGGTTTAGCTCAGCATGCAGGACTATTTGTATGCACTTAATAGGTCCTAATCATACAGCTTTCTAGAATAGCTTTTTAATATTAAACTTTATTTTATAGCTAAAATATACCTCATCATAATAACTCAGGAGTTAAAAACTTTGATGTGGCAAAGCATTATTATTGAAGGCACCCTCCAAGATAATCACATTTTTAGGATTACCTTTTTCTTTTTTTCTTAAATACTGAATATATATGGTCTGAACGCAGTATTATACACAACTAAAAAGAGAATTAAATATACAAATAAAGCAAATATATAGTGTCTATTGTTTATTATTAAACATGATGCAACTGAACTGGGTACGCAATGAGATTATATGGTATAAAGATTGTATACTTAATGTAGGGGAGAGGGAAGCATGTTATCACCCTGTGTCTCCATGGACAACATGGAAAACCATGACAGACTTCAAAGAGAATGAGGGTAACATTACCTATCTCTTGTGAGACACATCTTACCTTAGCACCTTTTTAGCCATCTCTGTTTACATGGAAAAGGCAAATCCAGTCAAACCGATCTGGGCTTCTCTTATATTAGACCAACTAGACAGTTCACAATTCCTGCCCTTCTGGGTCCAGGTACTCCAGAGAACGTATTGCTTGTCACAAGTGGTAATACCGTTTTTGTGGTGTGCTATACATCTCTACACAATCTTGGCCTATACATGCTTCAGTTATTCAAACTGTGCCTAAATGGTGACTGACGTAATATGGAGCATTTCCCAAACATTCAGATGTTCTGGAATGTTGAATAAAACTATACTCATCTTTTGTATGATAATCCTTTGTTTAGGTACAGCATACAATATCTGCCTATCAATGTCTCTGTGGGATGTCTTGATAAGCGCTTGGATCAGGTGCACAACACTTATAACAGACTCCAACAGAGGATGAAAATAAGTACTTTATTTTAAAAGCATTCCTTAAAGTACAACACAGCAAACATGTGGAGCAAAATGAGTTGTCCACTAACTGGAGTTTTTGCTGGTTGTGAGGTCAGAGCCAGCTGTTATCTCCCTATTCCTAACCAACACCTGGGCATTCTAAACTGTCATTCTGTCATTTTGCATAGGCTATTTATTAACTGATTCATTCATTCGTTCTTTCTTTATGTTAAGGTAAAGTTGTAATACTACATACAAACACACATGTGAACTATTAAAATATCAACCATCTCTGAAAAACGTTCCTAAAAGCAGCTTTCTGTATATTGTGGCAGCAAGAAATAAAACAGAACAGCATTTCACTTTTGTTTTTCTTTACATTTTTTTTTTTTTAATATAAATGCGTATTATTATTAGGGCTACATTATAATAACTGTTGTTTTGTCTAGCGTATGTGCAGACTAGACATTATCTTTTATATTTTACTTGCCTATATATATAGTTTTATTCTCGACTGTTGTCTGGACCACGGGTCTTGAAAATGAATCTCTTAATAAATAATTTGCAAATGTTTATAACATACATTATTCTAACAACTTACATCGTTTTGTAATGAATGACCCCTCCTGGCCAATTAGGCACGTTGTATGCATGCATAAAACCATGACTAGAAAGCCCGCTACGGGAGATTCTCTTTTAGCGAAACTGTAGCGTGTCTGCCTTCAGTGCCGAGTGTCGGTGGTTTGAATCTGGACCGCAGTGTTGTTCCCTTTTACTGACAAGGTGGCAGTATTTGAATGCCAGATTACTTCTATTACGGTGAACAGATTATTCCCATAGCCTTTTAAAAACAAGTCAGTGTTTTTTGAGGTAGCACCTTGATGGCTAGAATTTTATTTCCGGGACCTAAATTGAAAATACAGAAAGGATTTGCTCAGCTAACCCAACAAGAATGCGGGTCTCTCCGAAATGGTCAAATTGCAAATCCGCTTTGAGGTTTTTCAAGGTAAGCGCTTTATAAATCCCTGTTGTACTATTGTTGTGAGACAACACGCACAAAAACTTGTTCAGGTAAGGATAACTTGTTTAGAATTTAAAAATAATGCATCTACAACCTTAGTAAATGAATAACACTAATCTTGAGATGGACAGTTTTTTCATTAAAATATTATGTAAAAAAGTGGATGATACAGAAATACCTATCTATATAATAAGTCATGGGCCTGGTTAGGGCAATAAGCCTCATCACAGTTATTCTGTATTCAGTCATCTGTTTCTTGTTGGAGCAAGTGCAACAAATACCTTTATTTTACTGCCCTCCAGGGGTGGAAGGAGCGAATTACAATGTTCATTATTATGCATTTGACAGATTAAAGTACATGGAAGTAATTATTATTACTTTTTTAAATTAAAAAAAATATATATAATAACCTTTATGACATTTTGTTGTGCTAAATTTCGGTTTAACCTAACCTGAGAAGTTCACCTTTGGCAATATATTTCTTATAAAAATTAATAAGGATGTATGTTGCTTAATCAGAGTAAATGAATATCATAAAAATTATAGTTGTATTTCAGATTTTACCATGAAAACATGGAATGAGCAAAAGAAGGCTGTTACAGTAATAGTGTAACTTAAAAAACAAGTTACTCAGAGAAAGGGTATGGTCTTCCAAGGAAAGCAGTGTGACTTTATTCTTGTATAATGGAACTTACATTTGAGTAAGGGACTGCTACTTTAAAGTAAAATCTGTAATTATATCCCTAATTTATATTAATTTGTGGGCGTACAAAGCACTTTCTTGAAGTTGTTGCAATAATTGTGGGATTAGTATCCCCAATCAAAAGTAAATGCAGTACTTAAATGGAGAGGATAGAGCAGAGTTTTCAGAGTAAACAACATAAACTAAAGCTTGGTTAGCGTGACAGAGAGTGAATGAATCCTAGTCAACAATCTCCCTCCCCACCTGTGAGGGTGCTGTATAACAGGAACAGTGTGCCCCAGACTGGATGGTTTGACAGTTCATTCTAGGGTCAGTCGGAAATCGGCCATCCAAAAAGGGGGCAAAGACACAATACTAGAAGTCAGCGCCTTAGGTGATGTGTGAGTCATGGATTGGAGAAGATGTGATTGCACTCTCTACCAAAGGGGGTGTGACTGAAGGTATATCAGGGAATGTGGCTGAGCGATCTGTTCGTTATGGTTGTGAAAGACCTGTAAAGGATCGTAAAAGCTGAAAGTAACCGTGATTTTTTGTCATGTTGTATCTGTCTCTCTATTAACTGTCACCCTTATCATTCATAGAAGAATAAATCTGGGAGCTGTCACTATTTAGCCAGCATCAACCCCGGACTGCACTGCACTACTGTTTCAGTTTTGCTTTATAATTCACCACGTACACAAGGAGCACTCACTGTTGGGATTCGTGACCGTGTCTGTATATAGTGTGTGTTATTATTATTTCGGGACTGAACCCCGTGGTTTTGACTGGCTTTACACGTCGCTGTGTATAGTTAGTCTTATTATTTAAAGCAATAGATAAAGCTTTGTTTTTACCATTGGAACTGTTGTTGGACCGTTGTTATTAAACATTGCATCACCTCTACACCTGTGCACTGCAAACCACTTTACCACACGTGGTGTCAGAACACAGGATCGTGGACGTCACTGCACTATCTGCGCTGCTGGAAGCGCTGGACCAGACAGGAGGCTGCGGAGAGAAAGAGAGAGGAGAGGTACACGGCACTGATCGTGAGGATCGGCATCAGAAATGCACCCCAAATGCTAGCAGGACCCGTGATGGTGCCCCCTAAAGCGCGGGTGCAGAAAATGACAACGGGATGACCCGGAGGGATACCTGGTTGCCTTTGAACAGCTGGCTACCGCCGCGTCATGGCCTCAGGAATACTGGGCTAGCCAGCTGGGCACCGGCTTAATAGGGGAAGCCCAAGCAGCCTACCAGGCAATGACGAGGAAGAGGCCAGCCAGTACGACATGGTCAAGCAGGCCATCCTTTGGCATCTAAACATCACGGGGGAAACGCCTCAGGCGCGCTTCAGAGAGTACCTGCGGAGACCGGGGACCTGCCCCAGGGTGGTTGCCTAGCAGTTTTGCGACCACATGGTGCACTGGCTTTGCCCCCGTGAGAAAATGGGGCTGCAAATGGGCGAAACCATTGCTCTGGAGCAGTTCTGCCATGTGGTCAACACTGTAGTGAATTAGGTATACAAGTTATCTAAAAATAAATAAATCTCTAGTCGCCCACTCAGTGACGCCAAAATGTAGTGAAAAAAATATATATACCTTACGAGTTCTGCATCGTGTAAACCAGAATTCCCTTGACAATAATTGACATTCACACAACGTGTCAGAAATATAAAACAATATTTTATTTAAGAATAAAAAGGGTGCACAACTAATCAAATCAATCTGTTTTTTTAAGATTGTCAAATCACAATGTTTCTATCCCTTAACTCTCCCATTTTTGTGTTTTACCTCCCAAAACATGGTGCTACAGATACAGATGCAGTGGTATGTCCTCTAAAAGATACAGTGGTATTTCTCTATGAGAATACCTTTTTTGCCCAGTTCCTAAGTAATTCATAACATGCAAATATTCTGAGCTAGGTTTTATTTTGGGGAATTTTGAAAGCAAATGCACTTGGTTGTTAAGAGTCATGAATCATTTAAATTTGAATCAAATCGCCATAAAACCCATATATAAAATGTTAAAGCTTAGAACATGAAGAATATGATTTTCAAACTATTTACAGAATTCAGAACAGGAAAGTATAGAATTAGCATATAAAGGTTACAGATGAAAAAAATAATCTAAAAAAAACAAGCAATTAAAAATAAAATACAATGACTGATGTCTTGAGGTCACATAATAATAATAAAAATATAAATATTGCACCACAATTTATGTAATGTTGTGTGCCATTGCTCAAAACATAGTGCAGCATAAAGTGGAATGTTCCCATGAGGTATGCAGTGGTACTTCATCTCCACCCACCTTCTTGACTCGCTGCTGATGTCGGTGACCAGGGCTGCAGTTGCAAACTCTGCACTGCCAAAACACTGACTTGTTCTCTTTTGAGAGGATGAGGCTTGGGAAATGCCGAGCAGTCAGCCTCATAGGATGCACTGTGGTGATTGGCCTTCCTCCTTGATACCTTGCACTGGAGGCTGCACTGCTGTATGCAGAATTTGCTTCACAAGGCTCATACGAATGACAGCATAGTTGGTGGTTTCTGCTGCTTCTCTGAATACAATATGTAGGCTTTAAGGATGGCCACATCAATAAGGTGAAAGGCAAGCTTCTAGTACCACTAGATTGTTTTCTGCAGAAAATTGTAGTATTTCAGTAGCTGGTCACTTCTGTTAACTCCTCCCATGATGGCATTGTAATCCAGGATCACCTGGGCTTTGTAAATGGGTTGGTCTTCTTTCCTGTGCTTACTATGCTGACTATCATTGCAGTTTGAAAGCATGGTGACATAATTCCTGTCATGCCAGCACAGTGCCATCAGCTTGTCTGTGGTGTGGTAAGTCACATCTCCTTTCTGCAGTGGTGTTGCATCTGCTTTCATGCATAAATCTTTAGGCATGCCACGCCGATTACCACACACTGTTCCCAGGCAATGAGTCTTCCAGTCATACAGAGACAGACACAGTTCAGGACTGTTGTAGTAGTTATCTACAGCTAATCGATACCCCCTTTCTAAAAGTCCCTTCGTAAGCTCCATAACAACACAGAAACTAGTACCATGTTGGCCATCAGGCAGTTGTTGGTCTTGCCCAGAATACAACATGTATTTCCATGTGTAGCCGGTCTTAGCCTCACACAGCTCATACAATTTCATTATTATTATTATTATTATTATTATTTATTTCTTAGCAGACGCCCTTATCCAGGGCGACTTACAATTGTTACAAGGTATCACATTATACATTATTTCACATTATAGAGATATCACATTATTTTTACATACAATTACCCATTTATACAGTTGGGTTTTTACTGGAGCAATCTAGGTAAAGTACCTTGCTCAAGGGTACAACAGCAGTGTCCCCACTGGGGATTGAACCCACGACCCTCCGGTCAAGAGTCCAGAGCCCTAACCACTACTCCACACTGCTGCCCTTTCATCCCAAAGCGTGCCCTTTTTTTTGGAAAGTACTGCTTGAAATGAAGCCTTCCCTTGCAAGCAACCCCCCCCCCCCATTCGCTATACGGTATAGTGGCTCCCAATTTGGCAGCACTCTCCCAAATGGACCTCAAAGGAGCAGCAGTACCCCTCTCCATCTCACAGATTATATCTCCAAAATGAAAGCAAAACATTTTAACAATGATAAAATGCACCTTGAAATTACACTTCATTATATCGATGGTCAAAGCAAAGCAAAAACATCCACATGGCATGAAACCTCTGGGAATCCAAGTCTCCGACCCACCTGTTTCCCCTAGGCTGGTGTTCAAGTTTCCACTGTGGCAATTAGATATCATAAGTTAACCCTTACATAAAGGTCCATAGTTGAAGAAGACCAGCACCCCAACAAATACTAATACAATTTAAGAATGTTATTGTTGCTACTGCAGTTGCTGCTCCTATCCGAAGCGTTAAAAAATGTTGAGGGCTGAAGCTGAATTGTTCAAGGACCTTGTATTGGAAGGATGATTTGAAAACCAGGAATGGGAAGCTGAGTAGTTGTCCTCCGTGAGGAGTAGAAATGAAGCCAGTGGATGAAGTTTGGGCGGTTAATTACCTAGACAAAAAGGAAAAGAAATGTGTTGGGCACATTACTGAACAAAAGTTACATTACTTCAGAAAAAAACAAATATAATGTCCTTACAAATTACTTAATAAAAAAGTAGTGTGTTCTGTTACTCTGGATCGGATGGCTTCTGGAGCAGGGAGCCAAGATCGGAGTCCAAGAGGGGCGAGAAGGAGGGTAGAATAATAGGGGTTGCAGAGGCTGATAGGGAGTGAGGGAGCAGAGGACGTGGGGTTAGATCGTGGGGTGGGTAGGTCGTGGGGTTAGAGGGCAAAGGGAGTCGAGGCAGGAGGTGAGGGAGGAGAAAAGGGTGGAGGTAGCCAAGTCAACAGAGAATTGGGAGAAGGAGTCGATAGAGGGGAGGTGTGAGAGGGCAGCAGAGGAGAGGACAGAGGGGGAGAGGGAACAGAGGTTTCGACGGAAGGTGACCGAGGGGGTCGGCGGAGTAGGAAGGGATGAGAGTGACAGAGAGAAGGAGATAAAGTAGAGATCAGAGATATCGAGAGGAGTGACCGAGAGGGCGGGGAGTAAACAGTCCCTGGTGAAAACAAGGTCCAGTTGATGGCCAGCTGTGTGAGTGGGGGGTGGGGGGGGGGGGTGACGATGACTACAAGGAGAGACAGGAGGCGAGTGAAGAAGGGGAAGAAATCCAGCAGAGTGGTTAGGGTTGGAGAGGTGGATGTTGAAGTCACCTAAAGGTAATTGGTCCTGCTCCTACTAATTTTTAATTAACCATTTAAGTATCATTATTAGTTGGTGTTTCAATTTAGGGAGGAGTGTGTGTATGTGATTTTAAACCGGGTAGTGTGGTTATTTGAATAATAAGGTGACTTGCAATTTGTAATTGTATCAGGGAGGGTGGTTTATTAACTTGAAGAGAGTTGTTTGCATTTGGATTGGTCTCCACACAGCCTCCTGTAGTGGTGTGATCCCCTTTGAAGTGTGTAAAAGTATTGTCAATAGAGCAGTTAGCAGTTGTGCCAGTCCCCTTGCAAAGTGAGGTGGAACCCATTTAAGGGTGGGCATATAATAGTGGTCAGTCTACAGGAACCAGGGACTGAGGCAGATAGGCAAGTTCCTGCTTCAAGTAATTTTTAATTAACTACATTTGGTAACTTTGCAAGGTGGTGTTTGAATTAGCTGAGTTGGTGTGAGATTAGTACCAGGTGAGTGGTTTAATTGAATAGAAGTTGATTTGCTATCTGATTGGTTTCCACGCAGTTGTTTTTTATATATTAAGCAGCCTATTTCTGCGCCAGCAAACCGAAGAGCCTCAACAAAAGAGCCGGGAGTCTAGCTGTGGGAGTCCAGCAAGGGGAGGCCTGCGCTGAGACGCTATTCCAATAGATCCAAACCTAACGGGGCTCTAGAAGAAGCTATCTACTAGTCAGGTCTGTACCCTCCACCCTACTGATCCTACTGTGCCTTTTGTCCTGCTTGCCCTGCTATGACTGTCTCTCACATCCCTGTTCTGTCCCCCCGTCCTCGTCCTCTGCCCTCCCTCCGCTGCTGCTCCTCCAACCCCTCTAACCTCATTTCTCTGCCTCTCCCCCCCTCCCGCACACTCTCTGGTGCACTCTGGAACTGTCACTCTTCTGCTAACAAAGCTGATTTCATATCTGCCTTTGCCTCCCACCTCTCGCTCGATTTCCTTGCTCTCACTGAAACCTGGCTGTCCCCTGATAACACTGTTACTCCTGCTGCCCTGTCCTCTCTCTACGTCCTGTCCCATACCCCGCGTCTCACTGGACGGGGAGGTGGGACGGGTCTTCTCCTCTCTCCCTCCTTACTCTTTTCTGTCCCCTCCGATCTCATCTCGCTCTCTGTCAATACCTTTGAATTTCATGCAGTCCAACTAACCTTTCCCTGTCAACTCCTGCTCATTGTTCTGTACCGCCCCCCTGGGCCTCTCACTCACTTTCTGGATGAACTCGACTATCTACTCTCCTCCCTCCCCTCTCTGTCTACTCCGACTGTCCTGTTGGGTGACTTCAACATCCATCTCTCCAACCCCAGCCACTCTGCTGGATTCCTCCCTCTCCTTCACTCCTTCGACTTCTGTCTCTCTCCGTCCCCTCCTACCCACAAAGCTGGCCGTCAACTGGACCTCACCTTCTCCAGGGCCTGCTGCCCCTCCACCCTCTCTGTCACCCCCCTGGACCTCTCTGATCACTATTTCATCTCTTTTTCTCTGTCTCTCCCCCCTCTCCCTGCTCCTCCTACCCCCACTGTCACCTCTCGTCGTAACCTCCGCTCTCTCTCCCCCTCTGTCCTTGCCAAAACTGCTCTCTCTCACCTCCCTCCTATCGACTCCTTTTCACAACTCTCCGTAGACTCTGTTACCTCCACCCTCTTCTCCTCACTCACCTCCTCCCTCGACTCCCTCTGTCCCCTCACCTCCCGTCCTGCTCGCCCCTCCCCTCCCCATCCCTGGCTCTCCTCTGCGCTCCGCTCGGCAAGAATCGCACTGCGATCTGCTGAAAAGAAATGGAAGAGAACCAAACTCCCTGCTGCCCTAGACCTTTACCGCACTCTCCTCTCCTCCTTCTCCTCTACTCTCTCCTCTGCTAAATGTGCTTATTTCCAATCTGTAATCCAAGCCTCCACTAACAACCCACGTAAACTATTCTCTACCTTCTCCTCCCTCCTAAACCCTCCCCCCTCCTCCTCCCTCCTCTATCTCCCCTGATGACTTTGCCTCCTTCTTCTCTTCTAAAATCTCAGATATCCGCAAACTCTTTAACACCTCTCCCTCCCCCGCACCCCCTCCTGCTCCAACCCCTACACCCACTACATCCCCTACTTACTCGCCCTCCTTCTCCACCTTCTTGCCCCTCTCAGACTCTGACCTCTCCTCCCTGCTCCAGGGTCACAAACCCACCACGTGTGCCTTGGACCCCCTCCCCACTCACCTCTTTCAAGCTGCTGCTCCTGCTCTACTCCCCTTCATCTCCTCACTCCTCAACACCTCTCTACTTTCTGGTATCTTTCCCTCTGCCTTCAAAAATGCCTCTATCACTCCCCTCCTCAAAAAACCTACCCTCGACCCCACCTCCCTCCAGAGCTACCGTCCTGTCTCCCTCCTACCCTTCCTCTCCAAAACCCTCGAGCGGACTGTACACCGCCAGCTCTCTGCTTTCCTGTCCAACCACTCTCTGCTTGACCCTCTCCAATCTGGCTTCCGCTCTGCTCACTCCACTGAAACCGCCCTCCTGTCTGTCACCAACTCACTTAAGTGTGCCCGAGCTGCCTCTCTCTCCTCTGTCCTAATTCTCCTCGACCTCTCTGCTGCCTTTGACACTGTTGATCACTCTATTCTACTATCATCTCTTGCTGACCTGGGGATCTCTGGCACTGCTCTGGCCTGGTTCTCCTCCTACCTCTCCAACCGCACTTACCAGGTAACCTGGCGTGGAGCAACCTCCACACCTCACCCTCTCTTAACTGGAGTCCCCCAAGGGTCAGTCTTGGGTCCTCTCCTGTTCTCTCTACACCCGCTCCCTGGGCCCCCTCATCGCATCCTATGGTTTCTCATACCATTTCTATGCTGATGATGCTCAGATTTTCCTCTCCTTCCCCACCTCTGACTCCACCATCTCCTCCCGTATCTCTACCTGTCTGTCTTCTATTTCCTCCTGGATGCACTCGCATCACCTCAAACTCAACCTCTCTAAATCTGACCTCCTTTTCTTTCCCTCCTCCTCCCCCTCCTCTGATCTCTCTATCTCTGTTCCTCTGGAATCTACCACACTCTCTCCCTCTTCCTCCGCTAAGAACCTTGGAGTCACCCTGGACCCCTGCCTCTCTTATTCCCAGCACATCTCCACTCTGGCACGCACTTGCCGATTCTTCCTGAGCAACATCCGAAGAATCCGACCCTTCCTCACCAACTATGCTACCCAGCCCCTGGTCCAGGCCCTGGTACTCTCCCGCCTAGACTACTGCAACTCCCTCCTGGCTGGCCTCCCTGCGTCCGCCACCCGTCCGCTCCAGCTCATCCAGAACTCTGCTGCCCGCCTGGTGTTCTCTCTGCCTCGCTTCGCCCACGCTACTCCACTACTCCGCTCGCTCCACTGGCTCCCGATCACCGCTCACATCCAGTTCAAGACTCTTGTACCTGCCTACAGATGCCTTGACCAGACTGCACCCAGCTACCTCCAGACCCTCATCTCTCCCTACACCCCCACTCGACCTCTCCGCTCCGCCTGCACTAGAAGACTAGCTCTACCTCCGCTACGCTCCCCTGCCTCCAGAGCCCGCTCCTTCTCCACCCTTGCTCCGCAGTGGTGGAATGACCTTCCTACAGATGTCAGGACTGCCCAGTCCCTGACCACATTCCGGCGCCTCCTTAAGACTCACCTCTTCAAAGAGCACCTGTAGAACTCCTCTGTTTGTATCCTGGGACACTATCACCCTTCATGTAAATGTGCTTTATTTTGCTCTTATCTGCCCCCTATTTTACTGCATTTAATCCCGTACTTCAGAATACTGTAATCTGCCAAGTGTTTAACCCGTAGTACTTTGTATTTAATCACATCCTGATGTAACTATCACTATTATCTGCTGTATTATTGAATTGTGGTTTGTCACACTTGTACCTTGCTTGAACAAAAGTTATTGTATTCTTGCTCTTATTGTATTACTTGTATTGTAACACTTGAAATGTATTTGCTTACGCTTGTAAGTCGCCCTGGATAAGGGCGTCTGCTAAGAAATAAATAATAATAATAATAGAAAAACAGGGTGGAGGGAGAGGGGAGGGAGGAGAGGAAGTCAAGCTCATCAAGAAAATGAGTAAGGTGTCCAGGAGGGCTGTAGAGAACAATGTGGAGGAGGCGAAGGGAAGGTGATTTTAATAGTGTGAAACTCAAAGGTGTTAACATAGAGAGAGGAGAGAGGAGAGGGACAGAAAAGAGCAGGAAGGGAGAGAGCAATCCTGTTCCCCCACCCCGTCCAGAGGGGCAAGGAGAGTAGGAGAGGACATAGAGAGAGAAAAGGGCAGCCGGAGTGGTAGTGTTATCGGAAGATCCAGGTTTCAGTGAGAGCTAGGAAGTGAAGAGAAAGGTGAAAGGCAAAGGCAGAGAGGCAAGTCAGCTTTGTTGGAAGCTGAGCGAGCACGGGGGGGGGGGGACACAAAGGAAAGGTGGAGACCACAGAGATCAGGTTAGAAGAGTTGGATTTGCAGCAGCAGGGAGAAGCCAGAGGACAGGAATGAAGGGAGATGATTAAAGGGATATTAAAGTTAGTCATGGTAGGAAGCAGTAGAGGAAAGGTAGTAGAAATGGCTATGGGAGGGTGGTGCCAAGAGGGAGGTGAAAAAAGACAGGTACAGGAGGAGCAAGAGCATTCATTAATAAAAAGAAAAAGAAATGGTTTGGAGTTGGAGCCCAGTTTGATTTCTTTTGCAGCTGGTCCACATAGGCCTGTCCTCGTGTGGACTACCACAGTTTAGACTACCAGCCCTTTGGTGATGAGGCCCTTCGGTGAGCTGGCGCTGAGTGACTATCTAGTACACAGGAGCCTAAAGGGGTAATACAAATGTTAGAGATGTATTGACTTCTTTCCAAAAATTATTATTTTATACCAATTTCAGGGGTAAAAATACCAATCACCATAATTTCCAAATCTGGTACCTGGAGAGCACATTCTTTTTTGCATCTGGAGTTGAACAGGTTAACTATTGTACATTCTGATCCACCTCCTACTGCTTCTGCTTCTCTATCATGCAGCATTTGGGAGCAACAGCTTCCCAATGCTGCATAAGGACACTGGACACTGATTAGTTCAGTGGAACCGTCTGAATTGTTAGTGCTGACATAGACATTTTTTGACTGATACCGGTCCTTCTACTCTCTATTTTACACACACACACTTTATTTTTCCCTCATGCTCGTGTGCTCACTACTCTATTTCTATAATACTTTTATTTCTTTGGGTGTGTGTGTGTTTGACGGTATGATGAGTGCGGTGGTAGAAATGACGTCACAAAGTTACGGGTTTGGTACAAACAGCCCCAATACCAGCAATGGTAGTCGGGTGTACTTTATTCAAAATAGGCTAAAGGAACTGAAATGGTAAATAAAAAGTCCCAACAGAACGAGTCTGTCTCAGTTCTGGGTGCACTTCCCCGGGGTGGTGACAAGTGCTCGTGCTCAAGTGCAGGGTGTTCAGGGCAAAGGTAAACCGCTCCAGGGTTTGGGTGAACTGGCAGTGGTGCAGCAGTTCACTGGGGTCAGTCACTTCCCGGTCCTATTAACACAAATGGACAAATAAGCAAAACACATAGTGGCTCAGGTTACACATTACGTCTAACCTCAAAGGTCCACACTAACAGAATGACAGCCTTTATATATCAGGAGACTCCACCCCATGATCAGTGCGACTCGACACACCTGTTTACTGTCTAATGCAGCACAGCTGATCACAGTAATCTTGTCCTCTAATATGGGCATTCCGCCCTGCACCAAGACAGCCGACTTCCATTTCTGCCCCAGCGTTCAAGCCAGCTGCTCTCAGCACAGGCGTGCAAGTACCTCTGCTTAGCGCCCTCTTGGGTCGGGAGGGAGATTTACAGCTCTGATCATCTTGCTCCCTGTCACAGAGTGCTATTGAGAAACATGCACTTTATTATTTTTATTTTTTTTCTACAGGACAATAGATTTATTAGCAAAACAAGCTGCTATAAATGATAAATGTTTATACCATCTGTCAGAGTTGCATTGGACTGCAAACATTTTTTGAATACATTTATACATTTATACCTAGTAGTTGCTGAAATATATGTTATATCATGTCCACAATCAAATGGGGTCCCGTGTTTTTTTTTTTTTTGGTAACTTTTATCAACTTGAAGTTTCTTTTTCGAGTCTGGGTGATGTGCTCTTTGATAAGATAAAAAATAAATCACACTTTTTGCATTGAGAGCTTGAGAATAATTAGCCTTTTACAGGGGAAGTAGATCAATGGTCTAAAGCAGCGCTCATTTTTTCTCTGTTACAAACTGCATCGAGTATATGCATTCCCAGGTAAAATAAATAAAGAAATACATTAGAAAAAGAGAAAAGTCAAGGAGAAGGACCCATTCTGGTCCAATTGAAATCAGATGTTATTAAAATAATTAATACTGCACTTGATTTTTTGCAGGCTAATTTTGATGGTGATTCAAATACAAGGACTGGGCAGAACTGTGCTGGAAAGATGGAGCAGGAACAGCTGACCATATATAGCTTTTCACACTCAGACAACAGGACCATTGAAAACTGATGTTCTGCTAAAGAACTAATGCCTGACAGTGGGATGATATTGCCACCTACTCTGGACATTAATCTTTGTAAATAATATGAAATTTGAATGATTCGCTGTAATACTGAATATGGGTCTAATCAATCTAGTTTATTTTTGGTTTTTTGTTAGTTTCTATTTTTAATTAATCTGAGGTACATTATAAGGTTGAGATGGTTTATAATATTGTATTCTTGAATGGGATTTTATATTCACATACATAAATGCCACAAAAAATTATTAAAGAAAAGCATGATACAAGGAAAGTGGGAATTTCTGTATAAAAACACATATTGGGATTATCTGTTTAAGGGAGCTGTAACTTTGAGTTTGATTACTTTAATAATAACCATTATTACAGTGAAATGATCTGTTTACACACAATTTATCATTTCAATAGAAATGTGTTACTGTGACGGGGCTAACTGTGCATGCCTTAGCTGCACTATACATAGACAATTTCACTTAGAATTACTGTTCATTTTGTACTGCACATTATAAACTAAAATATACAGAACAATTAAAAACAAAGCATTAATATCATACTTTTATCATATACACACGCATTGCACAATAACACAAAGCAAATTAAATATCTACTTGCTAAAGCTGTTTTTTAAGCAGTTCACTAGCAAAAGTCACAGGACAATGATGTCAGCTCCCTAGCAACAAGCCTCCTTTGTAATGGGAATGGATTCTTGCAATGCAGTGGTTTGGGAATTTGAGAAAGAAGAGGAAGATTCATAAAATTAATTGAGACTTAAGTTGATGAGAAGCAATTACACTCCACAGTATGAATTAAAATGCTGTGCTGCTTTTTATATGAAAAATGAGAAAACGCGGGTTGCGTAGAGGATTTATATTGGACACTGACTCCCCCGATTAAAACAAGGGAGTGGTTGTACAGTATTTGTTATTAGCCTATTTGTTTTTCAATAGGTCTCTCGCTATATCGCAGCCCTAAGTGGCGGATTTGTATTGGACCCCAACACCCCAACACCCGCGATATATCGAGTGGGTGGTGTATTTATTTTGGGGCATGGGCAATGCACAATTAGTTCACATGCAGACTGTGCCGGGGCCAAATTGAATGATTAGCAATTGAGTCCCGGCACAGCTGTATATAAAGAGACACGAATCACTCACTCAGGGTTGGGTTGTTCAGAGGCAGAACATAAGGTAAAGAGAACTAGAGAAATACCATAACAATTGCTACTTGTGCTGGCTTTAAAACCAGCAAGATACTTGTTTATTCATAGTGTATGTTTATTGTCTGTCTGTTTTGGCCAACATGCCGTTTTATTTGTTCTGTATTTTGTTTTGTTAAATCTTTGTTTTATGATCAACCACGCATCAGCTCTTCATCGCTCACCATACTGTGTCCTGCATTTCCTGGTTTGACATCACCACAGAGCCATTCCTGTTACAGTTACAAATACATTATTGAGCATGCACATACTCTTAATAACTGTTAAACACATAGTGGTCATTTTAGTAGTTATATTTCCAGTTTTTAAATGATTCTGATCTGCATAATAGAACTACTTTAAAACTGTAGGAACCTCTGTTTGTGAAAGGGTCCAAGTAGGGATATGTAAGATTTTAAAGTTTTTATATAAGAAATATAATCATTTTTGTGTACCTCTTCGGATGGCAAGGATGGGAGATCATTGAGGCTGTCTCTGTCTTTGTAGTCTGGCACCCAGCAAATAGTGCCTGCTTGTCTCAGACAAGATAAGAAACTGGTTATTTTATGATTTTAAAGCGCAGTTGTAAGCTCGGGCAGAGGACCCTTGTTTATGCATGAGTTGCTTTGCTAATTAAAATGCTGGTTTTGATTACAGGTTGTCACATTCGTGTCTCATAAGGGTAAGCGCAGGAGGGTCATTTCTCCTGGTGTTTAAATGATTATATATATTCGTGCTCTAGGCCTGAGTGAAATGAATTTAAGCAACCCAATAAACCTTTTAACAAAAAAAAAAACGACACTGTAAAAGGATAACAGCTTCTTTCAGTGAAAATGTTTATTGAGAATACACACTGCCTCTGTTCAGAACACATTCTCAATTAAAAAAAAAAAAAAAGGTTAAAACATAATTCTATATCATTCAAGGGTGTCACCCTATTTTTAAGCATTTTACAAAAAGAAAAGTAGCCTCCTTCAGAGAAATTATGTTTATCAAGGCCCTCGATACAAAAACGGTAAGTTTAAAACAATAAGTATCCTATCTTTAAGAACAAAATTCTATAAAAAAAAAAACTTATTAAAACAGTACTGTGTTATTCAGGCATACAAAACAATCTAAAACTAATAATGATAGCATAGTAGATACATAAGACATCTATTTTTCAGGCAGAGAATTTTACTTCTCCTCTTTTTTTGAGGAATAATTAATTCAGCGGGCAGGTGATGTCAAAATGGGTGAGAGAGTTTGCAGGCAGTTTCTGATTCAGGATTCAACTACAAAGGCTGGGTTCATCAAATCACAAGCTCAGGTTGAGATCAGAGATTGAGGACATTTTTGGTATAGTTTGACTCCAGTATTTATTTCTTTCTAAAAGCTGTCAGCTGTCCCTTGACATCACCACATCCTCTAATGCTATGTGGTTACAATGTGTTTGAAAGCTGATATATCTAATACAGATGTGCTAAAAATACATAAAAAATACATATAATGCATTTAGCAAAAATGCATATATTGGGTTAGGTAAATTGAATATAATGCATTAGCTTGGTTTATATGAGGATTATGCTTTTCTTTAATATTTTAACAAAAATAACAATTTTAGCAACCTGATAGCTTAGTTAAACATCATGACCTGATCCTGTAGTAGCAAAAATACACTTTGTGGTAATGCTTCAGAAGGACATCACTAGACCACAACGGTTAGATCATTATACTGTAGGTCCAAGCAACTCCATGGTTTTTCAGTTAACGGGAAGTTCATTAGACGGTAATATTGGAGGTGTTGTCATTCTCTGAAAACCGCTAGTTGAAAAGTACCCAAGTTCCTTTTTAGTTTATCAAACGTTCCTTGTGTGGTTTGTCTCAGAAAACTGTTAGTTGAAAAGTACACAATTCCCTTTACAGTTTTTCAAAAGTTCAATGTGTGATCAGGCTCAGGATGAAACCCTTGCTTTAGATCCCTTCTTCTCCATGACATGTAGCAGGACTTTATTTCGGCAGGCAGTATTTCACATTGCAGGTATGCCGAACCTGTGCTGGCTGGTTTCTGTAATGTATTGAAACCTCATCTGTGTCTGGCATACATTGTTTACATTCTGGGCTTTCAGCAGCTGCCCATTTAACGTAATTTTTGCACTTGAGACAAGTTGCCCTCACTATTTTTTTTCCGTCAAGGATATGGATCGGCTCTCCTGGGCTAATTCTGGTACCATTTAGGAAAACAGGCTGAACAATCTCCCTTCTTAACTGCACCCTGTCTTTTCTGACATCTGTCACAATTACAATAGTTGCGTAGAGGCCCGCATCTTCCTGGAACTTATTACCCTTAGCCTAAACCTGAATATCCTGTAGGACAGTTATGAAAGGTCCCGTACTTATCCATCTCAATCTGTTCACAAAAGTATACCATTCTGGGTACTCCATGAGCCATTATAATTATTTTAACATAATATTAGTTCACTTCCATGTCTCCAAACTGCCACACCTCAACATTGTAGCTACAATCAGGAGATATTTGCAGCACTAAATTAGACAATGAGCCTGTCTGAACACCAGTGTTTACTTTGTATATTTTCCACACCCTGCTGGGCCCAAGGATCTTTACTAGCTCAGTGATAAGGTGCTAAGCAGTATCAAACCCAACGGTTCTTACACAGACAGCTCCGGCTAAAGGTGTCGGCTGGGCGACCAAGGAAGGGGGGCTGGCTTTATTCTGTATTTAAACCTCTAGACCTGTATTTCGGTGCTCTATCACGTATTCTCACTCATGCACACTCAATGGGGCAGTTTACAAGCAAAAACTGAAAAGCGTGACAACAGATCTCTCGCGCTTTTTTGGTGATGACAGTTCTGCTTCCACGTTAACATGCGAGTTTATTTTAGAGAGAGAGAATTTTGTCGTCCAAATGCAAACGACCTCATTAATAATAATATATTGGGAGGGTTTATTTAAATATCACCAAACGCGCTGAAAAGAGATGCTGCGCGATAAAAGACATCGTTCAAATAATGCATAGGGGTTTACATGAGGCTTTACGCGCTAGGCAGAGATGAAGAGGTTACCCCCATCTGTCTAGAATGAAAAAGGCTTGCAGTTAAAACGGTTCATGCTGCCAAGAAGAAAATAATAATATTTACTACTATTATTGTTTAGAATTATTTGTTCTAGAAATGGTAATATAATAAATACATAATTTGTGTGTATTTGCTAATTAGTTATAAGGGTATATAAAATCATAGGCCTACTTACAACGTAGTTGCGACAAAAATGGATGGATGGAGAAGACGCAGACAAACACTGGCTAGATTAAGTCTTGTATGGGAAGAACTCCTTCAGTCCCATGCAATGGGTTTGCAGGAAAGGAATCGTGCATCTATTGCTTTCTTATCTAGAGCTTTCTTTCAAGCAGAAACCTTCGTCCACTTCGTTCTTATGTACAGACCTCTATTTGTATATCGGCAGGAAAGACGAATGCGGGCGCATCATCGTCCCTCTGTTTGGTGGGAGGAGGTTGTGCTTTACGAGTCTTTCTCTGACGAACAATGGATTGAAACATTTCGGGTCATCCGAGCTACGTTTGACCAACTGGTGGAACTTGTACGGGTGGACATGGAGCCGTCACCAATACATGTCCGTACACCTGTGCGCTGCAGAAGCGAGTGGGTATTGCTCTGTACAAACTTCTCCGACCGCTGATTCGGCAGGACTGCGCACAGCAGAACAAGTACCCACCTCAGCGGGAAATTCGGCGTGCAACATAACCACCTGTGCTGTTGATCAGCGTGGTCCAGCATTTCCAAAAGTTGGCTGTATTGCCGATCCTGCCTGCCAGCGGTGCGTGCAATCAGACGGTACATCCTTCTGTACTCCAGGCGCATCAGACGATGCTCTTGGATCAGCAGCTACAGCGTTCAAACCTTTAATTTAAAGAAGACAAGTTGTGAATGTCTTCACAGCTTTTGTTTTACATGTGAATCCTAAGAATAATATGTGAAAAGCAAAACATATCGCATATGTGCACACACTTAGTCTGACATGCGTAAAATGGCTTGATATACCCAACCATTTGTTTTTTCACAAATTATTATTAGGATTCACATATAAAACAGAAGCTGTGAAACAATTCACAACTGGTCTTCTTTAAATTAAAGTTGTTTTGAAAATGCTAGCTGCTGTGGTTGGGGATATCAAGCACTTTTAATTGACGCTGGGACGGTGGTGTGTATATGCGATATGTTATTGTATTCACAAATTATTCTTAGGCTTCACAGGTAAAACACAGACTGTGAAACAATTCACATTTGGCATCCTTTAAATTAAAGTTGGTTTGAGCGCTGTAGCTGCTGTGGTTGAGGAGATAAAGCCATTTTACGCGTGTCAGGTAGGCTGTGTGCGTATATGCGGTATGTTATTGTTTTTCACAATTTATTTGTTTGATTCACATGTAAAGAAGAGCTTGTGAAACAATTCAACCATTGGTCTTCTTCACATTAAAGTTGGTTTGGACGCTCTAGCTACTTTGGTTGGGGGAGATAAAGCCCTTTTACCCGTGGCTGAGGCTAATTATGTGCGGTATGTTATTATTTTCCAGAAATTATTCTTAGGATTCACATGTAAAACAGAGACTGTGAAACAATTCACAATTGGTCAATCTGGTGTTGCGTGCTGTCAGAAGGGGTGGAAGCTTGAAACATCCTGCAGGAAAAAAAGCTACATTATTCGTAGTATTATTATTATGATAATAATGCTGGTCATAACGATCTAGTAGTTTTCATGCATCCTTCATAATACATTGAAATGAATAAATAATGGTATAAATCAACATCTCTATATGCAATTTATATATAATTTAGCCGCGACCCTCATCAGGAGAAGCGGATTGATAATAATGGATTTGTATTAGTAAGACTGGGATAAGGAAAATCTTACTTACGCTACAGAGGAGGACAGAAAGACCGTATCACAGAGAAGAGCGTTCATTTACATAGGGGAAGTGGAGGAGGTATCGTGTTATTTCATGAAAGTCTATCGTTAATTATTTTGCACGACTGTGGAGTTTGTTGCTATAGGACTAATGAGGCCAATTAGCGCGCACTTTACCGTGCTTTACCAAAGTGTAATGACACTTGAGTCACACACTTTCTTTGCCATGAACTTTTTGAACGAGCACAATCATGCCTCATTTGTGCATGACACGTCATGAATGCACTATAGTAGCGCGATTAAAACTTGCATGTAAACACCGCATGT
This sequence comes from Acipenser ruthenus, assembly GCF_902713425.1. Taxonomy (NCBI): domain Eukaryota; kingdom Metazoa; phylum Chordata; class Actinopteri; order Acipenseriformes; family Acipenseridae; genus Acipenser; species Acipenser ruthenus. The sequence goes on along the minus strand of NC_081191.1, from coordinate 56,776,812 downwards.
TTTTCCATTTATAGAGCCCTGCAGGTTTCGACTTGCAGTATTGTCTTGTTTCAAGACTGTGCTGCAGTTTGCATGTGATTGCGTTCTGTACTGTTTTCTTTGGATTTTGCTTTGTTCAGGAATTAAACTGTTTTGATTGAAGATTATCTGAAGAAGACTGAATTGCTATTTTTAAGAAATAAACTAAACCTTACATGTATGTCTGGTCATTAATTTATTAAATGTGTCAAACAAGTTTTTACATTTTTTGTGGTCTAACAAACAAACAATTCTTAATTTACTGGATTAGCAAATAGTAAACTGTAATCATTACAATACATGTGACTTTTTGGAAGTCATAAGGAGTGAAAATAAAAGACAGAAACTTAAGTTACATAAAGGCTTTTTATAAGAGAATAGCGAGAGACATAAAGTATATAAAACATTGTGTTAGATAAATTGCTTAATGTAATAGTTACACATGTATTTTGTAGATACATACTATGCAGCAATTATACTGTAGTATTTTTCATATGCATGCAATTTTAGTTCTTCAAAGTGTACATTAAGTCAAACTATTTTAAACATTTTGTTTATAAATCTGAATATTCCTTGTTGTATCGCATCAAAAAGGAGCTTAGGTTACTGAAGAAAAAGTTGTTCTCTGTCGTGACTTTATTAAGCTCTGTACTCAAGCCAGTTAATCCTGATTGTGGATGGCCCATGTTTATGCATGAGTTTCTTTGTTACTTAAACTAAAGAATGTACCAAGTAATTGTTTATTAACAACTAAGATCTGCTGAAAGTAGCCCTGGTCAAGTGTCTTTGATGACATAATAATAATAATAATAATAATAATAATAATAATAATAATAATAATAATAATAATAATAAATACCTGAATCTGAATTCCACAGGGACAGTACAAGGCTCTCATAAGAACATAAGAAAGTTTACAAACGAGAGGAGGCCATTTGGCCCATCTTGCTCGTTTGGTTGTTAGTAGCTTATTGATTCCAGAATCTCATCAAGCAGCTTCTTGAAGGGTGTCAGCTTCAACAACATTACTGGGGAGTTGGTTCCAGACTCCCATAATTCTCTGTGTAAAAAAGTGCCTCCTATTTTCTGTTCTGAATGCCCCTTTATAATAATAATAATAATAATAATAATAATAATAATAATAATAATAATAATAATATGAGGGGTTTAGAGACCTGTTCATTTACTATGACTTGTTTAATGCGATTTATTCAATGTTTAAAATACACAAACTACAAAACAGTAGCAAAGACTATAGACTCTAGTAAAGATACATCACGCTGATACATCACTCATGTGCCAACATTTGCCACCATGCAAATGGAATTATTGTCATTTAAAACTTACGCTTAAAATTAAACAAAAAATAAATACATTTAAAAAAAGGCACTCAGGACACGTAAATGCACCTAACCTCCCTGTGGCAGTCTGGCTCGCAGTGGTGACGTCACAGACCAGGAAGTAGAAACCAAAACAATGGATGGGCGGTTGAAGCTGAGTGCAACGGCACTCAGCGTATTTATTAATAAACAAAACAAAAGATTTAAACAAAACAACAAAACACAAAACAAAAAGGCACAAGGGCCAAATAAATAAACAAATACTATTTAGCAGTCGTCTTTAACTGTCATTTTCGCACACTCTCTCCGCTCCCCGTACTCTCCTCTGTACACTCCACCCCGAGTGCAGAGAGCTGCAGGTTTATATATTCTGGCCGAGGGATTAACTAGTTGTTAATTATCTTATTATCCCTTGGCCAGAGTCTGCACACGTTTGGTAAGGATACATGACTGTCAGCTAGTTAAATAATCAGTAGCTGATCAGCCATGCATCCTCACGGGGTTTTTAAATATATAATAAAAGACGCAGCGCTTTCACCTGCGCCGCAAACAAAAATACAAATAATAATAAATAGGGGTGGGACACTCCGCCATACATGCCCCCCCTTGTGCGCAGCACACATGGCCTTTTCGGCCACCTCCCCCCTTAGTCCCCAAAGTCCCGGTTAGCAGTCCCAGCGCAGGAACAGGGGCAGCAAAGGACCAAAGGTGGCGGCCACGGTGGGATGTCCTCCTCCCACCCAAACAGCCGTAGCGTTCCAATGGCCCGTGCACCGGCCGGCTCCTCTGGCCAAAACATTTTTGGGGGTGGTCTCCAGACCTGCCCCCCCTTCTTCATGGCCGGCAGTTCCCCTCCGTGGGGCTCCGGCCACCCTTTCTCCTGCAGCGAAATTGCTGCGGGGGGAGCTGGTCTCCTGACCTCCCCCCCCTTCTTCATGGCTGGCAGCTGCCCTTCATGGGGCTTCAGCCACAGTATTTCCTGCCGCGAAAGTGCGGCTGGGGAAGCTGGTCTCCTGACCTCCCCCCCCTTTTCCGTGGCCGGCAGCTCCCCTTCATGGGGCTCCAGCCACAGTATTTCCTGCCGCGAAAGTGCGGCTGGGGGAGCTGGTATTCTGACCTCCCCCCCCTTCTTCGTGGCCAGCAGCTGCCCTTCATGGGGCTCCAGCCACAGTATTTCCTGCCGCATGGCAGGACTGGTAGCGACCCCAGGCAAAACAGGACCCTCAGGAGGTGAAGGTAGCAGCTGCAGACCTTCGGCAGGTAATGGCAGCAGCAGCGGACCCTCAGGGGGCGACGGCAGCCGCAGCGGACCCTCGGGGGGCGACGGCAGCAGCAGCGGACCCTCGGGGGGCGACGGCAGCAGCAGCAGCGGACCCTCGGGAGGCGAACTCGGGAGGGAACCCCTGGCCATGGAGACGGCAGCGGGAGCTCCACTTCTCCCTCGTACCCTGTAACTGGTGGCTCTCCAGGCGATGCGGAGCAACAGGCAGCCCCAGGCGATGCCAGACAGGCATTCTTGGGCGAAGCGAGGCAGCTCTGCTCCTTGTGCTGGAGACAGCGGCGAGGGCTCCTCACCCTCTGGCGTTGGAGATGGCAGCAATGGCTCCTCTCCTCTGGGCGCTGGATGCACGGGCTCCCCCCCTCTGGGCGATGGATGCACGGGCTTCCCCCCTTTGGGCGATGGATGCACAGGCTTCCCCCCTCTGGGCGCTGGATGCTCGCGCTCCACCCTTCTGGGCGCTGGGTGCTCGCACTCCCCCCTTCTGGGCGCTGGGTGCTCGCGCTCCCCCCTTCTGGGCGCTGGATGCTCGCGCTCCCCCCTTCTGGGCGCTCGCGCTCCCCCCTTCTGGGCGCTGGGTGCTCGGGCTCCCCCCTTCTGGGCGCTGGATGCTCGTGCTCCCCCCTTCTGGGCGCTGGGTGCTCGGGCTCCCCCCTTCTGGGCGCTGGGTGCTCGGGCTCCCCCCTTCTGGGCGCTGGGTGCTCGGGCTCCCCCCTTCTGGGCGCTGGGTGCTCGGGCTCCCCCCTTCCGGGCACTGTAGCCTGTTTCTTCGCCTTCTTGGCACCGCCCCTCCTTCCCTTCTTCGGGACCAGCAGTTCCACCTCCTGCCATGGAGGGGGTTGGTCGGGTGGTTTGTGCCCGACCTTGCCGACGGCAAAGCACCACTCCTCCCCTTTGAGGCAGGTGAGGCAGGTTTCCTGATCCACCTGCGGCGATGGTATGGCCTTCAGGTGGATCCACTCCTCTGCAGTCTCCACCTCAACTTGATCAAAGGCCTGCACAAAGAGGAGGTCTTCATATGGGCACACCTCAGGGAGGTGCCCATACTCCAGGCAGGCGAGGCACCATGTAGCCCCTCCTTCCTTTAACTCCCGCTGATGCGCATGCCACCTCTCCATGTAGGCATCCACTTTATCCATTTTTTTTTTCAAACACAAAAAAACACTATTTGAAAAAGAACAAAAAAAAACGTCCTTTCCTTTCCTGGTCTGGCTGTTGGAGGCGTTGTTTGTCCCACGCAGGACACCATATGTGGCAGTCTGGCTCGCAGTGGTGACGTCACGGACCAGGAAGTAGAAACCAAAACAATGGATGGGCGGTTGAAGCTGAGTGCAACGGCACTCAGCGTATTTATTAATAAACAAAACAAAAGATTTAAACAAAACAACAAAACACAAAACAAAAAGGCACAAAGGCCAAACGAATAAACAAATACTATTTAGCAGTCGTCTTTAACTGTCGTTTTCGCGCGCTCTCTCCACTCCCCGTACTCTCCTCTGTACACTCCGCCCCTAGTGCAGAGAGTTGCGGGTTTATGTATTCTGGCCGAGGGATTAACTAGTTGTTAATTATCTTATTATCCCTCGGCCAGAGTCTGCACGCGTTTGGTAAGGATGCATGACTGTCAGCTAGTTAAATAATCAGTAGCTGATCAGCCATGCATCCTCACGGGGTTTTTAAATATATAATAAAAGACGCAGCGCTTTTACCCGTGCCGCAAACAAAAATACAAATAATAATAAATAGGGGCGGGACACTCCGCCACACTCCCTGATAACTTACTCCTGTATGAAGTGTATTTTTACCTCAAGAATAACTGAGCATGGAATGTACATATTTTAAACTGCCTTGTGATATTTTATGTTCCATACCAAACACCCACTGCTAAACGTACCCAATCCCAACAGAAACAAGCTGTTTTTCTGAGGCGGCGGCTTCTGGTTTTGAGAAGATTGTGTAAAGTTTGTGTATTAATTGTTGATACACAATAAATGGGTTAAAAAAAACTTTATTGGGAGAGTACATGGTATGATGATGTGTACAGGAATAGTGTAGCTGTTTAGTCTTGCTTACAAGTCTCAAGGCTGTTACAAACCAGACACTATGCAACAAGCGAAACTGCGCAGCGATGAGACAAAATTAATATAACCTATACTTTTGATAAGTATTTTTCACACCACAGGCGACACCAGGGCAACACTGGAGCGATGCAAAATAATAAACACTATTTTTTGCGATTTCTCATGCAACAACTATAGAATGACCAATCAGAGAACAGCTTCAATGCACGTGGTCCAGCAGGGTGAAGAACTATTTAAAATGACAGATGAAAAAATAATACTTGCCATGAAAAGATACCCAGAATTTTATGACAAAGATCATCGCAATTATAAAGATACAGATTTGAAAGGTAATATATGGGAGTCCATTTTGAAAGCACTGGATAAGCCTGGTATGTATGATTTATTGCCATATATGTTGAAATACCATCAGAGAAGACACTCATAATTTCCACATCATGTTGACGAATATGTACCAGTCTTGATTATAGTTTTGTCAATAGCACTTTTTAACAGTTGTATAGATCTGGCAGTTTTCAAGCCTGTCACATTGCCTCTGTGTCACTTCTGGTGTGTATGGTCACTGCAAAAGTATCCTGCCACCCAATGAAAAATCACATTGTGTCTGGTGTGTGGCGGCCTTCACTCATGTTTCTCTCTCATTCCCACTTCCTATATCCCCTATATAAAGGTCAACCCCCAATCAATATATGGGAACCCAAACTGAATATAAAAAGCTTGAAAAAAGAGCATTTTGAGCATAGCAATGACAGCTAAGTCAATATACTTAAAAACATGTGTTCTCTTGAGTTTTATTGGTTGACCCCTAAAAAAGTTTAGTTGGTTTATTGCCTGTGTCTGTATGGTCAAAAGTGCTCAGAAAAATACAATTATATGCGTTAGCTAGAAAAACGGTCATAGAGACGCTGAGAACCAGCGAGGCAGTTGAAGATTGCTGATATCCAGAGTTGAATCATTATCAGAAAACAGAGATGCCTGGTGCCATTATCGATGATAATAAGACAATGTCACCTGGCAATAATTAGATTTTCTAATAACGCTTGGCTAAGACCTGGCTCTTCTAAGGAGTGTCCAATAATTCAGTAGTTTAGTGACACGTATTCAATGCTTGTGTCAATTAACGTCTATTTCAATGCACATACTTATAAGTGCGTTTTGAGTGATTGACTATTGAATCACAGAACGTGGAAGTTAATTGGACTCAAGCTCTGAATATGAGTCACTGAAACTGATGAATTATTGAACATTCCTTAGAAGAGTTGGGTCTTAGTGATGTGATATTTGAAAATCTAATAAAATGGATTTCATATAAATGGATGAAACAAAGTTAAGACTAATAATAATTCAGAGAAAATATGAACGGAATAGATTAAGTTCTGACAAGTTATTAGATTTTGTATTAATTAACACTGCCATATGCATTGTATTGCAAATGATGGAAAAAGCCTAATTTCATGTTTTCTAATTAATACTTTCTTAACAGGTTTCTTTCTGTTTTAATGAATACCTGCCAACTTAAAGATGTTAAAGGAAATTATTTGGAAAATAAGTAACAGCGTAGCTCTAGTTGTCGACATTCATGGGTATCCAATGGAAACGTTAATGGTTTACAGAACACCCTGCAGTGTTAACAAGAAATACGTTACCTTTGCTGCATCAGGTGTTGCCTTTTAATTGCAATATATTTTTCATCATAATCACAATATCATAATCACAATGAAAAGATATTTTCATTTGCACAACATGAGTCATAAATCAGATAGGGTATATCTTTCTAAGCTTCCACTCGGGAGCATTCGCCAAGAGAGAGAAAACTTCTCATGAGCACTGTGGTGTATCCAGTTCATTCTTCCTCCTGCAACACTGATGTGTTGTGGGAACAGAAAACAAGCATGGTTGCTGGATAGGAAATGATCTGGAACTACTATGGTCTTTGGAAGTGTAATTCTCTCTCAGCTGACAAAAACTCCTGAATAAAAGTTGATCAATGTAATTCCTTATCTGGTTTATGACACACAATGTCAAAACAATCGGGATTATAATAAAATGTATATTGATGTGATACAGACACCACAGGACTCTGCAATGGAAATGTTTCATGTAAACACTGTAGGTGTTTTTGTAATAAAAGAAACCAGCAAACATTTGCTCCGATTCCAAACTTCCTAGTCACCAGCTCACCAGCAGTTGCTGAAATTTTCAGCAGGTATGAGAGCATGTCAAAACTGTTTCCCCATTACATTTATTAAAAAAAAAATACAATCCCCGCAGTTATTTTTAATAAATGTGTTCTTTGTGGTAATCCGACACAATTAGCATAGAGAAAACAGACATCCACTGAGAGCCCCATTAAGGCCACAAGGGTGCTTTATAAAGTCACCAGGATGTGATGACTGAAACAAATGATATACAAATGTAATCTAAACAAGAAGTATAAATTAGGTAAGGTAAATGTGATATTTTATACCTATACCAAGTTGTTATTTAAATCTATTAAGACATGGAGCAAATTCACACAAGCTTCTGTAATCACACACACAAAGAATAGTCTGTTTTGACTGTAAACCAATGGACGTATCTTATCTTTACCATGGTACAATGTGTGGCAGGGCAGAGCCCTGCCTGTAAGTAAAGCGTTGGGGTTATGTGTTTTGGTGGTGGTTGGTAGGGATGGGGTTAATTCCCATCCCTGCCAAATGCATGTGAGAATGTGGCTGTTCCCAAATTAGATAATTGGTTCTAATTGGGAACAGCCACATGCTATAATAAGGAAGCCTAAAGCTCCAATAGGTGAAGAACTGCCTGGGAGCTGGTAACAATAGGAAGTACTGTGTGCACAACCAAGAAGAATGTAAGAGTACTGTGTGTATAACAAAGAATGTGCATTTTGGAGCTTAAATGAAAGAGTTGTGTTGTGAGTTTCTGGTGGTGAGGCGAATGCTTCAGAAGAAGAAAACCAGAAAGGCTTTGCCCAGCCTGGTAGTTTACTATTGTACTACCTATTTACTCTTGTGAATTCTCTGAAATAAGTATATACTGTGTGTGTGTGTATATGTGTATATATATATATATATATATATATATATATATATATATATATATATATATATATATATATATATATATAAATTAGGGATGACAATAAATAAGTATATACTGTGTATGTATGTGTGTGTATATATATGTGTATGTGTGTGTGTATATATATATATATATATATATATATATATATATATACAGTGCCTTGCTAAAGTATTCAGACCCCTGATCAATTCTCTCATATTACTGAATTACAAATGGTTCATTGAAGTTTTGTTCTGTTTGATATTTTATTTTAAAACACTGAAACTCAAAATCAATTATTGTAAGGTGACATTGGTTTTATGTTGGAAAATGTGCACCGATACCATGACGTCAGGCTCAAGCAAGGGCCTATGGCATTCCCTTGGCAGGTCATTTGGGCAGGGTAAAACTGAGGCTAGACTAACGGCACAGTTCCAATGGCCGGAGATAGATGAGGAAGGGTAATGATTTGTGCAACCTTCCCTGACTGTCAATGGGCCAGCCTCAGAGTTGTCCCACAGGCCCCGCTGATGCCCTTGCCACTAGTGGAAGCTCCGCTCGAACATGTTGGGTTAGACATGGTTGGACCATTGAAAAAGAATGTAGCATGATACACCCTCCTATTGGTGCATTACGCAACGTGATATTCTGAGGACATCCGCTCAGGGTCCACCAAGTCTTGTAGAGAAGCTTGTCAATGTTTTCACCTGAGTAGGTATCCCCTGGGAAATGCTCACTGACCAAGTGCCAACTCCATGTCATAGCTGGTAAGTGAGACATGCAAGATTTAGGGATTAAGACCATTTTAATGAGACCCTCAAGAGTATATTACGCAAGTTCTTTCTTAACGACATGTGTAACTGGGACAAGCAGATCCTTGCTGTATGAGCGGAAACCTTGAGTTGTACTCAACCTCATCATAGAGATGTGGGAGGACTAGCCTGATAATTTGACCAATATGGTCCGGTATGTGTTGGACTTGCTCAGATGGAGACTGTGGACAGGCTCAGCACAGATACGAGACTGATTGCATACGTTTCAGCCAGCAATTCATTCTTCTCTTACTCCTCAGTTCAGTCTAAAGTGGCAAGGACCCTTTTAGGTCACACGGCGGTACCAGAATAGCTTCACTGTATGTGAAACAAAATGCGTCTGGTAAACGATTGTGACAGAAAAACAATAATTCTTGGTGGTAAATCTCTCTCCTGACCTGTGAGGGAGCTAAGTAACAGGAACAGAATACCCTGGACTGCTTGGCCTGACACTTCGTTCCTAGGGTTAAAAGGAAGTCGGTCATTTGGAAAAGTGGTGGAGCTTCGGTACATTAACTCATCGACCCGGAAGACAAATGATGTGGCAGCCACAGATTGGAGGAGCGGCTGCAATAGTTTACCAAGGGGTCATGAGTGACGGTATAAGTAGGGGTCAAAGCGACGTAATCTGTTCCTTCGTTTTGGTTATTGAAAAAAAAACCTGGAAGGACCTGAGGATTTGTGTATACATATCGTGAGTGTTTTGTTTGTTTGTCTAATTGTGTCTTGTTATTATTAGATGGCTAACACATTCCGGAGCTGTCGCCAAGGGCCAGCACAAACCCGGAAAAAGCACTGCACTTGTATCATGAAATAACTGTATTTGCACCACGAGCACTAATTCACGTACTAACTGCACTTGTGTATGTGTTTTGTGTATAATAAACTTGACTATTATTTTGGGACAAACCTGGGGATTACAAATTAAGTAATCCACACCGATGTATTACTTACCATCATTTATTGTTTACTGTTTGTTTTGCCATCAGGCACTGGACATGCAAATCATTGAACAACTTTGCACCAGGATTATGGATCACACATCACTTTTAGAGCTGCTGGAAGCACTGGACAGCAGACAGGAGACTGCGGAAAGACGGAGAGAGGAGTGGTACATGGCGTTGGTTGAGAAGACTGGCCTGGCGATCCAGACCACAGTACCAACGGCACCCGTGATCATGGCCCCAAAGGCGAGGGCACAGAAAATGATGGCGGAGGATGACCCTGAGGCTTACCTGTTTGCTTTTGAGTGGCTGGCTACCACCACGTCATGGTCCAGAATGTACTGGGTGAGGCAGCTGGGATCCTGCCTAATTAGGGAGGCTAAGGCAGTGTACCAAGCCATGACGGACACCGAAGCCGCCGACTACGACCTGGTAAAGCGAGCCAACATCATGGGGGAAATGCACAGGGTATGATTCCGGGAGTACCGAAGATCCCCAGATACACGTCCCAGGGTGGTTGCACAGCAGTTGTGTGACCACATGGTGCACTGGCTAAGCCCCGCCCAGAAAACGGGTCTCCAAATGGGCGAAGCCATAGCATTGGAGCAAGTCTGCTATGTGGTCGGCGCCGAAACACAGGTGTGGATACGTTGCCACAACCCCGCCACCCTGGAAGCAGCAATGAAATCAGCTGAGGATTTGGAGGACTCCTCTCTCTGCTCCACCTATAACACCGGGACCGAGACCTTCTACCTCTCCATGGAGATCAAGGTTGACCCCCAGCGGGGGTATAGCTGCTACCCTGACCTCATTGCCATACCAGCAACGAGACATGAATCTAACCAATGTTCCCTCTTTCTCCCCTATCTGTTTTAGATGCAACCAACAGGGGCACCAGCCCAGGTCATGCCCATTGACTATGGAGTGTGACATGGCGGCGTGCAATTGGGAATCTGGAGCGGGTAAGCACAGGGAAAATGGTCGGGAGGGGCATTGTATTGTTAATGCAGTTTTAACCCACGCATTAGTGGACCTTAACGCAGCTCTCTTTGGCGGTGTGTCGTGGCAGCCACAAGGCCTGTCTCCATGGAGATACGGCGACATACCCCACCCTAAAAGTATATTTATCGGTAGAACAGATAACACGCCACCTAGTAGTTGGGGTGGCGGAAAGGCTACCACACCCAATAATTCTGGGTCGAGACTGGCCAAATTATAGAGAATTGGTTAAATTAATGGCAGTCTTGACCGCACATGTAAACGTGGCAGACAAAAAGGAAAAGGAACGAATTGGTGAAGTGTTTCCTTTTCAAGCCAAAATATTTTCTCCCATTTTCCATCTTAGAAAAACAAATAGAGAGAAGGACTGCAAAATGGGAGGGAGCACCATTAAGACAAGGCTGGGGTCTGGTGGGAGAGTGCTCGGACGGTAACAAACGCCAACCAAAGGGAGTTGGAACGCAGTGTGACCGAGAGGGCGAGGTTACTGGGCCATCTAAGGCAGATGCTACTCCGGCCCCTCTCAATATACCTGACATGTGGTACTCAACCGCGGATATAGTGTGGGGCCAACATAATGACCCATCACTAGTGCACACTTAGGGGCAGGTCCGGTCTATTGAAGGTAAGGATGTTGATGGCACTGGGGCGCTAGTATATCCACACTTCAGTATCAAGGGGCAATTACTGTATAGGGTAAACCTAGCCGCAGGCACAGGACAGCCTGTAACACAATTATTGGTTCCCCCATCTTGTCGGACCGAGGTCATGAGGCTGGCGCATGATATCCCTTTTGCGGGGCACCTCGGAGCTGACAAGACAAGGGAGCAGATATTGGCTCGATTCTATTGGGTAGGTCTTCATACTGATGTGTCGAGATATGTAGCCACATGCCCAGACTGCCAACGAGTAGCGCCGGGTCGAGTGTGTCCCGCCCCTTTGGTTCCACTGCCGATTATTTCCACCGATTATTTCCACTCCTTTTGAATGCATTGCAATGGACATAGTGGGCCCTTTGCTACCTTCTGACTCTGGGTATACGCATATATTAGTTGTGGTAAATTATGCAATGCGATACCCAGAGGCAGTTCCATTGAGGTCCACTAGTGCAGCTGCAATTGCCAAAGAACTAGTGCAGATTATGGCTAGAGTAGGGATCCCCAAGGAGACTTTGACTAACCATGGAACCAACTTTCTGTCTAACACGCTACAGCAGGTGTATAAAATATAAAAAATACATCACATCAGGACATCTGTTTATCATCCACAGATGGATGGTTTGGTGGAACGATTTACCCTAAAGCAGATGCTGAGACGTTCTGTAAACCAACAGCAAAAGCATTGTGCATCGCTTCTTCCCTACCTCCTTTTTGCAGTGAGAGAGGTGCCGCAGAGTTCGACAGGGTTCTCTCCCTTCGAGCTCTTGTATGGCTGACAGCCTTGATCTGCTGAGACAGGGGTGGGAGGAGCACAAAGGCTCGTCCAAAAATGTAGTGCGGCATGTGCTCCTACTACTAGATCGCCTAGATTTGGTCGGTTGTTTGGCCCCGGACAACCTCAAATCGGCTCAGCACTGGCAACAGCAACATTACAATAAAAATGCACTAATTCAAACCTTTCGACTGGCAGACAAGGTAATGCTGCTGCCTCCCTCCTCAGAATCGAAATTATGTGCTAAATGGCAGGGGCCATATGAAGTGATTCGGGCTATAGGAAAGGTGAATTATAAAATTAGATAGCCCAATCGCCTTAATGAACGTGAAATTTATCATGTAAATTTATTAAAGCCCTGGCAGACAAGGGAGGCCTTATTTATAGCCCCAGGCAATGTACAGGATGATTTAGGCCCCTGTCCAGAGACCCCTAGCACTAAAGTCATTTTGATGGGGGAACAATTGGTTCCAGATCAACAATGGGAGCTGCGTAAGCTTATGAGGAGTTCAGCGATGTTTTTCCTGACATGCCCGGCAGAACTAACTTAGTTGAATATGACATTACTCTCCACCAGGGGTCACAGTACGAGAGAGACCTTACTGGATCCCAGAAAGTCGACAAAGTGGCGTTCGCAAAGAGGTGTGGGACATGCTCAAACTTGGGGTGATTGAGCCGTCCAGGAGTGAGTGCTGCAGTCCAATTGTCATAGTGGCTTAGAAAGTCGGCAACAATCGCATCTGTGTAGATTTTCGGAAAGTAAACGCTATTGCCAAGTTCGATGCGTACCCAATGCCTCGTGTTGAAGAACTTCTAGATAGACTGGGAAAGGCAAAGTTTATCTCGACTCTGGACCTGACAAAGGGACACTGGCAGATCCCCTTAACCCACAGTTCTAGGGAGAAAAATGCACTTTCAACACCAAAAGGGCTGTTTCATTTTAAAACCATGCCGTTTGGGCTACATGGTGCACCCGCTGCCTTTCAGAGACTGATGGACCAGGTTTTCCACCCACATCATGAATATGCAGGAGCGTATATTGATGATGTGGTGATTTACAGCTCCACCTGGCAAGAGAATTTGACTAGGATTACAGCCGTCCTTCAGTCTCTAAGGGCAGCCCAGCTGACAACTAACTTGAGAAAATGTGCGTTGGCCAAGACAGAGGCTCAATATTTGGGATTTTTAATGGGAAATGGAAGGGTGAGACCTGTGCTCACCAAGATTTAGGCTTTGGTCGATGCGGCAATCCCCAAAACCAAGACTCGGGTGAGGTCACTACTGGGATCAGCCGGTTATTACCGCCGCTTTATCCCTGGATATGCCACAGTGGTTAACCCTTTAGTCGACCTTACCAAAAAAAGTGCTCCAAATTCTATCAAAAGTGTCAGGGGGCGTTTGATACTATTAAGTGTAAACTTTGCCAGGCCCTCACTCTTATCACACCAGATTTCTTCAAGAGATTCATCCTCCACACCGATGCGTCTGATGTGGGTTTGGGTGCGGTCTTGTCCCAAAAGGTAGACAGAGTAAAACACTCGATACTGTATCTCAGCAAAAAGATGCTACCTCGGGAGCACAACTACTCCGTAATCGAAAAGGAGTGTTTGGCCATCAAATGGGCTACTCACTCTTTACGATAATACCTGCTGGGGCATTCATTTGATCTTGTCACAGACCACACACCACTCAAGTGGTTAAGCACAATGAAGGATAGCAATGCCCAGATAACTCGGTGGTATCTGGCATTGCAACCCTTCATGTACCACATGGTACACTGTGCTGGGAAAGACCATCAAAATGCGGATTATTTTTCCCGGGAGGTGGGAGTAATGGGAAAGATAGATTCAGCTGAGTTTTCCTTTGGCGCCATTCTGAGCGGGGGGTTATGTGACAGAAATACATTGAATCTTCGTTGTAAATCTCCCTCCTGACCTGTTAGGGCACGAAGCAGCGAGGACAGAGTTCTTTGGACTGGCTGGCCTGACAGTTCTTTCCCGGGTCGGGAAGTCGGTCAGTCTGGAAGAAGGCGAGACTCCGTTGCAAGAACGTATTGACCCAGAAGGGAAACAATGTAGCAGCCGGAGATTGTAAAGGCAGCTGCATTCGTTTACCAAGGGGTCATGCGTGACAGCATATAAGGGGGACGGAGAATCTTAATCTGTTCCTTCACATTGGTTTGTAGTGAGTAGAAGCCAGAAGGACAGTGAAAGTGTATTGTACCCAAAATTGTGAGTGTTGTGTTTTTGTTTGTTTGTAATTGTCTTGTCTTGTACGTCACCAGACAGTTAACACAGTTCCAGAGCTGTCATCAGGGGCCAGCACAAAACCGGACAACGCTGCATTTTTGTCACAAATATAAAACTGTATCACCCACCACAAGCGCTAGTGCATGCACCCAGGACTGGTGACCGTGTTTGTATTATTGTGGGACGGATATTGTTTATAATTTGGTTTATAGTCTGTTCTTATTATATACCCCGTGCTGTACACATTGGCGTGTACTGCCGGGGAACTATTGTTTGGTCACCAGACCTGGAAATACAATAAAAAACATTTCTAAAAACTGGATTACAGTTATCTCTGTCTGCTTCTTTCACACACTGCATCACCCCTGCACCTGTCTACAATAAACTACTTAGGAACACCTCGTAACAGAACACCGGCTCAGTGAACAGCCTTGTGGTGAAACAGAATTTTCCCATTGTAAATGCTCTGCCTAAAGGAACCGGAACTTCACTTGAAAGAACACTTTTTTTGGCACAGATAGCAATTTTTTGCTAACAGACTCAAAAATGATATACAGTAGTAGTACTGTTTTGTAACCTGATTACTTATCATCAAACTCAAATTCAAATGGTTTTATTCAATCTTTTGAAATGTGACTTGTCATCGTGAGAGTAATCTAGCACTGCTGCTGTTTTTTTGTGTGTATGTGCGTGGGGGGGGGGGGGGGGGGGGTTAATAACCATTGTGTTCAAATTCATTCACGTATTCATAATTACTGTTAATTTCTACCGTATAGGGGTGTTTTGTTAATTTAGTTGGTCAGTTAGTTTATTAACGTTAGTTAATTATTCTGTTCATTTCATATATTGATGCATGTGCATCATGACATAAGCAATAAATACGAGGGCTGTCAAGTGGTTAAAAAAAATGAATTGTGATTATTTTTTTTTATTAACTGCACGTTAAATTGATACAATTACTACATCAATCTAATTTTAAATTTGTTTTATTAATGACCCTATTATGATTATCCTTAACTGTAAATAAAACTGTTTAAAATGTATTTATTTATGTATTTTTAACCAGGAAATTTACCCATTGAGACCGTGACCAACATTTACTAAGAGCCATTATTTAGATATTACAAATACTAGTACAACCAACACAATAAAACGTGCAGTTCAAGCTTGAGCAGCAGCACAGTGAGATCAGAAAACATAATAAATAGGATATCTATATTTAATTGTGGACTGAAATAAATTTGTTTTTTATAAATACAATTATAAATATGTAGCTACACTAAGCACTTCTAGTAAATGGACTGTTAATTGTGAAGAGAACATAAAAAAACTTTGCCATCATATCCCAAAACTGCAAACTAACAAAAATAAATTGTTAGGCTTTACATACTACGCGGGAAAAAAGCAGCACTGCAGCCTACTCTGGTGGCGTAACTAGGCTTGGAAATTTTGGGTTGGACGGGCAATGACCAAAGGTCTGACGTCACAGGAATTAGTTTACATTTCAAAAATGATTTAAATCAATTAAAACCCTGAATACATCAAATATTTCCACTGTAAATCCATTTAAAATGTTTGAAGTAGACAAAAAATAAATGTACATATATCTGCAATGAATGCACTTTAAAAAGCCAAACCAGCGAGATTACAGTAACATTATATTTTAAGCAATGATTATATAAAATATAAAATCACACAGGTCTCTTTCAAAAAAACATATGAGACTTGTAAGCATGAGGCTCACAACAGCAAACATCCTGTTCACATTTGGAAAGATATACAAGTGGCAATAATCTAAAACTTAAATTACTGTTAAATATTTTTTTCCCACAGTTGATTTGCACTTTATTTGTTGAACGAAGACTGAAACTTCAGCTTCATCCATATTAACGTTGTACAAAGCACATGCCAGTTCTGTAGAATTCCTCTATTGCCAAATGTGTCCGATTTTGGCAAGCATGCAGACGCGGCTTTCATGAGGCCATATGTGTCATTTTGAAAGCGGCTGTTCAATTCACAAAGTTGACAGTCTAAAATATGATTCCACATTGCTCTCAAATCTTCATTAGAATGCTCCCTGGTTCACGTTTCCAAAGATGAAGTAACAAACAAATCAAACGAGTCGATTTGGTCATTTTCTCTTCCAACATTTAGTTTCACATGTTACTATTTCCACTGTTGAAGTAGAAGTAAATTAGTCTGTTGTCTTAAAAAATGAAATAGACTCATTTGTTTTGCCACATTGACCGCCTCACTACTACTAATTAGTCTGCAAGTTTGGTTAAAAAACTTCACATTTAAAATAAAGTTGGAATATAGAC
This sequence comes from Acipenser ruthenus, assembly GCF_902713425.1. Classification (NCBI taxonomy): domain Eukaryota; kingdom Metazoa; phylum Chordata; class Actinopteri; order Acipenseriformes; family Acipenseridae; genus Acipenser; species Acipenser ruthenus. Next base: position 56,760,275 of record NC_081191.1, on the reverse strand, counting down.
ATGTCTAGGACTTTCAAAAGATCGCGCCAGCTGCCTCACAAGCTGTCAATCAAATGCGGCTTGCACACAGAGTTGCCAGACACTCCTCTCACAATCCCCCTACCGCAGAATAAAAAATCCACCATTTTCAGCTGTTTTCAAGAATTTTCCCTCATGAACATGTGGATGACATATTCTTCAAGAAAGTGAATAAAAAACGTTTTTTTTTTTTTTTTTTTTTTTTTACAGACTGTAATTAGGTGTACTTTGCATGGATATAAAATATGAGTGAATAAATAAAATTATCAATGCGAATGTATTAAATATATGTAGATCTTACCAGGGGGGTTTCCATGAGTAGAGCTTCCAGGGAGTCCTGTTCCTTGGTGATATTATACATGTTGCTGTTGAACTTCTGAAGCATTTGTGGAGTTGGCTGAAAGCTCCTGCAGTCCTGTCCCCTCCACTCCAAGCAGTATTTAACCTGTAACAGGCTTTCCAAAGTTGTGCACTGAAGTCGATTTCTTAACTTTGTTTTCATCATTGTAACAGTGCTGAAAGTTCGTTCCACTGCTGCATTTGATACTGGCAGTGTCAACATGGTGAGAGCAAGCTCAGCCACATGACCAAACCGCCTGTCCCCTGCAGCATCCCTGTCTTCATCTCCCTCAAACCAGAAGGATGACTCATCAGCTGTTTTGTCCCAGATCTTGTTGGTTAAATTGGACCATTGCTTTTCAGTTTCTCTTATGTCTTGACAAACCACCTGGAATTCCTGAGCAATAGTTGTGATGAATCTCTTGAGATAATGCCTCTTTTGGGTGCAGCATGTCCAGTTTCTCCAATATGCTTATATTGGCTGGTAGTCGAGCCCGCAATTGATGTGCCATCTGCACCAGCATCCCCTTGCATTTCTCCTTCACTGACTCTACAGCCTTTTTGTCTTTAAGACTGTCTGTAATGGAAGTAAAATCCAGTTATATGGTTGCTGTAGGCATGATATACATCTAAAAAAAAAGTGACTAGCTCAGAGTAGGGAATTTTCTCTAGCTGATTTGGATTAACTAGAAGTTTCAACACTGACTGGTAGTATATCATGAGATCATGAAAAAGCTTGAGGGGGGCTCTGTGGCAGAGCAGGGCTCTGCCTTTGTAAATATTGGCAGGGATGGGGTTAAATTCTCCTCCCTGCCCAGGTTTATTGTGTCAGGTGGGAATCATTAGTAATCAATTAGCACCCAGCCACCTGACATAAAAGGAGGCCTCAGCTCCTCAGTAGGGAGAGGTGGCTGAGGAAGCAAGAGTGGGTTTTTCTTTGTGTGCTGGTTTTTGTTACTTTTGCAATCCAGTGAAGGCAAAGCTCAGCCTGGAAGCCTTATTTTTGTAAGTTTTTGCGTCGTGTTTATTGTTTTTGTTTAAAAACATTTTGTTTGGCCCATGTGCCTGTTTATTTTGTGTTTTCTATTTAATAAAAGTATTTTTATTTGAACTGCAGTCTGTCTCTGGGTCTCATCCCTTGCGCCATCCTGTCACAGGCTCCCTGCCTCCAGCTGAAATAATTGGTTAATTCTGTTTAGCTTACCAAGGGTCTTTAAGAAAGATGAGATACACTTTATTGTATGGGTCTGTCATCATTTCACAGTGGAGACTTGCTGTATATCACCTTTCTGTGTCCTTTGACATGCCAAAATGTAACCTGAGAGCATCCCATTGATCCAACACCCTGGAATTGCTTTCTCCTCTACTGAGCAACCTGGTTGCTGCTGGCTGAGTCATCCTTCTGGGGTCAACACCTTCAAGAGTGTTATACAATTCCTTGTATAAGTTTCTTCGCTTTGCACTGTGTGAGGACCAATTATAGATCTCACGTACAAGAAAATCCAACTGCCTTGGCAAACCTTCAGAGGCTTTGCTGCCAACTAGGTTTAATGAAAGGCAGAAGAACTTCACCAGGACTAAATGAGGGACCTTTTCCTTTAGCAGGCTGTACATTGAATGGATGCATCCTATCATTACACTTGCCCATCAACACCAATGCCAGTGCACTTTTACAGATCCAGGCCATCTTCTTCCAGTGCAGTACACAGAGCGTGTACAAGGGATTCTGCATCGGTCTCAACCACTGGAATTAATTCAAAAAATGTTGACACAATCTTCTTTTTTGAAGAACTAGGGTATCTAATCACAACAGAAAGTGTCTGTGTGAATGTTATATTCACAATGTTCTGCTGTGTACACGCTAATTTTAATTCTGTTTTTTTGCGTGCTCTAGGAATGTTGACAGTAAAATATTGATTAATTGGCTGAAGTTCACCTGTTGCTTTTTCATTCCGGGCATTTGAAATATGCTTCTGAGACTTTGAATGCGTGATAAGAACTTTGTTGTGAGCCTACAGAGTGCAGCGACACACAGCACAGTAAGCCACAGTATCAAAATGTAATTTTAGATTTCAACAAACAAAAAAACAAAATAGGTTATTAAAGGTAGTTTGTACCTAACTTAAACATATGTTAAATCAAAATGCCAAAAAATATGTTTTAATCACAAGTTTTAAGACACCAAATTCACATGCTTTTTCTACCGGCAGCCATCTTAAGTTTTGCATTCTACAGTCTTTGAGCCCTTATAATTTAAAAAAAATAAAATAGTAACACTTTATTAATAATAAAAAAAATCCAAGCTAGATGATGATTTTAAATTGAAATATAAAAGTTTTAAGCGTACAAACAATCCTCCTAAAAACAATGTGATGCGGAGCCGCCACTGACACCATTTTGTGCTGTCATCACTATGCATTTTGGTGTTTTGAGATCAACATATACAATACTACAAGCAAAATTAAAAGTAAATTGCACATGAAATGTTATCTTCAATTAGTATACTATACTTAATTGTATGTTTTAGAATATAAATACAAATTTTAATTCAATTTTTACCAGTTTCAAAGTGCTTGCAATGGTGATATTTTCTCAAACTATGTGTATTGTGATTAATATTTATTTAGTATTTAAACTTATAATAACTGCAGACATATTGTGTTTCAGTGATTCACACTCAATTAAAAAAAAAAAGCTAATTTGATGACCAGCACTTTGTACTCTGAGCAGAGCTCTCCATAGAGGCTGTTTTGCCCACCCTAATTAAGCACATTTAAACCATAATTAAGCTAGACATACACCTTGATGTAAAATTATTCAAAAAATCATTAATTAAATTTTACTTGTACAGAAAATAATAATGCTAAAAATGTAATAGGCCTACTAACACTGCAGTCAGAATGTTCATGTACGACTAGTACTACACGTGTTTCCATTGCACAGTGAAAAACTAAGATATAATAACTAATAACTACATGTACCTTTCAATTCCGGTTCTGCCTCCCATTTTTTTGTGTATCGCTGTCGAGATATTGTTGACATCATTAAGATACATGTCAAAATATTTCTAAGAATTTCTCGCCTCTGGTACTTCGTTTGCTCGCTCGCTCGCTCAACAGCTATGGCGTCAGACTCAGCACGGACACACACAGACAGACAGCAATGCATAAGAATTTTGGGCATACCTCAAGGGCTCAAAGAGTGTAAGTATGATTGATCAAAACATATGTCCATCACTTGGAGGCGGAATAAAGCAATATGATTCGTAAATTCAATCAGTTGCCTGTCGTTAACAACTGATCAGGCGGGAGTTGAGAGAGTATGTATGATTTCAAATGGGAGGGTGGGGGGTGTTATTGTGACACATAAATATGCAGGATTGGTTAAAACTATAGCATGTGCTGCAATTGGTACACTACTGCATCAGTCACTAACTTAGAAAGTAGGATAAATATCATTGAAAGATCTCGAAGAAGCTAATTACAGAGAATATAAAATGGCCCCATTTCTATCTGAATCCCCCCATTTAAAAAAATATTTTCCCCCACACATTCCCCATGAAACCTATCCCCCTATTTTCCCCCCATGGCTTTGATTTTCCCCCAATCAGGCAACGATGCTTGCAAATGATTCATTGTGTAAGCGGAAGACCCCACCCAAACATAGCATCACAATAACTACTTTGCTTTCATTGGCTAAAGCCTGCGACATTTTAAAAAATACAGTAGCCCTTTTGTCCTAAACTTGAGCTCCCACCTTTGGGGTGCACAGTTTAAAAAAAAAAGAATAATAATAACTAATATGTAAATCTACTTAAACTTGGCATTCTTATAGGCACAGATTTGAGTGGGCCTGTGTGCTAACTGGGTACGCCCCTGGCTTACTCATTAAAAAATAAAAAGTCTTATATTGTCATACTTCGCTTGATTCTTGGGCTTGCAGCCATCCTGAATTTCTGTCGAAACTGGTGGGTTTAATTTTTTGTTGTATTGTTGTTGTCTGTAGTAGAAGAGCTGCTGGTGTATTTTGAGACATGAAGGCGTGTTCAGCATGCAGCAGACTGGATGTACTCGTGTGTGATACTGGAACTCACTTTAACAGTAGACAAGTAAGCGTCTTTCTATCCAGTGAGCCGTCAGAACATTTAAAAATAAATAAATAAACCTCCCATTCATTTTTTGTGCTTTGCTCTATTACGTGGTTCCGTGATTAACTTTCTATTTAAACAATAACTGCACTCAGACACTCAATCCAATGTTGCCGCGGCCGGGATTGAAGTATGGTGTGCCGAAAGGCTCAAGACACAGCAATGAGATTAACGCATGTGAAAATAATTAATCTCTAAAAACATTTATGCGTTAATCGCAGAAGTTAACTGCGGTTAATTGAAAGCCCTAATATATACCTTTGTATTTATTGATTCATATCACGATTGGACTTGGTATATTGTGTCTGGTGGTCAACTCTGTCTAAGAAAATACTTTGGCTAAGGGAACACTTCGCTTGCTTCCTGAGGGGTGTTCTCTTAGCCAGAGACTACTGTACATGTAGTAATATTTCTTAAAATGTTAAATATCAGGCCTGGTAAATAAAATATCTAAATATTTTATGGCATTTATATTTGTATTAATTAAAAATAATCTTCTGCTCAGAAAATCTGATCAACATATTTTCAGAATTTTAACATCATGCTACCTGAGGAGGGCACTGTTGCACGACTTTATTTAATAAAGAATAACTGCAGTAAATGTATACAAGTTACTGTATTTGTCTTATCAAAATGTAGCCAACATAAGATATATATGGGGTATTTTCAATTAGTCTAAAAAGAAGTAGATCCAAATGGCACCATCATTTAAATCATTATTTTTACAGGCATAAACAAAATTAAAATGCACTGTTGGAAGTTTGATTTCCATAATCATGGGTCCTTTATTAATCATTTAAACAGTGGCAGTATGCTGGTGTTACTATTGTTATAATCAAAGATGGGTAAAGTTTTTTTTTTTTTTTAACTAAACAACTCTTTAGCACTTTTGAGTTGTTTGTTCCTCACTTTGTAACATTAACATGCAATTTATTGGCTATTCTGTTTAAAACTAAATAAAGTAGCCTAATGTACACCAACAGTCAGATTAGGAAAATGTATAGTATATACTGTCCTTAAAAAAGCAAAAAAAAGTTGTTAGTACTATTTTAACTGGTACTGTTCCCTTTTAGGGACCGCCCAATGTTAACTATTCCACCAGCAACCTGGCCCTTTAAATCTTTTTACTAAGGCACTGTGAGTGACAGCCCTGCTTGTCATTGGAAAGAGGAGATTCTGAGCTTTAAAACGTATGGGGTGCCATGTATAAATCTAAGCGTTACTATTTTAACATGTCTTTTGTTCCAGATTTAACTTAAATCTTGTATTTTTTCCCCAGACTTATGAATGTTGTGAAAATAAATAAATATTTTTTTAAAATGTGTACATTCAGATATAATTTATAAATCTAGTTACAAGATTTAACATTTAGCTAAATATTTAATTAAATATTAAATCTCTTAACAAGATTTAACATTTAGCTAAATATTTAACTAAATCTTAAATCTCTTAACTAGATTTAACATTTAGCTAAATATACTATATATATATATATATATATATATATATATATATATATATATATATATATATATACACTGAGTGTACAAAACATTAGGAACACCTTCCTAATATTGAGTTGCACCCCCTTTTGCCCTCAGAACAGCCTCAATTTGTCGGGGCATGGACTCTACAAGGTGTCGAAAGCGTTCCACAGGGATGCTGGCCCATGTTGACTCCAATGCTTCCCACAGTTGTGTCTCGTTCTGGTGACTGGGCAGGCCACTGCAGTAAGCTGAATTCACTGTCATGTTTGTGGAACCATTCCTGGACAATCCTAGCCTTGTGGCATGGGGCATTATCTTGCTGAAAAAAATCCATTAGCAGATGGATACACTGCTGCCATGAAGGGATGCACCTGATTGGCAATGATGTTCAGATATCTTGTGGCATTCAAACATTGCTCCATTTTTATCAAGGGGCCCAATGTGTGCCATGAAAACACATCCCACACCATCACACCACCACCACCAGCCTGCAATGTTGACACACGGCATGATGGATGCGTGTACTCATGTGGTTTTCTCCATACCCTAGTCCTCCCATCAGCGTGAAACAGCAGGAACCTGGATTCATCACACCAGGCAATGTTTTTCCAATCCTCCAGTGTCCAGTGTTTTCGTTCCTTAGCCCACTGCAACCGCAGTTTCTTGTGTTTTGCTGAAAGAAGTGGAACTCTGTTAGGTCGTCGGCTGCCATACGTCGGCTGCCATACCCCATTCGTGTCAAGGTACGACGAGTTGTGCATTCTTTTATGGGTCTTTCGGCACCAATGTTGTACTGGACTGTCAGTTGACAAACTGTAGCCCGTCTGTTGCTCTGAACAATTCGTGTCAGCCTCCTTTGGCCTCTTTCATCAATGAGCCGTTTTTGACCACTGGCCTGCCATTGGCTGGATGTCCTTTGGGTGGTGGACCATCCTTGATACACACGGGAAACTGTTGAGCGTGAAAAACCCAGCAGCGTTGCAGTTCTTGACACACTCAAACCGGCGCGCCTGGCACCTACTACCATACCCTGTTCAAAGGCACTTACTGTAAATCTTTTGTCTTGCCCATTTACCCTCTGAATGGCACACATACACAATTCATGTCTCAATTGTGTCAAGGCTTAAAAATCCTTCTTTAACCTGTCTCCCCTTCATCTACACTGATTGAAGTGGATTTAACTGGTTACATCAATAAGGGATCATAGCTTTCACCTGGATTCACCTCGTCAGTCTATTTCATGGAAAGAGCAGGTATTCCTAATGTTTTGTACACTCAGTGTATATAGTAAGGGAGTTTTCTATCCTAACAAAAATTTGGGGGCCTTAGGACCCTGGGGTTAGGGTAGGACACTCCATGTGACTGTGACTGAAGGCAATAGGGGGCCATCTTGGTAAAGACCTCCTAAATTGATTAATGCACTGACTAATTAAAGGTAATGGGAAATGCCGATCAGCTGCGTCTGATCTTGGGGGATATATAGATTAACCTCAGGTGGGTTATTGGGTGTGGGAGGTTGGAGAAAGACAGGAAGTGGATTGTGAGTTGAAACATAGAGCAAATAAAGTATTTTGATTACCGGTAAATGGACTAGCCATCCGGTTATAGTTAGTTTCTTGCAAAAGTATAGGCAGTACTCTGAAGGGAGTTAGGTTTTTGTTTTGTTTGTTTGTTTTCTGAAGAAAATAAATATACAGGCACCGTCCTGTTTTCATTTCAAAAGTTGTTGGAATACTTTATTTTTCACATATGACGGGATTGGTGAAGCTGTCTGCATAAAACATTGCAGACCAATGCCCATTTCATTACATATGGTACCAGAAGTGGGGATTCTGAGCAAATCATGGAAGACATTCTGAGGGCTGTGTTGCAGGCCACAGCGTCCCAACAACAAGCCACTGCAGCCTTACAAGAAAATAATAGAGTTCTTGCTGAACAAGCAGCGCAGGATCGACAAGAATGGAAGAGTTTGTTCACTCAACTGAGCACCACCGGACGGGCAACGGAAGCACTGGAGTCTCGTCAGCCAGTTCGGGCAAGCTGCATCCTTCAGAAAATGACCAGCACAGACAACATTGAAGACTACCTCTTGGCGTTTGAGAGAACAGCTGAGCGAGAATCCTGGTAACAGCACAGTGGGCCGGCATCGTTGCACCGTTCCTGACCGGAGAGGCCCAGAAGGCATACTCGGATCTTGAACCCGAGGCGGCCGGCAACTACACTCAGCTGAACAAGGAGATATTGGCAAGAGCTGGTGTCACGCAGGCAGTGAGAGCCCAGCGGTACCATACCTGGGGGTATGTAGAAGGGAAACCACCCCGGTCGCAGCTATTTGATCTCATTCATCTAGCCCAGCGGTGGCTAGCGCCCGAGGTCAATAATGATGCCCAGGTTGTGGAAATATTGGTTCTGGACCATGAGGAAGTGGGTGGCACAGGGCGACCCTCAAACTGCTGATGACCTGATTGGGTTGGTCGAGAGGCAGTTAACAGCACTGGACATTACACGGAATACTTTCCCCACATCGACAAGAAGAGCCTGGCGACCCTCGAGCCCGAACTTGAGGAACACCGGAGAACCCGGTAAGACTGATTTTGGGCAAGGGGGCGCCGAAGAGCGGTTGGAAACTGTGAAGGGACCTTGGGGTGGGGGAAATGGGAAACAGGTTAGACAGGGGTATACATTCTATAAGAACCCTCATATTCAGTGTTTTAATTGCTTGGGTTTTGGGCATACTGCTAGATACTGTCCGATAAAGAGTGAAATTGAGGCCAGGGATTGTCACCTGGTTACCACGGTGAGTAATTTATTTACAGCCCCGATTAAAGCGGAGTACATAATCCCAGTGGAAGTAGAGGGTGAAAATACTGTGGCTTTATTGGATTCGGGCTGTGGACAGAGTTTGGTCTCTGCTGACTTACTGGGTGACCTAAAACTGTATGATAAGTCTGAAGTGAGGATAATCTGTATTCATGGAGATGTTAAGACGGGGCCCTCTAGCGTTCCCTTTCGAAGATGGTGCACTAGCGGAACGTAGAAAGACGAGGAAAACTAGGAGCGAAAAGAAAAGGTCTCGGGTTAATCCACAAAGACTGCCAGGGGGAAAGTGTACCGCTAAAACATCTGAGCCAGACAAACATTTATCTGAGGCACACCCAGGGGAGGAGAGTGCTGATACGAAGTGAAAAAGTGTGGCATGAGACACAGTTAGACCCATTGAACTTCAGGAAAGAACAACTAGTACGCTTTTAACCAGGTCGTTAGTACCGAGGGAGATTATTGGCAGGATAGGGACAGTCCTAGCCTGACACATTTTATTGTTAAAAAATAATTTACTGTATTGGGTAACTAAAACTGATGAAGGGGAATGGTTTGAGCAGTTGTTGGTTCCGAAGTCACAGCAACAGGTCGTGTTACATTTGGCACATAGTCACCTGTTAGGGGGTCACTTGGGGGTACACAAAACGAGGTACAAAATCATGCTCAGATTTTATTGTCCAGGGATTTATAAGGATGTGAAGCAGTTTTGTGTAACATTTTGTAGTGTTACAACCTGGAATTAAAATGGATTTAATTGGGATTTTTACCATTTGATTTACACAACATACTTAACACTTTGAAGGTGCAAAATATTTTTATTGTGACACAAAAGTTAATTAAACAAAAAAAAGACATCTGTTGCATAAGTATTCACCCCCCTGAGTCAATACTTGGTAGAAGCACCTTTGGCAGCAATTACAGCTGTGAGTCTTTTTGGGTAAATCTCTACCAGCTTTGCACATCTGGATCCTGCAATTTTTGCCCATTCTTCTTGGCAAAATTGCTCAAGCTCTGTCAAGTTGGATGGGGACCGCTGGTGAACAGCAATTTTCAAGTCTTCTCAATCGGATTGAGGTCTGGGCTTTGACTGGGCCATTCTAAGACATTCAGGTTCTTGTTTTTAAACCACTCCAGTGTAGCTTTGGCTGTGTGTTTAGGGTCATTGCCCTGCTGGAAGGTGAACCTCCGCCCCAGTCCCAGGTCTCTTGCAGACTGAAACAGGTTTTCCTCTAGAATTTCCCTGTATTTGACTCCATCCATCTTGCCCTCAATCCTGACCAGTTTCCCAGTCCCTGCCGATGAAAAGCATCCCCATAACATGATGCTGCCACCACCATGCTTCACTGTGGGGATGGTGTTCTCAGGGTGATGAGCAGTGTTGGCTTTGCGCCACACATAGCATTTTGCGCTAAGGCCAAAAAGTTCAATTTTGCTCTCATCAGACCAGAGAACCTTTTTCCACATGTTTGCTGTGTCTCTCACATGCCTTTTGGCAAAATCCAAACGGGATTTGATATGGGTTTTTTTCAGCAATGGCTTTCTTCTCGCCACTCTTCCATAAAGCCCAGCTTTGTGGAGCGTCCGGGTTATAGTTGTCCCATGGACGGTTTCTCCTATCTCAGCTGTGGATCTCTCCAGCTCCTTCAGAGTTACCATTGGCCTCTTGGTTGCTTCTCTGACTAATGCCCTCCTGTCACAAAGACGGCCGGAGTGGGTGGTGTCAGACCAGAAGCAGGAAATAACACGACAGAGAGGTGTGGTTTGGTGGAGCTGAGCGAAGGTTGTACAAACAAAAACACAGGACACGGCACTTCACGCCAAAATAAAGAGACAAACAAAATGGACCAAACAGACAAAACATGGTGAGCTTCTTTTAACGATTATTACTATTATTATTCTTCTCTTTACCTCCGTCTCCAATCCCGTTCTCCACTCACTGAACACCCAACCCCAAGTGAGTCAAACGTGCATCTATATATACTGTTGTGCTGGGATTCAATTACTAATTAATTATTTACTTGAATCCCAGCACGTTAATTAATTATGTGCAACCTCGTGCTCGCATATTAAATTACTTTAAATGCACGTGCAGTGATGTGCAATCCCGTGCCTAAATACAATTATACATTTTAAATACACGTGAAACACAGACCCGTTTATATCCCGTGTACCATCTCTATACACCAACATTTACACACAACACGTAACATACAACATATAACACACAAATGTACACAGGGGCGGGGCACATTGCCACACCTCCTTACCTAGTCACTGAGTTTTGGTGGACAGCCTTCTCTAGGCAGAGTCGCGGTTGTGCCATATTCTTTCCATTTTTTAATAATGGATTTAACGGTGCTCCGGGGGATGTTCAAAGTTTGGGATATTTTTTTATAACCCAACCCTGATTGGTGCTTCTCCAGAACTTTATCCCGGACTTGTTTTGATAGCTCCTTGGTCTTCATGATGCTGTTTGTTTAGATATGCTCTTTAACAAACTCTGGGGCCTTCCAGAAACAGGTGTATTTAATCGGAGATCATGTGACACTTTAATTGCACACAGGTGGACTCCATTCAACTAATTATGTGACTACTGAAGACAATTGGTTGCACCAGATCTTATCTAGGGGTGTCACAGCAAAGGGGGTGAATACTTATGCAATCAAGACTTTTCAGTTTTTTATTTGTAAATAATTTTGAAAAATATGTAGATTTTTTTCTCCACTTCGACATTATGGACTATTTTGTGTAGATCAGTGACAAAAAATCCTAATTAAATCAATTTTAATTCCAGGTTGTAACACTACAAAATGTGGAAAAGTCTAGGGGGGGGGGGGGGGGTGGTGAATACTTATGCAAGGCACTGTAAGTCTGTTTTGATGGAATAAATACAGTTGTGTATGTATTCATTTTCTTTTGATTGTTTTTAAAGAACTCAAGTCTAGAAGAGATTTGTTTTAATCAATACAAAAAACATTTAAAAATCTTATACATATGGTCCACTCAATGTTTATAAGATGATATAATTTCCAAAGTTCTTCCAAATTAAATTACTTGCAGATCAAAATTATGGAGTGGTATGGACTTTATATTTTTTATTTTATTTAGTGTGTGTGCGTGCGTGCATTTGTGTGTGTGTGTGTGCGTGGGTGTGTGCGTGTGTGTGCGTGTGAGTGTGCGTGTGTGCGCGTGTGTGTGCGTGTGAGTGTGTGTGTGTGTGTGTGCGTGTGTGTATTGTTGCTGACACAGATCATTCCATTCAGTTCCCTGCTGGGTAAAGTTGTTTATTTTAACTGAAAAAAAATGTAAGCCTGTACTGATTGAATATAATGAAATGAAAACTAATTTCAAACTGTGTCCTTGTGAAATGTACGGTACATCCACATTTAGCTGAATCTGGGCCATAAATATAAACCCGTTCTTGTGACTGCATATTGTGAGTACCTTTATAAAAGTTTACCATGGCACGGTCATTTTTCACATTTTCCAAAATAGGCACCCATATCAAGGAATGTATTATATATCCCAAAATGCACAACACTGATATGGAGGGACATGGTACCATTATTATGTTGCTTTTATTTAATCAAAGTCATAGTCAAACTGATTTTCAGACTGATTTTTCAGTATGCCAATTAATGTTTTGCAAACATTATTTAAAGTTAATTAAGAAAGTATTGTCATTACCTACCCCAAATGCTTATCCTCAATGTTATATTGATGTGGTGATGCATGCAGAGTACACTAGCATAGTCTGTAGTTACTTTTTTAGTGAAGTATATTGGTGCTCCATCAAGTCTGGTACTGTGGATTTGTAACAAGCTAATGTTTTTCCTAATTTTACTTAGTATTTTGACCATAGTTTGATTTTCGTTGACATAAAATGTGAAAAACATTCTGGTAACCTGCACATAATTGTATTCCAGATTGACAGTGAATGGTTTCTAAATAACCATATCATCTGTCATTGAGTACCAAATTGTAACTTGCAACTAACGATGAATCCACAAGATGGAGCTGTTGTATACTTTATCAAAGTTGATCAAGCCCAATAATGCCTCAGAAGTAGTATAAAATAGCATACCGTTAGGTTAAAAATCCTGATGACTTCAAGTGTAATGTATACGTAGTTTATTGTAATTCACAATGGATTCATGACTATATCATTATGCAGGCTTTGATTTTCAATTTTATGTCATATCGATATGTGGGCATTCATTTTAAATTATGTGAATCCTTGCCTGTTTGTAAACTTTACCCATTTATTAAATTATTTTTTAATTGATTATTATAGTGAATGGAATGGAAATGTAAAGGCTACGTTTAAGTCAGCGGTGGCCAAAGTTGGCCCTTCCAGTCCTGGTCTTTGTTCCAACCCTGTTCTAAATAGTTTAATTGAACCATTCAGACCCTAAAGTAGTTGATTATGTCATTTTATCTGTTAAACCTGGAGTGGAATGGTCCTCCAGGACCGTGATCGGACACCTCTGCTTTAAGTGATGCCTTACCAGTTTAAAAAGTATATGCAAAACGTCACATAGACAACAGATTAATATTTGTTTCCCTAAAACCATGTTATCTGTATACTCACAACTGCCATTTCTCTTCATATTAGGAACCCATAACTAAGAGTTTGAAATGTGAAGCATCGCATATTGAACTTGTATAGTTCTGTTTCCACTTGTTCCATGTTAAACCCACTAAACGTGTTTTAATAATGGTTTTAAAGCACCTTAAAAAGATTTCCATAGAAATCCTGAAAGAAATAAGCCCGAGATCCAAGTTTCTAAGTGCAAGCTACCTCATTGTTTAGCCTCTGAGTCATGTTGGTAAAAATGATTAATCCTACAGTGGATATGTTACAGTAAAAGTCAGAATATTGGCAAATTTTAAGATTTACTGGTAAATGTCGACATTTACCAAGCAAAACGGTAAATGTCTGAAATAAACATGATAGCATTTTATTTTGGACATTTACTGGTAAATCTCAAGAATAACCAAGGGGTTTTGGCTAATGACCGAATGTCTTTACAAAATAAACATGAAAACGCTTTACCTAGGACAGTTACTGGTGTACTGTCAGAAAGTGGTATACCGTCAGGATGCGGTAGGTATACCAAAACGTGACCTGTGTAACTTCAAAAGATTTTGGTATGTGTAACAAATCGAGATCTGATGGCTGTTGCTATACCTCTTTATCATAAGTATTTTGCTGTTGTTAAAAAGAAGTACAGTATATGTATATTCAAAGAACTTTAATAGCATGTACCAATTTCCTGCTGTCAAAAAAGTGGTATGTTTGTATTTCAAGGACTTTTAAAGTTTCTGATAGGTGTTTCAGTGCTGCAGAAGTGGTACATTACTAATTATAGTACATTAACTACTTTCTGACAAAATTTAAAGTCTGATTTGCAAAGGTGTTGCTCTGCTGCATAATCAGTGTGTTGATATGCTCCTCACTTGCTGTGGGACAGAAACCTTTTTTTTCATTGCTTTGTACTGGAGGAAAGAGCAAAGCCCTATTATTATGTATTTAGATGGAATTTTTAAGACTGAAGAGGCCAACAATATGGTAAATATTACATTATCAATGAAGAACTGCAAGTTCAAATTAATTGAACATGTAAATTTACAGCATGCTAAATGATTTGGCTTTCTAAGTAAAAGCTGCATATCAGGTGCAAAGAAAAATAAATAAATTGCTAAATTCAAGACCAAAGTACAGAAATTAAAGTACTATAATTACTGATGGTATAAAATATTTTAAAACTACATGTGCACTTTTCCTTCAGAGTTTCTTTGTTAACATGATGCCTAAAATATTTGTTAATTGGCTGTGTATTTTAATTTTAAAAGTATTAATAAAAAATCAAGCAAACATTTTCACTGAAAATAATTTTAGATGTTAAAAAGTGGTTTAGTGGATACCACACTTGGAAAGTGATTTAGATGCTAAACTAAAATGTATATTTCATTCTAGAAGTTTAATTAACCTGTTCAGTTGTTTGTATTTCTGAATCTCATCCGTTTTAAGATCTAGGAGATTTTTTTTCCATTTACTACTTATTTTTGCTATTTGCTATTACTATTAAGGGCTGTGAGAGGAAGGGAATGTTTTGCAACTTAGGATTCGAGGCTCGGCCTCTAGAGCAAGGGAGAGAGAGAGAGAGAGAAAAGGACGGGCCGGACTCCAATCAAGAGCTCCTTCCCTGTGGAGCCGAGGCTGGCCCTATCGGCCTCCAGGCCCCTGAAAACAGAGTCCTCTGACTTCTCAAAGAGTCGTTATAGGCTCGGCCTTACGATTGGGTCCCGGTTAATGACCAGGTTCGACCCTCAGAGGACGGAACGGCTCATATGAAGCCTTGATGTAAGTAAGAAAAGAGAATCTGAAAGAACACAAATAATTGTTAGTTATGGGCCTCGAGCACTAAGATTAAGAGGGTCATGTCCCAAGAGGATAAAGGAGGAAGTAAGACAGAGCCTTCTTTCATGAGGCAAGATATAGTGCATGAGTTGTGAAAGAATAGTGTGGGCGGTGGTCCCTTCTGACCACACAAAGAACCTGCAGAGTTACTGGAACTCCAGGTCGGGGAAGTGAGACTCACTATCCCCCCAAAAGATGGACCACCGGCTTCCCGTGAACCCGCACCTGTGAAGACAAACAAAGACCGCGTGCCAATGTATAAACTGAAAGCAAGAAGAGACAAACAATGACAAACAGCGATCGTATGTAGGAGTTGACTTCTGAAGAGGACCAATGCCCCATGGTCTTGATCAGGCAATGGCTGATGCGGGCTCTGGCTGCTTAAAAGGCTGCGCCAATCCAAAAGTAGGGTGTGGAATTGGAGAGAAAGACCTGCTCTGTTGACAAGAGCGGTGAAGTGAGAAGAGAACCAGTGTCTGATAATGATGCTTTTGGAGCAATTATAGGAAGTCTGGAAGAAGATGCAAGGGGTGTTCTTGATAATTCCTCAGATTGTCAAACATACTGCTGGGATGACTGCATTATTGAAGATGCTTGGAAGATGGCGAGCTTGGATGATGAAATTGTGGGAAAATGATATCCAAACAATTAAAGATGAGCTGCTGGAACTTAATTTGTTGATTGTTCCAGTATTGCAGCAAGGTGTACCACATTCTGATGTCTAGAGAGATGAGATGCTGACCATCCTATGTGTTAGTTAATACAGGATTGATCAGCAGTTTGCTATATTATGTCTGCTTGGAATGGAAAAGGTGAACTCAGATTCAGAGATTTGGGTTTCACAACTCCAGTCATTCTCCTAATAGTGGAACTCCTTAACTCGTAATCAAGACAGATTTCCAGTCCCGTACTACGATAAAGTTGTCTTCCCTGCAGGTCCCGAACAGTTGGTGGAGGGAGGGATAAATGGTCATGATTTAAAAGCGTCTAAAATATCCGCTTTTGCGAGCTAGGCGCCATGGCCTGCTGCTCTGATGGATTTAATAGCGGAAGCTGTAATGTAACAAAGGGAGAATTGATTGTGGGGAATTAGGGCATTGAGACTGGAGTGGAACTGCCTCTCGGGGCAGAAAGATCGATGATTAGGTGCTTTCCCCTATATTTTGTGGGTGGCTATTCCGATGGGGTTAATCCTTAAGACCGGGAATGGAGCTGGGAAGGAGCCGGCCATGAATTCTTTGTCCATCTCGACTTAGATTAGAGACTCAGTGATTCTTTAGATCAACGGGGAGAGGGCGTGACCTCAGATGGCGGCTGCTGATTGGGAGCCTGAAGCAGATGCTGTAACCAGGTTGTACTCTGGAATGCTTATAGATGGGGGCGGGGCCGGAGCTGCCTGGGCTGGGGTGAGCTATGGAGCTGCTGAAACAGAAGATGTAATGAAAGAAGGGGCGGCGATTGGCACATGAGAGGCTGAAGGAGGAACTGCAATGGTGCTGGAGTGATTGTCTATGCCATCTAAACAAGTGTTTATTGCTGACAAGGCGTTTCTGGGTGATGCTAAGCGAGCAGGGGCGGGGCACGAGTGAAAAATGTGGCTTTGCCGGGGTAAAATCGAAATCATGAAAATATCTTTAGTTCAGTAGCATTCAAAACTGGAAGTGTACAAGATGGGGAAGTCCAGTAAAATAGTAGTGTGAAGCCTGTTTTCAAAAATTAAACTTGACAGTAACAACAACTCAGCCATTTCTTAGTACTTGCAAGCAGTCAAAATTAGAACTGTACTTGAAAATGTTCCCTTATAGAAAATAAAATGATATGATCTTGGAGATAGCTTTGAGAATCTATCCCTAAATGTTGCACAAATATCAAAAATAGAAACCATATGTGGTGGCTGGACTTTGATTTCTGACAACAGGCGCTTGTTGTGGAGCATTGAGGGTGGCTGATGCCCAGTTGTCGGTCGGAACGTCAGCTGTGGGGACTGGAAGTGCTGAACCTGAAGAGATGGCGGCCATGATTGGAGTGGCGAATACTGGGCTTGAAGTAATGTGGAAGCCACCTGTTTGTCCATATATTAATTGAGGCAGTTGAGACAGTGATGGGGTGAATGAGGGGCTTCATGGCCTCGAAAATGTTGTTATGAAGCTGAAGAATTTAAAAGCTCTCTTTCCATTTACACCAGTCCAGTTCAGTTGTTGAGCCAGGATGTTGTTGATGGTCTTGCTGAGAAATCTCCAGACAGTTTCCTTCACATTTGTTCCCCTGTGACAGGAATGACGATGGTCTGACGTCAGGCAGAAGCAGGAAGGGAAAAATTAACTGACACCAAGGCAGTACTGCAGTTCAAAGTAAGACGCGGCTGGCTGCCGTTTTTATTAATAAACAAAAATAAATCAAATATTTAAACAAAACACTTGCGCTCACAGAGCAAAATAAAAGGGTTAACAAAAACAAATCTCGAACACAAAAGTAAATAATACAGGTCAGGCTGGGCTGTATCCTTCACTGTTCCTGTAATTGTTTTAAACTCTCTCGTTCCTCTCCTCGCTCTCTACTCTCGCTCCTCTGGACTCCCACACCGAGCTAGAGAGCTGCAGGCTTTTTATAACAGGTGACCATCTCCCGATTAGCAACAAATTAAATCACCTAATTAATTCGGGAGATGGCCACCTTCTGCACGAGTTTTAATTATGTTGTGGATGGGCTACCCATCCACGCTAAACAAAACAAATCGGCTACGCCGTCAAAATACAAACAATAAAACATACGGCGCTCGCCGACATAAATACAATAAATCATAATAAACAAAAACAATAATCTGCACAGGGGTGGAGGGGACTCCGTTCTAAAAATAAACAAAACAATGTACAGGGCTGCTCGCCCTGTTACATCCCCCAATCATCCCAAGATAAGAAATCTATAAAATCAGGTGTGACAAGATAGAACCGTAATAGTTAATTATCGCAGATTTGATATCAACAGTAGTAGTTTTTTAAGAAATCCATATGGCAGATTATGAGAACCTTTGGCACAGTGATCGTCACTCCTGGTCCAGGAGAGCCACCGCCCTGCAGGATTTAGAGGCAACTTCAAGACCGCAATGACTGATTAAGTTAAGCTATTAAGAGCAGCTCGGTTGAAGTGAAAACCTTGCAGCTCTCAAAACCAGGTGTGAAGATCACTGGTTTGGAGTATACTTTCATTCTAATTGAGAGGCGCAGAAACAACATTATCTATCATAATTAAAAAGGGCGGAAATGTGTATATATTTCTTTATGGTTAAAATTACCAAGCTCTTCTTCAGATCGGTTTGACTCCTCAGTTTCTCCTCCAACTCCAGCATGGAGGAGATATCACCTAGGGGGAGCAAAATGTCTCCTGGCAGTTCTGGTGCAGTCCTGCCCTTTGTAAATAGGTGGGTTAGTATTTGATTTAGCAAGGCTGAATGTTGTTTTTGCTGTTCCTTTATGGCATCCAGCACCACCAGAATCTCCCTTTGTACGTCTACAAGAATACAGAATAGCAATAAAAAATTTACAGATTTAGTGATACCATAAACCGAGCTTATTATGTTAATTTCAGATATCTCTGTCATTTAGAGACATCTTAAAATGAGGGTTTTAAAGATATCTCTAAATCATTTAAAGATATCTCTAAATAACTTCCTGTTCATTAAAAGATATCTTTAAATCATTTGAAGATATCTTCAAATAGCTTCCTGTTCATTTAGAGATATCTCTAAATAACTTCCTGTTCATTTGATCTTTAAATGGACAGGAAGTCTATTGAAAACATAGAGCATTTTCACAGCAAGTCATTTCAAGATAACTTGAAATGGCTTCCTGTTCATTTGAAGATATCTTCAAATAATTTAGAGATATCTGTAAATGAACAGGAAGTTATTTCGAGACATCTCTAAATGATTTAGCGATATCTCTAAATGAACAGGAAGTTATTTGAAGATATCTTCAAATGATTTATAGCTATCTTCAAATGATTTATATATGTCTTTAAATAATTTAGAGATATATTTAAATGAACAGGATGTTATTTAAAGATATCTCTAAATCATTTGAAGATATCTTCAAATAACATCCTGTTCATTTAAAGATATCTGCAAATCATTTGAAGATATCTTCAAATATCTTCCTGTCATTTAGAGATATCTCTAAATCATTTAGAGATATCTCTAAATAACTTCTTGTTCATTTGAAGATATCTTTAAATGGACAGGAAGTCCATTGAAAACATAGAGCATTTTCACAGGAAGTCATTTCGAGATATCTTGAAATGGCTTCCTGTTCATTTGAAGATATCTTCAAATGAACAGGAAGTCATTTGGAGATATCTCTAAATGATTTAGAGATATCTCTAAATGAACAGGAAGTTATTTCAATATATCTTCAAATGATTTAGAGATATCTTTAAATGAACAGGACATTATTTAGAGACATCTCTAAATGATTTAGAGATATCTGAAAAGTATATAAAGATATCTCAAAAACATTTACAGACATCTTTACATGATTTAAAGATATCTAAAAATGCATTTTAGATGTCTCATTTAAAGCTCCATTTAAAGACATCTGTAAATCATTTTGAGATATCTCTAAATATATTTTAGATATCTGGAAATGATTTAGAGATATCTTCAAATATTTAAAGATCTCTATAAATGAATTTGAGAAACTTTGATGTAATTTTTTTTCTCAGACTCCCTCTATATACGACTACAACCCACAAATAAATCTGACCAAATACAATGTGACAAATGCGCAAAAATGCAGAAAATCAGACAAATACTTTTTCACTACACTGCATCTAAAAATCTTATGTAGTTTTAACTTAAAAGACAACCAAGCACAAAGACACTCATAAATGTTCATAAATGGAAGCTTATCCTGTGTGTTTATCTACAAATTTGACATCCTTAGTAAAGTGTCTGTGCATTGTAATGATTTTGCGATTTCTTAAAACGGAAAGTGTTGCTTTTACTCCTCATACAAACTACATATGCACTGTATAGAAACCTTAAACTAAAAATGTAAGCTTTCCTGTAACATATAAGCAAGCTTTTTAACAAAGAACATGAAGTTTTATATTTTACTTTGCAATGCTTTGTTTCCAAAAGTATGTGGAGTATATTTACATAACATATAAAATAATGGATAAATTTAAATACAGACACACACACACACACACACACACACACACACACACACACACACATATATGTATATACAGTGCCTTGCATAAGTATTCACTCCCCTTGGACTTTTCCACATTTTGTAGTGTTACAACCTGGAATTAAAATGGATTTAATTAGGATTTTTTGTCACTGATCTACACAAAATAGTCCATAATTCAGCGCATCTTAGGCTCGTCAGGTCCAATTTATTTTCACAATCGCAGTTTATTTTAGACACGCTTTTTAAAAGTTTTTTTTTTCACAGTAAAACAGGTTTAAAAGGCACTGCATATCAACAGGACACTCAGTACTGCATCTCCAGCCCTGCCCCACCCCTTGTTCACTGTATTTTTCACATACCTCTTCATAGTCGTGCATACCGATAAATCATCTCCTGATCACTCGTTTTATCACCAAACTCCTCAATAATGCAATCCAAGTCATTATTTTATTACTATACCATCTCAAAAAGCTCTGAAAATGTCTGTGATATTCTTTGAGCGCTGGATGCAGAAGCAGCTATCTTGTTTGTTTATGTCCGTGTTATCTCTGTGATGTTATGTGTAGATCCGCCCCTTTTTTTCGGCTTCTCTCGGCTCCTATCGGTCTCACTCGGCCATTAAATGGTTTTCTCGGCTTTTTCCAGAGAAAAAATGACTAGAGACCTGTGTTTTACGTCTTTTTGATGATGTCAGACATGGAAAATTGTAATGTCGTACCTAGTCCGACATAGAACTGCAAAGGGTTAAGTTAGTAAGCTTGAACACAATGCATACAGCTAGGGCCAGCTTAACCCATAGGCTAATAAGGCTGTAGTCTTATGCCCTCATATTTTGTAGGCCCTCCATTCCATATTGAAGTAACAGCTGAGCGATGGTAGCGCGGCCATCGGAAATTGTTTGTCTCATTAGATATTGCTTTGTACAAATTGACGACGTTAGCGACACGAATTGTAGCACCCTCATGATCAGTTAGCAAACTACTCACTTAGGCTTCAGCCTTCACTAGTTGAACACTCTGTCTCTGTGGCAGCGACCCATTTTTCAAGCTGTCTCAATCTTGAGTCTGCCTGCGTTTTTATTTTGTTTATCTTAGCGATCGCGTTTGCTTGCTTCGTTTTATATACAACTGGAAGCTACTAGAGACTGGAAAATGCTGGCAGATGTTGGTCAATGGCTTATTTTTCCACCTGAGATTGCCACCACTAACCTTCGACCAGATATTGTCTTGTGGTCTGGATCAGCATGACTTGTTCACCTGGTAGAGTTAACAGTGCCATGGGAGGATGCTATAGACGAGGCATATGAGAGGAAGAAACTGCGGTATGCTCAACT
The DNA here is from genome assembly GCF_902713425.1 of Acipenser ruthenus. Lineage (NCBI taxonomy): Eukaryota > Metazoa > Chordata > Actinopteri > Acipenseriformes > Acipenseridae > Acipenser > Acipenser ruthenus. The sequence goes on along the minus strand of NC_081191.1, from coordinate 56,738,515 downwards.
AGCCGCTGAAGTGGAACAGCGAGGATGGAGAGTCCGGGTTTACCCAGTGGAGGTGGGTTGTCGAGGATTTGTGGCACACTCTACAACCCGGTTTCTCAGAGACGTCGGATTCAGTGTCCAAGAGTTGCGTCGCACAGTGAAGAACTTATCTGAAATAGCAGAGAGGAGCAGCAACTGGCTGTGGTTGAGATGGAAAGATTCTGTTGGAGATCTCAAGCACAATAGAAAGAAAGAAATGCTGATGTACGGGTAAGTAAGCTGGGTTGAGTTGAATGGGGGACAGAAGGGGGTGATGCTGGGATGCCAGAATCACCGTTGAGCCCTCTTGAGGTGTCGTGGGCTAGTCGACGAAACACCGAGGACAGAAGGTGCCCACTTGAAGACCCCAGAGATGTACCCTACTTAGTCCAAACAGTTGTCATGCTGATGTGCTGGGGAGACCACACTGTGGTTGATCCCCGGAGCCAGCATCACAGCCGTTGTGTGTGCTGATGCGCTGGGGAGGCAAAATAAGTTGATCCCTGGAGCCAGCATTACACGTCAGCCATCAACACCAGGCAGAAGGATATCTACATCATCAGATGGAAAGAAACTCAAATGGAGATGCAGATGGATCACATTAGTTTACTGTAAAGCTACATCTTAGTTGGTGCTTATCTTGGCGAGAACCGAGTTCAAATCAGCATGAAGTTTTAACATCTACTCTCATGTATGGAAATCAATGCTATTTTATTATTATTATTATTATTATTATTATTATTATTATTATTATTATTATTATTTATTTCTTAGCAGACGCCCTTATCCAGGACGACTTACAGTCATAAACAAATACATTTCAAGAATCACAGTACAAGTAATAATACAATTAAGAGCAAGATAAATACAATGACTTTGGTTCTAGCAAGTACAAGTGTGACAAAATACGATTCAATAATGGAGCAGATAACAGTGTCAGTGATAGCTGCATCAGGATATAATTAAATACAAAATACTACAGATTAAATAACACTTGACAGATTACAGTAATCTAAAATAGTTATTGTATTCTAAAGATTTGTTTAACCATATTTGTAATCATAATTTTGGAACCTTGTGACCAGACGAATCGATTCTTCAGAAAGCAAGGTCAATTTCCATGTTTTTATTATGTTTATTTTAAGATTTTTGAATCTTTATGTTAAAAGTTAACAATTACTATAATAAACCATTTAAAAGTTTTTATTTATATGATCTAAAATATAAAATCAACACAATTTTCTAACAACTAAATCGCCAGAAAATGCTATGAACAAAAGTTGTAGATCTTGTAAAGTTTAATATTTTACGATATTTATATTTGATTTAAATTTTCATAGCTGTGTGCATTATACCTGTATCGCCCTTTACATAAAATTGGATTATTCAAACTTCTTTTGTGTGCAGAATTTTAAATCTTTTGCTTGCAATACCTACTATCATTAAATAGAGATAGTTTTCCTTATTAATAAACTGCGGAGTGAGTATTAATTGAGATCATTTCAGTTTTCAGTACATGATGAGAAAGTACAGTGCAGCATGGGACAGATTTATATATATATATATATATATATCAAAAATGTCCTCCAATCCACCATGACTCAAGAGCATCTCAGTGATTTGTCCCTCTTGAGCACTGAGAATGAAATCGTCAGGTCTTTGAATTACGATGACATCATTCATGACTTTGCCACAGCTAAAGCTAGGGAAAAAAATTGTTTATTTGAAGAAATTAGTGTAGTGAGTGATTTATGTTTGATGAATTTACCTTGAGTCAAATAAATTTGTTAATATTACGTAGGTAAATAAATAAATATGTTTGATGACTTCATATTCTTTTTTTCAATATGTAATAAATACTTAGGCCCTTCCCTCCTATTATCCTTAGGCCCCTCATAACCTTAATCCGGCCCTGCATACAGCAGTCCCTCTGTAAATTGGGCACCATGTTAGGTACAATTGTAAAAAAAATAAATAAAATAAAATAGTTTTTAGCACTATATATAACTTAAGTAAACTTTACAGATACATACATAACATACCATATCGTCAATATCCTTTGACATTCCTAGCCAATAAAATCTTGCAGAGATTGCTTGTCTGGTTTTCACGATACCGTTGTGGCCACCCATTGCAGAAGCATGAAACTCTGAAACTTTGAAAATGTCTTGCGTTTCCAATACTGCTGTTAATACCTTGCAATTTTTACCATTAGAAAGACGATAAAAATTTCCATTAAAAAAAACAAAAAAAGCAAAAAAAAAAACATTAAGTTATTACAACTTACCCCTGGACCCCTCAAGAACCCAAATAATTATTTAAATTTACTAACCTTCAACTGAAAATTTGGAGCTCAAAAGTTGATATTCCCCTTCGGAAACATACTGATACATTTTAAAAATGTTCTCCTTCATGTTTGTTCCACCTCTCTTGAAAGGAAAAATAATATTTGGAAATGAATTCACAAGTGTGGCAAGTTTTAAGTAACACCTTACCACTAGAACTACCAGAGTGGTCTTTTTGGAGCATCATGGTTTTCTCCACTGATTTGGCAGCTAGGCACCTGTGCTTTTTTGACTTGTCCTATATATATACATATATATATATATATATATATATATATATATATATATATATATATTAAACATCTCAAACCATCAGAAACTTATGGAGATATAATATGTTATACCTAGAAATACCGCAGCTGTCATTTTGACTGTCATAGTAAAAACAGTTGGTTTGGCTTAGTACTGCTGAACTTGAGAGCTTCACGCTTGTTTTGAATAGCTACAGGAGACATTTTCAGATGTGATTTATCTACCAACAGCTGTAAAAATACTTATTTTCTATTTAAAAATACTTATTTTCTAGTTAAAATGAATAGACCAATACAACGCAGGACTGTACAGCAAGTCTTAGGCATGCCTATATTGAAAAAAATAAAAATAAATAAGTTACTGAATAATACCAAATAGTACCAAATCAGCTATTACAAGACTGGAGACGGAAATTACCGTTGAATAGCTAACAGAGTGAAACTCAGGCACAAAATAAAAGGGTAAACAGAAAACACTTGTATTAAACAGTCAAACAAATAAATCTCGGGCACTATTCTCTATTGCTCCACAGCTCCCACTGCATGTCAGAAGTCGTCTCTGAGCTGCTAAAACCACTCAATTTTAATAAATAATAATAATTTCAAAGGACCCTTTGAAATTCAAGATTTGGCTGGGTGGGGGGCACGTAAAAGTACCAACACCCAGTAACAGGTCGCTCTACCATTGGCGAAGTGCCAGAGACAGGGGAGGGGTATTTAAACATCGGAACTCACTTTTAAAGCAATATCACTCCTCATCAGCCTCAGATTATTCTTCTCCTGCTCTTGACTTTTTTTTAGAAATTGTGCGTTTGCAGTTTCTCCTATCCATTCTTCAGCTCCGCCTGCTTTTTCAACAAGCAAAGATTCTCATGGAAGACCCATCAAATATTCTGGGGGCAGACAGCTGTGCAATAATTTCAATTCCTCATTCTGCATTTCCAAAGAATTAATAGAACCAGTCAATTCTCTCATCAATTCCGAGATCTCAAAGGGATTCATGGAGGGCCTGTTTTTAGCCCCTTTCCCCACAATTCTGCATCAATCCTATTGGAGTAGCTACAAGGGAAATGTCAAGCAAGAAGCACCTCTTCATTGACCTCTCTGCTCCTCACAGCTCTTCTATCAGCAGCATTACTTCTCTCATTCCCTCGGACAGTTTTCTCTTTATTACATCACTATATCTGATGCTATCCATTTCATTAAAATGTCTGGACGGGGTTCCTGGTTAGCTAAAGCAGACATTTCTGACACCTTCAAAGTCATGCCTATACTCCCTTCTCTCTGTCATTTTGTTGCTATGTTGGAAGGGGCAATTTTACTTTGCTACTAAACTAACTGTTGGATGCTGCAACAGCCCTAAGATCTTTGATTCACTCTCCAAAGCCCTCTGCTGGATTCTACTCAATATTAATCGCATCCCCTTTCTGATGCATTTATTGGATGACTTTCTCCTTATCAGCCCCTCCAGCTGAAGCACTCTTAGAACTCAGGTCTCTCTTCTCAGCAGTCAACGCCCCCCTCTCAGAGGAGAAAACCAGTAGTCCAGTTCACTCTCTTGAATTCCTAGAAATAACTTTTGAAAACCAACTGCCTCCCAATAAACTAGAATGCATTCGCTTACTCATTCAATCCTTTGAGATCAACCATTCTGTTCACATCATTCTTCAAGGTAGGACATTAATTTCTCATCTTATCGCTCTTTCTACAACAGCTAAAAATCTGAACTCTCACATTAATATTACAGCTGAAGCCCGGAAAGACATAGGCTGTTAGGATGTGGTCCTCTCTCCTACAGCACTGGAACAGCCTTTCTCTGTTTTACAATAACTTCATTTCTACCCCCAATGACCTCTCACTCCATACGTATGCTTCTTCTATCAGTTTTGGTGTAATTTTTCTTAATCAATGGTTCTCAGATGTCTGGCTTCAAGAAATCAAAAATGTTCCTCCTCAGCTTAAATCCACAGCCTTACTTTGGGTATTCCCTACTGTCATTGCAGCCTCTTTGGGACCCATTTTGGCAGAAACAATCTAGCTTAATCTTTTGTGATAATCAATGTACTATTTATATTATTAATAAAGGCTGTTCCTCTTCCTCTTTAATTATGCAACTTCTTTGCCGGCTAGTCTGGACTTCAGTTATTAATAATTGTATTTTGAATGCCCAACACCCTCCAGGTATCACTAATAACACTGCTGATGCTCTTTCTCGTTTACAGATCACTCAATTCAGACATCTGGCTCTCTCAGCCCAAACTTTCCCTCTACTCATTTCTCCATTCAGTGAACTGGTTTTCAACTAAATTCTACATTTGCAATCTTCTGTCTTCAGCTCATTTCTAACGCTGGCCTTCTTCCCCAATCGTATTCTCCCATTCATTCTGTATAGGTGCAGCAACATCAGCAACCAAAGTTAAAATCAACCAGTCCTTCCTCAGCAGTTGAATTTTACATTCGCTGTTCTCCCTGATATTATTCCCGCTCAACAAAGTATTGCTAGCATGCCTGGTGGGGGCCATCTCTCTGCCAGGACCACCACAGGTTTCCTCCCACAAAAAACAGAGGGGGGGGGGGGGGGGGGCGGAGGATCCTCTCTGCCGAGCAATTAGATTAATAAAAAAATATATATATATATACACTAATTGTAATTAATCACAAACTATCATTTCTAACTAACCATTTTCTCTCTTCTGTGCAGTTGTGGGGAGCCAAGCTCACTTCCCAACCTTAGAGGCCAACAACGTCGTCTCGCATCAGAGGTGTGGATATACTGGATCAAATGGCACGGCTGTATTCTGTCAAAGGTGGTACTTGCGTGTGGCCTGTGTCTGTTTTTTATAAAGTTTTGGACCTGGCAGCCATCTACGCTTTGGTTTTTTACAAGGAGTGCACCGGCAACACATTCACTCTGAGTGACATAATTTTGCAGCTAGCCCTGGAGCTACGGCAGAAACATTTTGATAAGAGACACGAAAGCCGGCTGGCAAATGCCCCTCAACCTTCAGCCAGCGCTGCGCTCACTAGCACACAGAATAAAAGATAATGCCAGGTTGCTAAATTATTATTTATTTCTTAGCAGACGCCCTTATCCAGGGCGACTTACAGTCATAAACAAAAATACATTTCAAGAATCACAGTACAAGTATTAATACAATTAAGAGCAAGATAAAATACAATGACTTTGGTTCTAGCAAGTACAAGTATATGACAAAATACGATTCAATACCGGAGGAGATAACAGTGTCAGCGATAGTTACATCAGGATATAATTAAATACAAAATACTACAGCTTAAATAACACTTGTGACAGATTACAGTACTCTAAAGTACAGGATTAAATGCAGTAAAATAGGGGGCAGATAAGAGCAAGTAAAGTGCATTTAAGGTAGAGTGATAAGTGTCCAGAGGGAAAAAAGAGGAGTTCTACAGGTACTGTCTGAAGAGGTGAGTCTTGAGGAGGCGCAGGGAGGGGGTCAGGGACTGGGCAGTCCTGACATCTGTAGGAAGGTCATTCCACCACTGCGGGGCGAGGGTGGAGAAGGAGCAGGCTCTGGAGGCAGAGGAACGTAGAGGAGGTAGAGTCTTCTACTGCAGGAGGAGCGGAGAGGTCGAGTGGGGGTGTAGGGAGAGATGAGGGTCTGAGGTAGCTGGGTGCAGTCTGGTCAAGGCATCTGTAGGTTAATACAAGAGTCTTGAACTGGATGTGAGCGGTGATCGGGAGCCAGTGGAGTGAGCGGAGTAATGGAGTTGCGTGGGAGAAGCGAGGCAGAGAGAACACCAGACAAGCAGCGGAGTTCTGGATGAGCTGGAGCAGACGGGTGGCGGACGCAGGGAGGCCAGCCAGGAGGGAGTTGCAGTAGTCTAGGCGGGAGAGTACCAGGGCCTGGACCAGGAGCTGGGTGGCGTAGTTGGTGAGGAAGGGTCGGATTCTTCGTATGTTGCTCAGGAAGAATCGGCAAGTGCGTGCCAGAGTGGAGATGTGCTGGGAATAAGAGAGGCAGGGGTCCAGGGTGACTCCGAGGTTCTTAGCTGAGGAGGAGGGAGAGAGTGTGGTAAATTCCAGAGGAACACAGATAGAGAGATCAGAGGAGGGGGAGGAGGAGGAGGGAAAGAAAAGGAGGTCAGATTTAGAGAGATTGAGTTTGAGGTGATGCGAGTGCATCCAGGAGGAGATAGCAGACAGACAAGCAGAGATACGGGAGGGGATGGTGGAGAAGGAGAGGAAGAGGTGGGGAAGGAGAGGAAATTCAAAGTTACCAGATCTTATCCTGTTTCCCCAGACAGACAGGGTGTTGGTGGTGTGTGAGATTACAGGGGGGGAGATAGTTAATGACTTATTCCTTTTTACTATAACAAGAGAATTGTAAAATGGTTAAGAATGTCCGCCCATGTTGTTGCATGGTCTGAGTGAGATACTTAAGCATGGAGGAAAAGAAAGCTCCAGTTTCTCAATGCACACACACAGAAATGAAATTAGTGTGTATGTGTACCCCAATTGAGTTGTGTTCAAAAGATGTGATGATATGTCATGTGCTGAGGTAGCCTTGAAAATGGCTTGCCAGCAAGAAATTACCATTTATGTTAACCAGCTATTGTTGTGTTTATTATCTTGGGTGTGTCCGTTTTTTCCAGCTGCCAGCAGTTGTTTGTTGGAGACGGTGCCATTGGCTAATTTAACCATCTTCTCAAGAATATGCAACTTCAGATTACCTTACCACTCTCTCCCACTTCCTCTGCTAATCCTTATGAACTAACAGCGTATAGGAGATTTGTGAATTTAGTCACTTAAGTGTATGGAATGTGCACTGTAAACAGACAGATCATTTAAACCAAGCAGAATAATATCTGCTGTTATTTCTCTTTTCCATCTTACAACAAGGAGACTGAAGAGGAGTGAGCTTTTGGACACAATGAAGTAGACTGGGTGGTGGAAGCACAAACTCTGTTAGCATGGAGACCACTGAAGAATCTATTAAAGAGATCATGATCGTTTGAGACCAATCAATCAGTGTATAGTCCAATGCTAGCCTATAGTCCAATGCTTTTGCTGAAGCTTTATGATACTCATTAAAAATGGTACTGCCATATCTGACCGAGAAATCAACAATGTTAAATAAATATGAGTCCTGTTCTTGTCATCAGTGAGCGTAAACTTCACAAAGGACATCGCAAAAAATAGAAAATGCAAGCACAAATTCTCTAAGAGCTGTGTTTTTTACACAGCCGAGGATCCCGAGATTTTAGAGTAACAGATCTCCACAGTCAACTACACTGTGATCCAGACATTCTGAGGTTGCAATAAGAATAGAGACCAAATTAACATCTTTACCTTCAATAATATTGCATCTCAGTTGAGGAGAGAGAGAGAGAGTGGCGATGAACAGCTGAAGCAGAGGAGGTTCCAGAGTATGTGTTTGAGCGTGGATGAGGCAGCGGTAGAGACGAGTGCCGTTGCCACTGATGAGGAAATAATGGCTGCTGGTTCCAAGTGAGTGATCCTGCTATCTTGCGCATCCATGTGATCAGATACTGTAGAAATTGAGGTGGAAAGAGCAAAAGCTTGCAATGCAGCAGGGGTGGAGTGTGAACTTTGGATCTCTGCTCAGGAGGAATCGCAATATAATAATAATAATAATAATAATAATAATAATAATAATAATCTTTATTTTTATATAGTGCCTTTCATAGGTGACCACCATCATAAAGCTCTTTACGGATGTAGGCTGTGAACTGTGCATTAATAGGACATCGCTCCCTGCTTCAATGGGCAATCCTTTTTTGTAAAGAGCTTTCACAAGTTTGTTGATGGGCCAATCCTTGTAAAAAAAGTTGTGCTGGAGAAAAAGGTTCGATGCATTTTGAGTGTTGAAGAGGAATGGCAGTGGGCAGAGCTGGATAAGCAGAGGTTGAAGCAGCAGCATTGTCAGATGGAGGAGAAGCAGGACAGGAAGATTGAAAGTTTTTTCAGTGGATTATTTGTTGAAGGAAGACAGCCAGAAGGAAAGAAAAATTCTTCATCTGAGTCAGATGAAAACGAAAGCTGCCTTGGGTGAGTAGTTATTTTAAACCGATTGAAAACGAAGGTTTGTTTTAAGATTGGGTCTGCAAGTCTGCATAGTAACCGCAAACTGAAAAGCAAGACAAGAATTAAGAAGCTGGCTACAGTTTAAATATGGTGACTGACAGGTAATTAAAGGGTGACTGACAGGTATTTTAGCAGGATGACTAAGGGAGGAGCCCCGGCTCCAGCCCCCCGAAATACACAAAGGTTCTACTTATAATTATTATTATTTTTAAAGTATCACAGTAAGTTAAAACAACACGATTCTGGTACGACTTTTTTTTTTCAACAGTAAAATTCACATGATTTCGCTTGTATTTAAAAAATAATCAGAAACAACTTTCAACATTAAATATGTTAAATGTGTTTTATTAACCGGATAACATTAAAAATTGGCTATCTGGGCTTTTCCAGTGCCTTTACGGGTTTAACCCTTTAAGGACTGTGTGACAGGATGGACCGAGGTTTGAGACTCAGAGACAGTATAAAGTTCAAAAATAAAGTTTTTAATAAACAAAAATACAAAATAAATAGGCACAGGGGCCAAACAAAAAGGTTTTAAACATAAAATAAACACAAAGCCAAACTTACAAAATAAGCTTTCCAGGCTGGGCGTTGCCTTCACTGGAACAGAAAACAAACTGAAAATACAGCACAAACAAAACACTCTTCTCTTCTAGAACTCTCCTTCAACTCTCTCTCCAGCCAGGGCCTCTCCCCTGGCTTTTATTCCCTGTGGCTGGAGCCCAATGAATCAATAATTGCTAATTAGTCAATTAGGGCTCCAGCCACATTCTCACATGTTTTCCTGGCAGGGAGGAATTTTAACCCCCTCCCTGCCAGTCCCAACATTGATCATAAAGACGGGGCAGTACCCCGTCACATATCCCCCCCCTTGTGCCAAGCACAACATGGCCTAAATGGCCACCTCCCCCCTCAGTCTCAGTCCCGGAAGAGGGGGAAGCACAGTGTCCATGGGGTTGGCCATGGTGGGACGTCCGGCACCACCCAATTCTTCGTGGCCAGCAGCTCCCTCTTCCGGGGCTCCGGCCACACACCATCTTGCCGCGAAAGTGCCGCTGGGGGAGCTGGTCTCCTGACCTCCCTCCCCCTCTTCATGGCCAGCAACTCCCCTCCGTGGGGCTCCGGCCATAGTGTAGCGACCCCAGGCGAAGCAGGATCCCTGGCAACCCCAGGCGACGGCAGCAGCAGCGGACCCTCGGGAGGCGACGGCAGCAGCAGCGGACCCTCGGGAGGCGACGGCAGCAGCAGCGGACCCTCGGGAGGCGGAGACGGGAACGGCAGCCCGGCTCCCTCTGGTGGCGGAGGCGGGAACGGCGGCCCGGCTCCCTCTGCTGGCGGAGACGGGAACGGCGGCCCGGCTCCCTCTGCTGGCGGAGACGGGAACGGCGGCCCGGCTCCCTCTGCTGGCGGAGACGGGAACGGCGGCCCGGCTCCCTCTGCTGGCGGAGACGGGAACGGCGGCCCGGCTCCCTCTGCTGGCGGAGGCGGGAACGGCGGCCCCTCTCCCTCTGCTGGCGGAGGCGGGAACGGCGGCCCCTCTCCCTCTAGTGGCGGAGGCGGAAACAGCAACTCGTTTCCCTCTGCTGGCGGAGGCGGGAACAGCAACTCGTCTCCCTCTGCTGGCGGAGGCGGAAACAGCAACTCGTCTCCCTCTGCTGGCGGAGGCGGGAACGGCGGCTCGTCTCCCTCTGCTGGCGGAGGCGGGAACGGCGGCCCCTCTCCCTCTAGTGGCGGAGGCGGGAACGGCAACTCGTCTCCCTCTGCTGGCGGAGGCGGAAACAGCAACTCGTCTCCCTCTGCTGGCGGAGGCGGGAACAGCAGCTCGTCTCCCTCTGCTGGCGGAGGCGGGAACAGCAGCTCGTCTCCCTCTGCTGGCGGAGGCGGGAACAGCAACTCGTCTCCCTCTGCTGGCGGAGGCGGGAACAGCAGCTCGTCTCCCTCTGCTGGCGGAGGCGGGAACAGCAGCTCGTCTCCCTCTGCTGGCGGAGGCGGGAACAGCAGCTCGTCTCCCTCTGCTGGCGGAGGCGGGAACAGCAGCTCGTCTCCCTCTGCTGGCGGAAACAGCAGCTCGTCTCCCTCTGCTGGCGGAGGCGGGAACAGCAACTCGTCTCCCTCTACAGGTCCCTTCAGCCCTAGGCCTGTGGGCTTCCCCTTCTCGGGCCGTGGACGCACCGACTCCTCCCGCTCGGGCCGTGGACGCACCGACTCCTCCCGCTCGGGCCGTGGACGCACCGACTCCTCCCGCTCGGGCCGTGGACGCACCGACTCCTCCCGCTCGGGCCGTGGACGCACCGACTCCTCCCGCTCGGGCTCCTCCCCCTCGGGCTGTGGACGTTCGGGCTCCTCCCTCTCGGGCTGTGGACGTTCGGGCTCCTCCCTCTCGGGCTGTGGACGTTCGGGCTCCTCCCTCTCAGGCTGTGGACATTCGGGCTCCTCCCTCTCGGGCTGTGGACATTCGGGCTCCCCCTCTCTGGGCGACGGCAGCGGCTCCCCCTCTCTGGGCGACGGCAGCGGCCCCCATTCTGGCTCTCGGGACGGCAGCTCCTCCCCTTCTGGCTCTCGGGACGGCAGCTCCTCCCCTTCTGGCTCTCGGGACGGCAGCTCCTCCCCTTCTGGCTCTCGGGACGGCAGCTCCTCCCCTTCTGGCTCTCGGGACGGCAGCTCACCCCTCTCTGGCTCTTGGGACAACGGCTCCATCCCTTCTGGCTCTCGGGACAGCGGCTCCATCCCTTCTGGCTCTCGGGACAGCGGCTCCTCCCCTTCTGGCTCTTGGGACAGCGGCTCCTCCCCTTCTGGCTCTCGGGACAGCGGCTCCTCCCCTTCTGGCTCTCGGGACAGCGGCTCCTCCCCTTCTGGCTCTCGGGACAGCGGCTCCTCCCCTTCTGGCTCTCGGGACAGCGGCTCACCCCTCTCTGGCTCTCGGGACAAAGGCTCACCCCTCTCTGGCTCTCGGGACAAAGGCTCACCCCTCTCTGGCTCTCGGGACGATGGCTCACCCCTCTCTGGCTCTCGGGACGACAGCTCCACCTTCTTTATTGGAATGATTGGGGCGTCTCCCATATCTACCGCCAGGTAATTAATGACCATCAGGGCCAGCTCTGCGAAGGACGCCGGGTGATGCTGTTCCTCCCACTTTTCCCACCTCCCCCCATCTCGACGCCACAGCGTGTTGACAACTATGGGGAGGTCGTGGGAGAGGTCTGCCTCAGGGTGCATCAACCAGTCCCATATTTCCTGGGATGGTGGTGAAGGCGGTGATGTAGGAAGTGGTGGGGTGGCTGCCGAGGACGGGGTTTGCAGCTGCTCCTGGTCCCGATTGTGGGGGCATCCTGCCCAGTTGTGGCCATCCACCTCACAGTACCCACACCAGTCAGCTGGTAGCCCATCTGGACAGGACCTCCACTGATGATCCTCCTTCCCGCACCAGGAGCACCAGGGGAAAAGACTGGCTGGGTCCTCCAGCTGGGGTGGCTGTTGTTGCAGCAGCCTACATTTCTTCGGCTGCTGCTTCTCCTGCCTTTGCCGCTGTCTGCTCTTCTTCCCCATTTATCAAAAAAAATAAAAAATAAAAAATAACTCCCAAAATTCAAGAAAGAAAAAAAAATTACTGCTCTGAGCCTCCAGGTGGCGCTCTCCCGTTTCTGACACCAAATGTGACAGGATGGACCGAGGTTTGAGACTCAGAGACAGTATAAAGTTCAAAAATAAAGTTTTTAATAAACAAAAATACAAAATAAATAGGCACAGGGGCCAAACAAAAAGGTTTTAAACATAAAATAAACACAAAGCCAAACTTACAAAATAAGCTTTCCAGGCTGGGCGTTGCCTTCACTGGAACAGAAAACAAACTGAAAATACAGCACAAACAAAACACTCTTCTCTTCTAGAACTCTCCTTCAACTCTCTCTCCAGCCAGGGCCTCTCCCCTGGCTTTTATTCCCTGTGGCTGGAGCCCAATGAATCAATAATTGCTAATTAGTCAATTAGGGCTCCAGCCACATTCTCACATGTTTTCCTGGCAGGGAGGAATTTTAACCCCCTCCCTGCCAGTCCCAACATTGATCATAAAGACGGGGCAGTACCCCGTCACAGACTGGGATTGTGTTAACACGATCATACTCAAGGGGGCTTCTAGTAGGTTGGTCCAAAGATGCACCTGGCAATTCTGCCTCTATATGGCCACACTGCTCAGAGCGCTGTCTGATACTCATGAACTTGGCAGTTTTCAACTCGTTGTACAATTAAATACAAATCAGTTAAGCACCATCTTTCTGTATTTTGTAGAAGTATAAATACTCCGGTAAACATAAATAACATTCATCATACTCATACTTTGACGGTTTTTGTTTTATTTCCCTTTAAAAACTGCCATTTCTGAAAATAATACGGTCTCAAGCATATTCAAACTGGTAGAAAATGAATAAAAACATTAAATTAAATCTAAAACACACATTTTCAGTATAGTATAGTAACTGAAGAAGACATAACATGTGCAATGTAATTTATTTTTGCTCGTAGTGCTTTCTGGGTGGCCACATATTTTTTTAGATTTCAACAACAAACAAAAAAAATAGGTTATTATTAACAGTTTTTACCTAACTTAAACATATCTAAAATTAAAATATATAAAAAATGATTTAAAACGTGTAGAAATGCTTTTTTATGCACCAAATCCTGCTACCCTTTCCCTCTCGGCGGCCATCTTGGATTTAAGTGTTGCACTCTACTGACTTTAGCTTTCTGAATTAAAAAAAAATAAATAAAAAAAATTAAAAAACTAAAAAAAATTAAAGAAAAAGTTTACGCTAAGCTTGTCGTGTTTTTTAATTGAAAGTTAGTTTTTCTTTTAATGCAACAACCTGCCCCTAAAAACGCACCTCACCCAAGTGTCAGGACTGCCCAGAAGGCGTGGCACCTACAGACACGTGTCTGTGCAGTAAATCTGTACTGAAAAAATGGGTTAGGTGTCATTTTTAAATGCAAGGGTTTTGTTTATAACATATTATAGCTTGTTTAAAAGCGTTTTTATTTGTCTGTTAAGAAATTATAACTATTCCAGTTTTGCAATATGTGTTATAGTGTTTGTTTAAGGTTCAAAAGTCATCATAACAATGTTTTACATGTTAAGAATTTGTAAAGAGTGCATTTGCCACTGAAAAGGCAGGTAATGTGATTATTTGTATATAAATAAAGTGTTTAGCATTTTTAACTTATTAATATATTAATCTAATTTAAATTTGTGTAAATTGTTACACAATTGCAACTTTGTAATTTCTATAAAGTTGATATATTTAAAGCATAATATATAATTTGGTATCATATTTGTTGCCGTTGTGTAGTTTAAAACAACAATGGTTAAAATAAATAAAATAATTATTTAATTAATATTCAAATGACCACTTTGTGACGTTTTGTTACATGTTTAAACTACCGAGCCTAAAAATATTCAACCTACACAGGAGATATGAGCTCAAACGGCAGTCTAATGACAGACACACACACAAGCATATGTCAGATCTATGTTATATCCCCATTATCTATAGTTTTTAACTGTTTGCCTATCAACTACTGTACTAGCGTATTTTAAATGACCTAGTTCATGTTCAGCATTGCTGGACCCGCGGCACTGTTTCACCCCCCCCGTACAACGATAGGCAGTTTGTCTAAGCTTAATTTCACGCATTTTATTTCTATTTTAAATGAATTCCCTTACGTTCTAGACCATTTTTGTTTAAAATTTAAGTTCTTGATTTTTTAAATTAAGGATGAAGTAGTGATTAAAATATCACAAAACGCATATTTCAGGGGTCGATCATTTTGTCTAGCAACGGCAAATACATATATTTCGTGTATAACTCCATTGCTCAAAATCTGTACATATAAATTATCATTTACATTTTTATAATTTAATAACTTTAATAAATGTAATAACTCTATTCCTAATTCCGTACAATAAAGTATTGCTCTGCTGCGTCCGAATAGTACTCGCTGATAGAATGTTGGGAGCACCGCTCCACTTCATAACAAAGACTCTACTGAGCTGTTCAAAAAATTACAAGCTGGTGAGGAAGTGCGTACAATGTTAACGCCTTAATATCTAAAATGAATTAAGAATTAAGAAGCTGGCTACAGTTTAAATATGGTGACTGACAGGTAATTAAAGGGTGACTGACAGGTATTTTAGCAGGATGACTAAGGGAGGAGCCCCGGCTCCAGCCCCCCGAAATACACAAAGGTTCTACTTATAATTATTATTATTTTTAAAGTATCACAGTAAGTTAAAACAACACGATTCTGGTACGACTTTTTTTTTTCAACAGTAAAATTCACATGATTTCGCTTGTATTTAAAAAATAATCAGAAACAACTTTCAACATTAAATATGTTAAATGTGTTTTATTAACCGGATAACATTAAAAATTGGCTATCTGGGCTTTTCCAGTGCCTTTACGGGTTTAACCCTTTAAGGACTGGGATTGTGTTAACACGATCATACTCAAGGGGGCTTCTAGTAGGTTGGTCCAAAGATGCACCTGGCAATTCTGCCTCTATATGGCCACACTGCTCAGAGCGCTGTCTGATACTCATGAACTTGGCAGTTTTCAACTCGTTGTACAATTAAATACAAATCAGTTAAGCACCATCTTTCTGTATTTTGTAGAAGTATAAATACTCCGGTAAACATAAATAACATTCATCATACTCATACTTTGACGGTTTTTGTTTTATTTCCCTTTAAAAACTGCCATTTCTGAAAATAATACGGTCTCAAGCATATTCAAACTGGTAGAAAATGAATAAAAACATTAAATTAAATCTAAAACACACATTTTACAGTATAGTAACTGAAGAAGACATAACATGTGCAATGTAATTTATTTTTGCTCGTAGTGCTTTCTGGGTAATAACTCTATTCCTAATTCCGTACAATAAAGTACTGCTCTGCTGCGTCCGAATAGTACTCGCTGATGGAATGTTGGGAGCACCGCTCCACTTCATAACAAAGACTCTACTGAGCTGTTCAAAAAATTACAAGCTGGTGAGGAAGTGCGTACAATGTTAACGCCTTAATATCTAAAATGTCGACCATGATTGGCTCTTGATTTAAATTACGTTTTATTATAGACACCTTCAACAACCAATAGTTTAAGTGTCAGCTCGGCCCTGATTGGTTTAGGTGTTGAGATCATCGCGTAAAGGAAAAAAAAACGGAAAAAAACGCCCTTCTGTATGACGTACATTTTAGGGCCTACACTGACAAAAAGTTTAGACTGTCTACTTTTAATTTATTACACAAACATGAATCAAAATCGACCAGGACTCATCAACCGTGAGTTTAAAAAAGTGTAGAAAAATAAAACTCGGTGCCGCGGACCCGTTCGAAATGCATATTTTGCACTATCAAGAAAACAGGTGGTGCCGTGATGCGTTGTTTTGAGATCACTACTGGACTGCGAGTGTGTAAACATGATAAAAAAGCGGTTTATTTTGATGACTTACAGGGCCACCGTAACTGTCGTTCACTTCCTGATGTTTTTTCGTGTGACGTGACTGAGAGGGGTATTTGGTGTCTAAAGGGCAGAGATTGTTTACAGCAGCCAGGAAGAGACAAAAGCAGAAACAAAACATCACAGAAACTTGTTTAGAGCTAATAAAAAATGGTAAACACTGTCAATCTGATGTATTTGACATATAATTATATTAGAACATGTATTCTATCTCATGTGTTTTAATATATGTGTTTTACAACATTTATAAATATCAAGAAACGAGTGGATATAAGCATATATGGATATAAGTGGATATAAGCATATAGTATGTCATGAACTAAACGTATCAGGTTTGTTTTGTTATTCCTTATTACTGATAGTAATGAAATGAGTATCTATTATTTTATTTATAAATATTTATTTTGAGACAATAAATCGAAAGTATTGTCCATTATTGCTTATAAAGACCCTGAGAATAAACATGTATTACAGTGCCTTGCATAAGTATTCACCCCCCTTGGACTTTTCCACATTTTGTAGTGTTACAACCTGAAATTAAAATGGATTTAATTAGGATTTTTTTGTCACTGATCTACACAAAATAGTCCATAATGTCAAAGTGGGGAAAAAAAATCTACATATTTTTCAAAATTATTTACAAATAAAAAACTGAAAAGTCTTGATTGCATAAGTATTCACCCCCTTTGCTGTGACACTCCTAAATAAGATCTGGTGCAACCAATTGTCTTCAGTAGTCACATAATTAGTTGACTGGAGTCCACCTGTGTGCAATTAAAGTGTCGCATGATCTCAGATTAAATACACCTGTTTCTGGAAGGCCTCAGAGTTTGTTAGAGAGCATATCTAAACAAACAGCATCATGAAGACCAAGGAGCTATCAAAACAAGTCCGGGATAAAGTTCTGGAGAAGCACCAATCAGGGTTGGGTTATAAAAAAATATCCCAAACTTTGAACATCCCCCGGAGCACCGTTAAATCCATTATTAAAAAATGGAAAGAATATGGCACAACCGCGACTCTGCCTAGAGAAGGCCGTCCACCAAAACTCAGTGACCAGGTAAGGAGGGCATTAGTCAGAGAAGCAACCAAGAGGCCAATGGTAACTCTGAAGGAGCTGGAGAGATCCACAGCTGAGATAGGAGAAACCGTCCATGGGACAACTATAACCCGGACGCTCCACAAAGCTGGGCTTTATGGAAGAGTGGCGAGAAGAAAGCCATTGTTGAAAAAACCCCATATCAAATCCTGTTTGGATTTTGCCAAAAGGCATGTGGGAGACACAGCAAACATGTGGAAAAAGGTTCTCTGGTCTGATGAGACCAAAATTGAACTTTTTGGCCTTAGCGCAAAATGCTATGTGTGGCGCAAAGCCAACACTGCTCATCACCCTGAGAACACCATCCCCATGGTGAAGCATGGTGGTGGCAGCATCATGTTATGGGGATGCTTTTCATCGGCAGGTACTGGGAAACTGGTCAGGATTGAAGGCAAGATGGATGGAGCCAAATACAGGGAAATTCTAGAGGAAAACCTGTTTCAGTCTGCAAGAGACCTGGGATTGGGGCGTAGGTTCACGTTCCAGCAGGACAATGACCCTAATCACACAGCCAAAGCTACACTGGATTGGTTTATAAACAAGAACCTGAATGTCTTATAGGGCAGCAGTGTGGAGTAGTGGTTAGGGCTCTGGACTCTTGACCGGAGGGTCGTGGGTTCAATCCTAGGTGGGGCACGCTGCTGCTGTACCCTTGAGCAAGGTACTTTACCTAGATTGCTCCAGTAAAAACCCAACTGTATAAATGGGTAATTGTATGTAAAAATAATGTGATAACTTGTAACAATTGTAAGTCGCCCTGGATAAGGGTGTCTGCTAAGAAATAAATAATAATAATAATAATAATACTTAAGCAAGGCACTGTATGTCATTGCAATCACTCAGGTGAAACAATGTCCTTTATTCTGCCCAAACATCAATATTTTTCAACAAAACTTTCAGGAAGTATTGTAAGTTCCATCGGGTCATAGAATAATGTGTTTTTATACATGTATCTCTAAGCAGAATACATAATAAAAATTACTTTAAAACAAAACAAACAAACAAACAAACAAAACATCAAACAAAAAACGAAATATTGTGTTGAAAAAAAGTGAAAAGTTTATATGTTTTTTGAAGTACTTTAAAATGTTTTCCAGAGTGTTTTGAAAAAAAAGGACACCATTTGCAAGATGCTACTGTAAAAAATAGATTTTTAGTGAATTTTTATAGGAAGATTATGATTTCCATCACATGAGAGTAGATCGTAAACCTTCTTGCTGATATGAACTCGGCTCTCGCCAAGATACGCACCAACTTAGACGCAGCTTTACATTAAACTAATGTGATCCATCTGCATCTCCATCCATTTGAGTTTCTTTCCATCGGATGATGTAGATATCCTTCTGCCTGATGTTGATGGCTGAAGTGTAATGCTGGCTCCAGGGATCAGCTTATTTTGCCTCCCCAGCCCATCAGCACATACAACGGCTGCGATGCTGGCTCCAGGGATCAACCACAGCGCAGTCTCCCTAGCGCATCAGCATGTCAACCGTCTGGATTGAGCTAAACAGGGTACATCTCTGGGGTCTTCAAGTAGGCACCTTTTTTTCTTTTTTTTGGACCATGTGCAATAAAAACATTCATGATTAAAACATGCGATGCATCGCACCCAAGTTAGCTACAGCTAATTTACATTGGTAGTCCCACAAACTACCAACTACAAATACAATGATAATGACAATTAATCAACAATAAAATTCAATTAAAAATACTAAAATAAAAATACAATTAGAAATAACAATAAATAACAATAAAATACAATAAAAGAAAGTCAACAAATGAAGGGGGCTAGACATGATCACAAAGCTGGTCCTGTTTCAACCATTTTTTCAGTTCTGTTAAAAAACTCTTGTAGTCTGATATGTTTTTCATGAAGACTGGTAGCGTATTCCAGAACATGGCACCCTTGATTGAGCAAGCTGTTTGTGCAAACTTGGTTTGACATCGATACACTATTTATGTAGAGACTTAAAAATCAGACATGTATTGGAGAGATTTATAAAATTATCAAAACTTAACATATTATATTTCTAAAGAATGTGACAGTGATGATATTTTACTAGCTTTTTATCTAGAACTTTCAAACTCTGTTTGTATAGAGAGTGAAGTGGTTGTAACATAGTTGACCCAGCCTGTGACCATATAGTTATACAGTAGGACATATGGGATAAAATCATAAAGTGCAAATACATCTTAGCAGCAGTAGTAGGTAAATATTTTCGAATATATGTAAAATTGGACAGGTTAAATTTCACAGTTTTGATTACCTTTTTTATGTGTTTCTGTGGCAATGTGGCCACGCCCTTGTGCGTAGTTTATGTTTATATGTTACGTGTTGTGCGTAAATGTTGGTGTATAGTGATGGCTGCACGGGATATAAATGGGTGTGTGCAGCACGAGTATTTAAAATGTATAATTGTAGTTAGGCACGAGGATTGCACATCACTTCACGTGCATTTAAAGTATTAGTATGTGAACACGGGAAAGTGCACTTTAATTAATTCACGTACAGTTGTACCGAGATTCCAATTGAATGATTGACTAGCAATCGAGTCTCGGTACAACTGCATAAAAGCAACATGTTTTCACTCACTTGGGGTTGGGTGTGTTCGGTGAGTGGAGAACGGGATAGGAGACGGAGGTAATAGTTGTAAAAGTATAAGTAGTTAAATCTGCTCACCGTGTTTTGTCGGTATAGTTCGTTTTGTTTTTGTCTTTTTTGTTTTGGCAACGAGTGCCATGTCCTATGTGTTTTGTGTTCAAACCTTTTATTTTATGTTTTGTTTAATTATTAAATGAGCTCAGCTTCATCAAAACCCCAAGTCTCTGTGTGTTACTGCCTGTTTCTGGTCTGACGTCACCCACTGCAGCCGTCTTTGTCACAGTTTCCTAAAGGCAAGGTGTGAATCTAGTGTAATACCTAAATATTTAAATTCTGAGACAGTGCTAATCATTTCCCCCTTTACAAAAATGGTAAACTGATTCTGCATTATATGTTGTCTCATAGAAAAACACAATCCCACTGTTTTACTCACATTCACACTCAAGCAAGAGTGATCAAGCCACTTTGACACCTCTACCATAACAGCTGTTAATTTTGTAGCTGCTTCTTGACTAGTTTTAGCACTTACATACACCACTGTATCATCAGCATACATTTGGATATTGACTTCTGGACAGACCAAAGGTAGATCATTAATGTAGAGACTAAATAATAAAGGCCCTGATATAGATCCCTGTGGGACCCCCAAAGTACAGTTCTTAAACGTTGATTGACCATTGCTTATTTTAACACTTTGTTTTCTATCCGACAAGTAAGACTCCATTCATTTCAGTGCCTGACCAGACAGGTTAAATTTAGACAACTTAGACAGTAAACCAGTATGATTAACCGTATCGAAAGCTTTCTTCAGATCCAGAAATACAGCTCCAACAACTCCACCTTTATCAAGCTCAGACTGAATCCTTTCTAAAAAATAACAGTTAGCTGTTTCTGTGGAGTGTTTTGCTCTAAACCCAAACTGCATAGGGTGTGCCAAAAGCTGTTTTACTACCACCTTCTCCACTACTTTTGAGATTACCTGGAGTAGACTGATAAGTCTATAATTGCTGACCTCTTCACGGTCACCAGCCTTGAATACTGGAATAACTACTGCGGACTTCCAAGCACTCGGAAATACCCCCTGTTTTATAGATAAATACATAGATGGGTTATAGGACTAGTCAATATATCTCTATGTTTCTTTTAAAAAGTGGTATCTAAACCATAAGCATCCTTAGCTTTTGAGTTTTTTGAGAACCAAGTAGTTCAGATACGTTTATCTCTGAGATTTCAGCAATGTTAAAAATGACTGTTATTAACTGGGGAGACATCCGAATTTCTTGTACCAAATTTCTGAGCCAGATCCTGCACTGAATTTATGAAAAAAGTATTAAACGTGGAGGCAATAATCTCATTATCAGTTATCAAGCTGCCTTGCAACTTCAATTCAATTTCACTTTTATATTTATGTTTGTCATTTCCAGTTAAATGTTCAAGATTTTTCCAAATAGTTTTAGTGTTACCATTTGCCTCATTTTTAATGTTCATAAAACAAATTAGCATTTGCTTTTCATAATTCACGTATTACTTTATTTCTTATATCATTATATCACTCCCTCTACCAGTTTTTAACGATGTCTTCAAAGCGTGATCCCCTTTTTTAAGCAATTGCCATAATGACTCAATAAACCATGGTAGATCAGTTTTTTTCCCAGTTTTGTTTTTGACCTTTGTAATTTGTCAATTTGAGTCTGTATTTCTGGATTGAAGGTATCATAACAGGATTCTACATTGTCACATACCATAAATTCACTCCAATCAATATTTTTAAGTGCATTACAAAAGTTAATCAGATCATTTTTAAGTATTATATGTTTTTGATGTTTCTTTTCAACTTGAATTTTAAATCTGCCCTTTGTCATTTGTCTTGCGATAAGGGTTAAGTTTTGATCAGAAAGCCCAGTTACAAGATTATATGATTTTATAATTCTTTCAGGCTTGTTGCTAAATATTAAATCAATTTGAGTCTTTGAAGTTTTTTTTTAGTTCTAGTTGGCCCTTTTACCAGCTGACATAGATTGAATCTATCCATAGTTTATTTTAGTTTCTTTTTATTTGATTTTTCTAACCAGTTAATGTTAAAATCACCCATTAGAATAAGTTATTTTCTAGGATCACAGTCTTTTAAAATTTCACGTAAATTGTCATAAAACATATTATTACATGATGGAGATCTATACAATCCAATAATAATAAAGGACATCTGAGTTGATAACGTTACATTTAACCCAATACATTCCAGATCATTACTACCGCCAAGTTGTATTTGATTACATTTAATGGTTTCCTTTACATAAATCAGAACTCCCCCTCCTCTACCTTGATCTCTATCTTTCCTAAAAATGTTATAACCTGGCACATTATATGCACCCAGGGGAGAGTTCTGCTGCAACCATGTCTCAGTGAGGCATAAATAATCCAGGTTAGAATCAACTAAAAGTTTTTCCAATTGTTCACTCTTTGGGATGAGACTTCTAATATTTAAATGACCACCAAACACCTTGGCATGATTTACAGTATGAAAGAATTTAAATATATGTTGTTTTGAGACTGCTTGATTTTTACATTCCCTAAATAACTTGCCAGTATTTGGTATTTCAATAAGACCCACACCTCCATGATCGCTCCCTAAGGAGCGGAGATGGCAGGATACCCCATCCTCAACCTTGTCTTTTAATTCCTCCCCCATACAATCTTTAAGAGGGAACAACAGCTTAAATGAACCCTGAATATGTAAAATTATAAAGAAAGATAAAAAGAGAAGTCTAATATTAGACATTTCTTAGTACTTACAAAGCAACCTTTTTTTGTTTTGCAGACTCCGTATTTTTAGCTCACTAACATCATCCCAATTAAAGTCTCTACCTTCCTGATAAGAACTTATACTGTAGACAACTTTTCTAATTTAAATTAAATGCTTGCTTCAGCTGCCAAAGTTTTCTTTAATTTCTATAATATAATAAAAAGCATGAACATTACACCATAATACACTCCCTTATTCTGTTACCAAAAGCTATTTTGTTAGTTAATTTTTAAAAAGATTGCTCATTATAGAAAGACCATGAATTTAAACTGCTAATGCTTCGACTGCCAAAAAGCACTTTCCATGCCCAGCACCATTCTGCTACAAGCAGGTAAAGGCGAGATCACCAAATTAATTATATTTCTTTAGTAGGTCCACTGTATACTACAGTTATTAAATCCAGTTTACACTTTATTGTCTTATATTCACACTTAACAGTTCCTCTGTTATAATAAAACATGTACACTTATACCAGATTAAAATGCTTGTGTTTAGCTTAGAGACTACTTTCAGATCAAGCTTACTTCTTTTCTAAATAAGAAACTTGACTATGAATACACGCTCAAACAAAATAGATACTCAGTTCCTTTCTTTACAGTTTTTACTTGTTACAATACAACTCAAATAGATGCAATACTGTTATTTTTAGTTTCAAATATAATCATGTCAAAAAGGTTGCTTTTTTCTTTTGCTATACTAAAAGGCTCTGTGTTTAGATCTTTAAAAACTATGACTTCATCTTCAAGTTAATTAAATGAGATTCCTGCTTCACAGGCTTAAAGGCTTCCACGCCCAATAGTTTTCATTAATTTAAAGATAGGGGAAGCCCCATTTTTAAGATTGACCAGCTTCCAATAGTTTATATACTCTAATAACAAAGGCACACAGTCAAGCTTTTTTTCCTAACATTAACATTTGTTCAGTTTTTTCAATTCAAATTATTTTATCCTGCTCATAATTTGCTACAATAGTATTTCTACTGGCTGTATATTCTTTAAAACACAGTACAGTTATTACAATATTTTGACATTGTCAGTTAGAACTGGTCTCTTATTTTTCACTGTAATATGTTCTTTGAATAATAATTTTATTTGTATAACAGTTTAACTTTAAATGATTTTATAACATGTATTTCTAATTGAGATACTTCAATATAGCAGTCTCTTATAAATTGTAATTTTATTTTACTCCATTGATAGACACAGAAGGCAAAAGATTAATTTTAATTAGGCACCTGCTTGGTAGCAAATTCAACCTGGAATATTAAAATTTAGGACTACTATACTTTGATACAAACTAACATCCTCATGCATTTACTTAAGGTTATTATATTAGTATTCTTATTTTTAAAATCTCATCGTTTTATTTATTTATTTATTTTTTTACTATAGTAGAACCACAGACCTATTTTAGTTCAATTCATGTTAACTGTGCTCCATAGAGTTTGTCATTCTGTTGTTGCTGGATCGGACTTTGAGGTTCTGAGGCTTTTTGCCTGATAAGGGAGGTTTGGAACTTTCAGCAGGTCGGCCTGACCTTTTGATACAAGCAGCCCTCTTTCCTGACCTTACACATTCACTAATAATATTTTTCTACTGTTATACTAGAATAAACAGGAATATAGAATCCTACAATATTCTCATAGACTAATACAGAGTACATTATAACATTTTTTTTCCAAATAGTGTGTTTTAACAATTTGTTTAATATTTCTACTGACTTTATATTATTTAAAATACATTACAGTCATTACAATATTTGTTGCAGTTTCACAAATGTTCAATTTGTATCCCAAAGATCAGCCTGCTTTCGGTAGCGGTGACAGTCTTGGGTCAGTTTCTGCTCTCAGTGAGTCTGTCAAACAAATCACATGTATTGGTGACAGTCTTTAAAAGCCTGATACCAGCAAAAAACTTGTTAGCTGGGATCCCATCTCTACATTCTCATTACCATCATCAGTGGGAAGACTTCAAATAAATTAAGCAGTTTCTATGAAAGAGCCATACATCTCTGCCGCAGTACAGGGTATACAGGCTCCTCCCCTGACCAAGGCATCCGACGAACTCAAGGGAAGCTGGAGCGGAGGGTACGGGAATGCGGGTCAGCCGTTCCTCCTTTAGACCAACCCGCTTGCGTTTCCGGTGTTCGGATGTTGAGTTGCTTTCCGGTGTTCGGATGTGAGCGTGAACCGGAGAAGGGGCTGCAGCACTGGCGGCAGGCCAGTGGTTTGCGAGGCGGAGTTGACTCCGTGGCCTGGGAGGCGCAGACAAGCTGTTCCTCTTGTTCCCCGTTGCTCTCGTCTGATCTGGTAATGTCTCTGGCACTGAATACCTTGGTTCCCCTGCGGTGACGGGCTCTAGCCTCATCCATCTCCTCGGCCTTCTCCAGGGCTTGGATTATGGATCTTTGATGGGACAACTGGATGTGACGGAGCAGTTCATTCTGAGAGAGGCCACGGATGAACAAGTCCAAAACCAACCATTCAGTGAATTCCGGGTGCGCATCCTCAAAGGCTCGCAGGGCCAGGCACTCGATATCCGCCGCCAGGACGTCTAGCTTTTCGCCGACCTCTCTTCCAAGCATACAGCTGGTCGTGCAGTTCCAACTCTGGGGACCCCCTTCCGAACTGGCACTGCAGTGTGGTGCACAGTGCCTGGGACAGGTCAAGCAGAGTTTGCTTGGCGGGTCCATCCAGGATCACCACCAGGTTGGCTGTCCACCCGTTCACCTGAGCGACCACTTGGAACTTGGTCACACAGGTCTCCCAGTCGGAGACATTAAACTTCCTGACCTTGAAGGGACAGAAGCTGGGATGACCTGGAGCGAATGGAGCATCTGCGTCCAGTTGCCACTGAGGCTTGGGGAAGCGCTCAGGCTGAGGCGTTTACTGCCGCTGGGCCAGAGCCTTGAAAAAGGGTCCCATAATCTGTCACTGGAGCTCGGAGAAGATTTTTCCAAACCCATGCGAGAATTTCCTTATTTCAAGTCCAACATATAGGTGGGATGTGGAAGGGTTGCTCTCAGCTGACAATACAGATGTTCCCACTTGTCCTTCATCGTTGTAATTAACAGACGCTCACACAGATATGGAGAAACCTGGACCAGAGTGAGATGCAACATCTTGTCGATTCATTGCAAAACAGGCTAGAGACTCTTCATACTGCAAAAGGTTGCTTGAACTTTTACTAAAATAAAGTTAGAACATTTGTATTTTTTGTTATTGTTGTTAAACTAATCAGCAGACACATTTTAGAACAGCTTAATGTTGAAATGATGTTAATCTATGGGACAGGCATGTAGTAGAGCTGTTTCTGTGTGTGTATATATATATATATATATATATATATATATATATATATATATATATATATATATATATATATATATATATACACAGACGTGCTCAAATTTGTTGGTACCCCTCCACAAAAAATGAAGAATGCACAATTTTCTCTGAAATAACTTGAAACTGACAAAAGTAATTGACATCCACCATTGTTTATTCCATATTTAATAGAAATCAGACTTTGCTTTTGATTTTTTATTCAACATAATATTGTAAATAATAAAACAAATGAAAATGGCATGGACAAAAATGATGGGACCGCTAACCTAATATTTTGTTGCACAACCTTTAGAGGCAATCTCTGCAATTAAACATTTTCTGTAGCTCTTAATGAGACTTCTGCACCTGTTAACAGGTAGTTTGGCCCACTCTTCCTGAGCAAACTGCTCCAGCTGTCTCAGGTTTGATGGGTGCCTTCTCCAGACTGCAAGTTTCAGCTCTTTCCATAGATGTTCGATAGGATTCATAGAAGGCCACTTCAGAATAGTCCAATGTTTTGTTCTTATCCATTCTTGGGTGCTTTTAGCTGTGTGTTTTGGGTCATTATGCTGTTGGAGGACCCATGACCTGCGACTGAGACAGAGCTTTCTAACACTGGGCAGTACGTTTCGCTCCAGAATGCCTTGATAGTCTTGAGATTTCATTGTGCCCTGCACAGATTCAAGGCACCTTGTGCCAGGCGCAGCAAAGCAGCCCCAAAACAAAACCGAGCCTCCTCCATGTTTCACTGTAGGTATGGTGTTCTTTTCTTTGAAAGCTTCATTTTTTCGTCTGTGAACATAGAGCTGATGTGACTTGCCAGAAAGCTCCAGTTTTGACTCATCTGTCCAAAGGACATTCTCCCAGAAGGATTGTGGCTTGTCAATATGCATTTTAGCAAATTCCAGTCTGGCTTTTTTATGTTTTTCTTTCAAAAGTGGAGTCCTCCTGGGTCTTCTTCCATGGAGCCCACTTTTCCTCAAAAAGCGACGGATGGTGCGATCAGAAACTGACGTACCTTCACCTTGGAGTTCAGCTTGTATCTCTTTGGCAGTTATCCTTGGTTCTTTTTCTACCATTCGCACTATCCTTCTGTTCAATCTGGGGTCGATTTTCCTCTTGCGGCCATACCCAGGGAGGTTGGCTACAGTTCCATGGACCTTAAACTTCTTAATAATATTTGCAACTGTTGTCACAGGAACATCAAGCTGCTTGGAGATGGTCTTGTAGCCTTTACCTTTACCATGCTTGTCTATTATTTTCTTTCTGATCTCCTCAGACAACTCTCTCTTTTGCTTTCCCTGGTTCATGTTCAGTGTGGTGCACACAATGATACCAAACAGCAGAGTGACTACTTTTCTCCATTTAAATAGGCTGAATGACTGATTACAAGATTGGAGACATGTGTGATACTAATTAAAGAAACTAATTAGTTTGAAATATCTCTGTAATCCAATTATTTGTTATCTTTTCTAAGGGGTACCAACAAATGTGTCCAGGCCATTTTAGAATATCTTTATAGATTAAGCAATAATTCATCTCTTTTCACAGCTTCTTTGCTTTATTCTATGACATACCAAAGGCATACAAGTATACATGATAAAATAGCTTTTAATTTCATCACTTTTCAGGAGGAATGAAGCATTATTTCAATGAGCTGTAAGGGTACCAACAAATTTGAGCATGTCTATATATATATATATATATATATATATATATATATATATATATATATATATATATATATATATATATTAATACTTTAAGAAATCACTGTTCAACATTTTGATGCATTTTTAGCAGGGCCGTCCAGCCATATAACCATGAAGAGCCAATCCAGCTACCAGCTAGTAATTAAATAACATGTGAAAAATGGGAACAATGAACATGCCTGTAAAGAAATAGTCAACTGCGAAAAGTTACAGTTTGATGAGCCACAACTTTACTAATGTCTTAAAGGATACTGCATACCAGCATTTGCTTTTTGCATTTCAGAATTATTTTTATAAGTTTAAAGAGCTGTACATTTGATACCTTGAATTCAATTAAAAAGAGCTATGCTTTGGAACTTATTTTGTGGTCGGTTGCACAGTCCTGGTGTTTTGTATTATCTTTGCTGATTAAATTGACAACTTTACATAAAAATTGTATAGACTTACTAATTCCTCAACAACTAATAGTAGTTCTAGTTCAAGTTAAAACGAGTGTGTTGGAAATTCAACTAAAAAGATTATATTTGTTATGGAATCATTTAATATATTTACAAGACGTCATGCCAGTAATTCTATGGTAATGATATAAACTGTTTCAAGTAGGTGTCACTCAATGTAGTACATGTTTTGATGAGGTACTAGAACAAAAAGTTCACATAACTTTGTAAGTACAGTACCTGCAACTCAAAGTAGTTAATTAACTGCTTGTTTTTGAAGTGACTCGAACTCAAAGTAGTCAAGATCATATAACTATTTGGAACTTACTTCAACTCAAGGTAGTTAAGTACCTCTGACTGGTTCCAAAATTACTTCAACTCAAAATGGTCAAGTTAAGTTAAGAGGCTTTTTAAAGTTATTGTAAAAAAAAAAAAAAAAACTTTTCCATAAACTTAATATTTTCACCATTGCAGAACGTGAATTCATTTTTTTAAGGCAATGAGTTACCTCATTTTTTTTTTTTTTTAAAGTAACCTCAGCTTGTTGTGGTTTACAGTGTATGAGTACATTGTAACATTGGAACTCAAGTAACTATTGAAACAATCTTTAAAAATTAAACAAACTTTTGCTGGAACAAGAGTTGTTTAAAATAGTCTGCGTTGGCTGCAAAAAAAAAGTAACAAGCAGACAAAATAGATTTTTTAAAAACAAGATTGAATGACACATTCAGCAACATTTTCAAGTTTTGTAAACCTTAATTACAATGACCATGTAATTCCCATAGACTATTTTGCTGCCTTTAATCCCAAAATAAACACGGGAGAAATGTTAACTGCAAACCTGAAATAACAAAACCGAAGCTTTTGTGTTTTTCTTTATAACAAACAGAAATTAGTTTTTATGAAGTTTTAAAACCACAAATACCGTCAAATTATTAGTGAATGATATAAATGATATGCCACTGGAGCCTATCAACCTAAAATAATAATAATACTAATAATACTAATAATAATAATAATAATAATAATTATAATAATAAAACTTTACAGCTTCCAATGAGTTATTGGGAAATTTAAGCATTTTGATTGGTTGAATAAAACATATATGGGTTCCTATATGTGTTCCATAGTAACCATAACCTTATCTACACTCTGTATGGACTTATAAGCTAGTTTTTCATTTGAGCTTTAGGATAGGTCAGAGGTCATGGGCAAGGAACATTTTTGATAGAGCATATATGGGTTCATATGTGTGTTCTATAGTAACTATGGCACATTCTGCACTCTCAAAGTTGTTATAAGCAATATTTGCATTTGAACTTAAGCAGAGGTGAAAGATCATGATCAAGGTCACTTTTGAATAGAGCATATATGGGTTCATGTCTGTGTTCCATAATAACCATGACCCCATCTACTCTGTAAGCAGTTAAAAGCTAGTTCTACATTTAACATTAATGAGAGGTCAAAGGTCAAGATCAAGGTAATTTTTTAATAGAGCATACATTAATTCCCATAGGCTTCCACTACTGTGTGAAGAGTCATGTATCTCAGATAAATACTGCAATATATGCAAATATTTACAAATTGACCATAGCTCAAATTTGATTGGCTCGTGGCAGCCATGTTTTTTATGTAGCAACTTGCTTTGAACAAACTTGATAGATAAACTTGCCAAGGCTATGTATGCAAAGTTTGGCTTCAATCGGCATAACGGTTTCAGAGAAGACATTGTTAGAATATTGTTGATAAATCCAATATGGCTGCCAAGCTCATGTGTTGCCACTGCTGTTACATTCTTAGCCCGGCACTGGCTCAGTCTGTAGTGAGAGGGGTAGGGGGAGATCTAGAATGGCTCCTATGTGATTATTTAGCCTGTAAAATGAAAATCAATTTCCTTTCTTTGATTGCTGTGAGAATGGGATTATTTACTCAATAGAATACGTGCCCGATGCTGTGTATCTGAACTCCACTGGTGGTGAGATTGAGGACTCGTTAGGTTATGTTTAGTCGAAGCACTGACTTATTTTGATTTGAATACATTTTGTTGACTGTCCTCAACCACATCTCCAATTCACCAATGTAACTGGATTGTTTATTCTGCTTAGGTGACCTTTAGTGCTTTACAAACTGTGATAGCCGTGCACGATCCTATACTGGTTTGGCTCCGTTACCCCGCACCCATTACATCCACACATTAACATTATTCATTATATTTAAATGAATCAAACTCTGTACTGCCACTGGTTAGTGAATACAGCAGGTGTGCAAAGCACGAAAAAAGGGGCATACTGCTCGGAAAACACGTTACCGCTGTTTTGTGAATGTGGCCCTTGAATTTAGGTAACCAAATGGACTTTACAAAAAGAGTTTAGTGGCAAAATAAAGCATAAAAAAGGGAAGGGAAATGGCTATGTGCTACTTTTTCAAGCTATTGTAAACAGCTACAACTAATTATAACAGCAAAGTGTACAATAAAATGCGTAATGGGCTTCTGGTGACATGGATAAATGATGTGACCTTCGATCTCGTCATTTATCTTGCCACCAGAAGCCCCCTGGAGATTACAGGTTTATTATGCACACTTTGGTGTAGTGTATTCCTATTATTATTATTATTATCGCTTTGGTATGTTGACTCTTAAGCAATCAAAAATAGTAGCCAACATCACTGACAGAATAATGAAAACATCTAATTTACTTGTTTTTATTCTCTGAAATTAATTTAGTATTTTGTATAGGGATTTCTTTGGTCTTGTCCTTCGAGTTTATTAGATCCAATGTCAAATTTATATGATTCCGATTTTGTTTGTTATGTGCTATCTAAATTATTTCTGGAACTCACTTTAAACCATCACCAGATGGCGCTTTAACTTACACAAATGAATCTCTCTCTCTCTCTCTCTCTCTCTCTCTCTCTCTCTCTCTCTCTCTCTCTCTCTCATAAGTAAACAGGTTATATTTAAGTGTCTGGGATAAATTATACACAACCATAGGCTCCTATTGAACAAGAATGTAAACACATTGTGGTTAAAGCAAAGTTTGCAGCTGGGGCATTACAAGTATGTCAGGCTGAAGAAGAAGAGACAGAAGTGCCCTTGATGTAATTATGAAAATTAATTGTAGTTTACAGGCAGTCCAAGCAGTAGTCCTAACAAAGCTCCTTTTCCATAATTTTTGTAACCCGTTGAATAGAAAGAAGCCATTCATGAAGTTTAGGCAGATGCAGGTTTATACAGTATTCATATGGACATAAACTATATCGTTCTGAAACACAATTTGTGTAGTCCTTTCGTTCTTTTTAAAAGGATTTGTGTGCTTATTTGTTTATTTTTTTATTGTGCACCACAGGGTTTTGCTATAGGCCATTTTTGGATGATACAACAAAGACCCACAGTAACTATTAACTATCTGTTCAAAATAGGGCCATATAGTTAATTTCAGTACATTTGTTAATCTGTTAATTTTCCCAGAAACAAAAAATATACTGTGTCCTACTTATATATCTATATTTACAATAGTAAACCTTATCACAGAAAGTGCTAGTTGTAATTCTGGCGCAATCATCGAATCATGTCAATAACTTCAACTTACTCTGAATAATGGAAAAAAAGAATTGCTTATTATTAAGCATTAATAACAAGCAGCTTATATTTCGGATGGTTATTTATTATTTTCACAAAAAGCTTATAACAAACCAAACTGTATGCATCATTTTAAAATAATGCTAATAGGCTACTCGCAAAATCTGTTTTGAAATCCAGTGTTTATTTTGCACTATTTGAAAATCTAAAAATGATGGCACAATAAGTGCCTTCACCGCTGATAGTGAAACACACTTAAAATGTGTACCAATATAAAAAGCACTTTTTGTATGTCAAATATCTGACACAGACTGGCAGGGACAATTAAATTGAATGGGGGCCCGGGGCTGTTATCATTTTGGGGGGCCATCTTTGCATATTAATTTGCTTCCCTTTACTGTTTTACTACCACCACACTCGATTAAGATTAATGTCAAATTATTCAGTATTAGCTGATCCATATTTTACCTGACTAGATGTTTGAATTAACGCCAGTTTTGAAAATGAGCATTGGCCACAGCGTTAGTTACTGGTAGTTTCAAATACAAAATGGGAAATGCAAACTGCAGACTTTTATCGTAATGCAAGTTATCTGGAAATGTGTTGTCGTTATCTCTTACGTATATGTAGGTGTATAAGTTTATAATAAATATATATGCAGCCAAACAATTTTTAGCAAATAATACAAGAATAGTACACAGCACTTTCTTATGTAATATTTTTTTTTGGTATTATTATTATTTGTGTCAGCAGAAACAGCAGAGCTACACACAGGAACGACGTTTATTTATTTATTTATTTATTTATTTATTTATTTATTTATTTATTGGGGGGGGATGAGGCAGGCTGTTTTTTAAGACAACCTAAAAACTTCATGGAAACCCGGTTTAAGAAAGCTGTACGATATCAGTTGCACAAGGTCAAATTGGAACACAGGCACAAACATACTACCTCCGGTATTTTAATATGAATTAGTTTATTTGCATTTGGAACGAGAATTTCTCAGTATAAAAGAAAACTACATGGAAACACACACAACCCGAAACTACTACCAAAATAGAATGAGAAAATGGTGAGAATTATTTTTTGTTTTCTATGGACATTGCCCCACTGTATAAACATATAAACCTAGGCCGGTTCCTCCTGTTGATTTCTCTCCAATGTATTTTCCGAAGTACTGGTACCTTTACATATTTGTTGGTATTGCATTAAAATAGCGTGTCATGGTGTTTTGTTTAACATATCTTCCTCGTGATGACATTGTACTTGTTGCGTTTCTGCTTTTCAGCGCCACTCTCATACTTCCTAGGTGCTCCTGTGTCTGTCATTTACAGGTTCTGAACTGTGCCACGTTCGCGCCGCCGCACACCTGCTAAAAGTGGCACGCGACTTTGATCGCATGTCAAGTCGTATGATCAGGCAGTCCCTGGACCTCCAACACAATACGATTTGGTAAAATAGACATGATGTTCCGATCCCTATAGGCTACTAATATATATATATATATATATATATATATATATATATATATATATATATATATATATATATATATAATCCGGCCCTGCACACTGGAAATATGTACTGACACTCATACAATACGGCGCAAAGGGGATCACGTAGCTAAGCATCCACGATAATCACTGTGTTACAAAACCAGTTGTGTTGTAAAATAATAGTTTTCATTTCTATTTATAACACATGCTTTTTCTATTTGCTAATTTGTTTAGTCATATTTGTTAAATACGTTTTTAAGAAGACTATTGATTATCTAAAGGCTATTTCAACGTTATTCTAATTGTATTTCTCCATGAATATCAGTTGCTGTATGCCTCATGTTTTAAAAGCGGCAGTGACAAAAAAAAATCACTTGACATCTGTAGTCCAAGCCCACGTGCTTTTTTTTTTTTTTTTTGGGGGGGGGGGGGGGTAACATTAACAGTAACTTCTTTAACTAGGAATATATATATTCAGCTGGCTCTTTGAGCTAATATATATATATATATATATATATATATATATATATATATATATATATATATTGTATAGGTTTATCTTAGCATGCTTTTTAAAAAATACTGTTAAATTAATTCATCCAAAAGTGGGTTGCCCTTCATTAAACAACATAGACATGGCATACACGGAACACACTTTTCAAACAAGCATTACTGTGCGCTCTTTGGTAGCCTAAAGCTCAGATAACCTGCCCTGTACAACAGCGTTGATTTAGTAATATTGGGGTTACTGTTCTTACAATATAAACGCTGACCTTCAGGTAAGAATTAACATATGTCTTTTTTCTTTGCTTTTTGTTCGTTTAATATTGGTCTATATGTATAAGGTAGCCGATGGTTTCAAAAATCACTCTAGAATGTATATTAGTTAAAATAAACATATTCTTAAGGTAAATCTACATAGCTTAATTCTACACATACATTTTAAACATAGATATTTTATTGAAAGACTTTACATCAGAATATGGTGGCAAACTTAGCTATATAATAAGTGCAAATATGTTAATGTTTAATGATTTAAAAAAAAAAAGTATGTGAACCTACATGTATCCCTTCTACCTCCCCTTATTCATCCACAACATTTCATGCACAAAAATGTAACTGGAACTAAATATTCTATATACCTCAAAAAACGAGTAAGCCTATATACATTATAGAAAAGAAAATATCAATGGCTACCTAACATTGTATTGACTTTTGTGGTTTGCAGGCGGTTAAACAGTTTTAGCGGTTCCTGTTCTTGAACTTCAACATAACCTGTACTTAATACTGTATTACCTTAAACTCTTAATGTGAACTATTGCAAATACAAATAAAAATTAAAAAACGTAGACTATGTTGTTGTTGTTTTTTTGTTAGTTTTTTTTGGGGTGTGTATACAATTTAAATCCTATTAATATAATAAGGATTAAAGACAAGAACTTAGCTGCAATAGCCACATTGTCTATTGTCATCCAATAGCCTACTGTCAGCTGCAAAAATAGTCAAAGGAATGTTTTCAGGGTTTTGAAAACATGATACTAATAAAACGTTCATTCACCTTGTAATATTGACAGTAAAAAGTGGCTGTTCGCGTTCTAGTAAAAGTGTCAGTAAGAGTGATTTATTGATGTTCTATTAGTCTTTATTCATCCATTTTTCTTCGGCACAGATTTCTAATTTTTTCGTAACCTGTTGAGGCAGTCAGTGGAACAGCTGTCTGCGGCGGTGCGCTAGATTTATTGATGTTCTATTAGTCTTTATTCATCCATTTTTCTTCGGCACAGATTTCTAATTTTTTCGTAACCTGTTGAGGCAGTCAGTGGAACAGCTGTCTGCGGCGGTGCGCTAGAGCATTCACCTCACACAGGGCTTTATGTCCTGGCATACGCTCTGGTGGTGGTGGTGGTGGTGGTGATGGTGATAATAAGAGCCAGTGGCTGACGGGTGGAATGAGGAGATCCCGTTGAAATTCAAAACAAAATCTTTCCTTTCACAAACTGGCGACGAATGGGTTTGGTAACGAGGTATTCCCACTGAAAAATAGAAAATGACATATGGGTTAACATAATAGAGAATGCTATGCATTGGACTACAAGAAATAAAACTGTATAACACATTACTAAGACAAGATCACAATAATAATACTACGACTACTACTACGACTAATAATAACAACAACAATAATAATAATAATAATAATAATAATAATAATAATAATAATAATAATAATAATAATAATAATAATAATGTTTATTAAAAAGCGTGATAAATGAAATTAGCCTATTGGTTTAAGTTATATTTTACAAGTAGGATAAATGTGTAAAAGTAGGATAAATAACGATACGATCTTGTCCTGTCATGCAGTAGGCCTACACACAGTGTGAAAATTCGGTCCAAAGCCGAACGGTTACCGAGGACACTATATATATATATATATATATATATATATATATATATATATATATATATATATATATATATATATAAATATAATGGGAAGTAACCATACCACAGTACACCAAACACAACTAGAGACGATCCAACTGTTAACGGCACTATATATATATTTGTCAAATACAGGTTACGTTGCGTGTTTTATTATTATTTGTATTATTTATAAAATGTATACACTTTGATAAATATAAATCTTATTCAACAGTTTTGAAATTAAAGTTGTGTAAAACGCTATTAAAATAACTAAACGCTAAAATGTGTTTAAAATATGTTGCTACAGGTTTTATGTTAAGTTCTTAGTTCTTAAGCATTTGGTTTTACATTGGTCCACGATGGCAATACAATAGCCCTGTTTTAAAACAACCATGTTGTACGGAATATAATAGCGTCATACAGTACTGAACTACCACTGTAAATGAAAATATATGTACATGGCAGTGAATCTATTTAAACAGTAATAAGCTTCATCTGATGGTAATTTCTGTGAAATCTAATCTAATATCTATTATAACACTACAATGTGTTGGTTGGGTGATGTACACAAAGCAGTACAAATTATACTTTAAACACATTACAATTAATACAAAAAATACCGGTAATTACATAAACAAAGTTTACTTAGTTGTGAAATAATACATATTTGGTGTCCATTTTATATCATACCAATATTCTCTAAAAACATTTGCAAGAAGATGTACAGGCTGGTATGGTCTGTATTGACTCTCCAGAGTTTAAGAAAACAGTGCAGTGGTGATATTGATTGACTGACAGTTATTCAGCAGCAGAATCACTGTGTGCAGATACAGTAGATGCTTGTATTGTAAGTTGTTGAAATTCCTATAAAATTTAACAGGGCCCAGCTCTCCTGTGGGTTTAGGCAGCATAAAATCCTCTTCAGTGTGGTCCAGCCTAGACTGTCTTTGTTTAGATAACCTCTGCGACCCACGTTTTAATAAAGGGATGTTTGGACAATTCTGCTTTTAAAATGCAACTTTTCTAACATTTTCTATACATGTATGTAATATATATATATATATATATATATATATATTTGTAATCGTCTTCAATAAGCAGACATTCATAGTTTATTCATAATTTTGAAGCTTATATGTTGCAATGTAATATATTTAGAATCCTTTTATTACCTCATGAAAACAATTCTCAAAATAGCTATGCCTATATTAAAGTTTTTTTTTTTTAAAGTTTGGTTTGAGAAAACAATTTTAGTATTCGAAAGATTGTCGTGCCTCGTGTATCGCCAATATACCAACGAAGGTATTCTATCTATCTGTCTGTCTGTCTATCTATCTATCTATCTATCTGTCTATCTATCTATCTATCTATCTATCTATCTAATATATATATACACACACACACAAACACACACACATTGGTATTACAGTACTGTATTTCAAAACTAATTGATTTCTTAGCTTATAGTTTTACCTGTAAACTATTTTTTGTAAAAAACGGAAAATGCGATGGCAACTAATTAATTAATTACCTTTTATGTTTTTTTTTAAATACAAAATGTAAGAATTGATTTATGAGTAAATGGAAAACAATTACATTATTTTAATTAAATGTGGAAAAGGCAAACACCGACCCTTACCTGAAATATCTGCCGTTTCTCTGGCATTTTGATGCAAGTAGCTTTGTTCCAGGGAGTAGGAAGACATGTTAGAATGTAAAGTGGATGAAGAAGGGTTACTAGATGCCAGTGTCTGCTGTTTGATATAAGGAGACCCCCCTGAAGATGCCCAGTGTGCAGAAGTACTTGCATATGGAGAATGGCATTCCAATGCACTAGCCATTGCAGGGGAAGAAGGTACTGGACTACTGCTGTTATCAGGGCCATAGTCTCCATTAGAAGTTACTGGACAACTGGCCATGTAAGTTGAACCGGGGCTGGAAGACATATGAGGGACATGGTGGCCACCACTGAGTCCATCATAGCCTCCTGCCATAGAATTAGTCATCATGTCCAAGTTGTAGCTGTTGGTATGGCATGCCAGTGACGCAGACGGAGCTTGGAAATCAAAGCTTTGGGGTAATATTGAAGTGCCAAAACCAATGCCGTTCATCATCCGATACATTGGTTTCAAAGCCTGGCATTTTCTTCTGAAACCTCTTGGTCTGCGGCGGAATGATCCCTCCTCGAACATAAATTCACTGGCTGGGTCAATGGTCCAGTAGTGTCCTTTACCCGGTCTTCCTAGACCCTTTGGTAGTTTTATAAAGCACTCGTTCAAGGACAGATTGTGGCGAACCGAATTCTTCCATCCCTGGTAAGCGCCTCTGAAGAATGAAAACCTTACCTGAAGAAACTGGTAGATCTCGCTGAGGGTTAACCTTTTTGTTGGGGAGCTCTGAATTGCCATCACAATGAGGGCGATGTAGGAATACGGCGGTTTTTCAGGGCGCCTGAGCCCTGCATTCGCCTTTTTGCCTTTGGAGGAGGCTGCGCTCTCCACTACCGAGGACTGTTGGTTCATCGGTGCTGAATGAAGAACTCCAGAAATCGGGCTCGATCTTAAAGGCGCTGGTGAGTCCAGCTGCTGCTGGGAAGTTTCAGTTGTCATTTCCTAGCTAGCAAAAACAGCTAGCAGGGGCAAAAAAAGAGTTTTAATAATGGTTCCTATAGACAAAACGGCTTTTTGATCAACCCTTGAACACGGTGACATTTGTTCCACTAGAGTCAAAAAGAAAATATAGCATCCGCTGTTCAGCCCGACTTGCAAATAATAAAATTTAAACCAGGAGCGATGAGTTCTCAAAAAGGAAATAGCCGAGCGCTAGCTTCCTCTCCAGTGCAATATATTTGCGTCTCACGATGTTTACCCCTATAGTTCTGCAGTATGATGTTTTTCTGTGCGGTTAGTATTTCGTTTTTACTCCAATAGCAGTTCAGTATCTCTGAGACAGCACCTGGTGGCCATCACTCGTCTTAATCCTTTAAGAAGAGGAAACGCGTAGAGGCTGCTCAGCCAAACAAAACTCGACCACCTATCAATTCGTAAATCTTTCTTTCCTTTAGACCCCCTATATGCCTCCGAGAAATCAGCAGCAACCAGCGACCACATCCCTCCCATATCTGGCCTCTGTCCACTCGTCATCTAGGAGGAGGTGCTGCTGCACCAGACCACTCTCTGCCTGACATCTCTAATACACGCAATTACACAATTTATCAAACCTCCTTCAGACGTTCCAATCAACACAGTCACACGCCAAACGCCGAAGGTAAAGTTCTCAAATGTTACTGGCTGCATGCTCTAGGGCAAACGGTGTAAGCTTCTGGGAGCTCTAAGGGGGGAAAAAACACAGTTAGATTACATGTATTTCCCAGTTATATATGTTTTTGGTTATCACTATAATGTAACACAATTAATTTTGCATGTGATTTTTTTTTTTTATGTTGTTGAGTATCGTTCCGAATATAAAAATGAATTACTGCGAACAAAAATGCAACTTACAGTATAGTGGACTTCAATCAATATGTAATCACAGAGTATAAAAGCTAAAACTGTGAAGGGAGATGTTTGCTAAGCATGTGTGTATGTAAGTTGCTCTTGGTAACTGGCTTTGACATGAGTGGAAGCAGGCTTTTTCCATTAAGCGCTGATACCACACACAGAGCCCAAGTGTTAGCTTACTGCCTTGAGCCTGGCTCCTTTCCCCTGAGCTCCACAATAATTAGACAAAGAACCCAGAAATAAAGCGAGCGGGCGTCAGCAGGTTCCTCCAGCTCAACTTTTGCATACACAGATTCACACAAAACGTACAATAATAATCTTTGTTATAATTTGTATCGATGAACGAAACGATTTAGTTTTAGTGTATGCACAAGTTTTGAATACCATTTGTATATAATTGTAGACAAAGATAGTTGAACATCTAGATAGATAGATAGATAGATAGATAGATAGATAGATAGATAGATAGATAGATAGATAATTTAACAGACGTACATGCCAATTGCTTTACTATATGCTTCATCATAAACTGTATCTATTGTGAATTCGTTTTTTTATTATTTATTTTGTGATCCCGCAGACCTCCAAAGCTTCCCTAGACCATGGACCTCGTGCACGCAATCCCGTTGTTTATTTGTACGCAGTTTCCATTTTTGTAAACGCTTGTGACTCTTGAAATGTGTATTTTTTTCCTTTTCTTGCAGCGATCTTGAGCTCTCTCAGGAGTCAGTGGGGTTAAATACTACAGATGGCTTATCTGTAGCTTTAAGTTTCCCTAAAAAAATCCAGTAGACTATGTTGCTATTAGAATTTAACAGGAAATATCTGGAATGTATATTAGGAAATATATATATATATATATATATATATATATATATATATATATATATATATATATATATATATATATATATATATATATTGCCAATTATATATATTTCCTGTTAAATTCTAATAGCAACATATTCATATATATATATATATATATATATATATATATATATATATATATATATATATATATATATATATATGAATGCACCATGCACAACAAATGAAGTGGCAAGTATTAAAAATGAATAGTATTTATCATATAACCTACTCTTGAATTACATTACATATTTGTACTTTATAATATGATTTTACATGCATTTGGAGTAATTGAGCAACAGCGTTTGTTTTCTAATAACGAAATCAGTCTATTTTCGTGGCACATGTTAATTTAAACTTTGAATTATGCATAATTTTGCTT
The DNA here is from genome assembly GCF_902713425.1 of Acipenser ruthenus. Classification (NCBI taxonomy): domain Eukaryota; kingdom Metazoa; phylum Chordata; class Actinopteri; order Acipenseriformes; family Acipenseridae; genus Acipenser; species Acipenser ruthenus. Next base: position 56,698,072 of record NC_081191.1, on the reverse strand, counting down.
GCTCTTCACTTAAATTTGGTTGACACAATTGTCATTTACTTGTACGAGTGGACAAAGTTGTCAAACTGATGTGAGCAATTGTTAGACAAAGCATGACCATAATGGCCGACCGACATTTAACAAGGTTAAAGCTTTTAATTTTGAAAAAGGGAAATAATTCAAATATGGCGTAGACGTGTGGAGGTAATAGGTTTATGGATTTTGACATTTAACGCCTCTAGAATGATTTGATAAAACAATTTAACAATAATGTTTGTTTTATAATAACTGGAGTCTATTTGCAGAATATATTAATGAAGTATGAATTCGCCTGATAAAGATGAAATTGTATCCATTTACAGAAGTTATATGATTGAGGGTATTTCTGCATAGAACATTTTTGTATAAATGATAATGCATTTTAAAATGTAGTGAAATATCTTATCCAATAAAATAAAATTATGGTTGTGACACGATTAAGTTAAACAATAACCCTTTGCCTTGCTTACTAGGATTTAAACATCAGCAGGTTAGAATAACACTAAACCACAATTAGTATACATGCAACAGGACATTTTAAATTGAGACAGCATATAAAGTAAAATACCATCAAAACAATACAAAAAGTCGAACTCTTTCTACAAAATAAAATAGATTGTATAACCAGGCACCTGTCGTACCACTCGTTTAGTAACGCTATGTATATTAACAATATTGGTAATGAGTCTGCACAATAACCGATGGTTAAACATATTTCTAATTTCTGTTTTTTTTTGTTTGTTTTGTTTTTTTTAATAATCCAAATAGCCTACAAATGAAGAACAACTGTCTGCCATAAAATGCAATACTTTTTATCTTCTGACAATCTTCAGGATTTTTTTCCAGCGTTTTTAAAATCGGCATATTGCTGAAAGACAATGCAGGAAGTCTTTACCCCAAACTTTTCCTGCCATTGAACTTTTTCAAACACATCAATATAATCATCCTGGGACTTTAGTCTGTTTCTGTACTATGTATTTGAATTTGAGATGCAGACAACCATTTTATTTTCGTTACTGCATTAGTTAAATACGAATATTTTACAAGTACATACTACAATAAAGTATCGACTCAATCCACATAATTGTGCATAACAGTGCAACACAGTAATAATAATACAATCAGTTTGAACTATTTCATGAGTTAGAAGTAAGCCGAGACGATGAGACAAATGAAACTTATATTATTTAAATTCATAAATAATTATGCCGGCATTTTTGCACATGCGCGATTTCTTCAGTACTTTCTAATATTATAGATGGATATTGATGTCCATAAATGAGTTGTTATAACAAATATGAATGAATATGACAGATGAGTTCAGCAACAATCCAAAGCCATTTTAATGCTTTTTGTTTCGACTAAAACCATCACGTTAAAACAGTAAGGAATGGTGCATGCATACATTAGGTATTGCAGTAAAATAACTGTTTACAAGCCCTTTTCTTAATTTTCATAAACATTTGTATTTTCACAAACAAGTAATGGATATATAGCATGTAAAATAATTGCAGAAATATTTGATTTTTTTTTTAAAGTTTGTTTTAAATTATTTTCATGGTTGTTGTATTGTCCGCATGTAAACTGTTAACTCAAAACTGCTGCACTGTACCAAATAAACAAGACCACGCGTTTGTACTACAGTATTAGACTGATTTAAGTGGGAATGCCTTTAACAATTTTAAAACTGGATGTTGCTTGAGAAAACAGATTACTCGTCAGATAATTAATTAACAAACGAATTGCGCTTATGTTGACAACTATTTGGAAAAACTGTTTGCCACTCTTGGCATACAGAATAGTGATATTCTTAAGAATCTACGTTGTATAAATTGAAAATAAACTTGTACAGGTAATCGTTAAGTATTCCCAAATCGATTATAAACTTTTACCAAAATAATATCGTTATCAAGGTTTAACCGCGGAAGAATATTTGCTTATGATAAATTTTATCACAGAAATAAACATTAGACTTTACAATCAATAACAACATTGGATCAACGTATGATAAGTAAGAGCTGGGTCAGAGGTTAAGCGTGTCACAACTAGCCCCAACCCTGGTACCAGCAAGAAACAGCAACACAACATATATATGTGCTATGTGCTAATTGTAAATACACATATCAGAGATTAATTAAATTATATATATATATATATATATATATATATATATATATATATATATATATATATATATAGATAGATAGATAGATAGATAGATAGATAGACAGATAGATAGTGCCGTTAACAGTTGGATCGTCTGTAGTTTTGTTTGATGTATTGAGGTATGGTTACTTCCCATTATACATTTCGCTTTTATTTATAAAACCGTCAAACTGGTTATATAGGTTATATACTGTTATATACTGAAGTCATTCTATTTTATACTGAAGTCATTGAATTTTATCTTGTTCTTAATTGTATTAATACCTGTACTGTGATTCTTGAAATGTATTTTTTGTTTACGACTGCAAGAAATAAATAATAATAACAAGCGCACCTTCGAAGCTTTCTTTAAAATAAACTTTCCCATAGTCATTATGAGCTATTAGAAAATTGGCTTTTTATTTCCTGGCAACTCATTGGCTAGTACCCTTGGCAGGGGGGTACATTAACTTTCAATAGATGACCAGGAAATATAAAGTACTAGCATAAGTGCCCTTTCACCTGGACAGATATCCTACAGCCACCTAATTTAACCACAAAACTGGTTTATCTTTTTTTTCGTAACAGTTGCCCATTTTCTAAGCGCAATAAGACCCTCCAGGGTGGGCGGTATTGGGAAATTGCCTCATTGTGCATTTGAGCGGTCTGGTTTTGCCCAATACAGCCCACCCTGTAGAGTCGTATTGCTTACTTATAAATCGTCTTGGAAAATTCATGCTATCTGATTGGTTAGCTGCGTTCTACCATACATTAATCCCACACAACCTTTCAACAGACACAGACACATCACCTTTGATTCAAATTCCTCTCCTACTTACCTGTCCTAATTCTGTAACATATAATATCTATAGGTAACCATTCACTTAAAAAAAAAAAAACGTCAGACCCAGAATCAAATGTTAATTTTTTTAATGTAAAAAAACTGTCGAAGAATGGTATGAACATTCATTTTCTGAACCAGACGAAGCACCACTAATTCAAATTTATTTAAAAGAAAAATGGCACAACGAAATAACGTAACCAGAACTGAATCAACTCCAACTTGACCGAAACTTGACATAATAAAGGATTCTAAATGGGTTGTAAATGCAATATCCTACAAAACTGTCTCTAAGAAAAATTACTCGCTTTTTGGATGACCCACTATACAGCAAAAATGTGAATTTAGTGTATGAAGCAGAACTTAACAATGCTAACAACAACATATTCTTAGCAGTAATTACAAATCTTAGGCAACGTGGAAAAGACAAAACAACACACTATCCCCCCAATAACACAAGTAGAGCTGGAGAAACATTCTCGCACAGACGCCGCAGCTTTCACCTGCAGCTTACCTTCTGGCAGTACAGCAGTCAATACAGTTCATTCAGAGCATGTTTTGTGCACAATATCTGACAATTTTCAAGTTAACATTTATTCCAAAAATCACTGATCTAAGTTTATATATATATATATATATATATATATATATATATATATATATATATATATATATATATATATATATATATATATATATATATATATATGTGGTTATATATATGTCCATTAATGACACAGTAAATTAGCAAGTAATATGTTAATATAATTGATATACATACATGATTTACTTAATACACATTGTAATCAATATTTATTAGGCTATATTTATGAATAAACTGATGTTCATTTATTAAAATAAAACACTAAAAATAACACGTTATTTACTTTTCACTGGAACTGTTAGTGGAAAGATTTTTTTATTTTATTTACTTTGTTAATTTAAAAAGTAAACAAATATTTTATAATCGTTTAATAATAGCATTAAGGCACTCCAGAGGGTGGGTTGACATGGTATAACCGCACACTTAAGGGTCCATCCCCTGTCGTGACTTAATGCTTCATTAAACTCTTGTACTCAACACATGACATAGGCCTAATGGATTCCCACACAGTTCTTCGATAGACTATATGTCAGTTCCCACGTATTTCTATATCACTGTGGCATGTATTAAGTAATTCATGCTTAATGCATGTCGAATATGTGTCCTTAAAAAAAGTGTAACTAAGAATACTTGGGGAGGGGGGAGGGGGGGAGGGGTGGGGGGTGCACAAATCATACAGGCCAACTTAAGTCAAGTTCCTTCAAGCAACAAACCACACTATTTTCGACATAAACAAACTGCACACGTTTCCAGACATTATTCGAAATTCAATCTGGGAGGTATAATTCTGTCTGAGGACAGATTTGCCTTGGAGAAAAGAAAATACAATCCAAAAACTGGCGCCTGCCATGTGCCTTTTTCATGCCCATGAACCAATTTCAATGGAGCCTTTTACACCGCGACCAGAGATGGGGAACAAGATATGTGTAAAAAATAAGAACAAAAGGAGCTATACCAGGCAGAAAAAGGGCCGGGGCAAGAATGCGGAAATGGGAATGGTTAGATATAAGAAAATAACGTATTAGTGAAAATGTTGAAGAAAATGTTTGAAAATACAGCAACAAAATAACGAGCTCAGGAAAGGAAATGGAGGGTATATAGTCTATAGCAGATTTCTCAATTTCTTAACGGTAAAAAAGGAATAAGAAACGCATTTAAGGTAGACTGAGAGGATTTAGATACAAGTTAGGATAATGGTGAAACTCTAACATAATAATAATAATAATAATAATAATAATAATAATAATAATAATAATAATAATAATAATAATAAACACAAATTTGTGTTTTTAAAATATTGACAAACGGACTTTAGTGCAACAAATGAATAAATAAATAAATAAATAAATAAAATACTTGTCATTTCATAAGTTTGTTGTATATGAAAAGTATAATTTATGCAATAAATCTTTCTTCTGCTCAATCAAATATTTACATTTAATTACTTTACACAGATTGTTACATATGACCCCCTTACCTGTGAAAACTGACACAGGCAGTGGAGTCAGTTGTAACATCTGACAGGTCACCTCACATTTGAAGCAAAGTTTCTGGCTGTGGCATAGCTATATCTCATAATAGTTGTGGCGCCGTCATACACTTTGGTTTATTTTAAGCCTAAGGCAGACAGCATGTTTAACTGCACAGAAGTATAGAGTATACTAGCTTTTTACTGTTCTATGTATTCTTTGGGATAGGGGGTAGATTCAATCTAAAGGGTATGTAGGAGCTTCTCTAACATGGCGCCTTGTAGTGGCTATAGAAACACATTCAATCAAGCGTTGTTGAACCCGCATTTGTCAAGGCGGGTCCTTTTTTAAAGATAGATTCGAAGTTGCTCTTATACAGTAAACCGCTCAAAGAGTCACGTTTAAAAACAATAGAACAATATAAAATGGGGCATTATGTCATATCTAAGCACACCAAACACAACTATAGACTATACAAGTGTTAATAGGCACACAGCATTTAAGAAAATACTTTGATTTTTTGCATTCTGTATTGTATTTTACTTATTTGAAGAGACAGTAACCGAATAAACAGTATCAGACATGTCCAATTCTTCCCCTTTACATGCCGGTAGTCCCTAACGGCATAATTTGGGGATCCCGACCAAATCCCTGTTGAGATGAAGGGTGTGGTATCCGCTACAATCTGGAACCTGTCTATTCTGGAAGCCGGCATTATTTGTAAGTCTTATCTGTCTAAAACCAATGTAAATATGACTGTGCAGTCTGGTAACAAGTCATGTTTTTTTTTTTTTTTTTTTTTTTTTTTTTGTAAAATTATAATCAAGTAAATTGCGTAAATACGCACACGTCCCTTGGATATACATCTACAGTAAAACGTTTACATAATGTAGAAAATACAATTGAAATGAATACAACTTTAAAATGATAGGCTATACCTGGACAGCACTCCTATTATTCAAGGTGTTCAAATAGTTTGTCATTTATACCTTTTTTTTTTTCAGGTAGAGTATTATTTGCAAACGCTCCGTTGTTATTTGGTCGGGACTCAAAATCATGACATTGCAGAATGTATGTGTAGGCTATGTGGTTACTGTCTTATTTAAAAAAAAATCCAATAAAAAGTAAAACAAATGGTATTTTGTTACGTTCAGTAGCCTAACCTTTTTGTTTATATCACAATTGCTGTTAGGTTTTTTTGTTGTTGTTTTTTTTTTTGCGTTTTTTTGCGTTTTTTAAAAGCTGCTTTGTAGAAAGTTATCCTATAGGTTTAGTCATTTTACACAACGACAATTACTATTCAGTCGTATGCTAAAAATACATTTTTTCTAGTCAGCAGTTCCATTTTTCAACACTCACTTACTTTCACTGCCACCTACAGCAACCCTTATACCACCGCTCTATTCACAGGTAGTTTTGAGTGGAATTCTCCCCAGTCTCAGTATTTATTTGATCTGGAATGATCATTAATTATGTTACTGTGGCACCGAAAGAAAGCGATTTTAGTTAACCTAACAAATTAAAAACAAATATATTTAATGTAATGTGAAACTAGACTCAGTCGTGCAAGTATTTAAATAAATAAATGTTTTGCATGTAAGTATTGTCACTCTACGTTTATTATACTATAATGCAATGTAACAGATTAAGGACAAGCTTTTAGTAAACCTGGCTGTTAATCTAATTTTCTTTGGACGTCCACTTCTTTTAAGCGTTTCGGTTGAATTTGTTCTGTGGTACTTGTTGATTATTGCTCTGATTGTGGATTTTGGTATTCCATATTTCGTTGATAGTGTTCTGTAGCCATTTCCTTTGTTGTAGTTTGCTACGGGCGCTTTTCTCAAACTATCATCTGCTGTGTTATCAAAACGCTCTTCTTCAACAGATGTTGTAAATAATTACCTCTTTTTCCGGCTGTTGATTCTGTAATGCTGCTTAATTACTGTGTAATGGTTTTCAATCAATTGTAAAAAAATAAATAAATAAATAAATAAATAAATAAATAATGTGATATCTGTATAATGTGAAATAATGTATAATGTGTATAATGTGAAATAATATGATATCTTAGTCTGCTAATAAATAATAATAATAATAATAATAATAATAATAATAATAATAATAATAATAATAATTAATATACTTTAAAATTACATCTATTACATTTGTACTGTAAAGGTGTCAATACTTTTGTAATTAACCAATATTTGAAATTGCTTAGTGCTTATATATATATATATATATATATATATATATATATATATATATACACACACACACACAGTGCCTATAGCAAGTCTACACCCCCTTGAACTTTTTTCACATTTTGTTGTGTTAGTGCCTCATTTTCATGCATTTAAATGAGGATATTTTCCACTTATCTACACACCATACTCCACACTGTTAAGGGGAAAAAAGTTTTTATTGAGAAAAAATATACAGTATATATTAAAAATACAAAACTGAAAGATCATAATTGGATAAGTCTCCATCCCCTTGAGTTAATACTTAGTGGAAGCACCTTTGGCAGCAATTACAGCTGTGAGTCTGTTGGGATAGGTCTCTACCAACTTTCCAAACCTAGATTTGGCAATATTTGACCATTCTTCTATACAAAACTGTTCAAGCTCTGTCAAGTTCCTTGGGGAGCGTTGATGGAGAGCAATCTTCAAGTCATGCCACAAATTTCCGATTGGATTTAGGTCGGGGCTCTGACTGGGCCACTCAAGGACATTTACCTTAGTGCAGCTTTGGATGTGTGCTTTGGGTCGTTGTCATGCTGAAATGTAAACTTCCATCCCGGTTTCAGCTTTCTTGCAGTGGGCAGCAGGTTTTCCTCAAGGACTTCTCTGTACTTTGCTCCATTCATTTTCCCTTCTATCCTGACAAGTGCCCCAGTCCCTGCCGATGAGAAACATCCCCATAACACGATGCTGCCACCACCATGCTTCACAGTAGGGATGGTGTTCTTTGGGTGATGTGCTGTGTTGGGTTTGTGCCAAACATAATGCTTTGCATTTAGGCCAAAAAGTTCCATTTTTTTTTCGTCAGACCACACAACTTTTTGCCACATGGCTACAGCATCTCCTGAGTGTTTTTTTGCATACTTCAAACAGGCTTCAAGGTGGGCTTTCTTGAGTAATAGCTTCCTTCTTGCCATCCTACCATACAGGCCAGATTTGTGGAGTGCTTGGGATATTGTTGTCACATGCACACTTTGACCAGTCTTGGCCATAAAGACTGTAGCTCTTGCAAAGTTACCATTGGCCTCTTGGTAGCTTCTCTGATCAGTCTCCTTCTTGCTCAGTCATCCAGTTTGGAGGGACGGTCTGATCTAGGCAGGGTCTTGGTGGTGCCATACACCTTCCATGTCATAATAATCGTCTTGCCCATGCTGCAAGAGATATTCAAGGTCTTTGATATTTTTTATACCCATCCCTTGATCTGTGCCTTTCAACAATTTTGTCCCGGAGTTCTTTTGAAAGCACCTTGGTGCTCATGGTTGAGTCTTTACATTGAAATGCACTACCCAGCAGAGGGAACCTACAGGAACTGCTGAATTTATCCTAAAATCATGTGAATCACTACAATTTAACACAGGTGGAGGCCACTTAACTTGGTGTGTGATTTTGAAGGCGATTGGTTACACCTGAGCTAATTAAGTAAGGATTGCTAATACAAGGGGGGTGGACACTTATCCAACCAAACTATTTCAGTTTTTATTTTTAATTAATTTTCTACAAATTTCAAGAATATTTTTTTCACTTGGAAGTTGTGGAGTAGGATGTGTAGATAAATGAAAAAAAAAACTATTTTAATTCCAGGCTATAAGGCAACAAAAGGTGAACATTTTGGGGGTGTATACTTTCTATAGGCACTATATATATATATATATATATATATATATATATATATATATATATATATATATATATATATATATATATATATATATACACTACCGGTCAAAAGTTTTAGAACACCCCCATTTTTACAGTTTTTATTGAAATTTAAGCAGTTCAAGTCCAGTGAATAACCTGAAATGGTACAAAGGTAAGCGGTAAACTGCTAAAACTGTTAAAAAAAAAAGTTTAGGTTACCAAAAACTGAAAAATAATGTACATTTCAGAGTTATACAAAAAGACCTTTTTCAGGGAACAAGTAATGGAAGTAAATTAAGCCTTGAAAGTTGATGCTAACAATTCCTACAGGTGTCCCAACTTTTGTTGATTACTTACAAACCCTCTGTCTGTATAAAAGCAGTGTTGGAACAGACTGTGTTACTACACCCTCTTAAGCATTATTTGGACAGTATTGTACTGCAGGAAGTAGTATATTGCTCTCATAATGGCGAGAAAAAGGCAATTAACAAAGGAAGACAGACAGACCATTATAACCCTTAAAAGTGTAGGTCTTTCCTTTAGAGAAATTGCAAAGAAAGCCAAGGTGTCAGTGAGTACAGTTTCCTACACCATCAAAAGGCACTTGGAAACTGGAGGAAACTCTGACAGGAAGAGGTCTGGCAGACCCAAAGCCACAACAGAATCAGAAGACAAGTTTCTGAGAGTCAACAGCTTGCATGATATGTGGCTCACAGGACAACAGCTTCAAGCACAGCTTAACACTGGTCGAAGTAAGCAAGTCTCAGTTTCAACTGTGAAGAGAAGACTTCGAGCTGCAGGTTTGACAGGTCGAGTGGCAGTAAGAAAGCCATTGCTAAGATGGCAAAATAAGAAAAAGAGGCTTGCCTGGGCCATGAAGCACTGCCAGTGGACTACTGAAGACTGGAAGAAAATTTGAAATCTTCGGTTCATCACGCAGGGTTCTTGTATGCCGTCGAGTAGGCGAAAGGATGGTTCCTCGGTGTGTGACACCAACTGTCAAACATGGAGGAGGAAGCGTGATGGTCTGGGGCTCTTTTGCTGGATCCAGAGTCGGCGACTTGCACAGAGTGAGTGGCACCCTGAACCAAAACTGCTACCACAGCATTTTGCAGCACCATGCAATACCCTCTGGTATACGCCTAGTTGGTCAGGGGTTCATCCTACAGCAAGATAATGACCCAAAACATACCACCAGGCTATGTCAGAACTACCTTAGAAGAAAAGAACAAGACGGTAGGCTTCAAATCAAGGAATGGCCAGCACAGTCTCCAGACTTAAACCCCATCCAGCTGGTTTGGGATGAACTGGACAGAAGGGTGAAAGCAAAGCAACATTTGAGGGAATTTCTGCAACAGTGTTGGGAAGAACTTTCCGAACAATATTTGATTTCCATTGTAGAAAGAATGCCACGAGTGTGTTCGGCTGTTATATCTGCAAAAGGTGGCTGCTTTGATGAGTCAAAAATTTAGATTAAATTTTGTTAAACAAAACGATTCCATGATTTCTTTTTTTTAATCTCCAATTGTTTATTTGTTCTATGCTTTAATTTCAGAGTACACTGAGACATTAAACTGCGTAAATTTCAATAAAAACTGGAAAAATGGAGGTGTTCTAAAACTTTTGACCGGTAGTGTATATACATATTATATATATATATATATATATATATATATATATATATATATATATATATATATATATAAAATATCTCATAGCTCCTGATCTGAAAAATCACTGTTGATTTCTATAACAATTATTAGCAGCATACCCAAGACATACTTTATTAAAAAAAAAAAAAAAAAAAAAAAAGATCGTCCTGGTATGTTTTTTGATATATTAAATGAATTTTAATGTCTGTAATACAGAATGTGATAATATTAGCAGGATATACAACTTGAACTGGGAGACAAATTCCATTCAACAAATGAATGATTAATATTCATCCAGTCCAGTTTTGTACAACATGATGTCTGTTTTTTCTCATTCAGTATCTGTTATTTGTTCTAGATGAACTAATTTGCTTTAGTTTAAAAAAAGACATTCAAAGTTAATTACCATGGATTATAGAGTTTGGTTTGTAATGACACCTGAGGCAAATCTCTGACACTTTGAAAGGTTCCTAATATATACATGATGTGGAGGACCTTATTGCTTTATACTTCAATAATAAGTTATGAGGGATTTAAACAATCATTTTCCCGACTAGTTCGGACATTCAGAATACTGTGCTATGTTCTTAAAATACTTTTAAAATGGGAACAAAGCTAGCGTCCTTTCCTATATATAATAATTTGACACCTTATTAAAATCTATACTAAATATTATACTTTAAAAATTTTTATATATGACATAAATAAAACATAAAACATCTTACTAATAAAATAGAAATGTCATAAATATGACTCTTGATAAAGTGATAACTGACAACATTTTTATTTCACATTTGGAGCGCTACAACTATTATTTTTACATGAGAAATAACTGTAGGGGTTAATTTTTAAAATGTATCTTTTGGGTGTACTGACAAAGGGTTCAGGGATTAATTGATGTTACTTGCGGCTCAGGTTTTTAATTTTTTTTTATTTGCCTTTTTGTATTGTTTATTGGTGTCCATAATTTTTCTTTGTCGTGTACCGGCCAACTCTTTATTTCTGTCTCATCTAGATTGTTCTTTAGCAGTCTATTACATTAAAAAAAGGATGCTACACCGTTTCTCCTCAAGCAACACAACCTAACACAGAGTACACTACCATAATTAAGAATTTCAATTTTCTAAAATTGTAGTTCATTATTTATAAGTAGTTAACAGAGAAGGAGTTAAAACTATGGTTTTAACGTTTAAGTATTCAGATACAGAAATAACTAGCACAAAGGCTGTATATTGATTTGTGAGTGTCATCTGAAGTCTTGCTTTCATTTATTTTAAATAGGTGTTGTGATATGCAGAGTGATTTAGTGATGAGACCATTGATATTCTATTATGGTTTTAAACAATGTGAGTCTGGCTCACATTTAAATGCAATAATAATAATAATAATAATAATAATAATAATAATAATAATAATACAGAAGTAAAAAAATAAACATCCAATAAGCATCAAAGATAGAAATAAAAATATTCAGAAATCTAAACTTAAAACTTTTCCAAAACTACTGGTTGGATATCGGCACTATATTTAACTTTTAATGCTATATATTTATGAGGAGTTAAACATTGTTTAACCAAGACTTCTCTCCTTCAGTGCTAGATCTCCAAATGTCCTTATGTACACATTATCTCCAATCTCAACCTAAATGAAGAAATGACACCAACATTAGGGAAAATCACTTAGCTCTGTACAGTTCCAGACAAAAGTTAGCACACCATCCTATCTTTTACATTTAAAATGCTTTAATTCACGCTGATATTATTACCACTTGGGAAATATATGCAGAGGCTGTGATTTCTCAGGGCCTACAGAATGAAATCTGTTGCTTTTGCATTGTTGCTTCAAATTTCAGGGGACACTGTTCTACAGTATGCAGAAATTGTAGATAGAATGTTGATGGACAACACAGAGAAGACAATACATAGATGATGTTTCCTATCAAAAAGTTTATTGGTGTTTTTTAGTGTCCTCTGACAGAAAGACAATGATTCTTGGTAGTAAATCTCCCTCTCGACCTGTGCGGGTGCTAACTAATGGGAACAGAGTACTTTGGACTACTTGGCCAGACACTTCATTCCGAGGGGTAAAAGGAAGTCAGTCACGTAGAAAAGAGACAGAGCTTCGGTACACTAACTCATTGACCCGGAGGGGAAATGATGTGGCAGCTGCAGATCATAAAAAGCAGCTGCAATCGTTTACCAAGGGGTCATGAGTGACGGTATAAATAGGGGTCGAAGCAATGTTATCGGTTCCTTCGTTTTGGTTGTGTCATTGACCTGGAAGAACCTGTACTGTTGGTGAAATAATCGTGAGTGTTTGTTTGTACTGTCTATTATTGAGTGTATTCACTAGACGGCTAACACATTGCCAGAGGCCAGCACAAACCCGGAGCAGCACTTCACTTGTCCCACTGTAAAACTGTATTGCACCACAATCACTAATTCACGTACTAACCGGACTTGTGTATGGGTTTTGTGTTTAATGTGGGGATACAAGAACGGGAATATTATTTCGGGACCAGCTTGGGGAATTATAAATGAAAGTAATATACACAGCTGTATTACTTACCATCATTATTATTTCCTGTTTGTTTCGCCATCAGGCACTGGATAAAAACAACTAATAAAAACAAACCTTTTCACCTGGATTACAATTGTCTGTCTGTTCTTTAATCACCTGCACCTGTACACAATGAACCACTTTGCCACATGTCCACATAATTTACCAGCATTTTTTTTCAATATAAAATAAACTTTATTCTTAAATATGTATATATATATATATATATATATATATATAGGATTGTATTAGTAATATTGACATTACCCTCATCATTTTTGTTCTGAATGTGTTGTTTTTGGCTTGAATGTTTTTCTGTTTTATTTGTGTAAATAAATGTGTAAATAAAACTAACTGCAAATAGAGAGAAGTTGAAATGTGATTATCGCTATAATTTTTTTTTTTATTATACATATTATTTTGAACAGAATTCCTAATTATGCCAGGTGAGAATTTTTTCTACAAATCAGATATCGGTAACTGTGTAACTATATTTGGAAGTCTGCGGAAGTGCAATATTCAAACAGCTTTAAACAAAAAGTAGAACTCACTTTATCCATTACTATTAAGTTGTATCAAATGAAAGCCTTTATCTGTGACAAAATGATGACTGGAAACACAACTTGGGAACTAAACCGTAACATATACCGTTAACACACCGCTGCAGTTTAACATGAACGCTCTAATGCTTCAGCATCGGTACCAGGCTGGCTTTTATTTTGTAATTTCTAATAATACTACAATGCCAACACAACATTATGTTTAAAACGGTTCATCATAGTAAATCTTTTTTTTTTCAAGGAATATAACAATAAGTGTGTCGACTTTAATTCTGTTCAACTAGATCTCTTGGCATTAACTGACACATTGGTGATTAAATACCAGGAATGGACCGATTAACACTTATTTACTTGCCTATACCACCTATAAAAGAAAAAAAAATGGAAAACAAATCACCCTAAAAAAATTGATAAGGAGAGTCTAGCTGACAATATCCCACACCGGCTTCGCATTCATTCATGGGGTTTCCATGCGGGTCAATTTACACGTGAAATGGCGATGCTCGTGCCCGTTTGGGAGAATTACTCGGGTGAATCAGGTTTGTGGCTGAAAAAACGGCCAAAGAGAGGGATAGGGTAAATCTCATTAACAGCCAAAGAGAGGGATAGGGTAAATCTCATTTACTCGTGTAAATGACGAAACAGGAAAATCCACGCCCAGTTTTACATGGAAACCCAGATTTCACGTGTAAATGTTAATGAGTGTTTATCCGTAACTATAAATATTGCAAGGGATCAGGTCAGTTGTTACTGTGAATTCCAAGACAGCAGAAAGTAATGGCTGATGGCGATTACTTTCTGATAATGTGGGCGGCTTTTTATATTATTGTTTTTTGCTGTGTCTGGACTGTCATGTTGTATATCTCTTGTGGGTTTACAGTTAGGTATAAAACCACTTACCATGAACTTGTTATAGTATTAAAGCAGCTGTTTGAGAATACCCTTGCTGTAAAAATTACGATAAAGTTAAACAGTGAGTTGCTTAAATATCTAACTGAATTAATTCCCGTCCTTTTTTGATCCCAGCTATGTCCAAAGACAACACGTGTCTGCCCTCTACGTTAATATAGTTGGTGAACTGGATGTCATGAGCCAGTTCGATTGTCCAAAGCAGTGCAACAACATCTAACAAGTTGTTGATGCCCTCTTAGAATTGACCAAATAAAATTGCAAATGAATGTATTGATTGTGTTTTATTTGTTTGCATCATTAATATTTAACACAGCAGTAAATCCAACACAACTTAAAAGAAAGGAGAGAATCTCTGACAGCACGAGCCTCCTCAGATCGCTGCTGTCCAATTGAAACTGGCGGCTGAGGTAACCTTAACAATTGCCAAGTCCACTTACAATAAGCAGGATTGGGCTTGTTCGCTTGTTTTGAAAGGCAGTGTCTCTTTTTTCTCGTGAGACTTGGCAACACTGGTAACCTCCCCGCCTGTTTCACAGGCAGCAACTGATTCCACCTCACTTTGTTGTTGACAAGAGTTTGTGCAGGATACAGCAGGCAGTGGCAATTTTGGGAACTAACTAATGCTGCACTTCAGTCCATTTCAGCAGTATCTGCCACCTCCCTTTCAAGTTCCCACTACCCGTATTTCCCCAAGCGTGGTGTTGAATGCTTCCTCAGCAGCTGTCAGCCGTTCTAACGGGTAGGGCTTCTAAGCCAGTGTAGTATACAGAGCATCACCTGATCCCCTAGCTGTATTGCCTGAATGAAAAGTATATATATATATATACTGTATATATATGTCTCTGCCGGTTTTCAGCCATGGTGATCTGCAATACCTGTTCAGTTTAATTTTATACCTCGAGTTCATTTTTAATTTATGAGTAGTAAGAGTTGAAACAGTATTCTAATGACGTGATACCCCACTAGTGACATTTGAAATTTGGGCAAGAGCAGTAAAACACATTATTAACCAACCAGACACGAGGTATTTTGCTTTATTGCAGCAGCTTAGATTCACTCGTGTACTAGTTCTCTGCGCATGGAATCCATATTTTCACATAATTTCACTAGTAATCTTCAAAAACGGCACGAGTACTTTACACATAGCTAATTTACATATCAACCCCCACCTTTCCCATTCATTTGCATGCCGTCGGGTGAAAAGCCTGGTTTACTTGAGTAAAAAAAAATGAGCGAACGGAAACCCAAAAAAAGCATTTTACACAAGAAATTTTTCTCGTGTAAATGTCTCGAGTTAAAAAAAAAGCTCGCATGGAAATCCCATGATTGATACGCGTATTGTTTACTTGCTTTTGTCGCCCAGGTCAACCCTGCTTTATCAAAAGCAGTGTTAAATTGCGTACCCGACCCGTGTGACACCGGGTCCTGCCCCGGTAGATCATGCCAGTGTGAAAGGGGCTCAAATTTGGAATGTGTGTCTCTTTCCTGCACGTATGTCACGTGAGTTTGAAGGCGCACTTCAGTGAGCGGTAACTTAGCAACAGACGTACAATCCATTTTACAACTCTAAAAAGCAACAGCTTGCATTTTGAATTTATCATGCAGCGATTTATTGTTCAAAAACGAGAAGTTGCACTGGTGGTGAAGATTAACTTTCTCGACCTTCTAAATCTACTCAGAATGAGCCAGTGAAAAAGTAAAAGAAAGTGGTGAGAAAATATCAAGATGCGTACTTAAAGTTTGGATTTTCCTTTACCGGATTGAGTGAGTATCCTTTGCCTCAGTGCTGTGAAACTTTAGCTAAAACATGAGTGTCATCTGTAGCAAAAACATAGTATGTTGCAAAATAAACCACTAGTGTTTTTTTTGTTTTGTTTTTTTAGAGAAAAGGATAAAAATTTAAGATGAAATCAGGTTGAGCCTCACTAACATATTCCCCCAGCTGGAAAAACTGCGACTAGAAAGTTGAATAGTTGAGAGTAGAGTTGTGTCTTTTAGTTACAAAAGTACAGAAATTAGGATTTTAAGAGTAAGGTGCAGGTAGCACTGGTGTTACTAAAATGTGATACCATATGTAGAAGGAAAAATTAAAAATAGCTTGATTTCAAAGATACTTAGTTGTGAAAAGGTGCATTATTTCAATGTTTGATTAAAAACACAATCTGTTTAGTACTTGTATTTACTTTATAAAACTAAAGTGTTTCAAATAATGTTTAAAAGATATAGAAGCACTTCATCCAGTGCGTATTCCTATTGATTTCTATCGTTAAATATTAACATTAAAATGAAAAAATAATGTAAATCTGTATTTGCAGTGTTACAGGTTTAAACATATACAGTACAATGTTTTCCGTTCATTTTCTTCAGGAAGTGTTAATAGTAGGCCACAGTGCCTAATGCAGCTGCACAGATGGGCCTCAGGTAAAAAGTTTGGGAACCCCTGGATTAAGGTACACTCCAGTCCTGTAGGTGGCAGCAATAAGCCTCATATTTGGCTTACACAGCAATATTAATGATATTTACTTTTATGCCCTGTCCACACTACATAACCGATCTCGAGAACCATGATAAAAAAACGCTTTAATTAATCCAGCTCAAAGCGTCCACACTGAAGTACCGTTTCACGTTTAGTCGGGCGTAATGCGTACACACATTATTACTATTTGTCACAGATGGCTTTGTGTGGTGTGTGGGTGGTGACGTCAGGTTCAGGAAACAGCAGTCAAAACAAAAGGTACGGGGCTGAAACGGCCGCAGCCGTATTTCTATTAAATAATAAAACAAATGACTTGGAGGCGTTCCCAGGCGGTGACGTATAGGCATCCCTAGGCGGTGACGTATAGGCATCCTTGTGCGGTGACGTGAAGGCATCCTGGGCGGTGTATTGCAAGCATCCCCGGGCAATATCTTGGAGGCATCCCCGGTTGGTGCCTTGGAGGCATCCCTGGTCGATGATGTGCAGGCATCCCCGGGCGGTGTCTTGGAGGCATCCCCAGGCGATGGCGATGGTTTCTCGGCAGCCCTAGGCGGTGCAGGCGTGGCAGCCCTAGGCAATGCAGGCTCGGCAGCCCTAGGCGTTGCAGGTGTGGCAGCCCTAGGCATTGCAGGCTTGGCAGCCCTAGGCACTGCAGGCTTGGCATAGGGGCATCCCGACCAGTTGTGTCCCCCCTCCTCACGTCTCCTGCACCAGCCCGGTGGAACCGCAGAGCATTCCCTCCAGCAGCGATCTTCCTTCCTGCACCAGGGGAACAGGTTCTATGGCTCCTCTGGCTGCTTTTGCTTTTGCTGTTGCTGCTGGGGCAGTATGAGCAGCAGTCTACCTCCCTCTGCTAGTGGTGGAGACCGATGCAGCCCCTGCTCCTCCCTCTCCTGATGGACAGGGCACCTGGCCATGTAGCGCCCACCCCGCAGTTGGAGCATAACTGTGGTGGCTGTCCATGGGGGTACCAGGGACAGTTCACGTGTTCATGCGGGCAGCAGAATTCATCCATTTCCCTGTCTCTCACAAGCTGCAACAAAATATAAAGCAGGGTTTCTTGGGAGGTACGTGTTTCCAGGTGTCCTGGGAGTCATCAATTGCGCACCAACACAGAATAGGCACCTTTACATAAACCATAAGGGGAGCTATTCTGTTAATGTGCAAGAAGTGTGTGATGCCAACTACATCACAAATGTGTATGCAAACTATCCTGGCTCTGTTCATGACTTGTTTATCCTCACTAATTCGCAGGTTGCTAATTCACAGGGCCTCCCTTTCTTTCCAGGGTTTTAGCAAATTAAATGTGATCAATTTCGATTTTATTACGGCGATCGGTTTGTCTGATTTCATAGTTTGAATAAAATCGAGAAAATATTCGTTCCTGAGTCTTTTTGCTACCTAGATGTCCTGAACAAGGGACATCGTGAGCCAACTGCATGATCTCACTCCGAAAAGACTGGGGAACAAGTAATTGCTTTACAGTCTGCTCTGTGTTTGTGGCTTGGGATCGCTGTTTCAAAATGTGCCCATTCTCGACCTAAAATAACCGGGTACAACAACCTTTTTGCCACAGCCACGATTACGCGGCGGGTATGACGGCCTATCGTCACATCTAATTTAGTGAGGGGGTAGTCCTCACTAAATTATCTCTATCTCTATGGATACAGGAGACGACCACTAACCTACGTGACCACCAATTAAGGTTTGCCCACACCCTGAGTCCACTAATGCGTGGGTGCTCACATTACCAACTCGCACATCAACAATAAAAGGCCTCTCCCAATCATTACCCCTGGACTTACCTGTCACCGGTGAAAAGAAATGCGAGGCTGCACCACACTCCATTGCTGCGGGCAATTTTGGGCGAAGTGACCAGCCTCATGGCACCGGTAACACACCAGGGTAAAAGGCGCCCACGGAGCCTGTGTGTCCCGTTGCCGACTTAGTAGCGGGGAGGGGGCCCCTGCTCTACCCCAGCTGGGGGTCGACCTTGGCCTCCATTGTTGTGGAGCGATGAGAAGGTGTTGGTCCATGGATGATGGGTGTGTGTGGTTGAGGTGGCCCTGGCCTTGGGCCCGCCATCCTGGGCAGGCGTTAGTGTTGCCAGTAGTGGAACAGCCAGTGGAGGGAGCTAAGATTCCTCGTAGCCTTTGGCCAACCGGACCGCTGCATCCAGCGTGGTGGGGCGGTGTCTACTGACCCAGTTGCGTGCCTCTGGCCCCAGCATCTGTATGAACTGCTCGATGGTTACCAGTTTGGTAACCTCCTCGGCTATATGTGTGCCAGGGCAGAGCCACGGGTCACTTGATCCACCAGCTGTTGAGCCATCACACGTGGTCTGACTCCTGCAGGTCGCTGGTATTCTCGGAACTGGCAACAGAGTATGACCTTTTTCACCAGGTCGTAATCCAATGCCCCCTCATGTGTCAAGGCTTGGTAGGCTGCACTGCTGGTTCTGACACCTGTTCCCTCCGGTTGGCTGCCAGGAACATGGAAGTCATCCTTTCCATCATCACTTCCATCCTCTGCTACTGTGCCTCCATCATCACAGTCATCGTAGCAGGGTCAATTTTTCCCTCTTCTGTACACCAAGTGTGACAGGACGGTGAGTGGTGTGATAATATCAACAAGTCGTCACACTGATATTCCTTCAAAACATCTAGATTTTATTAAATTATATACACAAATTAAATGCAGTCGCTCCTATACAAGCAGTGGTATAGGGGAATCAAATACGGCGGGTTGCAGTCCCAATCAAAAAGACTCCTTAACCACAATCCTCCGTGCACGAAACGGTGCTCTGTAATCCGGGGGAAGGTGGTGCTTGTGTCCATGCTGTGCTGTGCAGTGAGGTAGTGATCTGTGAATGAGCTGGCTCCATGGCTGCAGCTCTGGATCTCCTCCTTAAGCCTCTGCAATAAATAAACACAAACAATGGCAGAAGAAACACGTACATGCTCCAGCTGGGAACTACATTCTCAGCGCAAGGGGCCGTACTCATGCAACGGACAACGTGGAGAACTACTGGGCTACACACATATAGAATATAACTGTTAGGATTTTGCTTTTATTAAACAATGAACACAATCAATTACTGATTAATAATAATTTGTTTCATGAAATCAAATTAAAAAAATGTAATTCTGTCCAAACATACTTGCCAAAACTGAGCCCATCTAATTTTTGTGCATGACAGATGGCATGCTCTACCCGGGTCAAAACCCTGTGTCATGCTTGGCTACACGATTTCACACTTCTTTTGATAAAGCAGGGATGACCTGGGTGACAGACACAAGTACACAATGTGCGTATCAATGCCCTGGAAGAAGCTTGTTACTGACACTTTAATCCAAGCTTCTCTGGATTCAACCGTCGGCCCAAATGTTGATTAGAGCAAATCATTTCTTCATCCCTGCCGCAATCTGGCTGATGATGTGTCTCAAGCAACAAAAATATGGCTAAACAGAATAAACAGAAATGTTCGTTGCGGAAGTGAAACCGGGTCAAAACGTGTAGACCCACAATCACACTACGCGAGATTGTGACCTGGGTTAGCCAGGGCCCAGGTGCGGACCCAGGTAGAAGTGCCAATGTGAAAGGGGTTTATTTTTGCTGTCTTTTCTCGCTCATTTCTCAACCGGGGAAAAAAAATGCTCACCAGAGATTATAAAATACTACATGGGATAGTGTGTGATAAATGAAAATATAATGCCCACCGTGGTTGAAATGAGTTATTAAAAATAAATAATAGTTTAAAGATTATAAATATATATATATATAATTAACATTTAATATACACACAACAAAACATTCTCAAGTATGACCAGCAGGCTATATCACTCAAAAGCGTGACCATCTCCAGACCAGCTTCACCAGCTTTACACCAGCAGCCACCAACTTGTTAGCAAACAAATTCATCAGCATGACCATGACCAGCAGAAACCAGCTTAAGTTCCAAGCTGGTCAGTGCTGGAATCCCCGGCACGGTGTCCTCCCCTTTTAGGTAAGGTTGTTATTATTATTATTATTATTATTATTATTATTATTATTATTATTATTATTATTATTATTATTATTATTATTATCTAGTTAAGAACGTAATGAGCAAATTAATAACAGACGTCATCAAACTAAATGTGGTACTTAGAATGATCCTGTGAGAATATAAACATAATAAACAATAGGGAGAACAGCAACAGGGCTAGTTCCATTTTTATGGAAAGTAAGTAAAACATTAAACTGCTTGTTTGACTAGTTTGGCTGGGATCGTATCAGATTGTCTGTATGATCATATCTGTCATTGTTTATGAAGGGTTATGGGTGGGTCACTGGACAGAAGAGTTTGGGGTTGTTTTGATTTCCTAACATTGTGCCTCTTTTCAGTTTTCAAAAATGATTGTCTAAATACTGTTTGCATCGCAATGCAATTGGGTTTCTTTTTCTGTTGCTTTGAGAAAAAAAAAATCATATTTACTTATTTTATTTTGAGTAATACTGGGCTCCAACAACATTGTGCACAATATAAATAAATAAGGAACAATACAGAAGATATCTGTAAGTAACAATTGAGAACAAATTAAATAAATACATAAATACATTAATAAAAACATCATAATTGGAGGTATTATGTCACTTTGTAAAATCGGTAATTCTATAAAGTGTGTAATTTTTTTAAATATAAATTGTAACATACGTTTTTACAAGAGTATGACACCTAAAAACAAAGGTTGATGGTTTTATCAGTAGGGGACCTTACAAAACCTCCAACAATACAGAAGTACCTTTCAATCCAGGTGTGCTTTCTGTGATTCTGGAGTCTACCTGTAGGTTGCAGTATTGGCTTTAGAAAGAACACCACTTTAACATCACCTACACCTGGTGAACAGTTCCAGTTATGCTAAACAGAATTTTATATTTGCATGTGAAAAATTGTAGAGAAAGACAAGCCATTTTAATAAACAGCTGTATTATTATTATTATTATTATTATTATTATTATTATTATTATTATTATTATTATTATTTATTTCTTAGCAGACGCCCTTATCCAGGGCGACTTACAATTGTTACAAGATATCACTTTATTTTGTTTATTTATTTATTTTTTTTATGTGCACATTGATAAGATGGTGTTATTTACAATTGAATGTATTTGGCGACCACACACTCCTATATTCTTCAGTTTCATTAACCTCTCAAAACCCCAGCCCCTCACAGACAATTTCCGCCTGGGGGGCTGTGCCCTTAAATAAATCACTATATCTTCCAAAGTATAGACAGCACAGGCATGGTTCAGGGCTTGAATTCAAGGTAACCCCTTGGGCATCAAGACTAAAACCTCAGGTGTGATAAAAGTCTTACTCAGTACCACACTGGAAGGAGATATCCAGAAAAAACACATAAAAAAACAACAAACGCTTTTCATTTTTTTATGTTCTATAGTCATTTTTTCAACTTGTAGCATATGAAAAGAGCCAGATTTTTTTCCAGTGCTTCACCAACATGTCTAATATACTGGGTAAAAATTTGGAACTGTTTGAACAAAGGGATCAAATTCTACAGGAGTTTTTACAAAGCTAAGCCCAAGGGTCCCCAAACCTCTCCAAAAATAAACATTGTGTAAATCTTTATGTCAATTGATATACTAAGTTCTAAAAGGGATGTTATCTTCTGGCACCTCACAGGCTAGCCATAGCTACATGCATTTGCCTTTGAAAGGTTTTTTTTTTTTTTTTTTTTTTTTTTTTCCCTTATCTCATTCAAGAGGTGGGTGTGTTTGTTTGCACATCAATTACTCTGTGATGTATTGGGTTACAAACACAGTAAAGGCATGAATGGAACGCTTGTGACCTCCCCTACAACGTGATCAGGGAGATTCCATCGTCATGAAGGTTGTAAGACCACAGCAGCAAAACGCAAGCTAGTCGATTGCTTTTGTTTTGAATGCATGGGGGTACTAGACACATTGTGAATGGGATATCTCAGCGGTGAAATGACGGATTCGAAAAATTCCTTCGCTGTTTGACGGTAGGAAAACAACGATTTTGATATCGAGTCAGCTTTTTTCTCTTTTGCTTTTGTAATAATATTAAAAATGCGTTATGAAATATAATATTTACGTGCAGTTCCGTGTTCCGCCGGCGGGACAAGAGGGGCGTAAAAGGTTGTTGCTATATACATGAGGTCAACCAAATTTTGTTTGCTCTTTAAATCACCAGATTTGTAAAATGGTGGGATTTTGTGCCATAATTAACATTAATGGATGCGTCAATTACATTAAATGAAGCAGAAAAATGCATGCAGCTGTTAAATATACAAAACATACACTTGACTGCATTGGATTTATTTAGACTTGCCCAATGAAACTTTAATTCAACTTAATTATCTTTGTGTATATCAGATTGTAACAAAAATGCAGTTAATATTGTGTAAATTGACTATTTTTCTACTTACATAACAGGACCCTTATAAAATTTCACCACAGAGTTTGGTTTACAGCATACACGTGCCATGCCTCACCATGATTAATGCTTTTTATTATGCTTATCTGCTTTATAAGTTCACTATGTCTTTACTTTGTTTTACAGCGTATATAGCGCCTTGTGTTCAAGTTCATAGAATCTCTACATAATTGCATGAAACAGTACATCTAAGAAAATAATTTACACTTGTGAATTTCTATATGTTATTATATGCTATATGTTATTATACCATTACTTAATTTTGGGGAATATACAGTAGATATAAGTTATTTTGATCCATTTAATGTCTTGTGCCAGTATCCAGTTTTGGGTTCCCTCTGTTCTTTATCATGAATGCTTTGATCATATTGCATTCATCTGTGACTCTTTAATCTTATCACACATCAAAGGTGTTGTCATTTCATCTTGTTGCTGAAGTTGACATTTTTGACGTTTTATCAAACTTGTCAAACTCATACACACATTTTCTCAAAGGCTTATAGAAGTGTGCATGACAACAATTAAAAAACGTTCCCTCTTCTAAAACATTATTTAGAATAACAAAAGAGTCCCATAGGTTTACAGTAGCCATGTAAAAACAGAAAGTTCCAAATATGCTGCGTCTTGGTGGTCTGCCAATACAGTCGCAGACAAAAGTATTGGCATACTATACTTAATATAAGACAATTGAAGAAAACACATTCAATAAAATTATTTGAATGAACATTAGCCACTAATTAATATGACAAAGACCACAATTTCTAGTAATACAAACAATCTTTGTTAGAAAAAAAACTAACAAGTCATATGAAATATTTGTACATGACAATTACAAAGGTCTGTAAAAAAATTCAATAGAACAAATTAAAAAATATATCAACTATACAATAATTAAGCTGCATTATAAAGCCAATAGACAGAAAAGTGGTAATTATAACATTATTTTTTGTATTTTTTTGCCAACAAAGCAGATGATGATGAAGACAAATGAATTGGATTCATGTTTGAGAAAAGCACTCTTGGCAGACTACAGCAAAGGAAATGGCTACAAAGCAGTATCAAATAAATATGAAAAACCAAAATCCACCATCACAGCAATAATCAAGAAATACCACAGAACAAATTCAACCGAAACGCTTGAAAGAAGTGGACATCCAATAAAATTACGAGTACAGCAGGTAGGAGAATCATCTGAGTAGCTAAAAAAGATCCAAGATTAAAAATCAAGGACTTAAAGAAAGATTTAGAAGCATCAGGCATAATAGTGCACGAGAGAACTGCACAAAGACACCTGAACACAAAAGAGTTGTATACCTGTAGATCTCACTGCAAACCACTTTTAAAGAAAATCAATAAAACAAACAAATCTGAAGCATTCTTTAACAAAATTCTCTGGTCCAATGAGACTAAAATATAACCTTCCCCCAAAAATGAACAATAGTATTTTTGGAGAAAAAAGGGGAAGTCTTCAATGAAGAAAGCCTTGTACCTACATTTAAACATGGAGGTGGTTTGTCCGTGATATGGGGGTGTTTTAGCAGTTCAGGGGTTGAGACATTCATGTCATTGAAGATGGAATTAATGCAGCCATGTATCAAAACATTCTACAAAGTACAATGATACCATCTGCTCGTAGGATGATTGGCAGACAGGTTATCTTCCAACACAACCATGACCCAAAGCATACAGCTAAGTCAACTGGAATTCTTGAAGAAAATTAAGATAAAAATTTTGGAGCTCATTTTTATATTGCGAGAGGCTAAGTTCAGATACCATAGTTATCACCTGCTATTTTAAAGTTATCACCTGCCATTTCAATGTTATCACCTGTTTCTTTTTTTCAAGTAGAATAGTAGTCGAGTTTCAATATGACAGGTAGGCTAGCAAATACCCCCATTCTACATGCTGTATGTCTGAAAATACACAAACCATGCAATACAGGTTTAAATGACCTAACACCTCATTTTCTATCTGTGTATGACTTATTATTATTTACATATTCACATGTAATTTACACGTTTGTAACTGCACTATAAACACAGCATTGTGTTAAAATAAAGAGTTATTTAATAAATCTAATTTAATATTTAACAGAATTTCACAAACAAGATTTAACATACTGTTTGAAGTATCATAAACATCTGAAAGCCATAATAAAAGCAAAAGGAGGACACACAAAATACTAAAGCAGGGGTGCCAATAATTTTGTCATTAACGAATACTTTAAATGAAATAGGTTTTTTTAGGGTTTTTTTAATAAAGGTTTTTTAAGTATTTTTATAAAGATTATTAGTGTATTTTGCATTTGAATTAAAAAATAGTTAAAGTAAGGGTCCCCGAGTGACTCATCAGTTAAAGTGCTGCCACTGGGTGTGCAGGATGAGTCATACAGATTGGACGGCGCCAGTCTGCTTTCTGGTGTGGGGGATGGGAAACTGGCAGGATTCCTTCTCCTCATCGCGCAACAGTGAACCCTACTGGCCAGACACTGAGCACATTCAGAATGGATAAAAAGCAGGGCTGACCTCTGTAGCCCGCCCACCTCCGCTCTGGATTGCTCGCCATAAAAGCGATTCTGGCGTTAGGCTTGTGAGATTGGAGGATACACACACCCTCAGAACGTTTGTACTGTGTGGGGACTCGCTGCGGTGAAGAGAAAAAACATAAGTGACATTCCAAATTGGGGGTAAAAATAAATAAAAATAATAATTGGTCACCTAAATTAAAAATAATAATAAAAAAGTTTACTAAATGCTTGTCCTTAATCTGTTACCTTGAATTACAGCATAGCCTAATATGCATAGGGTGCCAAAAATTTTCTCTGTGACTGTAGGTGACACAGACCTGTTGTCACAAATTACACGCTTGTGCTTCTTTCCAATCTGCTAGGAAATGTCTATGGTTAAAGTACACCATATCGTCTGCCTATGTGCTGCTGGGGGAAAATAAATAAAAAATCAGTATAGTTTGGCCTTGATGTGCAAATGGTAATAGCATCTGAAAGGAGTGGAGAATCCTGTGAGCTGTGTTACTTGCTGTGAACCTATTGCTGCCAATAAAGAGCCTGCCGGCTATTGAATCATGCTCTGTTGTCAAGACTGCCTTCTTTTTCCGATAGCAATTTCATCCAGTGCAACATTATTATTATTATTATTATTATTATTATTATTATTATTATTATTATTATTATTATTATTACCACCATTACTTAGAGGCACGATATTACCTATAGTGATTGCAGATTCTTAAAAGTTTCTTTTTACACAAATAATCTTTGTGAAAACAAATAGGCCTTCTAATATTTCTTATCCGGTTGTTGTAAACAAATCCCCTCTCTTTTTGTTGCACGATAACTTGGTTCTTATAAACATTTCGTGAGAGCCTACAATAATGTTTATAATCTATAGCTTTCTTTGAACACATACCTCTCATTCCTTGTATGCAGGTGGATGTCCTTTCAAAAGCACTGAATGCCATGCAAGCCTGTGCTGTTCTTGAATATAGTTCATTCTGTAAACAATACAGCCTGTACACGAGAAATCTTTTTGATGGTTGGATACTATTGTAAACTATAAAGTTTAATATCTTGATAGTTTATGACACAAGCTGTGCTCAGGGTAATGGCTCTGACTAAACATGCTCTGTTGTAAAAACAGCGGTAGGCCTAATAAAATTGTGAATGCTTGTGACACATACACAAATAGATTATTTATTAAGAAATGAGACATCCACAAGATTTAAATGAACAACTCTTTATTGCATTTGACAAATAACCATGCCCATAATGAAACTTAATATAATTTGGGCTATGGTCCATTGGAACTCGATAGCCGCCCCTACGCTGGCCAAACTATGATGTAATATATATTGATTATATGATAACTAATGCCAGCAGGGGTGCAACCAGGGTTTCCCCCACCCCCTTTTATCCATAGATGCGATTACAATTGTGTTTATGTTTTGTATTGTTACCGACTACAAATTCATGATACAATCATTTCCCTTCCACCCATTGAAACCATTCACACAGCTGACCAAATGCGACCAATGAAAACGTTAGGTTACTCACATTAGGTAACCCTGGTTCCCTGAAAGAGAAGATGACCACCAACGACATTATGTATGGGATATGCCTGCCCATTGGGTAGGTATCACTGAGCTCTCCATATCAGAGCTGCCGGTAGGCCCCTTCCTGGGATGACACACTCAGTCCCGCCCACTTAACGTTCCCTTTCAATTCGAAGACGACCACCAACAGCATTATGTATGGGATAATGTATACCAGAGCTGTCGCGAGGGAGAAGGAACGGCAATATGAGGGACGCATCAGAACCGCATAACCCCAGGGTTAGCGGTGTGAGCTTACACCCTCAAGGACCCTCATGCCTAATGAAGGCAGGGCAGGATCTACCAAAGGCGGTAGAACCTGGAGAAAGTATGCAGCATAGCCCAGCTAGCCGCAGTACAAATATCGGACAGCGAGGTCCCTCTGAAGAGGGCCCAAGATGTAGCCAACCCTCTAGTGGAGTGTGTGGCTACCCTCCCAGGTGGGGGCAAGCCAGCACCATCATACACAGTCAAGACTGTGTCCACAATCCAATGTGACGGACGCTGGTTTGAGAGGGGCTGTCCTAGGGTCTGTGTCCCATGACAGACAAAGAGCTGGTCTGACTGACGCAGAGCTTGTGTCCTATCCACATAGCATCTCAATGCCCGCACTGGGCAGAGGAAATTCAATCTCTCATCCTCCTCCAAAGAAAATGGGGGTGGATGGAAGGACTGCAGTTCACAGATTAATGTGGAAGGCTGTGATGACCTTGGGGAAAAAAGCAGGGTTTGTACGTAGTGACACCTTGCTACCATCATCCCTAATACGCATGCAAGAGCTGTGCACCGACAGCCCCTGCAGCTCACCGACCCGCTTAGCGGAGGTGATAGCCACGAGGAAGGCTGTCTTCAACTCTATGGTGTATGGACTCAAACTGGGCCTTTGTGAGAGCCTCCAGTACAATATCAAGGCTCCATTCGGGAAGAACAGTCCTTCTCGGAGGACATAATCGCCGTGCGCCTTTAGATACCGAATCCACAGGGGCATGGCATGCAGAAATAGCCGCTAAATACACCTTCAAAGTGGTAGGTGACCTACCAGCATCAAGCAGTTCTTTCAGGAACTGTAAGATAACTGGCATGGGGCAAGAGACCACTTATAGGCATACAACGACCTACTGGAATTTGCCCTAGCGTTCTGCAGTGTACCCACAACCGCATCTGATAGCCCTAGGGAGTGGTCTCTTTCAGGGGCCAGACCCATAGCTGGAACCTGCCTGGTTCCGGGGGCCAAAGAGTGCCTCTTGCCTGGCTGAGGAGATCCATGTGAAGCGGGATATCCCAGGGCTGGCCTTGTAAGAGCTGGCACGGGGTCGAGAACCAGATTCTTCTGGGCCACCTGGGGGCCACTAGAAGAACCAACGCCTTCTCTAACCGGACCTTTTCGAGAAAGGCCGGGAGCAGCAGTATAGGTGGGAAAACATACAAAAACGTTTTGGGCCATTCCTGCGCTAGGGCATCTATGCCGAGTGGACCGCCTAAGCGGTGGAGGGAGTACCCGCCAAGGCGAAGAGATCGACCTGCGCCTTCCCAAACAATTCCCAAATGCGCTCCACTACCTGAGGGTGGAGTCGCCACTCTGACGGATGCGGACCCTCCCTGGAGAGGAGGTCCGCTGCCCAGTTCACCACTCCGGGGATATGTGTCGCCCGCAGGGACAGCAAGTCCATGTGAGTAGCCTGAAGGCCATGTGATGCAACCCCAGGGACTGTAGGCCACCCTGGTGGTTGACGTATGCCACCACTGTGGTGTTGTCCGTCCGGATCAACACATGTGTACCCTGCAGCACCGGGAGGATGTGGTGGAGAGCAAGGGAGACCGCTTGCAACTCTAGTATGTTTATATGCAGGAATGTCCAGTGGTCTGGCCAGGATCCGCATCCTCCTCTGCCTTCCCAGACCGCCCCCCAACCCAAGTTGGAGGCATCTGTCGTCACCACTTGGTGGTTTAACACTACTCCCATCCGCAAACCCTCGTGCAGGTGAGAGGTCATCCTCCACCAGCGTAGGGCTGTCGAGCACGTATGAGACACTGTCAGCCAACGGTGTCTGTCACACTTGGGATGGAGGTGGAACGCATTGAGCCATGCTTGTAGCGGGCGCACGTGAAGTAGATCCAGCTAAATGGCTGATATGGCTGCAGCCATCAGACCCAGTAGTTTCTAGCACAATACGAGAGTGACCTGCGATCCTTGTAGAAACAAGGAGAGGTTCTCTTGGATAGGTGCTACTCTGTCATCCGACAGGTATGCGGGCATCATACTGGAGCCCCAAGTACGTCGTGCACTGCACCGGTGTAAGCTGACTCTTTGCATTGCTGATGGTGAGGCCCAGCCTCGCCAGATGCTCTGTCATGATCGCCGTGTGGGCCACTGCTACCTCTCGTGACTGGGAACAGATCAACCAGTCGTTGAGATAGTATCTTTTATTCTGTGTGCCAGTGAGCTCAGCGCTGGCTGAAGGTTGAGGGGCATTTGTCAGCCGGCTTTGTGTCTCTTATCAAAATGTTTCTGCCGTAGCTCCAGGGCTAGCTACCAAATGATGTCACTCCGATTGAATGTGTTGCCGGTGCACTCCTTGTACAAAACCAAAGCGTACATGGCTACCAGGTCCAAAACATAAAAAAACAGACACTGGCTACCTGCAAGTACCACATTTTACAGAATACAGCCATGTCATTTGATCCAGTATATCCACACCTCTGATGCTTTTGTTTAGCATCAGTCCCGATGGTCACTGATCCATGCAGCGCTTAGAATAAGCACTTTTTTTTTTTGCACCATCACACTCAGGGTGGCACAGTCATTCTGTCTGAGAAATGTAGTGTAAATAATAATAATAATAATAATAATATATGATGTGTAGAATGACTTTCATCAGTGTTTCAAGTACTCAACAGGATTATAATAGGTTATTTCACAATGATGTTGATTTTATTACAAAGCCCAGACTAAATTGTCAGCTATATTGTATTGATTTCAATATGCCCTCTGGACACTTTATCACTCTTCCTTAAAGCGCTTTACTTGCTCTTATCTGCTCTCTATTTTACTGCATTTAATCCTGTACTTTAGAGTACTGTAATCTGTCACAAGTGTTATTTAATCTGTAGTATTTTGTATTTAATTATAACCTGATGTAACTATCACTGACACTGTTATCTGCTCCGTTACTGAATCGTATTTTGTCATATTCTTGTACTTGCTAGAACCGAAGTCATTGTATTTTATCTTGCTCTTAATTGTATTAATACTTGTACTGTGATTCTTGAAATGTATTTTTGTTTACAACTGTAAGTCACCCTGGATAAGGGTGTCTGCTAAGAAATAAATAATAATAATAATAATAATAATAATAATAATAATAATAATAACAATAATAATAATAATAATAATAATAATAATAATAAACTGCGGGTCTGGCGGTTGAAGAAGCAAGTGCTTATAACTTACGATTCTGCAACTGAAACACCGTATGGGTATTTAATTCAAATATTTAGTAACACTTCAGAACCGACAGGCATGAGATATTCACATACGAGATATTTAAATTTTAATTGTAAAAGCCGTTCAAAAAATACAGAGGCCTGGAGAGGGTCTGTCATGAAAGCATTTGTGATGTCTCGAAAGGGAGGAGGTCCCAAGCGGAACTGGAGTGCGTAACCGTTGTGCACGGTGGCGAGCATCCAGGTGTCCGAGGTGCAAGCGCGCAAATAATGCAGCTGGTGTGCCCGAGAAGGGGGTCTGAGGCCGCAAGCCTTCAGGGGCCCTGCTGGGGTTGTGGCGGGTCGGTCTGGGGCAGCTGCCTAGGGTGGTGGCCCTGAAACCGCCTCCTGGGATGTTGCTTCGTGGACTGGCCACGACCTGCGTTTCCCCTGTTTGTTAGGAGGGGCCGGTTGTTCACTGCTGGTGTGCCATATAGGCAATGCCTTAGGTCACCAAGCGGAACCGTGGGAACTGCAGTTCGACCTGCCCCAGGTGGGAGCGTGGGGAGGGAGCAACACAGACACCTGCCGGGACGCAGGTGCAAGATCTCCTCCACGGCCAATGGTATGTCCTGGGGATATAGGCGCGTCTAGCAGTGTGGCCTTATCCGTGTCAGGAACTCTGGCTTATGACAGTCACAGCTGTCTATGAGCCACCACTAGGCTAGCCAGGCTCCGGCCAAGAGCTTGCCCTTGAAGGCCGGTTATATGTAGCAGCGTGCTAGACAGGAGGCATAGTTTGGTGGCCACCGGCTCAGGGAGTGGGGCTTCATGCAGGACACTGTCCATATAGGTTGTCAGTATACCCACGTGTTCGCCAAGTGGGTTACCTGTGCCAACACTGAGTACGCCTGTTTAAGGTGCGGGTTCAGACACACCAGGTCTCTGGCTAAGCCTCCCACCAGTGGGGCCTTGACCAAGGCTACGATGGTGGAGTCTACCGGGGGAAACCGCATCTTCCAAGGAGGCAAGCTGTGCGGCCTGCTTCAGCACGCTTGGAGCTGAGGCCGGACGATCCCAGGAGAAGCGGACCTCCTCCATGAAGTCCGGGAAGGTCGGGAACTTTTGAGAGCAAGGGGCTATTGCCTATGTCCGAAAAATGGACCGGCGTGGCTCTGCCGCTGGTGTCCAGGGGACCTGCAGACATGCTGCAGCGCGCCCCGTCAGCGCTGATGTCAAGTCCGACATTGGTGGAGCACTGGCTTCCGAGGCCACCTCGAAGCTAGGATCCGCCTTGGCAGGGGGTTCGAGCTCCCTTCCTACATCCATGCCGGAGGAGAAGGAGGCTCTGTCCCAGGAGGGCGCTATCGAGAGTGTATCCTCCGTACCCTGATCTCCCCTGGGTGAGGGAGGGTACGGTACTTGGGGCAGGGTTGGAGCTGGGGTTGTGGCTGGAGCTGCAGATGCCTGTCGAGACAGGAGCTCCAGGACCTGGGCCATTTGGCCCAAAGGTGGGCCACAACACAGTCCCGGGTGGGCCGCGGGAGCAATGACATTCTGAATATTTTTTTTCTATTAATAGTGAAAAGCAGGAGCCGGCATCAGCTGTAACTGTAGAAAAATAAAGTGTAGCAAGGGAGTATTGGTGGACTGCCAATCAAAGCAGAAATTCATAAATCAAAGCTAACAGACTGCCTACCTGTAGGCGGGATATAAAGCGAGAGGTCGTTTTCTTTTGGTTAAGCGGGCGATTTTTTTTTTGGCAGGGGGAGGGGTGTTGCAGACAACTGAATGTGACTTTGCAAGTTGTCTGGTTGCACAGAGTAGTGGCGAAAAAAGTAACTTCTGCAAGGCTCTCATTTCCCTCTGTATTGTGCGCATTTCTATTTTTCGTGCATGACAGTTCAGCATTCAAAATTAAAGTGTTTCAATTTGTTTTTATTTTCACTCAGTGCATATTCTATGTGATTTCCATCTTTCACAATATTTATTCAAATGAGTAAAGGGCAGTTTAGATTAGGTTTATTTATAATGTTACAGGTTTAAACATATAAAATGTTTTTAATTTGACATTTTCCCAAGGAGTGCTAATAGTGGGCCAAAGTAACTCATGCAGCTGAACAGGTGGGCCTTGGGTAAAAAAGTTTGGGAACCCCTGGCTTATGTGATTAGTGGGTGGATTCTCCTTTCAGAAACACAACATAGTTTACAAGTTAAAAAACTGTGTTTGAAAGAGTTAATTTCAACTGGTAATCACTTTTGTGATTTCTACCACTTTAAGCCAAAATTTCATCTGTCCACGAATTACAGTATATTTGATGTCATATGATAGACTAAAGCAGCACGCTGTTATGGTTTTACCAACATGAATCATCCATTTATTTTAATTCTTGGGTTTTACGTATTATAGCTTTTGCTGTTCAGTATATATGCACCAGTGTTTAGAAATAAAACTAAATAAGGTTTTACCATAAAATCAAGAGGAAATGTGGTTCAATATAGTCTATGCCTGTAGTACAGTGCACAGGTTTTCTGCAGGTCAAAATACGTACTTTAATGTCTCTCTACAACACCGCCCCCCCCCCCCCCCTCCCTCACGCCCCGTCCCGTCCCGCCCCGCCCCGCCGTTAATCCTTTAGTTGTATTGGTTTTTGGTAGTGTTTACACAAGGGATGCCACGGAATGTTGATAGTTTGTGTGCTTTCAGTTCAAATCATACGTAACTTTAAAAGAGCGTGTGTGAAGGGTACGCCCAGAAAAGTAGTTCAACAAGCTGGTTTGGAAAGCAATAGATAATCAGACACACTGGTACTTAATAAATAATTTAATCGACATCAGAGGGAACCCTTGCTGTATCAGATATAGTTTGCTCTATCATCTCTATGTGTCATCACGGAAACGCGTGTAATCGGTCCATTTGAAGTATTTACGTTATTTTGTTTCTTATATAAATGATTATTTTTCTATTGAAACATTAGCATTCTAGTCAGTCGTTGTAGTGTCTAATGGAACAAAGGTATTCAGGTTCAGCGAGGTATAACTAATCCAGTGTGGTAAACGCACACCTGTTGGTTCTTGAATGATCATATGATCACATGTATCAAACAAATTAAAAGCATGTTAAAGTAATCTATAAACTGCCTACTTAATATCCAATTTGAACAACCTATACATCGCTGGGATAAGCCACAAGTGAATGTATCATCTGTAAGTTTTGGTGGTTGTTGTGTGTGTGTGTGTGTGTGTGTGTTATTTTTCTTTCTTTTTTTTTTTTTTTACTGTATTTTACAGTAACAGGGAATGCCTTGTGTAGGAGTTCCCGGTGTAGGACGCTGAAAACACTCGGGGGTTTAAACATCCAGGGCCTATTTAGCAACTTTCGCAAACCCCTAAGGCAAATCGCAAAACACTTTAGCGCACCAGAATCAGGCGCACGTGTGAGCAAAGTCTGTTTGTGATATAGAACACGTGTTTTTGTGCCCACTCGGCAAGTTAGTGTCAGCGCTTGACATGGCCTAAACTTGGGGAATGTCCTCATTTAAATACAAATGTAGCGATTTAGCAAACAATTAACAACGTTAGCGTTTGCGTTTCAGTAAACATGTGAAAACCAGGTCTAAACTGTGCAAATTACATGGTCCACAATAGATACCAATAGACATTTCTGAGTTTATGTTGACTCAGAAATGTCTTCATCTAGACAATGTGGGGAAGCTATAAAAAAGGCTAACAAGATGCTTGGATATATTGTGAGAAGTGTTGAATTTAAATCAAGAGAAGTAATGTTAAAACTCTACAATGCATTAGTAAGACCTCACCTAGAATATTGTGTTCAGTTCTGGTCACCTCGTTACAAAAAGGATATTGCTGCTCTAGAAAGAGTGCAAAGAAGAGCAACCAGAATTATCCCGGGTTTAAAAGGCATGTTGTATGTAGACAGGCTAAAAGAACTGAATCTATTCAGTCTTGAACAAAGAAGACTACGCTGTGATCTGATTCAAACATTCAAAATCCTAAAAGGTAAAGACAATGTCAACCCAGGGGACTTCTTTGACCTGAAAAAAGAAACAAGGACCAGGGGTCACAAATGGAGATTAGATAAAGGGGCATTCAGAACAGAAAATAGGAGGCACTTTTTTACACAGAGAATTGTGAGGGTCTGGAACCAACTCCCCAGTAATGTTGTTGAAGCTGACACCCTGGGATCCTTCAAGAAGCTGCAGTGATGAGATTCTGGGATCAATAAGCTACTAACAACCAAACGAGCAAGATGGGCTGAATGGCCTCCTCTCGTTTGTAAACTTTTTTATGTTCTTATGAAACTACCACGGAAGCAGGCAGAGAAAAGAGAGAGAGAGAAAAAAGAGAAATAAAACAAATATGGAATGCACACTGGATTAATGTGATATTTTATAATGTGATACTTTGTACTGTGATTTTGTAACAATTGTAGTTCGTCCTGGATAAGGGCGTCTGCTAAGAAAGAAAGAAAGAAAGAAAGAAAGAAAGAAAGAAAGAAAGAAAGAAAGAAAGAAAGAAATAATTTCTACGTGGCCAGACAAACAGTGGAAGAGACGTCCCCAAATATTTAGAAGTCATCTGTCTTTTCTGACCCTGTCTGACGCACAATGTATGCAGCAATTTCGCCTCTACAGACAAACAGTCACTGACATCTGCCAACTGCTTCAGGCTGCCCTGGAAGGAGACATGCGGAGAGCACACTGTTTGCCTGTAGCACTAAGGTAAGCGCACCAACACAGAATAGGCACTTCTGTGTAAATCTTAAGGGGACCTATTCTGTCAACGTGCAAGTAGTGTGTGATCTGTGATGCAAACAACTACATCACAAATGTTTATGCAAACTATCTTTGCTCAGCTCATGACTTGTTTATCCAGTCTAATTCGCAGGTGGCACCACCACTATTCTTTGATTGGTTGGGCGCCTGATTCGCTATTTCATGTGAGTTAGCCCGCTCATGAGACCCGACTTCTAAATCACGTTTTCGTGCGCTATCTCCTCGCTTTGAAACAATCATTTTTGCCCTAGCGATAGCGGCTACTCACTTATTTGCCAAATAGGGCCCCTAGAGTGTAAT
Source organism: Acipenser ruthenus (assembly GCF_902713425.1). Classification (NCBI taxonomy): domain Eukaryota; kingdom Metazoa; phylum Chordata; class Actinopteri; order Acipenseriformes; family Acipenseridae; genus Acipenser; species Acipenser ruthenus. The sequence goes on along the minus strand of NC_081191.1, from coordinate 56,661,866 downwards.
TTTAAAACAATGCTGTGCTCTTAACTAACGTTCATAACAGTATTAATTTTATTTTATATTCTGCCAAATCTACAAATAATATTTAACTAAACTGTACATAAAAGGATGCAATTGTGTCAGGTTTATGGTTGATAAATCGCTCTAGGTAGCGTGTCTTTGATTTATGTCACACCAGAAATCCTCACTAGAATATAATTCTTCTTCTTCGTATTGTTATAGGGCAGCAGTGTGGAGTAGTGGTTAGGGCTCTGGACTCTTGATCGGAGGGTTGTGGGTTCAATCCCCGGTGGGGACACTGCTGCTGTACCCTTGAGCAAGGTACTTTACCTAGATTGCTCCAGTAAAAATCCGACTGTATAAATGGGTAATTGTATGTAAAAATAATGTGATATCTTGTAAGTCGCCCTGGATAAGGGCGTCTGCTAAGAAAGAAAGAAATTATTTATATGTGGTGGTTTTGTTTATTAGTAAGCATAGTAATGTTTGTGGCTTACACTTCATCTGTGCAGAACACTTGACATGTAAAAAACTAAACAAGAACAGCCAAGTTAGAATAAAGGGACGAGCCAGATTGTCAAACTTTTTTTCCCACAATTGTGTCTCGTTTAAAAGCCATTTTTACAATATTTACCTATTCATATATCTTTACATAACTTGTCTATTTTTGTATATGATGTCTTTACATATGGCTGGTTCCTTTCTTTTAACTTGGCTGGAGTCACTGCTGTCTCTAGGTGTTTTTTTTTTTTTAATAGGCCTAGTTATTGTTGCTCATTTCTGTTTTATTTAATTGTATTGTTCTGCTTTGTTGGGAAGCTAATACAGATTAAAGCATTATAAAGTTTTTTTGTTTTTTTTTGAAAATGGAAATTACGTAGATGAATACATTGATAAATGTTTCTTTTCTTATTTTATGAAACTACATATTTTGTAGAAGAAAATATTTCAGCTCCATATTTAGATATACGTTTGTATATCTACTAAACATAATTATCACGTTTTTGTTTTTCAAGATGTAATCAGTACCTGGCTTAATTAAGTTAGCTTTGGCTGAGAAAAGCTTCGGGGAAAATACAAATGTAAAACCATAACTGAATGCAAAACTAGTTTGATTAATCAATGGTGCAGAGAGATTATATATATATATATATATATATATATATATATATATATATATATATACATATATATACATATACATACATATATATATATATATATATATATATATATACATATATATACATACATATATATACATACATATATATATACATACACATATATATATATATATATATATATATACACACACACACACACACACACACACACTCACACGCACACAGGGAATACAATACAGTGTAGAAAAAGCAATATAAATGTGTGCTGAACGTGCACTGAGTGTTTTGGAAGTGACTAGGAGAATGTTTTGAACTTCCTACGACGCACAAACAGATACGTGGTTGCTTGCTGAGCTGTTTGATTCCTTAATTGGCAATTCATTTTCTAAGTGATACAATTAATGTAAATTTGGAATTCATGAAGTCACAAAAAACCATTGGTATTAAAAACAAAGTCCCTGCCAAAATATTTAGTCAAGCTTTGCCAAATGACTCGCCTCAGAAATGTAATCTAGGATTGTCTACTTGTGTAACCTGATATCTTTCTTTCAACGTGTATGAAAATCTTTGTATTATTTCTCACGCAAGTCAAATATTTTAATTGAAGTGAGACCTACTTGACAATACGGTATACAATTGACTCTGAATTAATAATCAAATTACTGCATGACACACACTACTTGTTTAGTAATATATTTTATTAAAAAATAACGCTCATGCATAATTTTAAAGAAAATACACAATAATCGTCTGGATTACATTGGCAGTGGTAGAAATTGTGTACAACTCTATAGCTCGATTCGAGCTTTGTCACTAATAAACGTCAGCCTTTACTTAAACCACAAAACGCTGCAGCCCGTCATTTAATAAAATAATAATAATAATAATAATAAAAACATTGTTTGCAATAAAACAAATAATATAACATTAATAATAAAAACAAACCAAAGAAAACTGATTTTTCTACATTTTGGCACAATCATGCCATCGTTTGCAGCAGAAACGTGTGTTAAACTATAACTTATTATAAATGCCCTGAATTTGTTTCATAGTTAATTTGTAGTGACCAGAAAAACTGCTGGTTGTCAAGCAACAACAAAATACAAAAAAAAAATATATATATGTTACGCTCTCAGTTTCAAGCGACTGATTGTCAAGCAAGTCAATGCAGTGAGATGCATTTAGTTATCAAACACAGTACAGTATAGTCTTTAAGAAAGTGCTCAGGAAAAATGCTTCTTTTTTCTCCTCCGTCCCAGTCATCCAAGCAAAGAGTCAATTTTGAACGAGTGGCAACTGCTGGTTGGCGCTCGCACAGCAGTCGGCATTCGGATGGCAGGGTAAACCTCGGAGTTGGGCAAGCCGTCTGTTACCAAATAGTTAAAAAGATGGTCTGCTCCAATGAGGTCTGATAAGCCACACCTGTACGCCTGCAGCAAATGCGAGGCACTGGTGTTGATTGGAAACACCGGCTGAATGTGAGCAGCAGGTGGATATGACACAAGATAAGGCATCAAGGGGGTGCTATTAGGCCACAACACTCTACCACTGCAAGGCTCAGGCTGCATGTCTTCTTTTCTTTTGAATGGTCTGCTCAGGATGCTATCAATAGCAAAGGAGCTTGAAAACTTGATCGCTGCTCTCTCATCTTTAACAACTGAGGCAGTGGCGATGGAACTGGGTAGCTCCTCATTGACAGGATGATCTAAATCCTCCGGGTCTTTCGCAGTTTTTTTGTTGATTCGCTTCCTCCTGCGCCGGAATACCCCATCGGCAAAGGTGTACTCGCTGTTTGGGTTCAGCATCCAGTAGTTGTCCTTGCCCCATGGTCTGGAAGGGTCCCGAAGCACTTTCAGAAAGCAGTCGTTCAGAGACAGGTTATGGCGTACCGAGTTCCTCCAACCGGTATAACTTCCTCTGAAAAAAGGGAATTTTTTCATCAGGTACTCATTGATCTCAGCCAGAGTGAGACGTCCAGTTGTAGAGTCTCTAATTGCCATGGCGATCAGTGCGATGTAAGAATATGGTGGTTTGGGTCTCCTGGTGTAGGGCTTGCCCTTTCCATCAGCGGCCGCGTTAACAGGTGCAGGGCTATTTGCTACGCAGTCCCCATCTGAACCTAGCTCTTCTTCGCCGGAAAGCGGAGACGGGATACTGGCCTCAACATCGCTGCCCACCTCCAAGGGCTTCTCCTCAGTGCTGCTCCTGTAGAAAACTTCCAGTTTCATTTTTTTGTCTCTCTTGTAACTGTATCAGTTTCCGAATACTGGGATGTCAGCGTTTCAGTTGTCAGTTTCAGCTGCAAAAAACACAAATAGCAGATAATATTCTCTTTGTCGGTATAGCTGTTGTCAGCAGTTTTAGAAACTATAATACAACAATTAGCCAACTTCGTCAATGCACCAACAAAAGCGGAGTTCGCTTTCAGTTAAAAACAGTTCTTTGTATTTTAAGGCACCCAAGTCATTACTGTTAAGGGACCAATCCCCTCTCTGTCTCCTGAGACTTCGGCAGCTGGGTTCTTATCACTCCCGAGAGCCAGCCCATTTACACACAGACACAAGGGGCGGGGTTAAACTATTCAACTCTGATTATTATTAACAAATCAATTGAAGCAATTGGAAAGCTAACCAATACAAACACACTTAGAAAATGCTAAATGCCAACTGTTAGTGACGACTCTGTAATTTGAAAGTTTTTTTTTTGTAGCCTACTTGCTGCGATCCCTCCTTCCCCATACACCTGTAGCCTGTTTCATTAAATACAACCAGGTGGCGTACGTTAACCAGGCGCACTTAAAAAAATAATATAACATTCTGCAACACCCAGTGATGTATAGCAACAAAGCAGTTTTAATGTTTTCGAGGTGGTCTGTTTATTTTGCTCTTCTGGATTTCTAGACAGTGACTCATTACTTTTAAATGTGGTTCACACGCTTGCTTGCTTGCAAATCAAAAGTTTATTTGTTAACAGTCCTGCATCGTAAGCCTATGCAAAACACATGACTAATTAATATATTACATATTTTTTTTGCAATATGTTTTCGACGAGGTGTTGCTACAATATTCAAATAAATGTGTTATAAAAAATGGACTTTACCATTGTGTTTTGTAGAATCGATTGGTAAAAAGTACATTGCATGTAGTTTTTTACTTGACTTCGTTACTGCACTGCAGTAATACCTACATACCTAATTGTTTTTAAATGATTATTGGCAATACAATCTAATTGGATAGATCTGCTTTAGCTTACCAATACCAATGCGTCGCTGATACAATATAATTAATGTATCCTTTTTCAAACAGTTGACATTTTGGAACAGGTAACGTATTGTAATACACCGTGGTAATACTGATTTCTTTTTAACCATTAGTATTTGTCTCTGTGTTTTAACACCAACCGTTTAAACTATCGCTAATAAGTGTAGTATTACAGTGTGTGTGTGTATATATATATATATATATATACAATAGGCTATAATATAGAACCGCCCTCCGCCGTGCAACAATGCTGTAATATGGTGTGTGTTTATCGTACACTTTCCAAATAAATAAATTCGTTTTCTGCTGTTAACCAGACAAGAATACAAAAGCAAACATGAACTGACGAATTCATAGCCAGTTTTTACATAACAAAGTAAATGCGTCTTAATCTCCACTAGTCACTTCCATCTCTAACCGACGGTTGTATAGGAAATAAGAACATTTCCCACTCACACACACTTAAGTGATATCAAAAGGCTATGGGCAACCACATATAGGCCTTTTGCAAAATCTGTTCGATTTTCTCTTATTTTAAATACCTCTTTGAACACAAAGTACAGGAGGCCATTAGCCTATACCTGATGTACAGTCAGAAAGAACGCACAGGCTGGGTGAATTTCATCCTAAAATAAAAACGTCGCTTTTTAGGAACTGCATTGTATGATATCGTATTAACAATAATTATTATTATACTAAATATAAATAAAATAAACAATATTTCAACTATTTATTATCTATTTAGTCAAGCATTTGAAGGCATGCCCATGAAATATCTGACAACTGTAGTTTTGTTCCCACATTCCATACCATGCACAGGTCAGTTCCCTTTAATTAATATGGACCCCAGTCTTTACAAATGACGACGAATCTAGTGCTAGCATCCATTCTTTAATGGTTTTAGATCTCACCTGGCGTTACTGTTTGTCAGGTTATACAAACTGTGCTATAAGCTCCCTTATCTACTTGTCAGTAACATAATCACAAACAAGGACACAATTGAGTCAGAGTGAAGTTTACAAAGACGTGTTGTCTCCAATAAGGTGCAAGTTACTTCCTATTTATGGAAGGCCATCCGGGTCAAAAACGCATTATTTAGTATGCATTTCAAATATTTTACATGTATTGATTTGGACCAATCAGAATACATTAAAAACAAAACAAAACAAAAAAAACTACATGATCTAAATAATTGTAAATTAACTACGCATTTTCTACGTAGTGGCTGGTCATTTTACAAACATGCTGCGTAATTACAAGAGTAGCCAATCACCTTCGGGATTAAATGTTTTTAATTTGAAAGGAAATACAGTAGAGAGTCAATTATCCGAACTAATTGGGACCATACTAGTTAGCATAATCAATTTGTATGGATAATCGAACAGGTATTAATAACAATTACTGTACCTTTAATAATGTATGGAATAAAGTTAACATACACAAGCATTTAGTACACAAGTACCTACTGATGATATATAGCCTAGCTAGTAACCTATTCTATCACATTAAGCATACACAATTGCAAAGCTTTACAAATCATTAGATTAATGCAATTCAGTAAAACGTTTAACACCAAGTGAAGAGTCTTGGGAGACGGTACGACGGGGATCTAAAGGACACAGTTTGTGTGGGAGAAGTTAGACAACAAGCAGTGGAAGGGTTGAAGAGCATAGACAGCTGCGCTCTACCAGGCAAACTAAAACTCTGGTGCTTTCAGTTTGGTCTACTGCCGAGGTGGACTGTGTACGAGGTTTCTTTGACAACAGTAGAGAAGCTGGAAGCTTTAATCAGTTCATACATCAGGAAATGGTTGGGAGTTCCACGCTGCCTCAGCAGAGTGGGACTTTATGGTAAAGGAATACTGCAGCTACCAGTCTCCACTCTAACCGAGGAGTTTAAGTGCGCCAAGGTCAGACTGGAAATTACATTAATAGAGTCACGCGACAAATGCGTAAGGGAGGCAGCACCTGTGTTGAAAACTGGAAGAAAGTGGGCGGCAAAGGCTGTCCTTCAAATTGGTGATATCATGGGGCAAGTTCAGCATGGAAAAGGGGGTCTTGGTCTCAGTTCAGCTTCTCCTACATGGCACAAGGCAGCCCCAGCTCAAAGAGGTGCAAAAGCAGGAGGAGAGGATGAGGTGTATAAAGGCCATTTCCCAGGCCAAGCAGGGAGAATGGATGAGATGGGAGAGTGTGGAACAATGCAAGATTGGCTGGCAAGACCTATGGTCAATGGAACAGAGCAGGATCAGTTTCCTCATCAGGTCAACATATGATGTTCTCCCATCACCACAGAACCTAAACCTCTGGGTAGGAGAGGATCCCTCATGTTCTTTGTGTTCATCACCTGCAACATTAAGGCACATTTTGACAGGATGTAAGGTGGCTCTTAGCCAAGGACGGTTTACTTGGCGCCATGACCAGGTGCTGAGATGTTTGGCCTTAGCATTGGAAGACAAGCGTAACATGACCAATAAGTTGCCACCTGTTCCATCAAAACATTACACACAAAAGACAACATTCCTCCGCCCAGGAGAGCAACCACCAAGAAAAGGTGTGAAAACCAATCCTCGCCCAGGACAACTGGAAGCTGCTAGAGACTGGAAAATGCTGGCAGATGTTGGTCAATGGCTTATTTTTCCACCTGAGATTGCCACCACTAACCTTCGACCAGATATTGTCTTGTGGTCTGGATCAGCACGCCTTGTTCACCTGGTAGAGTTAACAGTGCCATGGGAGGATGCTGTAGATGAGGCGTATGAGAGGAAGAAACTGCGGTATGCTCAACTAGTCACTGAAGCGGAACAGCGAGGACGGAGAGTCCGGGTTTATCCAGTGGAAGTGGGTTGTCGAGGATTTGTGGCACACTCTACAACCCGGTTTCTCAGAGACGTCGGATTCAGTGGCCAAGAGTTGCGTCGCACAGTGAAGAACTTATCTGAAGCAGCAGAGAGGAGCAGCAACTGGCTGTGGTTGAGACGGAAAGATTCTGGCTGGGGATCTCAAGCACAATAGAAAGAAAGAAACGCTGATGTACAGGTAAGTAAGCTGGGCTGAGTTGAGTGGGGGACGGAGGGGGGTGATGCTGGGAGGCCAGAATCACCGTCGAGCCCTCTTGAGGTGTCGTGGGCTAGTCGACGAAACACTGACGATGGAAGGTGCCCACTTGAAGACCCCAGAGATGTACTCTACTTAGCTCAATCCAGATGGTTGTCATGCTGATGCGCTGGGGAGGCCGCACTGTGGTTGATCCCCAGAGCCAGCATCGCAGCCGTTGTGTGTGCTGATGCGCCAGGGAGGCAAAATAAGCTGATCCCTGGAGCCAGCATTACACTTCAGCCATTAACACCAGACAGAAGGATATCTACATCATCATATGGAAGGAAACGTAAATGGATGGAGACACATATGGATCACATTAGTTTACTGTAAAGCTACGTCTTAGTTGGTGCTTATCTTTGCGAGAGCCGAGTTCAAATTAGCATGAAGATTTAACATCTACTCTCGTGTAATGGAAATCATAATGAAATACTGTTATTAAATGTACCATATACCAAATTTTAGAAAACATCAAATAATGCAATTAGCACAACTTTGATACATTACATAACTTTAGGAATCATTCAACTTCAAAAATTCAGTAATATGTTTCTATACTCTGATACTTGCTGTTAAGGCATTGTAATAATGTGCAATTGAAATGAATAAAATACAAGTTATTCGCTGCTCAATAACATAGACAGGATCTCCAGCCCTTACTGACGAAATAAAAGAAAAATCAAGAACGAGGTGACTGTTTTAATTTGCTTAACTGCAACAATTTCAAGTACACAGTGCTCCATCTAAGGTTTTGCTGGTCTGAATAATTCTGTATTTGCCTCAGTCTGCTGGTGCTTTTTGGCAGCTAAATCTCGTAGCTGTTTTCGTAATTCATCACGTGATTACAGGTGCGTTGAATTGATCAGACAGTATGGTTGATCAAAGTTCGAATAATTGACCCTCTACTGTAAGCTTTAAAAATCAAGAGTAAGGAAAATTGCAAATCATGGTGGCGAGAGATTTTCTTCTACGGTGCAAATATAGATTTGCTGCTGACTTCTTGAGACAGTGTTGACCGTTCAGTTTGTATTAACAACGTACACCATTGTTTTTTTATTTTCTATTATGTCAGTTTTACACTAAAATATTGAGTTGCCATAGCTAATATTAGATTAAATGTCAGTTATTTCAACACTTGTTTAAAATTAGTTACAGTGGGGTTACCACTGGGGTTACCTCATTTCATTTTCAGCGATCTGATTGGCCAAATTAGTACGTGTAATAATTTGAATTACAGCACCTACTAAAGTCAAATTAGAATTTGTACTAAATAACACGTTATTTAGTATGTGTTTCAAATATTTAGTATGTGTTCTAATTTGACTTTAGTATGTTTTATGTATTCTGATTGGTCCAAATCAGTAAGTGTACTAAATATTTGAAATGCGTGCTAAACAACAGGTTTTTGACCCGGATGGCCGTCCATACAATTACAGGTGTAGTGTTATTTTGTGGTATTAAAACGTGGTACACCGTGTGCTGCAACCATTATTTGCGGCATGCTCAAATAATATTAGCTCAGAAAACAAGGAAACAACCATTTGAAAGGGGTATGATGTACTGAGTTTGGCCATTAAAGTTCTTTTTAATATATATTTTTTTCACAATTTAGCAAATTTATGTGACTTTAACTGATGAGCAAAAAATTGGGTTATCCAAAATTGTAAATATATATATATATATATATATATATATATATATATATATATATATATATATATATACGATTTTGTTGGTGAACTGCAGTTTGTCTTGTTCATAGTGATTTGTGCAGTGGTCAATCACAGCATTGACAGTGTACCATTTTCTGGCATTAAACTGTACACATACCACATTCTGATGATGTACCAGTTCCTGGCATGAAGTCTAGATGCCAAGTCAAAAATTAAGTGTTTTGCAAGAAACAGAGATACACCTTGTCACTTTAACTGTCAACAGGCCACAGGAAAAGTTTATTTTGCTGGTCTTGACAATTGTGTTTTGGAGACATATAAAACACCAAACTGTGTCACCCAAACCCCTTATTTACTAGAACCTGTAGCAGGGATATATATATATATATATATATATATATATATATATATATATATATATATATATATATATATATACAGACGTGCTCAAATTTGTTGGTACCCCTCCACAAAAAACGAAGAATGCAGAATTTTCTCTGAAATAACTGGAAACTGACAAAAGTAATTGGCATCCACCATTGTTTATTCCATAAATAATAAAACAAATGAAAATGGCATGGACAAAAATGATGGGACCGCTAACCTAATATTTTGTTGCACAACCTTTAGAGGCAATCACTGCAATCAAACGTTTTCTGTAGCTCTCAATGAGACTTCTGCACCTGTTAACAGGTAGTTTGGCCCACTCTTCCTGAGCAAACTGCTCCAGCTGTCTCAGGTTTGATGGGTGCCTTCTTCAGACTGCAAGTTTCAGCTCTTTCCATAGATGTTCGATAGGATTCAGATCAGGACTCATAGAAGGCCACTTCAGAATAGTCCAATGTTTTGTTCTTATCCATTCTTGGGTGCTTTTAGCTGTGTGTTTTAGGTCATTATCCTGTGGGAGGACCCATGACCTGCGACTGAGACAGAGCTTTCTGACACTGGGCAGTACGTTTCGCTCCAAAATGCCTTGATAGTCTTGAGATTTCATTGTGCCCTGCACAGATTCAAGGCACCCTGTGCCAGGCGCAGCAAAGCAGCCCCAAAACATAACCGAGCCTCCTCCATGTTTCACTGTAGGTATGGTGTTCTTTTCTTTGAAAGCTTCATTTTTTCGTCTGTGAACATAGAGCTGATGTGACTTGCCAAAAAGCTCCAGTTTTGACTCATCTGTCCAAAGGACATTCTCCCAGAAGGATTGTGGCTTGTCAATATGCATTTTAGCAAATTCCAGTCTGGCTTTTTTATGTTTGTCTGTCAAAAGTGGAGTCCTCCTGGGTCTTCTTCCATGGAGCCCACTTTCGCTCAAAAAGCGACGGATGGTGCGATCAGAAACTGACGTACCTTCACCTTGGAGTTCAGCTTGTATCCCTTTGGCAGTTATCCTTGGTTCTTTTTCTACCATTCGCACTATCCTTCTGTTCACTCTGGGGTTGATTTTCCTCTTGCAGCCGCACCCAGGGAGGTTGGCTATAGTTCCATGGACCTTAAACTTCGTAATAATATTTGCAACTGTTGTCACAGGAACATCAAGCTGCTTGGAGATGGTCTTGTAGCCTTTACCTTTACCATGCTTGTCTATGATTTTCTTTCTGATCTCCTCAGACAACTCTCGCCTTTGCTTTCTCTGGTCCATGTTCAGTGTGGTGCACACAATGATACCAAACAGCACAGTGACTACTTTTCTCCATTTAAATAGGCTGAATGACTGATTACAAAATTGGAGACATGTGTGATATTAATTAAAGAAACTAATTAGTTTGAAATATCACTATAATCCAATTATTTATTATCTTTTCTAAGGGGTACCAACAAATGTGTCCAGGCCATTTTAGAATATCTTTGTAGAATAAGCAATAATTCATCTCTTTTCACAGCTTCTTTGCTTTATTCTATGACATACCAAAGGCATGCAAGTATACATGATAAAATAGCTTTTAATTTCATCACTTTTCAGGAGGAATGAAGCATTATTTCAATGAGCTGTAAGGGTACCAACAAATTTGAGCACGTCTATATATAAATATATATATATATATATATATATATATATATATATATATATATATATATATATATATAAACAACAAAAGAAAGCTATTTTATGCACTGCAGTGCTTCAGTTTCCACAGAGTAAGTGTGCATAATATAATGTCCATAAGAAATGTCCATAATATAAACAATTGTCTCTATCAATTCACGCCAACCAGCCAGGAATGGTAAAAAAAAAAAACTTATTTCCTTATGGTTCAGGACTGTAGAGCCAAAACTTGGTCACACACTTTGTGATCCAAAAATGGATATATATATATATAACCCTAACCCAAACCCAAACCCCGTATCTACGAGAACCTGTAGCAGGTATATATATTTTTTCTTTCTTTCACTTGCTTAAGGGTTTTGGTGACTTCTTAGGAATGAGGAAGTTATGCAAAAACAATGTCGAGGAGGACACTCCAAAGGTAAAAATAGCTCGTCTTGGAACTGTGCCACGAGACAATGAAAACTGTATGTTTACAGGCAAAAATTAAGGCAAGTCGGGCCATTGTAAAATCAGGATTAACTGTGTGTCAGATCATTTTACATACCTGATACACCAGCATACACTACTACTACAGTAGATTCTGATACTCTCAATATAACCAAGTTGTATCTTTAATATTAAATAAATAAAAGCTTGGGAATTTCCATAGTAAATAAAAAGAGGCAAAGAATAAATTCAATAAAAAAACAAACAAACAAACAATATCTATAGCATCCCAACGTAGGACTTATTTCTACCAATTCATTATTTAACAGGTCGATTAATTCAGTGGAGGCTGAGTGGAAAAGGCGATTCAAATGTTATTATTAACATACAGTACATCATTTCAGGTGAATAAAGTAAGAATACAGTAAAAATAATACAGTGTAAAATCACATTATATTACAATACGTAATAAGCATATTTGTCTAACTGAACCTGGGATCATATTTTTATTATGTTGCAGATCTCCTTATAACAGCTGTTAAAAATAACAAACGATAGAGACAACAATTTTGATGCATTCACAGTCTTCAATATCCCATGCATTGTATAAGGCAAGCAAAGTTATGTTTAAGCAGATATGATAACTGACAGATAAACTTGAAGGGTAGGTTGTCAGAGAAAGTCATAGCAGGTCACAGACCTGATCAGTGAGTCATATTGTAGGAGCAGCCACCTTCAGACACTTTATCACAGCCATTATTAATCTTGCATTTCTCCAGGATAGCTCAGCTGAGGTTGCACATCATTTGTTTTGTGGAATGCTGTTTCTATCTAAGACTTAGGCACAAGAGAACAGGTGTCTTCATGGACAGAATATAAGCCAACATTCCCAGTATCTGTGTCGATCACTGCAAGTACTTTTGACAACCGAACTATACAATTCAGTACATAATTATTTCAACCAACACATCATACACTGTGAGGTAAAACCATAACCATAACATTTATCGGAAACTCTTGTTGTTGACATGCTACTGATAAATTATTTGGACTCAGATTCATGCCCCCTTTCTCTTTGGTTTACATGGAAAGAATAGGGAGCACACAACACAAATATAGTAATGTTTCATGTTTGTTTATTCGTTTATCTTATTTTCTACCCAACTGAAACACAATAAAGGAGATATATATATATATATATACATACAGTGCCATGAAAAAGTATGTGCTCCCTGTCTGATTTTCTGCATTTTTGCACATTTTTCAAATTGCATTTGGTCAGATTTTTTGTGGGTTGCAGTAAGAAGAAATGACACCAAAGTTTGGTGCTTCTTTCATTTGTTTGGTGTGCAAGGTAATCAAACATGCAATCTTTAGGTGTGAAAAAGTTATTGCCCCCCCTAGTTAACTCAACCCAATTAAAGGGATAATTAGGGTCAGCTGTTTGAGTACTTTGGTTAACAACCAGGCCTGATTTGGGCCAGCCCTGCCCAATATAAATATGAGTAACTTTGGCCCTTACCATCAGAGTGAAGTTGTCAGCACACAGGTACTAGAGGCACATCATGCCACAAACAAAAGAAATTCCTGAAGACCTCCGGAAAAAAAGTTGTTGATGCCTATCAGTCTGGAAAGGGTTACAAAGCCATTTCTAAGGCTCTGGGGCTCCACCGAACCACAGTCAGAGCCATATTGTCCAAATGGAGAAAGTTTCGGACAGTAATGAATCTTCCTAGGAGTGGCTGTCCTGCCAAAATCTCTCCAAGAGCAAGGCGTAAAATCGTCCAGGAAGTCACAAAGAACCCTAGAACAACATCCAGGGATCTGCAGGCCTCTCTTGCCTCGGCTAAGGTCAGTGTTCATGACTCCACCATAAGAAAGACACTGGGCAAAAATGGGATTCATGGCAGAGTAGCAAGGTGAAAACCATTGCTCACTAAGAAGAACATGAATGCTCGTCTCAAGTTTGCCAAAAAGCACCTGGATGATCCTCAAGAGTTCTGGAGCAATGTTCTATGGACAGATGAGTCAAAAGTGGAACTTTTTGGCCGACATGGGCCCCGTTATGTCTGGTGAAAACCAAACGCTGCATTCCACAGTAAGTACCTCATACCAACGGTCAAGCATGGTGGTGGTAGTGTCATGGTTTGGGGGTGCTTTTGCTGCATCAGGACCTGGACGTCTTGCCATCATTGAAGGAACCATTAATTGTGCTCTGTATCAGGGAATTCTACAGGAGAACGTCACACCATCCGTCTGTGAGCTGAAGCTGAAGCGCAGCTGGGTCATGCAGCAAGACAATGATCCGAAACACACAAGCAAGTCTACATCAGAATGGTTGAAGAACAAGAAATTTAAAGTTTTGGAATGGCCTAGTCAAAGTCCAGACCTAAACCCCATTGAGATGTTGTGGCAGGACCTGAAACGAGCAGTTCATGCTCGAAAACCCACAAATGTCACTGAGTTGAAGCGAACCAAAACTCGACCTGTGTAATGTCAGAAAGCGATATGTTGTCACATTGAAAGTGGCATGCTGTCAGATTTGGGTACAGGTGCAATCAGTTGCGATCTCATGGGTGTTTTCCTATTGTCAAACAGAGGTACATTTACCATTAATTATACATTATTTTTTTATACTGGAAAAAAATAATCATGATGAATAAGACAAAATGAGAAGTCCACTGCAAAGCTGCACAAGTAAAAATATGTATAAGACCCAATGTATTGCATATGATAAATATTTGCATACCATTTTCTTAATGGTGGAAAAATATGATAAATTATATTAGCAATGACGTAAAAAACTGGAAAATATGATCAATTCAAATTAAAAAGATGAAAACAGCATAACGTACCAGATTGGAATGGGCACTTCCCTGCTTTCTTAGCGGAAGTTGTTTAGGCATTGTTTAGGCAGTGCGCTGCGTACCACTTTTCACAGAGTACCTGAAAATCACACTACACCGGAAGTCCATCTTGGATTTACTGTGCACTATGAAAAACAATATATATTTCTGCTATTTCTCCAGCATGGGCATGTGAGTAAGCAATAAGGCACAACAGGGTGTGTGATATACTGTAATACCACATTGCCCTGGGTGCATTGCAGTTCACACGGTGAAGATGAGTGTCTTCAACCACCTGGGTCATGGTGATATTAGAGTAAATCACACACCCTGAAGTGTCTTATTGCGCTTATAAAATGGGTTAACTAAACTAAAAAAAAATTAAAAAACGTTTTTAATTAACAAAAAAGTTATTTTTATAAAACATCCTTCCGTTTGTTGGGAGTATTCTCAACTAATGTGCTGGTATTATCAATATGACACAGCATTAATATTAATGGATACATTTGTTTTTGATCCAATTCGCTAAATATGTTGGAGCTACAGCTATGGCCAAAAGTTTTGCATTACTCTATTGAATTAACAGATTTTGCTTCATAAAGTGGATTGAACCCTGATGAAAAAATGTTTCATTAACATATTGAATTGCATACCGTGTTGCAGTTTTCTATATACTTCACAAAAAATTGACAAAAATCTAACATGATTATGACTTCCGGTAGACTTTTGTGATATCATTTTGTGGTTTCTTTGATTACATGATAAAAGATCTAAATTATGTTCATATAGGTTTTTTTTCTTTTTTTTATATAGTGATGATTATTATAATGCATCATAATTAAAGGTCTTTACAGACCCAAAGGATTTGATGAATTGCCCAGTCAGCATTTTACTACTGGATTAACCTAATTGATACAGTGCCTTGCATAAGTTTTCACCCCCTTGGACTTTTCCACATTTTGTAGTGTTACAACCTGGAATTAAAATGGATTTAATTGGGATTTGTACCATTTGATTTACACAACATTTGTTGGTTGCATAAGTATTCACCCCCCTGAGTCAATACTTGGTAGAAGCACCTTTGGCAGCAATTACAGCTGTGAGTCTTTTTGGGTAAGTCTCTACCAGCTTTGCACATCTGGATCCTGCAATTTTTGCCCATTCTTCTTGGCAATATTGCTCAAGCTTTGTCAGGTTGGATGGGGACCGTTGGTGAACAGCAATTTTCAAGTCTTGCCACAGATTCTCAATCGGATTGAGGTCTGGGCTTTGACTGAGCCATTCTAAGACTTTCAGGTTCTTGTTTTTAAACCACTCCAGTGTAGCTTTGGCTGTGTGTTTAGGGTCATTGTCCTGCTGGAAGGTGAACCTCTGCCCCAGTCCCAGGTCTCTTGCAGACTGAAACAGCTTTTCCTCTAGAATTTCCCTGTATTTGGCTCCATCCATCTTGCCCTCAATCCTGACCAGTTTCCCAGTCCCTGCCGATGAAAAGCACCCCCATAACATGATGCTGCCACCACCATGCTTCACCATGGGGATGGTGTTCTCAGGGTGATGAGCAGTGTTGGCTTTGCGCCACACATAGTGTTTTGCGCTAAGGCCAAAAAGTTCAATTTTGGTCTCATCAGACCAGAGAACCTTTTTCCATATGTTTGCTGTGTCTCCCACATGCCTTTTGGCAAAATCCAAATGGGATTTCATATGGGTTTTTTTCAGCAATGGCTTTCTTCTCGCCACTTTCCCATAAAGTCCAGCTTTGTGGTGCGTCTGGGTTATAGTTGTCCCATGGACGGTTTCTCCCATCTCACCTGTGGATCTCTCCAGCTCCTTCAGAGTTACCGTTGGCCTCTCGGTTGCTTCTCTGACTAATGCCCTCCTTACCTGGTCACTGAGTTTTGGTGGACGGCCTTCTCTAGGCAGAGTCGCGGTTGTGCCATATTCTTTCCATTTTTTAATAATGGATTTAACGGTGCTCCGGGGGATGTTAAAAGTTTGGGATATTTTTTTATAACCCAACCCTGATTGGTGCTTCTCCAGAACTTTATCCCAGACTTGTTTTGATAGCTCCTTGGTCTTCATGATGCTGTTTGTTTAGATATGCTCTCTAACAAACTCTGGGGCCTTCCAGAAACAGGTGTATTTAATCTGAGATCATGTGACACTTTAATTGCACACAGGTGGACTCCATTCAACTAATTATGTGACTACTGAAGGCAATTGGTTGCACCAGATCTTATTTAGGGGTGTCACAGCAAAGGGGGTGAATACTTATGCAATCAAGACTTTTCAGTTTTTTATTTGTAAATAATTTTGAAAAATATGTAGATTTTTTTCCCCACTTCGACATTATGGACTATTTTGTGTAGATCAGTGACAACAAATCCTAATTAAATCCATTTTAATTCCAGGTTATAACACTACAAAATGTGGAAAAGTCCAAGGGGGGTGAATACTTATGCAAGGCACTGTATCTGACATACAGACTCTAACCAGCAAGCCTCAACACTAAAAAAAATCCTTTGGTCAATTGTTTGGGGCGCTAGTTGCTTACTAAGTTAAGATGGTGATTTTAGCGCTGTCTATTTAAGTAATAATGAAACAGATTTTACTGGCCAGGTAATGACTAGTTAGAACAATTACAGTATATAGCCAAAGATAGACAAGTGATTATTAATGTGCTACAAAATTACTGAGAATGCAAGCATTATTGCTATTATGAGCCAAGGATTTTATGGTATGAGTATTCATCTGAAATTTGCTAACAAAGAACTGAGTTCAATGCAATTCAACATTATTTTTGTTCCTAGAAGATAATCAAGTGTGGTTTGCATTGCATTTTGAGAACAGAGTGACAATGAAGCAGATTAAAGACGTGCTAATGTATGTCTTAAAACTTGTTATAAGCAATAGCAATTTTATCACAAGTCTCCTTTTTTCTGTTGAAGATCTTTTGGCTGTACATTGTATTTTATACTTTAGATTATTCAGATATTTCAAAGACAGCACAACAGTGGTAAAAGCAGCTGCTCTTTAAAGCTATGACATCACTTCATTGGCTGTAGCTCAGTTTCATTTCACAGACTGTCTGCAATCAGGCCATAACCTACCACACAGGAAGCGTATTAGATAGAAAGATTAGAAAGGAACTTCACAAATCTGTATAATAAAAAATATCTTCAACACAATACCTTCAGCATTTTGTTTATGCACTTATTGAAATGCTGTTTTGTTTAGTCAATGAGATCACAGAGATTCGATTTCAATATATTTAACAAGCTTTCTGGACAAGGGCGTGTTAAACAAAAGTTATTGTTTGTTTAGATTTCCCTTATTAAAAGTACAGTGGTTGGTTGTAAAATCATTATATGTCAGAAGTACTGATAATACTGTCACAGGCTGCTTTAAGTCACTTGTTTTTACATACCTGTTAATTGACAATTATTCAGTTACATTACATATGGTTATTTTATTATAGGTACCATATCCTGGAATTACATGCAGTATATCTAAGCACTGTTAGAGGCATTTAAGTGGAATACATAGTAAAGCTGTGAATAACTAAAAATAAATAAAGTGCAATCTTTAACTGCAGTATTCAATTCAACACAAAAATATCTGGGTCTGTGTTCCTGGAGAGTTACATAATTTAACATTGCTCTGCTCTATCAGACGCCAGACATTGTTAACTTACCTGTAAATATATGCGTAAACTAAGGCAATTTTACCTGTAGGCACACAAGCTTCCTCCCACTAAACAGCTATCATCCTGCTAAGAACCTCATGTAAAAATGTTTTTAAAACTGAATGGTACACTACACCTTTATCACAAGCCAATATGTTTTTATTATTTTTTTTAAGCCATCATTCATTATTTACTTATTAGCCATACAGTTCATACACACTGTAGAATACAAGGCTATAACCTACTGTGTCTGGCTTAATAGTTACATCAGTTACAGTGTAGTTCATTTTTAAGCATTTTTACCATATGTTTTTAGCATGTAGTTCTGTGCTGTTCAGGGATGATAACCAAGTTATATGAATACATACTTTAAAAACATGTATTTCATGTAGAAATACATTGTATTTTCTTGGATCATTATTGCTCAGTAATATAAAAAAGGAATTTGGTCATAAAATTATACAAATGTCACTTTTTGGTACAGTCACTTTTTGATACCGTTTATCAAAACCCATCAAAGGTAATTGCTGTTCACAATTCTCTGTTTTGAACATCTGTGTGTTGACTACAAATTTACATAACCCCTTTAGACAATGACTAAGGTGTAAATTGTACCTGGTACTTTGCTCCACATGTAGAGGCTTGTGAGAAAAGATCTACTGAATCATCAGCTATATTGTTTGTTTTTGTGCAGGGTTAGAGGCATGTGAGCAAACTGTTATCCAGTAAAATGTTGCAAGTCTTGCATAGTCACGGGAAGCTTCTGTTCAGACTTGACGTGTTGTGGTAACTGGGTTTCATTGGGTTTTCAATGACAGCAACAGGGTAGTGTTTTTAAAGTACAGTAATTATTGTATTATTGGTGTAGGCTATTCATGGGTCGTGATTAATTATACAAGAATCTAGGAATTCTCAACAACACTGTTTATGTTGTGATTTATTTGCATACTGTATGTGGATGTACATAATGTTTGCAGATACATGGAAAAAACAAAATCCTTTAATGCTTGTGCTGTTGTTCATCTTCTTGTATTGACTAAACTATACAAATAATAATAATAATAATAATAATAATAATAATAATAATAATAATAATACAAGTTAGTTGAATATACATATACAAGGTGAAATAAAAAATGCTCCATATGAAAGAAAAACTAAACATTATTACGGTGCATGTTTGAATTGAATTATTATTATTATTACTATTATTATTATTATTATTATTATTATTATTATTATTATTATTATTATTATTTATTTCTTAGCAGACGCCCTTATCCAGGGCGACTTACAGTCATAAACAAAAATACGTTTCAAGAATCACAGTACAAGTAATAATACAATTAAGAGCAAGATAAAAATACAATGACTTTGGTTCTAGCAAGTACAAGTATATGACAAAATACGATTCAATTGGCACATGCTTATGCATAAATGTCCGAAGCATTGCTCGGATGACCACAATGTTAGGGGTCCCTAGTTGATGGTGAAGGAAATATCATCTACAGGTAATGATCACTGAGGGGGATATTAATGCTATTATACACTGCACTGAAGACTTTAAATGTTCTGTATGTATGTGATAATGATCGCTCTACCCGGAACATAATTGGCTGAGAGGTTTATAATATTTATTTAATTCCAGTTGCCTGGTGTGATGTTTGCACATTTGCTTTTTGTATTTCAGCAATGTTTCTGGATTTTTCAGTGTTCACTACTGACTTCAGGTGGCTCCAGAAGAATTTCCCTTGAAAATTGTTAGCTAAGTAAGTGTGCTGTTTATGAATCACATTGAGCACTCATAAATGGAAGTGGAGTAGTGAAGACAAACATCCAGTAATTAAATACATGTGAAATGAAACTGATAAATACACAATAAAGTGCAAATATAAATATTGGAGATGGGGGAGAGACCCACAACACATACTGTTAACCCTGTTGCAAAATTCTTTGCAAAATTCTGCTTATGGTGCTGTGGAGATCATGATTCTTGGTGATTTGTGACAAATGGTTTTAACCCCAGACACTCATTTTAACCACAGACACTAATTTGCACACTTTCTTATCTGTCTGGCCAGTGTTTAGTTTCCTGACCTTAGTTTGTATTTGCTGCCAATTTTCCAAGATGACACAACTGCCCCTGCTTGTCTGTAATATCTTAAAATTAGTTGGCTGAACGTACAGACACCAATGCAATTGTATAGTATGTCTGGCCTTTTAATTACCTCACACACATAGCTCTTATGATGTTTATTATGATGATCTATTTTAGAGGACGGAATGTGATACACTAGCCTCTGGTGGTTTAACCACATGGTGTCATGAATTTAGAAATAGACTTTTGTAGATTTATTATCAATTTGTTACACCGCATCTCACTATGAGGTTTATTTTTGTTCACATTAAATGTCAATAAAATACAATGCAATGCACTTTCTACAGTGTATCAATATGAGTTGTTAAGTGTAAAAGCAATGCAAAAAGTGATAACTGATAATTGAGAAACCACAAATAGTACAGTTATGTTATGTGGTTGCAGTATGTTTTTTTTTTTCAATTTTTTTAAATAAAAAAAAAATGTATTTAAAAAATGTAGTAGTTTTTTTTTTTTATCATTTTATCCCAATTTAGAATAGCCAATTATTTTTAGGCTCAGCTTATCACTACCACCCCCGTGCTGACTCGGGAGGGCGAAGACAAGCACACGCTGTCTTCTGAAGCGTGTGCCGTCAGTTTTCACACTGCAGACTCACCATGCAGCCACCTCAGAGCTACAGTCAGAGGGCAACGCAGCTCTGGGCAGCTTACAAGCAAACCAGCAGGCACGCGGCCAGACTACAGGGGTCGCTGGTGTGCGGTGAGCAGAATACAGAATACAATGGTATTTAAAGGTGTAGTCAGTAACATGTTTAAATGCATTACCTTTATTTTATTACATTCGGTACCATTTTTATCCCCTACGTACAGCTAAATGTAAACCAGGTCGGTCTGCACCTATTAGAGTTGGTGATGAGTCAAAAACCTTTTTGCTGCCATTCAACCAATCAGAGGTCTACAATAAGTGTACCCAATCAAAATAGCATCAGGCAGCTTCAGTCACATGAACCAGTCTACATGCAGCGAAAGTGGCGGTTGTAGCCTGACAACTGGGATGCTTTCATACCTGCTTTCCATTAGGATCAACTTTAACTCTTTTTAAAATAATAATGAAAAACTCCAGCCATGTCAACTTGAAGTGCTGGAAACGTTAACCGAGTGTTGAGACATTATGGCATTGCTCCTAACTAGTATTTTCAAGGTCCTGCTCCTTGCACTGCTAATTGCTGTTACACAGAATATTGGCAGGACTATTGGTCTTGTATTTTCATACTATGCGTTTATCATGCCATGTTTCTGTTTACAGAGCTTTACAATACTGTTCTCTGATTTACCATGTTTGCCTACACTTTACCATGCTTTCATTATACTTTATTACATTATTTAATATTTTTACTGTTGTATACTGCTGTAACCTTTTGTAAGACAGAGCAAAGAAAAGTTAGGCTGCCATACTCAGATGTTGGAGCTGTGCATTATCTTGTGCCAGGATAAAATGTGGTTAAATCACAGCACAGCCCATTAGTGATCAGAGTTTTTGACTGAATGCACTCAATGTTACTGGCACCACCAGGAGTCAGCAATGCCTTCTTGATACGGATCCAGCTTTTTATAAAGATACTGGTTTCACAGGTCTTGAGGTTGTCAAATAAATCTACACATCATCAGACAGAGACTCATTTAAATGTGCTACTTGGTATTAAAGAACCAGGTACCAAAAATGTACTCGAATTCAATATTTTGTAACCAAGGAACAAATTCTATAATTGAGTGCGTGTGGTATTATAAAATATGACTTATTTAGTAATACATTCCTATTATGGAAAGGACAGTTATCTGATTCCCATCAATTTTGTCTCTTTCAATAGTCATTTCATAACAAAACTGTTATCCCAAGTACTGATTAATGCACAAACATCTAAGCTGGGTTCTGTATGACGGCTACAGGAGCTGTGGGAACAAAGCAAATTAACTTTTTTATAACTGGACAATATTTCATCAAAATCACCATGGCAACAAATCTAAACTTAAATGTCATCATGGAATGGTGAGGTTACAGTTAAAGACCAATGCAGCTGAGGCTATGTACAGAAACACAGAGAGATGTGCAGTGGAACAAATAACTCACTGAGCCACATATTTCTACAAGAGAAGAAAGCTGCTCCTGAAATCCCAACCAAAACTTACAATGAGCACTAATCTATCTTGAAGCAGGTGTTAAGAAAACTTGTATGAGTGGAATAAAACAGTTGAAAAACAAACAATAAACAATTACTGTTTATTATTAGTTTTATTCAATTAAAAAATGCCTTTGCACTATCATGTTTAAAAGCTAAATACATTTTTTACTGTATTTTTACAATAGTATACTACAGTATTTTGACTTGACTAATAAATGTGAATGCAGCTAAAATGTTAGCCTAAATGCCTGTGTAAGTCCCTAGTGGTTAAAGCATCTTCATGAACCAGGAAAACAACAGAGAGTTGCCAATGACCTTGTGATCTTCCTAGCCAGACGGTTCCACTGGGTGAGCTGGTGTCTTGAGCCGCTGCTGGAATTAGCTCCTTTTACATAAACAGGTAAAATGGCTCCTGTCCAAGTCAAAGTCCTCAGATGTTACTCAGCCCTATAGGTGTTTATTATTAGGCGGTTTACAAGTGGCAGATTAACATTCTCTGAATAGTTTCCGGCATGTTCACCTGATAAGCCCTTTTCTGCAGTCCTTCAGTGGAGACCTCTGTGAGGTGACGTGATGCTGACTAAGTTAGTTCAGCATTCCAGGTGCATGAAACTGCAATGTATCTCCCCAGCAGTCAATTAAAAAGGGAGAACCTAAGCTAATCAGAGGGCTGCAGGTCCGGCCCTCAAACAACTCCAAGGGCCGCAAGACCCCCTTTACCACAATTACAAGCCAAAATGATACATTTTAATTTAAAAAGAGCTATATAATACATTATATAAATATTAAGAATGCAATAAAGGATTGAACACATCAATACAAAAGAAAAATCATTTAAAGTCATAAATATACTACTTACTTAATGCAACTTCTGGGTGATCGTATTTTCCAGCAGCTTTTTGAAGTTAGGAGTAAGGCAGGTGCAGGCACATTGCAATTCAGCAGTGAGGTTTCCATCTGTCAGTCTGTTGCGTTTGTTGTTTTTGATGTTTCCCATCACAGAGAATGTCTGTTCGCATGTATAGGTTGAACCAAAAATTGACAACAGCGAAGAACAGGGCCTGGAAACGTTAGTCATAGTTGGGGAATGTCCTCTTTCTTCAGCTGGTTGATGACGTCTTCATCCAATTGCCGCACATGACGGAGTTCCTCCTCGAAGTTTTTCTTGTCAAGCCCAAGCCTCTGGCACAGTTCCACTGTTTGAAAAGGCAAATCCGAATGGGTTTGTAAGCAATGAAATGAATGGCTTCAGCTCATTCAGTGATGAAAACCGTTGTTCAAAACGCTCTGCCAATCCAGTAAGCTGCGTGAATGGAAGCATCATACTCTGTCACATCGGCATCAGAGCAGTTGTTCAATGCTTCTTTAAGATGGGGGAAATGTGTGAAATCTTGAGACTGCAGCTAAGCTGACATTAACTGTAACTGCAGCATGAATTTCCTAACACTGGCAATTAGGGTAGTAAGGTGATTTTTCCCCTGTATAGCCGAGTTTAGCATGCTGCGATGACCAGTTATATCAGTGAGAAATGCCAAATCCAGCACCCACTGTTTATCGTCAAGTTCAGCCTGTGCACGGGAACACTGAATAGGAAACTGGCGGATAGATAAATGGGAGTAGTGCAGTGAAACGTTCCAGTACCTTTCCCCTGCTTAGCCAATGTACTTCAGTGTGTAAGATGAGGTCCTCACATTCTGTATCCAGTTGATTCAGATGTTTGATAAACTGCAGGTGGTGCAATGGTCGCACACATATAAAATTAACAATATGCACCACTTTGTCCATCACAGCCTTCAGTCTATCTCCCTTGTCTAGCTCTGCACAGAGTGCCTCCTGGTGGATTATGCAATGCAACCCAAACAAGTTAGGTACGTGAGATCTCAACAATGTCACAAATCCACGGTTTACTCCCACCATAAAAGGACAGCCATCTGTTGTGACAGAAACTAGTTTCTCTAGTGGAAAAGCATGCATTCTGAAAAAAATTCAAAAATGCTTTGAAAAAGTCAGTCCCTTGTGTACACCCATATAAACCTACCAGGTCCAGAAATTCCTCTGTTATAGTTAACTGACTGGCGAATTCATCTGAAATATCATTAACTCGATGACAATCTGTGCGAATCTCTCGGTTTTTGAACTCCTCGAACAAAGACTCGATAAAGCACACTTTTATTAATTCTCCCTCCGAGAAGGGCTTTGCTTTTTTTACAAGCAACCAAGCAATGCGATAGCTTGCCAAAGTCACCACATCACTTTGCAACACAGCACTTTTAAGCACTTGCTGTTGTGAAGCAAGGCCGCTCTTAAGCACTGCAAGCTGCCGAGGGAAACTTTGCTTCACAGGCAGAATGGCAAGTTTCGTAGTGTCTCTGAATATTGAACCATTTTGGAATTGACAATGCTTCCTTGCAAATGAGATCGGTAACAAAATAAATCCAACTCCCAGCTCTCTTGAACAGTCGCCAATCTTTTGCTTTTCACCACTTTTTGAAGTAGCAATGAACTCGGCTCTCCACCTTCTTTTCCACCTAAGCTGGTAACAAATTGATCCATTTCTTTTTTTTCTTTGTCCTTTCTTTAAAACTATAATTATTACCACAGAGAAGTATTCAACTAAACTGGCAGGTTTAATCAGCAACAAAACTCTCACGTGAACTGAAACATCATACCTTGCAACAGCATTCCATTTAATATTTTCACTCTCTTTTAATACAGTAAATTATACATTTTTTAAAGAAACAGTGTTTATGTTTTGATTTTGTATTCATCAATGGAAGAGAGCATTAACTCAGTTTCATTCTGATTATTTTTTTTTTTTAAGATGGACGAGGTGAGCGCAGTTAACTGCGTCGCGGGCAGAGGGATTTTCTTTTTCCGGCTGGATGAGGGGGCTGCAGGTAGATGCGTTGTGGGCCGCATGTGGCCCGTGGGCCGCGGTTTGCCCACCACTAAATTACAGGATAAAAATAAAACAGACTACTAGCTAAAATTGATATATCCTATGCCAGTGGTTCTCAAACTGTGGTCTATATATAGTTCTGGAGTGTCTAAATTGTATTCTTTACTAGGGAATTTTTGTGTATTGCGTTCATGTGCACTCAACACAGCAGCTTATAAAGTAAGGGATAACACACGACAGGGCGTTCGTTGTGTTGCATTAACATACTTGTCCCATCCAGGAATTTATCTTATCAGTACCGAGTCAAAACAAAGAAAACGTGCTTAGTCGGGTCTAAAATTCTAACTACATTTACAAAGTAAACAGTAGGTTGTTTGAACCGAGGTAGCTGTGCTTGACTGGACCTGTAGTGCTGATTTAACTTGGGTACAACCAACACAGGAATACTTTTATGTCTGAGCTGACTTTCCAGTTTGTTTTCTGAAAGCTGCTGTTTGTTTTATGTTCTGTTCAGCAGCCGCTGTAGTAGCCTTTTCTTTAATGTGTGATTCTGAAGTTATAGCGATCAATCGCATTTTCTTTGTCACATTACAAGATGTGCAAAACAATTACCTCCATCTGCATGTACAGTTTATTTGGGAAATGTCTTGACACGATCCTCAGCCAAAATATACTTTGCTTGTTTTTCTTTGTCATCCATTTTTGGTCTAAAGCCGAAAACTAGATTTTAGCAACCTAAATCAAAACAATGCAGCACTGACTTTGTCCCATCTGCTACATACAGTACAGCAGGTCCCAGAAAAGCCAGTACAGACGGACTGAATCACTGGCTTGCGACCATGCGACAAATGTTGGATTTTTTCAACATCATCCAACCCTGTGCGTTTTGTGGTTGCAGACACACAAGAAAAGGCTGTACAACTTTTCAAAAAAGACGCAGCTCGGGGTTGTTGTCATTCTGACCGTCGGAGACCACTGACTGAGACCAAAAATTGTGTCACAGTCAGAAGTATATCCAGCCTTTACCACTTTGGAGTGTTTTTGGAGTGCTTTGGAGATACGCAAACGTATCTTTCTTTTGTAGATAGGACTAAAAAAAAAGCCTATCTACAAAAGAAAGATACGTTTGCGTTGCTTGCATTGTGCAGTAGTTCACAAGGTTTCTTTCCTCCCCTCACCAATTGACCAGCCAAATTATGCACTGAAGCATAGAATTATCATAACAGTAAGGTGGGCAGGCGTTTTTTTAGATTTCAACAGACAAAACCCCAAACAGGTTATTATCAATAGTTTTTACTTAACTTAAACATATTTGAAATTACATTTTTTTTTAAAGTTTTAAAACATTTAAAAATGCTTTTTTACGCACCAAATTCAACTACAGTTTCTGCCCGGTGGCCATCTTGGATTTAAGTTTTGCACTCTACTGACTTTAGCTTTTAGAATTAAAAAAACAAACAAAAAAAAAAACATTTGTCACTAAAATATAAAAATTTTTCATTGGAAAAATTTATTCCAAGCTAGACTGTGATTTTAAATTGAAAGGCTAGAGCCTACACCTAAAAACACATCTGTCACTCTGCCAAGACTGTCAGGAGGGCGTGGCACAGAGACAGACACTCTACTGCAAAAAAATGCATCACCATCATTTTTAAATGCATGTGTTTTGTTTATAATATACAGAAACGTAACGTGTTATAGCACGTTTTAAAGGGCATTTATTTGTCTTACAAAATTATAATTATACACTTTATGCAATATTTTTTGTAGTATTTCTTAGGGGTCAAAAAGTCATAATAACAATGTTTTACACATTAATAATTTGTAAAGAATGTTATTATACAACATTGGATTAATGCATTTGCCACTGAAAAAGCAGGTAATGTGAATATCTATATAAATAATTAATATTATTTATTAATAATATTGTAAATGTTATAAATGTAATCCAATTTAAACCAAATCTGTGCATTGCAAAGTCATGTCTTCCACATGTTTTAACTTCCTTTCTATATTGCAAATCCATGTATTTAAATGTTCTAGCATAGTTGCATTGTATCGATGCTACTTCTACTAGCCCTGTGAGTGTGCACTATCTAAGCTGCCCTGTGACGTCTGACCAGTCATACCATCTATGTCACTGCTGTCAATCACGTTTGCTTGCAAGTAAAAACATGCCTTTTAAATGTATCCAGCATATTCTTAGTGGAGTTTCTACACACACTAATAATCCATCCATCCGTCCATTACCTGTAACCACTTAATCCTATAGAGGGTCGCGGTGAGCCGGAGCCTCACCCGGCAGACATAGGGAGCAAGGCGGGACCCTGGCCGGGACACCAGTCCATTGCAGCACACTAATCATGTTATTTATATATGTGCATATAGCGCATTTGAAATACTGTTCATGAGACACATTTCTAATATCAAGACTGAAGTTAGAATTTAAGATGTTATAAACTGCAAGAGTTACATATCGTTCTGTCTCATTACTACTTCTGGCAAATGTATGGCTCTCATGCATCACCCTATTTGTTAATAATGACATGTCAAATTTTCAAACACATGTCAAACACAAAGGAATGCTGCTTCCCCTTGTTTGGCACACTGTTTAGCACCTTCTAACACTCACAGCAGCAGCACTTGTTGTCATTGTCTCAGAGGGAGGGAGCTTCGACTGTAAAAACCTGATGTGCGTCACTTAATCCAACCCAAATATCGTACAAAACCACACCTGATATGATCATAATTCAAAGAGGTATAACTTCTGAGAGTTTGGAATTTGGTTTCGTTTTCAAAATACTGGAGTAAAATATTTAAATTATTATTTTTTTAATGTTCTGTCAGAATAATGTGAAAAGTGAGATTCAAAAAGATTAAAATCTATTAAGTTTATTTTGATGCAGTTTGTATGTGTAGTATAATGAAGTTGGTGTGTGTTTTTTTTTTAAATAAATAAATCGCAAATGAAACTGAGTGTGCCACAGACATGGTGCCGCGGCTGAGTCTGGAAATGCCATTTCCACTTGTCTTAAAAACAAACTGTCATACAATAAAATCCACTTAGAAAAGTATGTTTTTTTTTTGTGCTGAATGTAATCTAGGTGAATTGTACAATTCAAAGAATTACATTTTGTGAGCTTTATATAATATTTTCATAAATTATTATTACAATAAAACAATTAACTAACGGGCAGCAGTGTGGAGTAGTGGTTAGGGCTCTGGACTCTTGACCGGAGGGTCGTGGGTTCAATCCCAGGTGGGGGACACTGCTGCTGTACCCTTGAGCAAGGTACTTTACCTAGATTGCTCCAGTAAAAACCCAACTGTATAAATGGGTAATTTATGTAAAAATAATGTGTAAATAAATAATGTAATTGTATGTAAAAATAATGTGATATCTTGTAACAATTGTAAGTCGCCCTGGCTAAGGGCGTCTGCTAAGAAATAAATAATGATGACAGGTTTTATTGTCTTTTGTGATATGTAGTGACTTGAGAGCTCTGTAAATATAAAACCACTCAAACATACTTAAATATTTAAAAAAAACATGCAGTGGACAAAAAGTTGTATTAAAAATATATTTGTTTTGCAATTGATGATTACTGGGATAATCTTACATCGATTTAAAAACTGCTGCATTCACAATTGTAAACTTGTTATTTGGGGGGCTCTCCCCCTAATTTCTTCCAACCAATAACATCTGCTAATCCCCTATTTAAACCCCAAGCTTGAGTTGCTCTCTGTCTTACGTTTTTTGTTTTTGCCTAGCTGTCAGTCTGCAGACTCAAGAGTACAGACTCAAGACTAATATTTGAAAAAAAGACTACTCACCAGCAGCATCTGTCTTCCCCATCAGAATCAGAATTTTCGGATCTCATCAGCATTTCGCCACTTCCACCCACCAGTAATATAAGGAGAAAATGCTCGTGAAAGTCCAACTGTCCTACAGCTCCATCTTCACCTGACAGCGTCGCTGACCCATTCATCTCGGCCTCTGGTGAACCCACTGCTTCAACCTCCACCAATTTCACCATGCTGCTCTAAACACCTTCATTCTAGAGATACTTCTCCAGCTCATTTATTTTCTAAAAGACTGACCCATCCATAATAAGCTTTTGAAAGCTCTATTCGGCAATTTGGCAAATTTGTAATAGCTTTCTCAGTATTGAGAGATGTTTTACGTGAAGTTTACCCACATCGCCGGCAAGAACTGGATTCAACATCGTAGACCTGTCAGTCAGATACGGAGGAACTATTTTCTATCAATACCACAAAGCTTTCTCAGCCAAAGCAGCATCCTGTCTAGCATTGGATAACGCACTCATCGACCCGATCCAGATCTGTTCAATGGATTTTTGTGTGGATTTAGAGCTAACTCTTGTATTATATGCACTTCCACCGCCCACTCTGCATCACTCTGCCTCAGGGCTGCCACCTCTTCATCTTCATATTCCCCATCACCAGCTCCCAAGTTACCTCCTCGCTTCAAGAACCGCCTCTCGGATCCACTCTCTATCCATTCATCAGCCTCTCCAGCTACTTCCACTGCCAAGGATATAATGGGCCACCCAGTCAAATACTCCGGTGACAGACAGATTTGTAACAATTTCAATGCTTAATTTTGTGCAGCTAAAAAATGCCGGTTCCTGCACATATGCAGCTTCTGCTTTGACATGCACTCCCGTTCCATCTGCCCGATTTCCCCCAAATGACAATCATCATTCCTCATTGCTTCCACTCCCATCAACATCCCCATCCCAGATGCTAAAAAATCACCCCAATCACAAATTGGGGTGTATTTTAGCCTGGATTCTCTACCAGGCTAAAATACATTCCATCATCTTCATTTCATTGTAAAAATGTACAATCTGCTCAAAAGGAGCCATTGCATCAGAAGTTACTAAAGGCTTCATGGAGGGCCCCTTCCTCCTACTGAATGACTTTCTCCTCATTTCCCCCACCTCAGACCCCCCAACACAAGCATTTACAAAACTCAAGTCACTCTTCTAAATAGTTCCCCTCTCAGAAGAAAAGTCAATCAGTACCTTCCACTCATTAGAATTCCTTGGAATAACACTGGACACCCTCTGCTTTGAAGCAAGCCTTCCAGTTAACAAACAACATATTCGTTCCCTCATTCAATCCTTTCAAGTCAGTCGCACAATCTTCTTTAACTTCTGGGGCACTTCAGTTTTCGACATCCAGATCATTCCCCAAGGCAGGACTTTTATTTCACATCCTCTTGCTCTCTCTACATCAGCAGAAAATCTGAACTCTAATATTAATATTTCTTCAGAAGCAAGGAAAAACATCAAGATGTGGACTTCCCTCCTGCAGCACTGGAATGGCCATTCTATGTTCTACGATGATTTCATATCTGCCCCCACACAATCTCTCTCTACATACTGATGCCTCCTCCATCGGCTTCGGTGGTATTTTTCATAATCAGTGTTTCTCCACGGCCTCAGGAAATCCAAAATCTCTCCCCTCAGAGCAAATCCACAGCCCTCCTCGAGCTATTTCCTATTGTCGTCGCAAATCTCCCTCTGGGCCCCCTACTGGCAGAAACGAAATCCATCTTGTTCTTCTACGACAATCAAGCCACTGTTCACATTTTTAACAAAGGTCGTTCATCATCGCTTATAATCATGCAATTCCTCCGTCGTCTCTTCAAGAATATATATGACAACAACTTCATTTTGCAAGCCCGGCACCTCCCAGAGATCAAAAATAACGCAGCTGATGCTCTTTCTCACCTACAGATTCCCTGATATTCAGACAGCAGTTCCCCCTGCATATCCCAGAATTCAGCAACCTGATACTCAACTGAATTCATCCGTCTGCAATCTCCTTCTACCCACTCCTCATACGCAACTGGCTAGTTCTCTTTCACAACCTTCTGCAAGCAAAATCGGATTTCTCCTTTTCAATCAGGATTTCATTATCTCTTTCCTTGTTCATGCAAAAGTCAATTACATCTCTCCTTGGGAACTCTCAAAACGTACCTGGCAGGCATTCAATATCATTACCCACCCATCATCAATCCCCGCCATCCACCTTCTTCTCAGAGGAATAGCAAGGAGTTCCCCCCCACCTCCCACTTCCCATCTTCCAATTACTACTGATATTCTCTTTAGCCTAATCACAATTCTCCACCAAGGTTGTTTCTCTCCTTTCAACAATCTAGTCATGGCATCTCTTTGTCTTGGGCCATTCTTTGGCTTTCTACTCTGTTCCAAATTCGCTGTCTCCTCTCCCTCTAGTTTTCCATCCCTTGACCTCCACGTCTACGATCTCACTCTAGTCTCTGAATCTCAATATCTCCTCTTCCTACAAATTTGCAAAACAGACCAGCTCTGCCAGGGTCAAATAGGCTAGCTCTGTCAACTCAATTCCCCTTAATTGTCCTTAATCCTCTCTGTCCCAATATCTTTCCCATGGGAACCCCTGCAACTCTTCTGATCACCTCTTCATTAACAAAGGCAATACCATAGTAACAAAAAAATGGTTTCTTATCATCTTTCTTCTTTCATCTCTAAAACAGGACTCTCCCCAATTCTACACCCCACATTCATTCCACATTGGAGCAGCTACTTCAGCAGTAAGAAAGCAAGAAATAATATCAACAAGCACTTGATCAAAAAAATTGGCCACTGGTCCTCCACAGCAGTAGAGTCTTACATCCGCTAGAGTCTTACATCCGCTCTTCACTCCAAGATATATCTCAGGCCCAACACAGCTTAGCTAGTATCTCTCTGACAAAAAAAAAAGGGGGGGGGGGGGGTTCCTCTCCACTGAATGGTGAAATTAGTCATATAATAATAATAATAATAATAATAATAATAATAATAATAACAAAAACAAACATAACTCATATTTGTTTCGCATTGGCGGCACAGTTGCAGGGTGCCAGAGGTCTCTTTTGGGGGTAAGTGCAGCTCACTTTCCCACCTTAGAATCCCAGCTGCCGCTGGCTTCGTCCTCTGCAAGGAAGGTTCTTCGCGAGTCAAGGGGGACCCCGGCCAAATTTATCTATCACTGACATCTCCCATTTATCTCATCATTCTCTCAAGTATTGATGCTTCCCAGCCTTGGAGACTGATCAGTTCAGTCTCACCTCCATGAGGACGGCTCTCCACGAGCCAAGGGGAATCTCCTTACTGTTTAAGTTATAAGCACTTATCTTCCATTAATTCCCAAGGTCCCTTACTCCACGCAGACCTCAATCATGCCCAGTGAATTCACACACACTGTCCTTCTCCTAGAGGATGAACCCGATCATGCTCTGTTTGCCCACTCTATTACAGACCGTTTACATTTTCAAGACAAACTGTTTGTAAGTCAGTTACCATTTCTTTATATTTTATCAATTCAATAAAAACACCAGCTGCCCAAGAATTTATGTTTTCTTCGATTTCATTAAATTGTTGACTTGTTAACTCTTTGTCTCAACTTGTTTTTTCAACTAAAGTTTTGCTTGTAATTCTATCCATTTGTCTACTGTCATGCTTCCAAAAAGATCAAATGTGATGAAAGGAATGTCACTTATTTTTAAAAACTTTAAAAGACCTCGCACAACAATGTGTATATTTATTTATTTAATATGTTGTGTATTGATAATTTATGGTGCATGGTGCTGTACTATTTAACTGCAGGGTAAAAAATCCTCAACAGCCAATTAGCGTGCAGCATCCAAACATTTTGTTTTATAAATAAAGATTAGCTGTAGATTTGTAGCTCCAACTGTGCTGGTACTTCAGAGATTATTAATTCACATAAATCAATTTCTGCTGTAATTATCAATTCCAAAACAGACCAGCTCTGCCAGGATCAAATAGTGCAGCTCTGTAAACTCAAATAAATTTGTGTTAATGAAATGTGAACTAGGACCGTTCTTTAAAACTCCAATCTTAAAATAACTTTGCTCACAAAAATAGGCCCACCCCATCGCATTGAAACAAAGAAAGGTATGTTTACAATTATTCTCAGTATTACAGTGATTTTTTTAATGTGCTAATTTTTCAGTCAGCTATACTGTTTATTGTGTGGTCTGCCAAGATCAAAAAAACCTTCAGGTGGTCCGCAAACAAAAAGAACCACTGCACCTTCTAGGGTGGCAGGCAGGTATTGTAACTATACAGCCCACCCATAGATCGCTGTTTTGCCAGGCAATTACCGTAATGTTCAAAACTCTTCTTTGTTTATATTTAACATTTCAGGTAGGCATCATAACAATTGTAGTAGCATTACTGTATATTGTTAAGTTACTTTAAGAAAGTTTTTTATGTAAGATTAGAAAATGCGCTAAACTCCTAAGTGACGGTTAAAACTTTACATTCCATGGAGAAAGCGAGTGAGCAAAAATTGCTGTCTGGGTATTTCCCGGGAATGGATACATCCAAAGGAGATATATATTCTTGAAATGTTTTTTTTTATAACAAACTTTGGATCCTATATAATTTAAAATGCATCATATGTAATTTGTAAATAAATATATTTATGAAACCTTGGATTTTTATCAGTGTTTATTTCCCTCCCAATCATGACCAGAGTGTCTTGGCAGCTGGTGCGACTCCTGCTGAAGTAAATAACATGACTACAAAAAATTGAATAAATTGAAACCTTTCAATACTTTTAACTTTTTTTTCTTTTACAACCGTCTTGTGTCCTATCCCCATTTTCAATTTCCCTCACAGTCACATCCTGAGTCATTTTTGCTTCCTGCCCATCTGTGGCCAAGTGGTTTGCAGTGCGTAGGTGTAGAGGTGATGCTGTGATCAAGTAATGACAAACAACAATGTTCACGGTGCAATGGTGGTTTATTTATAATCCAAAACCACTTGACAACTGTAAATAATAATAACTGGCAATACATAGTGTGGAAGGGTGTGGGAAAATACAAGGCAGACACAAAGCTCAAATATGAAATGCCGGCACAGGCGCCCAGATTTATTAGTCCACGCTCAGTTGGCAGGTGCTTCTGTGACAGTTTGGGGGCACTCTACCAACAATGGTATTGTGCCCTGTCTTAATACAACACACACGCAGGTGTGTAAACCAAAAATGAATAATTAAAAGACAACAGGAAAAAGGAAAACAAAACACTTTAAGGAAAAACTGTGCAGGTTTTTAACCGTTGCTTGTTGCTCCCTCTAGCGGTGGAAGCCCCGAGAAACAGACAATGCTCAATATCCTCTCTTACACACTGTGGGATGGCTCAGTCCCGCTAAGCTAACTATCTACGATAGTGATAAGAAAATAACCGGTGCGTGGCTTGCTTGCACCACCGGGTCTGTGTGTCTCACACTGGAGTTGCCACACTGTCTCCCCGACTCGCTGCTCCAGAGTTTCTAGTTTCCCTTCAGAGTCGAAGGATTCTGCCGTGAAGTCACGCTCCACTATACTTCCTGTATGAGCCAGAGAGGATACAAAACAGTGCCCTTTTATTCAGTCATTCACCTCATATAGCTTTTATTAGGCAGCATTATAATAAAATCATAATAAAGTTATCTGATGTTTAAATATTAATAAAATGATGCATCACTGACTGAAGATAATCGCCTAATACAAGTTATGCTGTTAAACCTGTGCATCTTAACCTAACTTTTCTTCTGCTCTTTGCAGTGATTTTTTCTTGATGTGTCTGGCAAATTATATTATGCACTGTATATGTTTTAGCTACGAGAATCCACATACATAGAAAGCTATTTTTGTTTTTACATGGGAGCCAATATGGCGTATATTCACACGATGTAAAATGAATCAGAGAGACTGCTGTACAACACTGCCCAGGTATCTAAGTATTAACAGAATCAATTTATCTTGTGGTTTCAATTTGGGTTGGATTTACCTCTAAAAGATACAGCTGCAAACATATGCTAAACAACCTGGATCAGATAACAATGCACTATTCCTGACAAGACAAGATCTCAGCCTCTTCAACCAGAGAAAAAATAAACCAACAATAGATTTCGATTCATTTAACGTGTTTCCCAAATGTCAAAACTCCTGTTTTGCCACAAGCAAGCACAGTTTGTTGACTTGACTTACAAGATTTATCATATGTACAGTATATATATATGCATGTATATGTGTATGAATTTAAAGAGTAACTTCATTGGCTCATAGATTTCTAAAGCGGTAAAAACATGTTTTTTTGTGTAAACCCCCCCCCCCCCCCCCAAAAAAAAACTTTTATGTTCCATATTGAACACTCTCAATGTGCAGAAAGCAGGTACTACTTAGTTTTACATATTTTTCATAGCATTCCATCGACAGATAAAGGCAGCTGAAGTCATTTTAAGGTAAATTATATGTGATATATATTTAAGTCCTCCACCATGTACATGTGTTCACTATATTTATTTGCATCAAATGAGATTGTATTCTTCTAGGACTAGCTAGTTTAAGATGTTGTATTTTAGCAACTACAAATACATTGCAAGAAATATGTTGTGTTTTCTAATCTGATTTCACATTGCATGACAGGCAGGATTTTCTAATCTAGCTGTATATATGTTTTTTAGCTTTAAATAAGCTTTTATTTATGTACTGTATGAGAAACAGATTTTAGACATTATAGTATGTATCTGAATGAATTGTACACGTGTTTGCAAACTAGGGGAATACAGTAACAAATGAAAACAAATTTGATCTGCCATTTAACAATTAATTGTATTTTAATTTAATTGTGTGGTGCTTTCGTTTTGTACCATTTGCCATTCAAAGATTGCCCATTATATACACTGATTTTGCTTACAACTTTGCATCGAAAGGAACTGGATAGGCCCAAAAACAGTTTTAAACATATACAAGGAGAAAAATAACCAGAACTTTCTGACACACCATTGCCTTCTGTACTCTTTTGTGCGCTGGAAACAAAATGTGTGCTAACATTAGAGGATCCTTTTTGTCAACTAAAAGTAAAATATCATGAACTTGACAAAAATTAAATCTCTTGGTGGCTACAGTACTTTTGCAGGAAGGCATGTAGATATTTCAAGGTATATAAAAATGTCATCTGTTTTTATCAAAAAGCACTGCCATCGACCCCGCTTCAAGCATATGCTTTGTACACTTTCAGAAAATGCAGAACAAAAACAAAGAAAAACAACCAAACCTCTGGATCCACCATTCACAACTCAAATACAGAGCCTCTAAATGCGACTCGATGGCTCGGCTCGGTTGTACAGTGGAAAAGAGGTATCAGAGTCTAAGACCAACTTATCTAAGAAGATCTCTGTTTTTTTGTGATGGAATACTTTGTTGTTTCATGTATTCTTACATGTGTTGTCAGCTGACCCCTCCATCTGAATGCAGTCTACAAAAAAGAAAATCCCTTTCATTTTTACAAGAGGGGAATTAACTCACTTTAGAAAAGAAATGTTGCTGACCTGACTCAGTACCTTTGTAGTTTCTTTCGAAATTGCACCATTCACTTTGAGCTCCTGTTGGTTTTGTTTGTTATTTCATGTTTTCACAGAGTGTTGCTTTAGAAAGAGAAGATAGAAATGACGAAGAAAACTAATTCTGTACATTTCACTTTTAAAGTGTATTCAGGAAATTCAGAAAGGAGACAACCACCAATGGAACGAAATTAATGATTTATTGACTTGACAGATAAACATACCCGTAAATGATTACGCTATTAGAATTTGGCCCATGGCCTTGCCCATTGGCGCTCGTTAGACGACCCTGTGCTGGCAAAACTATAATAAATATAATATATGAATTAGATTAGATTAAAACTAATGCCAATGGGCAGGACAAGTGGCACCCGAGACCACCTTCCCCGTAGACAAGGCATGCTGCAAGGTGGAGGCAGGGGAGGAAGGGGACCAAAGAAATGATGAACGATAAGGGCCGTAGATGAAAGAGGGTATTTATATGGTTTGATGATTAGGTATTTGATTAGGGGGCTGTTTCTCCTTGCAGAAATACAGACGTGCTCAAATTTGTTGGTACCCTTACAGCTCATTGAAATAATGCTTCATTCCTCCTGAAAAGTGATGAAATTAAAAACTATTTTATCATGTATACTTGCATGCCTTTGGTATGTCATAGAATAAAGCAAAGAAGCTATGAAAAGAGATGTATTGCTTATTCTACAAAGATATTCTAAAATGGCCTGGACACATTTGTTGGTACCCCTTAAAAGGTAATAAATAATTGGATTATAGTGATATTTCAAACTAATTAGTTTCTTTAATTAGTATCACACATGTCTCCAATCTTGTAATCAGTCATTCAGCCTATTTAAATGGAGAAAAGTAGTCACTGTGCTGTTTGGTATATGTACAGTATACAGGTAAAATTGACCCCAGAGTGAACAGAAGAATAGTGCGAATGGTAACGAAGGATAACTGCCAAAGAGATACAAGCTGAACTCCAAGGTGAAGGTACGTCAGTTTCTGATCGCACCATCCGTCGCTTTTTGAGCGAAAGTGGGCTCCATGGAAGAAGACCCAGGAGGACTCCACTTTTGAAAGAAAAACATAAAAAAGCCAGACTGGAATTTGCTAAAATGCATATTGACAAGCCACAATCCTTCTGGGAGAATGTCCTTTGGACAGATGAGTCAAAACTGGAGCTTTTTGGCAAGTCACATCAGCTCTATGTTCACAGACGAAAAAATGAAGCTTTCAAAGAAAAGAACACCATACCTACAGTGAAACATGGAGGAGGCTCGGTTATGTTTTGGGGCTGCTTTGCTGCGCCTGGCACAGGGTGCCTTGAATCTGTGCAGGGCACAATGAAATCTCAAGACTATCAAGGCATTTTGGAGCGAAACGTACTGCCCAGTGTCAGAAAGCTCTGACTCAGTCGCAGGTCATGGGTCCTCCAACAGGATAATGACCCAAAACACACAGCTAAAAGCACCCAAGAATGGATAAGAACAAAACATTGGACTATTCTGAAGTGGCCTTCTATGAGCCCTGATCTGAATCCTATCGAACATCTATGGAAAGAGCTGAAACTTGCAGTCTGTAGAAGGCACCCATCAAACCTGAGACAGCTCGAGCAGTTTGCTCAGGAAGAGTGGGCCAAACTACCTGTTAACAGGAGCAGAAGTCTCATTGAGAGCTACAGAAAACGTTTGATTGCAGTGATTGCCTCTAAAGGTTGTGCAACAAAATATTAGGATAGCGGTCCCATAATTTTTGTCCATGCCATTTTCATTTGTTTTGTTATTTACAATATTATCTTGAATAAAAAATCAAAAGCAAAGTCTGATTCCGATTAAATATGGAATAAACAATGGTGGATGCCAATTACTTTTGTCAGTTTCAAGTTATTTCAGAGAAAATTGTGCATTCTTTGTTTTTTGTGGAGGGGTACCAACAAATTTGAGCACGTCTGTACAATTAAGTTTCCAAATAATGCTGAAAGATATGGAAATATTATAATGACATGAAAAGGCAAAAGGCTTTCAAGTGATTTGATTGGCTCTTGTAATGCTTACATTTGCATATCTCGATTACCCATAATTCTCTCTCTCTTTCTCTCTCTCTCTCTCTCTCTCTCTCTCTCTCTCTCTCTCTCTCTCTCTCTCTCTCTATATATATATATATATATATATATATATATATATATATATATATATATACATATATACAGTACTTTGCAAAAGTTTTAGGCAGGTGTAAAAAATGCTGTAAAGTAAGAATGCTTCCAAAAATAGACATGTTAATAGTTTATATTTATCAATTAACAAAATGCAAAGTGAGTGAACAGAAGAAAAATCTACATCAAATCAATATTTGGTGTGACCACCCTTTGCCTTCAAAGCACCCCTACTATGGTCCAGGCAGTGAAAACGACTCTTCGAGATACCAAAAGTTCTCTCGATAACACGTGGCGTTGCTACATGGGCATGGCTGTAGCGAACTTGAGCTTCGGTTTCTGCATTGATCAATAGTGTCATCACCCAGGGTTGCAGGCCATATTCACTATCCCCTAACACAGAAAATTGTGTCCTATTATGTTATAATTTTAGACAATGCGAAAATTACATTTTTGGGGAGTCCCTGGCTAAAAACATATATTAAATAATGCATTAACATTTTGCCATATAAAACATTTTGTGTTATAAAAACAATTTTTAATGTTTTGGTGCATTTTTAAAACTGTTTCCTTAGGATACGCTTTGATTAAATGCAAATTAAATACTGAAATTAAGAATTTGTTTTAGTAAACAAACTTTCATTGAACATATTGTAAGGACCCTGGGTCTGCTGTAATCACGTTTGGGAAGGTTCTGTGATCCAGGGACGGGAGAATGGTTACCAATCAGGGGCTCGGCTTGCTGCGCGAGTAATACCCAGTTGCAACATTTTTGGTACAAACCAAGGGACGAGACGTTGCAACCATCAGGGGATCAAGAGGGGGAAGCCGGGTCTGCTTGGGATTGGTGGCTGGTGCACCGAGGGTGTGCACTGGACATGGGGATGTGTAGCGGGCTGCACCTGCTGAGATGGAGCGACAAGCTGGAGTGAGAGAAAGGGCCTCATTTACTAAAGGTTCTTAAAAGTAGCCATAAGACGCATGTTAACACAATCCCGTAACACGAGTCTTAAAACAATAAATAAGTCGGTATTTACTAATGTGAATGCCGCTTATTAAGACGCGTGCTATGGAAATCATTAGCATATTAAGATGTGCCTTATCACAGAAGATGAGGTGTGTCTTAACGAAATGATGACATAGGGTCCACTGACTATAAAGGAATGAGCAGAGACTGAGATACACAGTTGTCAGTTCTTGACTTTTACTAAATATATGTATTAAATACTGTACTCTATAACGGCGTTTGAAAGGCAGAATCGCAAAAATAAATAAATACAAAGTTATAAACAATCCTACATAGACACCGTCATGGCTGTACAGTATATATAAAAAGCATTTCACTTATACAGTATAGTAGCCTATTATTTTATTTATTTATTTTATTTTTTTATCCATCATTGATTAGATCAATCTGCAGCCCTTAAGGTACAATAATGAAACCGTGAATACAACGAAGTACGAAGCTGGCATTTAGACCAGGTGGCATATTTCAGCGATCAGCGCATTTCTGTACATTGAAATGCCGTTCACGTGTTTTACAACGTGGATCTCGCAGACACCAATTACAAGAAATGCACAGGTAATAATAACTAGGAGTAACTATACTGTACATAGCCTACTGTATAATCTATTGTAGCTAGACAAAGAATCGTTTTGTTCAGAAAAGTGCAAATCGGTTACGCTGTGAAGGCACAGAATTATTTGTACAGAAGTAAAAGCAGGTATGCAGAAGGTATCGTATATGTGCGTTTTAGTATATAAACACATTTATTTTAAAATTAGTCTTACTTATTTACAGAGTTTTGGATGTGTAGTATCGTACATTATTATTATTATTATTATTATTATTATTATTATTATTATTATTATTATTACTTACTTATTTCTTAGCGGACGCCCTTATCCAGGGCGACTTACAGTCATAAACAAAAATACATTTCAAGAATCAAAGTACAAGTAATAATACAATTAAGAGCAAGATAAAAATACAATGACTTTGGTTCTAGCAAGTACAAGTATGACAAAATACGATTCAATAACAGAGCAGATAACAGTGTCTGTGATAGGTACATCAGGATATAATTAAATACAAAATACTACAGATTAAATAACACTTGACAGATTACAGTACTCTAAAGTACAGGATTAAAAGCAGTAAAATAGGGGGCAGATAAGAGCAAGTAAAGCACATTTAAGGAAGAGTCATAAGTGTCCAGGGGAAAAACAGAGGAGTTCTACAGGTGCTGTCTGAAGAGGTGAGTCTTGAGGAGGCGCCAGAGGGAGGTCAGGGACTGGGCAGTCCTGACATCTGTAGGAAGGTCATTCCACCACTGCGGGGCGAGGGTGGAGAAGGAGCGGGCTCTGGAGGCAGGGGAGCGCAGAGGAGGTAGAGCCAGTCTTCTAGTGCAGGAGGAGCGGAGAGGTCGAGTGGGGGTGTAGGGAGAGATGAGGGTCTGAGGTAGCTGGGTGCAGTCTGGTCAAGGCATCTATAGGCTAATACAAGAGTCTTGAACTGGATGTGAGCGGTGATCGGGAGCCAGTGGAGTGAGCAGAGCAGTGGAGTTGCGTGGGAGAAGCGAGGCAGAGAGAACACTAGGCGAGCAGCGGAGTTCTGGATGAACTGGAGCGGATGGGTGGCGGACGCAGGGAGGCCAGCCAGGAGGGAGAGTACCAGGGCCTGGACCAGGAGCTGGGTGGCGTAGTTGGTGAGGAAGGGTCGGATTCTTCATATGTTGCTCAGGAAGAATCGGCAAGTGCGTGCCAGAGTGGAGATGTGCTTGGAATAAGAGAGGCAGGGGTCCAGGGTGACTCAGAGGTTCTTAGCTGAGGAGGAGGGAGAGAGTGTGGTAGATTCCAGAGGAACGGAGATAGAGAGGTCAGAGGGAGAGGAGGGAAAGAACAGGAGGTCAGATTTAGAGAGGTTGAGTTTGAGGTGATGCGAGTGCATTCAGGAGGAGATAGCAGGCAGACAGGTAGAGATACAGGAGGGGATGGTGGAGTCAGAGGTGGGGAAGGAGAGAAAAATCTGAGCATCATCAGCATAGAAATGGTATGAGAAACCATAGGATGCGATGAGGGGACCCAGGGAGCGGGTGTAGAGAGAGAATAGGAGAGGACCCAAGACCGTTGGGGGACTCCTGTTGAGAGAGGGCGAGGTGTGGAGGTTGCTCCACGCCAGGTTACCTGGTAAGTGCGGTTGGAGAGGTAGGATAGAACCAGGCCAGAGCAGTGCCAGAGATTCCCAGGTCAGCGAGAGAGGATAGTAGAATAGAGTGATCGACAGTGTCAAAGGCAGCAGAGAGGTCGAGGAGAATTAGGACAGAGGAGAGAGAGGCAGCTCGGGCAGAGTTTAGTGAGTTAGTGACAGACAGGAGGGCAGTTTCAGTGGAGTAAGCAGAGCAGAAGTGAGCAAAGCGGAAGCCAGATTGGAGAGGGTCGAGCAGAGAGTGGTTGGACAGGAAAGCCGAGAGCTGGCGGTGTACAGCCCACTCAAGGGTTTTGGAGAGGAAGGGTAGGAGGGAATCAGGATGGTAGCTCTGGAGGTAGGTGGGGTCGAGGGTAGGTTTTTTGAGGAGGGGAGTGATAGAGGCTTGTTTGAAGGCAGAGGGAAAGAGACCAGAAAGGAGAGAGATGTTGAGAAGGGAGGAGATGAAGGAGTAGGAGCAGCAGCTGAGAGGAGAGAGAAGGTGGAGAAGGAGGACGAGTTAGTAGGGGATGCAGTGGGTGTAGGGGTTGGAGCAGGAGGGGGTGTGGGGTGCAGGGGAGGGAGAGGTGTTAAAGAGTTTGCGGATATCTGAGATTTTAGAAGAGAAGAAAGAGGCAAAGTCATCAGAGGAGATAGAGGAGGGAGGAGGAGGGGGGAGAGTTTAGGAGGGAGGAGAATAGTTTACGTGGGTTGTTAGTGGAGGCTTGGATTACAGATTGGAAATAAGTACATTTAGCAGAGGAGAGAGTAGAGGAGAAGGAGGAGAGGAGAGTGAGGTAGAGGTCTAGGGCAGCAGGGAGTTTGGTTCTCTTCCATTTCTTTTCAGCAGATCGCAGTGTGGTTCTTGCTGGGCGGAGCGCAGAGGAGAGCCAAGGTTGGGGAGGGGAGGGCGAGCAGGTCTGGAGGTGAGGGGACAGATGGAGTCGAGGGAGGAGGTGAGGGAGGAGAAGAGGGTGGAGGTAGCAGAGTCTACAGAGAGTTGTGAGAAGGAGTCAATAGGAGGGAGGTGAGAGAGAGCAGTGGAGGCAAGGACAGAGGGGGAGAGAGAGCGGAGGTTATGGTGAGAGGTGACAGTGGGGGTAGGAGGATCAGGGAGAGAGGGGAGAGACAGAGAAAAATAGATGAAATAGTGATCAGAGAGGTCCAGGGGGGTGACAGAGAGGGTGGAGGGGCATCAGGCCCTGGAGAAGGTGAGGTCCAGTTGACGGCCAGCTTTGTGGGGGGGGGGGATGGAGAGAGACAGAAGTCGAAGGAGTGAAGGGAGAGGGAGGAATCCGGCAGAGTGGCTGGGGTTGGAGAGATGGATATTGAAGTCACCTAACAGGACAATTGGGTAGACAGAGAGGGGAGGGAGGAGAGTAGATAGTCGAGTTCATGGAGAAAGTGAGTGAGAGGTCCAGGGGGGCGGTACGGTACAATTAGCAGGAGCTGACAGGGAGAGGTTAGTTGGACAGTATGGAATTCAAAGGTGTTAACAGAAAGTGAGGAGAGGTTGGAGGGGACAGAAAAGAGTAAGGAGGGAGAGAGGAGAAGACCAGTCCCACCTCCCCGTCCAGTGAGACGCGAGGTATGGGTACATACATACATATGTATACGTACATACATATACCTGTACCTTGTGCTGACAGACAGCTTTAAGGATCTCGACTCGTAACACCTGCTTTCCGGGATTTAAGGTGTGCTTCATGGTTAGCACACTTTAGTAAATATCATCTGAATATCATTAGCCTCATTAGTGCGCTCATGCCACTTCATTTGATTACATCACCATGCCTTTTGTATATTCAGCAGATGTAATGTACCCTAATCTAATGTACCCATCATGTTATTTTTAAGACGTTTTATGCTTTAAGTTTTGCTTTGTACTGGTTGATAAATACGGGATTATCTAGCACGTGCCTTATCCTTGGATAACACTCATTTTATCGCATAAGAACCTTTAGTAAATGAGGCCCAAAGAGTGCAACAGAAACAGCTATGGAGAGCAGAAGAGAAGCGGGACTACAGAAACAAGGAACCAGAGATTACACTTAGTGGCTGTAGCATATGGACAAATCAGTGTGTTTTTTGGACTTTATTTTATTATTTGTCACAGTCTGAGTAGCTGTTACCTGCCCAGTGTAGAGTTCCGGCTTAATAAACCGTGAATTTGAGAACCTACAAATCCTGTGTGAGCCAACTTCATTTCCTGCAAACACTATAATATTCTGTTTTTAAACTAAGCGAATCTGCAGCAGTGTATGAAGCATTCAGAACGCTAAGTGCTGTTTTTATTACTTGTACTTTAATACTCTGCATTTTGATATGCATTTTTAATTCTGTGTGCAGTTGTCATTGTATTGCATGTATAGCCGTGTTGTGTTCATAGAGAATCACTGCGACGCGAAACGCTGAAGATTTTCCCTGTCCCACCCCAATTTAATAAATATGTTCTTTACAGTGAATTATCTGCATTTATTTTACAGGCGCTTAGACAATACAGAATGGGTATGCTCTTAATTACTCACTTCTACAGTCGTTTGTACCTTGGAAGTTTTTGGAGGGTCAGTAATTGCCCAAGTGCAAGGCTAAATCCTTACATCTCATTATAATGTCTGCGCCTGCTTAGTATTTTACATACCCGCCCCAATTGCATATTCTTTTCTTCATTTGAATACATTTCAATGCCATTTAAATGGATTAATGACGGCAGGTGCAGAACGCCAGGTGAAAACCGTTCTTTACATACGCCACATTTTTAATGACAGCTAAAGTCCCACTTTACATCAGGTAAACATGTTTTCTGGCAGCAATATCAGTGGTCTGCAGCCGTAAATCACTTTGCATGTATCTTTATATCGGCCACTTCATGTGTAAGAAG
The DNA here is from genome assembly GCF_902713425.1 of Acipenser ruthenus. NCBI lineage: Eukaryota > Metazoa > Chordata > Actinopteri > Acipenseriformes > Acipenseridae > Acipenser > Acipenser ruthenus. The sequence continues at coordinate 56,616,897 of NC_081191.1, read as the reverse complement.
TATACACCTGCTACTAGTTGAAGAATTGCTATTGAAATGTGATCAAAAGTACTCTTTCCAAAATATAGGCCTTTGTGGCAATGTTGGTGTTATACAAACACATGAAAGAACAAGCAGAGATTATTTAATCAAATGCAATTTTACTTGTACTCATTACAATATGTAACATAATACAACAAAGTGAAATCTATTTATATGACAAACAGAGCAGTACTGAATACAGTGGGTCATATAAACATAAAACAAACACAGGTTTTAGGTTGCAGTTGTGGAACAATTCAGGTATGCTTGTTTAGAAAAGCCTTTTGTAAGGCTATGCCATTATCTCCTAAGGGAGCATTAGCCCACACCCCGTTATTGTACATACAGATCAGAGTGAACTAGAATCTATTAGCCAAAGGCAATTTGTTTTAGTGTCCAAAAATATCTAACAATAAATCCTTGAAAACAAATAAAATTTATTGATCAGTATTTATCCATTGCGAAGTTTCCTGTTCCACATGAAAAACATAGATCTACAAGTTTCAAGTGACAGAAACTGCTTTGGATAAAGGCATCTGCTAAATAAACAAATAATAATAATTTATGAGAAATCCACCAATCACTGCTAAGGATCTCCTGCATGCAGCATATGGCACAATTTGAAAGTATTAAAAGTGTATTTTAATGTGTATTAAAACATACACACATGCAAACACTTATCATATACGTAATAGAATTAACCCACCTCAAATAAAAACACTACACGATCATCATAATAGTAAAAATAATGAAACCTTTGTATAAGTGCACCACACTTGGAGAACGTTCATTTAGCTTCATGGCTCTGACTCTCTGGAACTCTCTCCCAGCTTTGGTGCGTGATGTTCTCACTTGCTTTCCATACTCTTTAAGCCTGATATCTGTTATTAGCTGTTGTGTTAATGCTACTTTTTTTTCTCTCTCACATCCACAATGTTTTAGAATTCTTGTATTTAATGTATAACACACTGTTTTTCACTGTATTTCTTGTATTGTGCATTTTTCACTGTATTTAATGTATTATGCAATGTTTTTCACTTTATTTCAAGTGTTATGTATTTTTCACTGTATTTAATGTATTACGCTTTTTTTTTTTTTTTTTTTACTGTATCTTGTAAAGCGCTTTGTGATGGTGGTCCACTATGAAAGGCGCTATATAAAATAAAGATTGAATGATTGATTGATTAATTGATTAGTGATCAGCAGATTTGTCAACCGCATGAAGAGCAGAATGTGTGGTTTTCACTAAATGTCCTGCACAGAATAAATGAATATTTTTACTCCAGTCACTGTTAAATGAGCACTTTCTATTTTTTGTTGCTTTGATAGATGACATTTTCATTTGCTGGAGCCAACAGGCTGACTTAATATATATCTGAGAACCTTCAATCTTAATATATATATGAGAACCTTCAATCACTACGAATAAAGGGTGTAGCTAACTCCAGTCCTGCACATTCCATTGGCTCCCACATTTTACTCATAATTATACACATCAAATCATATTGCAGCAGCTTAAAAGCCATGTTTACCAAATATCACTGGAAAGCTTTGCTGATATAAGGCAGTCAGTTCAAACAAAGTTATTACAGGTAACCATCACTAACCTTGGACTGAATCTTTGCACTCTGTTTTGAAACGGCTGAGTTGTTTTTCAAGTTGAGATATCTGAATTTTTCAAATTAACTTGAAATTGATATTTTAAAAGGTCTAGAAAAGTGTTTCTCAATTTTTTTTTTGTTACGGACCAACTGAATTATTTGTTTTATCTTGGTGACCACATAATACAGTATAGCTTACTGAAAAATTAGCACATAAAAAAATCACTATAATATATAAGAATAACCGCAGACTTACCGTTCTTTGTTTTAATGCGATGGGTGGGCCTGTTTCTGTGAGCAAAGTTATTTTAAGATTGGAGTACTTTTCATTAACACAAATTTACAGAGAGGAAAAAAAAAAAATTTTATTTTTAAGTTGATAATTATCGCAGAAATTGATTTATGAAAATTAATAATCTGTGAAGTTATGAGATACCAGAATATCCAGCTATAATCTTTATTTATATAACTTAATGTTTAAATACTGCACGCTGATTAGCTGTTGAGGGTTTTTTTTTTACTGAGCAGTTAAATATACACATTGCTGTGAGACATTCCTTTTGTCACTAGAATTACATGAAGCAAAACCTCCATTGAAAAAAAAAAACTTAATGAAATCAAAGAAAACAAAAAGGCTTTGCAGCTGGTGTTTTTATTGACTGGATGAAACATAAAGAAATGGTAATCAACTTAAAAACAGTTTGTCTGAAAATTTAAACGGTCTGTTACGAGAATTATATGCTTCAGTGCGTAATATGGCTGGTCAAGAGTACTCAATTGTGTTATGTTAGCCTCGGTGCTGATCTCAATCGCTCCGTAAACCGTACTGACATAAGCCTGCTGGTGGCCAAGCATTTCAAAATGACAGTAATGATGTATTTTTGTATTGGCTTCTCCAGGTCAACAGTAGTAATGTGTGGATACTGAACTTTGTCTTTGCCTCCTGTAATTATCAACAAAAATACAATAGTGGAATTTTTAAATACTTGGTCACTAACAAGGCTAACATTGCTGGTTATGTCAGCTCTGTTTATGTCAGCACGGAGGCTTCATTCATTTTAATTACAATAAATGGAAATGTTGAAAACCTCCAGTTTAATGTTTACAACAAATAGAACCTTGTTTGGACTATTTTTTTTATCCAAAACGGAAGGATGTATAATACATTTCTATCTATCTATCTATAGATAGATAGATAGATATAGATAGATAAGCAGGATAACACACTCCAGGCCTTGTGCGTTGTGTTGCATTAACATACGGCTTTCTTGGTTGAAGGCACTCCTCTTCGCTTCATACCTCCAACCCAAATACAGCCGTATGTTCATGCAATGCAACACAATGCACGCTGTGTTGAGTGCACATGAGCGCAACACACAAAAACTTCCTAGTAAAGAAGACATTTTAGACACTCTAAAACTATACAGGATCACTGGTGTGACGAACTGCTGGTCTAGAACATTAATTTAGTTTGTATAAATAGACAAGTTTTGAGAACTGGCAACTTCAGACTTTCTCAAATGTTATTGTATTGTGTAACTAACCTTACTCGAACCTTGCATCTCATGATGAAAGAGCTGTTCAATATATCTGACCTTTGCTTATTAGAAATCGGATTTAGATAAGAGCGTTGTTGTCTACCCTTCGAGTGATTTCTTTCACCCCCTTGACATCAACAGGTGGCTCTTGAGATTTTTGGTGTATCTTGGGACAAATCTGAAGAAGACTTATTCATGAAATTATCAAGCCTAACTAGTTTTAAATGGGGCTAATTGTCTAACATATTAAGAATAGCTGATATATAATCCAAGCTTTATTTTGTATTGAATCTTATCTAGAAATTTACCTTTTGCAAAAATTGTGTGCATTATTGGTCCCACATACAGTATGTGCGTGAGACTACATTTTCCCCAACAACCAACATGAAGTCTAAAAAGCATAGGGAACTTTCTGATCAAATTCCTGAGGCTGAGCTTCAAAGTGCTGTAACCTTTTAAGCTTGACATGTATTTGTCAAAACTAACGCATGTAAAAGTTTGCACTAAATACAGTGCATATTTGCTGATATGCAAGGTATTGACGCTTACTTCAATTTCTCGGACTGCTCATTTTGCATTTGTTCATTTATTAATGCCTCATGCCTAAAGAAAGATAATAATTGATCACTAATAATTCACTTTATTAAACTCTTATTCATGTTATTGTTGGATTAATCACAGAGCTCTTTGATGTAGGCTATTGGCCACAACTGGTTCAAATAAAGGATTTTTAGTACACATTATGTTTGCCTTATTAATCTTTGGAATTGCAATTCAAGACCTTGACAACTGTACTCAAATTTGTCTATAGTGTGGTCCAGTATAGTGAAGTACTGCCATTATTTATTAATTCTGAACAGATCTCTTATGGTTGAACAATGTATCCAGAACACAACTGAACTTCTTCTTTGACAGTACAAGCAACTTTGATGTCCCTTATTACTCAATCTGCATGCTCTCTGGCAAACTTGATCCATTTTTGTTCATTTTTCCCCCTCACTATTGCCTTACCGTTTTTTAATGTTTTGAATCTGTTCACCTTCTACAGACTCTGGACGATCTAGTCTAAATTTTTGGCCACTCAGCTTTTTGATACCAGAGATCTTGACTGTTCTTTGTTCTCCATGTTTAGGGTTTTCTAGTTTCTTTGCAGAAGTCCTTTGGGAGTTGCCTGATGCTGTATGCACTGGTGGCTTTGTTTGAAGAGTATTATTTCAAACAATTAATTTGAACAAGTTGGGTTGAAAAAACTAGATGACCTACAAATCACAGCCATTTTGTAAAAAAAAAAAAGTTTATTTCCAGAGAAAAAGATATGCATTCCACTCTTGTTTAACAATTTTGTTGTTGTGCTTTTGAGCAGTATAGTACTGACAAAATCTTCTTGAGGCCATTTGTTTATTTTTCTAGCAAGTTATATATTTTTTAAATATTACAACATTTAAACACACATATATACTCTGTGAAAGATTTCACTTAATTTAAGGTTTGTAGCCCTTTTGAAAAAGACCCAGACCCAAGATTTGAAGTGTTTGAATAGCACTTTCATGCTGTTTTAGTAGTTACAGAAATAAAAGAACTGAAAACAAAAACAAACCAAAACCTAACTCCCACACGGAGTATTAACGTTTTTCCCAATCCCTAACTAACACATCGGACGGCTAAGCCATTTACCGATTAAAAACCATTATAAATGCACACAAACCAAAAAGGTTCACACATTACCTTTTGATAAACCACATACAGGTCTGTGGCAGTGTGACCCCGCCTTGTGTGTATTGTTTGTTTATGTGTTGCATGTAGTGTGTTAAATGTTGGTGTATAGTCATTGGTACACAGGATATAAATGAGTCTACGTAGCACGAGTGATAAAATGTGTATTTGTATTTAGCCACGAGGGTTGCACATCACTTCACGTGCTGATTAAAATGTAATACTATGTGAGCACGGGGAAGGACACGTAATTAATCCATGTGCAGTTGTACCGAGATTCTAATTGAATGATTGATTAGCAATCGAGTCTCGGTACAACTGCATAAAAGACACACATTGTCACTCAGTCGGGGGTTGGTGTACAGAGAGGAGGTACGGGGAGATAGAGAGGAGACAATAACAATTGCTAAAACGTGCTGGATTAGCCAGCACGACACTTACTTGTTTGTCTGTCTGGTTTGTTTGGCCCTTGTGCCCGTTTGTGTGGTGTGTTTTGTTCAAATCTTTTATTTTGAATTATTATTTAATAAAGAAACCGAGCACCTTCAGGTCTCGGTTTTAACCCGCAGCTGCTGTGTATTTGCGTCTTCTTCCGGGTGTGACGTCACCACTGCAGCCATCCTGCCACAAGGTCTCTTCACAGTGACAGCCTCTCTCTTCACACAGAATAGAGACTGCCCTGAACAAGCATTTTCTTTCTCTTATATACCTGCCTACTGATTGCAGGCAGGTATATAAGATCTTTAGAGCTCTTGTAACTGATATTTTTTTAAGATCCCCATTCAAAATTGTAAAAGAAATGTTTGCAGCAGACAGCAATGACAGCTGAGTGCTAATACTAAAAATGTATACAACAATCTTTTTGAATACATTCAGAATAAATAAAAAAAAAAAATGTCCTTTGCTTATTCTGGCCATTAATCGCTAAAGAAAGGTAAGCGATTCTAAATGCTCACAGTATATTATTAACATACATTTCAGCACAATGTTTTTTCATTTTAGTTTGTAGCTATAATAGTTTCTCGTACGTACGAGATAGATAGTTTCATTATTACATTATCAATATATCATTATTAATGAAATATTAATAATGTAATAATACGTTTTCATATTTTTATCCCTTAAAGATTATGAGACACCGGTATAATAAAAGTAAGAAAATAAGAAAATAAATAATAACTGCACCAACCTTCTAAAAAATAAATGGAAGGGAGACATTTTAGATTTTGCCGTTTATATTTTGTAAAATGATTTGTTTTTGCAGGTAGTTATAAACAGCTTCAACCTTCTGCTCTGTTCTAAAGAAAAAATATTACACAGATCACAAACATAATATAATATAAAGTATAACTTACTAATGTTAATTACACAATATAAAAGCACACTTTGATTGAGTGTGGCAATACTGCCCAGCACCCGGTGTCGTGGCAACATCGCGCCCCCCACCCCCCCACATCGCCTCTGTGTCACATGAATCCGTTGCTATGCACGTCATAGTCTTGTCAGAGTCAGTTTGAATTAATTGTTACTTCAGAATTCTTTGACTCTGTCACTGTGCTTCATACAAAACAAAATAAACTTTCTAATATTGTATTTTTCTCAGAAAACAATGCAGAGCGAAACAAAAACAAATCGTCAAGTGATACGTTTACAATCCTGGAGGGGGTGCGGGGGGAATTGCCACGATGCCTGGGTTTATAACCACACAAGTTTATAAAAAACTGCAATTTTCTTTTCCATTTTTAAAGAGCAATGTGAATTTCTGGCATAGTAGATGTGTTGAGCAGTGTCAAATGTAGCAAGAGAGCATGCACAGAGCATGTGCAGTTCCCGAAGGAAGCAAAAAGTGGCAGGTGGCAAAAAAGGGCAGAACAGAGGCACCACCAATTTGAAAATTTTGAAATAAATAAGCTTAATTAATTAATTAATTAGTTAATTAATTAATTAATTAATTAATTAATTAATTAATATAACAATTTATACCACAAGTGTGGGTATATCTAGTGTGGGATACATTTTTGTGCAAGGTGGGGGGCTGGGGTAGTTGAATTGGGGTAGAAGGTAACCATATTAGGAGGGGCGTGTAGCTGCAAGTACTCAGGACGATTCCATTGCAGTCAGCTGCGGGGCAGCCCTCTATTGGAGAAACCATGGCGACGCGTTGATTGCAGGGAGGAGTTTTCTGGGTACAAAAGGGAAGCAGCTACGTCAGTACCTCCCCTTGCGCTGAGACACTGAAACGACCGGCCGGAGCTAGTGTATGTTTTGTATTACGTGTTTGTTTTGTGTTGGCAGAGGAGCAGGAGGAAGGGAGGCTGTAGCTGACCAGCCAGCACGAACCCCAGAGCACGCCCATCATCGCACAGCACAACACAACACAGTGCACGCACCACGATCCCTGGAGCAGAAGAGCACACTTTCATGCACGGAGGATTGTGGTTGAGGAGTGACTTTTTATTTACTTTTTGAGAACTGACCCCGTTTCTGTTTTACCCCGATGTCATTGCTGATAGAGGGGTAGATTATTATTTTTCATTTTGGATTATTTTTGGCATTGTTTTTGATTAAAAATAAAAATAAGTATTTTTGTTGGGAGAAAAACAGTCTGGACATTGTATATCTGTCGCACCGCACCACTCACCATATCACAGCAACATATTTATAAATTTGGTGTGATGCATAACAAAATTCAATTCCCATTTTTCAGCTTTAAATCCTGCACTGACAATATTTGCGTTTTTTGTTATAATTTTAATTGTTTCAAATGTTAAAAAAAAAAAAAAAAAAAAAAAGTCAGCTACTACACACATGACAAAGTAAATGTCTGTCTCGGCACAATACGCTTCATTTTATTTATGAGCTCAATATCTTTGAGAATAATTATGGTAATTACAAAACTGCTGCATTTTATTATTTATTTTTTATCTCTATGAACGGCTTTGTTCTAGATTTCTGCGAACAATGTAGGCCGGACCAGGATTACATCTTTGTAATCTGTGCACCTGCCTGTAGTGATTGAAGAAATGAGATGTTTCAGAAACGCCATTGAATACCACGAATAAAACACAAAACAATCGTAGAATGCGTTTCAGTTGTAAATACTCTTCAATGCATAATTCTTATGCGTAGTAACTTTTCATACATCTGAACATTTGAAAAAAGGCTTTTACAGACATCAGTAGTTTATAGTTACATTACAACACATATTCATCTGATACTATTATGCCATTATGCAGTCATCTAGTTGCTACTCTAATAAAAGCTCAACATGCTAAATGTGCATGCCAACTTTGTACATTATGATTAAATACAGTATGTAAAGCAAAAAATAGCACAGTAAATTTGAACACATCTTCACATTGTTATATGTTAAATCTATGAATACATGGTTTAAAACATGTTTAAGACTGTCTCATGGCTTCACAAACCTCTTATAATGAGGTGGTTTTCTTTCACGATTCACACTTTTTCTGAGCATCTGAAAATTTAAATACCCAAATAGGTGTATGTACCTATTTGTGTGATAATGCAGTAATACTGGTAGCCATGTAGCCAGCCTTGTATGTTTACAGAATAGTGAAACTGTGTGAGACGGTAACTTCCAGCATTCAAAACAGTTAAAAGTACCTTATAAATATAAATTAAACTCATTATTTGTGACATCATAAAAAGATACAAAACTAATTTTAATCTCTTTAATGTGCCTACAGCCGCAAGGATCTTCAAGAAAAAAAAGTGATTGTATCCTAATGTTCTGATCCTGGCATGTGTAAAATTGAAATCAACAAACAAAACTCCATTTGACAGCTCAGACCAAGCCAGACAGCTTTTTGGAATGTTATCAAATCACATGGACGGCTGAGAGAGTCGTAGCTTTATATAGGCTTAAGGTGATTAAGTAGGGTTATTAAGCTGTCCTAACTAAAAGTGTTTTGGAAAGTACCTACTTTTGTCAAAATGTGTTTTAGTGAAGCCTTTCCTAACAATAGGTGGATTATGTTATGTCTGGAATGTGTCAGTCTGTAACAATGATACATGTTCATTTCCCATGTAATTCCACACTTTCTAAAAATCTGCCAGGAAGCGTTTATTAAATCATCCTTTTCTGATTCTAATGATGGTCAACACATTTCCCCAGGTTCTGTTTTGCTTTGAACCTTGCAAAAAGATTTCAGCTCTGAAGGGGTTTGCCTTTTTTGTTGCTGTTTTTTTTTTGGTAAAATGTTAACGGCCTTGGATGTTTAAAAAATATCTAAGATACTTAACCATTGATTCCAAAGGGATTCTCAATGCATGTGAAGTAAATATATGTCGAATTACTATTTCTCTGAGAGTAATTATGTTTTTGAAGCTCACAATATTGTATCCTTTAAGCATGGTTTGGGGGCAGGAGCTGGGGCTTCTCCCCCGTTATGTCCTGCCAAAATATCAGTTAGCCTCTGTATTAAACCCTGGGTTGCACTCTTATTCTTTGTCTTGCTTTTTTGTTTGTGTATTGACACATAGCTCTTCTAACCCATACTTTTCATTCCCCTTGTATGATTATCAATTGAGTGATAAAATGGCTGTACTTTTCTTTCTGTTTAGAATCTGATGGTGACTGCATTTCTCCTTCCGTTGAACATCATTCAACTCAAAAAACAAGCAAAGAATTCTCAAAGAAATCTGTCCATCCTACTGATTCTCCTCCATCCGGCAAAGCCGCTGACCCTTCTCCTCTTGCCACCGCTGAGCCTGCTGCCTCAGCCTCCACTGATCCCGCCGTATTCGCTCCCGCCATCCCAGTTATTCAGGCTCTTGTTGCTACTAATCCTCCCTCCTGCTCTAAACGCTGTCAACCCCAGGGATGCTTCTCCAGCTCGGCTTTTCTTCAAAGACTGGACCACTGACAAGCTGCTGAAAGCTCTTTTTAAAGAAGGAATTTAAATTGCAGCAGGGAGTGATCAGATCTATTTATTTGTATTGCCAATCCATCTCTTTTCTCCACACACATCAGTTATTATTATTATTATTATTATTATTATTATTATTATTATTATTATTTATTACTTAGCAGACACCCTTATCCAGGGCGACTTACAATTGTTACAAAATATCACATTATTTTTTACATACAATTACCCATTTATACAGTTGGGTTTTTACTGGTAAAGTACCTTGCTCAAGGGTACAGCAGCAGTGTCCACCACCTGGGACTGAACCCACGACCCTCCGGTCAAGAGTCCAGAGCCCTAACCACTACTCCACACTGCTGCCCAATTCAGCAAACCAGGCTTGTCAGTGGATGCTCCTCCCCAGACCGTGCGGGCTCCACATGCTCTCAATTCTGCTGCCTCTCATTCAGCTCCACAGCCAGTAGTTCAACCTGATCCTGATGCTTCTTCAGATTCTTTATCAATGATATTAAACATCTCATTCAACCTCTGAATGCTGCTGTTTCTTCGGTCCATGACCTCTTGGATGTGCCTGATAACAAGATTACTTCTAATATTATTGAAGATAAAGAGGTTAACTTGGTCTCAATTCAAATTTCTACTTTACAATTTTTGATCATATGGTAGCTGACTGAGGAGACCTGTCTGTCACCCTTAAATCTTCGGATCCATGGCTTCTAAAAAAACCTTACACTTGGTGAATTTGTCCTTGCTTTTTCTGTTTTCCGAGATGTTCTTTGTGACGTTTACCCCCACTGTCTTTCCCGAACTTCTGATGATATTGATGTGGACGTGGATGATATATTGATGCCAGATATGGCGGCACCATTTTTATGAATACCACAAAGCATTTTCAGCCAAAGCAGCATCTCGTCTCATTGGATAACACCCTCATAGACTGGTCCCAATCTGATCCTGATCTCTTCAATAGGTTTTTTCGTGGCCTCCGTGCAAACACTTGTGGTGTATGCGCTTCCACCGCCCACTACTTCTCTCTGCCCCAAAGCCGCCTCCACATCGGCTTCAACTCACTCCTCCCCTGCTCTCAACACTCCTCCTTCAAAAACCACCCCGCCATTACTCCTATACATTCTAGACCTAGTAAATTCTGTAGAGGCAAACAGTTGTGCAATAATTTTAATTCTCCATTCTACCCAAACAATGTTGTTTCCTTCATATGTGCAGTTACTGTGGCAACACCCATTCTTGTTCCATCTGCTAGCTTTCCTCTAAATGTCAATCAACCCTCCTCATGGCTTCTACTTCCATCAACACCCCTGTCTTATTTGAGGCTCTCCAAAACCATCCTGATCATAATTTTGTTTACCTACCGTTGACACACTCTTGAACCCTAACGGTTCTCGGACAATGAGCTTAAAGTGGATTCTAGGGCTGCAAGATATTTATAAGACACTCAGTTAGGAACATATGGCAAAATGAGACAAGTCTTTGAATCAAGTAAATAAGCTTTATTATAATTCTCCTATATGGATTTTTAAAAGCAATTGTAGCAAACAGCATTACGCATTTAAGCAAAAATAACAATCATCAACAAAAGAGTTAGAGTTCAACAACACAGAGTTAATTAAAACAGTTCAACAATAAATATCAGGAGGCAAAGATACCTCTTGCAGGTTCACAGATTGGAATCTACGCCCTCTCCTTCCTAAGTGTGACACTCTTACCGTCTGGCCGATGCTTTCAGCAAACTTTCATGGATCTATTAAAAATCACTGCTCATATCACTGTTTAAGTTACTCTTTCGAAATTCTGAAATTGAACTTGAACCAATTTTTGATTGCTTCTGCTTAACATGGGCTTTTGTCTGTGAACTCTTTATAACCTCTTGGTGCACTCTGCATGACTTGTTCTAACCACAATCTTTCACTACTTATTTCTAGAGGAAATTGTAACCTGACATGTTTTCTTTTTTTGTCATTTGCTATAACCGCAATCTTACGTTTCCTCTCCAAACAGCTGTTCTAACTCCAAAACAGGTAGTTAAAAAAGTCAGTGATTATGACATCGAAAAAAAAAAAAAAAACATTCATACTTATTTCTTCATCACAGTTCGTGACACCTTATCTCCAGGCTTTCCAATGGAGTTTCTACTAGGTTAAAATTAATTCTATCATCCTCCCTATGTTTAAAAAGAAAAAAAAAACACCTTCAATCTGCGCTAAAGGAACCAGTTGTTGACTCCATCATCGATTCTGAGATTTCCAAGGGCTTAATGAGGACCTCTTTCCTGCCCCTCCCTGGCTTCAATTCCGAATCAGCCCTATTGGTGTCGCCACTGGAAAAAATTCAGGCAAAAAGTGCCTCATCATTGACCTCCCTGTCCTTTGTGATTCTACCATCAGCAGCATCAATTCTTTGAACCAGTTTTCTCTTCACTATTCATAATTTTTTATGCTTTCCACTCTATTAAACCATCTGGATGGGGATCCTGGTTAGCTAAAGCAGGCAATTCCAGTTCTTTCAAAGTCATATCTATACACCCTTCTCTCCGTCATCTCATTCAATCCTTCCAGATCAACTGCTCATCTTCCTTCTGTGACAATCAACCGTACATATTATAAATAAGGCCGTTCTTCTCCCCTCATCATGTAACTCCGCTGGCTCATCTGGATTTCTGTATCCACCACTTATACCGTCCAAGGTTATTGCTGGTGGCTTAGTGAAATGACTGTTACTCACCAGACAAAAACACAATTTTTTTTCAGACAAGCATCGCATGGGGTCTAATATTCAGAAAATGATAAGCTCCAAAAGATCTGATGAACAGGGGGGCTATCATGACGTCATTGTGATGTCAATGCTTCAAAAATACCTCAAAACACAGATAAATGTTATTTAAAATGCCATACTGAGCTTTAGGGGTTAGAATTTAATGTTGTCAATATTGTAACAGCTGGTCTGTGAACACATTTTGGAAAAAAAATGATAAGGCGGGGTCATAATGAATGACATCATCTTAATGAGGGTATTACCTCCAAAAGTTCTGATAAATAGTGATAACACAAAAATAGTTCATCAACAATACCAAAAACTTGCATATGTATTTCTTTAAAGAATTTTGGCACAGTGCCACACTCAAAGATAACAATGTGGTTATGCTATTTGCTCAGTTCAAGCTATGACAACCGACATATTTCCGACAGTTGCAACTGCAAAGTTCAGTGCACGGCAGTCTGTCTTTGGAGCACTTGCAGCTTTGACAACCTAGGTCAGAGTTGCAGCTGCAGTTGATCAGCTTATTTCAAGCTTTAGCTGCTTCAGGAAGAGTTATCCAGACAGGCCGCCAGTGGTTGTCCACCCCCATCCTTCTGGAGTGGGAACCTTGGCCAGAGGTTCTGTACTTCTAGTCCAAATGCCTCCCTGATAGGCCACTCTGTTAATATGTTGCAGCAGGGCATCCTAAAGAGACAAAGAAGTGTAATTTTTATAAACAGAAATAAAATATTAAGATTATGCCTGTCAAAATTATACAGAACACTGGAATATTCCATTTCAAATATTTATCTGTGTAGGAGGAATGTTTTCCAGGCCCATTCCAAACACAACCTACAGGTCCATTACGGGATACGAAGATAGCAAGTTGAACATCTGACCAATTAAAATGACAATGACATCTGTGTCTACTGTGCGAATGAGAATTTTGTTGTTGCCAGTTTCTAGCAAGTAGCAAAGATGGACCACGATTCTGGTATCCGCCTCTTCATCTGTACATTCCCCCATGGACTGACTGCTACCTTTGGAGATAACAGCGGTACCTAGGTACAAAAAAGACCCATCACCATTCACTTGCATACACTGACTATAAAAAGAGTTACTGTTTATCAAATATAGAGGATTACATACCTGCATTAATGTACAGCTCCTTACTTGGGAGACACTCTGAATAAGATTTCAGTTTGAAACGTACATCATTTACCGCTAGGCCCCTCCCCCCACAACAGAAATGTCAAAATACAGACCCATTTACTTTACCTTTACAAGAAAGGAGAGCTGCATTTTTGCCATAAACCACTTTCTTTAATGACGTTTCAACCTGCGTCAGCTGATCTGAGAGTAGGGTTGCCAACAGGCTCCAGATCTCAGGTCACTTTAAGACAGGTCAGGTTTTGTAACTCACCTCTCTAAACTGCAATGTATTCAGTAAAGTGAGTGTGAATTGTGTGAACTGATAGAACTGCTAAATTAATTGAATTGTTTTACTTAATTGTTACGAAAAGCACACACAGTGGCGACTCGTAGGGGGGGCACGCCTGGTCATGTGCCCCCCCCCCCCCCCCAGATTTCCAGATTTCTGCCAGGTTTTATTATTTAAAAAATTATATATATATATATATATATATATATATATATATATATATATATATATATATATATATATATACAGTATATTTGTTTTAATGTTTTTCGTAAGTGGGTAGAGAATATGTGAGTGCGCAGTATTTTATTTCAAACTTTCAAACCTTAATAACATAACCACACCGTTATATTTGTTCTCGCGAGAAAGAGTGTCTGACCATTCACCGTTATACTTGTTCTCGTGTGAGACACTTTTTCAGTCAGCACGGCATTCGAAAATATGTTAAAAACTGTAATAGAGAGTACTTTATTTTGCTCTCGCCAGGGTATACCTTTGAGGGGACACGAAGAGGGAATGGATTCCACAAATCAAGGCAATTTGCGGGAATTGATGAAACTGCATAGTACAGACAACGAACTGATGCAATGATTTATGGTTAACCGAGAGAAGTACTACACCTACCTACACAGCTCGTGTCAGAATGAAATAATCGAAATCATGGCTTCACAAGTAATAGATTCAATCGTAAATGAAGTAACAAAAGCTGAAGTGTTTTCCATCATTGCAGACGAAACAATGGATCTGTCAAGACATGAGCAAGTTGCTCTCATAGTGCGCTGTGTAAACCAGTCATTTGAAATACAGGAGCGGTTTATTGGCTTCTACAGGACGCTGCAGATGGATGGGGCTTCACTTGCCACACTGATCAAGAGTACATTATCAGCCTTGGGACTTGATATTTCAGCTCTAAGAGGTCAATGTTATGATGGAGCCGCCAACATGAGAGGACCCTACAAAGGTGTGGCCACACGGATACTTAGCGAAAATCCTCTAGCTTACTATGTTCACTGTTATGCTCATATATTAAATCTGTGCGTAGTGGACATGGTTGCCTGCATTCCATTTGTCCGAAATGCTTTTGGAATTCTCCAGGCTCTACGAAATTTCACTGAAGTAAGCTCAAAGAGACATGCTGTGTTTGAAAAAATTACGTCACAAAAAACGTATTCTGCGGGGCCAAGTCGAGTCGAGGCTATCAGAGCTGTATTGGAAAATTTTGATGAAATAGTTCAAGCTCTGAACGAAATTGCACATGGGGGTTCAAAAGCTGGAACTGAAGCTTATGCACTTCTCAGAAATGTGCAAGACTTCAACTTTCTGTACTGCATGTTTTTTATGCGGTGAGTGCTAATGCAAACAAACCACCTGTCCAAATTTCTTCAATCAAAAGACTTTACATATCAAACAGCAATGGCGATGGCTAAATCCAATGTGTCTGTACTAAAGGAAATGAGAAGTGATGATTTTGCATCCCAAACCTTTAATCACGCCAATGAACTGTGCCAGAAAAACGGTTATTCTGGCCCTTGTGTGCCATGCAAACAGGTTATTCCCACAAAACTGGGAGGAGGGGTAAAGTCCTTTTTTGAAAAGCCCGAGGACTACTACAGTACTGAAATACTATACAGCACTCTGGATACCCTTATTGAGGAGGTAGAAGACCACTTTTCCGAGAATGACCTGTTCATTTTCAAGTCCCTTGCAGACGTTCTCTCTTCTGAGAGCCCATCACATGAAAGTGTTGGCGCTGTTTCCACCACTTACAGTATCGATCAAGAAGATCTGAACTCTGAAATCAATTTGTTTTCCCGGATGTTTAAAGATGGCATTGCTGACAAGAGTAATGAGGAAGAGGAGCGCACCCAGCTGGAAAAAAGACTGCGATTCATTCGTGAAATAGCACTGCGTGACACCCTTCCAAATCTGTCAAAACTCTACGTGCTTTATTTAACTATCCCAGTGACTACAGCATCGGCTGAGAGAAGCTTTTCTTCTTTGCGGCAACTGAAAACTTACCTGAGGACGACAATGACAGATGCTCGTGTTTCTAACCTGGCAATACTACAGATTGAAAAAGGAGGACACACTGTTAACATACTGGACGTTGTACCAAGGTGTGCAAGCAGAAAGGACCGACGCCTACAATTCTTTTAAGGTAAGGTTACTTTACTTTTTTAAAGCATGTACATTTGTTATTTCTTAGCTAATGGTTAGTTGTCACAAAAATAGGATTAGGTCATATGTTTGTTAAAGCATTTCATATTGGGAGCCGCAAGGAAGTCGCTCTGTTTTCTTTCTGATTAACACCCGCTAGTTGTCTCACTACTGTGGTGCAGTCGTCGCTGTGTTATTTTTTGGAAAACTTGCTATCTGGTTAACAAATACCCGAGAGATTTGGGGTAATAAAACTACTTTGTCTACTGACCCTGAACACCGCATACCACCAGGAACTTTAAATTGTGTCCCCCCACTATCAACAGTTACGCGTCGCCACTGAGCACACACCTGCCTGCACGGACCTATACAGCAGCTGATTGGCTTTCTGAGTCTCTGACTGGGCGGGACTGTGTGAAGCAAGAAATATTAAACAAATAGAAACTTTACCTGCTGCCACAAGGTTAAATGAAAGAGTGCAAGTGAGTGCAAAGTTATCTATAATAATGGTGTTGCACTATTTTGATAGATATTGTTTACTGTATAAACAAATTCAAGCAATACGATTAATCGTTGTTACGAGGTTCTCCGAATAGAATCGCCACCACAATTAAACAATTAAATACATTTACTAAACTGCTCAAGCAATTCACATTCACTTTACATGTCAAATACACTGCAGTTTAGAGAGGTCAGTTAAAAAAACCTAACCTGCCTTAGTGTCCCGAGATTCTGGAGCCTGTTGACAACCCGATCTGAGAGCTATGAGGAAAACATTACCGTGAGTGACCTGAATGATCTCCCTGCGAAATAAAACCCACGTTGATTTAAATGCACCGTGTGTGTAACACATATCAAATAGGCTATGAAATAGTTTTTAAAATATTTAAAATAAAACACAGCAGTTCCCAAACGGTTCAACTTGTATTGGCACATTGCAATAAAGTAAAATTTAATTTGGTAAAGCATATTGTTCAGCAACGTCTTGCACATCTGACAGTTGTAAAGTTACAAAAAAGAACAGCATACATTGGAGTGAAGTATTAAAATGGATGTGCGCATGGGTGGATATATAGGATTCGGATTCAGTTCACCGAATCCTAAGCATTCGCCGAATCCGAACTCTGCTTAAAAAGTAGATGTCTGGGTCGAATCCAAAACAGAATTCTGGATTTGGTGCATCCCTACTAACAACCAAACAGCAGGCCCCCATAGTGGTCCCTCCAACCCCCCCCCCCCCCCCCACTACGCGAGCTGACGTGTAAGCCCGCCCCCCTGGAAGCTTACATTACGCAGCGCGCAGAACGCCCTTCCTCTTTTGCTTCAGGCCATATAGGCTTCCGGAGCGACCTAGTGGCTTGATGGTTATTTTCTCTTTCAGGGAACTGGGGTTGCATTCCCTTTCAAGTCAAAAATAACCATCAAGGAACAGTGTACCCAAGCCGTAGCGAGGGAGGATTCTCGGCAGTAGGACAGACTTACGTCATAACGCAACTGCGTAGGCAATACATCTACGCATATGCAGACCTGCGCCTCAGCGTCTATGCTCGCAATGACACCTGTCATAAGGTGGAATAGTCAACACCACATTGTCAACCACTCTATATGTCCGCATCCTTAGGCGTCATAGAGTGTAGCACAGATGCTCCAAATAGTGGAGCAGGGGAATCCAGTACATTCAACCGGTAAAACCTCATAAAAGTATGCGGTGTATCCCAACTGGCTGCAGTGCAAATGTCAGACACCGACATCCCTCTAAAGAGGGCCCAGGATGTCGCCATACCCCTAGTGGAATGCGCCTTCAACTGCCCTGGTGGTGGAAGGCCTGCAGATTCATACGCTAATTTAATAGCATCCACTATCCAATGGGAAAGGCGTTGATTAGACGGCTGACCCAAAGTGCTAGAACCATGGCATATGAACAACTGTTCTGTTTGCCTCACAGTAGATGTACGGTCAATATAACACCTCAATGCCCGCACGGGGCAGAGCATGTGTAACCGTTCTTCCTCTGAGGAAGAAAAAGGAGGAGGATGGAACGCCATCAACTCGACTGGTTGGTTCATATGAAACGGGGATATGACCTTTGGTAAAAAGGCTGGATTTGGACGCATGGAGAATTTAGAACTGTCTCCTGCGAAACGAGTACATGATGAATGCACTGATAGTGCATGTAACTCGCCCACGTGTTTGACTGATACCACTGATAGCAGAAACGCGGTTTTCATAGACACGAGCTTCATATCCACACTGTGGAGAAGCTCGAACGGTGCCTTGGTAAGGGCTTCTAGCACCACGTCAAGGCTCCATGACGGTAAACTGGTCGTCCTTGGAGGTCGCAAGCGTCTTGCGCCTTTTAGGAATTGAGATGCCAGAAAATGACAACCTGGTGATAAACCGTCAATGCGTACATGGCAAGCCGATATGGCAGCTAAATACACCTTAAGTGTAGAGGGAGATTTCCCTTCATCTAACAGTTTCTGTAGAAACTGTAATATTACTGCCATAGGGCAGGATATTGGGTCATGGCCCTCAGCCAGACACCAATCTTGAAACAACTGCCATTTGTACATATACTGTGACCTGGTAGAGGGCGCTCTGGCACTCTGAATGGTCGAAATCACCGCCGTCGAGAGCCCTAAGGCTGACAGGCGCTCCCGCTCAGGCGCCAAGCCCATAACTGCATGAGCTTGGGGCTCCGGTGCCATAGCCCTCCTTGGGCTTGGGACAATAGGTCCGCTCGCAGGGGAAGCTCCCTCAGGCGACCGTGCAGCAACTGCACCAGACTTGGGAACCATATTCTCCGAGGCCACCGAGGAGCGATCAGAATCACTGTTGTTTGCTCTACCCTGACCTTCTCTAAGAAGGCGGGGAGCATCGGAATCGGTGGAAATGCATATAGGAGCCCTGGCGGCCATTTGTGAGCCAGTGCATCGACTCCCGGGGGGCTGTCGATGTCCTTCACTGAGAACCATAGGGAGCAGTGCGTGGTCTCTCGCGAAGCGAAGAGATCTACTTGTGCTGTGCCGAACCACTCCCAAATGCGCTCTACCACCTGAGGGTGAAGACGTCATTTGCCCACAAGAGGGCCTCCTCTGGATAGGAGATCCGCTGCGTGGTTGGCTCTGCCCGGTAGATGAACCGCTCAAAGAGAGGTTAACCGTGGTTGTGCCCATAGCAACAACCGTGCTACCATCCGGTGAAGACCGGGGGACCGTAGACCGCCCTGGCGGTTGATATACGCCACTACCGTGGTGTTGTCTGACCGCACTAACACGTGCTTGCCTAGAAGAAGCGTAGATGTGGGCCGACCTCCAGGGTCCTGACCACACTCCACGGGTCCCTATACCATTCCAGACTGCTCCCCAACCTTGGTTGGAGGCGTCGGTCGTGATGACTTCCCTCCGGTAGATGGGACCTAAGCGTACGCCCTGGCAGATGTTTGACAGAACTTTCCACCAGCATAGTGCTTCCCAGCAGGTTCGGGATACCCTCAACCTGCGGTGTTTGTCTCTTCGCGGATGCAGCGCGAAGGCATTGAACCAGGCCTGCAGAGGTCTCTGGTGTAGTAAGCCCAAAGGCGGCAGCCATCAACCCCAGCATGCGCTGACACAGCTCCATGCTGACTGTTTCTCTCAACCTGAATAGGGAGAGACACCGCTCCATCGAGGCAACCCTTTGTGTCGACAGGGTCGCTTCCATGGACACAGAGTCCAGATGCAGACCCAAGAATTCGGTCTGTTGGCTCGGCATGAGGCGGCTCTTTTCTGAATTGACCTTCAGACCTAGCCGCTGAAGATGGTCTGTAACCATCACTGTGTGCTGTGTGAACTGCTCCTTCGACTGCGCGCAGACGAGCCAGTCGTTTAGATAGTTCAGCAGTCGGACGCCTTGAGCCCGCAAAGGTGCTAGAATGGCATACATACATTTCGAAAAGGTTCGAGGAGCTAGTGACAGGCCGAATGGAAGGACACAAAACTTGTATACCCTGCTCGGAAATGCAAACCGCAGATACTTCCTGTGACCGGGCAGATGGGAACGTGAAAGTACGCATCTGTCAGGTCCACGGTGGTGAACCAGTCGCCGTGTCGGACTGACTGGATGATGTGCCTGTGCGTAAGCATCCTGAACGACAACACCCGTAGGTATTTGTTCAGTACTCGCAGATCTAAAATAGGATGGAGCCCGCCGTCCTTCTTGGGCACCAGGAAGTATTTGGAGTAGAACCCCTGATCGAACAGAGCAGGGTCTACTTGTTGAATGGCATGCTTCCTGAGCAATGCCTGTATTTCCACATTCAGAGCTGAGGACTGAACCGAGTCCTTCACTGCAGTTACCACCACCCCCCGAAAGATGGTGGTGGTGGGGGGGGGGGGGGGTTAACCGGAACTGAAGGGTGTACCCGATGAGTATAGTTTTGTGCACCCAGATGTTGTCGGTGCAATGTTGCCAGAACTGGAGCTGTGGGACAGTGTAGGGGTGGGTCAACAGCGGCCTGGGTTTCTCAGGGCTGTTTTGGCTGCGCTCGTTCGTGAGGGGCCTGGCCAGAGACACGAGGGCGCTGTCTGCCACCTCCTCTAGAGCGCCACCCTGCGCGCTGCAAATGGAGGTTGCAAATGGAGGTTGACCACGCGCTGCTGTACTTGAGGGAGAGGTCTTAGTACCCTCTGGGCGCGGCTGGTGCTGCGGTGGTGTTCTACGCCACTGGTGCTCTTGTGGGCGCTTTGGCTGTTAGGGCTTATGCGGCCACATCTTCACCATCTGCTGAGATGCCTCCCGGGCTTTAGCAGAGTGTTGCAGCATCTCCCCAAATGCTGGGCCAAATGGTGTCCCTCGGTGTAATAGGAGCATCTAATAATGGGGCCTTGTCAGGCTCCTGACCTCTCACCTGCGAGAGCCAGAGCTGCCTTCTGGCCACTACCAGGGATGCAATACTCCTGCCTTGAGCCCGTGCATTTAGCTGGGCTATCTTAACAAGGAGTTGAGCGACCAGCGCCAATTCCGCCCTAAGAGATACCGATGGATGCTCTGGAAGATCTTTCACTAGCGCCGCCTGGTAAACCGAGAGGAGGCTGGCCACATTGGACAACCTAACCGCCTCTGTAGCCGCTGAGTATCCCTTCTTTAAATGAACCTCCGTGGTCCTGCACTGTCTATTAGGACATGCAGGATCTTTAGCCAGACCCGAAAGCGTCGGCATTCTAACCAGGGCTGCAAAGGCAGCATCAACTGGTGGGAAAGACGCTAGACCAGCCTCATTCGCTCCCTGCATGGCAAACGCGGAAGCCTTCCGCGAAGTTGCCGTTGAAGAAGCCGGAGCCCCACAGGTGGACAGTATCTCCTTAATAAAATCAGGGAAGGCCGGGAGCATCCTGGGCTGTGGAGACCGTGCAGACGGCGACTCAAACAGTGACCGCCGAGGTAGTTCCACGGCTGGTCACTCAATCCCCAGGTGGCGAGTTGCTCACTCCACCAGTGACCACAAGGGATCATTGGTGTCCAGCACCTCCAACTCAGTGTCTTGCTGTGAGTGCTGGGAGGTTAGTTCTGCTTCCACACTGTCCTCCTCAAGGAGAGGATCCCCTTCTGAACCACCCTTGAGATGGCATCTATGTCCCACACCCCTTGGGGTTGTTGGATGACCGCGGCGGACAGAGGCTGTGGCAGAAAAGCCGGCTGGTTGGCAATCGGCCCGACTGGTGCGTCAGTGGCTCGTGGTGCCATGTTTGCCAGGGACATGAGCAGCGATTGCTGACCCATCATCACGTCCATAAACTGGGACATTTTTGACGTGAGCTCCGCCACGCCTGACTTCTGTAACGCCTGTCCCGACGAGGGGGACAGGAGCGTCCCTTAATGCGGGGTGACCCGGAGCGAGACCATGACCGACAAGAGCGTCCCTGCGAGGGGAGGGACCTCGGGGTTGTATAGACGGACTACGAGAACGTTCCCGTGCACGTCTATGGTCTGGAGATCTCTGACCAGCTGTAAGCTGGGAGGGGCTCCTGGATATCTGCAGTCTGACGGGCAGAATTGCTGTAGACGACGGCGGGGCAGACAGGGTGTGAGACGACCCCGAGGAGGGGAAGTGTCTCCCAACTGCTTTCCTCGCCCTCTGGCGAAGAGTGCGCGGCTGAAAATTAGTGCACAATGCGCAGAACGACCTGTCTGCCAAGGCAGACGCGGCGTGCTCTGGTCCCAGGCACGCTACACAGTCTTCATGAGGGTCGTTCACCGGCAATTTTGCCTCGCAGGTGACGCAACGGTGGAACCCAGACATCCTTAAACATCCCGATCGCCAAAGCGTCACGTGTCGATGGGTTGCGCCAAGCCCCGAGCGTCGAAGTGCGTGCACCAAGCACCGAGGTGCCGAACACGGAGCGTCGAGCGCTGAAGCTTCAAACGTCGAGATGCATGCACCGAGCATCGAGGCGTCGAAGCACCGAGCACCGAAGCGTCGAGCACCGACGATACGTGCAGCGAGCATCGAGGTGCATGCACCGAGCACCGAGGTGCGTGCACCGAGCACCGAAGCGTCGAGCGTCGAGGTGCGTGCGCCAAGCGTCAAGGCGCTGAGCGCCAAAGCGCCGAGTGTCGAGGCACCAAGCACCGAGGGTCGAGCGTCGAAGCACCGAGCACCGAGCGCTGACGCGTCAAGATGCGTGCACCGACCCCAAGTGCCGTGGCACTAAGCACCAAGCGCAGAAGCGCTACACCAAAGCGCCAAGGCGCTGACACTGAAAAACGCCGAAGCGCGTGTACTGAGCGTCAAGACGCTATGCACTAGACGCCGAAACGTAGGCTGACCCACAGAGCGGAGACGCTAAGTGCTAGTACAGTGTCTCAGTCTAAAATGGTGTTGTGAATGGTGTTGTGAATGGTGTTGTGCTTACCTGTGTCAAAAGGGGCAACTGAAAAGTGCAGTTGGCAGTAGTCTTCCTTGTATATTGTATGGGGAAAAAATGTTTTTTTTTTTTTTTTTTACTTTTATTTATTTTTATTTATTTATTTTAGAGGAGCTGCAGCCACACTAAGAGTGCAACAATATTTGTAGCGTGGCTACAGCCGTACAGCAACCACGCGATGTGATGTTACAATCCGTGGGTGGTGGTATTGGAGTGGCTGCTAGCAGCAGGCTCCACACTGGGTCTAGCCGAGGCGAGACCGAAAGTGTCCACTAAACTCTATACCTAAGGGAGAGAAAAGACAATACCAAAAAACCCAATAACAAAAATATATATCAATATTAATAAAAATATTAATATGTAAGAAGATGGACGGCAAGAGCCAACGCGGAAAGAACGCAATGCCGAAGCAAAGCGTGAAAGTGAAAATACAATATATATATATATATATATATATATATATATATATATATATATATATATATATATATATATATATATATAATGCTCAGTAGAGCAAACACTGAAATCAACTCAGAGAAGGGGCGGTAGCCAGCTTCTCAAGCTCAAGGCTGACGAGTACAATCAGTGATGTAAATCTCTGAGAGAAAACTTACCAGCTCAATGTCCTACATAGGCTGAAGGCAAAAGAGGAAGGGCATTCTGCGCGCTGCGTAATGTAAGCTTCCAGGGGGGGGCGGGCTTATACGTCAGCTCGCACAGAGGCCTATCGGCAGCTTTGCTATAAAGCTCAGCCAATTCCTACTGCCTGATGGCGATATCCCATACCTTGATGGTTATTTTCGACTTGAAAGGGAACAGCACAATGGCCAAAATAAACAAACACAAACAAACAAAGGACATGAGTACCTTCAGGGTGATTCAAAGTAAGTAGCATTCATTTTGTTCCTTTGCAATTTACATGCAACACGTCTCTCTCCAACTCAGTCTAACACACTCTACCTGTGTAGCCAAACTGCAGGTCTTTTATGTTATGGCCAAGGGGTTAACTAGCTATTCATTTTCTTATTACCCCTCAGCCATAGTCTGAACGAGTTTCATAATCTGGGTGACTGTCAGCCAGTTAAACAATCAGTAGCTGACAGTCATGCATTCTCACAAGGTATTTTTTAAATAACAAAACAATAACAAATGATGGCGGACAGCACCTCGCTCATTCTGCCAAATAATATATAATAATACCGGCTTTTCCGCCGTCATGTATAAAATACGTAATACATAATAATAAACAAATACAAAATAATACAAAACATGCACAGGGGCAGGGAGTACCCCGTCACACCTCCCCCCTCAAAAATCCAGCAGTCCCGGTCATAGTCTTGGGCCAGGAAATGAGGCTTCAATGGGCCCATAAGCAGCTCTCCTGACAATGGCCTAGCGTACAGTGACAGTGCTGTCAACGGAAATGCTGTCAGCGGAGCCATTAACGGACCCCCAGCTGGCTCTTCCAGCCCCAGAAAATCCCCAGAGGTCAGCAGCAAATGACCTCCAGGGCAGGCATCTCCAGGCAATAGCTCACGGGCAACACCAGGCGATGGACAGCAGGCAACCCCAGGTGACGGTGAGCAGGTGACACCAGGCGATGGCGAACTGGCCTCCCCGGCGATGGCGAGCCGACCTCCCCAGGCGATGGTGGCTTGGCAGCCACAGGCGTTGCAGGCTTGGCAGCCCTAGGCGTTGCAGGCTCGTCAGCCCTAGGTGGTGCGAGGGACAGGTAACCCCAGGCGGTGCAGGATAGGCAACCCCATGGCGGTGGAGGTGGGAACTGCACGTAATCCTCCCATGGTGGCGGAGGTGGAAGCAGCAGGCAGTCTCCCTCTGGCGGTGGAGGCGGGAGCAGCAGGTAGTCTCCCTCTGGCAGTGGAAGTGGGAGTTACAGGCGGTCTTCCCCTGGTGGCGAAGGCAGGAGCAGTGGGCAGTCTCCTCTTGGCAGTGGAGATGAGAGCAGCGGGTAGTCTTCTATCACTGGGGACTGGTGCGGCTCTCCCTCGGTCACAGGGAACTGATGCGGCTCTCCTTCAGTTGCTGGGGACTGGTGCGGCTCTCCTTCAGTCGCTGGGGACTGGTGCGGCTCTTCCTCTCACGCTGGAGACAGCACCGGAGCTTCTCCCTCTTGCGCTAGAGATGGCGAGTCCCCTCTCATGTCCGCCCTAAGGTAGTCCAACACCATGAAGGTGATGTCTAGGATGGATGCTGGGCGGCGCTGCTGTTCCCAGGTCTCCCATCGCTCCCTATCTCGGGCCCATAGGAGGTTGATCGCCTCGACATTCCTCGCAGGCTCTGCCAGCCAGTCCCAGATCCCTTCAGAGGAGAGTGGACTCGTCCGCCTCGGAGCCAGCGGGTCCTCTCCCACTGACGCCGGATGCTCGGGCTCTTCCCTCTCCTGCCATGCGTTGTTCTGGCTGAGGGGACGGTACCTGACGTCACCAGACAGGAAGCACCACCCTTCCTCATCCAGACATGCAAGGCAGACGTCCGGCGTAGCAGGGAAGCGGCGGGACCTGCGACCGGCCTCCCACTGCTGTTGGTGCGCCTCCTGCTTCTGCTATTGCTGCTGCTGCTTCCTCCGACCACTTCTTCCCATTTTATAATCCGTGTTTTTTTTTTTTTTTTTAAACCCACTCCTCTTTTCCTTCACAAAAAAAATGCTGTACTCCCTGGACTGACTCGTGAAGGTGCTGTTATCCCACATAGGACACCATATGTGAAAAGGATGGCTGGTGGACAACATCAGACCAGGAAATGAACAAACAACGTACTGGCGGGTTGAATGAGCCGCTGACTGCGCTCAGTACTTATTTACAAAATATTATTATTATTATTATTATTTGTTTATTTAGCAGACACCTTTATCCAAGGCGACTTACAGAGACTAGGGTGTGTGAACTATGCATCAGCTGCAGAGTCACTTACAATTACGTCTCACCCGAAAGACAGAGCACAAGGAGGTGAAGGGACTTACTCAGGGTCACACAATGAGTCAGTGGCTGAGGTGGGATTTGAACCAGGGACCTCCTGGTTACAAGCCCTTTTCTTTAACCACTGGACCACACAGCCTCCTAATAAACAAACAAAATAACAAATAACAAAAGAAAACGGTATGACGGCCAAAATAAACAAACAAAGGACACGAGTACCTTCAGGATGGTTCAAAGTAAGTACATATCTGGGGTCTTCAAGGGGGCACCTTCCATCCTCAGTGTTTCGTCGACTAGCCCACGACACCTCAAGAGGGCTCGACGGTGATTCTGGCGTCCCAGCATCACCCCCCTCCGTCCCCCAGCCCAGCTTACTTACCTGTACATCAGCGTTTCTTTCTTTCTATTGTGCTTGAGATCCCCAGCCAGAATCTTTCCGTCTCAACCACAGCCAGTTGCTGCTCCTCTCTGCTGCTTCAGATAAGTTCTTCACTGTGCGACGCAACTGTTGGCCACTGAATCCGACGTCTCTGAGAAACCGGGTTGTAGAGTGTGCCACAAATCCTCGACAACCCACTTCCACTGGGTAAACCCGGACTCTCCATCCTCGCTGTTCCGCTTCAGTGGCTAGTTGAGCATACTGCAGTCTCTTCCTCTCATACGCCTCATCTACAGCATCCTCCCATGGCACTGTTAACTCTACCAGGTGAACAAAGCGTGCTGATCCAGACCACAGGACAATATCTGGTCGAAGGTTAGTGGTGGCAATCTCAGGTGGAAAAATAAGTCGTTGACCAACATCTGCCAGCATTTTCCAGTCTCTAGCAGCTTCCAGTTGTCCTGGGCGAGGATTGGTTTTAACACCTTTTCTTGGTGGTTGCTCTCCTGGGCGGAGGAATGTTGTCTTTTGTGTGTAATGTTTTGATGGAACAGGTGGCAACTTATTGGTCATGTTACGCTTGTCTTCCAATGCTAAGGCCAAACATCTCAGCACCTGGTCATGGCGCCAAGTAAACCGTCCTTGGCTAAAAGCCACCTTACATCCTGTCAAAATGTGCCTTAATGTTGCAGGTGATGAACACAAAGAACATGAGGGATCCTCTCCTGAGGTTTAGGTTCTGTGGTGATGGGAGAACATCATATGTTGACCTGATGAGGAAACTGATCCTGCTCTGTTCCATTGACCATAGGTCTTGCCAGCCAATCTTCCGTTGTTCCACACTCTCCCATCTCATCCATTCTCCCTGCTTGGCCTGGGAAATGGCCTTTATACACCTCATCCTCTCCTCCTGCTTTTGCACCTCGTTGACTACCAGCTTCCTCCTTTGAGCTGGGGCTGCCTTGTGCCATGTAGGAGGAGCTGAACTGAGACCAAGACCTCCTCTTCCATGCTGAACTTGCCCCATGATATCACCAATTCGAAGGGCGGCCTTTGCATCTTCCACAGCTTTCTTTGCCGCCCACTTTCTTCCAGTTTTCAACACAGGTGCTGCCTCCCTTACGCATTTGTCGCATGACTCTACTAATGTCATTTCCAGTCTGACCTTGGCGCACTTAAACTCCTCGGTTAGAGCGGAGACTGGTAGCTGCAGTATTCCTTTACCATAAAGTCCCACTCTGCTGAGGCAGCGTGGAACTCCCAACCATTTCCTGATGTATGAACTGATTAAAGCTTCCAGCTTCTCTACTTTTGTCAAAGAAACCTTGTACAAGGTCAGTGGCCACAGCAACCTCTGCAGTAGACCAAACTGAAAGCACCAGAGTTGTAGTTTGCCTGGTAGAGCGCTGCTGTCTATGCTCTTCAACCCTTCCACTGCTTGTTGTCTAACTTCTCCCACACAAACTGTGTCCTTTAGATTCCTGTTGTACCATCTCCCAAGACTCACTGGCTTCTCAGACACTGTTGGTATTGCCTCACCATTAATGAAGAATGTTTTATCTACTACTTTGCCTTTAATTATAGAGATGCTCCTTGATTTAGTGGGCTTGAATTGCATTCGTGCCCATTCAATGTTATTGGTTAATTTGCCCAATAACCGATTAGTGCAGGCTACTGTTGTAGTCATGGTTGTCATGTCATCCATGTATGCTCAAATTTGTGGTAGTCGCATTCCAGAAGCCAAGCGCTCTCCTCCTACTACCCATTTTGATGCCCTAATGATTACTTCCATTGCCATGGTAAAATCCAGTGGAGAAATGCTGCATCCTGCCATTATTCCAACCTCTAGGCATTGCCATGTAGTGCTGAATTCTGAAGTTGAAAAACTAAACTGCAAATCTCCAAAGTAGGCTTTCACTAAATTTGTTATTGTCATCGGTACACTGAAAAAATCAAATGCTGCCCAAAGTAGTTCATGTGGCACTGAACCATATGCATTAGCCAAATCCAGGAATGTCACATGGAGCTCCTTCCTCTCCTTTTTAGCTGATTGAATTTGTTGCCAGATCGCATTGATGTGTTCTAAGCATCCTGGGAAACCTGGAATGCCCGCTTTTTGTATTGAAGTGTCAATGAAGCAGTTCTTTAATAGGTAAGTTGACCATCTCTGACCAATAATGCTGAAAAAAATCTTGCCTTCTACGTTTAATAGGGAAATAGGACGAAACTGACTGATGCTTGTAGAATCTTTTTCTTTAGGTATAAAGACTCCACCTGCTCGGCGCCATGCTCTTAGTACAACCTGTTTTCCCCATGCCACTTTCATCAATTTCCACAGAATTCGTAGAACTCCTGAAGCACACTTGTACACTCTGTACGGAACTCCATTAGGCCCTGGAGATGATGAAGCCCTTGCTTTTTTCACAGCTTGCTCTACTTCTTTCCACTTAGGTGCACAGTCCTCCATTTGGTATTCTGGTGGATTGATAGGTGGGATGTCTGACGGAATTGACATAGGCTCCTGCCTTTTTTAATCTGTATGTGTTTCCTCCAAATGTGTTTTCTCTCTTATGCTGGTTTGTCTGACCGGGTTCACAAGGATCATTAGGTTCATCACTAATTGTGTTCATGCAAGTCCTCCTCACGTCTTTGACAGGGGTACTGATATCCTGCGAACTGTGGTTTGCTTCCTGTCGCTGGATTTCATTCGACTGACTTGACTGACTTCGTAAGAAGTACTGATCAATGCGAGGCCCTTGTCCCTTCTCCCTCAAGCATTTCATTCTCCCTTGATGAATCTTCAAACCCCTGACCGTTGTCACCTTGCTCCAGCCACAACTTGTTTCTGTAACCTTTTCTGAATTATTTTTGTTTTTCTGTAAATAATAAAAATGGCACGATTGTGTAACTGTGTTTAATATTTTAATGTAAGATGGTTTGTGTAGATTATAAAGTCACTGTGAGAGGGGAGGGATTTGGACTGACCGTCAGATGCATGCGGGAGCCTGTAGGGGGTTCGTATTCTCTGTGTATTCCCACGCTGTCAGGTAATGTGTTATGACGGGACTCAACTGTGAGGAAATCGGCTGACGTTCTGTCATTGGCTGGGGGGTGGGACTACACGGGGTGAATGAATTAATAAAAAGGCGCTGTTTTGTATCCTCTCTGGCTCATGCAGGAAACATAGTGGAGCGTGACTTCACAGCCGAATCCTGAACAGTCAGAGGCTCCTGGAGCAGCGACTCGGAGAGACGGAGTGGCACTTCAGCGCGAGGCTTACAGACTCGTGGTACAAGCAAGGCACACGGGTTTATTTATTGGGATACTGTTTTAGTGAGTGAGTTTAGCGGGACTGAGCCGTCCCACAGTGTACGAGAGGGTGCAGAGCAGTGCCTGTTCCTCGGGGCTCCCACCGCTAGAGGGAGCAACGAGCCGCGGTAAAAACCTGCACACTTTATTTTGTAGTTTTTCCTTAAAGTATTTTGTTTTCCTTTTTCCTTTCGCCTTATTACTTATTGTTCTTTTGGATTACACACCTGTGTGTTGTATGAAGACGGGGCACAATACCATTGTTGGTAGAGTGTCCCGAACTATAAGAAAACGCCTGTCAACTGAGCGCAAACTAATAAATCTGGGCGCCTGTGCCGGCTTTTCATATTTGAACTTTGTGTCTGTCTTGTGTCTTCCCACACCCTACTACAGTCACGTATAATAATGGGGCTGATTATAATCAAGAGGCAAGAGGCTGTCGGTAACAGAACAAGGTACTGTGTAAGCCTTTTGTGTGTCAAATAACGTGTAAAAAGTGTTTTGTGATCAGAAAACGGCTTAGCTTCCAATATACCGTCCGATGTAGTGAGAAACAGGAGAGAAAAACTATAGTTAGAACTCCGTGGGGATATATAAGGTTTTTGTTTTGTTTATTTTTGTTTTTCTGTAATTAATAAAAATGTCACGAAAGTGCTTAAAACTTCAATTTCTGTGTCTGGGTCTGCTGAAAAAGGGCAATTGAACCTGGGAAACAAGTGAAATCTTTCACAGTACATACACACACATATTTGGCTCAAAACAATTGATTGATTGCACCAAGTAGATGTTGATCACAAATTTAAAAAAAAAAAAAAAAAGGTTTCACATTACCAGTGTGCAATAGAATTAAAGCACTTGGAACAAACTCCCTATAGTCTGTATACATTTATATTTTATTTATATATTTTGCATTACGTATTGGTATAGAACTCCTGACATACATATCTGTGACATTAGTCAGTGTTATATACATAACCAATATGTTGGGTCATCAATAATTTTTAATGACCGGGTCCGTTCTTGCATTCTGGTCAATGTTTATGGGTTCTTGGTCAAAGGCCGCTTAACCCGGTTCTGTTGCGGTCAAAACACGACAACGCACCCCAGTTAAACAATCAGTAGCTGACAGTCACGCATTTTTACGGCACCTCGCACATCCTGCCAAATAATACATAATAATACCGGCTTATCTGCCGTCATATATAAAATACATAATTCATGATAATAAACAAATACAAAATAATACAAAACATGCACAGGGGCAGGGGTTACCCTGTCACATGGCTATATTTGTAAACTTGATTAAACACGTCATTGGTGTATATATGTTAAACACTGACACAAGTTTATATATAACTGTAAAAGGGCGAGCAGCCCTGTACGTATTTATTTATTTATTTTTAGAACGGGGTTTCCCCCTCCGCCCCTGTGTAGATTATTGTTTTGTGTTTGTTTTGTTTTATGATTTATTATTGTAGTTTTATTTATTTACGGCGAAGCGCAGTGTGTTTTGTTTTTATTTTAAAAATACCTCGTGGGAATGCCTGACTGTCAGCTACTTATTATTGAATTAGCTGGCAGTCACGCATAATAATTGTACCCATGCAGATTGTGGCCGAGGGGTAATAGAATAATTGCCAGCTAGTTAAACCCCTCGGCCACGGTGTATAAGCCTGCAGCTCTCTGCGCTCGGGGTGGTGGGTGTTAGAGCGGAGAGAGCGAGCGAGAGGAGTGCGAGAAAAACAAAACTAAAACGAAATACAGGATCAGTGAAGGCTACAGCCCAGCCTGGCCTGTATTGTTTAATGTTTGTGTTCGTGATTTGTTTTATTTAAAATACTTATTTGCTCTGTGAGCACTGTGTGTTTTTGTTTAAACCTTTTATTTTATTTTTGTATTATTTAAATAAAACAGCGCCGCCGTGTCTTTTTGTTTGAAATCTGCAGTGTGGTGTCAGTGTTTTTAGTTCCTGCTTCTGTCTGACATCACCGCCCAGCGCCGGTGCTACGATTTACTGGGCCCTGGTGCAAAAGTTAGTGCGAAAGCATTTATATAAAAAAAAACCAAAAAAAAAAAAAAATAAAACACATGTGCATGTCAAAACCAAGCCCACAGTACAATAAAACATAATTCTACAAACAAACTTAACAAATTAATATACCAAAAGCATGTATTTTTTTAAATACTGAATTTTGACCATCCGTTAGTAACATTCAGTGTTGATGGAACTTTGTGAGGCAGGCAGACTCTGACACGTTCAACTTGTTCGATGTGGAACATAAACAGATTTTAGCCTTTAGGCTGACAGCGATTTGGGGGATGCTGTTTGTGCATTGTGGAGATTTTGTTTAGACAAAAAGTTCCAAGCAGTAGTTACATCATATGTAATAAACTATAACATTAATATTATGGGTCACATATATAAAAACATCTCGCTATACAGACCATCGTAAATCGAGGCTATGTGTATTGCATTTTGCCAGTATTTCATGTACAGTTGTAATTTATCTATTAGAATACAGTGAATTAGCAGTAAAGCTATGGCCAAACGTTTTGCATCTCCCTATATAATTAAATCATTTTGCTTCGCAGAGTTGAATGAAGCCAGTGGAATAATGCTATGTTAACATACTGAAATACATACTGATTTGTAGTTTTCCATACCTTACATAATGTTAAATAAAACATCTAAATGATGTTAATCTATTTTTTTTTTCTTCTGTTTTTTTGTCTCAATCCAATAAAAAATGCAGGTGATGCAAAAGTTGTAAAAATATATATATGTAAAAACATAATAGTTGATAGTTTTCAAGCGAGGACATTTAATGATACTATAACCATTAAAATATTTAATATATAAAATGTAATACACTGTTAGCATTTTGGATGTTCGCACTCATGAACAAAAACTAATACATTATGTTAGTATAAAGGTATAATTAATATATTAAAAAGTTTTCGATCCACTGATCTTTGGCATGCTAGGTAGACGTGCTAACCTCTACACTACGGACTGCAGTTTCATGCCGCCCCTTATTATTAGCCAAGGACCCAATGGCGGTTAATTGTTTTTTTTCAGTTTTTTCGGTTTTCACTGCTTCACTATTTTATATATATATATATATATATATATATATATATATATATATATATATATATATATATATACTGTATATACTGGCACCAAGAGTAAGAGCTTCCCCAAACTGGCCTGTGGTGTTGAGATGGTAGCTCAGTCCTTGTCCATCTCATCTTGGGGTTCTCTGTGTCAGGTACCTGAAAGTGCTAGTTATGTTATTTGTTCTTCAAATTGGACTGAAAAAAACACATTTACTCTCCTAATAGAAGTTTTCTTAGTAAATTTAAACCACATTTTGTGGTAATTCTCATAATATAACCTACACCCTTTTATTTTTTTAGAATAATCTGTGTGTGTTATTTAAACAGGTTGCATGTTATATAAGATGCCAAGTATACTGGGATAAAAGTATTATATATTGTGTACCAGGCACAATATATAACAATGCAAGATGTACAAGATGTGTGTGTGTTAGAAACAGGGTGCATGTTTAATTAAAAGAAAATTCTACTACAGTATGCTCACATCACAGATGCTTGACATTAACTGTGCTTTTCCAGTAGATTACTAGGGTTCATATCCTTACACATTTGCATCCATCAATTTATAAAACATTCTTCAATCTACCCAGTAACCTAGAATATAAATACTCCAACTACATATCCTAGTATCCACTGAACCTATAAGTCAGCATGGCTTGATTTAAACACAGCTGTATTGATTCAAATTCACAATAACTATTTAGTAAATACCTCATGGAAAAATTAATTATTACAGATATTGCTCTATTCTATCTAATGTTTTATCCTGCCCTGCTCTCTTGTTTAAGACCCATATTTCTGCTGCTTGTTTATCAATCTATTCAGGAAGCATAAAGCCTTTCCCACTGTTCCATAATCACATGTGTACAGACTTGATACATATCTGAGGCAAGCTCAATCCAAATAATAGTTAGCTGCTAATCCTGCTGTTACTGTTGCCGCTGATTGTCAATGGCTTGTGCAATGCGGGCCTGTGTTTACAGACCTTCCACAATCACAGCTCTCTTCACACGCTAGGACACCCTGCTTGCATGCAGAGTTGAAAAAAAAAAAAGATCCTAAATGCTGTTTGTTATCATGCAAGCTAAGATAGGGCCTACCTACGTTCTGTGCTGTAGGCAGGAACAGAAAGCTAATTATTGTGTTTGTTTTTATTTACTGCATATATATATATATATATATATATATATATATATATATATATATATATATATACACTACCGGTCAAAAGTTTTAGAACACCCCCATTTTTCCAGTTTTTATTGAAATTTAAGCAGTTCAAGTCCAGTGAATAACCTGAAATGGTACAAAGGTAAGCGGTAAACTGCCAGAGGTTAAAAAAAAAAGTTTAGGTTACCAAAAACTGAAAAATAATGTACATTTCAGAGTTATACAAAAAGGCCTTTTTCAGGGAACAAGTAATGGGTTAACAACTTACAGCAGTTTTGCAGCAATGGAAGTAAATTAAGCCTTGAAAGTTGATGCTAACAATTCCTACAGGTGTCCCAACTTTTGTTGATTACTTACAAACCCTCTGTCTGTATAAAAACAGTGTTGGAACAGACTGTGTTACTACACCCTCTTAAGCATTATTTGGACAGTATTATACTGCAGGAAGTAGTATATTGCTCTCATAATGGCGAGAAAAAGGCAATTAACAAAGGAAGACAGACAGACCATTATAACCCTTAAAAGTGTAGGTCTTTCCTTTAGAGAAATTGCAAAGAAAGGCAAGGTGTCAGTGAGTACAGTTTCCTACACCATCAAAAGGCACTTGGAAACTGGAGGAAACTCTGACAGGAAGAGGTCTCGCAGACCCAAAGCCACAACAGAATCAGAAGACAAGTTTCTGAGAGTCAACAGCTTGCGTGATAGGCGGCTCACAGGACAACAGCTTCAAGCACAGCTTAACACTGGTCGAAGTAAGCAAGTCTCAGTTTCAACTGTGAAGAGAAGACTTCGAACTACAGGTTTGACAGGTCGAGTGGCAGTAAGAAAGCCATTGCTAAGATGGCAAAATAAGAAAAAGAGGCTTGCCTGGGCGATGAAGCACCGCCAGTGGACTACTGAAGACTGGAAGAAGGTCTTATGGACCGATGAATCAAAATTTGAAATCTTCGGTTCATCACGCAGGGTTTTTGTATGCCATCGAGTAGGCGAAAGGATGGTTCCTCAGTGTGTGACACCAACTGTCAAACATGGAGGAGGAAGCGTGATGGTCTGGGGCTCTTTTGCTGGATCCAGAGTCGGCGACTTGCAAAGAGTGAGTGGCACCCTGAACCAAAACTGCTACCACAGCATTTTGCAGTGCCATGCAATACCCTCTGGTATACGCCTAGTTGGTCAGGGGTTCATCCTACAGCAAGATAACGACCCAAAACATACCTCCAGGCTATGTCAGAATTACCTTAGAAGAAAAGAACAAGACTGTAGGCTTCAAATCATGGAATGGCCAGCACAGTCTCCAGACTTAAACCCCATCGAGCTGGTTTGGGATGAACTGGACAGAAGGGTGAAAGCAAAGCAACCTACAAGTGCAACACATTTGTGGGAACTTCTGCAACAGTGTTGGGAAGAACTTTCCGAACAATATTTGATTTCCATTGTAGAATGCCACGAGTGTGTTCGGCTGTTATATCTGCAAAAGGTGGCTACTTTGATGAGTCAAAAATTTAGATTAAATTTTGTTAAACAAAACGATTCCATGATTTCTTTTTATCTCCAATTGTTTATTTGTTCTATGCTTTAATTTCAGAGTACATTGAGACATTAAACTGCGTAAATTTCAATAAAAACTGGAAAAATTGAGGTGTTCTAAAACTTTTGACCGGTAGTGTGTATATATATATATATATATATATATATATATATATATATATATATATTATATTATATATATATATATATATATATATATATATATATATATATATATAATATATATATATATATATATATATATATATATATATATATATATATATATATATATATGAGAGAGAGATAGAGAGGATAATAGAGAGAGAATAATAGACAATACAAAAGCACTACAGGACAATTTCAAGAATAGAAATATAAACAGATAAAAAACACACAGAAAACTAAAAGCAATTTTAAAATCTACAGTAAAAAGAGATTTAAAAATATTTGGGGACAGAGCCTCCCTTATCACAAGGGGAAGCATGTTCCATAGACGAGGCCCGTAACTGGCGAATGCCCGATCTCCCAGTGTTCGCAGCCTCGTCTTTGGAACAACCAGCAATCTTTGGTCCCCAGATCTTAAAGCATGTGCAGGGGCATGGAAAATTAAAAGTTCTTTTAAATAGGCTGGTGCTAGATTATTTGTACGCTTATAAAATAATCTTAAAATCAATTCTTTTCCTTACTGGGAGCCAGTGAAGGGATGCTAAAATAGGGGTGATGTGAGCAGAGAGTGGGGTTCTAGTTAAAACCCTGGCTAAGTTCTAGTTAAAACCCTGGCTAAACCCTAAGTTCTGGACCATCTGGAGTCTCTGCAGGAGCTTACCAGAGACCCCTACTAATAGTCCATTACAGTAATCAATACAACAGGTAATGAACGCATGGACCAGTTTCTCTGCATCAACAGCTGTAAGGGAGGATCTTAGTCTGGCAATATTGCGCAGATGGAAAAAGGAAATCTTGGTGGTATTTTTAACATGGGACTCAAAAGAAAGTACCGAGTCAAAGATCACCCCAAGATTTCGGGCTTCAGAAGCTCAACATATTTCAACCCCATCAATTTTTAGATTGATACTACCCACTTTGCGAAGCTGTTGGGGAGAACCAATTAACATCACCTCAGTTTTATCACAGTTTAATTTAAAAAAATTATTTTGCATCCAAATTTTAATATCAGACAGGCAATCAAGAAGAATAAAAAAATCAAGATTTGACTCAGGTTTAGCCTGTAAATAAATTTGCGTATCGTCGACATAGCAATGAAAATTAATTCCATGGTTGCGAAGTATTTGTACTGTGCTTGGCTCTAAAACCTGATTGAAATAATTTGTAGAGGTCATTAGACAGCAGATGATTTTGAAGCGATGTGCCACTACCAATTCTAAAATTTGACAAGAATGGAAAATTAGAGATCGGCCTATAATTAGATGGTGTATCTGGATCCAAATTAGATTTTTTTTAGTAAGGGGGTGATCGCAGCAATTTTAAATGGGGACGGAACGACTCCTAATTTAAGTGAATTATTAATAAGACTCGTAACATAAGGGCAGAGAGTATCAAAACTAGACTTAAGCAAGGCAGTTGGAAAAGGGTCAAGGAGGCACGTTGTTGATTTAGATTTAGTTACTAGCTGATTAATATCAGAAAGAGAAACCTCAGCAAAGTCAGTAAATAAGTAACCTAGGTAAGCAGAACAAATTAATTTTGAGGCAGGAGTAATAATTGGTTTCTAATGTTAACAATTTTATCCTGAAATAATTCAGCAAATTACACTGGTCAATAGATACGAATGGAGAAGCTTTGAGAAGCTTTGGATGTTTAAGTATGAGTCTGGATTGCTGGTTAGTACAACAAACAAATCATCATGCATTCTCTGTTTATTTCAATAGCCCACCACCAAATTCCAGCCCCGGTAATTCAAAAGCAAAAAAACTTCTTCACTTTATTAATGTTGTTGAACACATTAGCTTGACAGCACAACGGAATTTATAGAAGGATATAACTGAGGGAAACAAAATATTATTTTAAGTAAAATTTTAAGTAAATGTTTTTTTTTTTTTAAACTTGCGTTGAAATATAATGGCTCTCAAACATCGACACCTCCTCTCATCCACGCTGAGTTTGGGAAGTGAAGCATCAGTGAGCTTTCACACTGCCACTCCCCATAACTACATCCCTCTTCTCTGAATGGACAGCTAAATCAAGATCCCTGCAATCATTGGTTGCTTCAAGTGTCCAATAAA
The DNA here is from genome assembly GCF_902713425.1 of Acipenser ruthenus. Classification (NCBI taxonomy): domain Eukaryota; kingdom Metazoa; phylum Chordata; class Actinopteri; order Acipenseriformes; family Acipenseridae; genus Acipenser; species Acipenser ruthenus. The sequence goes on along the minus strand of NC_081191.1, from coordinate 56,579,182 downwards.
AGAAAATCATTGATGTTACAAACTGGAGTTTCCACCTATCGTTCTCCATTTATTTTTTAGAAAACCTTGAAACAGCCAATGATAGCGCTAGCAATATGGGGACTAGTATTTAATTATGGTCTTGAGACTCAATGGAGTCCTGTGACAGGGTGACTGGTGGTCTGACGTCAGGCAGAAGCAGGAAGGGAAACTGCCACCAGGCAAGTACTGCAGTTCAAAAGAATCGGCTGGCTGCCGTTTTTATTTGCAAAACAAATAATAAAATAAAATATTTAAACAAAAAACATGCACTCACAGAGCAAAATAAAAGGGTTAACAAAACAAATCTCGAACACAAAATAACGCGATCAGGCTGGGCAATAGCCTTCACTGATCCTTTGTCTTTTAAATCAAGCTACTCTCTGCTCGCTCTCTCCTCTCTCACACCCCACCCCGAGCTGGAGAGCTGCAGGCTTTTTATATTAAGGTGACCATCTCCCGATTAGCAACAAAATTAGTCAGTTAATTAATTCAGGAGATGGCCACCTTCTGCACGAGTTTTTTTTAATTGCTTAACAAAACAAAATCGGCTACGCCGTCAAAATACAAAACAATAACAAACCAGTGGCGCTTCGCCGTCATACATTTAAATACTAAATCATAATAAACAAATACAAAATAACACAGGGGCGGAAGGGGACCCCATTCTAAAATAAAATAAACAAAACAATGTACAGGGCACCGCGCCCTGTTACATATCCCCCCCCCCCTTGTGCAACGCACACTTGGCCCCAACGGCCACCTCCCCCCTCAGTCTCAAAGTCCTGGAAGAGGGGGAAGCACAGTGTCCATGGGGGTGGCCATGGTGGGAGGTCTGGCACCCCCCAATTCTTCGTGGCCGGCAGCTCCCCTCCGTGGGGCTCCGGCCACACGATCTCTGGCCACAAAAATGCGGCTGGGGGAGCTGGTCTCCTGACCTCCCCCCCTTTCTTTATGGCCGGCAGCTCCCCTTCATGGGGCTCCGGCCACAGTGTTTCCTGCCGCGAAAATGCGGCTGGGGGAGCTGGTCTCCTGACCTCCCCCCCTTTCTTCATGGCCAGCAGCTCCCCTTCATGGGGCTCCAGCCAAAGTGTAGCAACCCCAGGCGAAGCAGAGCGCCCGGCGACCCCAGGCAACGGCAGCAGCAGCGGACCCTCGGGAGGCGAAGGCAGCAGCAGCGGACCCTCGGGAGGCGACGGCAGCAGCAGCGGACCCTCGGGAGGCGAACTCGGGAGAGGAGCCCCTGGCCATGGAGGCGGCAGCGGGAGCTCCACTTCGCCCTCGTACCCTGTGCGGAACAAGCAGCCCCAGGCGATCCAGGTGTGGCATCCCTGAGTGGAGCGGGCGTGGCGAGGCTGGCATCCTTGGGCGGTGCGAGGCTGGCATCCTTGGGCGGTGCGAGGCTGGCATCCCCGAGCGATGGCGAACTGGCATCCCCGAGCGATGGCGAACTGGCATCCCCGAGCGATGGCGAACTGGCATCCCCGAGCGATGGACGACAGGGCGGCAGCGGTCCATCAGGAGGCGACGGCGGCAGCGGACCCTCAGGAGGCGACTGCAGGAGGGGAACCAGGACCAGCGGCGGTGCTAGGGTTGGCCCTCTTCTCAGCCACTGCGACCCGGCAGTTTTCCCCCTTGCTCGTTTTAGCAGCCTGTGCAAGGGCAGCTGCAGACTGCCAGCCTTCTGTTTCGGTCCATCCTGTCGTGAAGGCAGCTCCTGCTCCTCTCCCTCGGGTGGTGGTGGTGGAGGCAGCTCCTGCTCCTCCCCTTCTGGCTGTGAAGGAGGCAGCTCCTGCTCCTCCCCTTCTGGCTGCGAAGGAGGCAGCTCCTGCTCCTCCCCTTCTGGCTGCGAAGGAGGCAGCCCCTGCTCCTCCCCTTCTGGCTGCGAAGGCGGGCCTCTTCCCCTTCTGGCTGCAGCGGTGAAACCAGCAGGCATGCTCCCTCTGCTGGTGGTGGTGGGAGCGACAAGTCGTCCTCCCATGGAGGAGGAGGTGGTACCAGCAGGAACTCACCCTCTGCTGGCAGAGGTGGGAGCGACACACAGTCCTCCCTCTGCTGGTGGCGGCGATGGAGGCGGAACCAGCAGGCATGCTCCCTCTGCTGGTGGAGGCGATGGAGGCGGAACCAGCAGGCACTCACCCTCTGCTGGTGGAGGCGATGGAGGCGGAACCAGCAGGCACTCACCCTCTGCTGGCGGAGGTGGAAGCGACACGCAGTCCTCCCACGGAGGTGGAGGCGGAACCAGCAGGAACTCTCCCTCTGCTGGCAGGTACCTGGGCTGTGGACGTTCGGCCTTCCCCATCTTGGGTTGTGGACGCACCGACTCCCCCCTCTTGGGCTGTGGACGCACCGACTCCCCCCTCTTGGGCTGTGGACGTTCGGGCTCCTCCCTTTCAGGTGCAGGACGTTCGGGCTCCTCCCTTTCAAGCGCAGGACGTTCAGGCTCCTCCCTTTCAGGCGCAGGACGTTCGGGCTCCTCCCTCTTGGGTGCTGGAGATGACCGGGTCTGGTCCACTGCCCAGAACCACTCTGCAATGTCCCCCATCCGACCCTGGTTCCATGCCTCTTCAAACTGGGAGTCCCCGTAAGGGCAGTCCTCCCTGACGTGCCCAAACTCGACACAGGCACCGCACATGGGAGCCCCCTCCTTCCTCCACTGCTCCTGTTCAGCTGCCCAGTCCGGGGGTCCAAACTTAGTTGGCACCCGGGACCACAACCTCTTGTTCAGGTGTTGTTGTTCAGGGTTCAGGCGGTGGGAGCAGCAGTCTACCTCCCCCTGTTGGTGGTAGAGACTGAGGTGACCCCTGCTCCTCCCTCTCCTGATGGACAGGGCAGCGGGCATAGCTGGGGTAGCTGTCCGAGGGGGTAGCAGGGGCAGTTGGTTCTGGAATGCCCAGGCTTAGCGCAGCAGTACCACCCGGATTGCTGTTGCTGTTGTTGCAGCTGCTGGTGTCTGCAGCTCCTCTTTCTTCCTATCCTCCGTTTTCCTCCCATTCTTCTTCCTCCTTACTCCTTTTCTCCACACACAATGAAAACGAAAACGAAAAAACTGCAGTACCCTACTTCTGCCTGAGTCCAGGAGGCGCTGGTAATCCCGCGCTGAACACCACGTGTGACAGGGTGACTGGTGGTCTGACGTCAGGCAGAAGCAGGAAGGGAAACTGCCACCAGGCAAGTACTGCAGTTCAAAAGAATTGGCTGGCTGCCGTTTTTATTTGCAAAATAAATAATAAAATAAAATATTTAAACAAAAAACACACGCGCTCACAGAGCAAAATAAAAGGGTTAACAAAACAAATCTCGAACACAAAATAACGCGATCAGGCTGGGCAATAGCCTTCACTGATCCTTTGTCTTTTAAATCAAGCTACTCTCTGCTTGCTTGCTTGCTTGCTTGCTTGCTTGCTTGCTTGCTTGCTTGCTCACTCTCTCCTCTCTCACACCCCACCCCGAGCTGGAGAGCTGCAGGCTTTTTATATTAAGGTGACCATCTCCCGATTAGCAACAAAATTAGTCAGTTAATTAATTCGGGAGATGGCCACCTTCTGCACGAGTTTTTTTAATTGCTTAACAAAACAAAATCGGCTATGCCGTCAAAATACAAAACAATAACAAACCCGTGGCGCTTCGCCGTCATACATTTAAATACTAAATCATAATAAACAAATACAAAATAACACAGGGGCGGAAGGGGACCCCATTCTAAAATAAAATAAACAAAACAAAGTACAGGGCACCGCTCCCTGTTACAAGTCCTCATTTTATTTTATTGGTGCGAATGCGTACCTGCGTACCACTTATGTGAACCCCTGTGTATATATATATATATATGTGTGTGTGTGTGTGTGTGTGTGTGTGCGTGCGTGCGTGTTCTGGCAGTGGTTTAGTGTAAACATGAAAAAAACAGAAACATTTTCCCCTAATGTTTTTTTTTTTCTGTTAAGTTTTTTTTTTTTGTTATATAATTGTAAGATTGTTTACTGTCTTCTCTATTAATCCTCACAGAACAGAGACAGCACAAGCACTAGCAATCTGAGGCTCCCACACTGCCTGAACAAGTCTCAAATCTGCTTTAGAAGGACCTTCTTCGAGAGGTGTGAGGGAGCATTTCAGTCTCCAAGTCCATCCAATTCCACTCTGTAAACATTACTCACTCTGGTTTTGCAGTTGAAAGGGTATTAACCAAGGCTTTAAAAACATTAGCAAAAACAACTTTCTTATAAGTACCTTATCATTTTATATCCTTTGTTTAGTTCCCCAGACTTTATTTTCACTGTGAATCAGACAAAGCCAATTTGTCCTGCCAAAAGACTGTAGATTACTGAGCTATTCCATGTCAAATCAACTAAATCCAAGACATCTCCCCACTTGACCTTAAGATTTGCACAGAACTTTCACAAAATGTTATTCTTCTTATTCATACTACCTACAACATAGTTGTATCCTACTTTAATTCAAGTGAGAGAGGGACTAGCACACAAAATCCTGTTTTTAGAGATCAATATCTCTTGACTATGTTAGTCCATTCATTCTTTCGTAGTATGTATTTAAAAAAAACAAAACATTTACAGTTTGAAACAAATAAAGGCACTCTCAACTTTTGATTGGTGCAAGATAGATGTAGAACATGACATTTTGTGACGGTTTTCTGTAAATCTGACATGACCACCTTTAAGTCCTATGTGCAACAACTGGAATCACATTCCAGTCACATTTTATTTTTAGGGGCGCTTTTTTATTTTATTAACTCTTTACAAGAAGCTTACTAACAGCTTAATACATGTTGTTTATTTTGTTAGTTAGAGGATATATAGTAAACTATTTATAAAAAAAATCTAATTTGCTAAACATTACTATAGTAACATCTCTAAAAGTGCTTTTAAACGACACTCATTTTAATATCTTCGAGTTGATAATCCTAATAAGTATACACAAAGTATGCATATTGGGATCTGATGTTTGCTGAACAGTTTTCGCTGACCTATTTTTATTTGTTCAGCAATAGGTTACTATATAACTTTTAACACAAAATAAAATAATAATAATAATAAAAACATTAAAACACCTAATGTTTTCTGCAAATGAGAGAAAAGACAATTAACCATGCTGTTCCCATTCTTATACAATGCATTCTTTACTATGGTGAACTTTACTTAACCGCACCTTACTTTGCTTTTATACAGTTTAAAGCATTGCAATTTTGCAAGGTACTTTTGCAAGCTCTATTCCTGTACCTGTATAGTGTTTTAATTAACTTTATTTAAACTTACCAAATTTTTTGTGAGGTCCCAGGACAAGTGGTGGCATGTTACAAGATATAAATATCCTTATAACCTTCATAATAAATTACATTCTGAAAAAGTCATAAATCTCAAAAATCTTAACAATTACAATCCATATGTTTAATGCATAATGACTGTTTAATGACAGCATTTAACAAGGGAGGAGCACTAATCATTTAATTCAACTTTATAACCGTTTTGCCTAAAGAATAATCCAGATCTAAAAGTATCTTGTTCCATGGTGATGGACTAACATAGAAAAATACACTACATTTAGTTTTAGCTTTGCCAAGAAAGAGCATTTCTTATTTTGTACTTGATGCTGGGCCATTTCTGTCGAAAATATTGGTAACCATTAAATGTAAATATAGAGGTTGAACACAAAAAAATAGACCTGTACCATGGGCAGCTATGTCAGCACAGTGTCTTCAATTGGGCCTACTTTGTTCTGGAGGCATAACCATTCCTCAATGTTTATTTTGAGAGTCTCGTTCTAAGCAGCTATTTGTGCAACTGATTTTCTGATGCATCAATTTTATTTGCAAGCGACATTGTGGTAACTCATATATGGAAATGGCATAGCTCAAATATGGCATTTTGAGTTAATCTAAAAGCCAGGGGATTGGCAAGAATACCATAAATCTAACTGTCTTCTGCAGGTTTTATTTGCAGTCACTGAGCTATGATAAGTAGGAAATCATTGTGAAACTATATCTTCAATAACGCTGTCAGATAAAAAGGAAATGATCTGTAAACAAGCTAATTTATTGAACTAAATATCATCGATTGACTTTTGTTTAACAGCTGCAAGTTATTTTCAACCTAAGGCACACATTGTTAAAATGTGATTGGCCCTTCTCTTTTAGTACCAGCAACAACTTATCAGGACACATAATAGCAATATTGTCTGTATACATACTGATTGAAGTACACAGGTTTGTTAATAAATGTGAAGAACAAAAATAGATACCATGATTAGACTAGTATCAAATGATATATCATGTATTTTTGTATTTTTAAGTAAGTATGTATTTTTGTAAGTTATTTCAGGAAATCATGATCCACAAGATTTAGAGAAACAGTTTTAATGTAACATCATGTTTTCAACACATTAATTTTGCAGAACACAAAAATACATTATTTGTAAAACAGATATGCATTTTGTGGTAATGTTATATTCCAACTGTGAATGGTAAAATGGTTGCAGGAAGTAATAAAGAAACATTTAATAAGAAATACTGGAGACTTAATCTACAGCTATATATAAAGAAGGGACACTTACATGCATAGCCTGGGAGAGAATGATTCATTTCTCCCCCAGTCTCTTATGCTGGTTAATTATTTTTTATAATTTATTGTTGAATAAAAATAATTATATAGTATACTTTATTTTAATATGAGGTGTTTTCCATCTGATACAAAGTATCTGTTACAAAGAATTTCAGACTGCTGTATCACATCAATATCAGGGGCTACTACATATTATATATCAATCATCAATCATAAAGTTTTAATCATAAAAAAAACCCTAATTAAAAAAGCAAAAACTCCCACTTCTGCAATTATTATTTATTGCACTTTAAAAAGATAAGTGCACTGAGAGTGCTGTCACTTAAAACTTTTTTTTTTTTTTTTTTTTCACCAGCAGAATAAGCTTGTTTAAACTTATTCTTTGCTGGAACTAAAATTCAAGACAATCTGGAATATCATCACCCTTCTCATAAAAGTTGTCCAGCATTTCCAAATAGATACTGAACTGGGAAGATGTTTTTGATGAGCTTGTCTGAAGCACTTATCCTTTCACCTGTATGATGACCTATAAATCACTCACAAGACAACAGCTTGGACTACTTTAAGTGTGCTTGCATCTTGTTGCAGATAATGCACTGTTAACCCTAAAAAAGCTCACATCTTTTGATCACTCCAAATATCACCTGTGGTTGATGCACAGGTAGCCTTTGCTAGATCTGCTTTTATCTTGTTTTTAAGATCCTCTGCTTTCTGTTTTACTTTTTAATTTAGTGTAGATCTCGCCATCGGACAATACTTGTTGTCTAAAACTCCCAAGAAAATGACAAACATTTTCATTCTCAACAATGCTGTGGAAGGCTGCAGTTGACAATTTAATCTGTAATGATAGACTAACTGATAAAAATCACTTTTAAGCATTTTAAAGAGGTTCATATATTTAAAAAACATGCATATTGATTGCTGCATCAAATTGCAGTATCATAAGCAACAAAGATCACTAAAGCTGTAGGCCTTACTACAAAGACATGACTGTAAAGCCAATATTTGCAATGCTAATGTTTAAATGTTCATAATTTATCATATTCATAACTGACGGACTGGGCTTAGCAACAACGCGCCTGTTGTATCCTCATTGCCTGTAAATTATATAGTATATATACAGTGCCTATAGAAAGTCTACACCCCCTTTAACTTTTTTCACATTTTGTTGTGTCAGTGCCTCAGAGTTTCATGCATTTAAATGAGGATTTTTTCCACTTATCTACACACCATACTCCACACTGTTAAGGGGAAAAAAAAGTATATTAAAAATACAAAACTGAAAGATCATAATTGGATAAGTCTCCACCACCCTGAGTTAATACTTGGTGGAAGCACCTTTGGCAGCAATTACAGCTATGGGTCTGTTGGGATAGGTCTCTACCAACTTTCCACACCTAGATTTGGCAATATTTGACCATTCTTCTTTACAAAACTGTTCAAGCTCTGTCAAGTTCCTTGGGGAGCGTTGATGGACAGCAATCTTCAAGTCATGCCACAAATTTTAGATTGGATTTAGGTCAGGCCACTCAAGGACATTTACCTTTTTGTTCCTTAGCCACTCCAGTGTAGCTTTGGCTGTGTGCTTTGGGTCATTGTCATGCTGAAAGGTGAACTTCCATCCCAGTTTCAGCTTTCTTGCAGAGGGCAGCAGGTTTTCCTCAAGGACTTCTCTGTACTTTGCTCCATTCATTTTCCCTTCTATCCTGACAAATGCCCCAGTCCCTGCCGAGGAGAAACATACCCATGACATGATGCTGCCACCACCATGCTTCACAGTAGGGATGGTGTTCTTTGGGTGATGCGCTGTGTTGGGTTTGCGCCAAACATAATGCTTTGCATTTTGGCCAAAAAGTTCCGTTTTAGTTTCGTCAGACTACAAAACTTTTTGCCACATGGCTACAGAATCTCTTCAAACGGGATTCAAGGTGGGCTTTCTTGAGTAATGGCTTCCTTCTTGCCACCCTACCATACAGGCCAGATTTGTGGAGTGTTGGGATATTGTTGTCACATGCACACTTTGACCAGTCTTGGCCATAAAAGCCTGTAATTCTTGCAAAGTTGCCATTGGCCTCTTGGTAGACTCTCTGATCAGTGTCCTTCTTGCTCGGTCATCCAGTTCTTTATACTTCTTAATAATCGTCTTGACCATGCTCCAAGGGATATTCAAGGCCTTTGATATTTTTTTATACCCATCCCCTGATCTGTGCCTTTCAACAACTTTGTCCCGGAGTTCTTTTGAAAGCGCCTTGGTGCTCATGGTGGAGTCTTTGCTTTGAAATACACTACCCAGCAGAGGGAACCTAGAGAAACTACTGAATTTATCCTGAAATCATGTGAATCACTACAATTTAACACAGGTGGAGGCCACTTAACTTGGTGTGTGATTTTGAAGGCGATTGGTTACACCTCAGCTAATTTAGGATTGCTATTACAAGGGGGGTGGACACTTATCCAACCAAGCTATTTAATTTTTTATTTTTAATTAGTTTTCTACAAATTTCTAGAATAATTTTTTCACTTGGAAGTTGTGGGGTAGTATGTGTAGATAAATGAAAAAAAAAACTAGTTTAATGCATTTTAATTCCAGGCTATAAGGCAACAAAAGGTGAAAATTTTGAAAGGGGGTTTATAGGCACTGTAACTTATAGTAATAATAAAGATGTAAGTATGCGGTTCATAAGCATCCAGATAAATTACCGATATGTCATTAATAAATAAAAAAATGCAAGCGTTAGTAATTCCTTAATAAAATATATAATTTGTTGGAACGTAATGTTCAAGTTAACACCTAGTTACCTCTCGTGCATATGACTGAGGTGTCTATTGAAGTTAGATGTTGTCCCAAGCTTATCAGTAATACATGTATCATAAAAAGTGCAGTTTGCTAAAGGTTTTCCTTTGCTGACATTGTAGTTTTTGAACCCGAATTGCACTACTTGAGGAGAAACACTACTTGATGCCATTTTCACAGTGCATGTGGATCTGCCAGACCCTGTACTGCAGAGTATACTGTACCTTATATCCTATAGTAATATACATTATTTAGTTTGTATATATTAAGGCTACAGTACTTGCATTTTTTTCCAAGTAATACAAAGTATGGATTAATAGTTGGGTTATTAGAAACATGATTACATTAAAAGAAAAAGTCAGAAAGTCACAAGTCCCAGAGCCAACGAGTCAAGTCCGAGTCGAAGTCTCAATCTCAGATTCGTGAGTCCGAGTCTGAGTTATGAAAATTGTTACTCGAGTCAGACTCGAGTTTGAGTCCCGAGTCAGAGTCCTCCACCTCTGCTATGTCTTTTAGTCTGGTGGTTTATCCCCAAGATAAATAATGAACTTGTTTATTGCAACGCTTGTGACTTAAAAATGCCAGTTATTGCTGACGATCTGTTTACAAACAAGAAGTGGGAATTAAACACACACATTTAATGGTTTCTTGATGCATACAGTACCAATCTGGTAAATAAAACCTGGCACAGGTGTATAGCAATTACATTTAGAATCGAAAACCTTCCCATTTTTACCCACACGCCAGATAATTGTAAATCATCATTTTATATGTGAAGTGTTCTAAATAAACGTACATTCTGCATGACAAAATGCACAATTTTAAATGAAGTTTACAAATTATACACAACATTCCCATTATTTTTTTATTTCCATTTGGCTGCTGCTTGCTGGTGGGAGAGCTGTCTCCCTGTATGCTAGTAGTTTCTATAACAGCGAATTATGCTTCCATTCATTTTTCTTGATCTCGTTAACATGCATTTTGATTAACAAGTTCCCCTTATCTAGTAGTTGAGACAGGAAGTGATGTAGGTGACCTGCAACAATTAAACTTTTGAACGAGAAATGCGTTCATTCACAACCTCATCAACTCAATTTCAAAGCATTAACAGATTGATTTAATTAACACATTTCATTTGAAAATCACTTGATACTAAAGCTCTCGTTACTATACCACAAATTTGATACAATGTGTGTAGTTGTGGGATGTACAAGGCAACCCTTGCCATTGTATAAATAAGCAATATAGCACGACATGGGTGTATGTTGTTGTGGGATGTCGCCACGCCTCAGGGTACATGTTAAATCATGAGTTGAGGCCAAGTGCCTTAAATCGTCCAAGAAGTGGCAATATCCCACAACAACACACACACACTGGAGTGTCATATTGAGATTATACAATGGCTATGAGGTCATTTTAAATTAAGAACTAACAAAAATAGTTGAATCATGGCGATGTCCTGAGATATTACCATGGCTATGACATCACATAGCCCGTTGAAATGAATAGGAGGACAATCTTTGCCATTATATAATAAAGGTTAGTAAAGGGTTTTATAATGTTATACCTGTATTAAATAAAAGACAATCACATACTATTTTGAAAAACAGAATTCTATTGATTAGTATTGTGTAAGATAAAGCATGAATAGGATGAATAATTACTGCTTTATTGAGGGTTGTCTCATTTAATAAACTTGTTTTCTTTCTTACCATGTCACCAATGGATTTGTGAAACAAACAGCAGATGTTTACCATGGTATCTAGAAAAAGATTAGCATCAGTTTACATATGTAGTCTCTTGTGTATGGTATTGATCAGTTGAATATTGCTTTAGGAAATGTCACATCATTTAAAAAAGTAAACAGAATCATTGACATATTACTTTAATAGGTACAGAAGGTAAAATTGAATAGCAAATATTATCAATTTATTGAGAAAGCTCAAACCATACCCCTAATATCAAGGGCCCTGTAAT